>NW_003307536.1:0-1243200 GCF_000182895.1 Coprinopsis cinerea okayama7#130
ATTCGGTGGTGTTTGGGAGACCCGGCCCGATCGCCGATTTACCAGGTTCGGTGGGGCTGACCTGCGACTCCCGGCACCGAAAATTCTCATCCTTCGAGGGGAGCCGATGTGGGTAAGTGGCCATTTTACTTCGCGACTGCCTTGGTGATTGATTGTGGATTGATTAGGAATTGGCTGGGTGAATTTCCCTTTGTCAGGACGCGCCTTCTCTTCCCTTTTATTCGATAATTTCCCTCTTCTCCCTTTCATAGTACTACCCGCTTACTTACCTTTCTTGATGATTCCCTTTGCCGACTTGTATCTTGAGGTTGGGTATGAATTATATAATTGTCCTTAGTATATACTGTTTTGTGGGCATCGAACGCCTGGCAGAGCAGCTAAGTTGTGAGGTGGTGTGGGCGAAAATGTAGAAACCCAGAGCTCAGGTGTAAGTGGTTCCGACTCAGACAGGGGTGTTCCTGGAACACCACATACAGAGGGTGACCACTCCGACTCAGAGTGTGGTGTTCCTGGAACACCGCATGTGAGCGAGTCACTACTCGGACTCAGAGAGTGGTGTTCCTGGAACACCGCATGTGAGCGAGTCACACTCGGACTGAGAGAGTGGTGTTCCTGGAACACCGCATACAGAGGGTGGCTACCACTCGGACTCAGAGAGTGGTGTTCCTGGAACACCGCATGCGAGCGAGTCACACTCGGACTGAGGGAGTGGTGTTCCTGGAACACCGCATACAGAGGGTGGCTACCACTCGGACTCAGAGAGTGGTGTTCCTGGAACACCGCATGCGAGCGAGTCACACTGGGACTGAGAGAGTGGTGTTCCTGGAACACCGCATACAGAGGGTGGCTACCACTCGGACTCAGAGAGTGGTGTTCCTGGAACACCGCATGTGAGCGAGTCACTACTCGGACTCAGAGTGTGGTGTTCCTGGAACACCGCATACAGAGGGTGGCTACCACTCGGACTCAGAGAGTGGTGTTCCTGGAACACCGCATGTGAGCGACTCAGAGAGTGGTGTTCCTGGAACACCGCATGCGAGCGAGTCACACTCGGACTGAGGGAGTGGTGTTCCTGGAACACCGCATACAGAGGGTGGCTACCACTCGGACTCAGAGAGTGGTGTTCCTGGAACACGCGCATGTGAGTGAGTCACACTCGGACTGAGAGAGTGTGTGTTCCTGGAACCACCACATACAGAGGGTGGCTACCACTCGGACTCAGAGTATGGTTCCGACTCAGAGAGTGGTGTGCCTGGAACACCGCATGTGAGCGAGTCACACTCGGACTGAGAGAGTGGTGTTCCTGGAACACCACATACAGAGGGTGACCACTCCGACTCAGAGAGTGGTGTTCCTGGAACACCGCGTGCGAGCGAGTCACACTGGGACTGAGAGAGTGGTGTTCCTGGAACACCGCATACAGAGGGTGGCTACCACTCAGACTCAGAGAGTGGTGTTCCTGGAACACCGCATGTGAGCGAGTCACTACTCGGACTCAGAGTGTGGTGTTCCTGGAACACCGCATACAGAGGGTGGCTACCACTCGGACTCAGAGAGTGGTGTTCCTGGAACACCGCATGCGAGCGAGTCACACTCGGACTGAGGGAGTGGTGTTCCTGGAACACCGCATACAGTGGCTACCACTCGGACTCAGAGAGTGGTGTTCCTGGAACACCGCATGTGAGCGAGTCACTACTCGGACTCAGAGTGTGGTGTTCCTGGAACACCGCATACAGAGGGTGGCTACCACTCGGACTCAGAGAGTGGTGTTCCTGGAACACCGCATGTGAGCGACTCAGAGAGTGGTGTTCCTGGAACACCGCATGCGAGCGAGTCACACTCGGACTGAGGGAGTGGTGTTCCTGGAACACCGCATACAGAGGGTGGCTACCACTCGGACTCAGAGAGTGGTGTTCCTGGAACACCGCATGCGAGCGAGTCACACTCGGACTGAGGGAGTGGTGTTCCTGGAACACCGCATACAGAGGGTGGCTACCACTCGGACTCAGAGAGTGGGTGTTCCTGGAACACCGCATGCGAGCGAGTCACACTGGGACTGAGAGAGTGGTGTTCCTGGAACACCGCATGCGAGCGAGTCACACTCGGACTGAGGGAGTGGTGTTCCTGGAACACCGCATGTGAGCGAGTCACTACTCGGACTCAGAGTGTGGTGTTCCTGGAACACCGCATACAGAGGGTGGCTACCACTCGGACTCAGAGAGTGGTGTTCCTGGAACACCGCATGTGAGCGACTCAGAGAGTGGTGTTCCTGGAACACCGCATGTGAGCGACTCAGAGAGTGGTGTTCCTGGAACACCGCATGTGAGCGAGTCACACTCGGACTGAGAGAGTGGTGTTCCTGGAACACCACATACAGAGGGTGACCACTCCGACTCAGAGTATGGTTCCGACTCAGAGTGTGGTGTTCCTGGAACACCGCATACAGAGGGTGGCTACCACTTGGACTCAGAGAGTGGTGTTCCTGGAACACCGCATGTGAGCGAGTCACTACTCGGACTCAGAGAGTGGTGTTCCTGGAACACCGCATGTGAGCGAGTCACACTCGGACTGAGAGAGTGGTGTTCCTGGACTCAGAGAGTGGTGTTCCTGGAACACCGCATGTGAGCGAGTCACTACTCGGACTCAGAGAGTGGTGTTCCTGGAACACTGCATGTGAGGGAGTCACACTTGGACTGAGAGAGTGGTGTTCCTGGAACACCACATACAGAGGGTGGCTACCACTGGGACTCAGAGAGTGGTGTTCCTGGAACACCCCATGTGAGCGAGTCACTACTCGGACTCAGAGAGTGGTGTTCCTGGAACACCGCATGTGAGCGAGTCACACTCGGACTGAGAGAGTGGTGTTCCTGGAACACCACATACAGAGGGTGACCACTCCGACTCAGAGTATGGTTCCGACTCAGAGAGAGTCACACCCGGACTGAGGGAGTGGTGTTCCTGGAACACCGCATGTGAGCGAGTCACACTCGGACTGAGAGAGTGGTGTTCCTGGAACACCACATACAGAGGGTGGCTACCACTCGGACTCAGAGTATGGTTCCGACTCAGAGAGTGGTGTTCCTGGAACACCGCATGTGAGCGAGTCACACTCGGACTGAGAGAGTGGTGTTCCTGGAACACCACATACAGAGGGTGACCACTCCGACTCAGAGAGTGGTGTTCCTGGAACACCGCATGCGAGTGAGTCACACTCGGACTGAGAGAGTGGTGTTCCTGGAACACCACATACAGAGGGTGACCACTCCGACTCAGAGTATGGTTCCGACTCAGAGAGTGGTGTTCCTGGAACACCGCATGTGAGCGAGTCACACTCGGACTGAGAGAGTGGTGTTCCTGGAACACCACATACAGAGGGTGACCACTCCGACTCAGAGAGTGGTGTTCCTGGAACACCGCATGCGAGTGAGTCACACTCGGACTGAGAGAGTGGTGTTCCTGGAACACCACATACAGAGGGTGGCTACCACTCGGACTCAGAGAGTGGTGTTCCTGGAACACCGCATGTGAGCGAGTCACACTCGGACTGAGAGAGTGGTGTTCCAGGAACACCACATGTGAGCCAGTCACACTCGGACTGAGAGAGTGGTGTTCCCGGAACACCACATACAGAGGGTGACCACTCCGACTCAGAGAGTGGTGTTCCTGGAACACCGCATGCGAGCGAGTCACACTCGGACTGAGAGAGTGGTGTTCCTGGAACACCACATACAGAGGGTGACCAGAGAGTGGTGTTCCTGGAACACCGCATACAGAGGGTGGCTACCACTCGGACTCAGAGAGTGGTGTTCCTGGAACACCGCATGCGAGCGAGTCACACTCGGACTGAGAGAGTGGTGTTCCTGGAACACCACATACAGAGGGTGACCAGAGAGTGGTGTTCCTGGAACACCGCATACAGAGGGTGGCCATCACTCCGACTCAGTGAGAGTGGTGTTCCTGGAACACCGCATACAGAGGGTGGCGACTACCAGACTCAGAGAGTGGTGTTCCCGGAACATCAGAGCAACAGCGGCTCACCACCTCATCTCAGAGACTTGAGCAGGATGCGCCCAGGGTCCCCCATACTCTCCCCTGACCCTTTCCCCCAGGGTCAGTCCCCAGGGTCCCCCATATTCTCCTCTGACCCTGTCCCCCAGGGTCAGTCCCCAGGGTCAACCATATTCTCTCCCTGACCCTGCCCCCCACAGGGTCCCCCATATTCCCCTCTGACCCTCTCCCCCAGGGTCAGTCCCCAGGGTCACCCATATTCTCCCCTGACCCTGCCCCCAGGGTCAGTCCAATATGACCCCAGGGTCAGACCGACCCTACTCCATTTTTTCTCTCTCTATAACCCTAACCCTAACGATGAACGGACGACGGACGATGGGACGGACGATGGCGGACGACGGACGACGGACGATGGGACGGACTAAGGGACGGACGATGGGACGGACTAAGGGACGGACGACGGACGATTTAGTGATGGCGGACGACGGACGACGGACGACGGACGATGGACGATGGACGGACGACGACGGACGATGGACGATGGACGGACGATGGCGGACGACGGACCCCGGACGACGGACGATGAACGGACGACGGACGATGGCGGACGACGGACGATGGACGATGGACGGACGATGGCGGACGACGGACCCCGGACGACGGACGATGAACGGACGACGGACGATGGCGGACGACGGACGATGAACGGACGACGGACGATGGCGGACGACGGACGACGAACGATGAACGGACGACGGACGATGGACGGACGATTTAGTGTACGATTTACCGAAAAATTCGTTTTTTTTTGGTACGACGGGACGATGAACGGACGATGACGTCATTTTCCCATGGCGGACGACGGACGACGTCGTCCGTAAACATGGCCATGTTTTTCGGAACATAATATTAGGCTTTTTCACTCCTTTCGGTTTTGTGACAAAGATCGGGCCATATCTCGATCATTTGTTGGCCAAATCGAGCCAAACAACGACGAAAATGATGGCATCAAACACCCGGTGATTTTCACAAAATTTTTTTTTCGCCTCTCTGGGTTTTTTTCTTATCTTATCTTATCTAATCTTATCTTATCTCGTCGGATCGCGCCGAAGCGAAATTCAACCTGCCAGCTCATCCTTTTGCTTCTTGCCCTTCAACCACCACCATCCCCTCCCCTGCTCCTCTCTGGTCCCCATTTCCGAGTGCCTCTGGCTCGGAATATGTAGTATATGCTGTAGATTAGTTTAGTCTTAGTTGTTCTCTTTATTTTTCATGTTTTTCTTTTTCTTTTTCTTTTTTTAGCTGATGATGTGGCACTTTTTCGGCGCTTTTTTGCGCTTTTTTTTCCTTTTTTCTTGGCCTCCACCCACCTCCACTTCCAGTTGGGGTACCAGCAGATGATGGGTCGTGCTCCCATCATCTGTGTCGCTCGGCTTGTGCAGTCGAGGGGCAGGTGCCTTCATTCGGAAGTGTGGTCGGGTTTGGTCAGGTGACCTTCGGGCTGCCTCCTGCCCCGACGTTCTGCCCCAGTGCTGGGGCTCGAGCGCGGGTGGGAGTTGCATATCCCGATTAAAGCCTCGGCCGCTTTTTTGAAACATTTTCTGTTTCTTTTTCTTTTTTCTGGGCCCGCTAGGGGCCATGGATCCTGCCCCGACGTTCTGCCCCAGTGCGGGGGCTCGAGCGCGGGTAGGCATCCGGCCATCCTGCCCCGACGTTCTGCCCCAGTGCTGGGGCTCGAGCGCGGGCAGGCACTCTGGCGAGCCCAGAATGCTTTAATTTGCACATTTCGTATTTACTTTATTTTGCATTCGCCTAGTCGGTAGGTAGTCGACAATAAATTTGATTGTGAATTTTGTGGGTGCCAACCGACTGAGGATGTGAGGTGACATAAAGATTCCGAATGGTAGGTATATAGTGCACATATATTGCAAGATATTATATGGTCTAATGGCCCAGTTGGTTTATTGCTCGCGCGATGGCCAAGAGGTCGCAGGTTCGATTCCGAGTGGTGTCGTCAGTTTTTGGTGGTGGCTGTGTCTGATCCGCGAGCGATATTGTCCCGAGTTGAAAGAATATCGCTCGCGCATCAGTGGCTGTGGCCAAGAGCAGGCGATATTCCTCCAGTCCGAGGGAATATCGACAGGTTGCCAAGAGCAATCGATATTCTGTCGAACTGGAGGAATATCGAGTGGGTGTTAGTATATCTATAGTCTACAGCTACATGTATTAGATAGAATGAAATGAAAGCTACTTGTATACAACAACTAAACAAGTGTGAAGTGAACGATATTGTGGCGAAGCAGAGGAATATCGGGTGAGACCTAGGAGGCGATATTCCTAGGAAGTGGAGGAATATCGACCGAGTGCCCAAGAGAGTCAATATAGTGGCGAACTGGGAGAATATCGAGTGGGGTCGAGGGGCGATATTCCTAGGAAGTGGAGGAATATCGAGTGGGTGGGTCTGGCCGATATTCCTAAGAAGTGGAGGAATATCGACCGAGTGCCAAGAGAGTCGATATAGTGGCGAACTGGGAGAATATCGGGTGGGTTCGAGGGTCGATATTCCCCAGAGGTGAGGGAATATCGAGCGGGGTCGAGAGGCGATATTCCCGAGAAGTGGAGGAATATCGAGTGGGTCGGGTCGATATTCCCGAGAAGCGGAGGAATATCGAGGGCGACCCAAAGGGGCCGAAACCCGTATAAGTGGCCTCCGAGCGGAAGCGGGCCCGTTATACGGGTGCCGTGTTATCCGGACAGACAGTTAGGGTACCACAAGGTATCCTCATCGTGCTCTAGTGGTACTATGGTGGTACGATGGTACAAGGGAGGGAAGGTGGGGGGAAGGAGGCAAATGGTTTCAATAGTAGGTTCAAATTGGAAACCACAGACGACGGACGACGGACGATGGCGGACGACGGACGACGGACGATGAACGGACGATGGCGGACGATGGGACGGACGACGGACGATGACGGACGACGGACGACGGCGGACGACGGACGACGGACGATGAACGGACGATGGCGGATGACGGACGATGAACGGACGATGGACGGACCATTTAGTGTACGATTTACCGAAAAATTCGTTTTTTTTTGGTACGACGGGACGATGAACGGACGATGACGTCATTTTCCCACGGCGGACGGCGGACGACGTCGTCCGTAAACATGGCCATGTTTTTTGGAACATAATATTAGGCCATTTTAGCTTAAAAATCCTAACCCAAGGCCCTTTTGGGTTAAAAATCCTAACCCAACGTCATTTTCGGAAAATAAATCCTAACCCAAGGCATATTTGGTTGGGTTAACATTTTTCTGACCGGTTTTCGTGTCAGAAGAATTTTCTGACAAGCAGAGGGGGGTGTATCTGCCCTGCCAAAGTGTATCTGCCACCAGAATAGTGTCAGAAAAAAATGGCAGATACAGTGTATCTGCTACAGGCAAATAGATAGGCTCGTGAAATGAACCTACAGTTCCCGGGTCACTTTAAATCAATATTCCTGCTTCAAATCATTTCCAATTCAAGTTTCCTACTTTAGATAGACGGATAGAGCTTAACGAGCATTCTGTAACATTTACAAGTAAAGTTCGTGACTGTAAGCGGAGTAAACACTTGTGGAATTCCGGGGTAAGGGAAGAGTGGAAAGTAACTTAAGGTAACTTGAAAGGGGAAATGTGCGTGAAGGATCTAATAAATCAGTGTAATGTAAACGTTCGAAAACTTTACAGTACTATTAGATAAGAGGATACTTTAATCTACTTTCTAACGCGCTTTGTACCTCTTTTATCCTCACCCAAACGAGAAACTTCCATCTCTTTGTCCAAAGATCCTACTCTGTCCCTCTTCTGGACTGTTGAAGCTAGGAGTACTCATGTGGTGGTGGTCTGCTGCTCTCCTTTGGTTGGTTTGAAGTTGAGCTTCGTCTGTTCAAGGTTGGTCAACTTCGAAGTCGATGGTACGCTGCTGACGACGCGATAGGTTCCAGTCAATGGAAAACCACGAGGGATAGTGGGGACTGGGGGAGACCCTTCGCTTGAAAAGAGGGCGTTAAGCGCTCGTTTTATCCTCCTCATCTTGTAGATGACCTGCAGAGAAGAGCGGTTAAGAGAAATCGACGAAAGGCAGCTAGCCCTCAAGTGTCCCGCCTCCCGAAATCCCGATGGTCTCAGCCCACATGCAAGCGGAAGCAAATGTGCGGTTTGCCTAATCAGTCTATTGGCGCGTCATAGTACAGCCTACGGTACAGGTAATTATACCTAAACCACTACTGTACATGCAGTTAGCCTGATAAAGGGTTGTGGAATGCGTGTTTGCTCGTACCCTATCCCACTGTTTCAAAGGACCACCCGGGCCCATCCCTTGCCCCAAACGACCCTTGCTACTACGCCAGCTCATCCAACTTTGTATACAGTCGCCCTTTGCCTTTTGAGGTCGAAAATACTGACCCTGTCTGGATGATCGAAGTCGAGCGTCATGGTGGAAGCCAGGAGCCAGGAGAGGTCCTCGCTCGGTGGTTCAGCTTCGGCCTAATATGTAACTTGTCATTCTATATATGGTATGACCACCGTATAAGGACCGAACTCTCACCGGGCTCTCAGCTATCCCTCTACACATACCATAAGTTTTGGTAAGTTCGTACCTCACTTTTTCTGTGTCCCACCAACTTACCATCACTTTACGGTACCTTATGTATGGGCCCAGTAGGGTAAGTTACCTTAAGGGAGCGTAAGTACATTTAATGTACTTTTGGCGGGGCAACTTAGGTAACTTACGGGAGCGTAAAGTACTTTTGCAACCACCCTATCAGCCCAGGAGCGACGCTCGGATTCCTCGACACTTTTGGGGTACAGTAAACGTCGCGCATGCGGTGGAGCACCTGATTTCAATACCTTGTTGACACCCATAGTATTTCACAGAGTCCTCAGTCTACGGGTGTCGTTACTATAGAATGGAACATTCTGGTCGGGTCGCTATCCTTTGCGCTGCCACGGTTAGACCAGATTACATACCTCTCTGGGACTGAGGGTAAGGTTGAAGTTCGAATTTGTTCGACCAGGTTATTCGCATTCGAATGCGACATTAACAAGTGTATTAATACGACATAAAGGGCTCAAATGGCCCAACAACATAAAGAAACGAGAAAAAATCTATATGTACAGGCGAGCGGACATGAATCTAAGAGGAAGGAACAGTGACGAAAATGTACGTATGATATGGGCAGCGAAACGGAGACAAGAATACAAGAAGAGACGAGACGACGGCGAGGGTACGAGTCACGACCACAAGGTAGGGAAGACGACCAGTCAACTACTTCCCAGTCTTCTTCTTCTTCGTACCCTTCGCACTCGCACTCGCCGTTGACGCGTTCCCAGCAGGAGTCGAAGGCCGCGACTCGTCCACAGATTTCGAATCAGCTTTTTGAACTTCCTCGATACCGCGTTTCTGTGCAAGAAGACGAATCAGCATTTGAGTCCCGACGTCGGAAAGGAAATCGTAATCCCAGTCTCGAAAAGAAATCCCAGTCGTCCGAAAACGAAGGGCGTCGCGCAGTAAAAGGAAAAGAGTCACGAAGAAAGGAACGCAACACTTACCTTGCCCTTCGTCCCCTTAACCTTGGCCTCCTCCGCCTTGGCCTGCTCAGCCTCCTTCTCAATCATACTCAACAAGGTGTTACACCTCCTCTGAAGCTCCTGCGGACTCCGACTCTTGAAGAACCAGTCGAACCTGCACGATATCAATCCAGTCAGCCTCTCCCCGGTCCAACGATATAGAGATATAGATGAGGAAAGAGTTCGACGCACCGGAACACAGGGAACTCGTTAATATCCCTCTTAATCCTCTCGTACACGTCGTCGGCTTGCATACCGTAGTGGTGCAATCGGCAGAGGAGGTATCGGTCTTCTTCTTCCGAGTAGACCTTGCCTACAACACCGCACCGCGTTAGCTGGTGGTCCTCAACGACAAGAATAATGTAGACGTACCCTTCGTCGTCGGATAATTCAACTCCAGTTCCTGCATCGGGTACCGCACAGACTTGATCTTGGCGATGAGGAGGTTCTCGAGGTTCTGCCGCTTGGAACGCTTAGCCTCGCCTTCCTTGAGTCGGGCTTCGATACGGGGGTACTCTGTGGGGAGGGCGAGGGGTTAGCGAGTGGTTGAGATAGATGGATGGATGGGTGGGAGGCTCGCTTGCGCGTGACGAGGCGACGAGAACGAAAGAAGAAAAAGGAAGACCAACGCACCAGGCAACGAAGTCCAGTTCTCCTTGAACGCAGCATAGTATCTCTCAACCTCCTCAGGCGTCTTGTCACCAATCTCGTTAGCGTAGACGTCGATATCTTCGTCCCTGTAAACACACGTCAGCGCCAATGTACACGAGATATACCGAAATGAAGGGGATTGGAGGAGGGAGGAGGAAGGGTTCCTCGCCGTTCTCGTCGACCCTCGTCGTCGTCGTCGGCAAACCAGCTGAGCGACGCTCGACCAGGCCCCCAGACACTCGCTCGACAAGCCCCTCCCCATAAAACCACCCTCCCCTCCGAAAGGAACAACCGCACTCACCATCCATACGACTCCAACGCCCTCACAAACTGCTGGAAGTCACGCCGACTCCAATCTGGGAAGCCCTCCGAGATATACTGCTCCTTCTCCGCGAGCTCTTCCTCCGTGAGGGGTTCGGCTGTAGACGAGGCGAGGGGACCGAGTCAATGCGAAAGGGGGATGGCGACGACGATGAGAAAAGGCGACGCGATGATGTAGTACGGGTGACGACGACGATGTAGGACGGGTGACGACGAAGACGACGGCGAATAGCACCACGAACAAAAAAAGAACCAACAAACACCTCATCAGCACCATCCCAAACACAACCCAGCAAAAAAATCGACGCACCAGTATCAATAAACGCCTGCGCAGCCTTCAAATCCTCCTCAATCTTCTCAGGCGTATCATCCGGGAGCGGGTCGCGCGGCGTAGCAGGGATATTGTTCAACCTCTTGTGGACCGCAATCTCCCGCTCTTGAAGCTCAGCCAGACGGGGGTGGAAGAACTGGAAGTCTTGGCTAAAGGACGGAGGACGACCGTTAGTTCAAATTGTTTCGACATGGACAGGGATGCGAAGAAGGAACAGAGAAGGACGAGAAGGACACGTACATCGCAATCTGCTTAGGCGCCTTGGGCATCTTCGGGGCCTTGTCCGTCTTGGACGTCCCAGCGCGGAGCGTATCCTTGAAATACGAATCCACCGAATAGTTGGATTTACGCTCGCGCTTGGACAGAGAGAGGATGTTCAGGTGCAGGGGTTTACGTTGCTAGAGGGAAAAAGAAACGGAACGTCAGCATCTAAATCTTGCTTGACTTGAAACCTCCCGGGAAGGGTAGAGAGACGATGATACGCACCCCACTCCTAAAATCCTCCCCCTCCCACTGCTGCACACTCGCATCACTCTTGAAATTACTCAAGTCTTCGAGGTTGAGCTGTTCGTATTTGGAGTTGAGCTCGGCGGTACGCTCCTCCCCGCGTTGGATGATAGCGTCGATGTCGTCGTCGACGAGCATCCTGTTGGATGAACCGTATGGGGTGGGGCATCGTCACCATTCGATGAACCGTGTTCGAGTCGGATGGGGCGTCGCAATTCGGGTTGGTCGAGGACGCATGGCGAGACGAGATGGATGTCAACAAAAGGGTGACGCGTCGACGAGGAAAGCGCAGTTCGAACGGTTGATAAAAAAGACCGGCAGGTGAACGAGACGGCGACGAGGATCAAACCGACGACCACCACCACCAAACCGATGAGGGCCACACCAACCGAGAGAAGTGAAGTTGAGAGAAGAAATTCGAGATCAAGTCAGCAACCAGTCCTCGACATAAAGAGAAAACCAAAACGCACTGTTCAGACGAATTAATAATCTTATCCGCACCATGCGTGATCATCTCCAACAACTCTTCCTTATTCGCAGCACCTGCCCAAGAGAAAAGAAATTGTCAGCAACACATCCTTCAACATAAAACTCGACAACGCAAGGGCGTGAACTCGACGAGCCTAAACACGAATAGATCGAAAGGGCCACGAACAACCCTAAGTAAACACCACGAGGAAGGCGGAGCCACTCGACGAGTGATCGTATCCACACCGCCGCGCTCACGAAGCCCCTTCCCCACTTTCAACCGCCCACTCCCCTCCCACCCAAAACCCAAAACCCCCAAAACCCCAAACAGAAACGAAACACACTCACTCTTCGCCTGCTGCTGCGCCCTCCCCTGCTGAATGACCAACTGGTCCAACCTAAGCTTCTGCGCAGCCCTCTCAAGCATCCTCTCCTCCACACTCCCCTCCGTAATAAACCGATACACGTAGACTTGCTTCGTTTGACCGATGCGGTGCGCGCGGTCCATCGCTTGGAGGTCGGCTTGAGGGTTCCTGTGCGACGAAGGAAAAAAGGAGGGAAGAAGGGAAAAAAGGAGGGAAGAAGGAAAAAAGGAGGGAAGAAGGGAAGGAGGGGCGGGTAAGCGGGGGGCCCCTAGCGCGACAAGACTGGAAGAAGCGGCGGCTCACCAATCACTATCATAAAGAACAACAATATCCGCCGTAGTAAGATTAATCCCCAATCCTCCAGCACGCGTCGTAAGGAGGAAAATAAACTTGTCGGAACCGGGCTTGTTGTACTCGTCGATGGCGGCGATACGGTCTTCGTGCGCTGTGCCTCCGTCGATGCGGCAGTACTCTGTGGGAGAGAGGAGGTTAGTTTTTTGTTCGAGAAAAAGGGAAGGCGTTCGTCGCTATGGGGAAGGGGAACGATGTCGCGTATGGTTCGACGCCCGCCATAGCTCGGTCATCTCAACGAACGAACGACGAGACCAGGAACAACAACACCAACGACGCAACCCACACCCGCCCAACCACGAAAAGTCGCAGAACAAAACGATACTCACTGTACCCCCTAAACAAACAATAATCCTCCAAAATATCCAACACTCGACTCATCTGACTAAAGATGAGAACGCGGCTGCCCTTCTGGTACATCATCTTGAGGAGTTTGTCGAGGATAACCTGCAAAAGGAAAAAAAACGAGCAAGTTAGCGAAAGAAAACGAGCGAGTTAGCGAAACGTTTGTCTTTCGTGGGCGCGCAATGGCGGCGACGACAACGAGGACCGCGAGGTGGAGGAAAGACGCCCAACCGACAATCCTCCTCCTCCAATATCCTCCAACCCCGAAAGAAAAGAAAAAACAGCACTCACCATCTTCCCCGAATTCTGAATCAAATGCTCATCGGTCGTATACGGCGGACCAGGCTCGGCACCATCAAACAAGTAAGGATGGCACGTAACCTTCCGAAGCTGCATGACGATGTTCATAAGTCGAGTCTTGCCTTCTTTCTTGCCGGTTAGACCTAGAAAAAGACGCTGGTGTTAGTGGGGGCGTTCTCGGGGGAGGGAGTGGGGAGGGTAGACGGGAGGAAGGGGACGACGAGAAAAAACGCACCGTTAACAGCATCAATATCCTTCTCCAACACACTCCGGTACCACTTGCGCTGCATCTCCGACAATCCAACATAAATATTAATCTCCTTCTCTACAAACCAACCATCAGCCTTAACCCTCCCAAAACAAAAGAAAACAAAAAAACGCACTCGGGAGTAAACTCTTCTCCACATCACTCTTCACCCTCCTCAACAAGAACGGTCTGAGGATCTTATGCAGCGCCTCGACCACCTTCTTGCTCTTATCCTCCTCATTCTCCGCTCCACTATCATCCTTGTGCAAAAACGCGTCCAAATCCGCATAATTCACAAAAATCTCCGGGCAAATAAAGTTGAGCAGCGCAAAGAGTTCTTTGAGGTTGTTCTGGAGGGGTGTACCCGTGATGAGGAGTCTCCCGCGCGACATGAACGAGCGAACGATCTGCGAGAGGATAGAATCGACGTTCTTGATCCGGTGCGCCTCGTCAATGACGATATACTCGAAGCTGAACTTCTTCAACGCGCCCTTTTCGATGAGACATATTTCGTATGATGTGATGCACACTTCGAAATCTTGCGGTAGTAGACGCGTGGCGATGATCTCGGCGCGCTCCTCCTTTGAGCCGGTGAGGAGGGCAACGTTGAAGTCGGGCGTCCATTTTTCAAATTCGCGCGCCCAGTTTTGGAGGGTGGACTTGGGGACGACGACGAGGTGCGGTCCGGTGATGCCGCGGACGTGTTTGAGGTACGAGAGGAAGGAGATGGTTTGCAGTGTCTTGCCCAACCCCATCTCGTCAGCGAGGATACCGTTGAGGCCGTTGTGATGTAGCGAGACCATCCAGTTGAGGCCTTGGAGTTGGTACGGGCGCATCGTGCCGTTGATGACTGCAAAGTATTAGCAACGCGAAAACAAAAGAGACGGGGACGACGCACAGCTGGGTGAAGACTCGAATACATACGGCTCGTCGGCCTCCATCTCGCCCTCCTTCAACAACTCTTCGTCCTCCTCCTTTTCGGATTTACGATGACGCGCACCGGGTTCCCTATATTCATCTCGTTAGTGAAATTGACGAAAGGCAGGAGGGTGTGGGACGTACGGCGCCTTCTTGCGACCACGACCTTTGGGTTTGGGCTGAGCGTCCATGATAGCCGCGTATTCAGGGTCTCGGGCGCGCTGCATCGTGGCGTTAGCGGGTGTGGCGGGGCGTGGCGACCAAGTGGACTACGCACCTGCATGTCGACAAAGTGCTTGAACAGTTCGGTTTGGCCCAGGAGGTACGAGTATCGTTTTACAGCGTCGGCGATCTAGAGACCACGCTAAGGAGGAAATAGATAGAGGAGGGAAGGAAGGACGCACCTTGGCTTTGTCCATCTGCTGCCTCTTCGCCTGTAAACCCTCCTCATCCGCCTTCCTCTTCTGCCTCTTCTGCTTCTTGTCTTGTTTCTTGTTCGAAGGTCCCGCGTCCTACCCACCCTCCCTGTTAGTACAAAAACCCATACACCAACCACCGGAGTTTGACGCACCTCATTCTCGCTCTCGAGCTCGTCCTCCTCCATAGGCTCGTCTTCAATCTCGCTCTCGGGTCCTTGACTGGCCTGTACTTCCCTCCCGTTAGACCTCTACAACCGGTAATAGGCGTGATGATACTCGCCTGGCGCGACACGATGTTACTGGGGACGACATCACTCAAGATGTCCTCGTCCATTGGTTGCTCGATCGTGAATTGCTGTTGGTCGTAAACGGGCGGGTTAATTTTCGTGGTATTGACGTCGTATAGGGAGGTTAAAAGTGATCAGCGCGAGACGAGGGAACGAGGAATACGAAGAGGGACGTACGCTCATTTTTTTTAGTGTGTGGTGGTTGGTGGTGGTGGATGAGAGCAGTGTCACGCTTAGAGCGAGCCGCGACCAAACCAATTTGTTTGAATGCTTGGCTTTTTTTTCACACGCTGCTACTTTTGGTGTGGAGCCCCTAAGTACCTCAGCGCTTCGCTTTTTGCGCTTGTGTGTCGACACGTTCGTTGCGCTTCGTTCGGTGTTTTAGAAGCAGGAAATGGGGAGGGAGTCTGGTGGTAGATGCTAGATGAGCGTGGCCGGTTAGGGTCGTGTTGGATTATTGGACGAACGACTTGCCCTGCCTTCGAGTTTCGACACTCGATCCCCAACGACCGACACAAGATCGACTCCACCTGCTATGACTCATCCCTCGTACCGAATGGAATCCTGTAGACTTTCTGCACCACCCTCTTCTTCGTAACACCCTCTTCGATGGCTAACTCCCAGGCCACACGGCGACCTACGAATATAGATATATTTCCGACTCGTCTTTCCTGACTACATTATTTTTAGAATGGATTGATTTGATTGACCAACTCGAACTGGCATGTCGTCTTGTCTCGTCCTCGACTACCGCTGTGCGTATGAACAAGTCTATCGCTGTATGTATGGCCGAAATCTACCTTACGAATCCTCTTCGTACTGTATCTTCACGAGGGGCCTCAGCCTCCCCATATCTCTCTACCATGAAGTATCAGACGTGCGCGCTTTTCGTTGTTACTAACCGTACCAGGCCGTGCGCGTTAAGACTATCCAACACCAGACACACCCACAATAACTTATTAGCTCTTTAATCCGCCCCTCCCACCGTACACCAGCTTTCCCCCGATGGAACAGTCCGCCTTGCAATCCCTCTCTGCTCCCTCACCTCTCGTCACTTGTAAAACACCATCTCGTCGCTCGCTGAACGCTGAATGCTGAACGCCTCGGTTCACTCAGGGCGCCCGTCATCGATTCATCCCTCGTCGAGCACCATCCATCTCCATCCAGTAATCAACCCTCGTCTAACCCTAAGCACCACCTGTCTCCACTCACTACTCATCCCTCATGGAAACAATACTTCTCAGCCTTCGTCGAACATCTAGCAATGTCGGACATCTACCGTCGTCGAGCGGAGCAGATAATCCACCCTCGTCCGACGTCGAACATCTACCCTCTCCGAACGTCTACCATCCTCATCGAACATCTACCGCCATCGTCGAACAATTTTCCTCGGCGAACAGGTGCTACCCTCGTCGTTCAACCAATCCAGCCAAACAAGTACCTGCTCAACCAGCCGTCGCGGAACCGCCGAAAGATGATAATGTCCGCCGCATGCGAGACGCTGTATACCCAAAATTTGAACGAGAACATGGACCCCGGGTCCTGAATGTGTGTTCGGACTTTTACTTAAAGAGTATTGGAGGACGCGGTGGAGCCTGGAGGTAGTGACGAAGACGACACTACGAGCTCGTATTCATCTCTCGCACATCGACATGTATGTACCATATTCGCATTGTAATGTCCACTTTCTGCCCTAACCCTCTCGACACACGACACGCCCCTCAAACACATCAAGATTCAAACTCGACCATACATCGCTCTCGAGCACGACACGTCGGAGGGCAAAAGTCCACACGCCCAAGCTTGCTTCCGTCAACGACCGCCCTCAATTGCACTTACGTTCGCCGTCTGGAGTCTGGAGTCTGAACCCATCCATTTTGTGTCCAAGCTAACTTCCTTGCGTCTACAACCACCACGTCCCTGGTGGGTCGCCACCCCGCATGGGCGTCGACTTGGACAGCTTCAATCGATACACGCAGCACCACCACCCGGCCATGGAGTTAAACTTTCAAGTGAATACGCATATGTCGAGTCTTGACTACATACCGCCAACTGGCCGACGTTCAAAATCGTCGAGGATCGAATGCTGAAAGGGGCGAGCGAGTGAGTGGTCGGTGACCGTGCGGTCTCTCCATGCACAAATCGAACGGGATCCACTCACTCACGCCCTGAGTTTGTCCGATGCCAACCTCGCCTTTCCCGGCAGCTCTTCTCCTCACTGTTTACGATGTACCTTCAATCGATACGGATCCCTCAGCCAATGGAACCAATACCCTCCACGTCACAGCACCGATATCGTCTTTTGCGGACTCCGTGTCATAAATTGAGGATCAGTTTTCGGGTGACATTTTGCGCTTGGGCGTCGACGTTCGTGCATGGGCATTTCGTTGGGTGTGTTGGATAGCGTGGATTGAGGGTTAGATGAGGAATTGGGGTGGTAGATGCTAGAAGAGGGTGGCTGGTTAGGGTTATTGGATGGACGTTGGACGAACGACCTGTTATGCTCGTGAGTTTCGACGCTCGATCCCCAACGGACCGACGCAAGACGGACTCCCCCTGCTATGACTCATTCCTCGTACCGAATCGAATCCCGTAGACTTTCTGTACCACCCTCTTCGTCGTAACACCCTCGTCGATGGATACCCACCTTCCGCGCCGCGCCTGTACAGACCAACATGGGTAAGTTTCCGATTCGTGAGTCGTCGTGCTATATTCAAGTCGCATTTTCGGACTTCACTATTTTTGACAAGTCCGAATTGGCACGCCGGCTCGTCGTCGACTACACTGTATGCATAAACGAAATCAACCGCTCTACCCATCAACGAAAATCTATATTCTACCGTTATACCAATCGACTCCACGAATACCCTTTGTACTGTATCGTCGCTAGGCATCCCCGTACCTCGACCAATCAACACGAGGTGTGGTGCATATTCGTTGTTACTAACCCAGCATCAGGCATGCCCACTACGCCAGGCACATCCACTGGTACTTAGTTAACTCTGTAAATCCGATCCGTCCTAACGTACGCCAGCTCCAACGCGACGGCACCCGCACCTCTCACCACTCGTCGAGTGTCACCTGTCACCTCTCAGAACTCGTCTCTCGTCAAAATCGTCACCTCTCATCCCGCGATGCCTCATCGAGCATCGACTAACAAGTCGACCAGATCAGATATATACATCTTCGAACATCAACCCTACCCTCAGTCCCAGAGAAGTATTTAATCTGGTCTAACCGTGGCAGCGCAAAGGATAGGCGCCCGACCATAATGTTCCATTCTTTTGTAACGACACCCCTAGACTGAGGACTCCGCGAACTACAATGGGTGTCTACAAGGTATTGAAAAATCAGGCGCTCCAATTCTTCTTGAAGGCAAATCAAGCGCTCCAATTTTGGACGCCGACGATCAAATGGCCATTGCCACGAGCAGCTTGAGAGCCTGTACGAGAGCAAGAAGAGTCCGACAGCCAGCGTGAGTTGGCGCTATCTCGGTGGGGGAAAGACTTAAAAACAAACGTACCTCCAACCCGATTTGCGAACATTGCAGTGGGACATGACCCAAGCGACCGCATGCGCGACGTCTCGGCTGTAAAAGTACAAAGGAAAATTGAAATCCGTCACCCATTAGCGATTCAAACTCAATTGAGAGAATAATCAAAGAAAAACATACCAATGCGAAGAAGCAGGGCACTCGGCCCCGATACACCCGCCAATGACATACGAGCTGCCAATGCGACACATGTTAATACCGCCGTAGCCGCCTGTACCCTCAGGGACGCGGCAAGTGGTGGTACCGAGGCTATTGAGGTAGTTGTAGCACGCGTTGGCATCCGCGAGGGGGATGCGGCCATCGTGGCACACAGGATCGTAGCGTCTAACCAGGCCAGATTCTTCAGAGGGGGTGATTGATTCGTATTCTGCTCCTGTTGGAGTAGAAGGGGTATTAGTTGCTGTAGTTAATGAGGTGGGATGGTAAAGGAGAGGGTAAACGCACTAATGGCGGCCAGTGTTTCTTCTGGGATGGGTTTGAGGAGGTCGGCGGTGGTCAGACCGAGCTCTTCCAACGACGGGAGACCTTCTCCAGGCGAAAAGTCCAAGGCGGGCTCAGTGGTCTCGGTTGGGAGGGAGACAGCTCCAGCGAGGAGAGTCGCGGTGGAGAGCAATGAAAAAGTGATTCTGACCATTGTGGATATTTGTGAAGGGTTTGAGAATGGAAGGTGGGAGAGAGAAATAGTAGCTTGCTGGTTGCTGTTTCGTCAATTGCACTTCACCCCTGCTTTTATAGCATTTTAGAGGGATTAGTCAGGGTAGGAAGCCTTTTGTCGGACGGTTCATGCCGTTCTTTCTTTGGATGAATGGGGAAGTTGGACATGGTTTCTGCGCCGAGTGGTCGATCCCCATATATCCCCATTTGATTCCAACAGAGATACTTTGCACGCTGTGTCCGGCCGCCGTAGCCCTTCGGTATCGGCAGTTCACTTGTGTACACCTCAATCCAAACGTCGAATTCAAAGCACCCAAGATTCGTTACCACCTCATGGATAACCCCACTCTCCGCAGACATTTCTACTACAAGAACTGCGAAGCGGAAAGTGTTGCATCGCTCGGCACTCACAATTGGGTTACATAGGGACCAAAGTATCGTTCACTTCGCTGGTTTTATGATTATTCTCGGTGACTTTCGAGGCCGCGAGTGACTGCAATCGGCTGGTTTCACCGTCACGGAGGTATGTCTGTAAAAGTCAACGCCGACTGATCCTGGCGTTGGGCGCTTGCTTACTCCAGCGGTCTTGAGCCGTGCAAGAAACCTGAGAATGATTTCGCCACAAGTAGAGGAGAAAAACGGAGAAACTCTGGTGATCTTTACCAGCCGAGTACATAGGAGAATCGTGATCCATGCTCGAGTGAGATCGGATGCAAACGAGAATAACAGGGTGGCCAGCTGAGGGCGTTTCAATAAATTTGTGTCCATCAGTAGGGTCGTATCGTAGCCTGACCTTCATAGAGTTCGGATTCTAGACCTGAAACCATCACCGTCAACTTGGTAGATCGCATGAATTCCATTCGATTTCGACAGACTGGGTCTTCAAGACTCGTAGTCCGCAGGAACTTCAGAAGAGGTGTAACACGCTGCTTAGCATGAGCGAGAAGGAGGCTGAGCAGGCCGAGGCAGGGGAGACGAAGGTGGAGGGGACGAAGGGGCGAAGTGAGTTGGGTGTTCTTTGTTTCGTCGCTCGTTTCCTTTTTCTTCGTGACCCCCTTTGTTTTCGAACGACTGGAACGAGGACCCAGATGCTGACACGGATTTGTACAGAAACGCGGTATCGAAGAAGTTCAAAAATCTGATTCGAAATCTGTGGATGAGTCGCGGCCTCCGACTCCTGCTGGGAACGCGTCGACGGCGAGTGCGAGTGCGAAGAGTACGAAGAAGAAGAAGACTGGGAAGTAGTTGACTCGTTGTCGCCGTCTTCGCCTGCCCTACGTTGTGACCCCTACACCTGTCTCATAGAAAGCTCCTATTCTCGCCGTCTCGCTTGCCTGGGCATATCACACGTACATTTTCGTCACTGCTCCTTAGATCCGCGTCTGATCGCCTGTACATATAGATTCTTTCTCGCTGTTTCATATTTAAATATACTTTTGCAATGCTGCACGATTGGGATGCGCGATGAGCTGGGAGCTGTCCGATTGTCGAAGTGATTTCGGCGCTTAATGAGGGTGGAAAGTTGAAGGAAAGCTTTGAGATGAATTCCCCCAAGTGCGCGCCATCGACTGCGACTTCGACTCTCTTTTTCGGTGGGTAGTCCGGCCGTTCGCCGTTACTGCCTACCAACAAATTTCTCGGGCGTGTGGCAGATTCAGCGTGAGGGCTGAAATCGATGTCGCCCGACATGCTCCTTCACTTCGCTTCGTTGATCAACTATAACTATATACCTCGACTTCGCCAAAGCGAGATCCAAGTCCTAGTCGTCCGCACAAAGAAGAATCGTTTCGACTTCCTTGGTCGCAAGTTTCAGGAGGCGGTTGGCGCGAATGCGGGATGTTCAGAGTCGTTGTGCTGGTCGTGTATCAAAGTTCAGGAATGGGCAACGGGTTAGGTAAACAAAACTGTAACAGATACCAGTGATAACCGTGTTTAGACACTCAAACGACACAGTGTATCACAATTCGAGTGGTGAAGTACAGGTGCGGTGTTACGGAATTATCGGAACAACGGATCGGAGTAGGCGCCCAATGGACGACGTCTTACAAATCCAATGCAATAAATATTCGGTACGCTGCACATAAATGGGTCAATTCATTGACACAATACTAGGGACCCAGGACATACCTTACTGCCATATTAACCAGCGACGCACGTACAAGTACGGCAGGAAATGGTTCCCTTAAACCCTTCTTCGATGCACGACGAGCCCGCCTTCGCGCAGTACCCTCCTTTAAACCGACATTTGTTGACCTCGCACAATCTTTCCGACGCAGTGTAGACTGTGAGCGACAGTGTGAAGGGTCGAATACGTGACTCGATACTTACGAGGCGAAGATATTACAATGGTAATTGCAAGTTCAATGGAGTTGCTTATGTCAGAGAGAGTGGACTCTTGCTGGAGACAGGTTTGTAAGACTCTTCACGGCTCCACTTCTCGCCACAGTACTCACCTTTAGACAATGAAGGGGACGTTTGCTGACTGACTTGAAAATCGAAACTGGCTTTCGGATTAAATACTCTTCAAGGAACCTGTGGGCGCCTAATTTTTAAACGGATAATTTGGTGCACCACAGCGTCCTGCGAGCTCGTCGGGAGATCCGACGCCACTTGTATGCGCCCTCTTCCCAATCTTTCTTCTTTCACGATGCCGTTTCGGGAGTGGACACGCGCGAATAACTGAGATTTAGACAAATGTAGTTGATGAATCCAACAACTACTCCGTGACAGACTGTCAGCAGTGGGAGCCTCACAGGAAGCCTTCTTTAGCTCTCTTTAGCTCCCCCAACACTGTATCGGGATAGCTTTGCCCTATCTAGATTGTCGGGCCAGGAAAATGTGATAAGGTGTGTTGAAAAAACGCAATGACTTGCGAGAGCTTGGACCAACCTCTCAGGTCAGCCGACCAAGGGCAACAGCCGTAATGCACGCAATGTGGGTGTCATGAGGACGAGGATCATGATTCCCATCCAGCGGCTTCTAGGCTGTGGGTATGTGTGCATAGAGGAGAACGCCCGATCCATTGAGGTCCGCGCGCCGGACCTGGATTCAGTGGGTCGGTCCGCGCGAGGCATCACACGCCTTGTGCATACTTCCTAAATCCAAAAGGAGTATCATCGATGAATAGGTCTGTACTAGTCCTTTCTGCTTCGAGACAGGGATAGGCAACTTCAAATCCTTCCACAAGCCCGAGTTCCACGACATACCCTAGATCGAAGGGCACTTTCGTATGCGTCGGTACGCTGAAACTTAGACACACTTGTCCGTATTTTCGTGTAGTGGGATCAAACACCATTATGCACCCTCCACTCTAGTGGGCGCCTAGACAATTTCCCTTCTTTTGTTAGTGGACGATGGTTGCCCACATGGACTTGAAAACGCTGTGGCGCGTTACATAACATAGTGTCTAGGCTAGTAGGAGATGCCCCTAACAATAAACATTTGCGCGCTCAGTACCTCAGAAATCTCGTTTCGTTCGTTCTCGTGGGTGCTGCGATTGTATAAGCAAGTGTGAATGTGGGTCCCGCAGTGTTCCGTAGTGTTTCTGTTGACACACTTCATTTAAACCGGTGACAGGCGCGTGTCTGATTCGATGGATAGCACTCTACAAGCTGATCGATACAACTTGATACATACTTTACATACTTAAAGCCATCTACATTCACGCTGCAGGATCAGTCTCCGTTACAGGCTCGACCTCATTCCCTCTCATTGATAACAGCGGTGTGTACACAATACCTGGATACTCATTTGATTGTTGAATTCTGTTTTGATGCACAGATTCGATGTCCGAGAACAGGTCGTACCCACGTCTCAGCACCTGGAACGTGGCAGCGAAAACCGCAATCATAGGAGTCCCAGTTGGTCTCGAAGACGTGCCCTGCCTCACGATGATGCTGCGTGTCCTCCACGAGTGCCTTATCCGTGGCATCAAAGTCGTCAGCGCTACATGCAGTGAGGAGGGAGGGCAGCTATACATCGACACCCTCCACGAGGATTGGTACATGTTTAGGGCTTACATTCCCACCGAAGTCGAAGTGAAATTTCCAGATGGTACGAATGAGGATTTAGGACATGAGATCGATGCCTTGGATTCCAGCAGGCACGTGTAACTTTCGTTGATCGTTTTTGATTTTCCGTCACTCATCGAGGTGTAAATTTGTTAATTGTAGTTTCCAACTACAAGGCGACCCCGCTGTGTTCTCTCCCGACGGAGAGCACCTCCCAAAGTGCCCCCCACTCACGATCTACAACCCCGCTGGAAAACGACACGGCGAGGCCGGACAAGTCGTAGTGTCCAACTCTGACGGACGACAGCCTCTCGAGCGGTTCTTCAGAATCCTGCAGCTAGTCGAACGCAAGTACCTACCCAAGCAGACGTTCTTGTCTGCCGCCTATACGCTAGAGAGCTCACAGATCATGGTTTACATTGAGGAGAAGAACTGGGTGGGGCAATTTGCACCGTTTGCTGGGACGGATGTGGTTCAGTCGGGGGTTGGCGTTGGTGTTAGCACTCGTGCTCAGGAGAACTTCAATTTTGTCGAGATTTAGACTTTATTCCCTACATTAACATGACTCTGGGTGTTGACGGTTACCTTCGCCATTCTGGCAACATTCTGGCTCTATTTTGGTTTAAAGTGCGAACAAGATAGAATGTACTTGACGTTATTTCAATTCAAATGTTATGGCGGCTGAATATCTCTGTCCCATTTTCAACGGAATGCTTTCATTCATCGTCGGGGACGTTCAAAAGTACAGACTTCGAAGCGTAGTATCTACTGACGAACCATCATAAAGGTACCCGCGACTGGGTCACCCAGGCCAGTCTGAGCAGCGAAGGAGCTCAAGTTCCAGTTACCAATGAAAGTGGTGGGTGTGACCAAGCGTTGTTGGTTGAAGTTCGGGGACTGTTTGAAGGCCCAGAAGACGTATCTACATTGGATCGACATTTTAGTACCAGTTTACCCAACCTCCGGTTCTACTCGAAAGTTCAGCTGTAGTACAACTCACCGATGAGCAGGATTACCAAACCCAGGCGAAGGCTGGAACCACGCCGTGATGGGTTGGCCAGACGCAACAAGGTTTCCGTCAGGTTGGAGGTTGTAGTTTCCAGCGAGGTAGTGGCGGACATGACCGAATTGTCCACCGTCGGGGTCGACGTTGGCAATCACGTATGGGCCAGGGTCGGTGACGCCAGTGAGCTTGAATGTGGGAGTTTGGGCGGTGGCTGGAAGAGTAGAAAAGGAGAGGAAGGGTCAGAGACGGGGTACAGAGACTAAAGGAGAGATAAGTACCATCTCGAGGAACATTCTGGCCAGAAGAGAACGTAGTTTGCTGACCGTTCCTGGTGAAAGTGGCCTGCAAGAGTCCCACTGGGTTGAATTGGATACCAAAGTCCCGTGGGATCTATAGGGCAACAAACGACTCTGAGTACAAGGAATGAGCATGTCTGGATTGTATAAGAACATACGTTGGCGGTGTTGAAAGCGTTGACGACATCAGCGATGTTGGTGTCCTGTGCGAGGGCGCACGAGGCGATGGAGATCAAAGCGACCAGAGATGGGAACCGCATTTTTTGAATGGAGTTATGAGCTCGAATAGGTCAGTAGTGGAGTACCATTTCCTCCTCTCGACGTTCGACCTTTATACCATTACCGCACCCTCACCGCTTCTTGAAAAAGCTCCAACGGATTTGCCACTACCTTAACTTCTGTTCTCGAGAACTCCGAGTTACATACCATCAAATAGCAATAACAGCAATAGGTTACGGTTATACCCCGGTATGGAGTAATCAGACGATCAGAAGCATGCATCGAAGGCGCATCGAAGGGGCCAAAACGGAACAATTCAATACGATAGCGGTCCGTACCTTGTTTTCTCTACTCTGGAAACCAAAGATTTACCGAGGGAATTTACCAATTTACCCGTCGAAGCGCGAATGAGGATCGCGTGGAGGACACGCGAGAAATGTTTCTGCGGTACCGAAGTGTACATCCGTCCAGTACGAGCACCCTCATACTCTCAAGCTAGCATGTACTAGAGCCCGTAGCTTCTTGGTAAAGCTTGGACCAACTTTCATGAATCTCGAAACGACAATTTGGTTTCCTAACTGGGAACAGACCCGTTGAAGGTTTCTCCTGCTCTTTCGCAGAGATCAACCGTTTAGCCCGAGATCGATAGGTAGTGACCGGAGGTGACTGCTTGTCTCCACCCTACGAATTCAAATGAATTGATAGATCTCGTCCTGATAAATGAAAGAACGCCGTTACCGCCGGTTGAAATATTCTCGCTCCAATTTACTGCTCTCTTCTGAAGCGTACAGCGAGCTTCAGATTGTCCGTAGAGGCCCAGGTGATGATCGGGAAAACCGATAGGTTTCGGAGAATATCATGCATTCCGAGCTGTATAAACATTTATAACAACTGTTGCTCATAGAAAGCTGCAAGAGAAAGGTAAATGTCGGCGAATCCTCCGAGCGTTCAAAAGCGACGCTTCATCTATTTAATTCCGGGTCAGTCAAGTCAAGTGTGGAAGAGTGGATTGGAACCACGTGCATTCCTATGTTTCTATTCTCTAAGTCTGACCCTAAACCTTCGCGCTTGTCTCCCAGAATTAGTGCGGACATCGTCGAGGAGGGGAGGGTCACCATAGCTTTTGCACAACTCACCAAGTCGGCTTTGGTCAGGTTCGAACCAGGGGCTTCGGGGCTTCTCGGGGCTTGGCTGATTGGTCTCGATGCTTTTGCCAAACAGAAAGGCTTTGTCAACTGATATCGGGGTTCACCACAACCGTCAATGACTGGTACACACAATTACTGGCAGCAACATTTGAAACCTATCGGCATCGACTTCTCGTCATGGGTACCGCAACGAATGCTAACCTCCCTGTGGACTCCACACTCGTTTTCTTCTGCGTACCCACCAACGCTATTCGAAACGTAATGAAAATCAGGTTCCTTGGATTCGATTTCCCAAAGTCACCTTCTCCTGTTCTCTGCCGGTGGCTCCACGGCCAAAATCAAACCAGCTGATCTTTATTTATTGGTTCTACACGTCGAACTCGACCCCGTGCTACTTGTCGAAGGTGTCGAGAAAGCGCTTTCGACGTCTTCTTCGACAGCTAGCGTGTGGTCTGAACTTGGCGACTATGCTTAAGAATGCTCATGCCCGCTATCTCACACTTCTCAGCTCTCCGTATGACTCGTAAACTAGCCCTATGTCTTGCGCTCCTCCCGTTCCTCGTAACGGCGCAATCCTCCTCTGAACGAACCCGCTGGATTACCGACCCAGTCGACTTCGTGAACCCATTCATCGGGACGACTAACGTTGGCCATGTCTTTCCAGGTGCTACGATCCCCCATGGAATGGTGAAAGTAGGAATGGACACCGACTCTCCTGGAAACGTCAGTCAGTACCCCGGTTACTGGTTAGCCTTTCGCTGAACCTGTGCTCGTTCGGTACTGCAGCATGCGGGTTACGACAGTAACCCTATCTACAACGTAACCGGCTTCAGTCAGCTTCACGATAGTGGTACTGGAGGGGTATGTGTTCGCTATCTACCGTATTCAGTATCACTAACTCCTTGTCCAGTCGATTCCTCTTTCGAATTTCAAAGTTTGGGCATATCCCAATTGCACGAGTTTCGAGCGGTGCCCTCCTTCACTTGCAAACCGAAAGCTGTTGAGAAAGGTCCGGGAGGATGGTACGTCGTACGTTCCGTATCTGTCTCCTCGTTCTAATCCCACGTTCAACCCAGGTCATGCGGACGACTTCGCATCGCCAGGATACTTCTCAACAAACCTGGTTAGCTCTTAATCCCTTGTACGACGCGCCACACTGATAAGTTTCTCCAGACTAATGGAATGAGGGTAGAACTCACTGCTACTCGAAGAACAGCTCTGCATCGATATACCTTTCCTGCTGGAACGACCCAACCTCGCATTCTGATCGACCTAACGAACGACGGACAAAGAAGCTCCACCGATCCCATTCTCACCTTGGACCCCGATATTGGAAAGGTCGAGGGAGGAGCGTCATTTGCCGCGTCATTCGGACCAGGTTAGAATGTCATATCACCTCCGATTCCTCTCCGCTTATCACGCACTCATCTAGGACGATATAGGGCGTACCTCTGTGTCACCTTCAGAGGATCAGGATATTCGATCGGAAAGCCGACCGAGTATGGAGTGTGGCTCAACAACTTCCCAGTGCGAGGAACAACCGACGTCCAACAAGTGTACTATGGTACGTCCCAACTGTCGAACGCTCGACGAGTCACCTCACATTTCCCTTCAAACAGGGTTCCAGCCCGAGATGGGCGCCTTGTTCACTTTCAATCCATCACCCACTGGTCAAACATCGATCCTCGTACGAGTTGGGGTATCCTTCATCTCAAGCGCTCAAGCGTGCGAGACGGCGGAACACGAAATACCGAACTTTGAATTTGACGAGGTCCATCGAAAATCGAGGAAACAGTGGAACGATGTGTTGTCTCGAGTTCAGGTAAACCCTGAGGGAGTTCCCAGAGAGACTGTGGAGTTGCTATACTCTTCGGTACGCCTGTGCGACAGTAGGCCGCTGATGATACCTTGTTGACGACATATCTAGATCTATCGAACGCATATCTCCCCTGCTGACTGTGAGTTAACTTTGTCTCTATACCGTCATACCCCTAACATTTGTCAGACACTGGAGAGAACCCAAACTGGGAATCCAAGGAACCGTACTACGACTCGCTGTACTGCAACGTACGTCGTCGTCTCAACGGAGTCGCTTCTATGAATTCTGATCCTTCTCAGTGGGACACATACCGCACGCTGTTCCCTCTCATGTCACTGCACGACCCTGTCACCTTCGCTCATATCGTCAGGGGTATGATAGATATCCAAAAGCATGAAGGTATCGACGATAATCCGTACCATCCTTCCGAGCCTAACCGCAATCTCAATAGGATGGTTACCCGAATGTCGAGGAGCAACTGTTCAGCACTACATGCAAGGAGGAAGCAGTATGGAGTCGTTCCTTATCCCTTGTACTCCGATTGCTTACAATCGTCCCCAATACAGACGCCGATCCCATCCTTGGAGAGTTCTATGTCAAGTTCCACGAACAGGCTGCCTCTCTAGGTGTTTCAGCTGTGGATCTCTACGATGCCTTGCTTGCCGACGCTGAGAAACAACCTCCCAACTGGAACCTTCAGGGTCGACAAGTTGAAGTGTGGAAAGAGCTCGGTAAGCCATCGGATTTCATGACCCAAGAAGTACGAATGGATAGTGACGTGCGATAGGGTACATTGCGCAGGACATGTTTTCTCCCGGTGGAGCTAATACTAAGCAGGTGTCGCGGACGCTAGAGGTACGGGACTAGCTTCCCTGTCTGGCTGAAACGACGCTGATAGCGTTCTCAGCATGCCTTCAACGACTTCGCCATTGCTCAAGTCGCAAAGGTACTCGGGAAAGAAGACGAATTCAAGAAGGTGATCCATGTCACGATTCGAATGCCCAATTTCTGACTCGCATTGGGAGCTAGTACCTCAAACGCGCGCAAAACTTCGAGAACGTCTGGAATGCCAACGTTTCTGTTCCGGATGAGCCCAGTATCGTTGGGATGATGCAGGTGAGACACGTCTCCTTTCTCGGTGTGGCGAAAGCGCTGAGTGCGTCGTATCTTAGCCTCGGTTTGCGGATGGAACCTGGAACTACACCGACCCTCGTCACTGCAGCATCCACGATCCTGAGAAGGCAACCTGCTTCCTGAACGCAGTTCGAAGGGATGGCTTCTACGAAGGGTCACCTTTGGTCGTGAGTACTGCTCGACCCAGTGACATTTATTTCTCCACTAAACCTCAAGTTTCTAGTATTCCCAGGTACGTTCCTTAATCAAGTTACGTGTCAGGTCATAACAGGTCGCATCAAGTATGTACCTCAAGACACTGCGAGGCTTATCGAACTCCAAGGTGGAGTCGACACTTTCGTTAAACGGTTGGACTTCATCTTCGCCAACGTAAGTCCCATCCATCTGGTGTAGGCACAAAACGACAGCCCGCTCTTGATCGTAGGACTACTTCGAATCTACAAACGAGCCGTCCCAACAAATGCCGTTCATGTATCACTACGCCGACAAACCTGGGCTGAGTACACAACGATCTCGACAAGTTATAGCCCAGTTCTTCAACACCTCCAGGAATGGCCTTCCAGGAAACGATGGTGAGCTATACCCCTCACTCACGTCGACCAACTCTAATGATGACATGTCTCCTCGGCAGACTCTGGTATACCTAACTGCGCCCATATCCCACTCGCCCGGTTGGTCTTACGTTTTCCGCAGGTGCCATGGGAAGTTACGCCGCCTTTTACCTTTTGGGACTTTACCCCCTTCCAGCGACTCGTCAACTCCTACTCTCATCTCCATTCTTCAAGGAGGTAGCATTCCACAACCCTGTTCTCAAAACGACAACCAAAATTAAAGCCGTCGGATTTAATGGCAATCCCTCTGACGGGACTGGCGGTAACGTCTTCGTCAAGGTACGTCGCATTGCCACAATCCCGTCCTTAAACAAGCTCAACGTTATTTGTGACCTATTTCAGAGCGTAACGATTGATGGCCAACCATGGAAGTCAAGTTGCTACCTCGACTGGGACGCATTTGAGAAGGGGTCAGTTATAGAGCTGACGTTGACTGATGATATCAGCGTCACCTGTGGGACCGGGGACGATGCTTTGCCTCCTTCGATTTCTACTGGAGGATACGATTGATGCAACTGTAACGGACCTTTACTCGTCCCTCGTAAACGCTATATTTCTCCTGTTTCAAGGTCTACCGTCCCCCAATTTCGCAGAACGCCTTCGAATTACTTTGGAAATATGTACCACAAATTCAGAACTCACCCTCATCCAATCCAACGGTGTGCGGCTGTGGCGCGAGGATGGGTCACTAAATACGCGCCTACCTTGATTCTTTCCCTTCATCATTAGCCTCTCCCGAGTTTCAGGCCCACACCGACCATTTCTACTCATTGATTTCCCTCGTGGATACAGAATGAATAGCGCTCTAAGGCACCAATTCAATTGGCACTGGACCTTTCAATTGCTGATCTCTGTAGACGACGATGCGCGAAATGAGGTGCGAGCTCGACGTCCAGTTCCTCGTCTACAGTGCGTGGACGATCGAGTCCAGGCGATAGCATCGACCTTTCTTGTGGCCTGGAATAGACGGCGCTGTCCAACTCCAAAAGATCAGGCTCGCCCTCTGCACAGTTGACCAAGGTCGAAGGATTGAAGGACGGAGAGGCCACTCGCGGGACGGGACAGAGAATGGGATTTCCTCCAGGGCGGGGGATAAGGGAAACCGAACAGAAATTACCGCGCATGAGATCCTGAAGGACCACGGAGACTATCGACAATGAAATTAAGCTCGAACATTCGTAATCGAGCGCTGGAACGTGAGACAAAGCCATCCGTGGATAACTCCAAGCGCCCAGCGTGCGGAGTCGTGTGCTCACATAGTGGGTACCGTTATCCGAGAGGCAAACGACTAGAAAAGGTGAGGGCCTGCCTGTATACCGTCTAAGTCGAGTTAAGGATGTGCTATTACTCCCCTTTCTCGAGCATGCATCAGGCCTTGAGTTTTTCCTCTCTGAAGATTAGCGCTCCGAAAACCACGAGAGTTATCCTTAACTGGAAATCTTAGCCCCTTGGTTACATAGACCTTGCCCACGAGCGGCGTATCAGATGGGAGATTCAGTAGACAGCGGGGATCAGGGTGGCAGGTAAAGCTCTCCAGGTTATGTTAACCAGTAGGCGAGGGATATTGGCACGGTTGTGACGAGCCTCGTCGTCGTTCTATCTCATGGCCGCTCACGAGCATACACCGTAGGTATCAGTTACAGGTTACACTGATTCCAAATTGCAATTGGATCGTCACGGCATCACCCATTGGGAATGTATCTCTTGGTAAGCCGGTAAATTGGGATAGCGTGTGAGAGGAGGGGTTGAACAGAAAGTCAAGCGCTCCTTTCCCCTCTGCCAGTGAAACGGAGGAAGGCTGGGTTGTCTATGTCGGGCTACGCCGTGCTATATATGGTCCAGCTTCCTCTCTGAGTGATGGTACCGACGAGCCTCGACGACGGTCACCATTCCAAACCCCAACGAGACGCTCTCCGCACTGCTTTACGCACTGAGAATAGGAATCCAAATCAAGTTTCGTGCCGTCATTCCGACGGACACCATCAAGGACTTACGGATGTTAGGGCATTCTCCGGCTTCATCATACCTACTGCCAACCAAACACTACTCTATGGAATGAGGAACGATGGGAATATTACTACATGAAAACTCAATTGAAACGAATAACGTTGGCGTCTCCACAGTTGGGAGGATTGAAACCAAGCTCTCGCCTCACTTCAGTCTTCAAGCCACCTTTAAGAGCGCTCGGAGACCATACCTATCGCCTCTCCGTCTGCCTCTTACCCATTGTTTCCCGGTGCGAGTAGTCACTAGTTGGCTGCCATGGCGGACGACGTGACCACCTTGCTCGATCCTCTGAATCTCACATACAAAACATATTATTTGGTTTGTTTCTGGCTGGAGGTACGGATAGATTCAACTTGAAACGTGCGCCGTCTAATCCTCCTAGCAGTCTCTTCTCTATGGTTGTTTCATTCAACTTCGTGACCCGCGACACGTTCCTCATACCCGCTCTTCTAGGGATCTATTTCTGTCTCTTCGCCGCAACGCTCAACATAATGCTGCGGAAACGTTCCCTAAACACTTTCTCGTCTCGCGTTTTCCTGACCGGCGTCATCATAATGTTCATTATAATTACTTTCCACAACTGTGAGTACAGGTTTTTGCGAGCTAACAACGTTTATTTTCGCTGATTCCTCCGCTATCGCCGACGACAGCTCTAAACGTCTACCGAATGATCACAGCATACGTATACCAGGTTCCGTTGGAAGCGGCTGTCCAATACATTCGTAATTTAGACAACTGGGATGCATACGCTCTCCCACTTCTGCTGGCGATTCTCATCTGGCTGGCCGATATACTCGCCGTGAGTGAAAGCCTTGTCCCAGGCTCACTACTGACCTTCACATACACTTACACGTTGCGGATAGATATATCGATGCTATCTCATCTGGAGCCATACCCTCCTCCCTGTGGCACTTCCTATCCTCCTGCTCTTAGCGAGCATAGGTCAGTCCCTGCGGAACACCGTCGCATGGGTGTCGATTATTGACTTACTGACCTTTACTCAGGCACCCACTCCGTGAACCTCTGGTGGTTCGGCCACCGCACCGCACGCTCCATCGACGAAATGCAGCCCCTCTTCAACACCACATTCCCCCTCCACCTCGCTCAGAACGTGCTAACGACATTCCTAATCGCCTACAAGATCTGGATGGAGCACCAAAAGGTCAAGCGGATCGGTATCGCAGTGGTGGGCGGGATGAACCTGATGAGCGTCATCCGGATCTTCATCGAGAGTGCAGCGCTGTATACCATCGAGATGCTCCTCGCCGTCATCTTCTTCTTCGCGCGCCACCCCGCACAGGTGATCTTCCAGCACGCCTTGATCCCCACCACCGGTAAGTACCAAGTTTACATCTATTTCAACCCGCTCTCCGAGGAGCGGTTTATTTATGAGAGAATCCAGGTATCGTCTTCGCCCTCCTCGCCATCCGCGTGCACACCGCCCGACACCGCGACCACGGGCGAAACATCCAAAGTTCCAACTCCATCATCCCCTCCTGGCTGCACGGGGGCGAGGACAACCGGAACGCAGGAACAGGGACCGCCTCCCGGCGTCTAACCCAAGGTGGCATGGGCATGCCAATCGTCACCACCGTCACTGAGGAACACCGGCTGGAGGATATCACCACCTTCAACCGCCATGATTCCGGCTCTGATGGGAAGACGGACGGGAACCTGACATATGATCAGAATAGGACGACGGACGTCAAGTTCGTCGTCTGAGATCTGACTCGGACGTTCGTGTTGTGTATTGTATTGTATTGACTATGGACAGAATACATTTTGTATAATGATATATCTAGCTTATCTGACCTCTTGGCCTATGAGGCTAAGTAACTCAATTGGACACCACCTTAATCACTGCGCGGGTGGATATCTCAATTTGACTTTGTTAGGATGCAAAGTCAATGACGGGATCATCTCCGATCACAGATTGTCAGATTTTCCCTTCTGCAGATCTTCACTGGACCAGTGGTTCGAAGCTGAGGGTAAGTACCCGCACGCGGTGAGTGAGATACAAGATACATACAACGATCACCTCCTTTCCATTATAAGTATCCCAGTTTTAAGTATCCCAGTTTGATAGGGCACTGAAGACGAAAGAATTCCCCTCGCCCGACCTGCCCGTCTCCAGCGCCCCGATCACACCTCATCACATCACCGCGCCCGACTACTACCTTGTATTCAACTCCTCTACAGCATGATTGAACGGCGTTGGGCAGTGCTGCCTCGAGCACGCATCTGTCAACCAATCCCTAAATCAAGACTAGACGATGTCCAAGTGGGCTTGAAGTTGAATGTAAGTATGTAGATGAATCAAGGCTGCGCACGGGGATCAATCAGGACTCTGTCACCGTCGAGGATAAGGTCACCAAGCAACACCTTGTCACGTTGAGGCTAAAAGCCTTTAACAAGGAAGAGCCGTCCAAGGCATAAAGTACATCTCCTCCTTCAAGTTCCCCTCCCTTTTTCCACATAAACCGTAGATTCCCTGCGGTAGACGAACAATGAGCCTGACAGCGCTAGCAAACGGAACATACACAATCTCCTCACTGGTGGGGTCCGATATCTTCTACCTCCAATTCCGAGATAGCGCACCCGGTTCAAGACTTCGTGGTCGACCTTACTCCGGGGATGACTCCCAGCACGTACGCCTTCTGTCTTCGTTCGTCATTGTTCCTGCCACTCCACTTCACTGTCTACCTTGCCTTCATCTTGCCCTCTCCCTTGCCTTCACTTCGCCCTCAGACTTTCCCATCCCCATTACGAACGCGTTTTTCTGAGACATCCTTCGCCTCGTAGTGGGAAATCAGAACCTCCGAACTCCCAAACCAATATACGATCCTCAACGCGCTCTATCGCGTGCATGTCACGTATCCTCAGGCTCCACCGGCCGAAGGAGAGTTTCCAACGCTCGAATCTGGATCAGCACCACAAAAGTGGTTCATCTTCTCCTCCCAAAATGGCTATACGTAAGTTTAACTATGTACCTTTTTTCACCCACCAAAACGCCCTCCACCGACGTAACTCGATTGAAAAATCAATATTTAGGATATCAGATAATGCGAACAGGACATCCGTATGGAACATCGCAGGAGGTGCAATCGTCGACCACGCCAACGTACGTACGGTCCCTTCCCGACTCGTAAAAGACGACCCACTCTGATACAGTATACGTCCCCCACCTGTAGATCATCCTCTACGACTACCACGAATTCGCCGAAAACGAGCTCTGGAACATCGTACCACGGGGTTCCAATACCACAAGCGAAGGTGCAGTAACACTTAGCTTAATCTCTCGCTCTCCCCTCTCGTCGTCGTCCGAGTCCCCCAAGTTCTGATTAGCGCCCAATTGCACACTCTAGGTCCAGCAACAGTTACGGTCTTCAAACCGCTCACCCGCCTGGCCCCGCGTACAAGCACGTCATCCGCATTGCAAAGCCCTAGCCCTCCCACGGATACCGCCAGTAACGAGACCGAGATCAGTGGGGCGCTCGCAGTGCGGGGCTGGGGATTTACAATGGTCCTTAGTGTTGTGATTTCGATACTTTATACTGCTATGGGGCCCATCGTGGTTTGAATACCGTCCAACAATTTAAATGGTAGATCAACGCTCCTTAAATGTTTGTCACCCTATGGGGTTTCAACTTCTCATCACGCTCGCTACATGCTTGGCGCTCAGAGAGTCGAGTCTGGCCTCGGGACTCAGACGTGAATGTGTAGTGAGAGTGAGACGCCTAGGGAAACGGACTCAGGAATTCGGAAGGAACTCGGATTGGTTTGGAATTATAAAAAGTGTTGTAGGCTAAATCGCCTAAGTAATCAAGCTGTAGGCGGTATTTTACCGACCACCCATTCCGTATTGTGTATCGCAAACCATTTCTTACATTGCAGGGCTGTAATTCTAGTATCCGTACTCAGTGTCCCATTTCTTATGGCGGGGTTTAAGTGCTTTGTTTGGATCTGTTAGCAATGGAAGCCTTTGCCCTCCATCAACCCGACTTGGCACAACTGATTGCGTCACTCATTCGGAGCCAACTCTCAACGATACCACCATCAACCCAGAGCTATTCTAACGACTCTACTACTAACGACCTTTTACGACTCCACCACCGCCAAACAAGAAAACATGCCACCAATCAGCCTCGTCCGCGTGCGCTCCTCCAACGCCCTGGCAGCGAGCGCAATCAAAGGCTCGCCCGTCGCCGTCTTCGTCGGGGGGACGTCGGGCATCGGTCAAGGGATGGCAGAGGCCTTTGGCCGTCTGACGAACGGCAACGCACATATCATCATCGTGGGTCGCAATCGACAAGCTGCAGAGTCGGTCCTGGCTAACATACCCACCGCTACCACCCCGCTCGACCCAGCCTCCAACCACCCCTGGTCGCGCGAGTTTGTGCAGTGCGACGCGACGTTGATGAAGAACGTGCAGCAAGCTTCGCAGGAGATTTTGGACAAGTACCCGAAGATTAATTATTTGGTGCAGAGTCCGGGGTTTATGACGACGAGTGGGAGGGACGAGACGGAGGAGGGGATTGATAAGAAACTGGCGGTGCATTATTATGCGAGGTGGAAGTTTATCGAGGGGTTGTTGCCTGCGCTGAAGGCTGCGCATGAGAAGGGCGAGGATGCGAAAGTGATGTCGGTCCTCGCTGCTGGCACGGGTGGGGAGATCGACTTGAACGATTTGGGGCTCGTCAAGAACTACTCGATTACCGCTGCTGCGTTACAGGCAGTCACGTATAACGATCTCATGATGGAGGTGCGTCCATTCGTCCACTCTTCCTTCTTAACCTTTGTTCCAAGTGACGTTCTCTTGCTTCCAGGAATACGCTGAGAGGAACCCAGGCCTCACCTTCATCCACTCCTACCCAGGCGTCGTCAAAACCTCCATCATCTCCAACTCCCCGTCCAAATTCATCCGCCTCACAGGCAAGATCATGCCCCTCTTCTCGCTATTCATGACCTCCAAAGAGGCGTGTGCGCAGTACATGTGGAGCGCCATTTTCAACCATACAGGCGGGGCCTTCAGGACTGGTTCGTCTGGGGAGAACATCGGGAAGAAGAGGTACTTTGGGAATGAGGAGCAGAGGAAGAAGTTGTGGGAGCATACGGTTGAGAAGACGAGAGTTGTCGAAGGCTGAGTGCGTTGCGCTGAGTGCGTGGACTCAGTGTATGCCGATTTCCGTGCGTCATCCTCTCTACCTGTTGCCCTACCCTTTTCTTCTGCTATCGAAGGTTCCAGAACCTGACCCCTATCACGTTTCGTCTCTCCATCGAGGACCCTTACCACACTTTCCGTCTCATTATATATGCGATACCAATATGTACAGCGCTGTAATGTAACTAGATAGTTTACGGTACACGACATGGAATGACTAGTCTCTGTAAATTACGCCTAATTAGTCTTCTGGATCCTTGAGCAACGCTGGCCAATGTTACAGCTACACCCTTCGAGTCGTCTAGTCCCTAGGCGTAACCAGACGTAGGCCGACTAGTAGCTTGATGTGTACACATTCCCCACGGACGGGAGAACGGCTGACTCGGACTCACGACGACATTCCCCAAAAAAGTCTCAATCCCCACAAGGACGCCTGGGACTCAGCATCTCAGTCTAGTGATTCGACCAGCATTCCTCGTCATCGACCTCGTGATTGGGCGGTTCGTTCGGACAGGTACATCGAGAGTATCACGACGACCAACCCTCTCTTTGCAAGCTTCTGCGCCAAGTCTACATCACTCACTTTACGTTTCTTCGAGCGAATCGGGGCGTCCGGCATAGGTTCTTGCAGGTTCTCGGGCGATAATCCTTCCCTCTCATTATAGCGACGCGGCTTCAGAAGTTCCAACGCCTCCCAGTCGCTCCTTCAGCCTTCCAACCCCTCAAAAAACGAAGAGAAAGCCTCACAAAGGATCCAAGAATACGAGACAAGATCAGTCTGCCTGCATTCCATAATCCGCTTTGCACATTCCGCGTATACCACCCTCCTTAGGGTGTTGAGGCAGGCTAGAAAGGACGACTGAAGCAGCGAGGGCGGAAGGAATTTGAGAAGGTCAGCATTCTGTCCAAGATGGTGGTGTAGAATGAAAAAACCGCATCGAGGCATACGACGAATGGATGTACTGCTGGAAGAATGCCCCTCTGCCAAACGCCCGCGAAAGGTTCTCCTCCAATCGCATGCTCAAAGTTGTCGCCCCGTAACACCTCCTCGAGCTCCATCAAGTCTGAATCTACTCTGGAATCCTTCGAAAGAGGATGCGACTTCCAGTTAATGCCTCGTCCAAATGCTGCAATGTCTCGAAATAGAGCTTCCTGAACCTCCGATTCGACGGGTATTGAAACGTCGACAGAAGAGTCCTTTAATGCCATTGTCGATGTTCCTGGGATTCTCTGAAAATCGGAGGCCGAGTGAACCTGTTCAACTTTCCAGCCTCGTCCATAACGCCCAGAGAGGCGAGTAGGACGGTGCTCCCAGATCACCTCCAGGGTTTTGTAGAACAGGGGAACCGTCCGCTCGCCGTCGGGTGGAAGCTCATAGACGTAGCCAGTTCCACCGTGGAGTAGGGTTACGAGCGGATCGAACCCCAACTGCTCGTACGACGAACAGAAGAAGGAGACGAACACATGGGCGAGGATATCCGAGTGCTGTGAGCCGAGCTGTCAGGACAGGTACAAACCGAGCGAGTGAGTGAAAGCCATACCTGCTGTACGTCAAAGGGCTCCGACCTGATGGTCAATGACCTGGAGAAGTACCACAGGGATACATTTCTGTCTTCGACGGTCACCTAAGGAGAAACGAGGTCAATCCCAAGGGCAAAGGTAATAATTAGATCGACATACCCCATACGAGAACCTTCGACGAGGGTCCTCATTGAAGATTTTAGCTGCGTTCGATAGGATCTTTGATTCCTGAAGAAAGACAATTGTGTTAGCGGGTAACTACACCCCGAAGTGAAAGACACATACCGCTGGAACTGAGGTCGACGTGACCTCAATTGGGACCACGATATCGGTCAACTGTAGTTGAGAACCCGGATTTCCCGTGATACAGGCATTGGAGCGATGCTCGCTTGTTTCATCCAAGCGAATAGAGCACTCGTTGGTTGCCGCTTTCACCTTCCCCAGGGCTCTGCGAATTGCGTTCCCGACGGTTTGGAAAGATTTTGCGATACGGTTGGGTGCAGAAGAACCGGTACGGAACAGTGTGTTAAGCGTCTTAAAGACGTGTGTGAATGGAGCCTTTTGCTTAGACGATGAAGGTTCATTGCGAAGCGGCCTGCCACGCGCGACCAAGGCCTTCTCCTTCTTCAACGCTGCAAAAAACGTCGTCCAAAGGGATTTTGTGGTCGGGTAGATAATTCTGAACAAATTCGTCGACTTGACCCGTCACAAAATCGTTAGAAATCGTAATGAGAGAAAATTCCGCAGGTAAGTTGAGGAGATTGGATTGGAATTTAAACGCGAATTGCTTTGGAGATGGTGGTGGTTCAAAGACAACCTGCAATCGCTGCCGCGCGCGGCGATGGGCATCAATGCCCGATTTAAATTTCTCACAGCGTGATCGCGGTACTCACGTGGTCTGATCCAAACGGAGCGCTCGGAGTCGTTATGGACAACGACAGCGTAGCCTGCGTGCTTGAAAGTCTAGGGAGAAGACGACTGTCGACCTATAGTTACCCCATAAAGCTTATTTATGAACTTCAAACTCTGTGTTTGCCAGTGTCGCTGTTAGCTTTAAGACCCATAGTCACTCCGAGGTCGTGGGAACGGTCCATTTATCGCAACCAGTACGGCAACCGCATCTTGTCCTTGAACCACCACCATCTCGCAAACCAAATCTCATTGACTTCCTCTATCAGCTGGATTTTGAAACAAAAAATCATGGAAGCTGACGTTTCAACTTGTACAGTCGGGAAATTCTTTGACAACTATCTCCCTAACCACGGAATGGAGTTCGATGCGGTGGTTGGTGATCTAATGAAGCAGAATGTTCTTGTTTCTCGAGGTCGTTCTTTGAGCCAGCAGCCTGCTTCGCTCCCCAAAAGTACACGTTTCACCCACACATTCAAATCCTTCAAAACTCTTTTCAGATCTCGCACAACCAATCCCACCCGCGTCGTGAAGGCGCTACAAACGATCGGCAATGCCGTTCGTAAAGCTCTGGGAACGTCCCCAGACAGCGAAGTCAACGGCTGCTCTGTTAGGCTCGAAGATACCATCGCATTGGTCTCTCATGGATGCCTTACCACGAATGAGGGCGCGCTGCAGCCCACCGAGGTTGTAGTGCCGATGACAGCCGCTGCTGACAATTGCGACTATACGTTGTCGAATGAGGTACGTTCTACCACTATTTATGTTATGGTCTATTTACTCATGTTTGAATCTCTCAGGCGAAGGCTAAGCTGTTGTCCCGTGCCACCGAAATTATGAATGAGGACGCTCGTCGAAGGTTTTGCTTTGGTGTACATCGATTCTCGCTCTCGAGACCGATTCAATTGACTGATGTGGTACCAGGTAACTTGTGAAGGGCCCGAGGTCACTCTCTGGCGCTTCGCCAGATCTATCGTTGTCAAATCGACACCGTTCGACATGACCGAGGTATGTTCCAAGTCATTACTTGTTCGGCGTTTTCGAGGTGTGTTCTGACACCGTTTCTCTACCAGCAACCAGACCTTCTGGTCAAGCTTTTCGTCGCTCTATTCTCCACCCCTCTACACCAACTCGGTTATGATCCATTGGTGACTTTACTCCCCGATGGGAACTACATCTATCAGCTCTCTTCGTCGACAACGCTCTATTTTAAAACCATACGTCCTATCTGGGATGTCCGTCCCACCTCCCTCTCCGGACGACGCACGCGCATCTGGGAGGTTGAACAGGTGATCTCGCCAGCCCAGCCAACGCGCATCCCAGGGACTCCTACCAGGGCCCTGAAGGATGTATTCCTGTCTTCAAAAGCGAGGACCGAAGCTGACGTTCAGGATGATCTTTTCGCTGATATAGCGAAGCTCGGCCAGGACCCCAACTGGCGATCTCGTCCGCTCCTAAAGGACTTTTCTCCAGTCCACCTTGAGGCGCTTGCTCAGGCGCTAGAAGGCGATCGTTTCAAGGAATATTTCTCCCGCATCATTGCGAATCACCTGGGGGAGGATGATCACCCTGCGTCGGTCACTTCGCCCACGTCTCGACCCAAGCGTCGGTGTCTCTTCTTGTACGAACATATTTGTACACCACTCAACAACGTCGCCACACTGGGTGAAGCCGTTGATATACTTAAGCAGGCTCTCATCCGTACGTCAATCCCGGTCAACCTGTAAATCTAATTCTTACTCCCCTCTCTTTAGCGTTACATCTAATGTTCTGCGCGGGCTGGGTACATCGTGACATCAGTCCCGGCAATATCCTCGCGCGTCGGGATGCGTCTACCTCAGTATGGCAAGTCAAATTATCGGACCTCGAGCATGCGAAGAGGTTCCCTGACTGCGAGATGGCCTCTTCCGATCACATCACGGTAGGTGTACCTGATGACTGCGTCTCGTACCAATGCTGACCAACGACCGCAGGGAACACCTTATTTCATCGCTTGCGAGATTCTCGAGGACAACCAGTTTTTCCCTCAGACGCTAGATCACAGTAAACCACCCCGCACATACCAGCTCTTCGACATCGTCCACACGTACCAATATGACTTGGAGTCGATCTGGTGGATTCTGCTCTGGCTGGTAACCGTGCGAGTCAACCAGAACCTGCCAAAATGGTTCGGAAACAAATATTTTCAGCAGCGGGTCGATTTGGAGTACGCTGGGACGCGGGCCTATTTGTTCACCAGACCCCTCGCCTACGTTCCCAAGATAAAGGAATGCATCCCTCAGGAACTACTTTCGTCATTCTTCGGCCGCCTCGACGTTCTGCGAAATGATCTTTACCGCGAATATGTCACTCGGAACCGCGATGGAAGTTATATAGATATCGAATCCTACTCCTGGATTGCGAGCGAGGGATTCAACAAGTTTTATACTGGGATAGAAGACTCCAGGGATGAGTGGGGAGCTATCGACCTCATAGTTGATACGGTACCCGAACCTGCCCTTGACGTCCGAAAAGAAGACCCTTCGCCTCCTCCCCAGTTATCCAACATCCCGTTATCAAACAAACGCAAAGCTAACCCGGCTCTGGGACAGGGGGGACCGTTGAAGAAGAGGCGATCAGGTGGAGCGAGGGATAGGGCGGTCGCTGTGCGAGTGGACGGACCGGTGACCAGGTCGATGACAAGAAACGCGGGACCAATGACGAGGTCTGCCACTCGACGTCTTCAGGAAGCGGAGAAAAGAAAGCTCGCGCTTCAGACAGGGACTCGCTCGTCGAAATAGGTACATTAGGCGCTTGCTGCATCGGTAGTAACTAGTCTATAATAAACTGATTCGTGTGTTGACAAAAGGAGTGATCCCTTGAGCTTTATTCGTTACAGCCTACAGAATGCGTCGACGGAGTGGCGCATAGACGAAATTCGAAGTCTAATTAACCTCTGTGGCAGTGGCATTGTGTCGATTCGAGGATTCGTAGGGCAAAGCGCTGAAAACACACGTGACCTATGGGAATTAATTTCTAAATTAACAAATCCTCATACCATCAATCCATCATTTCGGTTGTCTTCACCTGAGCTGAACGAAACGCGTCTTGAACTCCTACTACCACTTCACTAGCCCATTCACCAGCAATCATAAGAGGTTAACTTGAAAGCGATGGTTCCAGGACTACTCAATACCACCGCCATGACGAGCTACGATGATACTCTCCCCAATTTCAAGTAAGTTCGCTTCAGTGGCACTCCAGGTGTCGTCTCAGACTAACTTTGGGAATTCGAACAGAACACCGCAGTATGGACGTGTAAGACGCGTACCGAAGGCAATTACAGCATATACACCGGCAGAGAACAGAATTATCGCAGCACCAGAAGCAAAGGCGACCGCGATCGGCTTGAACATCGGGAGCGAAATGAACAAGGAGACGTCCGTTTGCGATATCGAGGTGTTCATGGATCACTATCTTCCAAAGGTCGACGGCAATATCCTGTGCACTGTTCTCGATGACCTGGAGAAGAGGGGTAGTCTTGTACCTCGCGACATCCGTGCCACAGAAGCTCAGGCTGCCACCCCACGGGTCGCCACTTTGGACACCACTACTCTCGGCCGTGTTATTTGCAAGGCGCTCGAAAAGGCCGGTATCAAGCCAAACGAGCATATCATTCGTATGTTCCGCAACAACCAGCGCAAGTCGCCAACCAATGGCAGTATTCGTGGCACCACCGATGTAGCTGTGGCATTTGAGTTCAAGTCGACGCGCGTGGCCGAGATGGAGGTATGTTCTTTCTTTGCTATGGCTTGAGTCAGCCAGATCCTGACATGTACACCATTTTTTAGGACCATGTTAAGGTGGCATTTCAAGCCAGCGACGCAATCAACGACGATTCTCGACGCAAATTCGTTCTTGGGGTATGCTTTCGACGTCCCCTAGGATACCTCGATATACTAACTTCAACTCTTAGATAACCATCGAAGACGATTATGTTTCCCTTTGGTATTTCTCCCGTACCCATTCCGCGAAGTCAGTGTCACTCAGTATGGTCGAGGTTAGTTTCCTTTTCAACTGCTAACCGATGTGGATACTAACTCTACCTCTTAGCGAGCTGATCTTTATGTTAAGATCATGATATCACTTTTTTGTGCCACCGATGAACAGCTTGGATTCGACCCCCTCGTGCAGTTGGTCAGCGACGATGATCTCACAAATTCAAGTGACGAGATACCTGAAGACACGTATTACCACACCAGGCACTCAGTTTCTGCAAGCCGCTCTGTTGGTCGTGCAGGTCGCTTCAGTCGTGCTCGACAGGTTGAGCTCGTGGACCCCGTCAACGAGTCGGGTGCGGAGGACATGATCTTGAACGATGTTTTGTCATTGGTTGGAACGCCAGCTGAGGCTGCCACTCAAGAGTTGGTACTCGCCGATATTGAGGGACTGAGAAAGGACTCTGAGCAGCCCCTGTACGACGCCCCACTCATGGGGGCATTGTCCGAGGCGGACAGTGCTTTCCTCACAAGCCTCCTTCAGGGTGCCGAAAGTGGCTTCTGCCTTGGACTCTGAGCGGCAGCGTACAAGCGAAGGCACCGCTGAGTTGGGCAATGATTCAGCAAACTGTCAGTAGGAGAAGAGGGCGACTATTCCAAGGACCAAGTGGCAAGTCCATGAACCAGGCTGGTGCTGTGGATTTGAAGGCGAGAGAAATCGGCTGCCAAATATCAGAAGAAAGCGAAGAAAGACAGTCGCGATGGACCCCAAACCTTGGAACCTTGCAGAGAGCTCGTTGTTAATGTTCCCCTGTACTCATCTTACCCTCGGAGGAAACGAGGCATTTTGTGTAATTTCGTGTTGTCATTCAGTATCCCTGCTGTTATACTACCCATGTAATAGTCGACTCAACGTGTACTATTTCTCTTGATTATCTGGTGCTAGTTACTTATTCCTGATTATAAAACCTATACATCGATCAACAGCCGTCCGAACTACTTGAATGAGAGAACCCCCCACGAATTTGAGGTGATTAGCGTACCATGACCCACCTATGCTGCACAAAATGCCACGATGTCGACTGAAGAACCAACCAGGACAGAACACCGGTCAAAATGCTGGAGATGTTAGAGTACGCCAGTGTGATTAAACCGAATAATGGGCGCACCTGTCGCAGATTTTTTAAAGACTTCTATCGCCTCACCCCGACCCCAGCGTCGGTGTCGTACTCACACACAAGGTAACAGGATGCGGACAGACTTGCCTACATTGACTCCGTCATCACTTGGCCATCCACACAGTTTCCAGAATGACGACGAAGGTATCGGTGGATTCTCTCTGCCAAGCGCCAGATTGTGCATCACACCACATTGTAGAGTATCAGGCCAGGGCTGGTACAGAATGCGACAGAATCGACCTGAGATCCGATGGTGGAGGCAATCGTGATGCGCTCAAAACTAGATAGAGCCTGTAGTAACGATAAAACTTCCTCTAATCTGCGGATTCCAAGTCATGCTCTATAATTGCGAGTGACATGGCGACCCTGCAACGAGCGCCCAAACCTGTGTCGGGGGTGATCGACCCTCGTAGCCTAATTAACCGATTCGACGATCATCACCCCGGCGATGCCATGGGCGGCGAAGCTAACAATGCTCATGGAGGGGTCATTACGAGTAACGGATAGACCTTCTAGACGGTGATCGCTGAACGAGATTGATCATGTTGAGCTTCTCGTACAGCTTGAGACGCAGTCCGCAGTCTGAGACTGGGATGGCGAGGCTGCTGTGTGGACATTATCCAGGCGCCCAAAAGAAGCTTCTGAAAGAGTGGACAAATGACGCCGTAGGTAGTAAGTTTGGGTGAGGACACGTCGGATGAGTGCCAGTGTTCTATATCAGACCACCGTGCTAGTATGTGGGTCCCAGTCGTTCGAAGGGAAGACGTCTGATTGAGGGGCTGAAGTGTGAGACGACCAGGATTCGGGAGATGAGAGAGAAGATTATATGGTAAAGTCTAGTTTAGAGCCATCTTCTTGAATTGCCATCGCATCGCGATGACAGAGCGCCCACAGAGTAACGGTGCTAGAGGCAAAAAGACAGGAGACTGAAGGTGGCACAGCCACATGAATGACAACGGCAGCTAGGGCGGCGATCAGGCAGGCAGTGTCTCCGACGAACCCTCCAAATCCTAACATCACCAAATGTTGTCGACGACATGGCGATTCCACGCTCACCGAAATCCCGACGACCACGAGGACTGAGCTCGCCACCGTCTAAAAAACCTGCCAGTGTCTCTCGCGAGATCAGAAACGAGATACTCTGACGCTTATCTGTTCGACAGAGTAAGAACATACAGACATCTTCCAAGATCCGTTGTTTGATAGGTAAGTATGGAGGATACTCACCAGCTGACAACGTTTACGGTGGGCTTGGAAGGGAACCATGGTGCTAACGAAGGCGAATTCGGCGATTAAACCAGAACCGGATGATGTTGCCGCCTGGGGATGAATCGTGATTCATTAGAATACCGGGCGGCTTGAGCGCGCTGACTTGGGGAAGCAACATTCTTCTTCATCGATAAAGTAAAGTCGACGGATTGGTTGTTTCGTTTCATCGATTGAAGGACCTACTTACAGCTCCTTAACAGGCTTAATTTATCGTCGGAACAGACATCCAAGTCCTTCCCCAAGGTAAAGGTACCCTCCATCGCAGAGTCTAAATCACCTCCGCCGAGCGCTGCCCTGAATTAGGCGCCTCACACTCAGCCCGGGCCTGAGCGCGACGTCGACTTGCTGCCATCAAGTTCCGCCATCTCTGCGCGGGGCTAGCTGGAACAATGACGACAGCCCTGTTTACCATCCCATCTATACCCAGGCCCTCGTCAACGGACCGGCACTTGTCACTTCGCAATTCTAACGTGCTTCGTCCAATGGAAAAGTTCGAACCTCGCTCGGTGGACCGAAAGGCTATGGGCATTCGCTTGAAATTTCCTCTCTGGGATCCAAGTCCGAACAAGCGACTTGGGCGCTTTACGTACCTGTGGCTAACCTTGCTTCCCTCGTACTCTTCGCTCTGGACGTTGGGTTGTGGGCAACGGGCATCCTGGAACCTCTTGCGTCATAGTTATCTCCCTCGGGTACTCCGGCTGTAACCACTCCCGACGAGATAAGGCTTGGATTTCATAGTGTTGGGCGAAGGGCTGAGCATCGGTTCAGGCAGGTGCGAGCCTCGAGGCTGATCTCGGGGTCGAAGTACTGTTGAGTCATGCCCCTGCCGGTAGGCTATGACGTCGGTCCTCGCTCATCGATAATGCCTGACCTGGACCATGGTCAAGCTTGCTTGACGGCGTCGGTGGGTGGCTGTCACAGTGTCAGCCTACTTAACGACAATCGAGATGAATTCGAGTGAACCTCCGGATTCCGTTCATTAATGGAATCCCATCTCACTGGGTTCGCTCGGGATACCTCTGGCTGGTTCCATTCCATGCGAAAGACGGCCATACATGAACCTCGGGGAAATACTCGCTGGAGCTTGACTCCTCGGTCTAATCTTGGTTCACAGCTGTCCTTCGGTGACGTCGGTCGTGAGAACAGCAAAGCTGGGCGCAAGTGCGGATGTTGACGGAACTACATCATCTTGACTTCACACCTGTGCGCTTAGCTGTTAATTTTAGCGCCAAGTCCCCTGCCTTTTCGGGTAATTTGAAACGCTTAATTCCTAACGTAACTTCTCTGCAATGGAAACTCAGCACTAGGACGTGGTCTCCGTCTGTCTTTCAGATTATCGCCACCACGTACGTCCAATCTAACTATAGGGTATTGCTTGACTGACTCGTCCAATTTTCAATAGCCGCACTAACGAAGCTTCAGTGGTGAATGGCGGGTCGCATCAAGAAGTTCCAACCCGACTCCCGACTCGAGTCACGCCATGGTGCATTTCCCTTTTCTCCGAGGACTAGAGTCCAGCGCGCAGCTCAGTTTTTCGTTTTCGAATGCATAAGGATTACTCACCAATGTCCACATTCCGAACGCGATCCTCTTATCCCGGGATAGCCTGAATAATACTTCTGAACTCCGAATCCCAACCGCTTTAACCGCTGACAACAGTCTAAGCTTCTAGACAGACCGACAGGCAGGCGAGAATTCTCTTCCAGAATATCGAATGGCTCTCTTCGGGCTTGGCGTCATTTCGAAAAGGCCATTGTTCCCTATGTCCGGAGAAAGTCTCCGCATTGTTCAATCTTCTCCACCGCACAAGTCCAGTCACATACCGTTACCTATTCATAATCCAGACCCTCTTCGTGTCGAAATCGGCGATGTCATAGGAGTTGTGATCCCGTGTGGAACGCGATATGACTGACACGCGATGGTGTATTGGCGGTTTGCGGGTATTGGGAGGTGCCGGGTTATGAAAGCGCGGAGGTGGATGGATCATCCGAATCTAGATGCGAGGTGGGATAGAAAGCGGGATTTTTGAAGAGGGACGGCGTTTCATGAACGTGAGTATATGCGCAAACATTGAGAAATCAGGGAAGGGTGGTATTTCACCCGCTTTCCTTCGCTCTTATAGGTTTTGGTTCGCATAACGGTGACTCGCTCAGGCTCGGTGGTTTTCATCCTCGTCCGTCTTGATTTTTATCACTCGCCCTTGCAGATGATAACTCACTATTCTCTCGATATCGAGAGTCAATCTCAAGATTCAGGGCGCTAAATCAGTAAACCACTATTGAGACCACCAGTATTCTCCCGGTGGCGACCCCTCAACGGCTTCAAGGGTCTGCCTGGGACTCCAATTGCCATATCGTAACCTTTCGTTCTGACATTCCACGCGATTACCCTTCTTCCTTCATCCGAGTCAGGTTTCCATCTAGAGTGATAGAGTCAAGCCTCCGTTTGAGGAAAGAAGCTTCGCACTTCGAATTGATTCGTCATTGTTGGCCCTATTTGGTAGGAGGATCTGTATCTGTGTCTCGTCTCCGTTTAGCTACCGATCAAAAAAAATTCGGGTGCGGCTCGCGCGTTCTACCCCTCCCGCTGGCGTCCTCGAGCCTGTAGTGGTCGAACGAATGATACCCTTATTTCATCGCGCCCATAACTGGCACGAGGTGTACCCGCATGTCAATCCTCAACTTTGGTACTACATTGCTCTGTCAGATTCACTGAAAGGTTGGACTCTCGGAAAGAGCCACGCTCCACCAAGCGCGTGCCTAATTCTACTATCCATTTGGTTCGGAAAGATCTGACGAAAGTCCTTGGATTGGGGGTAGAATCTGAGGTGCTACTCCACTGGCAGTCACCTCACTGATCCTCTTTCAGTCGGACTGTTCTAGAGCTTAACTATAGGGCTGAGAGCCATGTCTCTTCGCGATATAGTCTCAGATCGAGAGCCTGGTCCGTGCATACTAACTGCATTCTCCAATTGCACCCGTCGCAATTCAGTGACCTGTGACACCTCTCTCTGAATAGCGACTGGACATCCGAATCGGAAGGGGTACCAGTCACTAATTCTCAATGCGCAGATTTGGAGCATCCTTCATTCATCTCTGAGTACCCCATCTTCCATGGTACATGTGAATCAGGGGTTTTAGTCCAACCAGTCTAAATAAAGCTCACTGCAAGGACACCCGCACATACTTGATCGATAGATACCCTTCCGAGTCGGAGAGGAAGTACCTATGTACCCCCTGTATTTCAATGGCCTGGGGTTGTCTTGTCAGGAACGATTCATTGGAGAAAGGAAAGCGGGGTCATTGAAGGGTGTTGTGCGAGGGTCGCTCCCGAGCGAATGAAGTTTGAGGGTGATGTTGGGGTAGAAGGGACCGAGAAGTGAGGGAATGGGGTGGAATGAATTACTTCTGTGACGTCGTCGTTCTCCCCATACGTTTGCGTGTTCTTTGCGCACTTCGTGTTCGTGAGCTAGTCGATAAACTGAACAATACCTCGCTAGCTGAATTATATTTTCCTTTTCCCATAAGCCCTCATCTCATAGGATGTCTTGAACCACGAGGATTCTACCCTTTCGATGTGTGATAAACCAGATGTGAAAACAAGTTACAACCACAATCGCCCCCGAGCCGAAATCGAACTCCCAGTGCGTGCTCGTAGGGTGGGCGTGAAACCCTGGTGTGCTACTTAACAGGAGGATTTCTGTGCGGATGTTAGGGGTTCGGGATGCAATAAACATCGAATATTGAAAGGAGGGAGCCAGGAAGAACGCCAGGAAGAACGCCAGGTTGAAGATAAAGGACGGAAGTGCAAGAACTGCTCGATCGAACAGAGCCGTAGGTCGATCTAGGTCCTAAGAAACGACATGAATGACGCGGAGTGAGAGTAACCAGAAAGTAAACGAAAGAAAGAAAAAATGCCTTACACCCTCGGGTCAGCCTTCCCCTACGCCCCCGCAGATACTAAGTAGCGGCAACCCTCCAGCGACGAGATCGCCACTCACAAAACGCACCGTACACTTGAACTCCACAGCTCGTCCATTGGCATGGAAAAAACTTACGAAAAACCCAACGTAGATTACAAAAAAACAAAAAGCACAAAAACGTTAAAAAATGAAAAAGGAACGCTAAAGGCAAAATCCAGAGGCGTCAACTCATGCGGTGCAAAGGCAGAAGACACGAACACGGGAAAAATCGCACCTGATGATTATTTCGTATCCAATCACACCCTGATGATTATTTCGTATCAAATCGCACCTGAGGATTATTTCGTCTTCCCGCTGGCCTTCCTCCTAATTTCAGGCTCAAGAGGGAACCTTTGTTCTTCGGGCGCGATGGAGTACAGCCGCGTCCAGATACCTTGCAAAGGGCCAGGCGTCGGCCACGCCAACTCGTCGTTCCGCAACCAAAGTCAGACCAGGTGGCGGCTATATCCAATCGCCCGGTTTTCCAGTCCCAGTTTGTCGCATAGACGTTGTCAGTTCCTTTGTCTTTTTTCACAACCTAAACTCGAGTCGAAATCACTCACGCTTTGTCAGGGCTGTCCCTAAATCCATCCCTCGCATGCAGGAGTCCGAGACTATTGATGTACTGGATATCGCCCTTTTGGAAGTTCAGCCCTAGAGTGTACTTTTCAGCGAGAAAGTGGATGGCGTCTAGCGCTTCGGCTTGGGCTTCTGTGATGGGTGGGATATCAGGATTGCGTTTTTGAGGGCCGTACCCCGTGAAGTGACGGCGGGAGTATTGGAAGACGACCTTGCTCTCTCCGTTGACGGCGACGTGGTAGAGGAGAGGTCGGGTGGTGTAGCTTGGGGTGCCGCCAAAGCTAGAAATAAATGAGATTAGTATCGGGATACCAGAGTAAGCGCGTGAAATGAGGCCATATAAAAATAAGTAATGGGTTTGCATTCACCTATCTAAAGGCCATGGCTCGGATAGGGTTTTGATCAAGTCGGGCCTTGTAGCGGCTAACTCGTTGTATATCCTGCCACCGCTACTGATCCTCGAGGTGCCGCCCTCCGCAGCCGTTTCTGAGTGCAATGAGGTCCCCGATGTCGGTATGAAAGACCGGCTTGTCGCTGGTATACGCGGAGTTGCCGATCCCGCCCTTCTCTTGTGCATGGCTGACGGTGAGGTCTTTGATGTGCGCCAGGACGACGCCTGAAGCGTCTTGTCTCTGCCTCGAGCGGTACCGACATGTGAGGAGATCCCTGTTCGAGAATCGCCCATGTCAAAACTCATCCTTGTGTGGTGTGGAAAATGGGAAGGGGGGCGTACCGGCATAGATGATAAAGAGTTCCTCCCGCGTGTACTTCTCAATGGGTATCGTCCTCAATACGAAGAATCCTCTCCCGGAATAAAGCTCCCTCGCTAAATCTTGCAACACCGTGCTGAGGGTGGGAAGAGGAAAAGTATTCTTCCCCACAAAACCCATAGCCAGATCGAGGCCTATCCAAGACGAAGACGAGAGCATATGTTAGAAAGAGTAAGTCAAGCCACAACAACGATCATAAATCGAGTCGAGTTTACCCTTGAAATGATTCAACCCAAAATCGATCTCCCGCAACTGTTCCTCGCTGAGAGTATACACCCACTGGTCTTCGCACTCCCAATCTTTGCCTTCCCAGACGATTGGACCGAGAACTTGAGAGGGGAATCCGTCGGGGAGGGGCGTGTTGGGGAGTGACGGGTCTTCACTGAGGCGTCTGGCCGTGCGCTCCTTCCATTTCGCTTCGTCCGGGTGGTACCCAATATCGGGCTGCACCGCGACAGCGAAAGGCGGTTCTGTGCAAGTAAGAGTAGTGGTCGACATACTCAGATATCTCTGTAGATCAGCCTGCGAACTGCAGGGGACATACATCTAATATATCTGATATTGCGGCAAATCGCGGTTGTCGGATGGATAGTTATTAATCATTGGCGCAAGTTCGGTGCGAAGCCAATGCGAAGCTGATTATTATTGAATTGCGCATCAGGAAAAACGGAAGCAAAGATTGAGAAGGATGTACTTCCGGGATATCGGTGCGAGTCTAGAGACGTCTGGGTGGTTATGGTTAGCAGAGACCGAAACGATGGCGCGGGCTCATTGCCCCCAATATGGTACTACAAGGGAGTCCCTATGACCTGGATAACGGGATTCGCCCCAGTAAACTGTCAGAGTCGAGCGGGATAAGAGACGGCATGTTCTACAGAAGTCCAAGTCGGACCAATAAGCGGAAGTGAATTCGGAGCATATGAATGCAAAAAGTCGGCAATTCTCTCCAATAATATGATGTGGGTCTACATGATTGACGACCAAGGGCTGCTAGAAAAGGCACATTAGCAAAGGTAATTAATGTGTAACAATACTCATGACACACCTTGACCACCTCCTTCTCCTCCAGCAGTCTCCAGCGAAAGAAGCAACCACAATGGCCCTCGAGCCGAAAACCGAACTCCAAAATCCAAAGAACTCCCAGTCAATGATCGCGAGTCGGTCGATTGCGATGTTGGGCTCGTACCCACAAGGCCTCAGTCGTTATCCTCTCAAAGAGCGGACAGAATGAAGGAAGGGGACGAAGAAACGGTCACCTATTACATTCAGCACCTCGAGCCACGTTAAATAACTAGTCACCAACGATCGCGAGTCGGTCAATCGCGACCCAGGGTATGAACTAACCCACAGAAAATTTACGTTGTGGAATCTGGAGGCTTGTCTTATGAGTTGTAAGGATATGATAACGACGGAGATGGAGGCAGACCTCCCTGGTCGTTAACGAGCTTCCATTTCGTTTGGGGCGTGGAGGAATTCAGGGACTTGATCCTCGCGCACACAGCCCACTTATCTTGAGGATGAATGAAGTTGTTGTAGCTCAATCCGCATAGATTTGAGTGCATTGGGATAAGGGTATTCTCCAAGCCCCCTCCAAACCGTTGGCGAGGAGTCGACACCGTTGAAACCAAACAGGGACAAGCAAAGGCGCGTTCCAGTCATCGTGATTATCGGGCGGAGGACTCTTCCACCGAAACCACATAGCCGCGTCATTGACCGCCAATTCTAGCTGTTCTCCCCACCTTTCAGGACAGTCACGATAAATTCGACAGCCGTAGGATGATAAATCTCTCCTGGAAGGAGGTTGCGCGCCACTGAACGCGTTCAACACCACTTGGCGATGTCGACGACTGGTGGTTTGGTCACTGGACTAGCTTTCCCCACTAGTATCTCTACGCGTTTCTATCTGCAGACTTCTCTACCCTCACACCAAAAACTCTATTAGACGCCCATGCACTCCTGACATGCACACTGACAGGCCTCATGCCCTCGATAAGCCAGGACAAGGGTAACCAAAACTCCGGGAACTGTCTCTTCCACCACGTTCACTCCATCTATGGTCCACTGTGTGTGCACCCACCAGCTCGAGGTGCGTATTCGAGGTATCTTCGGACCAACCCCAACGCAACGAGGCCTGCCTAACCCTCGTTTTTTACCTTTTCCGCACAGATCACCCTCATCGGTTAGGCCGTTTCAAGGGTAAGGCGAGCAGAAAGGATAGGACGAAGTGGCTTCGGATATAGGATCAGATGACAGACCCCGTCCTTGTCGTCGATTAGTCGTTGATAATGCGACGACGAGTTGCGATCCACTCGTCTTATCCGTCGTTTTGAATGCAACGCTGTTGCTGCGTGGTCGGGTTCGTGGGGTTGGGTTGGTTCTTATAAACCCACAGTGGATGGATGGGGCTGGCGCTTTCCCATTCTTGCTTTCCCTTCCTTTCTTCCTCGCCTGCGATTTGTTTTACTTTCCACCATCCTCCCTCTAGGTTTTATGAACCCGCCGTTTTTGCTTTCGCTCTTGTTTCTCTTTGCCTCCCGGGATGGATAGCCTTTCCTCGTTGCACGTACTCACCTTCTCAAGGCTATAGCTCACCATGCGACTCGGGCCTCGTGCTTCTACCTCTACGTTAGGGACTATGCGATGGGGATCGGGACTGTTGGGGTCGGGTGATGGATTGCCGCGCGATTAGCTCTATTGGGTTGGTTGATGGGTGCTATTCCTCCAAGGGTGTGTACTACATTCTATTAAAATCTTGGGTTTCTCGGGATATTTCCCCATCGTGCTCGCCGTCATCGAACAGATGAGGACGTCTAGGCCAGCTCTCGGCGAATCCATGAGATGAAAACATTTACGATTCGACGTTTAACCCATCAACGCTGCGACTTGATTTTTCTTCGACGTCGGCTGGCATCGTTGTTGATCGCCGGGACGCTGTCATGGAGGCCTGGATTGGATGCCAGCACTACGTACGGAGAGCGACGACGACTGCTATCGACTCGGGGCCGACGCTGACGAACATGTCTATCCACGCTCTGCTCCCCGACAAACGCGGAAGAGACTTTGACGTTCTTGATAGTCACGTCCGCATTGCTGTTTCCCGACCTCGGCTGCACCTCCGTCTGGTTTACGACATTGCACGATACACCTAGAGTACACCCTCATTTGCGTCCCGCTTTCTCACCTTCACATCTCATATCACCATCACCCTCATACTTAATTTTCATCCATCTCGCCTCGTCGGGATATTCTGTTCGCCCTGGGGTGGCTTGGGGGTGATCGTCTAGGCGGGATGTGGTGGTGCGATGACAAGACGCGGAGATGAAGGCGGGAACACGGAGTCGGGACAACCAAACCGGTCTATAGGTGCGCTCTCTGAAATCTTCCATTTCCTGGTTTCGTTTTGGGTTTCCTACGAATGTTACGCTAGCCCTTCTGGTGACTTACTAATACCTAAATGCTCTGCCAATGCCCGAGAGCTATACGCATCCCCAAATGTTTTACTAGCCTATTCTACCCCCTGAACACTATACTAAACCGTTTAGGAAATGCTTTGGTATCCTAGCCCTCGGTAGGTCTTGAATTTCACCAAACCGCTTCAGAGGGGTTAAGGAGAGGGGTCATATCTTCTTACGGCTCCGTTGTCAACCTCTATCGCTGTCGACTACCGCCATCCGCATCGGCGCGCTCTTTCTGTCAACCGCCTTATTTCCATTTCGGGAATTACCGCGGCCCGCCTTCATTCCCGATTGGGATCCCCGACGTCATCGTCATCATCGCCTCTCACACGCCCTCGCTATGCGCCTAACTCCAAGTCCTCGTTCCTCCTCTCTCCCTGTCTCGTTAATCCTCCAGTTGACGACTCCCAGACGCTAGGATTATGATTCGGCGATTCCCAGCTTGCGAGGGGCGAGAGGGGACACATGACCGCCCTCGTGTACGGATTGGAGCGCCACATCGCAGGTCCGTCGCGGGTTTCCGGGTGGTGTGACTGGTGGTTTCCCGATATTGTGGCTCGGGGGTTTGGGGCGTTGGGGGGAACCCTGGGTTCCTGAGTGGTATCTGAAGATGGATGCGAGCGGAGTGGGTGGCTGGTAATAGGTATGGGCTCTTTGCTGGTATGGTATGGGCTCTTTGCGGGTCTTTGCTGGGGAGCGCGCAGGCTTTGCTGGTGCTAGCGCTCGTCCCATGGTGTGCTACCGTCGACGAGTGATTCGGATGCTCCTTGCTCACGAGCGGACCGACTGACTGGCTCTCGCTGGCTCGGCGCGCCTCGTTGTGTCTCTTCCCCATCGCGAGTAGTCGCTCACCTGCTTGATGCACATGCTTACGCCCAACGCTCAATCGCAGCACCCTCAACTTCTGGATGTCGAACACATGTCGGACGTTTGTAGGCATACTTGCTGTCGTCGAACGTCGAACATACTTATGTCTGGACATACCCCCAACATTCACGCTGTCTATCTATCACTGGACTGCATGCTCGAATGGTGTACATATCACGGCGACTTTCTTAAGGATCACTTACTCACCAGAATGCGACAACGAACGTGCCCGTCGCTCGTGTGATTGCTCCGCGGAGAACGGGGAGAACACGACGCTCCTGATGTACTCGATTACCTACCGGTATTGGAACACTAGGACTCTAGGATTTCAAGGTAGGGATCACAAGGATCAATGGGTAACCTGATCATGATGCATGAGCAGCGACGCAGCGTTAGTCCAAGAAGCAGAAGCTTTTCGCGTTGTACTTGAAGGGTGCATTCGTGGATATGTAATAAGGAGGGCGGTAGAAGGGCTGACGACGGGAAGGGTTGAGGGTAATGACGAGGGGAGGTAACGTGGATTAAAGACGCCTTGTTCTGTTTTTGGTATGTAGGCGCTCTGGGAAGGGTTTAGTAGTAGGAAGAAGGTTGGTGGTGCTTGAGAAGAAGTGTTGCACTGGTCGGGGAAGCAGGGTAGGGATGTTGACTAGAAGCGCTCGCTGCACTGGATTAGTAGAGCGCTGGGTGAGAAGAAGGTGAGCAATGGACGAGAAGAAGGTGAGCGATGGACTGTGGACGAGAAGCGTCCTGTGCACTGCACTCGACTTCAAAACAGCCACGGAATGGAACGAGTTTCAGGTCGGAACCATCGGGTAGCTGAATTTGAAACTGATGCGAGAAACGAGGGAAGAGAAGGGTCGCGAAGCGGTGTCGAGGAGAGTCAGAGCCATGGAGAAGCATTTAGGTTGTTGGGAAGGCTAAAGCTATTTTGAGAACCCGACAATTTCGAATAGCCCAATGGGCCATGGGTTGACGGTAGGTGGTTATGACGAACCGCGAACGACTGTAAAAGAGGCATTACCAGAAGAATCAAACATGGATCAGCCTTCAATGTTTCGCACATGGACGTTGGAGAGGTCTTCGAAGTTCGAACCTGGATTCGGATAGCTGGGTCGAGGAGACCGGATCGAAGGAGCGATAGCTGCGAGTTGAGAGGGAGCCATGTTAGGAATGTGGCGAGTGGACCTATGTATGGTAAGTAAGAAGATGGCTAGGAGACCTATATATGATAGGAAGATGGCGAGGGGACCTGAATTTTGGAAGCGAAGTCTCTATGAATTGCACAAGTTGTAAGTATAATTGTGGGGTAGTGAAGTCATGGAGTGACGATGGTTTTGTGGGGTATCGCGTGTGGAATAAAAGACGAGCTTACACTGGTGACCAAGTTCCAATTCTTCCTAATATTTCAGGGATATATCAAAGGAGAGCGAACAGCGAAGTTTGAATATTAGACATACCAGGAATGCAAGTGCTAGGCGTCGAACTGCGGCGTTTGGAACGAACCTTATGCATATAACGAATGGTGAGGAAGAGCGTATAGCTGGTTGTATATGTACAACGTCAGGGGCAGAACACGACATAAGTGGAAGACGAAGGCGATATATAGCCTGTACCTGTTCGTTTTAGCTATAGCACCCGCTCCCCCTCTTTCGTCTCGTTCCTGGTCCATCCCCTACATATCACCATATCCGCCGACTACATACATAGCATACGCTTCTGGTCAATCATGCTGCGAGTGAGAGGGAGAGAGGCACTTGGCTCCACCTACCCTATCACGCGACATAGGTCTCTATTGCACGCTCGCTGTCGCACCAAACCTACTCGCCGTGATAAAGAGAGGCTTTACCTGATTAGAACCTTTACCTTTACCAGATTAGATGGAAATCTCTCATATCAGACATATCATGAACATCCGATATCGGAGATGGGGACTGTATTGAATGGCGTGCAGAAGGGATTAGAGTTCGGTGAGGGTCGTTTTGGGATTTGGATTTGGATTTTTCTCAAGCGAGGGAGTCGGACTGCGGGTGTCGGGTCCTACTCTTGTCATTTCAGAATCTTCATTCGTCAACGCTCCGTCTCACAGAGTTCGTGGTCAGTTCGCTTTTCGCAGATCGCAGAGAGAGTCCATCGTGACGCCGGCAGGTAGAGGAACAGGGTTACGGGTACAGACATACGGCCATACGTACAGACAGAGACCAAGCTAAAATCCGGGAGTAGTAGTTACAGCGGCTATGATACTTTCTCAATTCAGAAGCTCAGGCTTCAGAAGAAGCACGAGATTTCCAAAATGAAGCTTCTCTTCCGTTTTGGGGAAACCGTCCTAACCGACCATGTCGAGAGAGATACTATGGCTCACCAGTACATCGAATCCACCACTGAATCGAATTTTGATTACAAAATCGTAACCATTCATCAATTCGATCAATAATTTCGCCGATGGCACTACAAATTACTGATGCCCCCGCCTTCCTTCAAACCATCCTACCTCCAAATCCCATCCGTTTTCTTCAAAAAAAAGTGCACCATCTTCATTTAATAGTCATCTGGAATCGTTGTTCCAATTTTCAGGTCGATTGGGCCAGTGGAAGACGAGATTCAATTCAGTGGTGGATTCGATGTACTGGTGAGCCATAGTACACCGTTTTTAGAGGCATACATAGCCGCTTTCGGGGCGCACTACATACCATCCTGTCCAGATTCCAGCCTTGTGTCGTCTTCCCATTCCCTAGAGAGCATGCGCGTACGCTGACATTTCAAACTTCTCTTCCAGGTTTTTTGGCAGGGGCGCTTCTGAACGCCGGAAGAGGAGGGAGCTTTCTCGGGAGAGGAGCCTGATTCAGAGCGGTCGGCTTTTTTTTTTCTTATTGTTCTCTGGCATCGCCCTACTTTTGGCGTTCTCGTCCTACTTTTGGTCTTCCCATCCTACTTTTGGCCTTCCCGTTCTCGTCATCATGTACACATCTTCTCACAGGCGTTCCGAGTTCGACGTGCGTGGTGGCTGTCTGACTGCTGGTTTGTCATCGATGGTGGTCACGAACGCTGCGCAGCCTGAGGGGGGTTGGGGAAGAGCAGGGAGAGCAGGGAGCAGGGAGCGTTAGCAGGTTATACGTACCCTACCTTTCTATACTTGATGTACATTGGACGCTTATAGACGGCCTTGGAGCCCTCAATTCAAATCAGGTATTTTTTATGGGTACACTGTGGAGAAGTCGGTAACTTGAAGGTACGACGACAGAGCTCGACGTAAAAGGACATTTTGACCGTTGAGGATGTATTCATGTTCATGTGGGCTCGGTATGTGTGGGCTCATGGCTGATATCTTTTTGGATTCGTCGCTGGACGTAGTACTAGTATATACATGGATAGATAGTACAGCGCTCGGTGTCTAAGGGTATCGTGAAGAATGAGATGAGACGATGAGACGATGATGAGAGTGGGTGGCTCGAGAACCGGTACCGTTGTATAGACAGACCAATAGTTCAAAGCATCTCAAGAGCGAGTCATCAGCCAATTAGAGTAGTTCGAGTTCGTGATATCAAGTGCAAGTGTCATTGAATGCCCTCGAGCGAAGAACCTCGAAGTCTGCGTTTGTGAGATCTGTCGTACGTGCGGCGGGTCGCAACCCAACATAACATGAAAAGTATAAAAAAAAAAGTCTCAAAAAAAAGGGTTATAAAAAAGATGAATGTGAGAGGAAGGAAAAAAGCAAGAAGGGTATACGTTGAAAGGGGGGCGATGAGTGACTACAGGCGTAAGGTAAGCTTCAAGAGGAGGCAAGGCAGCCAGTCATCGAGACTGTCGGGGCGCTCACACCAAGGCGAGCCAGGGGACGTACAGCATCTTCGAGAATAAGAAAGAAGAAAAAGGGGTATCCAGCACGATCGGCGAAGGTCGTGTGTTTCTCGAAGAGCCTGTATCCCCAAGGGGTGGGTGGGTGAAGGAGGTGGGGGGTAAGAAAGGTAACCACGGGGATAATTTTACATACAACAGGCCCTTAAAGAATGAATAAACAAGAACAACAACAACGACGGGCGAGGTCGGGGGTTTGCAGAAGAAATGAGTGAATGAATGAAATGCGAGTGGTATGATGGGATGTATGGGTGTTGCGTGGTGAATGCGATGAATGGGTTGAATGAATGTGGTGGTGGTACAGAGTACAACAAGGGGGGGTAAGAATAAAGAGGGGTATCGTCGGGACGACGGCACCGAGGGGAACGAAAAGAAAAGAAAGGGTAAAGGGATATCAAAAAAGGGAGAAGATAATGCGTTTCTTCCTAACCGTACAAGTTTATTAGTCCTTCGTCGTCGTCGTGGTCGTCTTTCCATGTAGATGGATGAGCGGGGGGTCGTTCGTCGTAGCGAGTTCGTCATGAGATGCATGTGGTGTAAAGTATTGGAGCGCGCGATACGGGTTGTCGCGTCCGAAGTCGAAGCGAAGAAGAGAAAAAAGCCTAAAACACGTTCCAAGACGCACAGCATCTTTTTACGTGGACACCGTAGTACGGGGTTGCGTGGGGGTCGAAGTCGAAGTGTGTCGAAATGGGTGTGGATGATGTTATAGGGTGACACGACGTACGCAGCGAGCAACACACGAGCTCGAAGCTCTTACGCAGCAGCAGCGAACGCACTCCCAGCCATCAGATCATCGTATCCTCCCAGCAGCGGATTCGAATCGAACCCGCCCTCCAGCGCCTGCGCAAAGTCATGACCAAACTCGAGTCCAGTCCCACACAGACCGTCTGCACCGACGACACCGAACGACTTGCCCGACACGTTGGGTGCCGAGAAGGCCATCGCCTGGTCGCCGAGCAATGCTGAGGGGATGGAGTTGACGTCCCAGTTGTTGTCGAGCATCGCGGGGGCGGTGGGCCAGTCTGACCAGGTGAGATGCGACAAGTCGTTTTGTTGCTGCATCTCGGCTTGGAGATCGAGCTCGGCTTGTGTGGGGATGCCGTTGTTGAAGTCGAACAAGCCGAGGTCGGCGGTGTTGGCCATAGCGAGGAAGGCGTTGGGGTCGAGCGGGGCGGAGGAGGGTGTGAAAGGCCCTGTCGTTGGCGAGGAGGGACCGGACGAACCGGAGCTGATGGAAGATGCGGGGGAGATGATGTGGAGGGCTGGGGGCGCGGGAGGAGCGGAGTTGGAGGGAGAGTCGGAGGAGGATTGCTGCTGCATGCCCATAGCGAGCTGTTGCAGGGGTGATGGACCTGGCTTGCGGACTTGACCGGGCACGGTGAACATGTTTCGCATGAACTCGGCAGACTGGAAGAATGATCAGTGGACTGAAGACGTAAAAAGACATGCGACTCACCTGGAGACTTGCGTCGAGTGAATTCGACGACGGGAACGGAGGTGGGACGTAACTCTGCGTTGGGACAAAGTCGAAGTTGTTCATAGAGTCGATCGAACCGGATGATTGACGGGTGATCATGGGGATGAGGGACGGGGAGGTTGGGGCGGAGGGTGTGAGGTGGTAGACCTGAGGGATCTTGATGGCCTGGTAGGGCGGTGGCGTCGGTGCCGACGTCGAACGACCGTAATGACGAGGGGCAACAGGAACGACGAACGAAACACTTGCCTCACCATCCCTCCCCTCCTCCCTCCCCCGCTTCTTCGACGCCGACCGCTTATTCTTCGACCGTCCATCCTTGTCCTTCTGCCTCTGCGGCCGATACACATAATTCGGGTACATCAACTCGTGCTCCTTCTTCTTCTCCTTGGCCAGGTTCTCCCAGTACGCCTTCTCCTCCGCCGACAAGCTCTTCCACTGCTGGCTGATCGTCTTGGATAGATCCGCTTGCCGTTGCTTCTTCAGAGGTCCATCGGCGAGCTGCGCAGCCTCTTCCGCGGCTGCCTGGCGGTCTTCACAGCACTTGCGTCGGAAGAGGATGAAGGCGTTTTCCGGGCGCTTGATGTAATCTTCATCACCCTTCTTCGGTCTCCGCTCCGAAGTCTCACTGCTCGCGGATGATTTCCGGCGCTTCGTCGAGGGAGTGGGTGATGATGAACGGAGGGAGTCGGGCGTCAACGGTCGTGCGTAAGGTTGTTGCGGGAGGAAGGGAGGAGGCGTGGGTATTGAGACTGGTGCGAGCCCTCGGATCTGGACGTTGGAGGAGAAGGGGTTCGTGAAGGCAAAGGCATCTCGTTCAGGCTCGAAGGGAGAACTTGAGGGAGAGGAGGAAGGACTGTCGGAGGAGAGATTGTGCGTTACAGGGAAGGTGAATGCGCGGGGCGTCGGGGAAACGATAGCGAGAGAGGGCGGTGCTGGTGCGTCCGTGGTCACTTCAAGTGCTGTTAATCGATGAGTACCACCTTCCTCTCACTCGATAGAGTAATGACTTACATCGGGATTGGGTATCGCGAGTGCGGAGAGCAGGCATGACTTATTCGTGAACGAGAACAATGAAAGACAGAAAAGAAAAAACGACGACAATGGCGGCGAACTGTACAATGGCGGTGGGAAGAGTGGCGAAGGAGGGAAGAAGAGAGTGAGGGGAGAGAATAAAGGGTGGGTTTCCGCCAGAGGGCACTTGACAATCGTTTTCTTTAGTGTCTCGCGAGCTGGGATCAGGTGAAGAACAATTAGGGCACGAACGGGGCACAAAAAGACAAAAAACAATACGGATGGACAGCTTTATACGTTATCTTAATCTGGGCCATGGGCCCCATGCCAGAAAAGGTTCCGCCGAAGAACACGAGTTCAGAGGTCCAACCATCCCAGAACCCTGGGATTCCGTACCCTTGCATTATCCACCCTAAATCAGGTCAAATCCCGATATGGACTGCCGATCGAGGTTCGCCCGGTCCTGTATTTGCCGCTCTGTTTGGCGCTGCAATGGAGATGGGAAAGTCTTCCTCTCAGCTTATTGTCTTTGGTACGCCGACTCGGCCTGGTCTTTCCCTACCCAAGCTCGCCATCGTTGCCGCCCAGCTAGTCGTTCCAGCGAACTACGCAACGAAACACAGTCCCCCATTCCACAACCACAGCCATGATCACCCATCCTGTACGCGAAGGGCAGCACTGCAGAAGCGATCTGCACGCAAATTATACCTCCGCGCCCGCTCTCACAGCTATGTAATGATTCTGTCTGACGTTGTGTGGTTCCTCTCTTCCCAAATGGTTACACGTGTGGGCGCAACGAGTCAGCCTTCATCAAACCCCAACCCTAAAAGAGGAAGCATCGCCTTGGGGAAAAGATGGGATTCTTCCATCATTCGTTCATTTCAGGACTGAGACTCCGGATTGGGTGATGTGGGAGCCGTCCGCTCGTTCTGAACCTTCCCCCCTCATCCCCTTCCCCCTTCAATCAAGCTTTCAATCTTCTAATCTTACTGACTGACTTACTTACCTGGGGATTGCTGTTAGCTGTGAATCTGACTCTGTTCGTAGGAGCGCTTCCCAGACCCTGCACATGCGCATCTCAAAAAATTAGCTCGTACGATTCCGATTTCAAATCGAGCGCTTCTCGACGCTAGTAGCGCCTCCCGCGAATTCAAGAAGCGCTCAGACTCGAGCTTTTTTCGAATAAACTCATGCTTTTCGAATTGCCTTCCCCTCGTGTATGGACAAACACTCTTCCAAATACCGACTACACCATTATCCCCCTCCCATTATCCCTCAATGAGTACGCTACTCCTAGAAAGCTTGGGTATCATGCTCCGAGGCTTATCGATTGCGCTAGCGCCAACGATGCGAGCTCGATGGGGGATGGGTATCCTCGGGGGAGACGAGAAAATACTGGGATGGATATCTTGGGATCAGGCGAGCGCAAGACGTCACACTCACTTCATTCGGGTCTCCCAATATGGTCTTTTCCCCGACAACGGCGATCCAAGACTCAACTCGCCGGATTGATTACATACTTGCTCTTACTTACTTTCATACTGACAGATTTACTACTTGCTTACCCCCATCCAATCACATCGCCGCCTTCACAATGTCCAAGGAAGGAGGGGAAAGTATCAGCAGGTGTGATGTGAAGCGCCGAAGAGAAAGGAAGGAAAGGGCGCATGATGTAGAAATTAGAGTTTGACGCTAAGGTGCTTATCGAGTCCGACGGGGTTTGAGCAGTTGTAGGCGCCAATAGTACCCCTCCCCATCTCATCATCGAGGAACAGAATTGCTATTGAGTACGATGCTATCCCTTGTCTTATCTCGACTGTATGCACATCCTTCGTTCTCCATCGTCGGTCGTCGGCCCCAGCGACAAAGGCACCTGAATCTCGGGGGTCCCAATTCAAGTCGAGCATCGCGCGCGTACGCCGTACATATCCCGTATCGGACCCATACGCTATCAGAACCCCTCTTTGGAACCATGGAGAGTCGCAAGATGGAACGCGTCCAAACGCACGCACGTACGACCGACCGAACGACCGAGAATAGACTAGCGTACGGCCGGCGCCTGCGTTCATACGTGTTCTGCAAGCGCTAAGAGATGTGAAGCGCAGCCGCCTCCCGCCCCCCTCCTGATGATCAGCACAACCATCACCACCATCGCCCGTTCCTTTTCTTTTGAAGACAAAGCAGCGGGTGTGGGCCGTGCAAGGCGCTTCCAAGTTGTTCCTCCTGCAAGGCACCCGGTACGCTCGTCGGGACTCGGGTCTCTTTCATCGTTCGACTTTGGAGTCCGTGCTTTGTTCCTCGCCGTACTTTACCGGTTTTTCATTTAATTTTACATACCTACCCTCAATGTGATTTTAATTATTACGCATCTCGATGTTCGAGTAGTCTAGAAGTCCTCATTTCGCCTACCCACGAGTCGTAAGTCATCATTTGCTGTTCATCTCAAGTCCACCACATACGTCAACGATACAGCCTGAGGGTCAGGTGTGAGTAGAGAGTAAGTAGTGACTCTCTCTCAGCCGGCACGAACGCTCGAAGTCGAAAGAATACGCACATCGCACGCATTTCACCGACTCTGGTCCGGCCGTACACTTGCCATTTGCAGCCGGACCATCTCTGCGCTCTCTTCTCGGCTACACACGAGCCATTTTTTCTAAATTCTCACCACATCCAGGCGCCTCATACAAACCCTGCCAAGGTCGAGGCAATACATACTTATGTAGCTGGCCATGATGAACGTGCCGCCACCATGGACTCTTCCCTTGGACCTGAGCGTCTCTTGTGCGGCGGGTCGGTCTGTGTTCTCTTTCTGGAATCAAAGAATCGGCAGTTTTAGTTGGGTTGGGATTTTTGATGCTTTTGATGTTGTGATATGTGCCAAGAGAATGTGATCGAGATCTGGGCGCGGAGACAAATGGTCCTGGATGGAATTATGGGGAGGGCAGGTGGGTTGCGTCGAGGATACTGTACGGTAGGTGCGTATAGGGAGGAGTACATAATATTTAAAGTAGATAGGCAAGCTGTATGAACTATTGTAGACACATCCCCTCATTCTCATTTCATTATTGATAACACTGAGGATGAGAGTGGGCTGAGCTGAGGTGTACCAATACCGAATTCTTCAGCGCATACAAAATGAAGCTCGTTAACAACCAAAGAGGTCCACCTCCATCTCCATAGTTATAACGCGCCTACAGCGCCTCAGAAACGTGGATTATCAGCGTTGCTGTACATATCCCGAGTCGCGATCGACCGACTCGCGATTGTTGAATATTTAACGTGGCTGGAGGAGCTGAACGAGGATCACATACTGGGGCTTGGACCATCTTTTGGCCTTTTTCGTACTTATGGCCGTTGTATTGAGGACCCAAGAAGCGAGGTATGATGGGTACTAGCGGGACTACCTCTTCTTACGAGCGCCTACCATTTCTCAATCCCGACATCGCGATCACTGACCGACTCGCGATCGTTGACTGGGAGCTCTGCATTTGGGAGTTCGGTTTTCGGCTCCAGGACCATTGCGGTCTCTCTAGAGCTTGCGGGTATCACTCGTCGCAAGGGTGGGACGTTGTGGTCAGAGTGCTTTTAGAGACGGAGGAATATTTGGGATTAGAAAAAGGAATCGCGGGGTGTGAGAGCGGTTCCCAGTCCGTCTACTACGTCCCATGCATTCCGCAAAACTCTATTCTAAAATATCCGCCTTCTTGTATATACAACTCATGACCACGAAGGGTGGATAACAGCGCGAAACCTATGAGCACAATGACGACACTACGCAGGTATTCCATTCCACCCCAATCCTCCTGATTCTCACATCTCGGTTCCTTCCACCCCAAACGCCAGCCTAAATAATCGAGCTCGGGAGCGAACTGTGCACAGCGCCCTTCATTCCCTTACTCCCTCCTCAAATGAAACGTTCCTGACAAGACAACCCCAGCCCATTGAAACACAGGGGGTAGATAGGTACGCTCCTCCTCCGACTCGGGGTATCGATCAAGAGAGCGCGTTTGAATTGGTTGGACTATGTCGGGCCCCTGATATGCCGTGGAAGATGGGGTAGTCAGACATGAATGAAGGACGCCCCAAATCTGCGTAGTGAGAATTGGTGAGTGGCACCCCTTCCGGTTCGGATGTCTATTCGCTATTCAGCCTGAGAGACAGGTGAGGTCGACCAAGAGCGACGGGTGCGATTGGAGAATGCAGCGAGTACGCACGGACCAGGCTCTGGAGCTGAGACTCTCTATCGCGAATAGATGTGGCTCTCAGCCCTGCAATTAAGCTTTGGGACAGTCCGACAAATTGGGAACACATACGGTTGTTATGGAGTCTCAGCAGCCAACCTTCTAATGGGCGCTTACTGCTTTGATGACGTTGAGCTGTGATGCCGATCAATGGCAGATCTGAGTCGACGCACCATCCAACGACCCTACCCACCCAATTCACAATACAGCGGGCAAACCATACCGCGTCGAAATACATCGACCGCAACTCTAATTAAAGAACGCGGAGTTCCCAAAAGGCTGGACGCGTCTTTCCCGCGTCCTGATCGTCGCGTTCCCACATCACTTCGAGTCATTTCGAATACTAGGTGGTGACACTTGCCCAACCTGAGTACTGAGTCTTGAGCTGGTGATCGCAGTGTTCATGTCTTCTTCAGCGCTGGTATAGCCTTCTCACACGATAATTTATCAGAAGCGTTGGACTATGCACGTCGTTGATTTCATTATACTTGACTGAACTGAAAAGAGTAGACTCGGACTGTGTCGTAAAGACATCGCGATAGTGAAAACATCAAGATGATATGAGTATACGTAGAGATGTGCAAGCACCCGTGACATTGGGCGGGAGTCGAATGTACAATGGGAAATCAATAATACCCTTGGGAAGGAAAACGCGAACGTAAGGACTCGCGTGTATACCATAAATTGAAATCTAGTAACGAGAATGACTAGACTATGAAAGAAGATTAGTGCGGTGACTGCCAGTAGATTGGCACCTCAGATTCTACCCCCAATCCAAGGATTTCCGTCAGATTTTTCCGACCCAAGTGGATAAAGACTCATGCGCACTTGGTGGAGTCTGGTTCTCTCCGACAGCTCCAGCTTCCAGTTGAATTAGGATGACAGAACAATGTAAAGTTAAAGTCGAGTAACGACACGCCAGGCACGAGGATGGACTCGGAGTACATGTCGTGTCAGACCCACTTGTGCATCACTCACTCGACAGTTCGAGTCGACCCTTGCGCTGACTCTCTCTCTCTCTCTCGCCTTTTATTCCTTCCATATACACACCAACACCCGGGCGCCTAAAACTCCCATCCAAAAAGCCACCACAGGAATCTCAAACTCGAGGACGCCGGCGGGAGGAGTAGAACGCGCGAGGCGCACTTTTGATCGGTAGCTCAACGGAGAGGAGATAAGTACAGATACAGATCCTGCTACCAAACAGGGGCAACAATGGCGAATCAATTCGAAGCTTCTTTCCTTGCACAGACCAAGCTTCTTCCTCAAATGGGGGTTTGCCTCTGGCGCTCAAGGTTGAAAATTGACTCGGGTGGGCGAAGAAAGAAGGAAAGCGGTATGGATGTCAGAACGACGGCCTGGGTTACGATATGAAAGGTTCGAGCCCCAAGCAGACCCTCGAAGCCGTCGGGTCCGCCACCGGGAGAATACCGGTGGCCTCGACGCGGTTTTCGAGCTTTCTTCCCTTGGTCCTTAGTGGTATTATGATGTAGCACCCTTGATGTTGGATAGACTCTTGAGATTGAGAAAACGATGAACAACAATACTACTGCGCATTTGCATACCCTATAGTCCTCGGAGAAAGCGAAGTCAGCCATGTCGTGACTCGAGTCGGGAGTAGGGTTCGAGCTTCTTGATCTGACCTGCCATTCACTAGTGAAGCTTCGTTAGTGTGGCTATGGAAAATGGAACGAGTCAGACAAGCAAATTCAATACCCTATAGTGAGATTGGACATGCGCGGTGGTGGTACTTAATTTGAATGGCAGGCGGAGAACACGTCCTAGTGCTGAGTTTCCATTGCATAGAAGTTGCGTTGCGAATTAAGCGTTTCAAATTACTCGAAAAGGCAGAGACCTTGGCGCTAAAATTAACAGCTAAGCGCACAGATGTGAGGCAAAGTTTGTTTAGTTCCGTCCATAGGGATCTGGAGGAAGTATATCCGCACTTGCGCCCAGGGACACCTCACCTTTACTGTTCTCACGACCGACGACACCGAAAGACAGCTGTGAACCAAGATTAGCCCGAGGCATTGGGTTCCAGCGAGTATTTCGCCGAGGTGCATGTACGGCGTTCTTTCACATGGAATGGAACCTGCCTAGAGGTATCCCGGAGTGAGCCCAGTGTCATAGGATTCCATCTTCCATCATCTTGAAGGGAATCCGGAGGTCCACTCGAGTTCATCTCGATTGTCGTTAACCAAGACCGACAGTCACCCACCGACACCGTCAAGCGAGAAGGCCAGCAACGGTGAATAGGCTTTCCAGTGGACAGGCAAGCGAAACGACGACGTCATAGCCTACCGGAAGGGACATGACTCAACAGCACTTCGACCCCGCGATCAGCCTCGAGGCTCGCACCTGCCTGAACTGATGCTCAGCCCCTCGCGTAACATGATGGAATTCAACCCGTATCTCGTCGGTAATGATCAGAACCGGATTACCCGAGGGATATGGCGATGACGCAAGAGGTGCCAGGTGCCCATTGCCCAACGACCGGAGCGAAGGGTACCACGGAACCAAGGTCCGCGACAGGCACGTAAAGCGCCCAAGTCGTCTGCCCGGACGTGGATCCCAGAGTGGAAATTTCAAACGACTTTCCATAGCTGCAGTCATCCGAGGCAGGGCTCGAGAGCTGGACTTCCATTGGGCGAAGCACGTTAGAATTGCGATGTGACAAGTACCTGTCCGTTGACAAGAGTCAGGGTGGATGAGATGGAACAGCATGGCGTCATTCCCTCATCGAAGTCGAGGTCATTGAGGTACGGGTAGAGACGGCGGAGCTTGATGGCAGCAAAGTCACGGTCAACGTCGGGCCTCGTCGGGCTCTGTGGCTGGGTGTGAGGCGCGTAATTCAGGGCAGCGCTCGGCGGTGGTGATTTAGACTCTGTGATGGATAGTACCTTTGTCTCGGGTGACCATAATTAAGCCTGTTAAGGAGCTGGTAAGTACATAAGTCTTCAAGTTAAATCGATGAAACGAAACAACCAATCCGCCGACTTTACTTTATCGATGAAGGAGAATGTTGTTTCCCCAGGTCAGCAATCTAAAGTCTCCCGGCGTTCATCGCGGCAAAAGAAGGCGTGAGAAAAAGAGTTAGCCCACAGTGGTGTAGAGTAAACTTGCTACTACGCTAGCACTAGTACTTAGTAGTATTGTATTGAAACCGTGTCACGGTACCCGGTACCCTCACGTGACCAGGTATCGCCTCAAATCGACGGTCTTTTCGACGATTTAGGAAGTGGGAGGTCTTTTCATGAGAAGTGGTCCAAGCTCGAGCGGATTTGGCAGGCGGTTTGGCGCCGAGCGATGCCGGCGTCCATTTCGGGCAGCGAAGTGCCCGTTTTGGTCGTTTTTGATGCGGAGCTTGAATTCGAACATTTGAACTTCACATCTCTCCCTTGCTCTCGATGGCGTTCAGTGCGTCTGTACATGAATTTCACGATTTATTAAGACACAGATAGATTGTATCTATACTAGTAACTTAGCAATGGGCTCCCATCCCATGTGTAGGAACAATAATCAACCACCCAGGGTTCCATTGGCCAGAATTTCGGGTTGAACTGGGAAGAGACATACAATGGACGAGAAACCCAATGGATGGGGCACAGAAGACGTTGGAATAACGCATAATCAAGCTGTATTAGACTCTGAGAGAGAAGCAGATGGATTGGAGGAGGGTAAAGATGAATCGCACCTCTGGCTTTAGGTTGATAGGGGCTCGTTTACTAAATTAATCAGATCAGCCGTTTCTCGCTTCGGTGGTGTTCGGTGGGTATCAGATGCCAAGGGCTCCCATTATCCGGTATAATGCTACTGTGTACCGGTACCCCACCGAAAAAGCGAGGGTACCCGGGGGTACCCCCGCTAGTGGGCAGTATGCCTTATATCCTATGTATCAGGCAATTAGTCCATAATGTTGGACCAACGACCGACCACCGGTCCAGCATCTCTGGTGGCAGTGGATTGCATTGTAATGTTCGGCGTGGTCGACTGTGGCACCGATCACGTGACTGTGGCTACTGTCTTCCCGTTTCGCACTGTTGCAATGATCTTCCCATCAAAGACACCATGATGGGGTTCTAAAAGCCAAACCTCAACCAAACCCCCTTGACCTTTTACCAGTGACCACAACATCGATTGTTACTCCAGCAACCCGTGAACAACTCCTCTCTTCCATAGATGTCCAATGAAGCCCCCTTTAAAGATGTTTCCCTTCAAGTATGTACTGGATTCACCTACCTTCGCGTAGCCACTGACGAGATTTCAACAGCACCCCCCAGCACTCACCGCAAAAGCCTGATCCCAAGACAGCCTCTAATGCTACTCCGCGTCCTTCGAGACATATTGCGGCAGCAAAGGCTAACACTACAGGCATCCGTTACGATATTGCAGAGGCTATGAACTCGGAGACCTTCGTTTGTGACGTCGAGGCCTTCATGGCTCATTACCTTCCCAAGGTAGAGGACAGGGTGCTATCGCAGGTCCTTGGCGATTTGATTGAGAAGGAGGTTCTCATCCCTCGCAAGGAGACCAAAGCGCGACTACAACCGTCTGGAAAAGGAAAGTCCGCGAAAGCGGTGTCGCCCTCTATTCCGTCCATGTCCTATTCCCATGTGCTGAAGAACTTTAAACCTCCCTGTGGCGGGGGGAAGAAAGATGCCCGTGAGGAGAACATCTTTTCACCCTTGACCGAGATCTGTACGGCGATTTGTGAGGCCCTCAACTCGATCGATGGCGTCAAGTTAAATGGATACACGATTCGCATGTGTGGCCACAACGGCCTTGTCTCCTTGATTAAGGGGGGTGATCAGAGGATAGATGCTTGTATGACGAAGAACACGAAGGGCCGACTCCGCGTCACCGACATAGTTGTCGTGTTCGAATTCAAGACGGTACGAACTGAGCCGAAGGTCATGACTCATGCAGGTAATCATCTTTATGTATCACCTTAAGGGATCTTCTAACGCGACATCAATTTCAGAACCGCGTGCAGATCGTCTCACATTCCAACCACGCAATGAACGAAGACCCGCGACGCATGTTTACGCTTGGGGTAAGCTATTATTGCTCACAGTTCTTCAGAAAAGCCTGACTAGTTCTCTAGATCACTATCGAAGATGGCGGGTTCTCCCTGTGGTATTTCTCTCGCTCTCACTCGGCGAAGTCGTGGGCATTCAACATGGTCGAGGTAAAGCAATTTGGTATCTACATCCCACGATAACCGAGGCTGATGCCTTTTGTTAGCGAGCACATTTATTCATCAAGATCATGATTGCCCTGTTCTGCGCCACCGATGAAGAACTGGGCTTCAATCCTCTTGTTGAGCTGCTGGACGACGATATCAGCTTTGTGTACAAGTTTCCCTCGAGTGGAGACAATGAGGATGCAACATTTTTCCGAACCCAGGCCACTATCTTCCAGACTCGGTCCCCCACCCTGACTGGTCGTTCTACCCGCATTTTGAGGGTTCAACAAGTCGATCCCAGCAACGGTTACGCACAAATTGAAGGAACGAAGGACATGATTTTGAAGGATGTATCGCTGCATGTCGACGTGCGCACGGAGGACGACATTCAGAAACGCCTTTTTGCTGACGTCGAGAAGTTTCGAAGCAATCCAGAGAGGCCATGGAGGGATCAACCAATTGTAAAGGACTTTGGCGATAAAGAAAAGACATCGCTGGCTGAAATTCTCGAGGACGATCGATTCATGGACTTCTTCTCTTGCATCATTAAAGCGTACACAGGACAACCTAGTCTTCCCGTGGTTCCCAACGCGTCTGTGGATCCAAACCTATTCCCGACCTCGCTGAAGAACGATGAAGAAACTTATGTTCACCAGTTCGAGACAAACCGACCAGATCCTGGATGTGAGAGAACTAAAGAGGATGAAATCACCAAACCGAAGAATCCTCCCAGCCCCGATTTGTTCCCGCTGAAGAAGCAGTGCTTGTACATCTTTCCAGAGGTCTACACGCCTCTCTATAACATCCCAACCATGGGCCAGGCTATCCAAATCTTGAAACAATGTGTCTTGGGTACGTAGTGTGTCACACTTATTCTACTGTTGACGCTTGCTAACAAAAATGACTAGTGGGTTGCAGGCCATTAAATGGCAATTATCCGAGGCCTTTTGGCCTGCAGCCCTACAGCTTGTCCTTGTTTGAGAGACATCTCCGCGCGTGCGGAAATGCAGCCACATCAATCACATGCATCTGATCACGCACAAGTCACATGTTGAAATCAAGGTCGAAACCTTGGCATCCCAAATCCATCTCCCAACAGAACCCGAGACCAAAAGGCCTCGGAACTTTATCAGTTCTTCAATTGATGGCTTGCGCGGGATGGGTTCATCGCGATATCAGCGCCGGAAATATCTTGGCGATGTGGAATGAGACGACACGCAAGTGGCAGCTCAAACTCTCCGACCTTGAATACGCGAAGAAATTTCCCAGTGAGAAGGGCAGCAAGTCAAGTGCCGTCCCGAAAACGGTGAGTATCATCTTTCTCCCGATAGAAGATGTAGTATGTTAATGTGCCTCCTTATTAGGGGTCACCTTTCTTCATGGCGGTAGCAGTCCAGTCGCAGAGTCAAATTCGTCCTCCTCCTGATTTGGCCTATCATACCATTGATCGAGCCTTTGACAATCAAGCGACGATCGTACATACATACCAGCACGATTTCGAGTCAATTTGGTGGACGTTTATGTGGCTCGGTACTGCCCGAGCAAAACCCGTAATGCCGTCCTTGCTCATGAGTCAGGTCTTCCCCTTGAAACCGGTCGATAATTTGGCCATAAGTCGTGCCAAATTCCAATCTTTTTAGGGGCTCCCTTGCCATAGATACGACCGTTTTCATGTCCCTTCCACTCCCACTAAAGCGCAGCTACTTCATCGCCCTGGAAGATCTTCGAAGTGCCCTTTATGATGCCTACTGCCAACGTAACAAGCAAGAGGACATCAGCTCGTACTCGACTGTAATCAGCAAGCCATTCCGAGCCTTTTTCGAGACACTCGACAAGTCACCAGACTTGTGGCAATCGGTAGAATTAATCATGGAGAAAGAAAAGAAAGCAGTTGGACCTCCAGCGAACAAGAGAAAGGCGAACGGGGATGTCAAGGGACGGAATAATGGAAAGAAAGTTCCTTGGGTGCCCAATCCCAAAGGAACGACCGCGTGGGGAAAGGTGGCATTGAGGAACATGGGTGTTGGAATGCTGAGGGCCCCAGGACCAAAGACGAGATCGATGACCAGGGCCACAAATACGCAGAGTCACGCAGATGGGACTAGGCCTTTAAAGAGGACTCGGCACTAAGACCTTTCAATGCTCCCATACATGTGTTATCCCTGGGTGAATGACCCTGTTGTAAAGGATACAAATTGCTATCGGCTGTTGGATTATGATACTGTATAGTGTGGGTTACTTCTGTAGTCACCTTTGATAAAGCTATATAACCAATATTTCCACACCACTCCCTATGCTTAAACCTTGAATGAATACATCCAGACAAGCCCAGCCTCACTTCGCTTCGGCGTATCCTAGCTAAGGATTGACAATAAAGTAACTTGGGTCCCTAACTTGGGTTGATTACTATTAAACACGTAAGACGATGTACCACTGCAAGTGGGGAAGAGTTCGATAATATTAGTACAGATATAAATAAGTACAATGAGGACATACCTGCAAGTGGGGAAGAGTTCGATGGGGGAACTCCCACTTGCAGTCACTACCTATATACGTCTGGGGACAAAGGGATGTCTATATACGGTAGAACAATAAGATGTCCGAATTGGGAACAAGGGATACAAGAGAACAATAGAACTACTTAATATATCCGAGATCAGAGAACAATAGAATGTCCGTATAAGGATACATGAAACGTTCGTACATAATTGGGCATCCTTGTACCCGTAAATGGAATAGATGTGACATGTGCATTGTATTTCCAACACACCCCCTCAATGTAATGTCACTAGATAATTACACAAGTCCCAGTGCGATTCGATGACGTTCAACATCTTCTCGATGGAGTGGTTTTGTTAGAATGTCGGCGACCATGTCTTTCGTTGGGCAGAAATGGATCTCGATCTCCCTGCGCTTGATCTCTTGTCTGATCCAGTGCATCTTGATGTCGATGTGCTTCATTTTGCTGTGATGCTCTGGGTTTCGAAGGACTTTAATTGCTGACTGGTTGTCTACCATCATCGGTGAAGGTTTATCGAGTGAGAACCCAATTTCCCTCAGCAAGTTCCGTAGCCATATAATTTCTCGTCCTGCTGATGATGCAGAGACATATTCCGCTTCAGTTGAAGAGTTGGCCACAGTTGCTTGCTTCTTGGCAGACCAGCTGATGGCTCCTGTTCCCATCTTGATGACGAATCCACTTGTTGATCGTCTCGTGTCGAGGCATCCTGCATAATCGGCATCACTGAATGTGTGGAAGAGTTCAGAGGCAAGTTGGGGGTTGTTGTCCATGCGATATGTGAGTTTGAGATCCATGGTGCCCTTGAGGTAGCGGAAGACGTGTTTGACGGCTGTCCAATGTGTCATTCCGGGGTTTGAATTGAATTGTGCTAGCTTTGCCACAGCGAAAGCAATGTCAGGTCGAGTGCCGATTGCGAGATACATGAGTGCTCCCACAGCGTTCATGTAAGGAATGTTCCGCATCTCTTCTCGTTCCTCTTCTGTCTTGGGACACTGATCTTTGCTTAGGCGGACGCTTGGGTTCATCGGCGTTTTGACCGTGTTAGCCGCATCGAGGCGGAAACGGACGAGCATGTCCTGGATGTACTGCTTCTGTGATAGTTGCAGTGTCCGTTTCTCTCGATCGTAATCAACCTTAATTCCCAGAAGGTAGGATGTTGGTCCAAGGTCTTTCAGTTTGAACACCTTTGCCAAGGCGTCCTTGACCCATTGTATCTTCTTCTGGTCTTTCGAGATGATTGTGATGTCGTCGACGAAGACGGGCAGGGTGACTCGGATGCCGTCTAATTCCCAAATGTAGACACTGGGATCGGACTTCAGTTGCTTGAATCCGAGTCGTTCGAGTTCCTCTGCCAGTTTCTCGTACCAGAGTCGACCACTCTGCTTCAGCCCATACAGTCCCTTCTTGAGGCGGCAAACCCATCGTCCCCCATTTTGGTTGGGGACTTCGAATCCCTCTGGCTGGACCATGTATACTTCGTATTCATCTTCAATTTCTCCATTGAGGTATGCATTGGAGATATCGATGGATTCGATGAATTCACCGTTCATGGCAGCTTGTGCGAGGATTGCTCTGATGGTGGCAAGGCGGGAGGTTGGAGCGAAGACTTGGTCATAGTCGATTCCTGGTGCTTGGGCAAATCCTTTAGCGACGAGGCGTGCTTTGTACCGGTCAATAGTGCCATCAGACTTTCGCTTGATCAGGAAGACCCAGCGTGATCCAATTGCTTTGCGTCCTTGTGGGAGTTGGACGAGTTCCCAGGTGCCGTTGGCAATGAGGGCATCAATTTCCGCTCGAGCAGCACTGATCCACTTGTCTCTGTCTGGTCGGGCCATTGCTTCCTTCCAGTTGCGTGGCGAGTCCTCTGGTCGTGTGGCCGCTCCAAGTGCTTTTTCCTTCACCTTGTCGAGAACCATTTCGAGTGCCATTTCACATGCTTCAGCCATCGTGAGGTACTCTCCACTCATCCCGTAGACGTGCAGGATGGAGTCGAGGACTGGTGTTGCTTTGAAAGCTGAGTGGAAGTCGGGTTCGTCCTCCTCATTAATGTCGTCGGCTGTGATAGGTGGTAGATTATCCTCTCTTGCACCCCCTTGATCTACTACCTGATCACCCCCTTGGTCCTGGTTCGGTGGATGACCATTTTCCTCTGCTGTTCGTCTTGGGGCAGGCGCAGTGCCCCTGCGTGAGTGTCCAGCTAAGGTGTAGTAATCCGTGACTCTTGCCGTGGAACGTATCGGACGAGGGTTTTGGGATGGCTGTGGAGGTGGTTTTGGCTTGGTTGCTCTTCCCTGTCCAAAGTTCGGTGCAGGGAGTGGAGCGGGATTCTCTACCAGTGGTTCTGGTGACGATGGTGGGACAGGTGGTTGCGATCGGCCTTGTGGTGTGGGTGAGGCTTCCTCTTCTCGATGATAAGGTGCGTGGCGTGCGACTGGAGGTTTTGCCGTTGGGGTAGAAGGGGTCACTAATTCCTCTTTCACTTGTGGAGTGTCTGTTCCAGAGTGTTCTTTCTTGACCCGAGGTTTCGGCGTGTATGGAGGAGTGTCGTCATCATCGGAATCAGAGTCTGACTCGTGCGTGGTTGTGCTCGGAGCGTCCCCCGTACTCCTAAAGCCTGCTGGGGGAGCTGGAGGATCAGGTGGTGCTCCCGGACCATGCGGTGCTGTATCCCATTCATCGTCATCATCATATGGCCAGATGTCTCGGATGCCGACTGGTTTGACCGTGACTGTGGTTGACTTTGTGGATAGGCCAGGAAAAAGGGTCTCATCGAAGACGATATCTCGAGAGATGATGAATTTCTTTGATTGTGGGTCAAAGCATTTCCATCCTTTGTATCCTGGTTCAAAACCGACAAAAATGCAACGGGTCGTATGGGAGTCGAGGTTCCGTCTATCCTTTCGCTGGATGTTGATATATGCTCTACATCCGAATGTTCTGATCATGGACAAGTCCGGTTTCCGACCTTCCCATACTTCGTAGGAAGTCGTGTTGGAGACCGATGCCGATGGAGTCATATTGAGGATGTCGACGTAGTAGAGAAGGGCGAGTGACCAGAATGATGATGGGAGATTTGCCTGGCAAAGCATGGCTACCACTCCTTCAGCTGCGGTTCGGTTGAATCGTTCACTGACACCGTTCTGTTGTGGTGTGCCTTTTACGGTGTGTTGGCGAGTGATTCCAAGTTTTTCGCACCACGCATTGAATTCCTTTCCAATGTATTCACCCCCTTTGTCGTCTCGGAGTTCCTTGACCTTTCGTCCGTGTTTCCTCTCAACTTCGGCCACAAATATCTTGAACTTCTCGAAGGCTTCGTCTTTGCTCTTCAAGAGGTACACTTGTTTATAACGTGAGTAGTCATCAATGAATGTAATCCAGTACTTGTGTCCGGCAGTTGTGCGGGTGAGAGGGCCATGGAGGTCACTGTGGATGCGTCCGAGTAGTTCAGGGGAACGGTTATTGGAGTGAGTTGGGAAGGGATCCCGATGTTGTTTCCCGTCCTGACAGTGCTCGCACACGTTATGGACTTCGGTGTTTGGTTTGACGAGAATGCCTGTAGCCAGCTCCTTGTTGATGAGGGTGTCAAGTCTCCCTTTGCCTATGTGTCCAAGTCGACAGTGCAGGGTGTGCTTATCGACTCGTGCGATGTATGCCTGCTCGTTATATGCCAGAGTTGTGCCATTTAATGTGCCAATAGTGCCCTTGATGCTCGCTGTGAATAAGACCTTGTTGTCTCTTGAAAACTCGAGACTGTTTCCCTCAATAACCACTCGCATTCGACTCTTTGTAACATACGGTGAGGATAGAAAAGAGGTTATTTTGCAATGCTGGTACATAAAGGACATTCTGGAATATAACGGACTCGGCGGGTTTGCCATCTACAACCGGGGAGAATACAACACTTCCCTTCCCGACTGCCCACACTACGTGTTTGTTGGCGAGCTCGACGGGAATTCTGCATGGGACCATATTTCGGATCCACCTGCGGTGTGGTGTCATATGAGAGGTAGCTCCTGAGTCTGTGTTCCAAGATTCGTCAGCATTGGTGTTAAGCGAGCGGATACGAGGGGGACTTGCGAGGTGTGCGACTTGGGCCATCTGGGCCTTGACGATAGCGGGAGGTGTTTTGTCATCCTCTTCAGCGATTTGAGCCTTTCTGCTGCTGAGCCCTGCAGTCCTTGTCGTTATGGGGACTTGTTGGGGGCCATGGACCGAGCAGTTGACACTTGGCTCTTCGGTTTCTTGGCCGCCTTTTTAGAGGCCGCGAGGGGCAGATGCAGCTGAAGCTTCTGCAAGGGCAGTGTTCTTGTCGAGAGTGTCTGCTCGGCGAAGGTGCTCAAGAATGTCGCTGGCCGTAGTGCTCTTGAGGTGGGCGAGGGTGTGACGAAGAACCTTGTCCCTCTTCAGCTATAAGGCCAACGGTCATCATAGCGGCAGCAAAGTCGTTGACGAGGTCAACAGCACTGTATCCCTTGTCGAAGGTGGAACCGGTGACCACAGTCTCCGCTGTCACTGGTGTTGCGCCGGTCGCTTGTGACGTGAAGAAGGAGCCGGATGCTGTGGTTTCCTTGACGTAATTGGGACCAGAAGGGAGGCGATTGATGAGCTGTTGTCCAGCAGCGACGCATCGTGCACCATAATCCGCGTACGTCTCGTCTTCCTGCTTTCGGAGTGTCATGAAGTTCTTGGATCGCGGAAGTCCTTGATCCAGAGTCCTTGGGCTCGTATGCAGTAAGGAGAGTGGTCCAAATTGTTGGTACGTCTAGGATGTCGACATCACCAAGGAGGGTCTCCGTCTGCGCATGGTCGAGTGTGGAGCGGAGGTAACCGGCCATCTTGGAACGACGCTCCTGATAGTGCTGGCGAGCCTTCATCTGCCCGCTGCCAGTTGGCGCCGTTTCTTCGCCCGTGAAGGATATCATAGGCGGCGAACTCGAGAGCTTTGTTGATGCAGACCCGCTTCCATTGTGAAATGGTCGTGGCCGACAGTGGGTTGTCGGTGGTGACGGTGGTGGACGACATAACGGAGTGTGGAGGTAAGGGTATGCGTCAATTGGTTGACTTGGGAGCTCCCAAGTCAGCAACGACGAGGCACGAGGTGGCAAGTGGGCTTAACGAGTCCTGGGAGCTCCCAAGACTGGTTGTAGGCACAGGAAAGGGGAAGACACGAGGCAGGGTTGGTCTCAAGGTCAAGTGGCACACTTGGACGATGAGAGAGCAAAGGGGGAGCCGTAGGCGAGGTGATCGAACAGATCGTCGTGAGTTGTCAGGCGGCGCGAGCAGTAATACTGATAAATCAGTTATGCCCGGGGCTCATAACCTATTAAACACGTAAGACGATGTACCACTGCAAGTGGGGAAGAGTTCGATAATATTAGTACAGATATAAATAAGTACAATGAGGACATACCTGCAAGTGGGGAAGAGTTCGATGGGGGAACTCCCACTTGCAGTCACTACCTATATACGTCTGGGGACAAAGCGGATGTCTATATACGGTAGAACAATAAGATGTCCGAATTGGGAACAAGGGATACAAGAGAACAATAGAACTACTTAATATATCCGAGATCAGAGAACAATAGAATGTCCGTATAAGGATACATGAAACGTTCGTACATAATTGGGCATCCTTGTACCCGTAAATGGAATAGATGTGACATGTGCATTGTATTCCAACAATTACGGTGTCCCTGACTGAGAAATAGATAGGTCGTGGGTGCTGGCGGGGTCGAGTATGCACAGGGAGCCGCCGACTCCGAGTCGAGGAGAAGGCCATGACTCACGAAAACTGCTATCTGTTGCCTGCACGACTACTATTTTCACCGCGGAGTCAGGGATCACGTACGTGCTGTCGATGATGCTCTTACAAAGAAGCATGGCTGCTATAGAGGCGTTAGAGCTTTACGGTGATGATGCACTCATCCATATCCGTTATAGCGCGCTTCGCCGAATCGCCCGCTACTACCTAACTCCCAAAAGCCAGACCACTCTGAATCAGCAGATATCTCCTCATAAAAAAGCACCTTATTGTTGCTCTGAACTCGTTCATAATTTTCTTCGGTAGGCTTCACCCACCTCTGAGTCAGATCTGAATCTACTACTACTACTACTAATACTACTACTACTACTACTACTACTACTACTACTACTACTACTACTACTACTACTACTACTACTGTCGCCGTACTGTCGGTCTCAAATTGAACACTGTACTGCACCACCATTATATGTTCCATTCCTAGAGCTCATGCGCGCGCAAGGGGTGCGCGTAAGGACTGCCACCTTGTATCTTAGCCTTCGATGTTCTTAAGTTTAGTCTGAATTCATGCCTTCGGTGGGAGAATCATCAGCAAAATTGATGATAACGCTTTTTCTCAGCCCAAGCTTCAACCGGACTTATATGAAAAACATCCACTTTAATGTTATCCGCCACGGTGAAGATTCTAAGTTTAGATAACAGAGCTCTATACTACTACATGACTGGAATCACAGCGCTTAGCGACGTTTCTTCTGCCTTTCCTCTTCTTGAAGGCGACGGGTCATAGACCTCGTAATTCGACCCTCATTCCTAGCCATCGACCGTGTAATGGGTCCTGTCCTGCCAGAAACGATAGCAGGAGCTGGCGTCGAGTTCGGTCTCGCCCTCTTGCGCACTCTTCCTTCCCCACCCAGGTCCCCAGCTTCACGCTTATTGGACACCGGCTTGCCGTGTTGCTTGTTGGCACCCGAAGCGTGAGCTGTAGGCGGGCGGGGTTCCGAGTTGACAATAAGCTCAATGTCTTCCCATTCCGCCCTACTCGCCTTAACCTCATCAAAGAAACTATTCATTCCCTCACTCGCAATTAACGAGTACGAGGAGACGTCGGTCCATTTGGCCTCCCAGCTTCGTGTGCTGTATCCGATATACAGATGGCGTCGCAGTCGGTCCAGGCCTATGAGGAACGGAGAGCGTTGGAGTACCGGAGGGAGGGAGTGGTGGATGTCAATGTCGTAGGCAAGACCTTGCGTTAGCAGCGCACCGCGTCGGCTGGCATGCCCATAACCGACTTTATCCGTGAAATGTTTTGCCCCAAATCTCCATGGAAGCTTTTGGTTGATGCGCATGGTAATCAGCCAAATGAGGATCCACCAGATTGACTCCAAATCGTGTTGGTAGCAATGAACGACCGGGACAGGTTTGACAGGGTGGGACGCGTCACGCTCGTACTCCTGAAACATGGGGTAAACGTGCTTCCTTCCGGAGATTTCATAGGCGATGAAATAGGGCGTTCCCTAGGGGTCTCGAATGTCAGCTCCGAAACCAAATGAACGCGGAAGGAAATTCACAATGATGCTATCCGCCGCACCAGTCGATGCAGGATCAGGGAAACGTTTTGCATGCTCTAGATCGGAGAGCTTGACAGTCCAAGGCGAGCCCGGTGATTCACGATATGCCAGGATATTGCCGGGACTGATATCGCGATGCACCCAACCCGCACAGAACATCAAACGTAGTGCTAAACCAACAGTGTCAGTAAAATAAATCGGAGAAATTCGAGGGGTGAGAAACTTACGTATTAGGACCAGTCTGAGTATGTCGACAGCTTCCCCAAGAGAGGGAATGTCGTTGAGCGGTGTGCATACGTGTTCGTACACGAAGAGACAACGACGTCTGGGGAGACGTGGGGGTGGTGGCTCAATTATCTTCCAATAACTGCCAGCTGGGTCATCTTCCAACCCATTGAGTGGATCAGTTTCTCCAATGTGCTTCGCAACTATACAGGAGAACAATTGGCGGAAACTTCCGTTTTCCAACACCTCCGCAAGATCGTCAATGTCGCGTTGGCGAAAGTCCTGGATGTCGTGAACAGCAAGTACGAGCCCCTATTTTTCCTTATCTTATCTTATCGCTTTCATCGCTCTTATCACCTTCTCTTTATTCTCATTTTTGCCCTTATTCTCGACACGGACACTTTCTCCCATGGAACACTGCCTCGTTATGCCCTTCGCCCTACATCTTATTGTTCTCTCCATTCTTGCACTGCCTCGTCACTCCGTTATTGTTTTCTTCGTTCTTCGCGCAGCCTTGTGACTCTCCTTATTGTTCTTTTGTATCTCACCATCCGTTCGTCATCTTGACTTCATCGCGGCTATGTAGACTGTAGAATAGGTATATAAGCTAGGTAGATCCCTCTGTATTTCCTCAGCTTGACCTCTTCGTCAATATACCGCTTCAGCATTCATCTGCCTTAGTCGCTCATCGCTCTTACCTCGCTCTCCGCTCTCATCCGCTCCGCTCTTCTGGTCTTTGGTTTGGTTTAGTGTTTGCTCTTCGCGACATTAGGTCAAGCTACCTTTGTGCACCGGCAACGCCGATCGTTGCTCCTGCATCATCCGCATTTCTGGCTCCTGGTTGACCTGCCGATCAGGTCCCTCTCTGGCAACTCTGGTCCCCGCACTCCGTCAAGATTTCCGCCGCACCGGAAGACACCTCTTGCCTGTTTAAGCCACACTTCGTTATCCGAATTGGTGACGGGCCCGTCGTCGTCTTAGACGTTCACCTACCGAGCTTCAACAACTGGGTTGCCTGCTCCGAACAGCCCTGCCCCAACCGCTATCACGAACCATCCATACACGACTGGGTTTACATCAATTCCCTCAAGCTAAACGCCGAATCACCGTCCCCCGTTAATCAGCAAGCAGTTGAAGAATTCGCCCGCAACAACCCCAGGACTCCGCCCTCTGAAACACAACCCACCGCCACCGAATCTCCAGAAACCCCGTACCAAGCTTACCGTTCCGCAAACACCTCCCCCGCTGCCAAAGCCGGTTCATTCAAGCTCCCAGATCCCGACACCGACCCCAAAGAAGACGAAGAAGCACGACGACGAGGAAGAAGAAGAAGAAGTCGTCCAGTCCCTTAGCGTCCGATCAGCATCCCCCGAACAAGAAAACACCCTCCCACCGTTCAATACCCTCCACTCCGCTCTAGCCGCATCCGCACCCCTCATCTCCGCACAACGCCTCAGCTCTTCCGGCCGCTCTACACCGACAAACCCCGCCTCTTTCGTTTCTCGCCCGATCCATCCCCCTCTTCACACCTCTCGGCAGTTGGAGGATACATCTGACGCTCCAAGCTCAGAACAGAAACCTCCCACTTCCACCCAGCCAACTACTCTACCCTCTTCCACTTCCCAAACCACCAACAACTTCACGATGTCCGCCGCCGATCTCGCGAAACTCTCAGGAACAGCAAAACCAGCTCACCGCCGCCATTTCTACCCTGGTCAGCCACCTTACAGCCGCCAAAACCGCCTCTAGCAAGAGCCCGGTCAAGGCGCCTGAGCCCTTCCACGGCAAGGCTGAAGACGCCCGACGCTTCCTCCAGTTCTTTACCAATTGGGCCGGACACCAACCCCAGTTGAAGAAGGACGACGGCACTCGAGATGACAAGGAATGGATTTCCACGGCCCTCTCATACATGCATGGAGAAGCTGGTCGATGGGCATCTCGCTTCCTCCAACAGATCGCCGATCACGATGCCGATAAGACCAAGCCTTGGCCCTTCGCTGGGGGAAAGTGGGCTAACTTCCTCACTGAGTTCAAGCAACACTTCCAACCTGCCAACGACGCCCAGGCTGCCCTTCAGGAGCTTGAGCAGCTCACCCTCGGTCGAGGAACTGTAGCCGACTTTGCCTCTCGCTTCGTCGACATAATTTATCCGATTCGGACGGGATGGCTCGCTTCAAGAGGAAGCTCTCCCAGGAACACCTTCTCTGGCTCGCCCTCAGCAACCTCATCAAGGAACCCGCCAACCTGGAGGAACTCGTCGCTCAAGCCATCAAGAACGAGTTCGTCATGCGAAACATGAACCCCAACTCGTCCCGCACCTCCCTGGCCCAGTACGCTCCCGCTCCCACTCCCGCCCCCGCTCGTGATCCGTACGCAATGGAGATCGATGCTACCCGACCTGGCCCTAGTGGCAAGACCTACCAGGATTTCCTCAATGCCATGCGCGGTCGATGCTTCGGCTGTGGATCCACCGGTCACAACAAGAAGGATGGGAATCATGGGGCGTTACGCTGCAACTACTGCCAGCGTATGGGACATGCGGCCACCGTCTGCCAGGACAAATACATGGGATTCCCACCTGGACGAGGGCTCTCTCGACCTCCGCGTCGCCGTGTCGCCGCTACCCAGGAAGCACCCTTCTCCCTCTTTGATGAACCCGCCCCTGCTGCCACTGCCACCGTTGCCGCCACCACTCCTGCCACGCCTTCTGCCCCCGCCCCAAGCCTCGCCTCTCTCTCTGCCACTCAACAACAACAACTCGACATCCTGGCTAAACTCCAGAGGCTCCATCAGGGTTTTTGAAACGGGTGCCCGTCCCTGCCGCAACGCAGGCACCCTTTGCTCCTCCGTACGGCATTTCTGAATATGACTCCATCCGTTCATGTACTATTAGCTCGATTTCGCGAAATAAACCCCCGTTTCGTCACACTTTCGCGTGAACGTGAGGCTCAGAGGCAGAAATCGCAGTACCAACTCCGCGGCCATGATCGACTGTGGGGCGACAGGCAAGTTCCTGGATAGACCCTTTGTCGATCGACACAACATCACCACCTTCCCTCTCCGACATCCCATCCGACTCCTCAACATCGACGGTACCCCTAACCAGTCCGGCAATATCACACATTTCGCACGGCTAGAACTCACGGTGGATGGTCACTCTGAATGGACCGACTTCCTTATCGCCGATCTGGGAGGCGAGGACATCATCCTTGGGCTCCCCTGGCTTCGAAAGATCAACCCCACTATCGATTGGCGCAACGGCACCCTCCAGGTCCCCTCCAAAGTGGCCAGAGAAGTGCGAGTTCGAACGTCACGGAGATCGAATACCTTGGGCTGATCATCCGCGAGGGCGAAGTCAGCATGGACCCCGCCAAGGTCGAAGCCGTCCGCAACTGGCCAGTTCCCCGCAACCTCCGCGCTGTTCGAGGTTTCCTTGGATTCGCCAACTTCTACCGCCGTTTCATCAAGGATTTCGCCACCATCGCCCGACCGCTCAATGACTGTTACGAACTCCCCTATTTCTTCCTTTGTTTCCCTCTACGCACTCTACCTTTCCGAACCTTCCGGACTTCCGTTCTCTCCGTAGTTCCGTTACCTTCGCTTCTTCGATTCTCCCGCATCTCCGAACCTTTCGTAGACTTCTGTTTCTCTCGTATTCCGTACTCATCGATACTCCTTACTTGTCGCTTTCACACCTTCTTTCGCTCTCTTCCAAACCTCTTGATAGCTCGCCAACTCTACTATAAATACTGTCTCTCTGTAGTAGATATTCCTCAGCCTGTTATCGAGAACCTTTCCCTCAGAACTTCTATCGCTCTCAGCTCGATCCTCTCTGTCTGCGATAGCGACAGGCCTCTTGAACTTGATTCCAGAACCAGAACTTCGATCCAGAACTCCAGAACTCCAGAACTCCAGAACGACTGTTGGCAACGATAAGTCCTCGTTGCCCGAAGTCGTAACAGAATAACAGGCTCCTCCATCGCCGCCTTCCTCGAAAGTGCGGCCCCCTCTCTTCAACCACGGATTCAGACGACGATCTCCGAACTCCTTCGACCCCTCCCTACGGCTGCTACAACCAGCCACACGCATTCTACTCCGACAAGAAGTTCGACGTCCACCTAAACCCAGCCGGCAAGTGGATCCACTGCACTCGACAACCTTGCCCACATCGTCTATCCAATCGACCCGAAGAGATCCCCAGTTGGGGAGTCCCCTGTGACACCGTGGAACAAACCGAATTCGATCCCGACATCGTAGAAGAATCCCTCCAGAAAGCTCTCGAATCTCGAACTGAACGAAGAAACAAACAGAAAGAAGAAAGAAGACTTCAAAAGAAACATCAGAAAGCTACGAAGTCACCAAGGTCGAGGGGCCCTACCGAAATCGAACGAACCCTATCGGACCAACTGAAGAACCTGAACATCGACCAACCGATTCCATCGAAGAACCAAGAAGACCCTGAAACCGACTCTGATACCGATATGGCCGGAAACAATAACAGTAACACCACCAAGAACGACTCGAAGAGCGACAATGGCAAAGTTATCCCCAAGAGGTTTAACGGAAACCGCTACCACTACCAGGCATTCCGCGACGCCGTCGATCTCTTCTTCATCACAGACGACAAACACGATACCGATCAGAAGAAGATTGCCTTCGTCCTCGCCCTACTCGACGAAGGAGAAGCTCGCATTTGGCGAACCAACTACCTCAGACAATGCCGCAAGAACGGTAAACTCGACCTCGGAAATTTCGACGAACTGCTCAAGAAACTTGATGATACTTTTAAACAACCTGAAGAAGAAGATGAAGCCCTCTTTGCTCTTAACAACATGAAGCAACGACCCAATGAACGCGCGGAACAGACGATCACTCGATTCAGAGAACAAGCCTCCCTCGCTGGTCTCGATCTCACCAAGAACGACCGCATCGCCATCGACTACCTCAAAGACGTCCTAGACCCTGGTCTCGTCGACAAAGTCTCCCTTGACGTTAGAGAACCCGATACATTCGAAGAATGGGTTAAACTCGCCATCAAATACGACCGGGTCTATCGACGCAACAAACTTCTCAAATCGCTTGGCAAACGGGGAAATACACCCAACTTCCGCAAGACCCTCAGTGCCTTCGCCAGATCCACCAGAAACAACTCCGAACGCGATCCTGATGCCATGGACATTGATGCTATTTCCACCGATGAACGAACTCGAATGATGAAGACCGGCAGCTGTTTCTACTGCCGTGAACAAGGCCACATCGCCAAGGAATGCCCCAAGAAACGCAAAGATCGAAACTCATCTACCTCGAACGACACCAAGAAGAAGACCCCTCGAGAAGCCGCCAAATACATCCGAAGACTCCTCGCTCAATACTCCCCAGAAGAAGAAGCCGAAATCCTCGAAGCCGCTGGAGACACCCTCGATGAAGACGAAGACGATAACCAAGAGGATTTTTTGAATCGGGGAGCGGTTCAGTCAACGTACGCCTCCCCTCAGCTTGATATCTACTCTGTACTAGTCACCGAGATCAATGACCACACTATGCGCGCCCCTATTACTCTCATTGGTGAAAAGACAGGAAAAACCGTTGACACTAAAGTTCTTATTGACAGCGCAGCAGGAGGAACCTTTATTAGCACAAGATTCGCGAAACGACGAAATATTCCCCTCCGTCCACTTCCTCGACCACTCAAAGTCAACAACGTTGACGGGACTCCAAACAAGGAAGGAGCAATCACTCATTTTGTCGACTCATTGGCTCGATTACACGGTCAAACATTCCGGATTCGATGGTATGCAACAGAGATCGCCCACCAAGATCTAATCCTAGGCCTCCCATGGCTCCGTCGTGCAAACCCCATCATCGACTGGAAGAAGGGAACACTCGACTGGCAAGACAAGATTGACCCCGATAAAATCGAAAATCACCTTCCTCAAACAAACTTTTCCACCCCAAACACAACCACTGTCGCCGTAATGTGCCTCCTCGAAGATGAAACCGACGAAGAAGGCGAAACTCCTGTTGTTTGGATGCAACGCTAAAAACCACTACTGCTCAACTCCTGGCCGCACAAGAACAAGAAAAGAAAGAAAAGAAGACTATCGACGACATCCTTCCAGAACCATACAAGAAGTATCGACACCTATTCGAAGATCGCCCAGAAACAGCCCTTCCTCCTCACAGAAAATGGGATCACAAGATCGACCTCAAACCCGGATTTGTTCCCAAAGTATTCAAGACTTATCAGCTCACCCCAGCCGAAGACCAAGAACTACAGAAATTCCTCGAAGAAAACCTCCGACTCGGACGGATCCGCCCATCACAATCTCCGATGGGATCACCTCTTTTCTTCGTTGCCAAGAAGAACGGAAAACTACGCCCCTGCCAAGACTACCGCTACCTCAACGACTGGACCATCCCTAACGCCTATCCACTACCTCGAACTGATGAACTCATGGATCGACTCCAAGGATCCCGATACTTTACCAAACTGGACATCAAATGGGGGTATCATAACATCCGGATCCGAGAAGGAGACGAGTGGAAAGCCGCCTTCAAGACAAATCGAGGACTCTACGAACCGACTGTCATGCTTTTCGGAAAACGCAACTCACCAGCAACCTTCCAGAACATGATGAACGATATCCTCGACGAAGACGACGGAAACCCCAAACCTCTCAAGACAGAAGGATATATGGACGACCTCATGCCCCACGGAAGAACCAGAGAAGAATGCCGAGAAAACACATTAAGAACCCTCGCCAAACTCGACAAATACGACCTCCCCCTCAACCTCGAAAAATGCATATTTGAAGCCACCGAAGTCGAATACCTGGGTCTGATTGTCCGACATAACGAACTCAGTATGGATCCCACGAAGGTGGAAGGCCTAGCCAACTGGCCAACACCTAAAAACGTCAAACAAGTCCGACAATTCCTTGGTTTCGGGAACTTCTATTGACGATTCATCCGAGACTACTCCAAGATCGCTAAACCACTCAACGACCTTACACGAAAGAACAACAAATTCGAATGGACAAGTGCTACCGAAGAAGCCTTCCAGGAACTCAAGAAGCGATTCACATCTTACCCCGTTCTCCGCATGCCCGACTTTACCCAAACCCTTCCAAGTTGAAGCCGACGCCTCGAAATACGCTTCCGGTGCTGTCCTCACACAAATGGATGACGACGGAATCCGACACCCGGTCTGTTTCATGTCCAAGACCTTCAACGACGCCGAACGGAACTACACCATCTTCGATCGCGAATTACTGGGCCATCATTCGAGCCCTTACCGAGTGGAGACACTACCTCCAAGGGTCTCCCTTCCCATTAACCATCTTCTCCGATCACAAAAACCTTATCTATTGGCAAGACCCGCGGAAGATTACCCCCCGACAAGCTCGCTGGCGCGTATTCCTCGAAGAATTCTCCCCTTACGAAATACGGAACACCCCTGGAAAACAAATGATCCAATCTGATAACCTCTCTCGACGACCCGACCTCTGCCAAGAAGATGAAGAACCCGAACTCGTCACCATGTTACCTAAAGAAGTCTTCGTCAATCTCATCAACCTCATCGACCTCGACATCCAGGAAAGAATCCTATCCTCCGATCAAAACGACGACAGTGCAAATCAAGCTTTACAAACCCTCCGTCGAAGAAGCCCCCTCGGATCTCCGACAAGATCTCTCCGATTGGACTTTGGAGACGAAAGATGGCCGACGAATGCTCTTCTATCAAGGGAAAGCTTACGTTCCCAACGACTCCGACCTTCGACGAGAAATCGTCAGAAAACACCATGATTCCCCCACGATTGGACACCCTGGTGAACTCGGCACTTTCAACGCAGTCAAAGAACACTACTGGTGGCCCGGAATGCGACGATTCATCAAATCTTATGTCGAAGGATGCACCGAATGCCAACAGTACAAGATCAATCGTCATCCTACTAAACCCACCTTGGAACCTATCGCCGCCCCAACTTCTTCCCGACCATTTTCCCAAATATCGATGGACTTTATCACCGATCTCCCACCATCAAAAGGATATGACTCCATCCTGGTCGTGGTGGACCACGGCCTTACGAAGGGGGTAGTCCTTGAACCTTGCCATAAGACTATTACCGCCGAAGAAACTGCCCAACTCTTCCTTAATCGAGTCTTTTCCCGATTCGGATTACCAGACAAATTCATCTCCGATCGCGGACCGCAATTCGCAGCTCGAGTCTTCCGCGACCTTTGCAAGCTTCTCAAGATCGACTCAGCTCTCTCCACCACCTTTCACCCGCAAACTGACGGGGGAACCGAACGAGTCAACCCAAGAAATCGAAGCATACCTATCCATTTACTGCACCATGAACCCCGAAACTTGGGCCGATCACCTCCCCATCCTCGAATTCACCCACAATTCTCGACCCCACGCTGACCGAGCCTTGTCACCATTCGAACTTATCATGGGAATCAAACCACAAGCTCTTCCCGAAGCGTTCGATAGAACAGACTATCCTTCGAACGAAGAGCGCATTAAATCCCTCGACAAGTCTCGAACAGAAGCCCTTGCCGCCCATGAACTCGCCCGGTCTCGTATGATTGAACGATCCCGACGACAATGGAAACCGTTCAGAAAGGGACAAAAGGTCTGGCTCGAAGCGAAAAACCTCAAACTCCCTTACCAATCAAAGAAGATCGCTCCCAAACGACTGGGCCCGTTCGAAATCACCGATGAAGTCGGCTCCCGAGCGTATCGCCTTGCCCTACCAACCCAATGGCGCATCCACAACGTTTTCCATGCCAGTCTTCTCTCACCCTTCAAAGAAACCGACGAACACGGAACTGCCTTCTCCGAACCCCCACCGGACATTTATCAATGACGAAGAAGAATGGGAAGTAGAAGCGATCATCGCGCATCGCCGACGAGGACGGGGTTACCAATATCTCACCCACTTCAAAGGCTACCCATCAAGCGAAGATTGCTGGTTACCAGAGCGAAACTTCGAAAACGCACAGGAAATACTCAACGCCTACAAACAACGACACGACCTATAAAACCTTTACCCAGACTCCCCATCCGACAGCATGTACAACCACACCAACTACTACAAACGCTTCCAAGTCTACATCGGCCGACCAGAAACTGTCCAAGAAGCTTCCGACCGCTACGATAAAGAACTCAAACACTCCCGCGAACACTATTACTTCTGTCGCGCGTCCTTCTGCATCTACCACTTTCGCTATTAATCCCCTCTTCATCCCTTCCATGACGGAACGTCCCTCTAACAATTCGCTCCTCCCTCCATCTATCCGCAAATACCTTGAAGAATCAGAAGAACAAATCCAAGCCATCAAGACCGTCAACGATATCAAGGAAGTCGTCGGTGCCGACGCCGCCCTCCTCCTTGTTGGAGAACGTACCCCTGCCATCTGTCGCCTATACGCCACCCTTGTCCAGGAACACGAACGCATCATCAAAGAGAAGTTTCACCTTATCGGACATTACCAAGCCCTCGACGCATCAGTCACCAAATTCTTCGAAGCCACCCAGAAGGTCCTAGACGGACTCAACGCTCAAGACCAGATCCTCGAACAATCTCGCCAACGGGTTGAAGCAGAGCTCCTTCGTGACCTCGACGAACTCAAGAATGCCATTGGACAAGCCCAACTCATTTCTGCTTTCGATCGTCGACGAGTCCATCTCGCTTCCCCCGTACCTTCTTCCTCTGGCAATCACGGATCAGTTTCCACCATGGCTCCCGGACTAAGGCTGTACACGGGTGCACCCGCACGGGTACCCGGAGCCGCCAAGCAGGTACCCGCAGCCCCAAAAGCGACACCTACACCCTTGAAGGTAAAGCTTCGCGGATCACCTGGACCCACAGGTCAGGTACCCTCGGGTACGGTGGGTACCTTCCTGTCACAGGTATACAAGGGTACCTCCAGGTATACCCGGAGGTACCTGCAGGCATAGATCAACAATGACCAACGAAAATTAATTTCACAACCAAAGAAATACAGATTTATGGTATAGACACAGTACAAATCAATCAACCAGCTCGATGACAGTAGAAGTGTCACCTGCATCCATGCGAACCTTCTTCCGCTGGGGACGACGGCGGACCTTCTCCTTAAAGATCTCGAGGACAGTGTCAAGAGGGACCAACGACTGTGAGGCCCAAGACCCCAATACAGTAGCAGCACGGGTAGAGCTGTCTAAAAGAGAATGGCGGAGCTTCGACACTGTAAGCCCACCTCGGGAGAACGCACGCTCGATATCAGTAGACGCAGCTGGAATCAAGGTCAATACTTATTGACCACAGATGGGAGAGACAACATACCCGGTATAGTGAGAAAGTCCAAAGCCATACGTGCAAGTGGATGACCAGCCGCCTGCATCTGAGACCAGTACTTGAGAGGATCAATGACCCCAGGAATCGGAGGGGAAGCCATCCATTCCTCGAGAGGGTCAAGAGATGCAGAGGTCACCGAACGCGAGTGGACCAAAGTGAAATGCTTGCGCGTTACCGCAAAGCGCTACAACAAGATTGTCATTAGTGATACTCCACTAACGACAATGATCGCAAACTTACACCATCCTTATCATTGCCCGCAGTAGCCGACGACGATGACACGGGTGTGGAGGTCGAAGATGCGGGGGTGATAGCAGACTTGTAGTATGTTACCCACTCATCTCGTGCAATGGCCTTGGCCGCCACAATCCACTCCGGTTCCCATTTTGCTGTCATGAAATAGTTCGTTTTGTAACCCGGATGGAGAACTGTGAAGATGTCAGCCAAGAGGTAACTACAGACTGAGCAAACACTTACTCATAGCAATACGATACACGATGCTCTTGTCAGTCTTCGAATAATACTTGTTCAGCATTTTGAGACCACGTAATGCGGCATGGCGGACAGCGGGATGGCGCTCAGTGTTATCGATGAATTCGTCAAACATTGAGGTGAGCGAGTCGATAAAGGGGATGACTTCGTGGATCAGCGGGATGCTCGACTTGGAGACCTCCTTTGTCGCGTAGAGAATGCCCTACAGTCAAGAATTAATTCGCATCAGTTGAGGATGGGAATCAAAACAAATACATACATCGAGAAGGGGAGCAAGCTGCTCCAAGACTTTCCACTCATCGGGAGACAGTCGGTACTGCTTGAGGCGAGCCCCTCGAGAACGGTTGTGCTCTGGCATGAGACAGAGGCGGTCCAGAGCAGCACGGAGCTCCAAGGCACGGTCGAGTAACTCCGCAGTACTGTTCCATCGGGTTGGAACATCACGGACCATCTTCTTTGCAAAGACACCGACGCGCTCACAGCAGGCCTTGAGGTCTTCAGAGATAGTGGGGCTATGAACAATCTTGATGGCGAGCTTCCGGAGCTGATGACTTGTGTCAGTACACTGTTCCGGCCATGCATCAACAAGAGCATACCTTTGTGATACTACTCTGCGCAACCTTTGCGTCGGCAGCAGAGAGAGGATCAAGGCGCGAGACAAAATCTGCCTCAATCTCCCTCACAAGGTCCGAAACCTCCCTCTGGTCACTCTCAATGAGGCCCTCGGGTACTTCGAACTCGCCGTCATCGTCGTCATCATCGTCACTGACATCGTCGTCGTCATCACCATCTTGGTCCTCACTTGGGGGTACCTCGACATCAGGGTGTGCGGTGGACTGACTGTCTTCTTCAGCTGGGTTGTCAACCTCAGGATCAACATCGTCGTTGGGGCCACGCTTCGCCTTCGCAAAGGGTGACATGACAGACTGAGTTGACAAAGTTAGCATAGCGTAAAAGTGAAGAGTTCTAACAGACCTTGACAACCAGGTTAAGGATGTGGGCAAAGCACCGCACCTGGACCTCAGGACCACGGAAGCTCGGCATGAGCTCCTTCAGTTCTTCAAGCATTGTATCGTTGTTCGAAGCGTTGTCACCGGTGAACGCGAGGATCTGCGGACGTGAGTTGTGGTGGATCATATCAATGAGATATGACAGTACATACCTTATCGGCAATCCCAAACTCATGCAGACATTCCATCAACTTGGACGCAAGATATTGTCCAGTGTGAGCCTTCTTCAGCTTGATGAAGTCGAGAAGGGTCGCGTTAATCGAGGCATCCTTCAAGCGATGGACCGTGACACCAAGGAACGAGATGACATTCGGACTGGTCCATCCATCAGCGGCAAGATTAAGCCTGCCCGGGTAATCCTACGGTGAGTGTCAGCATTCATAGATGGGGGAGAATCGTTGCCAGCGCACCTGAAGACTCTTCTTGAGTGCCTCGCGTGTAATGGTAAAGATCTCCCGGACGTCTCGGGATACCATGTTACGTGAAGGCGTTTCGACGAGGGTGTTGAGCTCCTTGAAGATCTGCAAAAGTTCAGGATCTTCAACAATGGAGAACGGCCGACGTTGCTTTGCAACCCAAATGGCGAGGAGGACCCGATGCCGGAGCTTGTTGAACTTGTGGCCCGCTGTGAAGGTGGCCATTGCCTGCACCTCAGAGGAGTCTGCTGGGACACATTTGTCGACGTGGCGCTTGAGGTTACCCGTGCTCTCGTCGTGGCGAGCACGAGTGATGGAGACACTGGGATGACTGATAGGTAGCCATGAGTTAGTCAATGACAGGTGCTCAGTGTCAAAAAACAGACTCACGCCTTGCAGGTAAAAATGTACCAGACCTTGTCACCCTCACGTTTGATGGTCGGCGAGTCGAAATGGTCGTAGCATCTTGAAGTCCAAGCGTTTCGCTGCGCCGCTAAAATCAATGGTCAACACGCGGTGCCCCCTCAGACAATGGTGAGAAACATACCAAGGACCTCTTCGTCAGTGCGAGTCTCAGTCTTGTACCTGGCTGCGAACCGAGACAAGCGTGCCGCATCCTTCGAAGCTGTGGAAGGGTTTACCGGCGCGGTCGTGGGTGTTGATGATGCAGATGCCATATCCTGGGTGGGCGGGGGTTCAGAGTCAGAGCCAGACTGGCTGGCATCGGAGACAGACTCGTCGCTGTCACCAACAGCGCCAAGGTCAGGCATAATGCCAGCATCCACAGCGTCTCGCGCTCGCTTGGTAAGCCGTCGTCGTCGTTTGGGGCGAGTGTTGGTCATGGGAGAGAGGAGGGCGAATAGTTGGGCGCTAGGCGTCGGGCTTTGGAGCCGTGAATGGTGGGTTAAAGAATCTCCAGAATTTTCGAGTCCTGCTGTCGTCGAAGACACCTCTGAGCAACGTGATAAAGGAACAAAATAGGAGGCACTCACCCTCAGCCAATCGTCGACGAATTCGACGATAAAGAGATAGCCGTAGCCGACCAAAAGACGGAAACCGTCACGCAGTTGAACCGGTCGCAGCATTGGTGGTGGTCTCGACTCTCATCGATCGATGACAGGAGGCGCAATGCAAAGAGCAGGGAGCTGGGGAGAGGGGAACTGTGGAATCGTTGAGCAAGCATGACTTGTTGATAAAGGGCTGCCACGTCGCCAGAATGAAGGAGACTCGTTGTGGGCGCTGTTTTGTGTAAACGACGCCCATAGACAGTGCCCACAGCGGCATTCTGCGAGCGGAATGACGTCTGACGTGAATGCTTGGCATCTAATTCACGTCACCAACGGGTATCGTCGGCCACTGACTTTTGCCGGCACCTGGATGTTCAATGAGCCGGGTATGGCTGCAAGGCGCGATAAGGGGGTTTGGGATGCGCGTTTGGGGGGAATGATAAGAGCCAGCACCCAGTGAGGCAGTCCGTCAATGTGCACAAGCGCCCAAATGCAAGACAACCTGCCATTGACGGCACCATCCGATTCGGGCAATCCCACGGCTGCCAACCGGCCTAATTCGGATTTATCGACGAGAATTCCTTCGGTTGTCATCGACAATGCTGCCGAGCCTGTGTAAGTCGACCATCCTTTCTGTTTTCCAGATGTGTGCTTAGTACACTCATGTCATTCCGAAATGTAGTGAGCGCATGTTCTCAAACAGTGTCCCCGCCACGCGCTCGCGATGTCAAAGCCACCAAGAGCTTTTGCAATTAGTGAGTGTCTAAATGCCATCACAGCCTGAGCATTGACTTATCTCCGAATGTAGAAAGCGTTCATTTTGTCGTTCCATGATGATGTTTCGGAGCCCGAGAATAAATCTTAGTAGTTAGAGTGTATGCACGGTTAAAATTAACATTTTTTCTGCGCGGGTACCTGCAGGTATGACCTGCATACATGAAAGCCACACCTGCACCTGCGCGGGTTTTTTGGTGAGGATCACCCGCACCTGCGGGTCCGTTTACCTGCAGGTTTCTTGGCGGCTCCAGGTCCAGGTACCCGGGTGCAACCCGCACCCGCGTACAGCCTTATCCCGGACCGGTCGCCAGAAGCAACGTTCCTTCTGAGCCCGACGGCTTGGTTCGACCTTTGTCGAAGAAAGAACTACGCAAGAGGGATGGTCATAGGTGCAACAAATGTGGCGAAACCGGACACTGGCAATGCGACCATTACTCCTACAAATGCACCCTATGCGGCAAGAACGCTCCCGGACACAACTCTGGTTCCAGGTGGTGTCCCGATTACCGACCAACGCCCCGCAACACTTCACCCGATCAGTATGACGCACTCTTGGACGACGGAGACTATGACGACTACTTATGGGGAGACGAAGGAGAACACAATCTGAACACCTGATGCGGAGCATCAGGCATACGAAGGGGGTACTGTTACGAACTCCCCTATTTCTTCCTTTGTTTCCCTCTACGCACTCTACCTTTCCGAACCTTCCGGACTTCCGTTCTCTCCGTAGTTCCGTTACCTTCGCTTCTTCGATTCTCCCGCATCTCCGAACCTTTCGTACTTCCGTTTCTCTCGTATTCCGTACTCATCGATACTCCTTACTTGTCGCTTTCACACCTTCTTTCGCTCTCTTCCAAACCTCTTGATAGCTCGCCAACTCTACTATAAATACTGTCTCTCTGTAGTAGATATTCCTCAGCCTGTTATCGAGAACCTTTCCCTCAGAACTTCTATCGCTCTCAGCTCGATCCTCTCTGTCTGCGATAGCGACAGGCCTCTTGAACTTGATTCCAGAACCAGAACTTCGATCCAGAACTCCAGAACTCCAGAACTCCAGAACGACTGTTGGCAACGATAAGTCCTCGTTGCCCGAAGTCGTAACAATGACCTCACCAAGAAGAACGTCCCCTGGCAATGGAACGAACCCCAACAGCAGGCTTTCGACACCCTCCGCAACGCCTTCACGTCCGCCCCCATCCTGGCACTCTGGGATCCTGACCGCCCCACTTGCATTGAAGTCGACGCCTCCGGCTTTGCCACTGGAGGAGCCCTTCTCCAGAAGCAGGACGACGGTCTCTGGCACCCTGTTGCATTCCGATCCGCCTCCATGCAGCCCGCCGAACGGAACTACGAGATCTATGACCGGGAGATGTTGGCCATTGTCGAGGCTCTCAAAGACTGGCATCACTTCCTGGAAGGACTCCCCAAACCATTCGAGATCGTCACCGACCATTCCAACCTCGAATACTGGCGCACCGCACAAGACCTCAGTCGTCGACAAGCTCGTTGGGCCCTCTACCTTTCCCGCTTCCGGTTCTCGCTCACCCATCGCCCTGGAAAATCCAACACCCAAGCCGACGCCCTCTCCCGCCTCGATATTCACCAGGTCTCTGACGCTGAGGACAACAAGCAACAGGTGGTACTCAAACCCGAGCTGTTTGCCAAGCTCGCCGCCTCAAGCATGGTCGTCAACCCCTTGGAGGACCGTATCCGGCAGGCCAGCGCCCGAGAATCCCAGGTTCTGGATGGACTCGCTCAGCTCCGCAAGACAGGTCCCCGCCGTCTCACCTCTGGTCTCGCTGAATGGGAGGAAGATAATGGCCTTGTTTACTACAAGGGTCGAGTCTACGTTCCCCCCGACGATGAACTTCGACGCGACGTTCTCAAACAGTGCCACGACGATCCTACCTCTGGACATCCCGGAGTACACGGAACCCTCGAACGAGTTGAACGACAGTACTGGTGGCCGACCATGCGAGCCTTTGTCAGGAAGTATGTGGAAGGTTGCGACATCTGTGCCCGGAAGAAACACGCCCAGCACCCCCGCGCCTCGACCCAGCCCTTGGAGGTACCCGATGGCCCCTGGGAGACCGTTGGAGTCGACCTTATTACCCAGCTTCCTGATGCCAATGGACATGATGCCATCATCGTCTTTGTCGACCACTACAGCAAGCTCCTCCACGCCCTTCCCTGCACTTCCGACATCACCACCGAAGGTGTCGCCGACATCTATTACCGAGAAGTCTTTCGCCTCCCGCGGCCTCCCACTCCGGTTCATCAGCGATCGCGGTCCTCAGTTTGCCTCCAAGGTCATGCGCACCCTCCCTCAAGCGTCTAGGCATCGAGTCAAACCTCACCACTGCCTACCACCCTCAGGCCAACGGACAAACCGAACGAGCCAACCAAGAAGTCGAGAAGTATCTCCGCCTCTACGTCAGCCGCCGACAAGATGATTGGGACAAACACCTTCCTATGGCCGAATTCGTTATCAACTCCCAAATCCACTCTGCCCACGACCGATCCCCCTTTGAAGTCCTCTACGGCTACATCCCTCACTTCAACATCCCTGTCGGTAAACGAATCTGACATTCGCCCCGTCGATGAACGCATCCAACAGCTTCAAGAAGTCCGCAAGGATGCCGAAGCCGCCTAACGCCTTGAGAAAGCGCAACAGAAAGGACTCGTACGAATCCGGCAAGCGATCAGCTCACCAGTTCAAGGTTGGAGACTACGTCTGGCTCAACGCTAAGGACATCCAGATCAAAGTTCCTACTCGGAAACTTGGCGACCTCCAACTCGGCCCTTACAAGATCATCGAACGAATTGGCGACCTCGACTATCGTCTTGAACTTCCCCCATCCCATCTCCCGCATTCATCCTGTGTTCCACGTTGACAAGCTCTCTCCCTGGAAAGGCAATGAGGTCAATGGCATTCTGCCACCTCCGCCTGAGCCTGTTGAACTGGAGGGGGAGCTTGAATATGAGGTTCACGACATCCTCGACAGTCGTTGGAAAGGACGAGGGAAGAATCGCAGGCTGGAGTACCTGGTCAGTTGGAAGGGCTACGGATCGACAGAGGATACTTGGGAACCAGAAGGGAACTTGGAGCACGCCCCCGACGCCGTCAAGGAGTTCCATCAACGTCACCCCTCTGCACCCCGCCGCATCTCAGCCACCACCTTCACTTCTCTCCCTTGGCGCTCGCTTGAGAACTTCACGGACACACCGCCTACCGACTTCGACTGGGAGCTTGGACGACGCCTACCAGTGATCATCGAGGACGATGAAGCTTAGAAGGGGGGTAATGTCGTGAACAGCAAGTACGAGCCCCTATTTTTCCTTATCTTATCTTATCGCTTTCATCGCTCTTATCACCTTCTCTTTATTCTCATTTTTGCCCTTATTCTCGACACGGACACTTTCTCCCATGGAACACTGCCTCGTTATGCCCTTCGCCCTACATCTTATTGTTCTCTCCATTCTTGCACTGCCTCGTCACTCCGTTATTGTTTTCTTCGTTCTTCGCGCAGCCTTGTGACTCTCCTTATTGTTCTTTTGTATCTCACCATCCGTTCGTCATCTTGACTCATCGCGGCTATGTAGACTGTAGAATAGGTATATAAGCTAGGTAGATCCCTCTGTATTTCCTCAGCTTGACCTCTTCGTCAATATACCGCTTCAGCATTCATCTGCCTTAGTCGCTCATCGCTCTTACCTCGCTCTCCGCTCTCATCCGCTCCGCTCTTCTGGTCTTTGGTTTGGTTTAGTGTTCGCTCTTCGCGACATTAGGTCAAGCTACCTTTGTGCACCGGCAACGCCGATCGTTGCTCCTGCATCATCCGCATTTCTGGCTCCTGGTTGACCTGCCGATCAGGTCCCTCTCTGGCAACTCTGGTCCCCGCACTCCGTCAAGATTTCCGCCGCACCGGAAGACACCTCTTGCCTGTTTAAGCCACACTTCGTTATCCGAATTGGTGACGGGCCCGTCGTCGTCTTAGACGTTCACCTACCGAGCTTCAACAACTGGGTTGTCTGCTCCGAACAGCCCTGCCCCAACCGCTATCACGAACCATCCATACACGACTGGGTTTACATCAATTCCCTCAAGCTAAACGCCGAATCACCGTCCCCCGTTAATCTCTGGTCTTTGGTTTGGTTTAGTGTTCGCTCTTCGCAACACTGGAGAAGGGGCCGAGAGCGCCAGTTCACATCCTCCGCGAGCTTTGTGATGTCCTCGAAGAGCTCCTCCTGGATATCTGCCTCGGTACGCATGGTGTGATCCAGGAAGACATCCTTCAACACTCGATTGGACTTTCCAGGGATGGGGACAGGGTTCGAGGCAGATTCCACCTGCTGAACCTCCCAGATACGCAAGCGGCGACCAGAGACGAGACGGGGAGCCGAGTCACTGATCGGCGCGACGGTTTTGTAGTAGAGGGATCCAGTACAGCTAGCGGAGGGAATCTCGTAGACATAGTTGAAATCGGGAAGTAGGGTGATGAGAGGATCGTGCCCCAGGTCACTCGCGGGTGAGTACAAGAGCGACGTAAGCAATCGGATGAGGAGGTCAGGGCGCTGCGGGCCAAACGTCGAAAATGAATCGGAATGAAGCTGAAACCCACCTGAGTCATATCGAAGGGTGTCGACTTCAAGGAGATGGACCTGGTAAAACGCCACATAGTGACCTCTGGACCATCGAACGTAACCTAATACGGCGGTAAGTCAGTTGCCTCGCACCTGTTTCAGAGAGAGAAAGGCCGACGTACCCCATAGCAAAAGATGTGTCGTGCATCCGAATTCATGATTTGGGCAGCACAGGATAAAGCCAATGTGTCCTAATCAATACAAACCATAAGCACCTCCTGAAAACGGATGAAGCTGACCTTAATACATACCTCGTCGGAGTCTGGTTGACCATGGTAGTCGTCAGAGATAGCCATAATGGGCACGGTTGACGACGCGGGTTTTGAACAAGGATTTGAACGATTTGAAGGTACTGGAAAACATGGATCCGTTCTGAGATGGTGACGGTTTCTGGCGAGAGGAATCTCCTTTCTGAACGAGCACCTTTTGTTGCTCGAGGCCTTCGACAATCGCGTCGAACTCGATGTCAGCGCTGGGTAGGTATTTGGCGAAGAATTCTTCAAAAGTGCAGGTTGATAATTCTTCACTCATGATGAGGACCTTTCGAGGTGAGAGACTGAGTGTAACAGGTGAAGTTGAAAAATTGGTTTTGAGATGGTGGTGGTTTAAAGACAAGGAGTGGCGGCGCTCATAATGGCACACCAATGCGGATGCATTAGCCACAGGGTTTCCCACGCATCGAGCAGGTGATCGCGTCAACCACGTGGGTTGTTCCGGCTAAGGCTGTACGCGGGTGCGGGTTGCACCCGGGTACCTGGACCTGGAGCCGCCAAGAAACCTGCAGGTAAACGGACCCGCAGGTGCGGGTGATCCTGCCGACCCTTCAACTTGCCTCGGAACCACCATCATCTCAAAAATCATGTCTTGTTTCCTGTCCTGAAAAAGGGTACAATCATGACCGAATCATATACCTGCAGTTTTGAAGAATTCTTCGACAGCCACCTACCCAGCAATGGAATCGAGCTCGACCCGGTTATCGGAGATCTGAAGAAACAAAAGATGCTCGTTTCTCGAGGGCAGTATGTGTACCAGAAATCGTCCTCATCCACGCAGAAGCCACCGTTCATGCAGACGTTTAAGTCGTTCAAAAGTCTGTTTCGATCGACGATCTCACACCACAAATCCAAGTCGAGTCATGAAGACGCTTCAAACCATTGGTACCGCCGTCCGTAAAGCGCTTGGAAGGGTCACCAAGAGTGAGGTGAATAACTTTTCGATCAGATTGGAGGAGAATGTCGAATACATCGCCCATGGCTGTATAACCTCGAATTCGGAGGGCCCATTACGATTGATGGACGTCGTGGTGCCGATTATGGGCGTGGACAGCCGCGACGTTCACCCATTGTCCGACGAGGTACGCATAATTATTTCAAACTCCTGTATAATCGGTGCATGGACTGAAGTGAGTCTCTTTAAGGTTGATGTTGTACTTCTGTCCCATTTTGCGCAAATCGTGAACGGAGACGCCCGTGGAAGGTTCTGCTTTGCGGTATGTTGTCGCCTAACTCCTTCACGCGCACACCAGTGCAGATCGCTGACTGTAGTAACAGGTAACCTTCATAGATTCTCAAGTAACACTGTGGCGGTTCAGTAGGTCGCTAACCATCAAATCCACGCCATTTGACATGACCGAGGTTCGTTCCACCTTTATTGACCACTTCGAGGTGTTGCTGACGGATCTCTCACAGCACCCAGACCTTCTGATCCAACTTCTCGTGATTTTTCTCGGGTCACAGACACATCTACTGGGGTACGATTCCCTGGTCACCCTGCTCCCCGACTCAAACTATGTCTACGAGATACCGTCCGATGGCGATTCGGGACCCCTTTACTACAAAACCGCCGCCCTTATCTGCGACTCCCAGCCTACGTACGTCTCCGGTCGCTCCCTGCGGATCTGGGAAGTCGAGCAGGTGGAGTCAGTTTCGAACCCCGTGCGCGTACCAGGAACGCCCAACAGGGTATTGAAGGACGTCATCCTAGATGCCACCGCGCGCACAGAGGCCGACATCCAAGAGGAGCTTTTCGCTGATATGGCGAAATTGGCCAAAGACGAATCCTGGTCGTCACGGCCCTTCCTCAAGGATTTCCCCCAGTGTGATATCGACGTTCTCGCGGATGCGTTGGAGGGCGAAAGGTTCAAGCGCTACTTTTCCTGCATCATTGCGAAATACATTGGGGAAGTTGACAACGCCTGTGGTCACGGCCGCCCCATACGTCGCTGCCATTTCGTCTATGAACGCATTTGCACCCCTCTTGACGACATCACCACCCTCGGGGAAGCGGTCGATGTGCTCAGACAAGCACTGATACGTACGTTCTCAATCCCGATAGGATTCCCTTGAAAATGCTAATACCTTTTTCCCAGCGCTGCGCCTCATGTTCTGCGCTGGTTGGGTCCACCGCGACGTTAGTCCAGGCAACATTCTCGCATACCGACAAGCACCCGGGTCGCCCTGGACGGTTAAACTCTCCGACCTCGAGCACGCAAAGAAGTTCCCTGATCCTGAGTCCACTGGGGGGGACCGTATCACAGTACGTTTAGTTGCAGCATTGTAACACATAGCTTGGAGCTAACATCATACTTTGATAGGGAACGCCATATTTCATTGCCTGCGAAGTCCTCGATGGCGATTACCCGTCCCCGCAAGAGCAAGACGAAGATTGCACAGACGATGATGATCCGGACATGTCTCCTCCACCGCATGAATTCGTTCCTGTCTGCCACAACTTCCAACATGACTTAGAATCCATCTTCTGGATTCTGCTGTGGTTGATTTCGATGCGAATTAACCAAAAGATGTCAAGAGCGTTCGGTGAAAGGCATTTTCAACAGCGCGTTGACGGGGGATATGCCATCACCCGTTAGGGAATGATGGGGGGTACCCTGGGGTAAACTGAGAGCTACCCTTACCCCTACCCCTGTAAACCCTTACCCCTCAGTCAGGGGTAGGGGTAGTACCCTTACCCCCCAACCCTGGGGGTTTTGGCCAAGGGTTTTTAGAATTTTGGCACTAATCATTAATTACAGTAGTTTATATAGATATTTTGATGTGTTTTATCACTCATACAGCAGTTATTTGGTAGAAACTATATACAGATGTTGAAATAGGCAGGTTTTGGCTGATTTTTATCAAAACCCTTACCCCCGGCTAGGGGTAGGGGTTTGGCCAAGGGTAGCCAAAGACCTACCCTTACCCCTACCCCCCCTCTACCCCTGGCCTCTACCCTGGGGGTTTTAAAACCCCTTGACCATCCCTATCACCCGTTGCAGGGCTCTGGCATCTAACCTTCTTAGACAGGTGGAGCTGGTGAAGTCGCTCCCTAAAGCACTACTCCATTCTCGATTCCTCAGGCACCTCAATAGGTTACGAAAGAACCTCCACGGCCAGTACATCGCACGGAACAACGATGGAAAGTACAGCGACATTTCTACCTACTCTTGGATCGCGAGCGGTGCTTTCGATAGCTTCTTCAATGAGGTGGAGGCACGCAGGGACGAATGGGCTGACATCGAGGTTGTGGGCAGTTCGACAGCGCCTCGTAGAGAATTAGCGCCAGCCGACAAATCTACTACGATTTTCGCCGCTGATGCACCGCCTCCCCCTTCACGTTCGCCCCCGAACCAACACCAACAGCCCGAGGGCAAGCCGTCCCGTAAGCGCCCAGTCGCCGACTCGGCTGAAGGCGGAAGAGCCCAGAAGAGGGCCCGAAAGAACCCTGTGCGTGATGATATTGTTGTTCCACGCCGGAGTGGACCAACAACGCGATCGATGGCGTTGAACGAACGTCGAGTCACAAGATCAACCACTCGCCGTCTTGAAGAAGAGAAGAAGAAACGTCGTTTGAAGTAAATGGCACCACTCCTGAGTCTTGTGTACTAGTAGCGATAGCAATCTCATAGCAGTGTAGAATACCAGACCCTAGACTTTGAATTCATGCACTAGATAATTCGTTGCAGCATTTCACAGGCCTTTGAGCCTGCAGGATTCCTGCAGTGTCGGCGAGACTCGAGAGGCTGATCGTTCCAAGCATCTGGAGAAGTGAGGGCTCCGAGTGAGACGGACCTCCTGTGAACTTTCACCATCAAAACTGATGGCCACTTGTTCGCGCGACGATTGATCTCGACTTGACTTTGAACCACTACCATCTCCAAACCAAATATTCGTTTACACCTCTCACTCCAGTCGTTCACCTCTCTAAGGGCGTCTCATCATGGTTAACGACGTAACGGTTTGCAATTTCGAAGAATTCTTCGAGAAATATCTGCCCAACCCTGGCGTCCAACTCGACGCGGTCGTTGACGAACTAAAGAAACAAAAGATGCTGGTTTCGAGAGGGGGATCCTTGCACCAGAAGTCATATTCTTCAAAGAAAGGATCTCTGCTCTCGCACACCTTCAAGTCGTTCAAATCTCTGTTCAGATCCCGGACCACCAACCCAACGCGCGTCATGAAGGCGATACAAACCATCGGTAACGCTGTTCGTAGCGCACTTGGGAAGGCTACAGACTGTGAAGCCAGCGACTTCAGTGTGAGAGCGGAGAAAAGTACTGGACTCTCTGCTTATGGCTCTATCACTTCGAAACTGGAGGGCCCACTGCGACCTACAGACGTCATGGTACCCATTATGGTCAACCCTGACAACAATGTCAATGAACCAGATTTGAACCAGGTACGTCTATTCTCGGGCTTCATGTGGCATATCAGTCTGCTTACTTTGGGCTTTGACTAGGAGAACGCTGCCTTTCTGTCCTGCGCTGCTGAAGTTATGCATGGGGACGCACGGCGCATCTTTTGTTTTGGGGTACGTGTATTTCCGTCATTGAACAGCGCATCCATACAGGTGGCTCACCATCGTCGTAGATTACTCTTGAAGGTCCGGAGGTCACGATGTGGCGGTTCTCCAGGACCCTAACCATGAAAACGACTCCATTCGATATGACAGAGGTGCGTTCAAACGAGTTCGCCAGACACTTGCGCGATTTACTGATAGTGCTTTCCCCTCAGCGCCCGGATCTCCTCATCCAAATGTTTACGTCGCTCTTGTCCTCGAGTGCGTGCGATTTAGGTCACGATCCTCTCGTAACACTGCTCCCCGATGCCAACTACATCTACGAAATTCCCTCCGATGGTGGCACTGGGCCTCTCTACTACAGGACGATCACGTCTATCTGTGATGCACGACCCTCCGGCGTCTCTGGTCGCCGCTTGCGTGTCTGGGAAGTTGAGCAGGTGGAATCAATTTCGAACCCTGTTCGCGTTCCAGGAACAGCGACTAGGGCACTGAAAGACGTTTTCCTCGATTCCGGCGTACGTACCGAGGCAGATATTCAGCAGGATCTCTTCGACGACATCGAAAAGCTTGCACAGGATGCAGCCTGGCGTTCTCGACCGCTCCTGAAGGACTTTCCCCAGCGTGATATCAACGATCTCGCATACGCGCTGGAAGGCGGAAAGTTCCGACAATACTTCTCTTGCATCGTCGCGAAGCACGTCAGGGAAGCCAATCCACTCGACAATGTTGAGGAAGAAGACGAAACCGGGGTGGCTGCGCCAGAGGATTACCAGATCAACAGCATAGGGGAGTCGGAGGTGGTCCCGCCAGTCCCCCGGCGTGTCAGGCGTCGATGTCTGTTCGTATACGAGCACGTCTGCACACCCCTCAACGATATTCCCGCCCTTGGAGAAGCCATCGACGTACTGAAGCTCGTCCTTAGGCGTAAGTCGCTGTCAAATAACTCATCCGATGAAGCCATACTCAAGACACTGCTTTAGCGCTCCGCTTGATGTTCCTCGCAGGCTGGGTCCACCGCGACATCAGTCCAGGCAATATACTTGCGTATCGAGAAGTCCCGGGGTCGCCTTGGACGGTCAAGCTCTCCGATCTCGAGCACGCGAAGCGGTTCCCCGACTCTGAGTCGAGTGGCGCGGATCGCATCGTTGTAAGTCGACCCTCAAAACCTTTCCCGGTCTCACAGCTGACGCTACCTGACAGGGAACACCCTATTTCATTGCCCATGAAATCAACGCAGGGTCACGCATTTTCCCCCGAAGTCTCCCCTCGGGATGCTCCATGCTGGTTACAGGATCCTGGCCCCGTCGTTCACAATTACCAACACGACTTGGAGTCGATCTGGTGGATCCTCCTTTGGCTGGTCGCTATGCGTATCAACCAGAAGCTACCACGAAAATTCGCTGCAACCTACTTCAAACAAAAGGTCGGATACCATCGCGGCAGCCTGATTACCAATAACCTGGCCTATGACATCGAGTTGCACAAATCACTTCCCCCGGTGCTTCAACGTTCTGCATTCTTCATAGCCCTGGACCATCTTCGACACTACTTGTATATCGCGTACACGACCCGAAGCACTAACCTCAACCACGACGACGTCTCCTCGTTTTCATCTATTGTCAGCGAGGGAATGAATGGTTTCTTTGACGCGATTAAGGCGAGTAGGGAACAATGGGCCGACATTGATCTCATTGTCGACTCAAAACCCCGCAAGGCGGAAGCACCACCCGCGTCTACATCACCACCTTCGACTCTCGAACAGCGTCACGACGACTCGTCGACCAATAAGCGCCAGGCTGAGGATTCTGGCGAAGGGGGAAGAGCGAGAAAGAGGGCCCGACCCAGCGCTGTGCGCTACACTGCCATCGCTCCTCGCAGAACTGGACCAACGACGAGGGCGATGGCGAAGAATGAGGTGCGAGTTACGAGATCCATGACGCGTCGTCTTCAGGAAGAAGAGAAGCAGAAAAAAGGCGATTGATGTAGTAACCCCACTTTTGTGCATCCATAGGATATACAACTAGGCTGCATAACTTGCCTGTAGGATTGTCTGAAACTTACGATCCGAGGACGATCGAGAAATAAGACGTCTTGAGGTCTTGAGGTCTTGGACGAATCACGATGGCGCCGGGCTCGTGTACACGGTTGGGTATATAGTCATTGAAGAAAATCTCGAAACTGCAAATAGATACCTCGCTTATACGATTCTCGTTACTACTCTTATCCCAGTAACACATTCTGCCAACCGACATAACCCAAGTCTTTCATGTCAAGACACCCCGGTCGTACCCTTTGCTCAATGGAATATTGCGGTGAACCAGGTCTTCCAAAGGTTATACCTTTTCGAGAAGGATGGTAAGTGAGGAATACATCGGTGCGGAGAGGGAAGAGAGGAAAATGTAGATCGTGGTAAGCCGAATGGAGGAGGCAAACTGCTGTAGGTGGACTAACTTCTTTCCAGTTCTACAATCGAACATAGACGCACGACTTGTGAACAACCTCTCTCATTGTCAACACGAGGACCTAAGTTGCGAGTGGTGTATGCCAATGTACGAGAAATGTGTAATTGACCATAATGTGAAGTCTAAATGTACAAAAAATCCTGATCTACGACGCTACTTTATTGGTGCCACTACTACAACCGACGTTGCTTCTGTCTTTCCTCTTCTTGAAGACGACGAGTGGTGGACCTTGTGATTCGACCTTCGTTTCTCGCCATCGATCTAGTAATCGGTCCACTTCGGCGAGGAACAACAGCGGGGGCGTGGGCTGGGTTCGGTCGAGCTTTCTTTGAGACCCTTCTCTCTTCACCCGAGTCGACGGCGCGGCGCTTATTCGACGGCGCGGCCCGGTGGGATTGGTTATGAGGCGACAGGCGGGGTTGAGGTGGGACCGGGCCACCAGATGCTTGACGCGTGTTGAGGACTTTGCGAGGCTCCGAATCGACCATGAGCTCTATCTCGGCCCAGACGCTCTTGAAGGCCTCGACGCCATCGAAGAAATTACTGATCCCCTGTCCCACAATCCACGAATAGGAAGACAGGTCGTTGTGGGTTGCATCGCGGTTCCGTGCAGTGTACTGCTCGTAGAGGTTGCGTCGTAAAAGGTTGAGGCAGTAGAAGAACTTGCAAGAGCGGAGCAGTGTTTGGGGGAGCGCCTCAAGCAATTCCAGGTGGTAGAAAAGGGAGTGTGTGAAGACGCGGTTGCGGAGACCAGCATGGCCTTTGTCGACGCGCTGTTGGAAGTACTTTTGCCCAAATTCCCTTGGAAGGTTCTGATTGATGCGCATAGAAACAAGCCAGAGAAGGATCCAGAAAATGGATTCCACGTCATGTTGGTAGTTGTGAACCAAGGGAATAAACCGATATGATGGGAGGGGAGTATCGAGAGGGAGATCCACGGGGAAGAGTCTCCTGCCTAGAAGGATCTCGCAAGCAATGAAGTAGGGTGTTCCCTGTCACATAGTATGGTGTTAGCTTGGGCTTTCCCGCAGATTCTAAGTGAAACCTACTGTGATACGATCTTCGTCTGTAGCCTCAGCGTCGGGATATTTCTTCGCGTGCTCGAGGTCCGAGAGCTTAACAACCGAAGGTGAACCCGGTTCGCCTCGATACACGAGGATGTTTCCAGGGCTGATGTCACGGTGGACCCAACCAGCCAAGAACATGAGGCGGAGCGCTACGAGAAAGGCATTAGCGGATGTTCAGTGTAGTAAGATTGAGTACGTACGGACGAGAACTTGTCTGAGAGCATCGACCGCTTCTCCGAGGGTGGGAATGTCGTTGAGAGGGGTGCAGATGTGTTCGAATACGAAAAAGCATCGGCGCTTCGGTGGGCAGGGGGTGTCGTCTGATGGAGATGGATCGCTCACTTGATCAGCTTCCCCAATGTTCTTCGCGAGGATGCGGGAAAAGAATTTCTTAAATTTGCCGTCCTGCAATGTGTCTGCTAGTACGTCTATATCAGACTGGGGGAAGTCCTTGAGCAGGGGGCGAGACGACCAGGATTCGTCCACGGCTAATTTTGCTATATCCGCGAAAAGGTCCTCTTGGATGTCCGCCTCGGTCCGGACGGCGGCATCCAGAACGACGTCCTTCAGGACCCTGTGGGGTACCCCTGGGACGCGCACTGGATTGGCGACGGAATAAACTTGTTCAACTTCCCAGATTCGCATGCGACGACCGGAAAGATAGCCAGGCTCGGAATCACAGATTAAGGAAACAGTTTTGTAGTAAAGAGGCTCCATACGAGATGGGATCTCGTAAACGTAATTTGAGTCGGGAAGCAGCGTGACGAGCGGGTCATACCCCAGTTGACGCATTTCTGAGGAGAAAAAAGCCACGAGGAGTCGGACAAGAAGGTCAGGATGCTGTAATGCGAGATGTATCAGTAAGGGCTCGCACTGGAGAATGACATTGGAACGGACCTCGACCATGTTGAAGGGCGATGACTTTATGCAAAGGGACCTAGTAAACCGCCACAATGTTACATCGAAGCCTTCCAAAGACACCTGTTCTCTCAATCAGTCACCGATACTCGCCGTGTGAAGGGATAATGAATCAACGTACTCCGAAGCAAAACGTTCGACGGGCGTCCTCATTCATGATTTGCGCGACACGGGATAGGAGTATCGACTGCGTCTGGTGTATACACTTTCAGAAAATTGACCGAATAGAGTAGAATGTGCACTGTCGCACGTACCTTGTCGGACGATAAATAACCGTCCTGACTGTCGATGGCCATGATCGGTACCACGACGTCTGTTGGATGCGAGACACCCTCCGAGTTGGAGCTGATGCAGGCTTGGGCCCTGGATTCAATATCTTCTTCCAGCCTGATGGCGCAGTTATTCCCCTCTCGATTTTCAACCTTCCGTAGCGCTTTGCGAACGGCGCTTCCAATGGATTGTAGTGCCTTCACGACGCGACTACGATTGGGGTTGTTGGATCGGAGCAGGTTTTTGAAGGTCTTGAAGGTCTGAGAAAAGGGTGGTCTGTGTGTGGATGAAGTCGGTGTCTGGTGCAAGGACCGGCCTCGCGAAACCAGCATCTTTTGTTTCTTCAGATCTCCAATAACCGCGTCGAGCTCAATTTCGGAGTTGGGTAGATGACTTTCGAAGAATTCTTCGAAATTGCAGGTTGGTATTTCGTCGTTCATAATGGCAGTTGGGTTGGAGACGTAAGAACCGCGATTCAATTTTGAAGATGGTGGTGGTTCAAAGACAAGAAGCGGCGGAACTTGTAATTCCACACTTGAAGTATTCCTATTCCCACGGCTCGCGCGCCAGGTGATCGCGTCGCTCACGTGAATCCGATATGGAGTCCGGGTGGCTCGAAGGCCCATTCTGACACAACGCGCATGCGAATTGGGGTATAAAACTTGGATGTCAGAAGGTTTACCGTGAGGGGAGGGACTGTCTTGATCTCACATTTCCATCCGTACCTTACCGTGAGAGCCAGGGGAGAGCAGGGAACTCAGCGACAGGTCACGGAGCTCAACCAGGAGGTGACTCGCCCCTTCTCGCTTGGTACTCCCAACATGGCGCCATGACGAACGTTGTGGAGTTCATGTTGGGTGCCACCTGCTATTTCATAGTCCAAGTATCTGGTATATAAGTCATCGATAGATGAATAACGGAATGTGTGAGCTGAAGATCTTCAATGATATTAGAATCGGATCACTTCAATCACTACTACTAATGTCTGTACTCAAGAGGGAAGCACAAGCGAGATTTTCTGGACAGACTCCTTTGTAGCTCTGACTTAAGCATCGATACATCAACGACTACTTCTCATAATCGTATTTTTAACAAACAGGATTGTGTAACTATGGCCAGCACTAAAGGTGTTTGAGAATCCTCCGTCCCGCGATAGAAACTCCGTCCAGCGATATGCGCATGATTATGAATCCATGTTCAAAGTGCTTGTTGAGAGAGACGGGAGCAACGCTAATAGCGGGCCCTCTTGAATGACCTTGATTCTTCCGGCTGGCCCTCGATGGCCTTCGTCATGGATCTAGTCCTCACCCCGGTGGTCCTCGGCACTGCATTCGACCTTCTAGTATTCGATTTGGACTTTGCTTTTCCCTTGGTCTTGCTCTGAACCTTGGCCTTTGGTTGGTTTGTGTCGTCCACTTCATTATCAATATCCTCCGCCTTTCTCTTCTTAGATCCATTCTCTGTGTTCCCTTCTTCTTGTATCTCCCAACCGATCTTCAGTTCCACTGACCTCCATGGATCCTGAGACTCTTCAAGAATGCTGAAAAAGACCTGGAAAGGCTTGCTGATGATGAATGAGTAGGACTCTGCAAGGTCCTGTTTGCCTTGCATGTTCCGGTCCCGATAGGCAGTGTACAGCTCTCGTCGAAGTATGTTGAGGGCAACCAGGAACGAGCGCGAGAGTTGTGGAGGAAAGAGAGGGGACAATTCATCACTGGCAGCAATGTTCGTTAGCAGGATGTGCTCTCGTGACCCGGCGTCTGGAATTTCCCCTTTGGTATCAAACGGGTTTTCAACAAAGCAGGGCGCGATGAACCACTTTACTCTCGCGATAGCCAGCCATAGCAAAATCCACCAGATCGATTCGAGATCGTGTTGATAATTGTGTATGACCGGTTTCCGTAGTGCGGAAGCGCTTGCCAAATGCTCGTCGACATTAGTGGAGCTTGACTGAGCTTCGGGAGGAAGAATATTGTATTGGCCCTGCATCTCCACCGCCATGAAAAATATAGTTCCCTGCGTGAGATAGTCAGATTTGATGGTTATGAATGAGCCTGCTAGATTGACTCACCGTCTTAGCTATAGCACTTGAAGAGTCAGGCTTGTCATTCGGGAACTTCTTCGCGTACTCAAGGTCGGATAGCTTGACCTGCCACTTCTGCTTCGACTCATCCCAAAAGGCCAGAATATTGCCGGGGCTGACATCGCGATGTACCCATCCCGCGCAAAACATCACTTGAAGAGCTGGGAAGATGGTCAGTTTAGACGTCGATAATGGAATTTGATACTAAAATACGCACCCAAAACGCATTGCTTCAGAATGTCAATCGCTTGACCGAGAATAGGAATCTCGGAGAGTGGAGTGTAGACGTCCGGACAAACATGACGAAACTGCTTCTTTGGAGGAAAGTTGTCTCGACAAGGACCCGCTGATCGGCCGGCTGGAGCATTGGGTTTCGAAGGTATTCGATACCTGGGACCCGGTCGATTTGTCTTGTAGTAGTCGACCAAATGCTCATCTTTGTCCGAGGCAGGGAAAAGAGTTGGATCGGCCCAGACTGTGGGAGCCACAGGGAGGGTAGGTTCGCTGGCAGAGGATCTCACAATACAGGCGAAAAGCTCCTTGAACCTTTCACCGTCCCCTAATAGCTCTGCAAGAGATGCCCTCTCTTCGTCGTCGAAGTCTTTTGCAATTGGGCGCGTTTGCCAGGGCTTGCTCGAATCGGTACCAAGTTCCTTGATGTCGGCAAACATATCCTTCTGTATTTCTCCCTCAGTACGTGCGTCGGCGTCCAAAGAGACATCTTTCAAAATCATGTCCTTTGTTCCTTCGACCTGGGCATAACCTTTGTCGGGATCAACTTGCTGAACCTTCCAAACACGAGTGCAACGGCCAGTAAGCGTGAGAGGGCGGCTTTGGAAAATGTTGCTTTGGGTTCGATAAAACGTGTCTTTGTCGTTGTCTCCATCCGCAGGGAACTTGTAGACGAAGCTACCGTCGCCCAGTACCTCCACAAGGGGATCGATACCCAACTGCTCGTCGGTAGCACAGAATAGGGCAATCATGATTTTAACGAACAAATCTGGCTGCTATTGAATGGTCTCAGCCTCGGCAATCATAGATATGTAGACCTCAAAATGACTCACCTCGACCATATTAAACGCCCGCGACTTTGCCGAGTGAGAGCGAGAGAAGTACCAAAGAGAGAACCCTCCATCCTCGATAGTGATCTAGAGACTTGCAATCAGTGAACTGGAAAAGGACGAGATGAGCTGGAACTGGCTTACTCCGAGCGTAAATTTGCGGCGTGCGTCCTCGTTCATGGCGTGGTTGGAATGCGAAACCATCTGCGCCCGATTCTGAGAACAAGTGTTAGCATAGTCATTGGAACGCAGACAACAGCCGTACCGTCATAACCATAATACCCGTGCGGGTTGTCTTGAATTCGAAAGCGACCATTACGTCGGTGATGCGCAGTTTCTCGTTCATGTTCTTCGTCATACAGGCATCGATCTTCTGGTCGCAACCAATGGTTTCCGAGTCCATCTTGTTTGCGCCACACATGCGGACGGAGTATCCATTTAACGCGACACCATCCACGTTGCGGAGAGCCTCACAAATGGCCTCACAGATCGAGGTCAGCGGTGCGAAGACATCTTTCTCGTGGTCTTTACTCTTTCCGCCCGCGCAGGGAGGTTTAAAGTCCTTCAAAGTATAATCGTATGGCGTTCCAGGTGCCGATTTCGCCTTAGACTTTGCTTTGGATTTGGCTTTCGACTTCGCTTTGGATTTGGCTTTGGATTTGGCTCTCGGATTTCCAGATGATGCCGTCGTTTCCTCTCGAGCTACGAGGACCTCCTTCTTGATCATATCCGAAAGTACATGCGATAGTACCTTGTCTTCAACCTTGGGGAGGTAGTGATCTATGAAAATCTCGACGTCGCAAACGAAGGTTTCTTTGTTCATAGCCCCTGCGATATCATAGCGGATCTTGGTCGTCTTTGCTTCGGCTGCTGCAATACGCTTTGGTTTACGGGGTGTGTCCTTGGTGATTGTCTTAGCCCCAGGCTTCTGCGGCGTGTGCTGGGGCGTGCTATGTAGAGTTCGGTCAGTGGCGACAAGATTAGGTGTGATGAATCCAATACATACTTGTGGGGAAAGGTCTTTAAACGCCCCATTGGAACGCTAACAAGAACTTGGGAGAATGCCTAAAAGGCTGTTGTGGATCTGTTGTATTTGGGAGATGAAGTGGATGTCGTGGTAGGAGGTCAAGAGGCGTTTCGTCGAGTTTGGGCTTTCGAACCGCATCAGTGTGTCTTTGATGGAGATACAATGCACATTCTGCCAATCAAGAAGGTTGGACCCACAGTCACATGATCCGTTAGGACCACGCGCGTCCTTCCTACCTCCATTATCCTGGTCCAAACCTCCTCCCCAGATAACCAGTGACTTGTCTTTAATTACGAAAGTTAATAGTCATGTTTATAGCATTGAAATAGTCTAGTACTTGTACCGACGAACGCCATTTATCGCGCTTACTGTGAATTGAACCTCCGTCATCCTGCCTTCGACCCATGGCCTGTGTGAATCCTGCCAGGGAGTTCCCGCCAACCTTACAGGCGTCCTCCATTATCCAAACCTCGTCCCCAATTACCGGTGACTCGTTTTTATTTAGCATATTGAATAATATGTACATCGGGACCACACTCAATCATTCCGTTAGGTCGTCGTAACCCGCGTTTACTCAGACTGCCACGATGCCAGTGGCATGCAAACCTCTGACTGCCCCACGTCAGCCCGATCTCTGGTAAATGAGGGATGGTCCACGAAGGTCGTGTACTCTGTGGCACATATCTAAAACGACCCAGATTCGTCAGCTTTTCAAGCCAGACCCGTGCGTCGTGACCAATCGCTTGATGAGTGAACCTCTCATCCAAAAAGAAACCTACTTACGAGTAAAGTGTATCCCTATACACTGCCTTGCCGCGTATAGATGAATGTTCGGTTTCAATTAGATGAAGCTACATACGATACATGGAGCAACTAATGAAACCCTTCGTAACAGTAAATTCGACTACCCAGAACCCCATGCATAGGCGACCACCTGAGCGAGAAACAAAGAGGGATCCATATTGTCGCCACCCCTCTTCAACTCTGGCCCAATCCCACAAATCAAAACCAACACTACCCTCCTCGAAACATCCATATGCATCCTCACGGCGCCCAACACTCCCTCCTCGTCTGAAAGTTATCCATATTACCCTTATACCTACGCAAGATGGATATTAAAGATCCTCCCGGGATTCCTGTTGGATTCCTGCCTACATTTCCAACAACGCTCCCTCGCAACTCGCAGCTATCGCTCCCTCGATCCGCTCTGGTCGACCCAGCTATCCGAATCCAGGTTCGAACTTCTTCGAAGACTTCTCCAAAGTCCATATGGGAAGCATTGACGGTTGATCCATGTTTGAAGACCGACATCGTTTCTCACCCAGCGTTCTATTGGTTCTGTGCATCGAGCGCTTCCCGTCGGCCACATCCCCCACCCCTACCCTGCTTTCTCGACCAATACCAGCTTCTTAGAGCGCCTACATACCAGAAACGGAACAAGGTGTTCTTTGAAGTTTAATCCACGTTACCTCCCCCCTCCTCGTCATCACCCTCAACCCTTCCCGTCGTCAGCCCTTCTACCGCCCTCCTCATTACATATCCACGAACGCACCCTTCAAGTACAACGCGAAAAGCTTCTGCTTCTTGGACTAACGCTGCGTCGCTGCTCATGCATCATGATCAGGTTACCCATTGATCCTTGTGATCCCTACCTTGAAATCCTAGTGTTCCAATAGTCGTATGTACTCGAGTACATCAGTAGCGTCGTGTTCTCCCCGTTCTCCGCGGAGCAATCACACGAGTGACGAGCACGTTCGTTATCGCATTCTGGTAAGTAAGTGTTCCGTAAGAAAGTCGCCGTGTTGCACCATTCGAGCCCGAGTCCCGTGGCTAGTCCATAGAGGGTATGCAGTCCAGTGGTAGATGGACAGCGTGAATGTTGGGGGTATGTCCAGACATAAGTATGTTCGACGTTCGACGACAGCAGGTATGCCTACAAACGTCCGACATGTGTTGGACATCCCCGATTCGAGGGTGTTGGCGTAGGGCGTACCGTATACGTGCATCAGCAGATGACCGGCCACTCGTGATGGTGAAGAGACAACGAGGCGCCCCGAGCCAGCGAGAGCCAGTCAGTCGTCCGCTCGTGAGCAAGGAGCATCCGAATAACTCGTCAACGGTAGCTAGCACCAGCGAAGCCTTAGCGCTCCGCAGCAAAAGCCCGATGCCAGCAGAGAGCCCCACACCAGTACCAGCAGACAACCCTTACCAGCACCAGCAAAGAGCCCAGACCAGCACTTTGTAGCATCAGTCTACGCACTCCTGGCATCCCGCTTCCGATACCACTCAGGTACCCAGGGTTCCCCCAGCACCCCAAACCCCCGAGCCACAACATCGGGAATTTGGAAACCACCAGTCACACCACCGGAAAACCGCGACGGACCTGCGATGTGGCGCTCCAATCCGTACACGAGGGCGGTCATGTGTCCCCTCTCGCCCCTCGCAAGCTGGGAATCGCCGAATCATAATCCTAGCGTCTGGGAGTCGTCAACTGGAGGATTAACGAGACAGGGAGAGAGGAGGAACGAGGACTTGGAGTTAGGCGCATAGCGAGGGCGTGTGAGAGGCGATGATGACGATGACGTCGGGGATCCCAATCGGGAATGAAGGCGGGCCGCGGTAATTCCCGAAATGGAAATAAGGCGGTTGACAGAAAGAGCGCGCCGATGCGGACGGCGGTAGTCGACAGCGATAGAGGTTGACAACGGAGCCGTAAGAAGATATGACCCCTCTCCTTAACCCCTCTGAAGCGGTTTGGTGAAATTCAAGACCTACCGAGGGCTAGGATACCAAAGCATTTCCTAAACGGTTTAGTATAGTGTTCAGGGGGTAGAATAGGCTAGTAAAACATTTGGGGATGCGTATAGCTCTCGGGCATTGGCAGAGCATTTAGGTATTAGTAAGTCACCAGAAGGGCTAGCGTAACATTCGTAGGAAACCCAAAACGAAACCAGGAAATGGAAGATTTCAGAGAGCGCACCTATAGACCGGTTTGGTTGTCCCGACTCCGTGTTCCCGCCTTCATCTCCGCGTCTTTTCATCGCACCACCATCTTCATCGCGCCACCACATCCCGCCTAGACGATCACCCCCAAGCCACCCCAGGGCGAACAGAATATCCCGACGAGGCGAGATGGATGAAAATTAAGTATGAGGGTGATGGTGATATGAGATGTGAAGGTGAGACAGCGGGACGCAAATGAGGGTGTACCCTAGGTGTATCGTGCAATGTCGTAAACCAGACGGAGGTGCAGCCGAGGTCGGGAAACAGCAATGCCGACGTGACTATCAAGAACGTCAAATTCTCTTCTGCGTTTGTCGGGGAGCAGAGCGTGGATAGACATGTTCGTCAGTGTCGGCCCCGAGTCGATAACAGTCGTCGTCGTTCTCCGTACGTAGTGCTGGCATCCAATCCAGGCCTTCCATGACAGCGTCCCGGCGATCAACAACGATGCCAGCCGACGTCGAAGAAAAATCAAGTCGCAGCGTTGATGGGTTAAACGTCGAATTGTAAATGTTTTCATCTCATGGATTCGCCGAGAGCTGGCCTAGACGTCCTCATCTGTTCGATGACGGCGAGCACGATGGATACGTAGAATCAGGATGGATATACAGGGAAATATCCCGAGAAACCCAAGATTTTAATAGAATGTAGTACACACCCTTGGAGGAATAGCACCCATCAACCAACCCAATAGAGCTAATCGCGCGGCAATCCATCACCCGACCCCAACAGTCCCGATCCCCATCGCATAGTCCCTAACGTAGAGGTAGAAGCACGAGGCCCGAGTCGCATGGTGAGCTATAGCCTTGAGAAGGTGAGTACGTGCAACGAGGAAAGGCTATCCATCCCGGGAGGCAAAGAGAAACAAGAGCGAAAGCAAAAACGGCGGGTTCATAAAACCTAGAGGGAGGATGGTGGAAAGCAAAACAATCGAGGGCGAAGAAGAAAGGAAGGGGAAGCAAGAATGCGAAAGCGCCAACCCCACCCACCCACTGTGGGTTTATAAGAACCAACCCACCCCTCGAACCCGACCACGCAGCAGCAACGTTGCAGTCAGAGCAACGGATAAGACGAGTGGATCGCAACTCGTCGTCGCATTATCAACGACTAATCGACGACAAGGACGGGGTCTGTAATCTGATCCTATATCCGAAGCCACTTCGTCCTACCCTTTCTGCTCGCCTTACCCTTGAAACGGCCTAATCGATGATGGTGATCTGTGCGGAAAGGGTAAAAACGAGGGTTAGGCAAGCCTCGTTGCGTTGGGGTTGGTCCGAAGATACCTCGAATCCGCACCTCGAGCTGGTGGGTGCACACACAGTGGACCATAGATGGAGTGAACGTGGTGGAAAAGATTGTTCTCGGAGTTTGGGTTACCCTTGTCCTGGCTTATCGAGGGCATGAGGCCTGTCATCGTGCATGTGAGCAGTGGATGGGCGTCTAACAGAGTTCTTGGCGTAAGGGTTCACAAGTCTGCAGATGAACGCGTACAGATGGTGGGGAAGGCTGGTTTGTGGCCAAACCGCGCCAAACGCGTCGTCGACATCGCCCAGCGGTGTTGAACGCGTTCAGTGGCGCGCAACCTCCTTCCATGAGAGATTCATCATCCTATGATTGTCGAATATATCGTGATTGTCCTGAAAGGTGGGGAGAACAGATAGAATTGGCGGTCGACGACGCGGCTGGATGTGGTTTGGGTGGAAGAGTCCCCCGCCCGATAATCCCGATGACCGGAACGCGCCTTTGCTTGACGTTGTTTGGTTTGAAGGGTGTCGGCTCCTCGCCAGCGGCTCGGAGGGGGCTTGGAGAATACCCTTCTCCCAATGCACTTGAATCTACTATGCGGACTGAGCTACAACAACTTCATTCATCCTCAAGATAAGTGGGCTGAGCGCGCGAGGCTCAAACCCCTGAATTTCTCCACGATTCAAACACAATGGAAGCTCGTTAACGACTGGAGAGGTCCGCCTCCGTCTCCGTCGTTATCATGTATTTACAACTCATAAGGCAGGTCTCCAGAGTTCTCAACGTGAATTCTCTGTGTGTCAGTTCATACCCCCAGTCGCGATCGACCGGCTAGCGATCATTGGGTATATAACGTGGTCGAGGGTGCTGAATGGATCATGGCTCGAACTTGGACCAATTCTTCGTCCTTGCGTAGCTCTACGTCCGTGCTTACTACCGCGTACCGTTTCTCAATCCCGACGTCGCGATCGTTGAGTGGGAGCTCTGGATCTGGGAGTTCGGTTGTCGGCTTAGGGGCCGTTGTGGGTGTACTCCGGGGTCTGATTTATCGCACGTCGAAAAGGTAGAGTCTCGTGGTTCAAGAGATCATATGCGACGAGGGCTTATAGGACCAGGAGAATAGGATCGTGGGAGGATACTCATATTTAACTCATGAGAAGAATAACGACACAGGGTAGGTATACTACATTCCACCCCAGTCCTCCTGATTCTCACTTCTCGCTCCCTTCTACCTCATAACACCACCCCGGGCAAACCATACCGCGATGAGATGCATCGACCGCAACTCTAATTTTAAGAACGCGGTGTTCCCAAAGGCTGGACGCGCCCTGATCGTCGCATTCCCACATCACTTCGAGTCACTTCGAACACTGGGTGGTATAACTTTCTGACAGTCTAGGTTAGCGCTGGTATAGCCTTCTGACATGGAAATATATAACTTTCTGTCAGACGAGTTTGTGTATGCACGTCGCCGAGGGCATTAATTATTCGAGTAGACTACTCGAAATGCTATATGAGCAGGTGTAAAGATATCGTGATATTGCAAAACATCAAGATGCTATAAGTGTACCTAGATATAGATAGAAACCCCTGACACTGTGCGGGAGCCGAGACAATGGCAGACTGATCTAGACGGCAGTGAGGAAAACGACAAGACCATGAATGACTAGACTATGAAAGAGGATCGGTGTGGTGACTGCCAGTGGAGTAGCACCTCAGATTCTACCCCCCAATCCAAGGATTTTCGTCAGATCTTTCCGACCCAAGTGGATAAAGACTCATGCGTGCTTGATGGAGTCTGGTTCTCTCCGACAGCTCAAGCTTCCAGTCAATCTAGGATAACAGAACAATGTTGACCCTTTCTCTGACTCTCTCTCTCGTCTTTGAATTCTTCCATATACACACCAATATGAACACACTGATAACACGCATGTAGAAGTCCCATCCAAACAACACCTCGGGAAATACAAACTCAAAAACGCCGGCGGGAGGACTAGAAGTTACCGCGAGGCACGCCCCTACTCGAATTGATGATAACGGAGAAATACAGATCCCCCTTCCAAATAGGGGCAACAATGGCCAATCAATTCGAAGTTCGAAGCTTCTTTCCTTGGGGACTTGACTCTATCACTCTAGATGGAAACCTGAGTCGGATGAAGGAACAAGACTCGTAATCGCGTGGAATGTCAGAACCATAGGTTACGATATGAAAATTCGAGTCCCAGGCAGACCCTTGAAGCCGTCGAGGGGTCGCCACCGGGAGAATACCGGTGGTCTCGAGACCATTGTCGATTCTTCTTGCCTTGGTACTTAGTGGTGTACTCAGTAGCGCCCTCAATCCTGGGATACGCTCTTGACATTGCGAAAACTGCGATCTACTACCCGGAAGGGAGATTGATAAACATCAAGAGGGACGATGGAGAAAACCACCGAGCCTGAGCGAGTCACTGTTATGCGAACGAAATCCTATAAGAACGACGGTGAGCGGGCCAAATACTACCCTTCCCTGATCTCTTAATGTGTACCCACGCACAGCTGAAACGCCGTCCCTTCTCAAGACTCGCGCTCCCTATCCCACCTCGCAGCTACCAGATTCCCATGACTCTTCTACCTACGCAGTTTCGGCACCTCCTAATGCCCATAAACCCGCAAACCCCATACACGTTCGCGTGTCAATCATATCGTGTTCCATACGGGCTCAAGAGCATAGACGACAACTCCTATGGCATCACGGATTTCGATAGGAAGAGAGTCTGGATTATGAATAGGTCAGGGTATTTATGTGACTGCATCTGAACTCGTGCTATGGAGAAGTTTGAACTGTGTGGAGACTTTCTAACTGGATATAGGGAACAATGGACTTTTTGAAATGACGCGAAGCCCGAAGATAGCCATTCGATGAAGTCTGGAAGACAATTGTCAGCCATTAAAGCGGTTGGGATTCGGAATTCAGAAGTATGATTCAGGGTATCCCGGGTTAAGAGGATCGCGTTCGGAATGAGGACATTGGTGAGTAATCCTTATGTGTTCGAAAACAAAAACTGTGCTGCGCACTGGACCCTCGAAAGTCCTCTAGTCCTCGGAGAAAAGGGAAATGCATCCATATTGTGACTCCAGTCGGGAGTCGGGTTCGAACTTCTTGATGCGACCCGCCATTGACCTGCGGCTATTGAAATTGGGACGAGTCAGACAAGCAATACCCTATAGTTAGATTACACGTACGTAGTGACGATAATCTCAAAAGGCAGACGGAGACGACGTCTCATGCCATGAGTTTCCGCTGCACAAATTTGTCGGAGGCTGATCACCGCCTACCCTTCTCAGAGCCACGGACCGATTATGTGCCAATTTTGTCCAAGTGCGATGCGCACGATGAAGTGGGAAGTGGATAGCTAAGTGCGACCTACATGAATTGCATCTCAGGAGTTACTTGGCTGTAGCGCAAGCGGGCCACGGTAGCACGCTTCTCACCTTAGGTCCGCAGGGAGTTCTTTTACTGAAGTAGTTGGGACAGCCGTTGATCGATGTATGGGTTTTATCATTCAAATTTGTGACCAGCACCAGCTAACCAAGAGCAATACACGTCGAGTTGACTACATCTGTACAACAGAAGTCCCGTCCAGGGGCATTGAATGATAATGACGTTCCAGAACCAAAATACTTCGTCTCCTCCGAGGGAGGGAAGTGTACAAGCAATAGATCATTAACGACGAGCTCTCTTCGAAGGCTTAGGTCCACCGTGATCGACTTTCTTCGATTTCTCTTGAGGTTTGGCAGCCGATCTCGCCTTGCCTGCACCTCCAGCCTGGGTCATCGACCTAGTCGTTGGCCCGTTCTCTCTCTGGATCCTGGCTGAAGCCCTCTTTCCCTCTTCGACACCCTTCTGCGGTTCTTCAGGCCCATCACTCGCCTCCTCTTGCTCTGGGACCAAGGTGAATGTTACCTTCTTTACACTGCCTCTGCTGAGTGTGCTCGTCGCAGTTCCTTCTTCGTAGTCCTTCTCTACATCAAGGGCGAAAGTGACCTTCTTCACCCCAATCACACTCGTGTCTTCTGCTTCCAACTCATCCGTCGCCTTTCGCTTTTGCAACAAACCCGAATCGGGCTCTCGTTCTGTCAGTCCATGTCCATCTTCTCCCCCTTTACGTGTCACATCCTGCTCGGCGAGTAGCTCAATTGCATTCCATTTCTCCCTGGACCCTTCGATCTTCTGGAAAAACTTTTGGAAGGCCGTACTCATGATGTAGGAGTAGGTACCAAGGTCATCCTGCTTTCCTTCGACGTTGCGTTTCCTGTACTCAGAAACCAAGTCCTTGCGGAGTCGATCGAGGGCGAAAGTGAAATCAGGCTTCATCTCTTCCGGGAGCGATGGGCGGAAGTTCTTGTCAGTCAGGAGGCTGGTTGTGAGAGCAAGCTTTCGGCTTTTGAGATGCGCCTCAGCCTCCTTTTTCCCTAAATATCCAGCCTGAAAGATGGCATCGGCGAACAATTGTGGAAGGGTTCGATTTACTCTCGCCGTCGAAAGCCAGAGAAAGAGCCACCAAAACGGCTCCAGATCATGCTGGAAGGTGTGCATCACGAACTTCCCAAGCTGAGAAAGGCTATCCAGGTCCTCTTCATCGGAAATGACCTCATCAATGAAGTCCTGAGGGAGCAGGAGAGCGCCATCCTGGATCTCAACAGCCATGAAGAACGGTGTTCCCTGTAAAACGTTGAGACTCTAGTCTCTCAATCTAAACCAAGCAATGTACTCACTGTCTTGGGTATACCACTCGACATACGGCCTTTCTTGCCTGGGAATTTCTTCGCGTACTTGAGATCGGATAATTTGACTTGCCATTTTTTCTTTGATCCATCCCACCAGGCAAGGATATTCCCCGCGCTAATATCGCGGTGCACCCATCCCGCACAGAAGATGAGTCGGAGCACTATATGACAAAAAGGGTTAATGTTGTTGAGCATACAAGAAGGAGAGAAGGGATGATGCACCATCGAGGCATTGCTTCAAGACGTCGACAGCCTCTCCTAAGGTGGAGATGTTGGAAAGCGGTGTGTAAACACGCTCAAAGATGTAAAGACACCGCTTCTTGGGCACTATTTCTCCTAGAGTTCGCTTCTCCGCGTGCTTGGTCTCATCGCAAGACTTCTGAATTCCAGGGGTCGGTCGTATCGTCTGGAAAGGATTAACAGACAAGGTATCGAGCTCTGAAACCGGGAATATAGTGTCATCAGCCCAAACTTGGGGAGCTACAGAATGTCCGGGCGGCCGGATGGCTGTTGCGATTATGCGAGAAAATAAGTCCTTCCATCTCTCGCCGCCGCCTTCAAAGAGGTCTTCTAGGAAGGCTTTGTGTTCGTCAGCAAAACCCTTCACCATGGGATGCTCTCTCCATGGATTCTCGGTGTCCTCCTTCAGTTTCTCAATGTCGCTGAAAATCCTTTCCTGTATGTCCGTCTCAGTGGGGGTGTCGGCGTCCAGCGATACGTCCTTCAAGATCATGTCCTCGACACCAGCGACTTGGAGGTAGTCATTCTTCGGGTCCACGAGCTCAACTTGCCAAATCCGAGTGGAACGACCCGCGAGACCGAGGGACCGTGATTCGAAAATGGAGTGCTTGGTCCGGTAGTGCTTGGCCTCGGGGCAGTCGTCGCTTGCAGGGAACGTGTAGATGAAGTTGTAGTCATTTGTTAGCTGTACAAGCGGGTCGAATCCAAGCTGCTCGTCGGTGGCACAAAACAGGGATATCATGATCTTGACATAAAGGTCTGCGTGCTAATTTCCATGAAGCATGTGAGCTTTCTAGTGGAGGTGTTAGGTCGAGAAGGAAAACGAACCTCAACCATACTGAACGACCTTGCTTTCACGGAGTGAGAGCGGGAGCAGTACCATAGGGAAACGCGGTCGTCTTCAATCGTTATCTAGGACTTCACGTTAGCACGTAGACACAATATGTGGGCTTGGTTACCACTTACCCCGAGGATAAAGGTGCGTCGAGCATCGTCGTTCATGGCGTGGTTGAAATGAGATACTATCTGCAGGCGATTCTAAAGAAGCTTGCGTGTTAGTACCTATCCAACTCAAAGGGTCGCACAGAAGCCCATACCTCCTTTACTTTGGCCCGCTTCGCTTTGAACTCGAACGCAACAGCAACATCGGTAATCCGAAGTTGCCATTTCTTATTCTTGGTCATACAGGCATCGATTTTGTGGTTCCCACCGTTGATTCGAGATCTCAACGGATTATCGCCGCACATGCGAATGACATAGCCATTGGGCTTGATACCTGCCTCCCGTTTGAGAATGTTGCAAATCGCCGCACCGATCGCGGTCAAGGGCTTGAACGTCTTATTCTCCAACGCCCTATCATTGTCGCCGGTCGTCTCCATTGTGCAGGGTGGCTTGAACGATTTGAATACATGTGAATAGGGCTCAGGTGGTGGCGAGGGTGGAGTGGCACCCGATGTCGTCTCTACTGGTGTGGTGGCTGAAGATCCAGTCGTCTGGCGAGGGACAAGGACCTTTCTCTTCTGAAGGCCCTCAAGTACGAGTGCATGAGTCTCATCTTTGACCTCTGGGAGATAGTGGTCCATGAAGATGTCCACTTCGCAAACGAAAATCTCTCTGTTCATCGCCAACCCAACCTCATAGCGAATCAATGTCGTCTTCGCTTCTGCAGCTGCAAGTGGTCGTGCTTCACGCGGTGTTTCAGTCACATTAGGTACAGTTGCTATACCACATTTCTGCGGTGTATGTTGGGGTGTCCTATCAGTAGTATTGTCAGATATTTTTGCACACGGAGGGCCATGTTTGGTTTGAAGAACGTACTCATAATTCGGGTAGGTATTACTACGCTCCGTTGGCATGACGGGCGCCGTTTGCGTGTCAAGAGTGAAAGGTGTGGACTGGATGTTCTCTTTGGCTAGTTACCAAGGTAGTGGCAAGAGGTTAAGAGGCGTTTTGTGCAGGAGTGTGAACAAGTCCCCTTGGGTCAGCATTGATCGTTCATCATTGTCGAGGCAATTGATTTAGTAATTGTTACTCACGCCAAGCTCAATCTTGATCGCGATTTCTCCTGTGGCATTTGTGCTGAAGATTTCACGGAAACTGCACATCATTGGATATACTCGTACAGATTCATGGTCGGAAACCTTACTGACTTAGAGGACGATTACCTTCTCCGACTAGAGTCTGGTTCACAAGACTAACTCAACGCCATTCATAATCCGCTTGTTAGAATGAGCAAGGAAGGTCACGGTACTGTAACCACATTGCGGAAGACGTTGGTACCTTCGCCATGAGCAAGAAGTACAAATGTCCCGGGAGGCTCTGATCCAGGATCTGAATGTATCCGTAGATACATTTCTGCACTTCTGGACCCTCTGGGTGCTTAGACTTCACTCTGGGATCTGATTCGATAATTCAACAACGTGGATATGATAAGGTCGAGGTAGTAATACATACTCTAGTCTACAGTATAAAATTACACGAGTAAGGTCTAGTTGCTCCTATCTACGCTGCTTCTGTAGCTTGGCCTCCCGAAGACGTCGAGTCGCAGACCGTGTCATCCGACCAGCGTTCCTCGTCATCGACCGTGTCGTTGGACCGCTCCTCTGGGGATCGCAGGCGCCACGCATAGGCCGCAGCCTCTTCGGTGCTCTGCTCTCTTCTCCCAATTCGACATTTTGACGTTTCTTGGGACGTTGGACGGTGGGTGGTTGGGCAGGACGCAAAGTCACCTGTACATGGTTGTCGACCTTGTTCCCAGCCTCCATTTGACGTACGTCTGTGTCGACGATGAGTTCAATACCACCCCATTGATCCCTGCATCCTTCGACACCGTCGAAGAAGGTCCGCATCCCTTCGCTGATGATCCACGAGAAAGTCTCCATCTCATTGAACCTTCCCTCCTTGTTGCGATTGAGGTAAACAGCGTAAAGGTTGTGGCGTAGGATGTTGAGGCGTTTGTAGAACGAACCGTGCAGTGCTGGAGGAAGTGACTCCTTCACCTTGGGTTCGTGTGAGAGGGGGTTTATGAGTAGAAGAGCCCTCGTTCGGGCATAAATTTGATCGACTCGCTGCTGGAAATGAAGTCGCCCAAACTGTCTGGGCAGGTTTTGGTTTATCCGCATGGTCGTCAACCAGAGAAGAATCCACCAGATGGACTCTAAATCGTGCTGGTAGTTGTGGACGACCGGTGCGGTAGGAAAAGGGGGAACTAGCCCTTCGGGGTCTATCCGGTCCGGGTCGACTTCTGTAGGGTAGAGATGTTGACTATCGAGGACCTCATATGCAATGAAGTAGGGGGTACCCTATCACCATGGGTATTCAATAGCAAGTTCAAACACGAGCAGGGATATGCTTACCGTTGTTCGATCCCCATCGCTTGATCCAGGGTCGGGAAACCTTTTTGCATGCTCGAGATCTGACAGTTTGACCTGCCAGGGCGCGTCCGCCGTTGCTCGAAAAGCAAAAATGTTCCCTGGACTGACGTCCCTGTGAACCCAACCCGCACAGAACATCAACCGTAATGCTAAAGAAAAGATGTGAGGGCGGTGTTCGAGCTGCGAGGCGGATGGTTTATGACGTACGAATGAGCGATTGCTTAAGAACATTTACCGCTTCACCGAGTGTGGAGATGTTGTTGAGCGGTGTACAGACACGTTCGTACAAGAAGAGACACCGGCGCTTTGGTGGAGACGTGGGTGGAGTGACCGACGCAAGCTGATCATCCTCCCCCAGGTGATTTGCAATGACGCAGGAGAAATAGTTCTTGAAGCGATCGCCTTCTAGCGTGCGGGCAAGCATATCAAGGTCGGCTGGAGAAAAGTCCTTGAGGAGCGGCCGGGATCGCCACTTGGAATCCTGGCCGAGTTTCGCTATATCAGCGAAAAGATCATCCTGAATGTCAGCTTCGGTCCTCGCGTTGGAAGACAGGAACACATCCTTCAGGGCCCTGGTAGGAGTCCCTGGGATGCGGGTTGGCTGAACTGGCGAGATCACCTGTTCAACCTCCCAGATGCGCGTGCGTCGTCCGGAGAGGGAGGTGGGGCGGACATCCCAGATAGGACGGATGGTTTTAAAATAGAGCGGTGTCGACGAAGGGAGCTGATAGATGTAGTTCCCATCGGGAAGTAAAGTGACCAACGGATCATATCCGAGGTCGTGGAGAGGGGCGGAGAACAGAGCAATGAAAAGTTGGACCAGAAGTTCTGGTTGCTGAAGGACGATTCGCGTTAATCATAGGTCGTAAAAGAAATGTAAGGCTCAACACAAACATACCTCCGTCATGTCGAACGGTGTTGATTTAACGACGATGGATCTGGAGAAGCGCCAGAGAGTGACCTCGGGCCCCTCACAGGTTACCTGGTGCCACATTAGTCAATTGAATCGGTCCGAGAGGGGGATAGTCTACGTACACCATAACAAAACCTTCGACGAGCGTCCTCGTTCATGATCTCCGTGGCACGGGACAGCAGCTTAACCTTCGCCTGAGAAATGCTGTCTTCAGTAAGCAGACCAAAGTAAGGAGATTGATACTACGTACCTCATTCGACGACGCATAGTCGCAATTGTCGGCAACGACTGTCATCGGCACCACAACCTCGGTGGGGGGCAGCGCGCCATCTGCACTCGGGGTGAGGCATCCATGAGAGACCAATCCGACGTTATCTTCAACTCTAACGAAACGGTCGTTGACCTCGCCGTCTGGGGTCTTCCCCAGGGCTTTACGGATGGCATTACCGATTGTTTGTAGCGCCTTCACGACGCGGGTGGGGTTGGTTGTGCGAGATCGAAAAAGAGTTTTGAAGGATTTGAACGTATGGGTGAACGGCGGCCGTCTTGGGGACGAAGAAGGCTCCTGGTCCAAAGGACTGACTCGAGAGACAAGCATCTTCTGCTTCTTTAGGTCCCCAACCACCGCGTCGAACCCTATTCCGTGGTTAGGAAGATAATTTTCCAAGAATTTCCCAACAGTGCAGGTCGAAACTTCAGACGCCATGATCGTTTAGTTTCAAAATCCAAGCCGATAGAGGAAAAAAGAGATCTGGTTTTCGAGATGGTGGTGGCTCAAGGACAAGGAGCGATGGCCGTCAATCCACGGCTCGGTTGCAGTGACTAGGCCATTCCCACGAGGCCAGGTGATCGCGTCTCTCACGTGACACGTGGATCCAACGGGCGGGGTGGCGACGCGTCACGCTCTGCCTCCTATGGTCAAAATCGCTGAGACGATGCTTGAGAAGGGATCATCTCTGTTCTTTGCTGAAGGGGCTGTCATCGATGTCATCCTCGAAGAAACGGAATACCCGAGAGATGACAATGACGCAAGAGGTTCTCCAGGACACTACGCCAGTGCCGAGCCTGCCGATCCTCCATACGGCATCACATCAAAACTAAACGTTAAACCGTCGTCGGCGGCCGACTCAGCGCTGAGTCGCCGAACGCGCGTCGCGGCTCAAGCGCTCAAGCTTCATGGTGTTCGCGTCTATGCCTTTGACATTCGCGTCTACATGCCGATAGGCGACCAGACCACATATAAAGGCGGGCGGTGTCTCGAGTGAAGTCACTATCTTCTCTACGACACTATCCTCCCATGGTCTCCCTAACCGCCATCCGAGCCTCGAATATCGTCTCCGCCAGCGCCGTCACTGGGTCTCCTGTAGCCGTCTTCGTTGGTGGGACATCAGGTATAGGCCAGGGTATGGCTGAAGCATTTGGGAGAATGACGAATGGCAACGCGCACATTATCATTGTTGGGCGGAACCGCCAAGCTGCCGAATCTGTGCTGAGCAACATTCCATCACCTACTTCACCTCCTTCCCAACCTCAATCCGGAGCTTCGACGACAAAGGAATGGACCAGGGAATTCATCCAATGCGACGCAACTCTGATGAAGAGTGTCCAAACCGCCTCCAACGAAATCCTCGCGAAACACGGCAAGATCAACTATCTCATCCAAAGTCCAGGGATCATGACTACCGGCGGTCGCGACGAGACTTCCGAAGGGATCGACAAGAAACTCGCGCTACACTACTACGCTCGGTGGAAATTCATCGACGAGCTCCTTCCTGCTTTGAGGAGAGCGAACAAGGATGGGGAAGATGCGAAGGTTATGTCGGTGTTAGGTGCTGGCTATGGAGGGGAGATTGACGTCGACGATCTGGGGTTGGTGAAGGGGTATTCCACGAGGGCGGCGGCACTGCAGGGCACGACGTATAATGATCTCATGATGGAGGTTCGTGCATCGTCAATTCCTCTCCTAATTCTCAAGAAACCAAACCTCTGTCTTTCCCATATGGTCCATGCAGGAATTCTCCAACAGAAACCCAGGCTTAACCTTTATCCACGCTCAACCAGGTGGCGTCAAAACCAACATTGCCAACAACTCTCCGTCTCTCTTGGTCCGTCTGGCTGGAAAGATCGGGCTATTCTTCGTAGCACCCTTCCTCTCCACCTCGGAGCAGTGCGCACACTATATGTGGAAGGCCATATTCAATCATGCAGGTGGTGCATTTAGGACAAACCCGAAGGGGGCGGATATAGGGAAGTGGCGGTACTTTGGGAACGAAGAACAAAGGAAGAAGTTGTGGGAACATACCATTGAGATGACGAGGACGAGCGTTCCTTCAACTTAGACAACCAATTCACCTTTATAACAGGTTTGACCTGTAATGAACGATAGTGATTGATTAAGATATCAACAGTATTCCTTCAATTCCTTCAGTCTAGCTCATCCCACACCCAGTCGATCGCCCTCTTTTGGTTACCTGACGGAACCGACTGTCAGTTTCGTGGATTATTCATGATCCTCTGAACAGCGATAGCGTCATTCCCAGCTGTCCTCCTAAACACGAACACGCGTTAGTCAACTGATGTAAGTAAACCTACTCGAGTAATGAAGTGCGAGTTGGGGGATGTACAGCTTCTGAATAGGAGTGTGAACTGGCTGTGGCTCTGCACTGTACTCTGCCCCTCGAGCTGGGCCTCCACCACGCCGTGCACCTCCTCGACTTGGACCTCCACGAGGACCTCCTCGTCCCCGTCCACCTCTAGTCCGAGCTTCGAGAACGTCTGTATCACTGACAACGCTTTGGAGCGACAGCGAGAGTGCAAGGAGGGGGAGTGCAATAGACGTCGAGAAGCGCATGATTTCGTTATGAAGTTCGATTGGTAGGATCTGAATGGTATGGATAGACGTTGGGGAAGTTCCGAGTCTGTGTTGTTGGATTCTTTGTGGGAGAGGACCAGCCTGAGGATATGAAGCGGCAAAATGGCACTCTTTATAGCACCCCTCTCATTCTGGTTTATGGCTGCTCGGGTGTCGGTGGCAAGAAGCGCTCAGAACGGACGGCGCGCAACCGCACTGATATGATACCACAGAAAAGTTCCTCAGTCTCACGGGCGGTGAAGCAACGGAAGAAACGTAGCACCGGATAGCTATCCCGGAGAGCTGCTTGTGTGGGGACTGCGCGAGAACTGAGTAGGAACGCCATTTCATATGCCAGATGGGTGATCATTCATAGTAGTGATACAGTTCTATAATACAACATACGGGATGGGTAGTATTACACCAAGCTCAGTTGTTTCTGCTGCTTCTTCGTGAAGCCGACGTGTCATAGATCTCGTCTATCGATACACAAAAGTGGGTTTTACTACATCAATCACCGTTTTTTCTGCCTCTCTTCTTCCTGAAGACGACGCGTCATGGATCTCGTAAATCGCACCTCATTCTTCGCCATCGACCTCGTCGTTGGTCCATCTGTGCGAGGAGCGACGGCAGTGTCGCGCACAGTGTTGGGTCGGGCCCTCTTTCTCGCTCTTCCCCCTTCGCCAGAGTCCTCAGCCTGGCGCTTATTGGTCGATGAGTTGTCGTGACGCTGTTCGAGAGTCGAAGGTGGTGATGTGGACGCGGGTGGTGCTTCCGCCTTGCGGGGTTTTGAGTCGACAATGAGCTCAATGTCGGCCCATTGTTCCCTACTCGCCTTAATCGCGTCAAAGAAACCATTCATTCCCTCGCTCACAATGGATGAAAACGAGGAGACGTCGTCGTGGGTGGCGTTACTGCTTCGGGTGGTGTACGCGATATACAAGTGGTGTCGAAGATGGTCCAGGGCTATGAAGAATGCAGAACGTTGAAGCACCGGGGGGAGTGATTTGTGCAACTCGATGTCATAGGCCAGGTTATTGGTAATCAGGCTGCTGCGATGGTATCCGACCTTTTGTTTGAAGTAGGTTGCAGCGAATTTTCGTGGTAGCTTCTGGTTGATGCGCATAGCGACCAGCCAAATGAGGATCCACCAGATCGACTCTAAGTCGTGTTGGTAATTGTGAACGACGGGGCCAGGATCCTGTAACCAGCATGGAGCATCCCGAGGGAGACTTCGGGGGAAAATGCGTGACCCTACGTTGATTTCATGGGCAATGAAATAGGGTGTTCCCTGTCAGGTAGCGTCAGCTGTGAGACCGGGAAAGGTTTTGAGGGTCGACTTACAACGATGCGATCCGCGCCACTCGACTCAGAGTCGGGGAACCGCTTCGCGTGCTCGAGATCGGAGAGCTTGACCGTCCAAGGCGACCCCGGGACTTCTCGATACGCAAGTATATTGCCTGGACTGATGTCGCGGTGGACCCAGCCTGCGAGGAACATCAAGCGGAGCGCTAAAGCAGTGTTTTGAGTACGGCTTCATCGGATGAGTTCTTAGACAGCGACTTACGCGTAAGGACGAGCTTCAGTACGTCGATGGCTTCTCCAAGGGCGGGAATATCGTTGAGGGGTGTGCAGACGTGCTCGTATACGAACAGACATCGACGCCTGACACGCCGGGGGACTGGCGGGACCACCTCCGACTCCCCTATGCTGTTGATCTGGTAATCCTCTGGCGCAGCCACCCCGGTTTCGTCTTCTTCCTCAACATTGTCGAGTGGATTGGCTTCCCTGACGTGCTTCGCGACGATGCAAGAGAAGTATTGTCGGAACTTGCCGCCTTCCAGCGCATCTGCGATATCGTCGATATCACGCTGAGGAAAATCCTTCAGGAGCGGTCGGGAACGCCAGGCTGCATCCTGTGCAAGCCTTTCGATGTCGTCAAAGAGATCCTGTTGAATATCTGCCTCGGTACGCGCGCCGGAATCGAGGAAAACGTCTTTCAGTGCCCTAGTCGCTGTTCCTGGAACGCGAACAGGGTTCGAGATTGATTCCACCTGCTCAACTTCCCAGACACGCAAGCGGCGACCAGAGACGCCGGAGGGTCGTGCATCACAGATAGACGTGATCGTCCTGTAGTAGAGAGGCCCAGTGCCACCATCGGAGGGAATTTCGTAGATGTAGTTGGCATCGGGGAGCAGTGTTACGAGAGGATCGTGACCCAAATCGCACGCACTCGAGGACAAGAGCGACGTAAACATTTGGATGAGGAGATCCGGGCGCTGAGGGGAAAGCACTATCAGTAAATCGCGCAAGTGTCTGGCAAACTCGTTTGAACGCACCTCTGTCATATCGAATGGAGTCGTTTTCATGCTTAGGGTCCTGGAGAACCGCCACATCGTGACCTCCGGACCTTCAAGAGTAATCTACGACGATGGTGAGCCACCTGTATGGATGCGCTGTTCAATGACGGAAATACACGTACCCCAAAACAAAAGATGTGCCGTGCGTCCCCATGCATAACTTCAGCAGCGCAGGACAGAAAGGCAGCGTTCTCCTAGTCAAAGCCCAAGGTAAGCAGACTGATATGCCACATGAAGCCCGAGAATAGACGTACCTGGTTCAATTCTGGTTCATTGTCATTATTGTCAGGGTTGACCATAATGGGTACCATGACGTCTGTAGGTCGCAGTGGGCCCTCCAGTTTCAAAGTGATAGAGCCATAAGCAGAGAGTCCAGTACTTTTCTCCGCTCTCACACTGAAGTCGCTGGCTTCACAGTCTGTAGCCTTCCCGAGTGCGCTACGAACAGCGTTACCGATGGTTTGTATCGCCTTCATGACGCGCGTTGGGTTGGTGGTCCGGGATCTGAACAGAGATTTGAACGACTTGAAGGTGTGCGAGAGCAGAGATCCTTTCTTTGAAGAAGATGACTTCTGGTGCAAGGATCCCCCTCTCGAAACCAGCATCTTTTGTTTCTTTAGTTCTTCAACGACCGCGTCGAGTTGGATGCCAGGGTTGGGCAGATATTTCTCGAAGAATTCTTCAAAATTGTATGTGGACACTTCGTTGCTCATATTGGGTCCTTTTGTGAGGTGGGTGGCTCGGTATAACAGATAAAACGGAGATTGGTTTTCGAGATGATGGTGGTTCAAAGACATGGAGCGACCGCCGTAGGTCCACATTTGCCACCGCGCTAGATTCCCACGACCTGGCCAAGTGATCGCGTCATGCACGTGAGTCCGATCCACTCGGAGACAGACAATTCAGATCCTTCACCGTCAGACTCCTAAGGAGTCTGCTTCACCGTTAACTTTTAAGTTCATATACACGTTATTCAAACGCGCTCGCGCTTCTCCGCAAAGGCTTGCTGATATGGAACCTCAATTTACAGTAGAGCGTCAGTAAGTATAACCTCTCTGGAGGGCGAGTAGTAAGCACGCTTCCTTTCCTCAGGAGAGGGACATCCAGCATCGTTATCAAAGATCTTCGCGACATTGCGATCTTGACATTGATTGACCCCTTCGTACACGTTCACGTAGATGCGAGTCCACTGTCCAACTTCGTGAACGTTGACCACTCTCAATATTAAGCGAGTATCTTAGATCTACGAAAGCGAAATTGATGCGATGAAATTAGGAGACCATATTCCTTTACGTGCAACATCACTCCCCTGTCCTATGACATTTTCGCTCATCTCCCACGTTAAGCCGTGGCGCCTTCATGATCCAGGCAATATCCCGCCATTGCTCTACGCAGTCACGTCAGGGAATAGATGACTTCGGATTATAACGGCCATTCACGAAATATCTTAGAAACGTAGCGCTGGGATTTATGGGGTCTGATTTCAAAGAGTCGAATACAGAAATGACCTGCACTACTATACACAGCTGGCCGTATCAAACGGCCAAAATCAGATACATTCCGTACAACAGAATATCCATCCAGGGATGGTGCATATGGACGAACAGTTCAATTGCAATGTGCATCAAAACCTTCCAACGTCATCAGCGACGAGCCCTCTTTGCAGGCCTCGTACTCCACGCTTGATCCGGGTGACTCTCAATATCCTGTCTGCCTTGGGCGGCTTTGGTCATCGATCGAGTCTTTGGTCCTGTCGTCCTTAGTATTCCCACTGCCCCACCCCTGGTCGCCTTTTTGGCTGCTACTTTGGCTTTAGGTGGACCTGAAGTCCAGGTGACCTTGCCACCTTTCCGGGACTCTATAGCGTCATCCACCGCCTTTCGCTTATTCGCTGTAAATTGAACTTTCTCCTGTTCAATAATCAATTCCACCGATTGCCAGGCGTCCTTTGACCTATCGAGCGTCTCGAAGAATTTTCGGAAAGGCTTGCTGATTACATTCGAGTACGATCCGATATCTTCTTGCTTTTCTTGCAAATTCCGGGTCAAGTAGGCGGAATGAAGGGTATCCCGAAGTTCCTCCAGGGCGATGAGATAGCTACGCTTTAGTGGGAAAGGAAGGGAAATCAGGACACTGGAATCTTTGCCGAGGGAGGTTGAGAAGAGCTGAGTGCGCTTCTCAGTCAATGAATCGTCCGGTTTCAATGGGAACACCTCCTTCGCGAGCTGGTACGGGATAACGGGCTTCGCTCGGGCTGCACCAAGCCACATAAATGTCCACCAGATTGACTCGAAATCGTGTTGGTATGCATGTACCACTGTCGGCGTTTGCAGTCCAATTTGAACATCACTATCAATCGTGTCACATTTCAAAGAAAGATAGGGACGAATTTGGCGCTGGGACTGCACTTCGACCGCCATAAAAAACGGTGATCCCTAATAGAAAGGTACGTTAATTTACTCCTGAATCTCTCAGGGCGACAATTCATACTCACCGTTTTGGGACGGCACTTGCGGTGCACTTCTCATTGGGAAACTTCTTCGCGTATTCGAGGTCGGATAGCTTGACCTGCCACCTGTGTTCCGACTTATCCCACAGGGCCAAAATATTCCCAGCGCTGATATCGCGGTGAACCCATCCCGCGCAGGACATCAATTGAAGAACTAGTCGAGTCGCTGCATTAGACACTGCCATTGCTGGATAAGCTGCCGAAAACACTTACCCAAAACACATTGACGTAAGATATGGACGGCCTCACCCAAGGTGGGGATGTTGAATAGAGGCGTGTAGACGTCTGGAAAGACATACCAGCACTGCTTCTTTGGGGGGAACTGATCTGGAGAGGGAGGATCCTTTGGTTCTGTAGCCTCGTCCTCCTTAGTTCTCTGATAACCGGGATCGGGCCGAATTGACTCGAACTGGTGAATCAAAGGTTCGTCTTCGTTCTCCTCTGAGGTCGGGAAGAGATGGATCCACCGAGGCGTTGGGAACAACCGGAAGGCTGGGAGCTCCAGCATGTGCTTGGATAATGGGGGAGAAGAAATCCATGAACCGGTCTCCCTCGAGGATGTGTGCCAGAGATTCCTTGTCTTCGTCGCCAAAGTCCCTCACGATCGGTTGACTCTGCCAGGGCTTCTGTTCATTGTTTCCAAAATCCCTGATATCAGTGAAAAGGCTTTTCTGAATGTCGTCTTCAGTGCGTGCGTCGGCATGAAGAGATATATCCTTCAAAATCATGACCTTTGTTCCGACCTTGGCGTAACCGTTGCTGGGATCGACTTGCCTAACCTTCCAGATACGGGTACAGCGACCAGTGAGAGTGGGAGACCGATTCTGGGAGCCAGCTCCCTGAGTTTGGTAAAATGTGGCATCGCCATTGTCTCCGCTCGATGGAAACTTAAAGACGAAACTACCATCTCCCAGCACCTCAACGAGGGAATTGAGGCCCAGCTGCTCATCGGTAGCGCAGAACAAGGAAACCATTATCTTGATGAACAGATCGGCTCGCTAATGAAGGGAGTTACGTTAGGTGGTGTTGTATATATAGGGAGAACCCACCTCAACCATATTGAACGCCCACGACTTTGCCGAGTGAGAACGAGAAAAGTACCAGAGAGACATCCCGCCGTCTTCGATCGTGATCTTTAAAGCAAGTGTCAGCGTTTTCCCCAGGGACTAGAAGCGACAAGCCCTTACTCCGAACATAAATTTACGGCGTGGATCCTCGTTCATTGTGTGATTGGAGTGCGACACAATCTGGGCACGGTTCTAGAAGATGATAAGATATTAACAGCACTCCAAAGAAGACACATAGATCCATACCTGTATCACCATCTTGACCGTTCGCGTTGTCTTGAATTCGAACGCGACAATTATGTCGGTGACGCGCAATCGCTTATCCATATTCGTCGTCATGCACGCATCAATCCTCTGGTTACACCCACTGATATCTGAGGCAAGGTTGCTTTCGCCGCACATACGAACAGAATACCCGTTTAACTCGACGCCATCCACGCTGCGGAGGGCCTCACAGATCGCCTCACAGATCGAGGCCAGGGGGGCAAAGACATGTTTCTCATGGTCGTTTTCCTTTCCGCCCGCGCATGGAGGCTTAAAGCCCTTGAGGGTATAGCCATAGGGCCTTGTCGGAGTAGAGAGTGGCGTCGCACTTGCTGATTTGGATCTCGCTTTGGATTTCCCTTTGGATTTCGCTTTCACATTTCCGGTTGATGAGGCAGTGGTTTCCTCTCGCGACACGAGGACATTCTTCTTGATCATATCAACGAGAACCTGCGATAGGACCTTGTCCTCGACCTTGGGGAGGTAGTGGCCCATGAACACCTCGATGTCGCAGAGGAACGTCTCCGAGTTCATAGCCTTGGCAATGCCATAGCGAATGCGGGTCGTTTTTGCTCTTGCAGCTACAATATTCCTCTTGGTACGCGGGGTGTCCTTAGTGATCGTCTTTGCGCCAGGCTTCTGCGGCGTGTGCTGGGGTGTACTGTGCAAAGTTCGGTCAGTGGCGACAAGATTAGGTGTGATGAATCCAATACATACTTGTGGGGAAAGGTCTTTAAACGCCCCATTGGAACGCTAACAAGAACTTGGGAATGCTTAAAAGGCTGTTGTGGATCTGTTGTATTTGGGAGATAAAGTGGATGTCGTGGTAGGAGGTCAAGAGGCGTTTCGTCGAGTTCGGGCTTTTGAACCGCATCAGTGTGTCTTTGATGGAGATACAATGCACATTTTGCCAATCAAGAAGGTTGGACCCACAGTCACATGATCCGTTAGGGCCACGCGCGTCCTTCCTACTAGTACCTCCATTGTCCTGGTCCAAACGGTAAACCTCCTCCCCAGATAACCAGTGACTTGGCTTTAATTACGAAAGTTAATAGTCATGTTTATAGCATTGGAATAGTCTAGTACTTGTATCGGCGAACACCATTTATTGCGCTTACTGTGAATTGAACCTCCGTCATCCTGCCTTCGACCCATGGCATGGCCTGTGTGAATCCTGCCGGGGAGTTCCCGCCAACCTTACTCATCCACACCCAAACCCTCATTCTCCGGCTACTTGGTTCGAGTCAAGTTTAACCTTCTACACACGTTACCCCGTATGTAAGGCCAAACCCCAACGGAAATCTAATGCGGGTGAGAACTACTATTGACGAATGTTCGATATCAATTAGATTAAGCTACATACAATTATCAATACATGGAACAACTAAACAAACCCTTCGTAGCCGTAACTTCCAACTACATGTGCCCAGAACCCCCAAAACGAAAGCATGCATAGGAGAAAACCTGAACGAGAAACAAAACGAGATCCATAATGTCGCCACCCCTCTTCCACTCTGGGCGCAATCCCCCGATCCAAAACCAACACTACCCTCCTCGAAACATCCATCCTCACGGCGCCCAAAACTCCCTCTTCGTATCCAGCGGATACAAACTGCTAATCTGTGGATCCTGAAAGTTATCCATCTCACCCTTATACCTGGGCTCAACCGGCTTCCCGCCCCTTGCCACGTGCTTACGGTTCCATTCCCGGACCCTTCGACGAAAATTTCGTGTTAATGAGTGCATGTTGACGTAGGATGCGTGGAGGCTGTGGCTATTAAAAATGTCATTAGGGCGTCGTTTCAACCCAGGTGATGAAGAATACCAACCTGACTCGACAAAGAAGAGTATCAAGCGTCGGATGCGGGTCTTCCCCTAAAAATAATAAACGCGTTAATCTCAGAATTACCAGCTCAAACAAGCGAGAGGAATAACATACGCAAGATGGATATTAAAGCCTGCGTCATAGACGCCCCATTGACATCTTCCCGAGATTCCTGTCCATCCTTCGCGGCAGAGAAACAAACCTACAGTTCCGCGGCCAAGTTAGATGACCAGGGTAAATGTGAAAAAGGTGAAACAACACGTACGACAAAGCCAGCCTCCCCCCTCCCACTCCAAGGCTTCTTATGCGCTTCACACCACCCCGTACAGAACAACCCCTTCGGGCTCAAATACCGCCTGACCACCTCCTTCCGCACCCTCTTCTTCCGTCGACGTTCCCCACCTGTCGTAAATCGGCGACTACCACAAGCGCACTCTCCGTTCGTGGGTGCGCAGTCCAATGAGTGCGCAGGTGGAGGTGTAGCATTCGCGGTGGAGTGCAATTCCCCATTCTGGAGTCCCCCAACCGTCGCAGTTTGTACCCCAGAGGACTCTAGTCGCCTAGAATCAGACGCATGCCGGTTCCGAACCAACGCCCGCCCGCGTTCAACGACACCCCCAACCTCGCGCTTAATCTCCCTCCCCCTCTCCACCACAAAGGATTTGATGGCTTCCGAGATGGCACGAGGACGGGTCTTGCTGTTGGCATTCCCGACACCCCCGGAGTCGGCGTGTGCGTCAGGATCCAAATGCCGCCCAGTAGGCACCCCTCTCGCGGACCCCAGCCCAGCCTCCAACTCTAACACTTGGGCCACCTCCATCTTCATCTCCACCTCATCCTCCCCATCCACTCCGACGACCTCCTCGACTTCCTCGGTAACAACCTCCCGATGAGGAAAGAACCACGGTACACTCCCCCCACCCTCCTCTGACGACGAGTAGTAGTAAACCCCACTACTATGACCGGACGTCGAAGTAAGAATCGTATCGTCGGTTTTACGAGACTGGCGGCGACTTCGAGGGTTAGCGGCACCGTTGGCGTTGGCATAGTGCGACGGAGGGGTGGGCTGGAACTGCTGCGCCGGTCCTCGAAAGTCTTGAAAGCCGTGTCCGCTGATGGGAGGAGCACTAGAGGGGTCGACTCCTCCGCCCAACGACCCCTTCCTCGACCCAGCAGGACTCTCCTTAATAGGCCCCATACTTGCCAGGCTCTCCCTAACAGACCCAGCACCACCAACACCCTCTCGCGACGAATGCATCTCGTCCACCGCATTCCGTCTCGCCCCAACCTTCCTCCCCGACGACACACCCACAGGACCTTGTGCGAGGGAAGCCGAGCTTGGTACACCTCGAGTTCCTTGGGTAAAGGAAGCGGAGCTTTTCGCGCCCATGGTGACGGCCTGGGCATACGAAATCGGACGAGGTGAGGTAGGCGTATACGCGTCTGTTGACCCTGTCTGGATACGCAGGGGCGGCCCTCGACTGCCCGTACGAGCCATAACAGGCGCGATTGTCATCACGCTAGAGCTCGGACTGGGACTGGGACCCTCCACCACATGCCCGTTCGCCAACGCGTTTGTGGATTCCACCGAGGTTGGATTGGTCGTAGAACCCTCCCGGTCTGGCGCGACAACTCCATTGGGTACACTCGATCGATTGGCGTGCGTCGTCGTCGTCGTCGTTTCTGGCCCAGCAGTAGCGCTCCCAATCGCACCTCCAGCAGCAATCTGGTCCATCACCACCTGATCAATCGACCCACGGTTCCACAGCTTCCTCTCACACCTCGTCGCAGAAGAGGGGGGATGTTGCTGGTGTTGCTGATGGGGGTGTTGGAAATGAGGAGGGAGAGCGTGCCGAGTCACCGTAGGTGGAGCGGACGCAGGTATAGCCGAGAACCCTTCTCTCTCCCCTCCGCCACCTCTCGTACGTCCTTCGACTGCCGCACGCTCAATCGACTCTCCACTGCCATCTTCTTGAACAGTAGCCAAACCCCCTCCGGCACCTTCTCCCGGAGCCGGAGGCAAAACCAACTCCCCAGGCCCATACTGACTCGCCCTCTTCCTCCTCTTCCGCACAGGCACAGGTAGTCCAGGGAATCTCCGACGTGTGGGTTGCGGATTTGGCGACAATGGACGAGCATCTTTGCGGACTGAAGTACGAGAAATAAAGATATGAAAATGAAGCCTAGTCAACCGACTCACTTTGATTGTTCCACAATGTGAACGACTTTCTCCTCCCCTTGTTCCGCCACGGCACATAACACCGATTGCACCTAAAGTGCGGGAGATCTAAATGTTATCAAGATGAACGTTGGTCAGCTAAACGTCCCCGACGCTTGGTTTGAGAAGTGCAAGCAGAAAACAAAGGGAAACGCGTGAGTGAAAAGTAAAAGGGGGTGATCCAGAGATCGATGATGAGATGAGACAGGGGATTTGCGAAGGACCAGCCTACTAGTCGAGACATCCCATCTCGTCAGTCCCGTCTCAGTCAATCCCTATCCGACTTTATATGACAGCCTTCCCTCGCCTCGGGTCCTCTCGAGCCCTCCTCCTTCACGCATTTAACCATCCAGAGACCTTCGAGTCGCCCACACCGCCACCATGCACTACCAACAGACTCCAAGCACACAGCACTAAAACGAAACGAGAACTCACCCAACAAACTAGCACTATGGCACGAATCAAACACCGCAAAGAGCGTCGCTCCAACAGGTAGCCGGTCAACGAGTAAAGCGCGAAGGGTGTCGTCTCTGATGCGGAGGTGGTCCGACGTTATGATGACTGCCAGACGAATCGTTAGTTTCGCGTTGGAATGGCAATTAGACCAGGTAGAAAAGGAAGGCATGGGGTGGGCGAAGAAGGAAAAAAGGAGATAAACGCACGTTCATCCATACCATCCTCTTCATCAGGCGCGTCCGTTGGTTCCTGCATCGAGTGGCCAGCGACTGTCGTCCATACCAAGACCAGGGTCCAGGCAATGGATGGTTCGTCGTTGAAGTGGGTTGATCATGGGTTCCAGTTGGCGGCGAAGTGATCCGCAATTGACGATCGTCGAACGGGGGCGGGTACAATGATATGTGGGTGGGTCCGGGATTAATCGACATTGGCGACATGAGAGGAAACATATGCAGTAAGTCGTTAGCGCGTACAGTCTCAACAGGATAAGCAGACAGACGCACAGAAGAAGAATAATCGATCTCCAGCTTTCACATCCTCCGTGAACCTCTCAAGCTCGCGTAGTATGTTGTCTTTCGTCGGCACAAGGCTTCGATCTGCACCTGTAAAATTCTTCTCATTCGTCTCAGGCTGGTTGGAATCAGGCGACGATGACGACGGGTCGGAAGACCAGGGCGAGGCAGGTTGGTCCAGCATGACGATGATATCTTCGGGCTTGTACGCATACAGCTCTAAATTCGAGGAAGTGAGAAGGCTAGTTAACGCGAGTGAAATGATAAACTCACCAATTAAAACCTTCCTCATATCGGCCACATCGTTATGGCACCCCTTCAACTCGTCCAGCTCACTTACACCCTCCACTGCCTCCGAACTCGCACTCGATGCTGCCTTCTTGTGTCCGGAATTGGCCACCTCTGGACCCGTGCTGGTAGTCGTTCCGCTCGAGCGACCGATACTAGCGACCGACGAGGCAAGTTTGGTTCCCGCGGCTTTCGCTTTCGAAACCAAGGTCGTCGAAGAAGCGGCTAGATCCTTCGACGTCGACGTACCCGTTCGAGGAGGGGGTGGAGTGACGGATGTCAGAGACGTTGCTGTCCGAGAAAGCGTTTGTACTGCGTCTTGATGCGTCGTTGTTTTAGGTGTCGAGGCAGGTCCTGGAGATTTTGCAGAAACCGTTGCAGATGTTCCCGTGGCCATCGCCGGCGTTGAAGATGAGATTGAAGTCGTAACTGGGACTGTTGAGGGAGAGGGAGAGGTCGAAGTGAGATGGCCGTCAGAGAGTGGGAGAGGGGGAACGGGGTCTGCAATCGGAGGGATAACCCCTCGTGTTGCTGGTGCAGCATCGCCTTCTCGAATCCCAGCCACTGCTGACCCTTCAGGAGCCATCCCATGGGAGTTTGTCGTCGGCTGACCGTCGGTGCTGGTCTGAGACTTTGGTTGAGACGAAGGAGACGGCTGGTCCTGATAAAACTGAATCCCAATCAATAGCGCTCTCCGTCTTCCAGCGTATACCGTATGTTCGACACACTCATCGCGTAGTTTCTCCGCGATTTCGACTACCTCCCGCGCCGCTTCTATGCCCTTGCCTACTCCTTGGTCCTCTGCCTCGCTATCTTTCTCGCAACCCTGCTCTCGATGCTTCACATCGCCCTGAACTCGACTTTCTGTCCCCTTCTCCCATCCCTCAGCGTCATCTCTCTCCCCAACGTCCTCGACAATCTGCTCGTTACTCTCGACGACCGCGCCTTGGGCCAGAAGCGCTGGTCGGTGCCGGTTGATGTTCTGAACGACCAAGCTGGCATGTCGCGATATGCGCTTCGAGGTCGTCGTGACGAACTTGATGATCTTCATCCTCGCTTTATCGTGTGTGTGTGTGGAGGCTACGAGCCTCGTGGTGTCGTCCCTGAGCGTGTGTGGCCGGTTTGGTCCCTAGCGTGTGTGCGAGTAAAGCGTAGAGTCGATGAATCACGGCAGGGGTTGTCCGATGTCGTCAAAGGTTGTGGACGCGACCGCGGGTGGGGGTGTAGGTGGTCGTTTGCGACTAGATGTAGCCGTCGATGTCGAAGTGCGGTGTGGTGGGGGCTGTTAACCGGTTCTTGGTGGTGTGAACATGGATCGAAGGGTGTGGTGTCGGCGTCGGCAGTGCGTGGCGCGGTATGTATGATATTGATCCAACCCTATCCCTCGATCGCCCACAGAAGTGATTATAACACCAATAGAACCGCAATAAAACACGAATCCAACAGCGATACAGCACAGACAACCGGCTGTGAGCAGACGAAGAAGTGTGGCAACTAGTTGGAGAAGCAAGTCAGTGATAACGATCCTCGAAGAAAATCGGTACCCACACGTCTCCGACCGCCAAACTCCAGAAATGACCCGTCGAATCCAAAAAGCCCTCCTAATCCGAACGTGGGATAAGGACCGTGCACAGATGGTTATCTCCTCCGCTTGGCTCTTCTTCCCCTTCGATAGATGTTGATTTGTGGGCGGGTGTCAGCGCTTCGCCCAAGTCCAACCCCCAGTATGCAGCCTGGACCCGTAATCACTTGCCGAGAAATGGTCGTGCGCTGTATGACAACCAACCCACCCCTGTCAGCGTCACAGCAGCCTCGAGGACGAAAGTGATAGCGAGGAGAACGGAGCGCCCAGGAGTGAATTGTGAGGGAGGTGAGCAGCGACATGATGTTGTGGGTCCCGCACTGCGTTGCACCGAACTTCGCTGACGGAAAATCAGCCCATCAATCAGAACAAACATCGGCCGAGCCCCGGCACTGAAATGGGCGCTGATTCGGCGCTTCTTTGAGCAGTCTTGCTGTTCAGCGAAATTGACGAGACCGGTGCGCCCAATGTCTCCAAGTACATTGATTTAGGTCAAAGAGTTAATTCCAGGGAGAATGGGGGTGGTTAGGCGCTTGAGCACGCAAATATATTTCATGGCGTTAGCGCCCCTCCCCTGGCCAGGGCTGTGCCAACTGATAGACCACTGCTCTATTGCTGTGGTGCATACAGCATCCTCATTTGAGCGCTGTATTTACATAGACATGTATGTAGTTAAGTGAAGCCACTAGAGCGCGCTGAGTGCCCTTTCAAATCTGCAGCCTGAGGCTGGCCCCCATCCACATAGTAATCTTCCCCAAACCACTGAATGGGCCTTGGGTTAAGAGAATTCGAAGCAGATAGCGAGGTGTAAAATACAGAATGGTTGATAAACGATATTTTGAGGCGGCGTTAAGGGAAAGAAGAGCCTGAGATTGAGCGCCAATCAGGTGGGGGCATCCGGCGTGATCGTGGGAATGGCCTCCGAGGCTATGGAACTCGTGATCAAACACGCGAGGCGCGTCTTGTTCAAGTTCAACCACCATCTCCAGATCCAAACCTCATTTCCACAATATTTTGTCTGACTAGAGACTCTCAGCTCACTAAATGTTACACATCATGGGTTCCGATGTCGTGTCTTTGGGTATCGAAAAGTTTATCGAACAGCAACTACCCGAGCGCCAAGTCGAGCTGGATGTGGTCGTTGCAGACCTCAAGAAACGAAAAGCGCTTGTTTATAGGGGAAGATCTAAGGTCAAATCGTCGAGCCAGAAACAATCCTCATCTGGTCATCCCTCGCCACGAGTGCTATCTCATACCTTCAAAAAATTCAAGACCTTGTTCCAATCTGACACTACCACCAAACCCAGCCGGGTCATGAAGACCCTCCAAACAATCGTAGCCACCGTTCGTAGTGCGCTGGCAAGGGTAACGAACTGTGAGGTTGCGGACTATGCTCTCAGGCTGGAGGATAACATCGAATCCACCGTCCACGGATGTATAACTTCGAAACTGGACGGCCCCGTGCGTTCCACGGACGTCCTAGTACCAATTATGGGTATCGACAGTGGCGACGTCCACCTCTCACCCAAGGAGGTATGTGAAAGTTCTCTCCTTATGCCCGGTATTCTAACAGTGCGCCGCCAGATTGACTTCATTCTTATGTCTCTCATTGCGCGAATCATGAACAAGGACGCCCGTAGAAAGTTTTGCTTCGCGGTACGTTGGTTCCTAGCCCCATCATGCACCGAGTATGGGATACTCATGCACCTTTAGGTCACATTCGAAGGCCCTGAAGTAACATTGTGGAAGTTTACTAGGTCCCTGCATATCAAGTCGACCGCGTTCGACATGTCCGAGGTTGGTTTCAATTTCTGATGTGACTCTCAAAAGCTTTACTGACCGACTCGCCTCAGTACCCCGATCTGCTAATCCAACTTTTCGTTTCTCTTCTCGGCGCACGAAATGATCTACTGGGATACGATCCTCTCGTCACCCTGCTCCCCGATGAAAACTACATCTACGAGATGCCCTCCGATGGCGATACAGGTCCACGTTATTACAGAACCATTGCCTCTATCTGTGACACGCAGGCTTCCTACGTCACTGGTCGATGCTTGCGCGTCTGGGAGGTTGAGCAGGTGGAGTCCGTGGCGAATCCCGTACGCGTCCCAGGTACGCCCACCAGGGTGTTGAAGGACGTCTTCCTGGACTCTGGCATGCGCACCGAGTCCGACATCCAGGAAGAGCTTTTCGCCGACATAGCCAATTTGGCCGCAGATGACTCATGGACCTCTCGGCCCTTGCTGAGGGACTTCCCTCGATCCGACATTGACGCGCTGGCAGATACGTTGGAGGGCGAGAAATTCAAGCGTTTCTTTTCGTGTATCATCGCGAAGCACGTCGGGGCTGCTGATGAAGTCGGTGGTGTCTTTGCCTCTTTGTCGCCCTCATCCGCTTCTGAAGATACACCACCCCCACCAAAACGACGCTGTCTATTCGTGTACGAGCACGTCTGCACCGCTCTTAACGACATTCCCGTCCTTGGAGATGCCGTAGAGATCCTGAAACAAGCGCTCATACGTATGTCCTCTATTTCTAATATCTTTTAACGGTCCTGCTGATGCCTTCCCAATAGCACTGCACCTAATGTTCTGCGCTGGATGGGTCCACCGCGATGTCAGCCCCGGGAACATCCTCGCCCTTCGAGCGACATCCGATGAGCCTTGGGTGGTAAAACTCTCCGACCTCGAGCACGCAAAGAGGTTCCCTGATCCCGAGTCACCTGGGGAGAAAAATGTGACGGTACGTCGTCTGCCCATTCTTGCACGCTAACGTCCATTCTGACTCATATTAATGACGATAGGGTACGCCGTACTTCATTGCCTATGAAATCATCTACGGCTATCAGCTTTTCCCTGCAACCGCCGATCCAAAATTCCCTTCGTGGTCGTACAAGTATGTCCCAATCGTACACAGCTTCCAACACGACCTAGAATCCATCTTCTGGATCATCCTCTGGCTGATTTCCATGCGCATTGACCAAGAGGTACCCCGGGAATTTGGAAAGACATACTTTCAACAGCGCGTTGACCACGGGTACGCTCTTGCCCGCTACCGAGCGTTTACAAAGCCGCTCTACATCCAAACCGACTTGGAGAAGTCCCTTCGCCCAACATCGTTGCTTCGCTCCAGGTTCGTCAGCACCCTCGAGAACCTGCGGAAAGACCTCTACGAGCAATATATATCCAGGAACAAGGAGGCGAGGTACCACGACCCCTCTTCGTACTCGTGGATTATGAGCAAGGCGTTCAACAAGTTCTTTGATGCTGTCGATGAGTGCAAGGACAGGTGGGGTGATATTGCCCTCATGGTGGACTCGAAACCTCGCAAAGTTTCGCCTCCCCCACCGCCCCCATCGTCTTCTCTCAACCAAGGTGACGACGTCACACCACCGATTAAGCGAAGAGCCAGGGATTCGGGGGAGGAGGGTAGAGCGTCAAAGAGAGTTCGAATCAATGCAGCGGAGGAACGTCCCATTGTTCCCCGCTGGACTGGCCCAAAAACTCGGTCCATGACAAGGAACGAGGGTCGAATCACAAGATCCACCACCCGCTGGCTTCAAGAAGAAGAGAAACAGAAGAAACGCCGCTTGTAGAATATTGTGGCATTGGAAAATAGCGCATTTTGGCCGTTTAATTTTACTCAATGGCTTATGTTTCCCTGCTGCATGATCTGAACCCTTGAGCAACTAGTTTGGAGTACTCCTACCAACTTGAACTTGAAGGTGTGATTCGGCTTGATCACAGTTGATCGTGGGAAAGGCAATGTTGCCAACTGATGGGACTCCGTTGGAATCGCGAGGCGCCTCTTGCTTAAACACGACCACCATCCCCAGATCCAAGCTTGCTTTCAACCTCATTTATTCGATCATTCTCCCTACACCTCTAATCAGAGCGCCACAATGGATATTGACGTGTCATTTATGGGTATCACAGACTTTGTCGAGCAAGAGCTACCCAGTGCCCCAGTCGAGCTCGATGCAGTCGTTCAAGACTTGAAGAAACGAAAAATACTTGTGAACCGGGGGGTCTCTAACACTATATCGTTCAATAAGCACCAGCGCTCGTCTGAACTCCACCGGAAAACCCGTTTCTCTCACACCTTTAAGTCTTTCCAAACACTGTTCCGACCTGGCACCATTACCAAACCAAGTCGCGTCATGAAGACGCTCCAATCGATTTCTAGCGCCATTCGTAAAGCCCTATCAAGGTTCTTTCGTAGTGAGATCAGCAACAGCCATATTATGCTGGAAAAGGACATTGAATCTACGACCCATGGTTGCATCACCTGTAATTGGGAGGGCCCCGTGGATGCTACCAATGCCCTAGTGCCAATTATGGGCATCGACAGCCACGACGTCCACCTCACGTCCAATCAAGTACGTCAAGTGCCTTCTACGATCCTTTCCTAGTATTCTAACAGTCCTACGCCAGATTGATTTTATTCTTCTGTCCCTCGTTGGGAAAATCATGAACAGCGACGCCGGTCGAAGGTTTTGCTTTGCGGTAAGTTGGTTTGAATTTATCTGTACGTCCGGTATGAGGCTCTAACTAATCCCTTAGGTCACATTTGAAGGATCTAAAGTGAATTTGTGGAAATTTACGAGATCTTTCTACATCAAGTCGACGCCATTTGATATGACCGAGGTACGTTTCTATCGCGCACCGCCGTAGCTATTGGAACTGTTACTGATAGGCGCTGTCCAGAACCCCGACCTTCTAATTGAAGTTCTCGTTTCCCTTCTCTGCGCACCGAGAGATCTACTGGGATATGATCTATGCTCAGTATACTGCACGGAACTGGGATCGAAAATGCAGCGACATATCATCCTATTCATGGATCATAAGTCAAGCCTTCAACACCTTTTTCGATGATGCCGAAGCTTGCAGGAACGAATGGGCGCACGTCGAGCTCCCAGTTGATTCTGAACCTCGCTCAGCGCTCCCTCCGCACTCCCATCAGGAATCTGGTCTCCCAGCGGATCCCGATCAAGAAGGAAGACCTCGTAAGAGGGCCCGGCCGAACCCACTCTGCACTCCCGCCATTGTTCCTCGTCGCAGTGGCCCAGTAACTAGATCCATGGCGAAGAGTGAAGGTCGTATTACAAGATCTACCACTCGTCGCCTTCAAGAAGAAGAGACGAGGAAGAAACACCGTTTGAAGTAATCATACTATCCGTGTTTGTAGCATCACACCTCGTGTTTTTACTTTCGATTAAAGTGTACTTGCAATACCACTTACTTTTCATACAGTGTTGGTGAACCCGCAGTTCAGGAGTGGTGATAGGACTGATAACCATGGGCGTTCTTACCATTTCAAATGGCTATGGAGCGCCTGCCAGTGAGCTCTCTGATGGAATAAAAATACCAAAGGTTAGCATACCATTGTTGCAGGTGGTTGCAAAAATACCTACGGTCCCGGAGTGTCTCGCAAGCGGACCTTGCTGCGTAAAAAGTGCGGAGGTCAATGAAGCTCATTGTGCGACGGCAACGAAAGCGTGAAATGAAATGAGATATGATCCAAGCTCGTCGTCACAGTAGCGACCATTGTCCAAATTATGGTGAACGCGCGCTTACTACCTTGACTCCCTGGTCCCTTTGTTCCATGAACCCCACCGTGAGAAAATGCGCAGCCCATTGGTCTTGCGCTTTGACTGCCGTGGACATATATAAAGCGATCCTCTACCTGCCCCAGTCGAATAAGCACTACCATCGACCTAGATCCTTGCCTGAGTTTAATCCAAAGCAATAATGGCAAACGAGTGGAGACTCATAGAATCTGGACCTCGAGCTGACATCGACCTTCTCACCCTTGCTAGATCCCACAGCAAGGACAGTCCCTACCTCTGGACGACCATCGCAGCCCGTACTCTCGCTCTCGTTGACCTGCCAGCACATACCCTCGTACAACTCGACCATCCAGATGGCCCTCGCGTGATCAATCACCTCGACCCAAGCACCCCCATTGACTATGTTTACACTGTCCCCCGCTTAATGAAATTCAATCCAGAGCCCTGCGTCATCGTCAATCTTATACTCAGCGACAACTCTTACCTCCGCGCACCCAAGCTCTCGGACCTCGTCTGCGACGAGACAGTTCAAAGACTGAAGGTGAGCGTTGAAGGCGTGGTCACACCCCACGCTGCTCTTCCTAAGGAAAAATTAATTCTGGTCCTTGATTTTTGCGGGTTCGTCAGGCCAGGGCCCATCGCAAGTCCAAGTAAACACGGTGTCTTGACGTTGGGGGAGATCTGTACGCCGTGGAAGCTCCGGCGTAAGGGTGTCGACGGAGAGTCCACTGAGGTGCGGATTACCTGGGCTGCCGAAATAGCGAGGCACTTGAAGCAGTGGATTGACGTGGTGATGGATGAGCGTATACCGCAAGTTCGCAATCAAGCAAACAAAGAGCTGTTCATGCTGAGGTATCCGGCGGAAGAGATTCGCGTTCTTGGATTTGCATATAATCCTGATGAGGGGTGGGTCACTCCACTACTCGCGATTTCGCCGAAAACACCTCTCAACGAAGAGACCGGGAGACATGCTGGATATTAGCAGTTGAGGAAAAATATAGTGCGCCTGTAAATAAACTCCAATCTATTCCAGTACTGAACTTGAGGACAAATGTAGTAGACACCTGTTTAGACACAAATATTTGCCAGTATTGAGCGATCCGTCGGGTCATAGATACAACTCATTGTTATCTACACTACATCAATAGTTCATAGGCATGCTCCTCGGTATTCAGGAGTTGAGTGTGTACTGGCTAATGGACTGATACAGACGCGGTCTCGCTGCTCTCAACTGGGTCAAGTCTAAATACAATAAATTCAATACTAACGATTGTCCACTAAACATGAGTTCTGGCAGCCCTCTATTGCGAGGAGGGTCTATCCGACATCCGGTTTCCGCTGAACGTGAACTATTTTGAGGTTCACATCAATCGTCACGAAAGGAGGCTAAGGCTGCCACCCTCCTTTGGAATTGAAAGGCACACTATACTCACACTTCCCTTTCATGTGGCCAACTCTGTTTCTGCCTACCCACCTAGGGACAGTCTGGATTCGATGCGTAAGGGAGACCTTGTGGTAGACCTCGTCACCCGATAGGTGTTCCTCGTCGTCGACCTTGTTGTCGGTCCTCTCCTCTGAGGGACCTCGTTGTCGCACACGCGGCGTGTCCGCATTCGCTTCGACGCCCGTCCCGCCACTTCAACGTTTTTACGTTTCTTTGAAGCATCGGAGGCTGGCGGTTGGAGATGAAGCATAGCTGCTGCAACGGACGTTGTCCGTGGCTCGGTATCAGTCATGAGCTCTGTATCGCTCCACTTGTCCCTGGAGCGGGCGACACCGTCGAAGAAGAGACGCATGCCTTCGCTGACAATCCACGAGAAAGACTCGACGTCACGGTGTTTCCGTTCCAAGTTGCGATTGATGTACGTGGCGTATAGGTTGTTACGCAATGTATTGAGGCGCTTGTAAAACGAGGTTTGGAGGGATTCAGGGAGTGATTCCCTTATAGGTGGCTCGAAGGAGAGGCTTTCCCTGAATATAACGCACCGCGCCCTGGCAAACTGCAGATCGACTCGCTGCTGGAAATAAGTCTGTCCGAATAGTCGTGGAAGGTTTTGATTGACTCGGGTGGTTGCAAGCCACAAGAGGATCCACCAAATAGACTCCAGGTCATGCTGATAGGTGTGGAGGACAGGTACAGGGCGATAGGGGGGATCGAGCTTGTCGGGGTCGACCATCAATGGAAAGAAGTGTCGGCCGTCGAGTACTTCACACGCGATAAAGGAAGGTGTTCCCTACATCATCAGTAGGCAACAGATTCAGAGAAAAGCATAGACATAACTTACCGTGATTGGGTCCCTTCCAATTGACCCAGGGTCAGGAAACCGTTTCGCGTGCTCGAGGTCCGATAATTTGACTGTCCATGTTGAGGTAGGCGATTCTCGATACGCTAGGACATTGCCCGGACTGACGTCTCGATGAACCCAGCCCGCGCAGAACATCAGACGCAAAGCTAAGGAAATGGCGTTAGGACCACGGGTAAGGGGAAGATGAACAATATATGGCGTACGGATGAGAGTCGATTTGAGGATGTCGACCGCTTCACCAAGTGTAGGGATGTTGTTCAGTGCCGTGCAAACATGCTCGTACAGGAAGAGACAACGGCGCTTCGGCGGAGGGGCCGTTGGATTGTCCAGGGCAGGCACATCGCCTTCCCCGACGTGCTTCGCGACTATGCGCGAAAAGTATTGCTTAAATAGGTCCCCTTCCAATGCCTCCGCCAGCCCTTCCAGGTCGGTTTGGGCGAAATCCTTCAGCAGAGGTCGAGAACGCCAGTTCTTGTGCCGGCCAAACTTCGCGATATCAGCGAACAGTTCTTCCTGGATGTCGGATTCGGTCCTCGTGTCCGAATTCAGGAAGACATCCTTCAAAGCCCGGTTAGGTGTGCCTGGAACTCGAGTCGGATCAGACGGTGAGAGGACCTGTTCGACTTCCCAGATACGCGTGCGGCGTCCAGCAAGGCAGGTCGGTTTGACGTCCCAGATCGGATGGACCGTTTTGAAGTAGAGCGGCGTTGTGGAACTATCAGACGGGATCTGGTAGACGTAGTTGAGATCGGGGAGCAGGTTAACCAGAGGGTCGTATCCTAGCTGATGTGGCGGGGCTGTGAACAGAGCGACGAACAGGCGAAGCAAAAGGTCTGGTTGCTGAAGTGCGCAGTGTATCAGTGCAAATCTCGAAAACGCGCGCAAAATGGGAAGCGCACCTCGGTCATGTCAAAAGGCGTGGACTTGATGACAATAGACCTGGAAAAGCGCCAGAGAGTGACCTCAGACCGTTCACAAGTGACCTGGAACTGAATCAATCGATGGATCTTAATTTCGAGGAGAAGCTACATACCCCGAAACAAAACCTTCGACGAGCGTCTTCATTCATGATTTCAGTGGCACGGGACAGTAGTTTTGCCTTTGCCTAATGGATGTCAGTTTCTAATAAGTAGTCCCAAGCAAGGACAGCGAAACACACGCACCTCTTCAGATGATGTATAATTACCATCGTCTGCGATGACTGTCATCGGAACCACAACTTCGGTGGGGTGTAATGGGTCCTCCAGGTTCGAGGTTAGGCATCCTTGAGCATTCTCTCGGATGTTATGCTCTTCTCTGAGGGAGTAGTCGGTGATCTCGCAGTCTGTGGCCCTCCCGAGGGCTTTACGAACAGCATTGCCGATCGTTTGTAGCGTCTTCATGACGCGGGTGGTGGTGGTGGTGCGAGACCGGAACAGGGTTTTAAGAGACTTGAAAGTCTGAGGGAACAGTGGCCTTTGTGTGGATGAGGACGGTTTCTGTTCCAAAGACCGGCCTCGAGAAACGAGTGTCTTTTGCTTTTTAAGATCATCAACAACAGCGTTGAACGGGACTCCCTGGGTGGGAAGATAATTTTCGAAGAATTTCCCAACTGAACACGTCGAAACTTCAGCGTCCATGGCGGTTAGCGTTCGGAAGCAAGATAAAAGAGGATGAAAGTGAGATTTAATATCGGAGAGATGGTTGTGGTTCAAAGACAAGATGCGATGGCCGTAATTCCACGCCTCGGGCGCATAGGGCATTTCCCACGACTCGCGCCAGACCATGTGATCGCGTCGCACACGTGAGCCCGACTCAGTCGGAGTGGCTTTGCACATCAGATGCAATGAGTGCAACCGTGAAGTGTCGACGCGCAGCTCGATGCCCAAAAGAAGTGCGTCTTCCAGATAGATTTCCTTGAAACAAGGTACTCAGCTCTGTCTAGTGACATTGAATTAACCACTGCCTAATATGCGTCCTCCGAATGTACCACTCGAACTCGCAATCTTGCATCGATCTAGAAGGTCATTCAAATCTCGAGGTGTGTTACGGCTCATACGTACTTGATATCACGCTTTCGACACCTGAATGGTTGAATCCACATTCATATGGCTATTCGTTGGGCGTCTATACCCCCTCGGCGTCTATTACCAGGCCTAGTCAAAATCCGCCAAGCCAGGCTATGTTTGGTTCTGTGATGGCCTCGGAGGCATTCACAAGATCCAGTGTGCAGCGCCCAAGCTCATTTGTCCTCCACTGCCCTTCATCTCCTCCGCCCACCGACTGTTCTCCCTTTACGAGTTTCTCTGCAACAATTTCATCAATATTTGAATATACCGCCACTGTCTCGGGGTATTACGACTCTGCTTGGACACACGATCTGACTTTCGGTAGATCCACTTCCGACCATGATAATAGGTCCGTTCTTTTCGTATTCTCCTACCATCTGAACGACCCACTGACATGCCTTCACTGCCGGCTCCTCCCCCGCCTGTATTACACCCCTCGAGCAGTAGAACCATCAGGCTCCAAAGCCAACCCGCCAGAGTGAATATGACGGTATTTCTGGAGGACGAGAAAGCTGAGAAGAGTACCGCTGACGACCTACCTGTCGTTGTTACGTCTAGCTATGGGACGGCGGTGAATAGGCCACGTCATCCGTGAGTGGTTATTTCTGTCGTCGTCTCGTATTTGTGAAGGCTGATCGCCCTATCGTGGCTCGAAGACCAGCATCAACCCCAACGCCCGCCATCTACCGCTTCACGCCTTGGACGGGCACCTCAATGCTCATTCTGCCACCTCAAGACGAACCGAATCAGCAGCCACTGTATAGGATAACGGTCGAGCTGGATCTGAATCCTTTCCTTCCCGTCAGCACGGTCACACGAATAGAGAGAGTGGGCGGGCGCCCGAGCCCAGGGTCTGAAGGAGCCGGTGTGGTGGCGGAATTCTCGTGCGTAGCCTATTGTTCACGAAGAGTCCTGTGAACGCTGAATTTATTTCCCTAACTCAGAATGTCGATGAACAGGAAACGCGGAACGCTCACAATGCCTTCGACCGGCATCTCCACGCGTCTTTCGAAGGTTATCCGGTCGGTTGGGTCTGGGTCTGGGAAGGTGTTTGAGTGGACGTTCAGAGATGTAGTTCTGAAGTGGGACTGTACGGAGGTTCTCCAGGATGGGAGTGGGATGCTGGTCGTACGTTGCTTCTCGCGCTCACTTCTCTGGTCTAGGCTAACGTGATATTCACTTTCCCTGATATCCAGTGTTATCGAGTCCTTGCTAATTCGGCCAGCACAGGTCCGGGTGGGATACCCCTGCGGCAAGAGATACAGATCGCGACATTCGTCACACCTCCGCTCGATGGCTCTCCGCCTCTACCGGATGCGACGCTCACGGTGTTTCCGCAGGGACATGCAGTGATGGACCAGTTGGTTCTTAGCGGGCTGGTGGCAGTGAGGATTCTGGTCAGATGATGGCTAGCGGTCGAGCTATTCAGTGAGGACTGCTCTAGCTTGCTATCTAACAAGTATCTCTCATATTTACACTCATTGAACGGAGATGATGGATATCTCCGCAGTATGTCCTTGATTTTGAAGAACGACGCCTTCCTCGCTCAAATCTCTAGACAGATCCACGACAGCTTTAAAATTGGAAACCACGATGTTTACCTCCCATCCATCGCACTGGGGTAGCTATTGTGGCCCTTGGACTCTCCGTCCGTGCAGTCGATTAAAGGATCAAAGCTACATCACATCTGGCTACTCCTTGCAGGTAGAGAGGGCAATGATACATATGTGGTTATTCCGCTGAAGTCCGAGTCGACACCAGAAATGCTCCTAGAACTAGGAAGAGGAATCCGAGTCGTAAGTCTGAATGCTATTTCACTTTTACGCTCGCTTGAGGTCATGACTCACGTGGCTGGACTGAGGATTATTCGGAATTGTGCCGTTGGAAAGACAGAGCTCACAATTCTCATTACTCGGTACGAGCGCCCGTTGGTCGTGGACGAATTAACTGCACTCTGACCCTTTGCATCGGACGATCTAACGACGAGGGATATAGTAGGCCAGACAGGCCAGCAGATCGATGTCAGTACTGCTAAAAGTGGGTTCCATCAATGTTTCTGGTCCCGATTCGTAAAAACCGATGTTCATCATGGCGTTTCTTCATCGCCGGCTCGACTTGCTCTTGCCACACGTCCGCGGCCGCCCGGCGCCACTGGGGTTTCTTACAAGTTACGCCCTTTGCAACGGACATCCTCTGGAGGCTCTGACATCTCGTGTCCGTCTTGTAGCGTGGCTCAACTATACGAGGGTACGATTCTGTACAGTCGACTACTTGTAATGATATTCTCTTATTTTTCACTGGACATGCTCGTGAAATCATTAGAGTGGTCCTGGAGAGTGCACGTCCATATGTACCAGCTGCACTCCTATGGAGCAGATACAGGGCAGAATTCCTTGATAGTTATCGCAAGCTGAGTGTATATCCTCTCTAAGTGCTAAAACCATGTCCACTCACTCGATGTATTCAATTTATGTAGGGACATGGAGGTCCAGGGAGGATGCATTTCGCGCCCGAGCAGTGATGGCATTGACAGTGTCCCGATAACCTCCTAGCTGTCGGAAATTCACCTCCCCAGCTAGCCGTTTCTTACTATTAAAAGCAGAAATGACGAGGGTAGCCTAAGTATACCCTTTAAAACGAGTCACTGGTAATAAATGGAGGGGGTACTACTACCGGGGTAGGAGGAAGGACGCGCGTGGCCCTAATAGATCATGTGACTGTGGGTCCAACCTTCTTGATTGGCAAAATGTGCATTGTATCTCCATCAAAGACACACTGATGCGGTTCAAAAAGCCCAAACTCGACGAAACGCCTCTTGATCTCCTACCACGACATCCACTTCACCTCCCAAATATATCAGATCCACAACGGCCTTTTAAGCATTCCCAAGTCCTTGTTAGCGTTCCAATGGGGCGTTTGAAGACCTTTCCCCACAAGTACGTCTCGAATTCATTAGTCCTAATCTTGTCGCCACTGACCGAGCTTTGCACAGTACACCCCAGCACACGCCGCAGAAGCCTGGCGCAAAGACGATTACCAAGGACACACCACGTACCTCAAGGCGTACTGCAGCATCGGAAGCAAAGACGACGGATATTCGCTATGATATTGCAGGGGCTATGAACGCAGAAACTTTCGTTTGCGATGTTGAGATTTTCATCAAACATTACCTCCCAAAAGTCGAGGACAAGGTCCTCTCCCATGTCCTCGCGGATATGATTAAGAAGGAGGTCCTCATAGCTCGAGAGGAAACCACGGGGACATCATCTGGAAAGGCGAAAGCGAAACCCAAAGCGAAGTCGAAAGCAAAGTCGACAGCGAGCTCCGGGGCAAAATCAGCCACTGCAGTGCCACCTTCCACTCCGACAAAGCCCTATGACTACTCCCTGAAGGACTTTAAACCTCCGTGCGCGGGCGGAGAGAAGGATGCCCATGAGAAGAATGTCTTTGCACCATTGACCTCCATCTGCGAGGTGATCTGTGAGGCCCTTCGCGATGTCGATGGCGTGGACTGGAACGGATATTCTGTTCGTATGTGTGGCGGAAACAAGATGGACTCGAAGATCAATGGCTGTGCCCAGAAGATCGATGCCTGTATGACTAAGAACATGGACGAGAAACTGCGCGTCACGGATGTAATGGTCGCTTTCGAGTTGAAGACGACACGAACGGACGCGATGGTAATGAAGGTACGGCTTTTGTGTTTCTTTTTAGCAAGTTACTAAATAAATTCCCTTTTCCAGAACCGTGCGCAGATAGTTTCGCATTCCAACCACGCAATGAGCGAGGACGCACGCCGTAAATTCATACTCGGAGTAAGTCGGTCTCTTTGTCGTCCCTGGAGCCTCGCTCATCGCAAATGTGCAGATCACTATCGAAGATGGCGGGGTCTCGCTCTGGTACTTTTCTCGTTCTCACTCAGCAAAGTCGCGGGCGTTTAATATGGTTGAGGTGAGTTATTTTGACATCGACGTTTCTGTTATTGCTGACGCCGAAGCCATTTAATAGCAACCCGATTTGCTTGTCAAGATCATGATTTCCCTGTTCTGTGCCACCGACGAGCAGCTGGGCATCGATCCCCTTGTTCAGGTGCTGGACGACGGTAGCTTCGTCTACAGATTTCCATCGGATGGAGACAATGACGGAGACACATTCTACCGAACACAGGGCATCGTCTTCCATGATCGCTCCCTCACACTCACTGGTCGTTCTACGCGTGTTTGGAAGGTTCAGCAAGTCGATCCCGACAACGACTACGCACAGGTCGAGGGGACAAAGAATATGATTTTGAAGGATGCCTCTGTGGACGCCGATGCACGTACTGAGGATGACATTCAAAAGAGCATGTTTACCGACATCAAAGACATCGGGGGCAATGGGAGCAGGGCTTGGCAGAAGCGCCCGATTGCGAAAGACTTCAGCGACGAGGAAAAGGCATCTCTCGAAGACTTACTGGATGGTACAGAACAGTTCAAGGACTTCTTCTCCTGCATCATCAAATCTTCAACCGCAGAGCCTAGCCTCCCCGTGGCTCCCGAGGTCTGGGCAGATCCAACCCTCTTCCCTTACTCAGAAAAAAAGAAGCTGTCCGTGGATCTGTACCAGACAAACCGCCCAGATTCTGGCCCGAAACCCTCGGGCAAGGCGACTGAAGTCAATGCGATGGAACCTGCCTGTCGAGATCTATTTCCGCCCAAGAAGCAGTGTCGTTACATATATCCGGACGTCTACGCGCCCCTCTACGACATCCCTACCTTGGGTGAAGCCGTCGATATTTTGAAGCAATGTGTGTTGGGTACGTGCGACTCAATATTCGCTGTTTTCTAATGGATTTCTAACCGTTTTGTCAGTCCTTCAAGTGATGTTTTGCGCCGGTTGGGTGCATCGCGACATTAGTCCTGGCAATATTTTGGCGTTGTGGGATGAGTCAAAGAGCAAGTGGCAAGTCAAGCTGGCCGACCTGGAATATGCAAAGAAGTTCCCAAATACTGGTCCTGACTCGTCAAGTGCTATACCCAAGACGGTGAGTCCACTGTCAAATCCATATTAACACCATTGAATGTGACTCCTTCGCTTAGGGAACACCATTTTTCATGGCCGTTGAAATCCAGGGCCAATTCCACATTCTTCCCCCTGAAGCTGAGCCGCGATATTCTGCTACTGGTGGCTTCCTGGTTGAACAATACCTCAATCAGGCTGCCGCACTTGAGAAGCCAGTTGTACACAGCCCCCAGCACGATCTTGAGTCCATCTGGTGGATTTTTCTCTGGCTAGCTTCCAAGAGAGTAAAGCGACCTTTCCCATCGTTGCTCGGCGAAGGCCCATTTGACACCAATGGCCCAGAAGTTCCAAGTGTTGAGAAGCGACAGAAGGTCCTTCAGAGCTGCCTTCTGTACAATAAAAAAGTTCGCCCCTTCATTCCTCAACAGCTAGCACGTTCATTCCTCGTCGCCATTGACGTAGTTCGAGCCGATCTCCACAACGGCTACCTCAGGCGCAATGCTGAAGGCAGACAAAACGATATTGCAAGCTACTCGCACATCGTGAGCAAGCCTTTCCAGATTTTATTCCAACTGCTGGAAGAGTCGCATGATCCATGGCGCTCGGTGAAGCTCGTGACTGGTAGGGACTCGGAACAAGAAGAGGAGACTGAACGGAATGGGCCAGAGAAACAAAAGGGAATGGACGATCATGGCGGTACTGGCACCAACCAACCAAAGGGGAAGAAGAGGAAATCGGCCGCACCGGAATCGAAGAAGGGCAGGTCGACCAGAAGGACAAAGGCGGTTGCGTTCAGATTACCGAGGACGACTGGGCCAACGACTAGATCCATGACTAAGGCTGCTCAGGACCAAGATATAGAGCCACGACCTTTGAAGAAGGCTCGCCGTTAACTGGTCAACACCGCTGACTTCAATGTTAGTATTTCATAGAAGATGTGTGACTTGGAAGAGCTGGACTCCTGGACATCACATTCATTATACATATCCCTGGATGGATTAGCGCATGTATAGAGTTGAATGTAATCTATCGCTGGACGTATCCACGCATTACACACTCAATGAAAACCCCGATAAATCATAAGCGTTACACATCCATCGCACCTGGCTACCTGGGAAGTTCGCGAGTAAAATCTTTAGTGATCCTGAAGCTTACTTGAATAATGGGGTACCAGGACGTAAGCATACCGTCGAGAACAAGAGCATCTTGAAAGGCGTCCCATTTGATTCGGTTTTGAAATTCACGTCTATACTTGCGCTGGCCTCTAACCATCCTGTCACCTGAATGCTGCACGGTGGGAGATGGTAGACATAAATCACTGGGTTACATTTATTTTTCGACGCACTCCAGGGCGCTGCGCGCACTTGAGCGGCAACTTGAATAACTCCAGCGCCGGCTCACTGCACACACGAATACGCCAGATCGGCTCTCGGTTACCCTTGTGCAACTTCCAATCTTTAAAGCAGGGGGGATACATATATCATGTTCTTCTATCTGTATAGAGTAGAGCAACTCGGAATCTAGAGACCGCCGGTCAGTCTCAACTGTTGAATCTACAATCGATGATTCGAACCCTACTCTTGAATCAGTTATCAACGTAGCTCCAATGGATTCCTACGTACTACGTATGCTTATAGTATGTAACTGGTGTGAATGGATTGGCTTTTTTCTGAATTCTAGCCTGTCAGCGCTGTGAGCCTTGAGGCGAGCGAGTGGCATGAATCGGACTCACGTGCAGTGGACGCGGTCACTGCCTGAGGCCGTGGGAACAGTCCACATACCGCGATTGATGTGTGCCACCACCGCCGTCGCCTCTTGTCTTTGAACCACTACCATCTCAAAATTCGAATTGGGGTTCTTGTCTCTTCTACTCAGTAATTATCTTCGAGCGAACATCCATCATGAACGACAACGTATCGACTTGCGCTTTTGAGGTATTCTTCGAAAGCCATCTACCCAGCTCCGAAATCGCGCTCGACGCGGTTATTGGAGAGCTCAAAAAGCAAAAGATGCTTGTTTCGCGAGGCCGGTCTTTGCATCAGACACCGTCCTCATCCACGCACAAATCATCTTTCTCGCACACTTTCAAATCATTCAAAACTCTGTTCCGATCTGGCAACGCAAAGCCAAGTCGCGTCATGAAGACGCTACAATCTGTTGGCAACGCCGTTCGTAAAGCGCTCGGGAGGATCGAAAACCGAGAGGTGAACTCCTGCGCCATCAGGCTGGAAGATGACGTGGAATCTACTGCCCATGGTTGCATCACCTCAAATTTGGAGGATCCCTTACATGCTACAGACGTTGTAGCGCCAATCATGGGCATTGACAGTAGCAACGTCCATTTTTCGTCGACGCAAGTACGTGCAATTTCTGCGGCTGTCAGTTCCTACGCTTACCATCTCTCCAACAGATCGATTTCATACTTTTTTCCCGTGTCGCGCAAATCATGAACAAGGACGCGCGTCGAAGGTCTTGCTTCGCGGTACGTCCATTCTTGTCTGCTGCCGCACACGATATGGATAGCTGACCGTAAATTCAGGTAACCTTCAAAGATTCCAATGTGTCGTTGTGGTGGTTCACGAGGTCGCTTACCGTCAAATCCACGCCGTTTGATATGATCGAGGTTAGTTTGAATAACATTCAACAGTTCGACATGTTGCTGACTGATTCTCGCCGCAGCACGCAGACCTTCTTATCCGAGTTTTTGTCTTTCTGTTCGGTTCGCAGAAGCACCTACTGGGGTACGATCCCCTGGTGACACTTCTCCCGGACAGAAACTACGTATACGAGGTCCCTTTCGATGGCCACGCAGGTCCCCTTTACTACAGAACCATCAACCTGATCTGCGACTCCGAGCCCGCCTTTGTTTCTGGTCGTCGCTTGCGGGTCTGGGAGGTTCAGCAGGTGGAGTCTGTCTCGAATCCAGTCCGCATCCCAGGCACACCCCGCAGGGTATTGAAAGACGTCATTCTGGACGCCGGCGTGCGCACCGAGGCGGATATCCAAGGGGAACTTTTCGCTGATATCGCGAAGTTGGCCCAGGACGAATCATGGGCTTCACGGCCTCTACTCAACGACTTCCCTAAGCGCGATCTGGACGTTCTTGCCGATGCATTGGAGGGAGACGAGTTCAAGCGTTACTTTTCCTGCATCATTGCGAAGCACGTCGGGGACGCTGATGAAGTCACCGGCCACTTTCATCCGCCAACGTCGCCCACGGGGGATACTCCCCCCAGGCCGAAGCGCCGATGTTTCTTCATCTACGAGCACGTCTGCACCGCCCTCAACAATATTTCGACCCTCGGAGAAGCGGTCGACGCTCTCAAGCAAACCCTCATTCGTACGTCGTCAATCCAATTACGCCGTTGAAATCTGCTAATACCTTGCCTTAACTAGCGCTACGCCTGATGTTCCTAGCTGGATGGGTCCATCGCGATATCAGTCCCGGCAATATCCTCGTGTATCGAGAGGAACGGGGCTCACCTTGGACCGTTAAGCTCTCTGACCTTGAGCACGCAAGGCGCTTCCCTGACCCTGAAACACCCGTTGAGGATCGTGTAACGGTACGTTTCATTTGTATTCATTTAGGTGTTGACGCAAGCTAACATCATGTAATGATAGGGAACGCCCTACTTCATTGCCTATGAAGTGTTAGATGCGCAAGAACTTCTCCCCAGCAAGGCAGTCTCTTATGAGGACTTGTCATACGAATTCCTTCCTATCGTGCACAACTACCAGCACGACCTCGAGTCCATCTTTTGGATCCTCCTCTGGCTCATCTCCATGCGCGTCAACGAAACTTTACCGAGAGTGTTCGGCAAAATGTACTTCCAACAACGCGTTGACAGTAACTACGCTGCTCTCCGCTATCGTGCACTGACGCACAGCCTCTTCTGCCACCTGGAGCTAATGAAGTCTCTCCCGCAACCACTACGCTGCTGCACGTTCTTCAATCACCTCGACTCATTGCGAGACGACCTTCACCTTCAGTACGTCGCGCGGAACCGTGATAAAATGTGCGACGACCTGGCCTCCTATTCGTGGATGGTAAGCCACGGGATCAACGCCTTTTTCGACGCCGTTGAGGCAATCAGGAGCGAATGGGCGCACGTCGAGCTTATGGTCGACTGGGAGTCGCGCTCGGCGTTCACTCCGCACCCCCCTCAGGAATCTGACGCCCAAGTGGCATCCCCGCCTCCTAGCCAACACCAGAACGTCGCGTCGTCGAATAAGCGCCGGGCAGCAGATACAGGTGAAGAAGGGAGAGCTCACAAGAGGGCCCGACCGAGCCCTGTCCGCATTCCCGCCATTGTACCTCGCCGCTGTGGCCCAGTAACCAGATCGATGGCGAGGAGTGAAGGTCGTATCACCAGATCTACCACTCGCCGTCTTCAAGAAGAAGCAAAAAGGAAGCAGCGCCGTTTGTAGAGTCATATCCATGCTTGTAGTATCATAGACCTGAGAACAGCTTTGTTTTACTTGTATTTTTATTTGAATAAATTGTACCCAATATTTCTCATACAGCGTTGGCTGACTCAGAGCTTGGAACCTGAAGGCGAGCCGCGAATTCAGGACTGGAAGTAGATATCGTGGATAGATACATGGAGAGGCATACACACGATGATCTGTTCTTTACGACCTAACCGCCATGCAGCACAATTGTTAGTTATCGCGGTGGATTAGTTCAACATGGACACACCTGGCACTTGACAGCCGAATGTCGGTCTTGGGGCACAATACCACGATGATACCGAATTCTTTGTGGGCGGGACAAGCCCTCACCTTTCGTCTCCGACGCCCGAGCAAGGACTGCCATCATTCCCGCCACATTACGGCGACTTTGCGGCTATTCAACCTGATTACATTGTAACCGTACGCGGCCGTGACTTTGAAACCCGATTGTTCCTTTTCAGTGCTAGGCCCACAAACGTCGATGACGCTCTACCTTTCGCTTCCACCTTCCCTCCATCCGTACTGGAAGTGACTCTGTCTCTCTCGTCCAAAGGCGTGGGCTGTCGTCCAGCAGCGATTCAGGTTGGGTAGAAGGGTTTGAATGGTCGAAACCGATCTGGAATGGCTGCGATAATTGAAAATATCGACCCTATCCTCCTGTGCGCCCCGCCCTTACTTCTCGAAATGTGAGCGCCGCGTACTGACCCCTCAATTTACATAACCTCACCACTAGGAGCGGGCCTCTTGTACGTCGGAGCAACCTCAATGAAATGCATTTCAGGATCCATTAACAAGGTTTCTCTCGGGCTGCAGTACATTGGAGTCCTAATTGCGCATTTGCTCTTTGGGGCTTATATTGTTCAACTCTGTGAGTTTCCCTGCTGTATTTATACTTGCCCCAGCTGATCAGCCTTGCCCAGTCTGTTATGTATACGAGATCCGACGCACCACCCCCAGGACATTGACTGCTATTGGTAAGTACGTTGGTCCAGATACGATTCCCCTTGCTAATTTGGACTGGTGCCTCGACAGTCGGATTAATCACCATCGTTGAAACGGTCAGCATATGTTTGATTACGGAAACAGGGTGGAAATGCCTTGTCGCCAGTAGCTCTGCCCCGGACCTCAACCAGCTTGCTACCTACACCCCGGGTATGGCGGCGTATCCTGCCCTGAACGGTGTCGGTAAGCAAATCGCTGTCTATTTTTCCATCTGGCGCCACTCTGACTTGTTCTCCTTCGACAGTGGCGTGTACAGTCCAGCTTTATTTTTCTCAGTGAGATCTACCAGCAAGTCATCTGTCTTGGACAACTGCTGACCCCGGCACTCGTCGTATAGTCGCATCTGGACGCTATCAAAGCTGAGCGCGCAAGCATACATTGCACTCGTAATAGCATTGGTAAGTTTCCTCTGAGCAACTCATAGTCAGATCTTCTGACCTCATTCCCCAGGTCGCATGCATAGGTCTAGGTTCGACCATCATCGTGTCCACCTTTGTGCGTAGTCCATTGAGTACGTCTTCTGGTACTAATCCCTCACCTAAATCTTCCTCTAGTTTGGTCGCATAGATCAACAAGTCCTCGGTATGCCCGACGAGAAAGGCCTGACGAGCAGCGTCAGTGTCGCCCTCTCCGCACATCTCACCGCGGATTTCCTTATCACTGTTGCCATGGTTCGCATTGTACGTCGTGACCCTCGCGCTCAACGTGCCTAAATCTGACACTCTGCTTTGTGGATTACCGACTCTTAGCTGAGAGGGTACAAAGATCGGACCGTCTTGCCAGCTGCAAAGAAGCTTTTGACATCGTTCACGGTCAACACCATTGAAAATGGGATGGTTACGACTATATGTGCAGCAACCAATTTGGCCCTCTTTTTCGCTCGCCCCCACGACGCCTTGCACGTGGTCTTGTGAGTTCTCTCGCGTTCTCTCGCCACCTAGGATGTGGGGCAATTCAGCTGAAGTAACCTGTCCTAGCCAAGTAATTATTGGGCGCATGTGAGTACATAACCTTCTCCTATTTTGACTTGCTTTTCTGTAAACTAAAAGAGGTTTGGACATGTAGATACGCAAACGTCCTCCTAACATACCTCAATCGACGAAGCGCAGCCGCGGCCCCCTCCCATTCAGGTCCCTCGGGGACATCTTCTGAGAGTTGCCCGCCTGTATCTTCATTCCCTCCCCCATCGAAGACAAGAACGACGACGATCCCTCGCTGGTCATTCCGAAGCCGACCAAGATCGCAAACCTCGACCATAAATCGGAGCAGCTTGGCGACCTCCGATTCAGGATCGTCTCGACGTACTGGTAGTTCTGAATGGAAGGGCAATAAATCTTAGGTCTTTTTTTTTGGCCTCGTTGGACTTGTAGCTTATATCCACAGCTAATGCGAGCTTAATCAGAACGATTCATCTTCCAATCGACGAGCTTCGGTTTTTTCCACTCGATTTCAATCCATGGCCTTTGTTTGGCGACAGCCTTCAAAACATACATTACCGTGACCATTATTAATATGAAATATCCGAACATAGGACAAACAACTGCAAAGGATGCGAGCATACCCATTGAATGTGAGTCTGTATGCTTACACCAGAACCAGGGTACTAAATGCTCCTCATTTGCGACACAACCATGGGATCCTTTGTCAAAAGAAAGGAAAACGCCGCTTATGTCGGTTGATTTTCCCCTTGGACTGACTCGGAGGGACTTTTCACTCCTCTCTTCCAACCCTTTGCCCACCAATTCTACACCAATTCCAGCGGTACATCTGACAGATATCCATATTTTCCATCAGATGGTGAGGAAAATTAAAGCCACTAGTATCCCATTGTCGTCCAAACTTACAGTTCAGACCACCTTTGTCCAAGGCGCCAAACATTGATGCAGGCGCGATCAGGTGCCGACATTTGTCCTTTTATGGAAACTATAAGCGCTACCGACGCAGGCGCTTAATATTTCTCATCAAATCCAAGGACGGCGCTCCTAGCGCACTTACTTGATATAGTAGGCGTCGTGTTGGATTGTGGTGTCCCTTCTGACTCGAATCAAACTTCGCTGCTAGATGTCGCTCAGGCCCGCTCGGCTTCCTTGATATGGTATTCCCGCCCATTGTTGATCGTGCTCAAACAACGACAACGTCGGGCGGGGTATAAGAGGAGCCCGACGCCTGGTGTGAGTCAACAGCATCCCCCGTCTCTCGTCTCAATTGGTCTGCATCCCCTTCCCCGCCCCCACTATGTCATATCACTCATCGCCTCATTGGCCCGTCAATAATAAGGATTGGCAGTCGAACTGTTCCCGTTCGGTTGCTCCTACTCCTGTCTCCTCATGGGGAACACGTACGTCGATCTCTTCCTCCGCACTTCCACCGCTCACGGAGCCCTCCCTCTGCAGTCCCCGATAGCTCGTCTGGGCATTCCGTTCCGCGATCCATCGGTACGTACGCCCGGGCCTGAGCTTATCGTCAATGCGTGATGTATTGATCCATGTTTTTATTCCAGCATTCTCATATACATCGGGAGGTTATCCCAGCTCGTCGCTTGATTCGCCGCATAGCAACTACAGCGTCGCATCGATCGAGAGTTTGTCGTCCCCTCTCCACCCGGGTCTCCAACCTCAAACTGCCCTTTCGCTCAACCTCGACCTCCTTTACACATCCTTCCCTCCAGAACTCCCTTTCGATCCGCGAGAAAGCGCTTTCAATCCTCCTGTATCCAGAGTCAATCTTGAATTCGAAGGTCTTCACCCTAACTGGAAAGTCTGCCTCAAACTTCCCTCCGCTATTCTTGTATGCCATGTTCTGGAACAAACCTATCGCCACTGTTATTCCGAGATACGACGAGAACAGGACCAGGAAGTTCCCCATCAATTAAGAGCCCAGGCGGCTGCCTATTTCCAAAAGCGCGCGTCACGTAACCCAGGTCAAGCCAACCCAGCGATGATGCTGATCGATGTTATGGGACCACGAACTCTATTCACGGGCCTGACGCCAAAGCCAAACGACCCGACGACATGGGTAGTTCGCTTTGGGCCATCACCGTTCTCCCGGTGAGGCCTATCTATGGCACGTCGATGACCTTGTGACCAGTCTCGCTCAATTGAAAAGCCTAAGTCCGCGATGTTGAGCCTCTCCCTTGGGCTGCGATGACGTTTCTTTTATACTGCCTTCCGGCTACTAACCACCCCTCACTTTGCTTTTTATTGGTTATTTGCTTTCGAGTCTCCATCACTTTCCGACGCTTTCGATATTCTCCTAGCTTTCCAAGGACATTGCAGCGTATAGCAGCTACACCCCCATTCGGACTACCCCTTAAACGACGCCGCGGACGTTTGTATTCATATACCACCGCTTGTATTCCCACCCAAGAGTATACCATGTATCCCTAGTCATGCTGTAAAACTATAATCTCCCTGTAGCAATATCATCACCACTCCACCCCCCTTCCAACGCGTGCCCATATCTTTCGCGGTTCCCTGCGTTATCTGCGGGCCACGAGTCCAATGTGCTGTTTCAACTTTCCCAGACTTTCCCGTCGTCAAGCGCAAATCAGCCCGTGTGTGACACCTCAGGGATACTCGGAAATCGACGTCTCCCCAGCCTGGCTCTGGGGGAATGGGATGAGGTAATAATTCCAAAGGAAAACAAGACAGCGACTATTATACAAGGTGCTACAAAACATTACAGTTACAACAAACCATGTTAATCCAGAGGACCCTAATGTACAAAGCAGACACGAGAGCGAAGACAACAACACGATAAGCAGACCGAGAGCATGGGATCGTACATAGCAAAAAGCATAATGTCCTTAAGTCCAGCCCCATTAAAACGTGTATACAAGGGGCGCACCATATGAGTCAACCAATAACGGAACGGACGAGCGAAAGCGATAATCGAAAGCGTGGCCCTTCACTTCTCCTCAGCAGCCTGAACCTCCCCAAAGAGAATCTTCCCAACAACGGGGATCTCATCTCCCCTGCCCAACATATCAGAAGCATACCTCTCACACTCCTCGACATCTTTCTTCTTTGAGGCAACCCCAACCATGCACGTCTTTTGCTTCAGGAAATCGATCCTCTTGACCCCATCGTTCAGGGAGTCCCCAGTATCCTTGCACCTCTTGCGATAAGCGCGAGCGACGCGACGCTGGTCTGGCGAATCGTTCCCGAGAGACTCCCACTCCTTCTGAGTGATAGGGGTCCCCAGGGAGGTGTGCACAGCGCAGAGAACGTCGAGGTTGCTAACAACAGCATCACTGGAGCCCTGCTCGACAGTCGCAGAATCAACGTCGTCGTCATCGTCGTCGTCGTAGTCAGAGTCCTCGTCCTCGTCGATGTAGAATTTGTGCTTGGGGACCGCAGTGGCCCTGGTCGTTGTCGGCGAGGAGTGCGGAGACGGTTTGAGCATTGCACCTGGACCACACGCGTTGCCAGAGGCATGAACTACGATAGTCCAAGGCAGATCCTCCGCCTCAAGAACGAGCTTTCCCCGGATGGGCGGCTCGGTCGCTGGTTCCAAAAGTGTGGACACTGGAATCTTGTCGCCTACGAAATCGAGAATGTTGGCGTTGGAAGGAGCGACCGCAGCGTCATAGTTGATGGGAGCTCGCTGAAGAGAGGGGGAAGATAAAGCGAAGAGAGGGTGCATGAAGACAGGTATTTGCTTGGTAGGGTTGCTGAATGAGACCCTGCATTCTGGAAGCAAAGGGTCAGCACTCGATGACGACGTTGAGCAAACACTGAACGACATACTTGATTTGACCGCAAGAGATATTTCCGATGCATTGGTCGGGTTTTTGGGGACAGGAGGAGTGGAGCAATCCTCACTGAAGACCGACGAGTCGGAGGAAACACTTGACAGGGACGAGAATGAGGAATCTCGCGAAAGGGGTGGTCGGCTGGGATAGATCGAATGGGAGTGAATGGTAGGGACTTCAGGTTTCTTGTAAGTAACTGAATTGACTCGGTGAGTCGAATTCGAAGAGATGAGACAGAATGACTTACAGTAGCATTCGTTGCTCTGAGCCTTGCTCTCGTTCCAGCTAATCATCGGCGAGCCAGCCGGACTCGAGTTGCATGATGAGACGTATGGATATCCGGGTGAGAATCCAGGAGAATAGTAGCCAGGGGAAAAGTTAAAGAAAGGTGGTTGAGTTGGACTGAAGGTGGGTTTCGCGGGCTCTGCCGGGAGCTTCTTGTTCTTCTCAGGAGACGAGGGCGGTGTGTTCTTTGACTGAGAGTTGAAGACGGAATGACCGAGGAACATCTTTCGGAGGTAGCCCATGATAGAGGAGTCGTAACGAGTCGTAAAGATGGGGATTCAGACGGTACCGAGGGAACAAGAATGGGAGCCCCAACTTACTTATATTCTTTGAACACTCGTACAGCCGGTGGTTCGGTTTGCCGTTGGGCGGTCATGAGGCTTCAGTTCCGTTTTCTCGGATACGCCAGAGGAAGCAACGTTGCGCCCTTGTTGTTGGATAGGTATCATGATCGAACACCGAGTGCAGGGACCAGGTCTTGTGAAAAGGAAGCCTGGCGGGATGCGCGCTCTACACGTGTAGGGACCTTTCTGTTAAGCGAGTGACTGCTGGCAGGGCTAGTAAGTCATAGACAGGACCAGCCAGTCCAACGTAGGACTTCTTGATAGCTTGCCGAAGGGCGAACATTTTCCCTCCCGCCAATGTATTCTGTTGGAAAGGTACGCTCGCCGACACCGGATTCCTGGATTCGGACTCGGAATTGCGCTAGGGCACGAGGATGTGAATGAATGTCCTCCAGCAAGCAATCTCTGAAGGAAATGAAGCTCAAAGGGCGCTGAATGACCTTTTTTGTCTCTAATATCAGCTCCCTTTGCTGCAGGCTTGTGTTGAAGTCCACAGAGAACGGAGGGGAAGAGATGGCTGTGGGTGGTTCTGCACCAAAAAGGTGAAAACCCGCCCAGGCGCTGCTGCCGCGCCTACTTCTCCCGAGCCGTCCATAGCCGCCGTCAACTTCAAATGGCCGGTAAAGGGTTCTCGAGGTTCTTAAAGCCGTCCCATACACTCGCTTGGAGACGGTCAGAGAACACGCCCTCGGTTAACGTAGATATCGGAATTAACGCACATCTACCATTCAACGCTGGGTTAACGTTAAATGTGATATCGAATTGTGAAAAACCAGGTAGAAGCCGGCCGGCATTTCATTTAGTCCCATAGGACGAGCGAAGAGGAGACTCAGAAGACGTACTGACGTCCTCAGCTTGGACGAGATTCTGGTCAGGGGGCATACAAGGAAAAAGACTTCAGATTCAACAAAGTCGATTGGAGAGAGCAATTACGCTCTCATAAAGGCTGATAAACGTGCCAAATGGGCGGATAGGCGATAACGTACAGTACAGCTTCGATAGGCGATAGGCGGGCAGCATCGAAATGTTTCCGCGAATCCACTTCGTTCAGCTCCCATGGACCCTTAACCAGGAGCGTACCACCAGAGCGTGGTGACACCCACCGGGAAAACGTATGTGGCCTGCAAAAGAATCAAGAGAAAAATCAGACAATGGACACCAGTGAGAACACCCAGGCTGACCTGCATCCCTCGGAAGCTAATCGTGGCCCGTACCGGCTTGGGGTTCCAGCCAGAGTTGGCGCTGTCATCCCCTGCACAATGACGCGAAACAGGTGTCAGTGAAAGGAAGAATGAGGGTACAAAATCCCAAGCGTACAATTCAAAACGACCATTGAATAACGCGTCCATTCACCGGGCGAGCTTCGACGAGTGGCAAACGCTGTAGCTCTCAACGCCCACCCCTTCGAGCCCTCCACAGATACGCCAATGCGCTGGCCAAATGGGCCGTTAGGGTCCTTTGGCGTCACAGCTTTCGAAGCTTGCGCCATTGCGTAAACTGTATCAATTTACATGACAAAGACAGAGGTCAGCAAAGCCCAGAAGAGGGCGAGAACAGGACTGAAGGGCCTCACATTCTTGATTGAAGGTATAGCTGCCGTCGTTGTTCACTGTGACGAGGGGTCGGCAGCCAGGCCCGCCGCAGCTCGTGGTGCCAGGCAGCTTGGGATTACCAGCGCCATCCAGCGCGATGTTCCACATCAAGCCCTGAGTTGGATAGTAAGTAATGATTATCCAACCATAACCCAATGGGAAACTTCATTTAGATGAAACTCCTTGGTAGTAAAGCTTGGACTAGAACGTACCGTACGCGAGAAACGTTCGACACTTCCGATCCACCTATGAGTAGAGGGGCAGAGGGTCAATGGGACTCCGGGGATGGATAATGGACTATGAGATCGAGACGACGTACAAATTGTCCATGTACCACTGGAGATGACGTTCAGCTACACTGTTACGGTGATAGGAGTGTCGTTAAACCCGCTTACCTTGATGTCCGACCACCAGTCCGAACCATAAGTTCCCGTGCACTCAGTGAAGTAAATATCCTACTTTCCGCGTCAGAACTGTCCGTGATGAAATTAGGCGGGAGCGCAGGAACCTACTTTATTAGGGAACCTTCGCTGGAACGAGGCCTGGTTAGACACCGGCCCTTCGTAACAGTGGAAAGCGACGCCCGAAACAGCGTCACCCGCTTGAGTGACCTTAATCAGATGATCGTTAATGAGTTAAGGCTGGGATAAGCGAAAGGAACAAGCCGTACCAGGTCCACAGGGTAGCTATTTGCGTTGTTCCAATTGTGCTAGTATTGATTAGATGGGTCAGCTGAACGATAGAAACATGAATCCAAGACTCACGTCATAGCCAACGACCTTCACTTGTCCGAGACCGCTCGAGTCCAACAGCGATCGTAGCTTGACAGCAATCCTCGCCTCGACGTCAGGTGTCATCGAACACGTTGGGTAGGTCGGGTTCGTGTGTTGAGGCTCGTTCTATGAACAAGGCATCGCGTCAGAAACGAAACGTAAACCGGTGGGATAAAAGAGTCGGGATAAGACAGCGCTTACCTGTACCGACACCGCGTGAACAGGGAATCCCTGAGCTCGGAATCCTTGGACTGATTTCAGTAAATAGAGGGCGTCTGTATGTAAACAACCAGGCAGGGCAAGGGGGTTTGTCAGAGTCCAGATTAAGAGTCCGAATCACCGGAGAGGGATGATAGAGCCACGGATTCAAGCTAGAACGTGTTCACTTACAGGCATCACTGTACTGCGGCAACAAGCTCCCGCCATTCATGGATCCGCCCGACTTCATCCAACCAGGCTGAAAAAGGCAAGTCAGTATCGAAATCAAGAGATAAAACGCGGGGAAATAAGGTCATAACATGAGGGGATGCGGGGTAATGTGAATCGAGTGAAGAGTCAAGGACGAATTTGGTTAAGACATACCGGGGACCAGGCTACCAGGTGGACCTTGAGCTGATTGTTCATTCCTTGGATGTCACGAAGAACCGAGATGACTTGGGAAGGGACCTTGCCCATGTCAAAGCGGGACATGGAAGTGTCCCCGCTGACGTCGTTCAGACTGTAGGCTGAAGCAGGGCGTTAGTGACATTCGTACATAGCGTCATTGTCGCGACTCACAGCTAGCTGAGAAATCGGATGCACCGATGGGAACGCGAATATAGTTCAATCCGGCCGAATCGGGGTTAAACATAGTCCTCATAACATTCCAATAGTTTCCAGAATTGCGGTTCTGAGGAAGTGAAAAAAGTGAAGCATGAGTGATTGCGTTGCCATTGAGTTGCACCCAAACCGAACGAGCAGTCGAACCTTGAGATTATTGAGGACAGTGGCCGACGAATCCGCTGTTCAACCAGTCCAAACGTCAATCAAGATCTAGGGATCGTTAGAGACTCAAAGACGTACTGAGAGAAGCACCAAATCCAAGCATCTCCTGGAACCGCGCACCATCGTCCACGACAATGTTGGCCTCTCCTATCGGACCAGGCTGGACAAAGTTGATGGGAGCAGGAGGGCCGACGGACGTAAAGAGCCTGCTTCGATCCCACGTCGTTTGCCACTGTAAGAGATTGAAGATGTGATCGATGAGCCAACCCGAGAGTGTCGATGACGATGATGAAAAGAAGAAAGACGACTACTCACAATATCCCAAATCTGTTGCGACGCCACGCCTGTGGCGAGGATCGACGCGATCCCAGCGAGTCGAACGTGGAGGGAGAGCATGCCCGCGATCCGAACTCGAAATCAGCACCTATCAAGTTGAGAAGGTGGATGTCGATGATATCAAGGAAAAGATGCGCGAGGTGAGCGACGATCGAGAGTTGTCAGAGGAGATGCCCAAGGTACTCGCAGGGAAGGAAAAAAACAAGTTCGAGGGGCGACAAAAAATCACCATCCGGACCTCACCCCACGCTTCTTATACAACACCCAACATGCCCTGTGTCCGACCATCTCTCCCCCCTCTCAGTCTTCTCCCATTCCATTCATTCCATACCACCAGAAATCAGCCTCCGTAGCCACGAGAGCAACGTGGCTCAGAACCCAAAATCTCCAGGACAAGAACGCGGAAAGAGGCGGCTACACTCATCGGCACACAGAATGCATTCAATTAACGGAGAGACGGACCATTCACGACCATGTGGGGGATCGCCCTTGGCAAGGCGAGAGGCGGCTCAAGTGAGCAAGTGAATGATCCCCTCGACGGTCGGACAAATATGGGAATGTGGTATGCCTTACTCGGCCATACGGATGGGGCTCCACCAGTTCGAGCATTCCGTACTCAGCGAAACTCAGCGAGCGCAGTGATCGCCTCTGTTTTTCAAGTTGCGCGGACTACGACACTATACCTAGAACCGACCGGTAAGTAAGTACGAAGGATAACCTTGGAGCATAAAAGCTTTGACCCCACTCACCCGCTACATCCAACTCTTCACCCCGAGTTGCTCAACCCGAGGTTTACGCAGCGTCGAGCGCTATCGATCACTATCGATACCGGCAAAGTTCAGCATCAAGACGGCAACAGCGCCAGAAACGGCACAAACAGTCAGAGCCCTCAGAGGGCTCCAGCATCACGGCTCGTAGTCAAATGCTCCACCATCGCGGCACGAAGACCATTCAGCGTGAAAAACCATCTCTAGTCACAAGACTACGACTGGCTTCTTCACCATTAGCCGTATGTCTTTTGCAACGTATGTATGCATACCAGGATGCCCAGTCATTGATTGTAGTCGTCCTAGTGTATGTTGATTGCCATAACCATCCCAGTACATGTCGTAGTCGCCATAGTATATGGGTTGACCGTAGTCATCCCAGTGCACCTTGATTGCCAGACTGGGCAAAGAACATCATCATCATCCATTCGTTATTGTCTCGTTCGCAGGGAAGTAGGCCAGCAAAGTTCAACACGGGTCAAAGGTAGAGGCAAATAGTTCGAGTTGCAGAGGCTCCCGGAAAAGGTGATGCGGTGTAATAGCCAACGGAGATGGACATGGTGGTGGTGGTAAGGGAAACCGAACGAACGAAAAAGGAGTGGCAGACGCGGCACAAGAGCGGACTATGGCAAAACCATTAAATAATTACATAATAAAAGATACGTGATAAAAATATCAAATAGCATTTTGTGCTAACTCGAGAAGGGCTTCGAATGAAAGTTGCGAATGTGAACTTGATGTGAACGAAGGACGGACCAAGGGTGGACAATGGACTTTGAACCGTGATGACAGACTGACACAGACACAAGCAATGGAGTAAGAGAGACAAGCAAAGCAAACACAAAAGATAAAAGGAAAAAATGGGATGCGTATAGTAGTAGTACAAATGCAGGAGTGTGTCGAAACAAACGAATTGACAAATATATGCAGCAATGCAGAAAAGAGAGCAAGAGAGGGTGAGAGAGATCGAGTGTCAACTTGCAAGAAAGGTCAGAAGGACGTTGAAGAACGCCGTGAATGGGCTGTTGTATCAAGAGAGGGAGAGAGAGAGAAAGAAAGTTCCAAAACGGTATGAGACATGAAAGGTAGAAAAGAACACCAATGGCAAAAACTCTATAAGCGTAAAAAGTAGGTAGATATGGTAATAGATAAGAAGATGATGACTTGCGATATGATAAGATTGACACGACGATAAATGAAAAAGTGACCAAGATAAAGGGAAACACCAAAACGAACATGAAAACACCGAAAAGGAGAGTATGTGGCAAGGGTTCGACGACGATACAAGTTGGATAGACAGAACGCAAGAATAGGGAAACCAAGAGCAAGAAACTTCGCTGAGAACAGAAGACCAAATGGAATGTGGGAAGGGCGTAAACAGGGACGGATGGGTGACGGTTGCCCTTCAAGCGAACAAGGAACGGCGAAGAAGCAACCTGTCCAAGTCCAACGGAAGGCGAGTAGCGAGCACAGAAATAGAACTGGACCCTGGTGGTCAGACTGCAACCCGTCAACGAAGATCCGGTATACTCCAGGGATAAGCGCTAAACCAGGGATGGAACGACCAGAGCCCCCCAAACGCAGAACCTACAAGGTTCCAGCGTTCAACGGACCAAAATGGCACCTCTCATTCCGAGCAACCTATACCCGGAGCAGTCACCGGAAATTGAGGGCCACGCACCTATCCACCATCTCCAAACGCAACCCTCACGACACCCACAGGAGCCATCGCGGATAATCACGAGCCTCCTTGATGCATCCCTCCAAGCCCACGAACGCCAGCCTCAACCGTATCCCACTCCTCCGGGTTACGAGCCAACCCTAACTCCATATGATGCCCTGACGGATGGGGCTGCATGTGCGAGTTGTTGTTCCAAGGGTCTCGTACTGGAGGCTGAGGTTGGGTGTGCCACTCGCTGAGAGGTGTAGAAAAGCTCGCCCGAGCTGGTGGATTCGAGGTCGGAAGCGGTGGGACATGCCCTTTCGAAACCATCGACAGCGGCTGGTGAGGATGGTGCTGCGGCTGCTGGTGGTGGTGCTGTGGGTGTGGGTGCGGCTGATGAAGGTGCAACGGAGAGGGTTGATGCTGCTGATGGTGTGGATGATAACTCAACTCCCCCGCCCAGCCGGTGAGGGTGGAATACGATGTTGCAGCGAATTGGGGCTGAACGTGCACTTGAGGTTGAGATTGAGGATGATACAAGAAAGGGGCTCCAGGGGCCGCAGTCGAAGGAGGGGCTCCGATCGCTGACGGTCCAGCTGATGAATTTGCAGTGAGCGATGACCGATGGGTATGGCTGGGGAGGACTCTGTTGTTCGACGGTGAAACGGTAAGAGCCATCAATGGCGTCGAAGGAAGAGCGTGAGTGTGAGACAGTGCTGTCGGAGGGGATGATCCAGGGAACGGCGGGGAATGCTCTCCTTCAAGGCCCTCTCCTTCCATGAGACAGGGATCTTGGATCGTGGCGCACAGTCCATGGCGATTAGCTCCGTCACTCGAGGTGGTCGTCCATCCAGTAACCGTATCGCTTCCATCCGAAGGGAGATCGTTTAACGATCCATAGGCACCCTGTCCAACGAGGATCTACATGAGTTGTCCGAATCGCGAAGAGAACAAGATGGAGGAAAGAAGCTTACCTTTTCGAATCTGTTACTCCAATCGTCCATGGTGTTTGTGCGCTCGTATCCAAGGTCAGCGAGGTTTTCGTGCTTCAGGTCGGCGCCACTACGAGCCGGCGGCAAGGTCTTGTCGTCGAATGATAGTGTCGCAGAGGGGTTGGGTGTTGCAGAGCTGGTATCCCACCAGAATTGATCTCCAGTCGGTGATGACCGATGGAAGGTGGATGGTGGAGAGGGTTCGATATCGCCCTGACCCCAGCCGGATGGCTTGGGGTATCCCGAAGAACGTGGGGAGGTCGAAGGGGATGGCGGACAAAGCTCAGCGATGGACGGCGTCGCCGAGCTAGGAGAAGTGAACATCTGAGTGAGAGGAACGCTTGAGATCCCTTTGATAGGGGCGCTCCTTGCAGTCGAATCATAGTGCTGAGTCGGAGAAGGCAGTTGGTGCTGTGAATGGTGATGTGGACCGGCGAAACTCGATGACGCAGATAGGGGCTGGGGACGTGGATCTGGGGTATCGCCAAGGTTAGAAGTAGATGAGGACGGTGGCTGACCGGAAATTGGGGATGACGTTGGAGTATATGAACCCAGCGATGTCGGACTTGGGCCTGGAGAACTCGTATTCACCTCCTTCCCCAGCACAGAGTTTCGCCTCTTGTTGCCTTCCTCCCATTCTTCGACAGCATTGGCGAGCTCGGCTCCAGATTTTCCTTCGACGAGAAGAGTGGCGATCTTGTCGCAGCGAGAGTTGCGTTGTTCGAGGATGGTGCGTGCTTTGGCGGCCCCTACGCTCTCCTTCTCCTTCCCTTTACCCTTCCCTTTGGACTTGCTCCCGCTGGTGCCCTCAGGATGCTCCTTGGTATCGACAGGAGAAGATGAAGAAGACTCGGGGTCGTCGGGTGGATCCTTGGCATTGCTGACGGTGTTACGGCGTCCGGACGACGACGAAGCTCCACCAGTCTCCCTAGTCTTCGGCTTGCCTCCCATCTCATACGGGCCAGGCCGGAACCGCCAGTCCGGGTACTTTTCTCGATGCTCCTGCGCAGCCTCCTGCGCCTTGGCCTCCCACTCTGCGCGTTCCTCTGGGGGCAGTGTCTTCCAGTACCTCCCTACAAAACAAAGACGGGCGTCAATCAATCAACACGTGTACAACGCATGGCGGGGTACGCACCAATGATCTTTGAGAGGTTGCTGTGGTTGCCCTCGACGCGATCTGGGATGTGCTGGCTGCGGATAAAGGCGGAGCGGAAGAGGATGAAAGCGTTGGGGGGTCTCGGGATGCGGCCTTCGTCGCGTCTGGGACGTGGTTTGGACCTCGAGCGGCGAGCAGAAGCGGCTTTGGCGCCCGCCGACGACGATGAGGACGACGAGGCGACGGGCATGTGGTGGGTGGGGTCGGCGGGGTCAGGCTTGGACAAGGGTTGAGCTACACCTGGTATTGGAGCGGTGTTGGCGGTGGGGGACGTGATGTTGATTGCTGACGGTGTTACCTGGGAAGATAACGCAAGGTGGCCGTCATACGCGTGGTAGGACGTCTTGTTTAAGCTATTCGGGTTGTCAACGAGCGGCGGCATGTCTTTGAGCGTGTTCAGAGCAGGTGTGGGTGGTACTAGAAGCTGAGGCTGTGCGCACCATCGTCCTCGACACCGTCGTCGTTGACAACAACAGCTGGTGCAGCTGGCTGCATCTATCTAAACCCTCTAAATAAAAAAGAAAGGGTGATTAGAAGTCGTTTACGACACTCGCTTTCGCCCGATTCCCAAGAACAAGAAAGAACTCACTCGTGGTAACAGGAGAATCGAATTACTGGATCAGAGGGTACGCAGAGTCAGCAACATCGTGCTTTATGATGAACAGCTCTTTTCCCACAAAGCCAGGGATAGGTAAAGACGTCTGTATGTACCCTCTTCGATATCATACACGTCCTTCCTCATGTCCGTACGACAATAAGAAACAAATCACTTCCAACACGATGCCATCGCTGATATCCCGCTAAGACCCAAAACAACGGATCGAAGCCCCTTTATGGGAATATGGGCCCGGTACTTTGGATCCGCCCGATGTCGACAAGATTCGTGACGTGTGACCGTCACCTGACGGAGGCTTGCCTTTTCGAGCCTTGAGTTTGTCTTGGATGGATTGGCGACTCGACTGCCCTCCTTGGGATCATCGCGAATAGGGCCCCTTCCTGTCTTCTCCACTCACAAAATCGTGCACGTCGCGGAACTGCGGGGACTCTATAGGTACTTTGGGATTCAAAAACACCCCATTCCGCGCTCCCTCGGAAGAAAGACGCCACTCCGTACGGACTACACTCAAATCCTTCAACCTTCACGGTGAAATACGTCTTCTCAAAAGCGAAATTTCTCCTCCCATTCCATGAGGCGCCTGCATTCAATGTAATCAATGACTTAATTTTCCCATAATCTCTCTCTTTACGACATTTCATGGACTCTGTCACCTAGGTCGCTGACCAAAAGTCATACTGGGTTTTCTTTATCCACCTTGAGGAGAAGCTCTGGACGCCCTGATGCAAACGGAAAAGAACCATCTTAATCTCCGATCTGAACGAATCACCCCAGCCTTGTACCTCGCCGTCGGTCCACATACCTGGGTAAGATATGCTTTGAATTGATTCATACCCGTCCTCGAACATCGATTACATATCGCCTATTGCTGTGCAACACGTTCCCTTCGTCAGACCCAAACTGGGACAACGGTCGACAACTAACCATCTACGCAACTCAGCATCGCGCGCCCTCTTGTGATCACTTTTACCCTAAACCGAACGTCCAAACGGCACATTGACCTGACTCGTCTCGTTCCCTTCTTTCTTTCTGGAATACCCTAACTAGGAATTCGACATGCACACCATGCATAAGGGGCTTGACCTACTTGTCCAAAAATACCCCAAAGCGCACTTTGAAGTTTGAAGTGACCCGCAATGAAATCAACGACCTACCTCCATCGTCTCACATTTTCTCCGGGAAGCTGTATATATACGTTACTATTCGCGTTATGTACGCACTCTCCAAACGTCCAAAGAACAATAAGAAAGCATAAACACAATAAGACCTTCGTACGTACATCGAGCCTCAAGGCTCGCCTAAACCTCCCATCCCATCGCATCCCGTCGTACCCAATGAACCCGTTCGAACCCAGAACCCAACCGCGCTTCCCAGAAGACCCACTGGAAGAAAATTAAAAAACGAACGAGTTGTGGCTTATCGATAATCATAATTAAAACGGTACACCCCCCACCACCACAATCTGATTCTTGGTTATTTCAAGAGTCTGAGCCACCCGCCACTGCCATCCAAAAATATGAGCGTGTGTCCGACCCCCATCCGCTTAGGGCAGTCGGTATACCCTTTCGTTCTCCTCGTTCTGATTTTCGGGCAATGGGGCTGTGTGTGCTAGAGTTATATTTAGGTAAAAAAAGGGACACTGACGACGTACGTTATGTACCTGTGACTTCAGAATTTCGCATTGAGCAACGAGGCTGTCCACCCACGGCAAGTGTTTGCCACCCGTGTACTCGAACGTCGACCTTGAGATTCTAGACCCCTCCCAATCCCCAGTATGTATGACGTGAGTGCTGAAGTCGAAACTCCCCAACACATACCGCATCAAGACAAACCGTCCAGTCGCGGCGTAACCTCACCTTCCCAACCAAACTTACCTCGGCCCACCGGAAAAAGGCCTCGAATTCGGGTTATGCTCGCACGCAACAACAAAAAAGCGCGGTAGAAGACTGTCAAACTTTGAACACCCGTCAAACCTTCATAAGTAAGTAGGTGAATTCCTCAATTGAAAGAAACAGGGAGTCAGCCGGTACATAAATATCAATTGAGTTGAAAGGAGAGTGGAGGATGGAGGATGGAGGATGGAAGATGGAAGATACCGTAGGCAAGTTCCATCGGAATTTTTGGTCCCGTCAGTTATTCAATGGACCTGTCGAATGAGCCTCTCCTGTGACGTTTCCATGCCTTCCCCTAACGCCCAATCGAGTAAATCGAGTAAGTAAGTGGGTATGCTGGTAGCATTTAGAGTGGGTATACGCGCAGCACAGAGCACCCTTTGAGGATCTTTGAGTCTTTGTCTTCGGAAAGGACCCAAATAAATCATCTCCGTGTGTACACTTAAGTCTGCGAAGGTAAGATGGCTTTGTACTCATTGATGGCCGCTCTATTCTGATAGCTATATCCCTAGGACAAAGGGAACGCGGCAAGGTATACGGGAGCGCTGAGCGCCTTGCCTAAATCACCCCTGACCCACATCCACACCGACGTTCGTCTCAACTCTGAACTCTCCCATCCCCACGGAGTATTGTACTCGGCTCCTCATTCCACGGACCTCGAGGCAGGAACTTACTCAAAGGGCATTCCTCCATGGTATGCGGACGCCTTACGGACTGACCGGGTAGAGGGTAACCGAGTGGACCGGTGGACGTGCTAAGCGCCTGTCTTGGCGAATAGGCGCTCGAGAGGGCAGCGGGCGGCGCTGCGCTACACGGAGAGGTTTAGCAAGAGGATAGCTAGCGAAGTGCCTTTCTGATCCAGGAAGATTTTTTGAAAGAGAACTAATTAGATATCAGAGCGGTATTGAACGGAGGACGTGACGTTCGGCGACAGTGTCGGGCTCGTCCATTCTGGCTGTCAGCAACTTCATCTCGTACTATTTCCCCTCTTCGCAGCCGCTAGATTTACCGACCAGCTCACCGCCAGTAACCCTTATTGCAGAGATATCTGGTTCCACTGTCATATCTCGATCATGCTAGCGTCGTATAAAGTCGATTTCCCCCCTCGCCCTCCCAACAAACTCGGATATGGTCCTCTATAAACCTGACATTAACTTCATTAGCAGTGGACGTCAGACTCGCTAGATTGTCGAACTGGTGGCCGATGCCCAAAAAACGACCAAGGTATGCATCCACTCCAGATTCTCATGTTCAAGGACATCTCGTCGGTCGTCGGTCGTCGGTCGAAAGAGACCTACTCCGCCCTCTGCTAGCTTGCGATGAGAAGTGGGTATGTGGGCTTCTGAGACGTCGCTTAACCACTAGTGGACACCTCGGCTAACCCTCGAACCAATCGCCAAGGGCAGTTCGAATCAGAGTACTTAGTGCAGTGAATTTATCCACGACAAACGAAGGTGCGTGCTTAGCGAGCAATGAACTGTGGGCGATTGGTTGAGAGCTGCCACACCCAGACCGCTTGAATTCGCGTCCCGACTCTAGTGTGGTGTCACCGACCTTCAGGATGTCGTTCCAACGGTTGCACGGACGGAGCGTCCAAGGCCAGAGAGAGTTCTAGTCGGTGGAGCCATTTGAGTGACTCGTGAGAAAGGCGTCGTTCTCGGGACTCAAGGGCAGTCTGCGGGGTTAACATTCATCCCCTGGGTGTAGTTGAACCTGAGAGACACTTGATAGAAACAGATGGTTATGAGTGAGCTGAGGCAGTCCTCACCGGAATAGCTCGACCACTAACCATCGTCTGACCAGGACTCCTGTGAGCGTCGCATCTGGTAGAGGCGGCTGAACCATCGAGCGGAGGGCGTGACGAATGCTGCAATCTGTATCTCTTGCCGCAGGGGTATCCCGCCCCGACCTGTATTGGCCGCGCAAGTGAGTATCACGTTAACCTAGACCGCAAACGTGAGGGCCAACAGCAACTTACGGTCAGAAGTAAGAGCGAGAGCATCCCACTTCATCCTGGAGAACCTCCGTACAGTACCATGAGTTCACAACTACATCCCGGAACGTCCACTCAAACACTTTTCTAGACCCAGACCCAACCGACCGGATACCCTTCGCAAGACGTGTTGAAATGCCGTTCGAGGGCATTGTGAAGTTCCGCGCTTCCTGCTCATCGACATCCTGAAGTGTGTAGTTGCCATGAGCATTCGCATCGAGAACAAGAGGCTACGTACGAGAATTCGACCACCACTCCCCTACCTTTATACCCTGGGCTTGGGCGCCCATCTACTTTCTTTCTCTCTCTCTCTCTCTATTTGTGTGACCGTACTGACTGGAAGGAACGGGTTCAGAGTCGCTGCACTGGCTCCCAGCGAACGCCCACGACGATCGATGCAAGATTGAGAGTTCGAAGTTCGACAAATAACTTCTGAGAACGCATGGTAGGCAGTGGTAAACTGAATGGCTCACTGGATGGACCTCAGTCGCGCTTCTTTTGGGCATCGAGCTGCGCGTCGACACTTCACGGTTGCGCTCATTGTACAAGGCCACTCCGATTGAGCCGGGCTCACGTGTGCTACGCGATCACATGGTCTGGCGCGAGTCGTGGGAAATGAGAGTATATACTATCGTAGTGGAGTGGGATTGGGAATATTAGTAGGGTTGCACAAAAAAGCGGGATGATGCCGCAAAAGAGTGGGATTGATATTTGACTGCGGCTCCCTTCAAAGTTAGTGTATGAAGACGCGCCAGGGGCGCAAAATACAATATATCCCCCTCCCTAACCTCTAACCACTAACCCCAACACTAAAGCCCAACCCTAAACCATACTCTAACCCCAACCCCTATCCTAACGGCTGCGCTACGCGCAGCGACTAACGCCCACTCTAACAGCCGCCCTTCGGGCGGCGGGGCTATCGAGCGAAAGGAGGCGCGAGCAAAAGAGTGGGATGATGGCGTGATCCCACTCTTTTGTCTCAATCCCACTCTTTTGCTCGCCATCCCACTTTCTTTCCCAATCCCACTCCACTAAAGTTGTCATCGCCCGGGAAATGACCTAAGAACTGCGCCCGATGCGTGCCGTGACTCTTGTCTTTGAACCACAACCATCTCTGATACTGAATCTCATTTCAAACTCCTTTTACTTTGCTTCTAAAAGCTAATCGCCATGGACACTGAATTTTCGACGTGCTCAGTTGGGAAATTCTTCGAAAACTATCTTCCCACCGAGGGAGTCCCGTTCGACGCTGTTGTTGACGATCTCAAAAAGCAAAAGACACTCGTTTCTCGAGGCCGGTCTTTGGAACAGAAACCGTCCTCAACCATACAAAGGCCACTGTTCCCTCAGACTTTCAAGTCTCTTAAAAACCTTGTTCCGGTCTCGCACCACCACCACCACCCGCGTCATGAAGACGCTACAAACGATCGGCAATGCTGTTCGTAAAGCCCTCGGGAGGGCCACAGACTGCGAGATCACCGACTACTCCCTCAGAGAAGAGCATAACATCCGAGAGAATGCTCAAGGATGCCTAACCTCGAACCTGGAGGACCCATTACACCCCACCGAAGTTGTGGTTCCGATGACAGTCATCGCAGACGATGGTAATTATACATCATCTGAAGAGGTGCGTGTTTTCGCTGTCCTTGCTTGGGACTACTTATTAGAAACTGACATCCATTAGGCAAAGGCAAAACTACTGTCCCGTGCCACTGAAATCATGAATGAAGACGCTCGTCGAAGGTTTTGTTTCGGGGTATGTAGCTTCTCCTCGAAAATTAAGATCCATCGACTGATTCAGTTCCAGGTCACTTGTGAACGGTCTGAAGTCACTCTGTGGCGCTTCTCCAGGTCCATCGTCGTCAAGTCCACGCCTTTTGACATGACCGAGGTGCGCTTCCCATTTTGCGTGTGTTTTCGAGATTTGGACTGATATACCTCGCACTTCAGCAACCAGACCTCTTGCTTCGCCTGTTCGTCGCTCTGTTCACAGCCCCGCCACACCAGCTAGGATACGACCCTCTGGTTACCCTGCTCCCCGATCGCAACTACGTCTATCATATTCCATCTGATAGTTCTACAACCCCGCTCTACTTTAAAACGGTCCATCCGATCTGGGACGTCAAACCGACCTGCCTTGCTGGACGCCGCACGCGTATTTGGGAAGTCGAGCAGGTCCTCTCACCGTCTGATCCGACTCGAGTTCCGGGCACACCTAACCGGGCTTTGAAGGACGTCTTCCTGAATTCGGACACGAGGACCGAATCCGATATCCAGGAAGAACTGTTCGCTGATATCGCGAAGTTTGGCCGGCACAAGAACTGGCGTTCTCGACCTCTGCTGAAGGATTTCGCCCAAACCGACCTGGAAGGGCTGGCGGAGGCATTGGAAGGGGACCTATTTAAGCAATACTTTTCGCGCATAGTCGCGAAGCACGTCGGGGAAGGCGATGTGCCTGCCCTGGTCAATCCAACCGCGCCTCCGCCGAAGCGCCGTTGTCTCTTCCTGTACGAGCATGTTTGCACGGCACTGAACAACATCCCTACACTTGGTGAAGCGGTCGACATCCTCAAATCGACTCTCATCCGTACGCCATCTGTTGTGTCATCTTCCCCTTACCCGTGGTCCTAATGCCATTTCCTTAGCTTTGCGTCTGATGTTCTGCGCGGGCTGGGTTCATCGAGACGTCAGTCCGGGCAATATCCTAGCGTATCGAGAATCGCCTACCCTCAACATGGACAGTCAAATTATCGGACCTCGAGCATGCGAAACGGTTCCCTGACCCTTTATCCAGTGGAGGTGATCAAACCACGGTAAGCCACCATTTTCAGCGTCGTCGAACTCATGACTGATTTTTGATGATCTCAGGGAACCCCTTATTTTATCGCGTACGAAGTCCTTGACGGACGACACCTCTTCCCCACGGGGATTGACCTTGCTCGCATTGACCCCAGCCAACTAGCCCCCCCTTATCCCATCGTACCTGTCCTTCACAGCTACCAGCACGACTTGGAGTCGATCTGGTGGATACTTCTCTGGCTTACGACCATGCGGGTCAATCAAAACCTGCCGAGACGGTTCGGGCGACTGTACTTCCAGCACAGCGTCGATCAGCAGTACGCCCGAGCGAGGGCCCTTCTACTCATGGACACGCTCTCATACAAGCCCGACATGAAGGAATCCCTCCCTCCAGCCTTACGAACTTCGTCGTTCTACAATCGCCTGGACATGCTACGCCACAACCTCTACGCTGTATACCTAAACCGCAACAAGGAGGGGAAATTCAGTGACATGGATACTTACTCGTGGATCATCAGTGAGGGAATGCGCAACTTCTTCGATGGTGTCGACGGCTCTAGGCAACAGTGGGGTAATATTGAGCTTATGGTCGACACTCAGCCACGAAGCTTGGGCGTCGGAGCCATCGGCTGCGGCCTCGTAGAAGCGCCCTCGCCCTCCAACCAACCAACCACGGACAATGTGATAAAGACGCGTAACCGTGATGAGTTGGATGAAGACAACCGAGTGCTCCAAGAGAATGAGGCCTATTCGAGCGCGGGAGACAGCCATGTTCACGCAGAGGAGTGGAGCGACGACTAGATCGATGACAAGGAATACTGGGCCGATGACGAGATCTATGACCAGACGTCTTCGTGAGGCTGAGCAACAGGGACGAAGTAGCCGATAGCAGCGACAATGGCTTTACATACCTCAAGAAAAGGTCGATTCTGGCTCTGGCCAGGCAGCCCACATTAGGGTTAGCTCTTGCCCGCCATGAGCGGATTGCACTGTACCTTCACCATCTAATACGGTAAGCAAATCTTGTCATGTTGTTTGACTTCTACTTAACCGCCTACCTTTCCCCAGTCATCACCAATCGAATTGAAGGCCGTTTGAACCATCATGTCTTGTTTATCCTCGCTTGGCCTTCGCGCAATTTTCCACTCGTATTCCACCATCAACCTTCAGTTTCGCTGGTCCTTTCCCAGCCCGAATTTAGCCACCGCGAAAGGCAGGAGAAGCGTGATCCCCTCGACTTTGATAGTAGGTGTCCCCTCATGTGAGAATTACGCTCCTTTTCACGAATACTACTCAGGGGAGGCATGTATAGAACCTGCACCTCCACCCAGGCTCCAGCTCGCAATACGCGCCCGTGGTCGATTGGAATTTTTTCAAGCACTGACACCAATTGGTTTGCAGTTGAGTATGTTCCGAGTTCCGAGATCATCCTGTATTTCGAGGTGTCGTTGCCTAGTTATTGGGATAGATATATCGAATGTGCCATCTCTTTAACTTAAGAGGTACCCAGGTAGAATACTTCAGCCCCAATCACTGATTGCAGCGAGTCGAGAAATCAAATCGACCGCGTTCTGCTCTGTTCTTTTTTCGACTCGGGTGCGAAGCACTGGTGAAGGGTACCACCAAAAAAACGAAAAAAAGGCGACCGCATTCCCATCGAGATAACGTTCGATCGATGTATAGTCGAAAGCGTCTTCCGGCATTGAACTATGTAAAAGCTGGATTGTGGTTGAGAATATATCTCCTCTCCCATCTATTACACTGCTCCTATCAGATCTAAAGTCGGCTTGAGTGACAATGCAATTCGCGCACAAATGCCACGGGACAATGATCGATATGGCTTGGCGTGGGTAATATTTTCCGAATCGAAACAACTGGACAATGATCACCAATGCTGCCTAGCGGGACTAAAAAGCGAGGATGGTGAAACGCCTCTTGAACTTCAACCACCACCATCCATTGTTTGAACTGGAGTTAACAGAATACGAAGTATACTCATATCCAAAGCACCCAGAGCGCAACGATGACGCTTTACTCGTTGCCATTTTTGTATGTCCAACTTGGCCACTTGACTCTCCTCTTCTCACTGACGCCTCTAATAGAACACCCCCGGGCAAGAAAAGATCCACCCACTGGAGCGCCCTCGCGAAAATGCTCGTAACTCCACGAACCGCACCAGCTAGGGCAGGGCTCAATGCCACAACCACGCAGCTCCGAGGAGGGATCGCGGAAGTGATGAACTCGGAGATGGTTGGCTGCTCGATTGAAGAGTTCCTCAACCATTACATGCCCAAGTGCAACAAGAAGACTGTCATATCAGTCATAGCAAATCTGAAGAAGGAGAACGTCCTCGTACCACGCGCGAAGTCCAAGAAGAAGAAAGCCACAGTATCTTCGAGTGAAGACGGAAGAAAGGTATATTCCCATATCTTCAACAACTTCCGCCCGCCCGCCATTATCGAAGAGAGTACCGACGCCAACAGCACGGAGAAGCCCAACGAGATAATGGTCTTTGACTCTTTGGCGACAATCGGTGCATCAGTCATCGAGAGTCTGCGCAAAGTGAAAGGTGCCACTGTTAATGGTCATTCCATTCGCATGTGCCCCCATGCTCGTCTCAAATCCCCCATCGAAGGGTCAGATCATCGGATTGACGCAGCGATTACAAGAAACACGAATTTGAACAAGCGACTTTTTGATCACGGACATTGCAGTGCCCTTTGAATTCAAACTAAATCGTTCGCCGGGCGAGGTTTATCAGGTATGAGAGCACTGTGCTTGTCTGACTATACCACTGATGAGCGCTTTCAGAACCGCATTCAGCTCGCGTCTCACGTCAACCACACCATGACCGATGATGCACGCCGAAAATGGACCTACGGTGTAGGTCCTGTGTTCACACTACCACAGTAGACTGGTGCTCATTGTTCTCTCTTCTAGATTACCATTGAGAACGATCGGGTTTCTCTTTGGTATTTCTCTCGCTCTCATTCTGCCAAATCCAGATCCTTCAGCATGGTCGAGGTACGTCCAACGTTGGTCAGACCTTTGACATTAATACGTATCTAACCCGTCTTTCAGCACCCCGACATCTTTGTCCAGATTCTGGTTTCGTTATTTTCCGCCACAGACGAGCAACTCGGATTTGACCCGCTTGTTACGTTGGTGGGAGACAAAGACTACGTCTACGAGTTCCCACCCAGTGGCGAGAGGACGGATAGCAACTTCTATCTCACCCTCGGGTCTCTCTCCGAATTTCGTGTGCTAAACCTGATTGGGCGCAACACCCGCATCTGGAAGGTCATGCAAGTGGTCTCCGCGAAGGATCGCAGTCGAGTCCCAGGTACGCACGACATGATACTCAAGGATGTCTCCCTTTATCGCAACACGCCAACGGAAGGGGACATCCAGAGAGGTCTATTCCTTGACATCGACACCTTTGGGAAAACGGAATGGCGAAAGCACGAGTTGTTGAAGGACCTATCTGACGAAGGGAAAGCAGCTTTGGCACAGCTACTGGAAGGCGACGGAAAGAAGTACAGGGATTATTTCTCATGCGTTATCGACGAGCACGTTGGGGGCCCCAGCCTTCCTGTTGCAAGTGAGGCATGGGACGCCCCTGACACGTTCAAGAATGTCGAGCCCGTGGAAGAGAATGCCACCGAGTCGATTCGCAAAGACCAGGCCACAAAGGGTTTAGATGATGATGATAGCGAATCCGACTGGGACGATGAGTTCGAAGACGACACGGACTGTGGAGGCAGTGTTGAAAGCACAGATGGAGATGAACTTTCTCGTCCCTTCGAGCCGAAACAGCAGTGCAGGCTAATCTACAAGGATGTATGCACCCCACTTCACAACGTCCATACCATGGGAGAAGCGATTGACATTCTAGAGCAATGTCTTTTGGGTAAGTAGCGTCCAAGTTATCTCCGAGACTCTCGGTAACCACCGTTGATTGATATTCGATTGCAGTTCTTACCCTGATGTTCTGCGCGGGATGGGTTCATCGAGACATCAGCACCGGGAACATACTCGCCCATCGCTCCGCACCAGGCGCACCATGGCGGGTCAAGCTCTCCGATCTTGAGTACGCCAAACGGTTTCCGGGTAATCCTACAGCAACTGCAAGTACGGAGGTCAAAACGGTAATGTCCCATGGTTTTGGTCGCATACTATATTTGAAACTTATCACTTCTCATTTCAGGGAACCATGTATTTCATGGCCACTGAAGTCCAGCAATCGCAGGTTCTTCTTCCCGGGGTCCCCGGTACAAACGGAGCAGTCATCGCGCACAACTACCAACATGACCTGGAGTCCATCTGGTGGATCGTACTCTGGCTTGTGACAATGCGGGTCAAACAGAACCTTCCACGTATCTTTGGAAAAGAAACATTCCAGCAGACCATGACAATCACATACATCAAGGCGCGTATATGGTGCCTGACAAACCCGTTAACGGGTGACAAGAACCTGCTCGCTTCCCTGCCACGGACCTTGCGATCAACCATTCTTCATGGGCTCGAAAATGTACGTGAAGACCTCCAGCACGAGTATACCAAGCGGAACCAGAGCCAAGAGCAGAATGTAGTGGGGTCTTACTCACGTATTTTGGGAATAACTTTCCCAAGTTTCTTCTCCGAGCTACGAGCAAGGCGAGACGAATGGGAGTTTGTCAGGCTGAAAGTATCGAAGAAAGTCCAGAAGGAGGAGTTGAAAGATGCCTCCAACAAGTTGAAGCGTAAGGCAGAGAAGATGGAAGCAGCTGGCAATGACGACACGGACATGATCACCGACAGTATGGCGCAGAGCAGCAACATTGTAGGAGACTTGCGACAATATGCGCTCTTGCCTTCAACCCGCCACCATGTCCAAAGCAAGAGTGTCTCTGGCAACAGACCCACAGGGCCTATAACTAGGTCAATGACAAAGAGCTCAACTGATGAGGCACCGAGGCCTTCGAAGCGTCCTCGTCGCCGATGAGTCCTAGTACAGTGCCGATGCTTACCTACTCCATTGAATAGGCCCGGGGCCCACAAAGTTTCATCAGGTTACTACAATGTATCTCTCTCGCTAGACGACTTGCCTAGTACTATTGCATAGTTACCGTTTCAGGGCCAATCGATACATATGTTAACAGTAATATACACATTTCAAACTTCAAAATTTATGAGCATGCGAGGTCACGTCTATACTCAGTTCGACATGGATATCTGAACGGGATGATGTCTTCAATCTTCAATACCTGTGTTCCCACTTTAGGGCTCTGCGTCGAGACAGGCTATTCACTGTACGCCATTCAAGGTAAAAGCATATCATATAACTAAGGTATACTAATGACAGTGCTCCTAATCAGCGATGTTGCGAACTCTTAGCCTGTTCAAGTTGACGCGCTACTGACCTCGTCATCGGACGAGCATTCCTGGTCATCGACCTAGTGACTGGACCACCCTGACGTACGGCTACTGCGGGCACATGACGGCGGGTTCTCTTGGAGGGTAACTCATTGCGATCAGCCTCGGCCTTGCGTTTCTTCGGTTGAACGGGGTGGTCTGGCGGTTGAGACAATTGTTGCTGGCGTCTCGCCTCCTGCTTTTTCCTTCGTCTCTCGCGGCGTTCACTCTCGACGATGAGGGCAATTGCTCCCCACTCATCACGAGAAGGCTCAATACTGGCAAGGAACCTGGGAAATGCTTTGGATATAATCCAGGAGTAGCTCCCGATGTCGCTTTGTCTATTATCCCCATTCCGCGCGATGTATTGGTGATGGAGATCTTGCCGCAGAGTGTCAAGGGCGTTGAGAAAGGCCGAGGAGCGCAATGACTGGGGAAGGGACCTGAGAAGATCACCGGCGCGGGTGAGCGGGTACGTCAAGACGTAGTGTCGCGCCTTGGCATAGGGCCCATTGACATGTTGCTGGAACATCTCGCTGAACGTGCGAGGAAGCTTTTCTTTAACCCTTGTCCCCACTAGCCAGAGGATAATCCACCAGATTGACTCCAGGTCGTGCTGGTAGTTGTGGATGACCAAGGATTCCGGGTCTATAGGGAATCGCTCCCCCGTTGGAGTGTATTTGGGGAGGAGATGCCGCGAGTGGAGTAGCTCGTAGGCCATGAAATGAGGCGTACCCTAATAAAACCTCTGGTGTAAGTTATACGGTTTGAATATCGAGTCGATGAAACCCACCGTCAATTGTTCTGAAACAGTCACGACCCCCGATGCTGGGAACCTCCTCGCAAACTCAAGATCGGAGATCTTGGCGTGCCAAGGGGAGTTAAGCGTTGCGCGAAAGGCGAGGATGTTGCCGGGGCTTAGGTCGCGATGTACCCACCCTGCACAAAACATGAGACAGAGCCCTACCGAACGAGGTGAATAAGTATTCAACATGCGTCAAATTCAAGGGCACGTACCAAGGAGAGTCTGCTTGACGATATCAATGGCCTCCCCGAGAGTAGGAATGTCATGCAGCGCAGTGCAGACATTTTCGTAAACGAGGCGTACTCGACGATGACGATCGGTGCCTTGATCCATGTTGGAGATAGGGTCGATCAGGGAGACATGCTTCGAAACAATGCATGAGAAGAACTGCTTGAAATTATCACCCTTCAAAGCCTCCCCGAGAGCGTGCAGGTCGTCGTTGTTGGCGTCCTTCAGCAACGGATGGGACCGCCAATTCTTGCTTCGCGCAAAGTCCGTGATATCTCCGAACAGCCTGTCTTGTACGTCCGATTCGACGGGTGCGAGAGCATCGATGGACGAATCCTTCAAAACCATGGTCGACGTCCCCAAGACTCTCTGTGGATCTGAGGCAGAGGTCACCTGCTCGACTTTCCATACTCGGGACTGACGCTCGCAGAGGTGTGCGGATTGGCGGTCGCAGATGACCTCCAACGTTCTGTAGAACAAAGGGAAGGTCCTGTCGCCATCGGGAGGGAACTGATACACGAAGCTCCTGTCTGGGAGGAGGGTTACGAGCGGATCGTATCCCAACTGCTCGTTTGAAGAGCAGAACAACGAGACGAGGAGCTGGACGAGGAGATCTGCGTGCTACGATAAAAAGGTCTTCAGTACCCAGTGGCAGAATAACGGACTTGGGGCTCACCTGTTGCATATCAAACGGCTTAGACTTGACGGCCACGGCCCTGGACAGGTACCACACTGACAGGTTTTGATTTTCGATCGTGACCTGCAGGGAAATCAGCATCATGAAACGGTAGGGGTGCGATCCGACATACCGCGTATGAGAATTCTCGCCGAGCATCGCGGTTAAGAATCATTGCGGCGTGAGTCATGATTTTGGTTTCCTGAAGAATGGGGTGCGTTAGGATCACAATAATGTTCGAAATGAACGTCACGTACCTTTGAAGTTGTGATCTCAATCGGGACCACGACATCCGTCAGATGGGCTGGAGAACGAAGATTCGTTGTAAGATAGGCACTGGCGCCATTCTCGCTGCTTTCATCCACCCGAATGCCCCGTTCGTTGGTTGGCGCTTTGGCCTTCCCCAGGGCTTTGCGAACCGCGTTCCCGACGGTCTGAAAGGACTTTAGAATACGATTGGGTGCTGCAGACCCAGTTTGGAACAAGTTGTTGAGCGTCTTAAAGACATGGGAAAATGCGGGCCTATTCTTCGATGACGAAGAACGACTGCGCTTTTGCTGGGACGGGCTACGATCGACGAGAGTCTTTTGTTTCTTCAGGTCTGCAATAACAGCGTCGAAGTGCATCCTGTGGTCTGGGAGATAAGATTTGAAAAAATCATCGACCTGACACGTCGAAAATTCGCTGGACATTGTGACAGAAAATCTAATAGAAGAGGTTTCGACGCAGATAGATTCGGAGATGGTGGTGGTTAGAAGTCAAGCTGTGGCCGCGGTCGCGCCAGCCACGGCGGACATCAGATAACTGCAACCGAACTTTCCCACAGTCCACCATGTGATCGCGAACCACACGAAGTTCCAAGTTCGAGCCACGAAGGAGCCTCGATCGACTCGTTATTGTTCACCGATGGGAGTCCATTATTCGACAATACCGATATACACAGCAGGTACGACCAACTGACTATTCAAACTACAGTCACCGCAACGCCCACCGACGCGGCGCTACACATCGACCCACATGCGTTAAACCGAATCCATTCACATCAGTTAGGTCAATAATAAGTAATACGCAGGACTCCAATAGACTCTCTCTAAGTTTCTAGAAACCAGTAGAGTTTGAATTCACGACTTGGGTTTGCGAATCCTTTGGTTTCCAACGCGAATGAACCGGCCCTAAAGTGAACACAGCCACCAGACCCTAAGGGACGCGAATTCAGACTGTCCGGCGTATTCCAAGTGAGATTCTAAGCCAAGTTAGAGTTGTAAACAGGTGAAGGTCATCGCCTTTTATATAGTTAAGCAGCGAATTCAAATGGCACATGAGGAGAAATCGTAATTAAGGGGAAATTGTAAACATGTGCTAGAATCCGGGGTGGCGATTCGTATCCTTGCATATCGCCTTCTGTGGGGAAACCAGCAAAATGGGAGTGATAATATTGGCGTAAGGGTCATAGATAAACCCTCCCACCCGAAGAGAGTTGACAGGATATAAACCTATGAAACTGTCTCGGTGAAGATTGGGTAGCGCGGACAGCTCCGTCACCGATTCGTGCACTTCCTTGACCCATTTCAACAGCTGGGACGCAATGAAATACGCCCAAGTAATGATAAAACCAGGGTCATCGTCGCTCCTCTTGAGAACAAACCGTTTGACGATATCATCAAAAGTGCTCACCAGCTCCGGCGTCTCAATTTCCATCTCCCTGACATACGAGGCAAAGTCCAGACGGAGTGTATTCTTCTCGGCCACTTTCGCATGAGGGGTGATGACCTTTTCTACAAGCTCGAGTCGAAGCGAAGTGGATGTCGCGTACCTACCGAGCTCTACGAGTCTGGGTGCCATCGAACCATTGGACATGAGACTGACAACCGTGATGCACGCTATCTCTCTTCGAGGAAGGATATATGCGTAATCCACGTGTTCATTCTCGTTCAACTCTTGAATGGCACGGGGACCAGAAGGGCCGTCAAGTCTGATGAGAGTGTGCGCAGGAAGAGTCAACACATGGACTGCGTCGTTCGGGATTGGGGCGGACATCGTCTGAATCAGCGTTGGATGGATAGATGTGGAGGTTGGTGGATGATCCAGCTCGTCGAGATTCCACCTGGCTTATATACGCAGAAGCCACTCAAGCCACAACGCGTCCTTCACGATGAGTCAAAGCGGGGATCAACAGTTTCGGCTCACGGTAGCCATGTCAAAGCCTATGCCACGGGCGTCAGTGGTAGCGCTTGGCCCATCGAGACCTATTGGACTGGCGTTTAAGCAATCATATCATCCTGCCTATCCTTGACAATGCATGTGTATAAACGTCTTCAATGAATCATCTGTCAAACAACCGTATAGAATTGGGCGAGATTAAACAAAGGCTTTCGTACCTCTGCCTTCATTCGTAGCGCGAACGCTTTAAAAACCAGACAATTCAGAGGGAACAACACTTCCAAACCAGGTCCTGAAAGGCGACCGGGATTATAAATGAGAGGTATCGCAGGAGTCAGCCAATCTAATGAGCCTTTTATGAGTGGTGTAGATACGTATCAGTTGCAAGAGTCTATCTGTACGAAGTATGGCAGAAAAACAATATGTACTATGTACGAGATCGCCTATTCGAAGATCCCGTCTGTCGGGAGGAGCTAGTAGCAGTAGCTTTCTGGAGGCGGCGTGTCATGGATCTCGTCGTCGGGCCTGCGTTGCGTTGTTCCCTAGTCATGGACCTTGTTACAGGTCTCGAGCGTTGTTCCAGACGAGTGGTGGAGTTGGACGCTGTGAGTCGTGGTCGCTTTCGAGGCCGGTGAAGCTGCTTCTCTTCATACTGTTCAACCGCCGGGGCCGGGTTAACCGCATTCGGAGCTGCCGCCACCGCCTCAAGCTTTCTCTTCTTGGACAACGCCGCCTGTGGGACAGCCTGCCTGGCCTCCCGTGACTCTGTCTCGACGATAAGCTGGACAGAAGTCCACGCGTCCCTAGATTTTTCGATACCTCGGAAGAACTTGGAAACGCCCTTGCCCATCATCCACGAATAGCTGCCCGGGTCTTCTTGAGCTTTGGCTCTGAATCGCAGCTTGTACAAGCGCCACAGATCAAGCCTAAAAGCATCGAGGCACCGTATGAAGCTTAACGGCTTCCTATGCAGAACTGGTGGGAGGTCCGTTGGAAAATTGGCACTTGAGTCGATAGTATCCAAGCGGGACAGGAGCATTTCACGTGTCCTACCATGCCAATGGTCGTTGCTGTGTTTGAAGTACTTTTGGCTCCATTGACGCGAAAAGCTGGCACGGGTCCTGGCGGTGACGAGCCAGAGGACGATCCACCATATTGATTCGAGATCGTGCTGGAAGCTGTGCAATATTGGCAGGAAAGGTGCAAAATCTTCTGCCGAGAATTCGGGGTCGCTGTCGTGGTCGGTCTCCGCCGTGGGGTCATCACCAGGTACAAACGGCATTCCAGTTTGCAGCTCACAGGCCATAAAAAATGGGGTTCCCTTCGAAAAGAAATAACAGATTAGCTTTTGCCCGAGGACCTGATAAACGTGATCGCTTACAATTGGTTTTTCGTCTTTCTGAATCTCAGGGTCAAGGAATTTTCTCGCGAATTCCAGATCAGATAGCTTCATCTCCCAGAGGCCCTCTGATGCCCGGCGAATAGCGAGAATATTCCCCACACTGATGTCCCGGTGGATCCATCCAGCGCAGTACATCAATCGCATGGCTGATACAAAAGTCAGGCTCTGGTCGGCGAACAAGGACAGCTTACGTACCTGTGACGCACTGCTTGAGGATGTCGATGGCTTCTCCGAGTGTGGGGATGTCCCAAAGTGGCGTGCAGATGAATTCGTAGAGGTAGAAGCACTGGCGCTTCGGTATACAGCTCGATTTGGCGTCGTCGGTGAGAGGAAGAGCGGGATATGGATGAGATTTGCCGACATGACTGGCGACGATACATGAAAAATATTTCTTGAAGTTCTCCCCGTGCAAGGCATCCGCGATCGCGTCCATATCTTCCTCCCGCATGTCCTTCAGAGCTTCTGCCGAACGCCAGTTAGCGCGCTTCCCAAAGTCAGCAATATCAGCGAAGAGCTGTCGCTGAATGTCCACCTCGGGTTTCACAGTGCGCGCATCGAGGGACACGTCTTTGAGGATCCTGTTGGAAGTCCCGGGAACGCGCCTCAGGTCAGTGGGCGAGAAAACCTGCTTCACCTTCCAAATCCGGGCACTGCGTCCGACAGGATCGTCGGAGTGGAACTCGGAAACGAGCTCGACGGTCTGGTAATAGAGAGAGCCTTTTCTTCCCTCATCTGGTGGCAGTTCGTAGACGTAGGTAAGGTCCGGGAGCAGGGTGACCAAGGGATCGTATCCGAGGTTCTCATCTGTGGCTGCCATCAAAGCTATAAAGGTTTGGACGACGAAATTGGTGTTCTGGGCGTCGATTGTCATTAAGGGCGATGGTTTGAGATTGGAAATTGGGACACATACCTCGAGAATGTTGAACGGAGTAGATTTAATGCATAGAGACCGAGAAAGATACCAGACCGACATGTTGGAACCGTTGATGGTGATCTAATGGGCAAACAAGCCATTAGCCCTCGATCGTTTTCTAAGATAAGGTACCTACTGCGTAGAGGTGCCTTCGGCGACCGTCTTTATTCAACACACGGAGAAAGTCTGGGAGGGGATCGGGAATGTTCTAAGAGGTCACCAAGCCATTAGCCGATGTAGATGGACACAACCAAACGTTACTACATACGTGGTCATTACCACTGGTCCCAGTTGTCACGCGTAAAGGGATCACAACGTCGGTCGACCGCAGAGGTACACCCTTGTTGGCGGTCAGGCAAGTGGCTATAGTGGCATCTTCCCCCTCGACACTGCGGAAGGAGTGGTTGTTGATGTTTGCCTCAGCGATCCTCTCCATCGCCTTGCGTACGCTATTCCATGTTGCCTGCAGCGCCTTCAGCACACGATCCGGTTTGGCGTAACCTGAACGAAAGAGCCCATTAAAGAAATTAAAGATATAACCGCTTCGAGATACGGCTGCAGCGGGCTGGGCGAGAGGGCGACCACGAACTGCCAGGACCTTTTGTGCCTGCAGCTCTGCCATAATTGCGTCGAAGTTGCTCAAGCCGTCCTTTGGTAGGTAAGTTTGAATAAATTCTTCAGCAGGGCATGTAACAGGTTCGTATCCCATGGTGGATGTAGGAGCTGAGTCGTGAAAAACAGATATTGAGTAAAACGATGGTGGTGGTGCAAAGACACGCAGAACAGTTTGTTCGTTGTGCTTTGGTCGGAAAGTCGGAAAGGGAGAAAGTTCCCACACAGCCACAATATGATCGCGAGGATTGCGGACGCTATGCGCCGTCTTTGAAGGGCTGTGGCACTTCCCCACAACACCCTTCTCAGCGCCCACCACACAATGCTACATTGATTTCCCCCATATACATAGGGCCAGTCAGGCTGCTTTTCCCCCCAATGTATACTTGATAGTCTGCTAAATTGGGCAGCCATGTAGTCCCATCCTCGTCAGTTCAATTGGACTCTACCCTTTTTGCTATGATGTACCTTGTAACCTTGTAACTAAGCCAATTGGTCAAACGTACTTGCTAGGTATTCCTCATCGTATAATTGGACTCTACCCTTTTCTATTCTGTACCTAGTAACAAGCTAATTGGTCAGATATACCTGCTAGCAACTCCACTCTATAGGAACCCATAAAACACGCCAACGAAGGACCAAATCGGTCATAGACCCCCAATTGAGCAGACCATGTTGAACTCCCTAGAAAAACATACCAATTGGGGAATCAAGTCAGCTGTCCGGTTGCCCAGTTCTCAAAGAAGCACGATCCCATCGGCTCCATTAGGGAGCCGGACCCCCTCACCTCGGTTACATTCCAATCATGCTCCCCAATTGACTCGATGAAATGCCGCGCTGATTTGAATACCCCGATTTAGGGTACGAGCACCGAACGCTCCCCGATTGACTCGATGAGATGGCGCGCTGATTTGAACACCCCAATTAAAGGTACGAGCACCCCATTACCCCTACTTCGCATTAATTGAGCGCCCCAACCGACTCGAGCAAACCGAACGGCAGTAGCCCCGCGCCAATCCGAAGCATTGGGTTTGTGGCGGACGATTGGTCAGTATAAGGTCTCCCCACATGCTCTTCCCTCCAATTCAACTATAAGTCGTCCACAGCCGGACTCTCGACCCAACGACACGCCCTTCCGCGCCTCCATCATTCAACTGCACTAGAACCTATCATGCCTCCCAAGACTTCGGCAAGTGCTCGCATGCTCGATGCCCTCCAATCGTTCTTTCTCGTGATCGCAACCATCCCCCGATGGCGACACCTCGACGAGAAAATAGTTCAACGCAACAAACTTGCCCTCAGAGACTCTACAGTCAGATTAACCTCAACATAACCCTCGATACTTAATTTCACTGACACGTCTGCTTAGAGAACCATCTACTCGTGCGCCAACGCCGAGAACTTGCGCGAGTCGATTCATCTCGGCGATGACCTGTTGCGGTGGATAGGCAAGGATGGCAAAAAATACGACGGGAGGCCTGAAGAAATCCCCCTCGATTTCTTAGAGTCATCTGCTCTAGGTCAACCCGCCCCCCTCCTCGCTCGACTCCGTCCCTCCTGCAAGAAGCTACTCACTGACCAGGCCGTCCTCAAGAAGTATCTCACTCTCGACGGCGGCGACGATAACGAAGCAGCGCCCAGCAAACGAGTCACGATCAAGCAGGAACCCAGCAGCCGTCCTCCCAAGCGCAATATCCCTGAAGACGATGAGTCGAACCACTCCCGTCCAGGCCCCGCGACCAAGAAGTCTCGGGCTGACTCGTCTTCCACTCAGCCTCCCACAGATGCTCGTCCACCAGCACCCCGCGTAAGTCGCCACCCCCATCCAGCGCTTTCTGACTCTTACACTACTTTCTTCCCCCAGAGTACCGCACAAACGAATTCTCAGAAGGGCGACAAGCAATCAACCATTTTCAAACCGACCCCAGTACGTATATACCTCTGCTACTCGATGAATTGGCTAAGTCCGGCAGGTCAAGCTCCCTCAAACCCCTCAAAATTCGGAAACCGCCCAACAGGATCGTGACGAAGACGAGGTTCGTGCGTCCCCACCCCTACTAGTGCCTCAGTTACTGACTCCAACAAAACCCTTCCCTCCATGCACCAGTCCGAAAGCGACGATGAACCACCCCCAGCCACCCATTCTCGTTACCGACCGATCAGATCACCGTGTCGCGACGATCTGCCTTCTACTGACCCGTCTCGGGATCTCGCTGACCTCATTCAGCTACACGTCAATCAGACCGCGAGGATTACCGAGGTCCAAGGTCACTGTCGGGTTCTCATGGATTACTACACCAGGGAAAGAAATTTCTACCGCATGCAGCTCGATGAGCTTAAGAAGACGGTCGACGCGCGAGAATCCGAGGTCGAAGGGTTGAGGCAGCAGGTACAGCAGATTCGTCGGTACCTAGGGTTTGGGCAAGTGCGTCTACAATCCCACCTTGTGAAGCTTTGTAGCCGTTTCTGATCTACATTCTCAAGGACTCGAAACAGCCGCCTCAACACCATTCTCAGCACCCTCCACGTCCCCATTCTGTTCCTGCCGTCGCCCCAGGCCATTCTGCACATTCTGCAGACTTCGTCGTACCCCAGGGACTCTCGATGCATCCGCCGCAACCCACCACTCCGCATATTCCCAACAATACGCCTCCCACTTCGCTCCAGAACATGCACGCCAACACCAACAACTTCGAAAACTCCAACAACTTTGGAAGTTCTATGGAGTTCCAAGGCCAGTTCGCCAATGGCTCCTCTTACCCTCCATTTCCTTCTAGTGCCCCACCCCAGGACAGGATGTTCGACGTGAACAATTTAAACCCACTCGATCCCAATTTCATTCCTCAGAACCAGAATGGTCCTCCTCTCACTCTCCCCCAACAGGAGCCTGGGTCTATGTAGTGTTATTTCTATCCTCATTCTGTTAATCTTCATGGCATCTCCCTTGTCCTTGTAAAATTTTCTTTCCTGAATCTAATGCCTCTTGAACTTCACTTCATCCTCACCAGAATGAACTTGTGCCATTCAGCCGGACGTTGTAAGAATATCATAATGGAATTACAGTGAGCGCCTCTATCTAATGCTTTTCACATGTTTCCGATTGTACCGATGTTTTCCCGCACCAGAGTTCACTTTGCCCCACCCACGCCTTGCCCAAGCCCAAAATTGGTCCGTCCAATTCGACACACCTCTTTCATCGGCCCAATTAGGCCTGGCTCTAGTTGAAGACGTCTAATTGGATTGTACCATATGGCACCCCATGTTGATCGTCCCAATTAGGCCTGGCTCTCGTTGCCCACGCCTAATTGGAGTGTACCATATGGCACCACACGTTGATCGTCCCAATTAGTCCCCGTCGCAGACGTCTAATTGGAGGGTACCATGTGGCACCCCATGTCAATCGTCCCAATTAGTCTACCTTCTCAAGGCAAATTCCCGACTCGACACACCAGGTTCACCGGCCCAATTGGACCTTACAGTCGGTCTAAGCTTCCAATATGCCCATCTAAAAAGTAGTCCATAGATGCTCATGTAACAGTAGTCATTCTTTTCGAATTTCAATAATAAAGAAACCGCACCATGTATATACGACGAAAAGTGAAGCCATTAGGAAATGCCAGAGACAATGAAGACGCCAAATGCAAGAGTGAATGAAAATGAGTCCAAAGCAACTATGTCATCGCCTCCCTCCCCTCCCTCCCCTCCCTCCCCGGCTACGAGTGTTGGGACGAGGCTGTGGTAATTCATCTTCGGCAGCACGCTTCCGAGACGCACCTCGGGTGGTGCGAGGTAGCTTGAGGACGTCATCCGGTAAGGCCTCCAAACCGGAGCCAATGTTCTTGGGAACACGAGAACTGCCTGGAGTCTTACCCGGGGGTCGATTTCTTGAAATCGACCTTGCGGATGCTGGCGTGGACGGAAGGTCATCGCCAAGCTGCTCGTCGCCCGAGGCAGGAGGCGGAGAGAAAGCAAAAGTTGAGTCGGGGGTCGGAGATCGTGTGGACGTAGGAGGCGGTGAGAAAGCAAACCTTGCGGGCGATGGCGGTCGAGTGGACGAAGGGCGTCTAAATTGATTGGGCGTGGGAGGAGGTGGCGAGAAAGTAAAAGATCTGTTTGGGGACTGAGGTGGTGGGGAGAACCCGGAGAAATTGCTATGTCGAGGGGATGAAGGTGGAGGCGAGAATCCACCGAACAACGATTGGACAGTGTGGGGGGAATCAGGAGGGGAAAACCCGCCAAAAAAGGTAGACGAGGAGGGGGAAGGAGCTGGGCTAAACCCCCGAAACCCAAGAGGTGACGATTGAGGCGGTGGGGAAAATCCCTCAAAGCCCCCTGGCGATGAAGGACGATCGGGGGAGAAGCCCTCGAAAGCAGCACCTTTGAGTGAGTGTTAGGATAGAGCTGACGCGGAACTGAAGCGAACGTACCGTCTACAAATGGACCACGATCAACCCTCTTGCCCTTTGCACGCTTCTTGTTCGACTTGTTCTGTTTGACGAGGCCTTGGAGGGCCGTTCCCTCCTCTCTTGCATGAGGAGGTACAAAATCGTACCCGGTCATGTCGTTGCTAGCGTGCGCACCTTTGGGCGACCTGACAGGGGCAAGCTTGAAACGAAAGACTTCATCGACCGAAGGGTCTTCCTGGCGGGCGAAGAGATGTTTGTAGTACATCATCTGGGGACCCACTTTCATATGCGCGGGATCCTTAAACAGACCCCAAAGGTCTTTGTCCAAGCACTCCTCGTCGAAGCACAGCTCATTGTGTTCCTTGAGGGCGGACCAAGGGGCAGATAGCCGGCCACTGTTTGGAGGTACCTCCTCCGGGAGGGCTTTACCCGTGACGTGGATGACTATTGGGGCAATCAATACACCATTAGAATGTCGAAAATGAAGGATACATTACCGTAGTACCGCGTAAAGTAGCTGCGAAAGATGTCTCCCAGCCATGTGTTGAGGTTCACCCTCGGTGGCTGAGCGGAGAGAGGGGGGAGGAGAGGTCTCCCGTGCTCGTCACACTCCAGAGTCACCAACGGTCTCCCTCTCACCCGAGAAACCTTTCCTTTCTCGGTCTCCCCCCTGGCCTCCTCACCATAAACCTCACTCACCCAATCCCTCCACATTTCCACCAAGTCATCAGTCTCATCTGCGTATACCGACGAGAATGCCTCCTTACATCCTCCGAGTTCTTTGTTGAACTCCACCTTCAGGGCCACGGGTTCCTTCTTCAAGTCGCGGAAGCCAACCATCAACCAAACGCGTGCATCCATGTCATTATGTAAAGCGATAGCGAAATCCATACATCGACCACGAATGAAACGATCTGCGCATCTAGATATACAAATGGTAAATAAAATGTCCCACAGCCGACGGTTGAACGTTGAGGATGTACCGGAGCTTCTCCTCGAGGGGCGGTCCCTGCATCCTCCACTCCTCAGCCTTGGTCGTGTATTGGGCACGCTCCGCCTCAGTGAGAGCCCCCCAGAGAAGTGTCGTGGCGGTTTGATATTTGGTGAAAGGAGTGGCCGGCACGCCATCGTCGTCGTCGTCGTCGGCCTCGTCGTCCTCCTCATCGGACTCGGGGGGTAAGAGATCGGTGTGTGTCTCGTTTGGGGGGATGACAAGGTCGGGATCTTCATACAAATCACGAAGGTTGGGGATGTTGGGGTTTGGGCCTGAAGCGAGGACTCTGGCGAGGTACATGATGGCGCGGGCGTTGGAATGCTGGAACACCAGGCGCGCATGCCAACGTATCCCCCAGATGTGTTTGGGGGCGCCCTTGGTGGAGAGCGCGTTTTGATCCAGCCAGTGCGCCACGGCCTACACGAGAAGAGGATCAGAACGCGAAGAGCCGAGATGTAACCACATACGCACCTTGCGCAACGACTTCTCCATCTCCGACGACATGGATTGGTGAACCATCTGCTCGTAGTCCTCCTTTAATGCACGAGCACAGGAGGCCGCCACCTTCTCCTTCGCAGCTTTCTTCTTCTTGTCGCGGTACTGGTCGACGCGTGTTCTGAGATACGCGACCTGCGACGCGGTCAGCTGATATCCCCTAAGGGGTTGGGACGCTTCTTGGGGCATGGCTAAAGGGCTCGTGTCAGTATATGGAACAGTGGGAGGAGGTAGAGGACTTCCTTCGTGGTCACGATGAAGGAGTTTAGGGACGATGGTGGGGAAATTTGCAGGGTGTGCCGTGGTTTTATATAGAAAAAGTGCAATCCAGATTTGGCAAGGCTGTTAATACGCCCGAGATTGCGATCACGATCTACGTCTCGATCTAAATCATCATCCCTACTCCCTAATCTCCTTCTCCCCTAAAATCGACTTCAAAAATGGGCTTTGGGAAGGAGAGACGAGGGTTCACTGACGGCGGAAAGGGCAGGGCAAAGATCATGCACGCGAAGCTAGTTCGCACAAAAACAGGTCGACGTAAAGTTGAATTTGTCCAGGTGCAGTCGAGTCCTTCACCTACCAAGTCAACTCACGGCTCTCCCAGTCCGAAACGAAGGAGGACCATGGACGACAGTGATGATGAGTCGTCCAGAGGTGTCTTTGTTCGATTTGAAGATAACGACCTCAGTGAGACGATGAACAGGACCAAGGTAAGGCGGACCATGTCAGTATGACCAGTCTGACCCAGGTTTTAGGACTCAAATGATTATATGCTCGAGTGGAAACCAAAGGAAAGGCTATATCTGGAGGAGGTGATAAGACGCGAGGCACCCCCTGAACAACTACTCTGTGACTCTTGCGGCTCCGCAGAATCTCCTACCTGGTGGCGATGTCGGGACTGCACTGGGCGCTCTCTATCGTGCTTGACATGCATCAAAGGCCTACATCTGCGCTTGCCTCTCCATAGGGTTGAAGTCCTGATGGACTGCTATTTCTCCCCAGCCTGGCTATGGCACTGTGGCGTCTATGTCAGTCTCTGTGCCAACGGTGTCTGCCAGCCTCAAGAGACAGTCGAAATAGATACCACCAGTGAGGAAGAAGAAGAAAAGGGCGATGAAGATTGGTTGGACAACGACGACTGTACATTCGGCGCTAAGCCTCGAGGACGAACTCTCCGGGGGATGAAGATTGTTACTGTTATCCACAGCAATGGCGTCCACCATCTCCCATTTCTCTTTTGCTCCTGTCTGGATGCACCCGATGCCGAGATACAAATGCTTCGCAATGATTTCTATCCCTCCACCCCCAAAGCCATCCGAACGGTCTTCTCGTTTTCTATGCTGGACGAATATCTTCTGGAGACGTTGGAGTGCTACACATCGACGCACCACTACTACTCAAAGATTCGCCGACTCACAAACGAGCCATTCCCCGACACAGTCCCGGTGTGTAAAACTTTGACTTGCATTTATCTAATGAGCTCTTCTAATCGTATCCATGAACAAGGACCGCACCAGGGAGCTTCGTCGAGTAGGGAGACAGTGGAGGAGGTTGAAAGAGCTCAAGAGGAACGGCTACGGGCATTGCTCTGAGACGCCGGGCAAGGGAGACCTCGCCCTCTGCTGCGCAGCTTGCCCGCAGCCCGGTGTCAACCTTGAGGCTGATTGGGAGCAGGACAAGGATCAATGGAAGTTCACCCGCAGTTTTGTAGCAGACGGGAACTTTACATGCATTCACCGCAAACAGAAGAGGGGCGAACTAGACGTCTACTTGAAGAATGGGGAAGGATACATGGTGGAAACTACAGAATATGGTAGGCATCTAGCGACTGCAAAGGAAACAGCCGAGGTGAGTACATCATCTGTGCTCTGGAATAGCCTTTCTATATTAAACCGACACTACCATCCAGCCTCCAACTTGTCACGAGCATCGAGCCATCGCAGACAAATCCAAAGTTCGCAAGGGCCTTGATGCGACTGGTATAGGTGCTATAGCCTGTATGAGACATGGAGCGTTTGTACCCAGCTCTATCGTCGATTTTCAGAAAGGGGAACGGTCAGTGAGGCATTAACTTTGAGAGACTTGGTCGCTTATCTCGTTTCCCTGCCTTCTAGCCATATTAACATGGACTACGCGCTCTCTGAAGCATTGAAGCACTCGAACATGGATAAAATCCAAAGGGTCATTTTCGTTTACGACATCAATTGCCAGTACAGCAAGAAGGCGCTGGAAAGGCTACGCTCAGGAGACTATCTCGAGCTAAACGAATCCCTTAACTTCATTTTTGGGATTGGTCTGTTTCACGTTCACGGGCATCAGGAAGCATGTCTTCCCAGATATTCCTTGACATTCATTCGTGGTGCTGGTGTTGCAGCAGGAGAGATACTCGAGTCTCTGTGGGCAGTTATCAATGAGGTAGCGCGAAGTACCTCAACCATGACCCTCGCACATCGTCTCGAAGTGTTGGATGCTGTAATTGGGGACAGCAACTGGAAAAAAATGCTTAAATTGGGTGTGTAGCACAGTACTAGACGCTATACCTACTACTCACCTATCTCTCTCAACAGTGTCCGCGATCTGCAAGAATTGGAAGAACGCCCTCAGACAATATGCGAGGGCCAAGGAGGACTTCGATCTCCTCAACGAGACTGCCGCCCCGGCTCAGCGCGTTAAATGGCAACAGCAGCTGGACCAGGCCCAAGAACGGCGTACTACGGACGTATCTGCCATGGACATACTGTCAGCCAAGATCAGCCGTCGTAAGTCCATTCCACAAGGAATCACATAAGTTGCTGAGTGCCTGTTTAAGCGCCCTCCCTCGCCAAAGTCCGAACAAATCTAATGGAGGCTGAGAAACGTTTGGGGACAGACGTCGGGACTACGTCTTGGTTAGCATTTGGTCTTAAGATCCAGGAGTCACAGTAAGCGGCAAAAAACGTCGGTGTATTGCGAGGTGGCTTACCTAGTTCGAAGGATCTATCTGAAATCGCATATTCGAAATCTACCCAAGGAGAAAACCGACCCTCAACTCCTGGAGCTCTCAAGGAGGCGCGAATCTCTCTATAACGACCTCAATAGCCTGTATGAAACGGCTGCCACCCTCTTCCCAGATGCCGATCTTGTCACTCTGAAGTTTGACGCGCCACCCCGCGAGAGAGTCGACCTGGATGACGACGAAGATTCCGACGAAGAGGATAACCCATTTTCCCTGTCTCAAAACGAGATGGAGGACGTCAAGATACCCCTGCCTTCCTCTTTCTCTGAACACAACATGCCGATAACCCTTGCTCGCGCGAGATCCAAAGAGCTGGAACTTCGTATAGCGCAGGCAGACGACATTCTGGAAGCCATCCGTACCGACATCGGTCACAAGTCTTTCCTTTATCGCTCGAATGTGCGACTAGCAGAGGGGAAGAAACAAAAAACCAGGGGATATGCTGCCGTAAATGCGGTAAACCAAAGCCTTCGCGACTCCATTCGTGTCTACAACCAGGCCCGTTGGGCAATACGGCGCTTGGGTGCCGACGACTCCACGATTCGAAGATACCGAGTTCTGAAACCCGAAGATACCAGAGCCGTGACAACGATTTATCAACCCAACATGCGCGGAGAGAGAAATCGACCTCTCTCTTGGATCTGGAACCTCGACGTGAGTGGGGATTCGGCTCGTTCGGAGTACCTTGAGGAATGTAAGTGGGGATCTCTACGCGATTTCGGTCGATTCTGGACTCATTTCCTGCAGTGTACAGGGTAAACTGGCTACGCGCACAGTCTCGAGTTGAACGGTGGAAAGAAGAATACGTGCTTCTTAGTTCTGAAATGCGATGGGTACTGAATTTCTTCGATTTCAAGAGGCGAAAGTGCCTGGAGTGGGTAGATCTGCGCGGAGACTCACCTGGACACATCGCATACGCCCATCGCCAGGCCCAGATGTGGAAACTCCTTTACATGCAGGCCGAGAAGGCTCTCGAGAAAGCTCGAAAGACATCGTCTACTGTACATGTTTGATAGCCAGTTTTCTTGGTCCATTCTCATCTTCGACGGGCACGCAATTATTCGTAGAGTGGAAATCGACGCCTTTATTCACTACTCACTACTACATGGTATGATATACGGTGATGGCTACATGTCAGTGTCGCGATCCAGACCCAATTCCGGTGAAAGTGAACTATATTCCGCAGGACTCCATTTGCGACTGAAGAGGTGCATGTCATCGGGGATGGTACGCTTCATCACAGCCTCGTCAAAAGAGGCGATGGCCACAATGTGTGGGTCGTAACCAGCCGCTGTCCATCCATGGTAAAGAATGCGAGTCATGCCAATGAATAGCGTACCTGGATGAAAGTAAAATTCGTGCCCTAGGTTGGGGCAAACAAAGCGGTTGATCTGGGAAGTTCCCGCAGAGAGAATGGTATCGAAGGCGAGGGGTGGTGTGACATCTTCCCGACGAACACCGGAGTTGTAATTGTTGTATATGCGGAATAAAGAGTGGGGGGATGTCCAGAGGGAGAGGACGTCAGTGACGATGTACTGAGGGGTCACGGATTTGGATGGCTTTGAGAGCTGTTCTAGAGCTTGAAGTCCGGCGAAGAACGATGGTGGGTGGATCACGGAAATGGCTGCCCCAATGATGGCGAAAGTTTCTGAGAGTTCGTCGAGAAGTCTCATTCCCCGATACCTGGACTCAAGGAGGACCGGAGAGGGAGAAAAGAGACCCTATACACTCGTCAGGGTATGAGAAATAGGGGAAAAAAAGGCTGGGAACACACCCTTCCCTCGTCTATGAGATGTGCTGGTGCCAGGCGAGCGCAACCGTTAACCAGATCATCGTGCGTATATAGAAAACCTTGGGGCGATGCGCATGTTTCGTCGATTGACATAAAAGGGGTGGCTGGGTCGATCGATTCCCTCCGTCGGTTAGCCGACAGTTCGATATGCAAGTTGAGTAATTCCTTCAAAAATCAAGGGGTCAGACGCGCATTGAGAAGGGGGAGATTGGAACGCACTAGACGATGTTGCTGAATGGCGGAAGGAAGATGGTATGCGACGGGATGCCCATCGTCATCGTAGTAGATGGCCGGACCGATTTGGATCGTATGGTGGTCGGACCCTCGAGGAAAACGAACAAACCCGCCAGCGGGAGGATTCTGGGTCTGGAAATCGGAGCGGGGAAGAAATCCAGGCTCATATTCCCTGACTTTGAGATGGCGGACATTGACTAGGGGAAGAGGAGAGAAGAAGCTTAACAGTAGGTGACCGAAGGTAGGGCAGGACTGAATACTGGTGCGTGTTGCCTGGTAGATGACCGAGACCAGCTGGTGCAATTCACTCTTGATTTCAATGGGAATTGCAGAGAACGTGGGGATCTTGTGACGAGGGTTTTGAAAGCGATGATAGGCGTGCTGGCAGTAGCGACCATACAGGAGGGCAAGGCGGAGGGACTGGGGGAGAGTGTAGTCAACGCGGAAAGGGCGGACTGGAGTGGGGTGTTTTTTCATGTTGGAGAGTATCAAAGGGGGAGGTTAGGACTCTCGACCGTGAAGTCGGTACGAAATATATCAAACGGGAGCAGTACGAGGGCCCACATATCACATGTGAACATGGTACTTCCATTTTTCTGTTTTCACAAATCTCCCAATTGGACTGTAGCAATTGGGGTTAGATATTTGCCCCACATATTGAACGATCCAATTAGATACGCAGCGGGATCGAGTTGCCCAATGGGACCGTTCAGAACGATGAGGATCGATCACAGCCTAATCGGTCAGTGGAAATTGGTGCGACTCGTATGTAACGGTACAATTATGGCTCACTGATACACACTATGATTGAGGTGCCCAATTGGACGGTACGGTACGAGGTCTACGTGTGAAACGACCTAATTAGATATGTACTATGTTTGAGGTGCCCAATTGGACGGTACAGTACGAGGTCTACGTGTGAAACGACCTAATTAGATACGTACTATGTTTGAGGTGCCCAATTGGACGGTACAGTACGCTGCACGTACGGAGCAGGCCAATTAGACAAGGTTGTTATCATGGTCCCCAATTAGGCCGACGTCATTGATGGTCGGCAATCAACGATCCAATTGGACCAGCGTACTCTAACATAGTTATTTTCAAACTGAAGTGGGGTCTAAATGCTTAAGGGCAGGCGTACTTCTCCTCTGAAGGGAGAAGAATGTCCAACAAATGACGACGATTGATGACACAAAAGTAATAACAGCGGCAGGGGGGAGGGAATTCTGTCTACTGGTCGTCAATGCCTAAGAGAGGAACAGGGGGCAGCTGGTCGGCACGGAAAAGGACATCATGGGTGTGCGAGCGTATGAGAGCGGCCAGGGCCCTGGTGCGAGCAACAGAAGGTGATAACGCTGGATCTTGAAGTACGGTCAACGTGTCCCGAATGAGGCGAGACAACGTCACCCAGGTTTGTCGCATTCGGACTGCACCTGGGGATGTTTCTTTGGATACTGTCCTCCACCCAAGTGTAAACGAGTTTACTCACTGGCTGTAACGCGTGCGTTCTCCTTCCTAAGGTCTTCCAAATGGTCTTGAAGCTGTTTGATGGTCTCCTTGGGGTCGTTCTTCTTGGACCCAAGGCGAGGGGTCTCTGCAAGGAAAACAATGTTAATAAATGCCATGGGATTCATGATCAATACAGACCAGGCAACTGAGATGAGATTTTATCGACGAAATCCCGCGCTTGTAAAAGACCTGGCAAAGAGTCGGGGTATGTAAAAGAATTTCTATAGTGTATGGCATGGGAGACTCACCAATGAATAGGCGACCATCAACACCTGCTCCAGAGCATGACATGGGCTCGTTACCGAGGAGACGAGCCTTCAGGTCCCTGTATTCATGGAGGAAGGGGGCGATGTCCTCCTCGGGTAACTCACAATCACTTTCCAGGAAGTGAGCGATGGCCTCCTCGAGTAGCCCACAGTTTCCAGTAACGCCACGGGCGGTCTTAAAACAGTTGACACAGGACTGGTGATCGAGGAGTGCTTCGCAGGAGTTGTTACACCCCTCCTCCCCGCAGTTAAGGTCGGGATCGTTGTTCCAAATTCGAGACGCCCAGGTGTTCCAAAACTCCAGGCGGCCCTCAAGTTGGAAAGCGAGTTCGTTTCTTCTTTGTCGATGAAGGCGATTGGGATGTTGTCCATGGCTTCAAGAGCAGTTAGGGGAACGGGGAAGGATGGAGAGAAGGAGAAGTGACGGGGTGATGAGGGGAAGGAAGGGGGGACACCAATGAAGTGACCAACCCATGGATTGAAAATGGTGGCCAAACAAACAGTGCATCGGCATTGCGCGCTAGATTGCTTGTCCTGGGAGATGGGTCGTTCGATTGGGCAGTACATGGCCTTTACTGGTGCTATACCAGATGATTGGAGCCGATGTCGTGAGGGTAGGTCCTCCTACGTCATCGGCCCAATTAGGCGCGCGGTAAACCAGGTATGCGATCCTCCCAAGTACCCCTCCTCGAGTATTCAACCCCTTTTTCTAGCATCCTGATGCGCTCGTCAGGCTACTAGTTGCTCTATTCCTTGCAAAGGAAGAGCAACTTGGGTACGACCCCCTCGTGACGCGGCTTTCCGATGGAAGCTACGTGTACGAGCTCCCGCCGGATGGAGAGAGGCCATCATCAGTGTACTACAGGACCGTCGCTCTCCTGTCCCAGTATCACTCCCCCTCGCTCACCGGTCGACGTGCGCGCGTCTGGAGGGTCAAGCAGGTTGTCTCCCCTACAGACCCCAGGAGAGTGCATGGGACGATTGACCGCGTGCTCAAAGATGTTTTGCTTGACGCGACGATGAAGACGGAGGCTGAAATCCAACAGCAGCTATTCCACGACATCGACGCGTTTTCGCAGGACGCCAATTGGCGTAACCGCGACATCCTGAAGGAATTCGACCAAACAACGATAGACTCGATCGCGGAAGCGTTGGAGGGGGGAAACTTTCGACGATATTTCTCCACAATCGTCGATAAACACATCGATTTCCTTTCCTCCACTTTATCCTCACCCTCGTCGCCTGTGACCTCCCCTCGAAACCGGCGATGTCTGTTCGTATACGAGTATTTTTGCACCCCGCTTTACAGTGTTCCAACCTTGGGAGAAGTCTTTGATATTGTCAAGCAATGCCTCACTGGTACGTTCCTCACTCCTCTAGCTAAGATTTCTCGAATTCTGAATCAGTTTTTCGTAGCTCTTCGCTTGATGTTCTGTGCGGGATGGGTTCACCGAGACGTCAGCCCCGGAAATATCCTTGCTGTTCGTCAAACACCCGGATCTCCTTGGAGGGTGCAGCTGTCCGATCTTGAATTTGCTAGGAGATTCCCTGACGTTGGAGCTCCTCCCTCGTCACAAATTACGGTAAGTCCCCAAGATACCATAGTCCCCTTTGTCCACAGCCTCACCACTCTTTTCAGGGAACCCCTCCGTTCATGGCCTGCGAGATACACACATCGAAATATCTCCTGCCTCCACCGACCTTGGAAAGGATTCCACCAGGTGGCAAGGTGCCGGTTGTGCCGCGCCCCAAGGGTCCGGTGGTATACCACTACCAGCACGATCTGGAGTCGCTGTGGTGGATCGTCCTCTGGATCGTAACGATGAGAGTAAGGCAGAACCTGCCTCGAAGGTTCGGCGAGGCCATGTTCCTTTCGGAGGCGGGCATGCGAAATGGTCTGGCCCGGACTACTCTTTTCTCCGAATGTATCGCCGACGACGACATGTTTCTCGAATCACTACCACCATCCCTCGAATCACTGGCCGTCCCCCTCGAAAATCTCCGCTATGATCTCTACGCCGCCTACACCTCACGGAACCAGGAGGACAGGATTAATGACATCGGAACCTATTCGTACATCATGGGCCGTGCTTTCACACTTTTCTTCGATGATGTCGGCAACTCTCGCTCGGAATGGGAGTCGGTAGACCTGGTTGTTGAACACGATGCTCCCTATCCTATTCGAACCAGTACTGTGGTTAGTGGTCCACATCCCCGACCTTCATACCCAGTCCTCACCCTCAACAACCCCTCCCCAAAAAAGCGACAGCTACAAGACACGGACACACAAGGGAGACCTGCGAAGAGGGCGCGTTGTAGTCCGACCGTCAACCGCCCAGTCACTCGGTCGATGACGCGACAAGACGGTCCCATCACGCGGTCTCAGAGCCGTCGTCTGCTGCAGATTCGGCAAGGTAGATGCTAGACCCCTTTCTCTGAATGCGATCCAGATTCTTCCTTCCTTTCATGTGTCTTTTTCACCGTGTGTTTGCATTTCAACTGTACTCTATAGTAGAGTAGTGAGCTCAACCATAAATGAATATTTTCGTCTTCCACCGTTGTTGGTTCTGAGTCGAATGAAACCCACGCTGGCCTGCTGGCATTCTCGGACTAGGGAAGATTCATGGGATAAGAGTAGGTACACTTAGGGACGTAACTCATGAGGCTCGGTCCCCTGACCGAACTTGGTGATAGTGATAGTGATAGTGATTGGCCGCCATGAGGACCCACTTTCTGGATCACCGGTTTCTGGGACTATCAAATACAGGTAGCTATTTCTAACTAACTTTGGTGATGGGATGTGTACGGTCTAACTGTTTGCTTGACCGCGCTTGACGGATCGACAACTCGCGTAGCGTTGATGCATCAGTGTCCGGTTAAGCAGCATGAGGGAATGCAGTATACTTATGTTAATAACGTACCAGTACATCTCTGTATCTGTCACTTTACAGCAAAGCAAGTACATCCATGCCTGCTACTACTAGCGTAGCATCAGGTTTACTATACACTGCTGTGGGCAAACGTCTCTTCTCACGCCTTCACTTGCCGCGGTGGCGGTTCTCCCACTCCTCCGTCGCCCTTGTCGCCCAACCATGGTCATTTCTCTTTCTCAGTCAACAATGCAAACTTCCTTACCCTCTGGGCATTAGGTAGGTGGTTAGTAGCAGGTTGTGCGACGAAGTGCGCTGTAGTAGTTATACCTTCCTTGAACATCGACCAGGAGGCGGCTGGACGGCACCCACTGGTGCCGAAGGCGTGGGATTGATGGGCCCGATTAGCTAAGGAGGCGATTACTGTCCATGCAAACCAATACCTTGTGGCCGACACAGCTTGACTCTTAACCACATTGAAATCCGATCCTTCTTGCTCATAAACAACTCTCAAGTTTAATCCAATCAACGAAGAAGAGATAAGTGAACCTTCTAAGGACTGGACTCAGCATGCCGTCCAGATCCGTTGTTTTTTCGTACGTCTTTCCCTTGTCACGCCAGTGGCATCTGTTCACAATCGCTAATTTCGCCCTGACTATCGAGCAGAACACCACAACGCCCGCCTACTGAGAGGGCCGTTACTTACAGAAGAGAAACCCCGCGGAAGAAGCCACCAAAGACCATGTTCACCGTCAAGACGGTGGACCTTCGCCCTGAAATTGGCGACGCTATGAATTCCGAGATGTTTATGTGCGAAGTCGATTATTTCATGGCACATTATCTTCCCGCATACGACAAAGAAACTGCTCAGGCAGTAATCGCCTTCTTGAAAAGCGAAGGTGTTCTCAAGGCCTGCAGCGATGTTCCCAGTCACTCGGATGTCAGTCCCGAGCTCAACCTTAACAGCCAACCGGAGACAGTCCCCTATTCGCACATCTTTGCCTCGTTTCATGAACCACGCAAGATTAAGCAGGTTCAAGATTCCAGCATCGCCCAGCTCCGAACCCCACCTAAGACTGACGAAAAGGCCGCGTTCGACCCCCTAGGACGCATTTGCAACAAGGTTCGCCAGGGCCTTCGAAATGTCAAGGGGGCCAGACCGAATAATTACTGGGTTCGAATGTGCCCCGACACGCGCCTCCAGTCTGCCTTCAAGCCGTGTAATCATCGTATCGACGCGTGCTTGACTAAAAACAGATTTAAGAAAGACCCACTGCACATCACCGACATCATCATCGCATTCGAATTCAAACTGTCTAGGCTGCTAGACGATATCTTTGGGGTATGCAGTGTAACATGTTCCAATCTTTCCGACGATAACTGAAAGCCTCCATAGAACCGACAACAGCTAGCTTCTCACGTCAATCATACTATGAATGAAGATCCTCGTCGCAAGTTCATGTATGGTGTAAGTTAAAATACCCGCCTTCATTAAGCACTATTAACGACTCATCCGCTATAGATCACCATCGAGAACTCGCAAGTCTCCCTGTGGTACTTCTCTCGATCACATTCCATCAAAGCGCGATCGTTCGATATAATCGAGGTATGTTTCTCACTTTCTGGATGGTTATAGTCCCTCATATTTGGAAATGGCGCAGTACCCCGAATTATTCGTTGAAGTGATGGTGTCATTCTTCTGCGCCACAGACGAGCAGCTTGGATTCGACCCATTGGTTACGTTCGTGCGCGGCCGAGAATACATCTATAAGTTTCCGGCCAACGAGAGCCGGCTTCAACCGGCCTATTACCTCACTGTTGAACCCATCTTTGAGTACCGTTCTCTCTGCCTCACAGGACGATCTACTCGTATCTGGAAGGTTAGACAGGTTGTCTCTACCACTGACCACACTTCAGTTGAGGGAACAAAAGAGATGGTCATGAAAGAGGTCGCGTTAGGCTTGGGAATGCCCACAGAGGCAGATATACAGAAGTCGCTCTTCTCCGATCTCGAAGCGTTCAGAGAGTCTCCCTGGCGCCAGAGCCCACTTGTTTCAGACCTCAAGGAAGGTCTAGTGGCTCGACTCGGACGTGCTTTGGAAGGCGATAACTTCAAGAGGTTTTTTTCCTGTGTCGTCGACCACCATGTTGGAGACTTCAACCGTGCTCTCTGCTCCAAGGCGTGGGCTGCTCCTGACACTTTTCCGACCGCTAAGCCCAAGCAGAATGGTATATACAAGACCGTCCATGGCCCACCAATGGCCTTGACACTTGAAGGAACATTTCCCCCAACTCACCAGTGTTGGCTCTTGTTCGACGATATTTGCACCCCTCTTCACGACATTCCCAAACTGGGGGAAGCCATGGAAATCCTCAGCCAGGCTAGTATGGGTAAGTCTCTCATCTCTCCAACCATCTAAAGTCAGTCACTCAACCTAACCACCTTGGAATTTGAAGGTCTTCTACTCATGTTCTGCGCCGGCTGGGTACATCGAGATGTCAGTGCGGGTAATATTCTTGCCTTCCGTGCCACACCCGACGAACCATGGCAAGCCAAGCTTTCCGACCTTGAATATGCCAAGAAGTTCCCTCACCAAGGACTCACCGGCGCTGAACCCAAGACAGTAAGTTTTCATTTCTACGGAAACATGTATAGACACTGATGATAGTGCACTCACCCAGGGAACACCGTTTTATATGCCCTGCGAGATCCAATGTCAGAAATACATGGTCCTGGCAGCTCAACCGGGCAGACTCGAAGGCGGCGCCAAAGTACCTGCAAACAATCTACGCGGCTTGCCCATCCTCCACACTTTCCAACATGATTTCGAGTCGGCTTGGTGGATCACCCTCTGGCTTTGTAGTGCCAGAGTCAACCAAGATGATCTTCCAAAGAACTTTGCAGGCGAAATGTTTCTCCAAGACACGAGCGTGAATCACGGGAAGACTCGCATGCGCGTTTTGGACGAGTCCCTGGCAGACAATGAAGATCTCATGGACTCACTTCCACCATCCTTGCAAACGGACGGTGGCTTCCTGGAGAAGCTCGACATTTTGCGATCCAACCTCAGCTCCGAATTTAAGCGACGAAACATGGCGCGAGCACATGATGATATTGGCAGCTACTCGTGGATCATAGGCAACTTCATGACTTTCTTCGATGAAATTTCGTACTCGCGTGATCAATGGAGCTCGATCAAATTGTTGGTAGAGAAGGACTTACCAAAGAGATCAGAGTCCTCCGACGAGGCACGCGATGATCTGCCCGTTGATGTAACTGGCCAAGAGAGAGCTGCAGGAGAACAGCAACATCAGAACAACGCCAATGTCCAGGTAAAAAAAGAGAAAGATGATCATGATCACAGTGCTGCCGTTGCGACCGTCAATGAACTGGAGAAGAAGATCACGCGATCCAGGAAACGTAAAGCGCCGGAGGACATTAGGGAAGGACAGAATGATACTAACCATGATGGTGGGGTTGAAGTTCCAGTGCCATCCAAGAAGGCTCGCGTCAAGGCAAAGTGGAAGATGCCCACACCTTGCGGTGAGGGTGGACGAGTGACGAGGTCCATGACGCGTAACTCAGCGGGAGTGGGGGGACCATCAACAGGGGTTTAAGGACATTGAAAAGGAAAAGATCGGAGTAGCTGTGGATAGCAGATGACGTACGTAGTTGCCTGGTGCATGCCTATCCTGTATTGCATTGTTTCTGCTGGACGGTACATATGGTAGTGATGTAGGAAGCGCTTGGTCGAAAGTACATACCTAGCAATGCAGTCATTGACTTATCATCCTAGAGACTCCACATTAGTATTTGATTGTCTGGATTACAAGACACCGAAACGGAGCAGGAACTCTCAGAGGAAGAGTCTGTGGAGGAGAAATTCCTCTCAAGCACCATTGTGAATAAAACAAAGGGGCAACGACATACTTCCCATAGCGTAAGGGAAGGGAAATTTAAACGAACACGAATATATGAAGAATTTGAAGTTCACCACTTTCGCGTTGAACTGAGGGGCACGGGGGCGTGCTTGTATTAGGCGAATCGGAGTGTGCAGAGTGGCTGGCGTTTTGTCAGTTGAGTTACGTGGTATTGTGACAGAGAGTAAGTACAACTACAGCAATGTAGGGAGTCTAAACATACGAGGGGTCGAAAAAAACATAGAGATGCTAGCTAAAGGTACGACGGGAAAGGGGTAAACTGTACAGTAACAGTAAGAAAAAGGTCACGCGAGGGTCGCAAAAGCCAACGCCAAAGTCGGTTGGGTTGTAACCGTCATCTACGAAGCTTCGATGCATGAGCCTCCCGCATGCGACGAGCAGCTCCCCTCGTAATGGGACCGGTGATGAGAGCATTCCGGGTCATCGACCTTGTTACTGGACCTGCTCTCGGTTTTGGACCTTGACTGCTCAGTGCAGGGTCACCGCGGCGTTGTTATGGTGGGCGCGGAATTTTGACCTTCCTGTGGGTCTTGACCCCGCCATCATCATGCGATTCAGACGCTTCTACCTCAGCCGACTTGCGCTTTCGAACTGGTGAGTGAGTCAGGTCGGTTGGAAGGCGTTCTTGTTTTTTGTTAACGGGAGGGGCGCTCTTGTCGATGAGCCTCACGCTTCCCCATTCCGATTGGGAGGCCTCGATTCCACCAAAAAAGTTCGCGAAGGCTTGGCCAATCGCCCACGAATAAGTTGAGATGTCCCCTATCTCGTTCCGGGAGAGGTATTTGCCAGGAAATCGCGCCGTTAAACGTTTGCATCTCTGCCGTTTACTTCGTGGTCAGCCAGTATATTTCTTCTGTATTCACTCTGTGTACTTACGATACCCTATCCTGTCCTAACCTTGCCGTTGGCGGTTACATTCTCTTTGGTCCATTTTCTCGCGATCCCGATGATACCTTGTTAACGATTAGCTTATACCTATCTCTTTCGCGATACCCAATGTCTTCTAGAGCTCCCACGTTATACCCCTCCATAGATCCTTTTTTCATGGTTAGTAGCACATTCCGTACAATGACATTTATGACGTTTATCTTTTGTTCCACACATCTGGCATCTGCATGACTCGGATAATGGATGGCTCAATTGCGAAGCATTTTTAGGACGTGAAAAAAGCAGATGTGAATGTGCGGGACATTGTGCGTCGAAATTTGCGAGATCTTGGATATAACGTTTGGCACTTTAGTTATAGTTGCACGAAAGAGACGAAGCAGATAGAACGTGTGTGGGTCCCGCCATACCCCTTGGTTTGTAGTTGCTTGAGAGTTGCTTGAGATTTGGACATCGTCGACGGTGGCCTCCGGTCTGGAGACTGGATCGTCTAGCTTCTTAAAGCCATCCTCCATCTGACTGCCGACCGGCTTTCTCCAATTTCTACTTCGTCGCCTCAGTAAATCAGCTCATGGTATGGATCGTGCAACGTTGTCAATTCCGATTGTTTCGGAGCCACGATTAACCGTGGGAACATCTTGATGGGGACTCTCGTGATGATTCGTCCTCAAGGTTCGGAGCATCTTTTGTCCTCGAACCGCTACCATCCTCCAAGGGTCTTTCTCTTTTGACACCTTTACTTCACTTTCATACCTTAAGGGACACTCCAAAATGAAACGCTCGCCTTCTTTGACTGACATTGAACATTTCCTTACCAATCACCTCCCCAACCACGACATCAGCACGTTCAACGCAGTTGTTGCGGCTCTTAAGAAAGAGAATGCCCTGGTTTCCGCTCGCCAGGAAGTCCAGAAGTCATCAAATCCTGGTTATGAATTTATATCACTCAGGTCATTGTTGAAAACCCATTCTCCCAGTCCGACCCAAGTCATTGATTGTTTGCGAGCAATCTGCGAGGTCGTCAACAATGCTTTGGAAAGTCTTGGAATTCAAGTGGCTGGCGACGACAGGCTTTCGATTTGTGCCAACAACGGGATAGACCTCTCTGCAAACGCTTGCTTCACAAAGAAGTCGGAAGGGCCCTTGAGTGCTTTCGATGTCGTCGTTCCTATTTCCATAGTTCCCCTAGCAGAGAATAAAAAGGTACGGATCGCTCGTATCTCAACTATGTCATTAAGCTCAAAAATATCTCATCAGGTTGGAAGGCACGTCATGGAACGCATAGCGACTACCATGAACGACGACGCTCGCAGAGCTTTCGCATATGGGGTGAGTTGGTCTGTTCAGTGTAACTGGGCTTGGGCTAATGCGCTGTTTCAGATCACCATTAGCCACGACCAAATGACTCTCCATCAGGCCACTCGAACTCGTGTTATCCATTCACATCCCTTTAGCTTGACTGAGGTACGAATCTGCTGCTCGAAGACAGGTCCCCTGATACTTACCGTGCCTATCTAGTCTGCCGACGTCCTCCTCCGATTATTTATCTCACTTCTCACTGCCACTGATGAGCAGCTGGGAATGGACCCCTTCGTGACCTTGCTCCCAGTGGGGAGTTTTCTCTATCAGCTACCCCCGGAAGGCGAATGGACGACCCCTCGTTTCTACGAGACCCTCGACCTCATCTCCTACTACCCGTCGACAACTCTCGGCGGTCGTCACGCCCGTATCTGGAAGGTCAAGGAGGTCATCTCTCCAAGCGACCTGCGCCGTGTGGCCGGAACGCCCGACAGAGTTCTTAAGGACGTGTGGGTTAACGCTGGGACGCGCACCGAGGCTGATGTCCAGGACGCTTTGTTCCGGGACATATCGGCTATTACAAAGGCAAGAGGCTGGCGGAAGAGGCCAATCTTCCAGGATTTCCTTGAGTCCGACGTTGACTCGCTCGCTGAAGCCCTGCAAGGCGACAACTTCAAACGCTATTTCTCGTGTATTGTTGCTAGGCACATTCGTCAGCCTGCCCCAGACCTCGCGCCTTCCGATAAACACCGGTGCTTCTTCGTGTACGAATCCGTCTGTACTCCACTCCACGAGGTTTCGACCTTTGGGGAAGTCATCGATATTCTCAAGCAGTGCGTCACAGGTACGAACACTACGTCTCATTGTCGCTGTGATTTTGCATACTGACGCCTTCCTTCAGCACTTCGGCTTATGTTCTGCGCTGGGTGGGTCCACCGGGATATCAGCACCGGGAACATACTTGCATTTAAAACATCGTCGTCGTGGCAAGTCAAGCTTTCCGACTTGGAGTACGCAACACGGTTTCCGGATACAGACCGCGCGGGACGCGAAGAGATTGTGGTAAGAAATATGATGCCCTCTGACGTGCCTTGTATCCTATACTGACCATGGTTCTCTCAGGGGACTCCTTACTTCACACCCCATTACATAACATCACCCATAAGTAATGGTGCCACGTCGCGGATCATTCCCATCACCCAATGGCTCAACGGCGAGAGCTCTGCCTATGCCGGACGGCCATCACCAATGGGTGAGCTCTCGGCTAGCACCTAACCATCACCCCTTGGCTGCGCTGTCACCCTCCCACCATAAGCGATGGCCCTAGCGCTGCGGTGCCAGCTTGGGGTTCCCGATTTCGGTTGTTCCCCGCCGCCATCAAAATCCCAACACCGCCTGTTTACTGCTGCGTGGGATATCGCGTCCGCTTCCTACAGAAGCCGGCCGACAGATTTTTTGTGGCCGCGCCTTGAGCACCCCCCAAACCCCAGCACATCCAAAAGTCCGAGAACACGAGGGTGCCACGAGGCGCCTCGACTCTCGCCATAAAGTTCTTGTGAATTAGCGCAGGATTGATTCTAGGTTGATATGTCACCAGCTCCTCCAAACGCGGAGGATGTGGACCTCCTGGCCATCGCTGACCCCATGATTGCCCTCGACTACCTCCACGAAAAGGCTATCTATTTCCATCAACTCTGTTTCACCAAATATACCGCACCGACCGAGCCGCTGCCCCACCCGGACTGGCTGGACCTGGCCGAAAGGTTGCAACTATACGCGGCCTCTGACCTTGTAATGGCGGCTCTGAAAAACCAAAGTGACTGCGTTTGCCTTTGCCCTCCCGGAGTCCCCAGCCACTAACTTGTACAACAGTCGTCATCGATGTAAAGTTGCAGACCCTTGCTACGCAAGAAAAAAGTACACAGGCGGTCGATCCCCAGTTTCCACCCAAGCAGGACGGTGTTAGCAGGTTGATTAGCGGACCAGTGCACATCTGCGACAGCAATGGCCATGTCCTCTACTTTCACCTACCTAGGCTCCTTACAAATGAGCAATTAGATGTCGTCGAAGAGGCATGCCGCGACCTGGTCAATGCACCGCACGCCAAGTTGGAGATTTCCCCCGAGAAAAAGTCTTGGCGGACCGACCCGAAGTTTTTCAAAGACAGCAACTTTTGCGACTTTACCCCGGGTGTTCTCAGTCTCTCGCCGTGCTGGTTCATGCAAAACCACTTGGTAGGTGATTTCATCTCAGCTTGCTCAGAGCCGCAGCATACTCACCCGGAGCATTCCAGCCGCCGAAACATCAGCCAATGGTGTCCGCCTCAATTCGGCGTCGGGACGGAAAGGACGGCGCAATCCCATTCCTAAGGGCTATGCGCAGCGCATTCAGTCTTATTGGCGCAGTTCTATACGTTCTTAGCCCGGCCCAATATGACCAGGGGGTGGATGCCTGGAGGGAAATGCTGGATACGAATTGCGAGGCGGCCGCTCCGAAGTATGCCGATTTGATGTCGGGAGTTTTGAAGATCTGGGCCTCTCCCTTTACAGTCACCCAAGTCATCTCCAACCGTCAAACTCCCTTCCATTTTGATACGTCTGGGGATCAGAATTGGTATGACTGCTTGTTGACCGTCGGGCCGTACAAGGAAGGGAGGTTTGAACTAAAAGGCGTCGGGTGTCGCTTCAGATATGAACGCGGGACGGTATCCTTTCTTCTTAGCCGATTATTGGAGCACGGAACGGGTGAGGTCGATGGAGAGCGAGTTTGCCTCGCCAGCTTTATGCGACCTGAGGTAGTAAAGTACATCCTGAAGGAGCGGTTTTACAGCTCCCGCCCTGAAACCTTCATCAGCTTGCAGGAACGGCTTGGGGTCCCAGCTGAGCATAGAGTTGCATTTACTCACATGTAATTACCCCTTTTGAGGCGGGCAATCATCGAGCGGTATATGTTATCCAATTGAGCGGTACCGGTAACAAGGCGGGGATCGCCCGATCGGACGGTGCGTGAATTGAGGCGGGTGTTTGTCCGACCGAGCGGTACGTGAATCGAGGCGGAGGCGGGGATCGCCCGACCGGACGGTGCGTGAATTGAGGCGGGTGTTTATCCGATCGAGCGGTACGTGAATCGAGGCGGAGGCGGGGATCGCCCGACCGGACGGTGCGTGAATTGAGGCGGGTGTTTATCCGATCGAGCGGTACGTGAATCGAGGCGGAGGCGGGGATCACCCGACCGGACGGTGCGTGAATTGAGGCGGGTGTTTGTCCGATCGAGCGGATGTAGCAGGTGGTATATTACAGAAAATTGAAGGGCATTAATGAGGACAGTAATTATTTAGCTAAATTCTCTCTCCGACGTGTCTGCGTAGCTTGTCTGTTCCCGATTTTGTACCAATCCAAATAAAGAGGGTACAAACAAATATCCGAAATGCGATTCACTGCCTCTTGTAATGCCGGAATGACTTGCTGAGCGGTGTGATCCAACATGTCTGCTGCGCCATCGGGGTAGCCAGCAAGGTCCTGGACGCAGAAAGTGAGAGCGTCGGCATAGTCCTCCATGTAGCCGACGGGCGGAACGCGTGACCGAAGGTAATTGCAGTACGACATCCAAGCCGACATTGCCTTGTCAAATCCCAAAAGCGCTGCGGGGGGGGGGGGGGGGGGGATTCTGCCTTTATCGTCGGGGCTACCGCTGAGTCGTCGTATGGTGTGCCGCTGGCAGCTGGGTCGGCGGCCACGTCCTAGCGGCCCGTTGAGCGCAAAAGGACTACTATTGACCACGAACCAACGCTCACCTTCCACCATGCTAAAGGCATTGCCTCGTGAAATGCTTGAGAGTCCATCACCCAGCCCTCCGCCCGGGAAAAGTCTGGCATCCGCCCTTGTTCCACTTCATCAAACATTACGTCCCAATCTTCGATCAGCTTCGCTGTGAACCTGCCGATGGAAAGCCCTGCATGGAACATCCGTGATAACCCCACGAAATGAAGCGCTTGCAGCTTCGAAGCGTCAGTGTGGTGTCTTGAAATCCCGGCCAGACTTACAAACTCTTCGGTGAATTGCGTCCGACAGGCTTTCCACAGTCGGCCAGTCTCATCGCGGGCAAACGCGGTGAATGCCAGCTGGAGGCGGACGGAAAGAAATTCATGGAAAGATTCCCATTCATCGGGAGACAGCGTGGCATAGGATAACGGTTTAGGCATGAGGTGATACAAAAATTTACAATGTAGCGTTCGAAACACGCGGTTGTGGGTAAGGCATGAATCAGTCAGGGGCGGGTCACGTGCTTTCGTTGATTTGCCCACGCCAAGATATCCTCCAACACCGCCTTGCTCAGGCCCTGCTCACTCAAGCCCTGCAATCGGGCCTCGTGGCGACGGCGGTCATCCTCAATCCGGGATTTCACCAGCAAAGCCTTCCAGCGACAATACAAGTTGACCGCTTTGGCGATCTCGCGGGCGGTGATTTGCGTATCTTTCTTCACCAAGCTTGCACATTGCTCGATTGATTCAGCGCAAGCGACCAGTTGCTTGTGGCTGAGGTCGGAGAGACGGTTGCTGGGAAGAGGGAGCGGATCGAGCGGGAGTAGGAAATGCCTTTGGTGACGAAACGTTCGGGCGATGAACGACACGTTGCTGGCGTCCCAGTTCTTGGATGGATCAAAGGGTCTCCACCAATTGCATTCGTAGTGTGCCAAAATGCGGTCGGGGACTCGGGCATGGGATGGCTTGCAGGCGGCAAGAATTTGCATCGGGTCACCCTGCTTGAGGACGGTGAGGAGGGTCACCAGCTCTCGATGGGCTTCTCCTGGATTAATCTTCGGGAAACGAGTTGCGGCGAATCCGAAAAGGGTGGTGTGCCAAACCTGCATCGTGTTTGACATTACGATGTAGAGGCGGGCGGACATACGAGTTTGTACTCACAATCTCTTCGTAGAAAATTTTAAGAAATTCCGCCCGTTGGTTCATGTCTAAATCGGCAAACATGTGAGCATAAGCAGTCCCTGCGGCGCGTTGTCGGGAGGATAGGTAATATAGAAATTGCTGCATGGTGGCGCTATCGTAGTTGTCTAAGTCGGCAAACATATCAGTGACGAGCTCAGGCGTGTTTCCTGGGGGACTGTACTTGTAGTCCATGATGGCTGTGAACAAACGTGTAATTACCCAACCTGGCAATGTGACAAGGGGTGATCGATTATGTAAAAGGCGGTCTCTCTTCTTGGGGCGGATCATAAAAAGGACTAAAAGCGGCGGCCGCCTGATAAGCAAGTTTCCGCCATGTGGCCGCGTGATACATTGCCACCGCACGCGCCCCCATGTCATTAGCCCTTAACGCTAAGGCATCCCAATGTTTTGCCTGGTTTTCCATATACCTCGCAGTCCATCCCGTCTCCGCCTTCACCAAGTCTACCTCCTCTTGCCACCTTTTCAAGCGAGACGTTGTTCTAAGCCAATTCAACCTGCATACTAGGCAAGGGTCAAGCGGCGCCAGAGGGTACAAAAATCGATACACACTTTCCAATAGAAATTCCGGATTTGAGCTGTGTCCTTGGTGCCTCCAACCCCAAATCCAACTCACGATTTGGCGACTTTGACCCGGCGCATTCGGTTGATAAACAGACTCTAATGGCTTGGCATCGCCTTTATTGAGTTTTTGATAGGTCTCCCGAATGGACACGTCATCGGTCAGCTGCCAGATCGCCCATTGAGCTTGATTGTAGATCCTCGTGCTCCTCTGAATTGCTTTCTCGGCGGAGGCTACTGCAGCATAACCGCGGGTTTTCTGCGCTTTATTCTGGGCGAGCTGGATGTTAGCCTTAAACAAGAATGACTTGTACCCGACTTGTGTCCGCAGGTTTGCAAGGGCTTCATCGGCTTGAGCTTTCCGCAACTCCAGCTCAGCGTCCTTGGCCTCCACAGGCATAATTTGGGATCCCGGCGGTTCAGATGATGGCATCAGTACCGCCAACTTCTCCAGCGGACCTTTGGGTACCGCCTCGAATGGATTCAAGTCCATGCCCGAGTGACCGCACGGTATGTGCTCACAGTCGCATGGCTCTCGAATTGGAGCGTGGAGGAACGCTGAGCGGGGATCTGCATCGTTGTGCTGAGATAAACGTGGGAATAGCTGGAGTCCTTTCTCGAGATGTTGGTCGTGCTTAGCTTTCAAGGCTGCCCGCTTCCTTTCGAGCTCTAGCCTTCGGTCATCTGTCGGAGTTGGGCCTAATTCCTTGGCGGCCGATAGGACATCCATCCTGTACATATATCAGTTGAGTAATTGTACGAGCTGAAACAAGCCTGCGCACTGTAACTCCTGAATCATCATGCCATCGTGGACCCAGGAAGTCAACCCTACGTGGCGACTTTGCTTGAGCTCGGTGGTTATCAAACTGGCCTCGATAGCTTTCCGAGACGGCGCTGCGGCAGGTCAGATTCGGTTAAAGCGACACAAGTCAGGACGAAGTCAGGACGTGCCTTTGTCAATTGTGGACATTAGAATGTCCATGGCATCGGGATGGTGCTTCTCCCGCTTCTTCTGAGCCTCCGCTAACTGATGATCCCATTGTTCCCGCTGTGCTGCTGAAGCTGAAGTCTTGAGCATATCCACGGCGTCCACCAACTCAGCCAAATTCTCGTAGGCTCTTTCGAGCGCTTTAGGAAGGGTCTTATCTGCAAATCGGTTAACTCGTGGCATTTGGATTACGACACAGGCGGCGGACCCGCCCTATGGATCGCATCGGACCCGCCCAAATAGCCGCTCCGAAATAAAGCCGCTTTGTATGCCGCCCCGATCTATTATTTGGCTGGGTCCGCCTGTAGACTTACAAAGATTTGTCATTTTCTTCCAGTTCAAGTCCATCATCTTGCTGTCTAGAACTTCCATGCGGTGCGCCTCGGTCATTGTACTTGTCATCGTCCCTGTCGAATTTAGCAGAGACCAATTAGGCTCCAAAATCTCCCCGTGATTCCAGCCGATCCCTTCGATGTAGAGGGGAGAAAACCGCGGCAGACATTTTTCTTGATGTCCATGGACATGGAATTGACCAATGGAGAACACCATGCGATCATACCATGGAAGCTTGATGTCTTTGTATGCCTTGATGCGTGCCGCCAGGTTTTTCCAATACTGACAGCAAATATCATAAATGAAGATTATCCGTGGTACCTTTGAAGAGACGACGGCCTTCAATCCTTCACATAGGGCGTAATCCATGTTCATTTGCCGTTCTCCTTTCTGGAAATCGACCACAGATGAAGGCACGAAGGCTCCATGCCTAGCGCAAGCCAGAGCGCCGATACCAGTGGCATCGTAACCCTTGTGCGCTTTGTTCTTATCGGCGACCGCTCTGTGCTCATTGCATGTTGAATGCTGGCCGACAAAAGCATTTAAATGTCTCCCCTCTAAGCTGCGATTATTGGACACTTACCTCTGTGTTCTCTGTAGCGGAAGCGAGGTGGTGCTTGTATGCTCTGCTCTCCACAAAATAACCTTCCCCTTGCTTGAGGAACAAATCTTGTCCTGCGCCCTTTTTACTTTGCCTGACGCAGACGAAGTTGCCGTCGGCCACAAATGACATGCTGTACTTCCATCTCCAGGAACGTGGGCATTGTCGGCAATGACTAACAATGAAGAAGAAGTCCCACTCACTGTTGTTTGTCCTTCTCCCAATTTTCCTCCAGATTGACGTCAGGTTGCGGACACGCCGCGCAGAACAGGGCCATGCTACCAGGCTTTGACGCGGCCTCCCTGGTCGTATAGCCAAAACGGATCAGTTCTTGCAAGTGACGGAATTGTCTGGCCGCTCGCAAGAGTTCACGATGACGATTCTTTGCTGCACTGTTAGCTCTATTCAAAGACCAAAATTCAGCCACTTACAGGGACAGTGTCGGGAAAATCTGGGTTGGTTAGCCGTCTGAGCTTACTGAAGTATTCTCCCGCCGAGGTGCAGCATTCAAGGACCGCGAGGTTGAAGTCCCGGAGGAGTTGGACAGTGAATACTGTTTCCACCGATTTAAAAGTGCTCGGGTACATCCCCGCCATCAGGTATTGTTCGTCTAGTGCAACCGCCCCTGGACATATGCAAGGATAAGCCACTAGGTGGTGCACACCGTTGACGTGAACAACAACAATCTCCTGGCCGCTGCCATGCTTTCCATGGTGTGGACTTGAACCAAATGTGAAGTCGGCGTAGTTATTCCAGTCGGATTTGGCTGACGCCAAATACTGATCGTTGGGGTGTGTGATTGGCGACTGATAAGGGACTAGAGGACAAGGCTTTCCTCCATGCCCCAGGAAGATGCACACTCCCAGCTTCCACAGCCAGGAAGGCTCATAGAAGTCCCCTGTCCATATTTCGACGCGATGAAAAGGGTGGTGGACAGAATGCATTTCCCGGCAACAATCCGAGCACAGATTTGGAGTACCGAAGCAAGATATGCACCGCCATAGGGCGTCCTGTGTACCACAGACGGCGCAACGTCGATCGTCTGCCGGGATGGTAGAGTTGTATAAGTGTTTCAAGTAGACGTTTATCCGCGGTTCCCATTGGAGCATATAATCATAGTTGCTCTTCCCCCATCAGCTGCGTTGGTGGTCTGGATATGACTGATATCAACAAAGTACGTACATTTTCAACGACAGGTTCTTGCGGATTAACCCATCCACTACCAAAGGGATTGGCTGGATCAGAGGGTTGATCCTGCTCGTAGTATAGCTCTTCAACTCGGCGGCGTTTGCCTGCAGGAGTCGGTATACCGATTGTTGGTTTGGGGGGGAGCGGAGCCAGTTGGTACTTGGTTCCTTTGCTTGTATAGACTTCCACGAGCCTTCCTCCAATCGGTCCATCCTTAATGACTGACTTCTTAGTCCGCTTTGTCATCTTTGAGGGTGGAGAGATGCTGAGACGACGAATGTTGGAACACTTACCGCCCCTGATTATCGATGTTTGTGTAGGCCCGACCCGATCATTGATTTCCCCTTATGGATTGTCTGGCCAGCGGGGGTTCGTGGCGGACCTTGGTGGTATAAGTTCCCGACTCTCCTGACGTGGCGTTCTACCCCACCACCGTTCACTCATTGACATGGCACCTGGGAAGCAACCTGTACGCACATGGACGGAAGACCAGCTCAAGGTCCTCAACAACGCCAAGAGGGAATTTCACACCGCCGACAATGTCAAGCGGCAGGCCGTCGCCGATGCCGCCGCAACAGAAATCCAAGCCGCGTTGGAGGGGGCAGGTGAGCGGTTCGACAGCAAGGCTAGTCAGGCTCTGTTTACTGTAGGTGCTCATCTTTTTGTCGTCAAGGACATTGTTCTGACTAGGCTATAGGCGGTCCGTGGATGGTTGAAGGCGCGGTGTAAAGCAAAGCGGAAGGCGGATGCTATTACCTGGAAGGGTGTAAAGGCGCGCAACGTGTTCATTCGCCACAACCGCCGCTCTATTAAGGAAACACAGAAAGCCTTGTACGAGAAGGCTACTGGTGATATATTTCCTTACGCCGTGGATACATTCGTTGATACACCCTTGCCCGCCTTGGACGAACAGGACATGGCTTTCTTGGAGGAGAATGGAATGAGCCCCGATGACCCTGAACTCGACGCGGCGCTCGGCATGGACGACGATGAAGATGAAACAGATGAGGAAATCACTTCGTCGGATGACGACAGTGACAACGACGAAGACAACAGCCACGGCTCCGCCAAGAAGACCAAGAGCGGTGCTACGTCAACTAGAAACCGTGGCGGTAAGAAGACCAAAGCCTCAGAGCCAACTCCATTCCAGAAGCGCAGCAACCAAGTCTTTTCGTACTTTCAAGATGCTGTGTCGCTCCTTTGGAAGAAGCTGCCCGCCGAGGAAAAGCGACGGTACCGCCTTCGGGCATTTATCAACAAACAGCGGGGTCCGACTGTCGAGGAACAGGCAGAGTGAGTCATTGTTGACTGAGCAACATGGGCACCTGAGCTAATGCATAACTAGAATGGCTGACAAGGAGCTTCCGGCGTGGTTAGAAGGAGTCGCAGCGCAGGGGCAACAGAAATACAATGTCCGCATGGTGTTCACTCTGGTATTTCTGGACAGGAACGGCGTCATGAATATCTGGACCTCCGATTACAACAGCAACATTGGAGGAACCAATTTCACTGACATCCACCCGAGACTGTTTGAAGACAGTGGCCTCAACGCCGCCTTTGGTGCTTGGGGCCGCAGGGAGTTCCGACAGGACAATGCCCCCATCAAAATTATCTCCAAGCGACAAGGAGCTCATGCTCTTATAAACCTGCCCTCAGGATCGGATGGTGCGCGCTTGGTCGACCCTACCAAGCCTCCGATACCTCCCGTGGCAAAGCCATGGTTGATGGACTTGCTGAGGTCGTACTTCACTCATAAGTATGGTGCGTACAATTTTCAGGAATACACGAGAGTCTTCCTTAAAATTTCACTTAGTCGAAGCTTGCAATGCCAAAGAACGCGTGAAATGTCCATGGGCGGATATTGAGAAGGGGCCGTCCCGCTTCTTCGACAGCGACATCCTCCCCACCGACTATCAGGCAATGATTAGGGAGCCCTCAAGGATGACGGTGGCCGAATTGAAAGCGGTGCTGGGTTATCTGTACACCCGGCAGGAAAGTGGGATCCAACCTCCCTTCCGCTTCGACTATTACATCGACAAGTCCAGCGGCACCGGCAATATGGTCAGGTCCCACCAGCTAAGTGGGCAAACCCCTGACCGCCAGCAGCCTATTCGTGCGCCTGTCGCCGGTCCCGTTATAAAGCCGGCCTCAACCCCCACCCCCGAACCCGCCGTTACCACCCCCAGGGTTAAGCCTGCTGCCACTAAACCGATGGTCAACACCGCCACGAAACCGGCCAACAGCCCCGCCCCCGATATCGACACCGCTTTCGAACCGCCTTTTGTACCCGCCGTTACCCCGCCCAGGATTAATCCTGCCACCAAACCCACAGTCAATACAGCAACGAAGCCGATCGTTAACCCTGCCACGTCACCCCCAGTTAACATGGCTACCAAACCCGCGATTCCCACCTCTACCAAACCAACTGCCACCCCCATTAGCAAGGCCACGCCCGCCCCATTGACGCCCATCACCCCATCGGCAACCTTGCCCGACATCGAGGAGGAGGCAGAGTTCGAGCAGCATGGTTCTACAGATGAGACCCTGCCTAGCGTTGCCCCATTTCTCGAACCACCCCTACCTCAACCACCCATACTTTCTGCACGTCCGAAACCGAGGCCGCGCCCCTCAGGGACACCCTGGACACCAGACAAACCCAGACGTTCGGCTGCAGAGCTGGTGAGAGCTCTTGGAGGATCGCCCTCAAAACTGCACATCCAACCTCCCACCCCCTCCGCCGGGCCATCTTCAACAAAGACAGTGGAACCGCCTTCAAAGAAACCTGCGCGGAAGCGCACGAGGGAAGGCATTGAACTGTTGCCTTTGCCGACGGAAGGTGTAACTACTAGATCCCGCGGTGGCCTTAACCGCAGGCAAACCAGGAGCATGAAATAGATAGTCGGCAGGTAGTTTCCATTCACGTAGTCTCCCTCTATCCGTACAATATTACAGTCAGAGAGTATTACTTTTATATTCGAAAAATAAGAAAATACAGTGGTGTCCGATTACTATGCGAATGTATCTAACTCTTTTTTGGTCGCTTAGACCGCCGGGTTCCAATGGCCGCCGCACCTTCTGGATTGACCTGGACTTTGGTGGCCTTCCGCCGAGCACCCACCACCAAGTCCTCAGGATCGTCTGGAGGGGGGGACAACGGTGAGTCAGGGGCTACATCATCAGGAGCCGGAGACGGTCCTTCAGACCCGGCGCTATCAGGAGGAATAAAGAGTGGCGCTGGCGGCGATCGAAGGGCGGTGGCGGCTGCCACTGAGGCGGACGGCGGGGCGGTGAATGTAGAGGCGGGGCGGTCAATCGGGGCGGCATCCGTGATATTGAGGCGGGTCGGGTGCAGTGTTTGGTCGGGGATGGGACTCGTCGCTCGGTCGGTGAAATCGGTTTGAAGCGGGGCGGGAAGCGGACTCGTCGCTCGACTCACCACCTGCGGAGGCGCTGCGGCTGGAATTTCTCCTGCAGGACTTGTCCCTCTGTCGACCAAAGTGCGACTGTCGCTGCATCGTGGAGCCCCTCCTAACCTGTCAAGTACCGCCTCAAGGGTACTCTGGTTGACCGATGTCGTAAGGCGATCCCAAATCTCGTCGCTGTCGCCCTGTAACCCTTGGCACCGCTCGCCCAGCGCTTCCAACTGCCGTTCGGCATCCGCCATCCTGCCCAGGAGTTCCCGGACGTTTCCTTCCACAACGTAAAGACCTTTGAGGTCCCTCTTGACTTCTTGCTGAAGATTCTCTGCCTCGCGCGATGCCTTGGAGCATGTCGTAACCGCGTGCTCGACTTTTCTGTCGAGATCCGACACCCGTTGGTTGACCGAATTGTTGGCCGCACTATCCACTTTATTGGTGAGTTCCACCATCCTCTCCTCAATGCCTTCCATCCGCGCCTCATACGCCTTCATCCGCTCCTCCCAGGTCCGAACCAATGCCAGTGCGCTGTCAGTTGTTTTTTCAAGTCTGGCCTCGCGTTCGTTGAAGTCCTTCTCCAGAAATGCGATCTTCCGGTGCAGCTCATCGAATTCACCGCGACGAACAGTGGGGGTACGAGTTGTCTCTTCCAACCTGTTCACGGCGGCAGTCAGACCGCGAACGCGCGACTCCGCCTGGTTCATCCGACCTTCGAAGGCGTCTTGCTTCGATGTACAGTTCACTAAGTCAGCCACAATATTGCCGGTGGGCAACTCTGTGTGATAGGCGGGGATTACCGTGGAGTCGGTGGGCGGCGCAATTGACAGCGGTTTGCTGAAAACCATGGGTTGGGCGTTTGTCGGGTGATACAGCGGGCCCAGTTCTTTCGTCCCGGCGTAGACAATCTGCGCGTCCACGGTCGATGGACCAGGCGGCATTGCCGAGACGTACAGAGGATCCAGAGGTGTGGTGGCCTTGGACCCCTTGCCCATCCGTTTCGCGATAGGCTTGGCCTTCACCCCCGCTTTTGAACTGTCGTGCTCGGAGGCGGGCACGGACTTTGCGTGGTCCATGCGCGGTTTCTTGGCGGCGGGGGTATTCTCTGAATCGGCGGCGGCGGCAGGGCTGTTGCTGTCGACGTCGGAGTCCTCAATGTAAGCGGCGCTCTTGCGCTTGGAGGACTTCTTGACGGTCGATACTTCTTGGTTGCTTTGCGGCGGTTGGAGGGCGGGGTCGTCGGGGGCTACTGCGCTCTTACGCTGGCGACCGCGCTTCAGAGCAACGGCTAGGGCTTTGATGGCGTCACCGTTGAGAAGCCTTTCGCATTTTTTCTTGCCGTTAGCGCAACGAGGACAACTTCCACTGCCGGGAGGTGTACAGGGCGGTTCGAGATTGCTTTGGTCGAATTTCTTGCCTAGAGCTTTCGAATGTTCGGCGAGAGCCTTGGCTTTCAAACATCGGTCGCAGAGAACGAAGGCGGCGCGAGTTCCTGAACCAGATCCTCCACCAGGAGCACCCGAAGTAGTGGCTGCGAAAGGATTGCATTATGCTTAACGTACCATTAGGTCTGAACGAAACATACCTCGTTTGCGCGGGGACCGCCTGATAGCCATGGGGCTCCGGTTGTGCACCTCCTTGTCCTTGTCCTCGTCCTCCTCGTCCTCCTCCTCCTCCTCGTCCCCTGCTTCGCCGTTTGCTTCGCGGTCGGCAGTACCACCACCCTCGTTCTCCTTTTCCTTTCCTTTCCCTGTGGAGGTTCCCTTGTCGTTGGCCATTCCCGATTGGTGGGCAGGTGGATCCGAAGAAAGTGGAGGGATCTGCCATTGGGCGATAAAGTCGAGGGTTTGGTCGATATACGCGTGGGGGTGGTGCTCGTCAAATGGGTCAAGGTATAAGGATTCGTCTGGTTTGACGTCCTTCAAGAAGGATAGGTCGAGCGGGGTGCCGGGATGGAGCAGTCCGGGTTTGGCACGAATCTGGTCGAAGAGCGCTTTGATGGGGTGACCGGCATAGAGGGGACACGTCGATGGGATTTTATTACATATCTTCTATTAACGTTATTTTCCTTCCAGTCAGTCAACATAATCCTTGGACTAGCAGCTACATTACGCACCACAAGACCCATAACCGCCCGCCGCACCTTGTGCGGCCAGTCTTCATCCTGAGGCAAATGCTGGTGATTATTGAGGATTGTTCGAAGTCGTTGAAGGGCGGGTTTGAAGATTTTACGCAATTCTTCATTGCTGAACGCAGATAAGGACTGGGTACTAGTCGCCATTGCAGTATGACAGAGTAGTGTTGTTGCAGGTTGTGGACAAATTGTGCGAGTTGTCTCCGCGCGCGATTGATGACGGTCACGTGATCGGCGGATAAAGCCGACTGATTTTTAGCCCGCCGCGGTTGTTGAACCCCGCCTGTTCATCGATATCGATCAAGAGAACTAGCACTATGGACGGCACTAATCGCACGGCTGGTAAGTTTGTCAAACCATTACCTTATGATTTGCTCGTGTATACAAGGCATAACTCGACCCAGATGATTCCGAGATGCTCGCCGCCGGAAGCAGCGCGATGGAGGTGGAGGTCCCTGATGACCTCCGCTTTGTCCCATTCGATTATGACATCGACGAAGGAACTACCCTACTACAGGAGGAGGGCGGCGAGGAGGTTTGGAGAACATTCAGCACCCAAGAAGCCGAGGGTCCCCCTCCCTCTCAGTCGTCAGCTTCAGTCCCCGCCCAGCATGTCAAAGGAGCGGACGGTACCGCCCAACCTGAAGGTAAGCATCTTTGGGGCGGAAGGCTACGTAGAATCGTCTTACATTTTTTCCCTTAGGCACGGGAACTCTGAAGGCCGATAAGGGGAAGCAGAGAGAAGGATGGGCTCCATTCGCCGATGAGGCGGCCGCCATCGCTTGGTTTTCCACCCTACCAGAGGACAATGCCGCTTCCCTCATGCGCGCCTACCTTGCCAACACCGTTGCGATGTCCGGGCCGCCTCATCGGGAGGCATTTCCAAAAGACAGCAAATTCCCTTTGGCCACCGCGCTCAAGTCCGCCCGCGAGGCATCGGCGCAGCAATCGGGTGCCAGCGCGAATAAGGAGATGGAGGAAATACTCAAAGGTGTCGTCGATTCGATGCCCGAGAATATCCGCCAGGAGATCCTCTCTGATGATTCTGAGTTAATCTGGAACATTCCGAGCCTCGAAAGCGCAGGCATGTCGGCCGATCTCATCGACGCTCAGCTGAACTACATGTCATCGTGGTTGGCCACTCTCGTAAACCACTATATGCACAATTGCGAGGTCCACGAGAGACTGGAGAATCACCTGAGGGCGGTGAAAGCAGCCTTGGTGCTCAGGGAACAGAGCACGGCTCTTTCCGACTCCCTCAAAGGCCTATGCAACATGTATGATAGTTAGACGACGCCTTTGCTCCCTTTTGTTCATTTGGCACATTCATATTACATTGGATTTGTTCCTACCATAAGATTGCTGGAAATGATATATCGGCGGCGACTTCCCGACGTATATCGTTTTGGTGGCGGGTTTGAAGGCGGGATGGCTAAGCGGCGGTTTGGGTCGTGGTGCTCTGGCCATTCGGTTATGGTGGGGGCCCCGACAGCGCAGCCAAGGGGTGATGGTTAGGTGCTAGCCGAGAGCTCACCCATTGGTGATGGCCGTCCGGCATAGGCAGAGCTCTCGCCGTTGAGCCATTGGGTGATGGGAATGATCCGCGACGTGGCACCATTACTTATGGGTGATGTTATGTAATGGGGTGTACTTCATGCCTTGCGAGATGCACATGGGAGAACACATGTTCCCCCTCGTGCTCGTAAACGGAAAGCTCAAGCAACACCCCGATAAACCCCTCGTTTACGGCTACCAGCACGATCTAGAGGGTATCTGGTGGATCATTCTCTGGTTTGCCACCATGCGGATCGACCAAGACCTCTGCCGTGAATTCGGTGACTTGCACTTCCAGCAGCCGATCGACCGGGGCTGTATCAGTCGACGTTGGACACTCTTGACGAGTTGACGGGGTCTGGAGGCGAATCCATCACTCGTTGATGCCCTACCATCCGAGCTCATCGACTCTGGCTTCCTCCAAATCCTGGGACTTCTGAGATACCAGATCCACGGAGAATACATGATGCGCAACGCGGAAGGGAAGCAGGAGGACATCGGGACTTACTCATTCATCATCAGCCCGTCATTCACTCACTTCTTCGAACAGCTTGATGAGTCCCGCGCTATGTGGGAGGACCTGAAGCTTTCCACCACCACCGAACTACGACACCAACACGAACGCGAAGTGGTGAGACAAGTGTACCGCCGCCGACCAAAGCGAAAGGTGGATGAGGACACCGGAATCGAGCGAAAGGGAATGGATGGGAGGGGGAGGAAGGATGAGCAAGGCCCTCCGACGAAGAGGGCCCGCTTTACTGCCCCTGTCGCGGAAGTCGAAGCCCCGGTTCGAAGATCAGGACCGGTGACTAGAGCGATGACCCGTGCAGCCCAAAACACCGGTCCCACCACGAGAGCCGCTGCTCGCCGCATGCGCGAGGCTGCAGCATCGAAGAATCAAACGGCTACCGCCACCGCCACTAAGACCCGAAAATCCCGCCGTTAACGCCCGTTTCTTCTTTCTTGATTTCCAGTAGCGCTTGCAATACCTTATTCACTCGCATCTCCTATCCCATAGACTTCATACCAATATCTATTATTGTTCCTGTTTAACTTCACTTACCGACTCGATTTTGTCGTCGTGCGTTCTGATTTTACCAATGTTTCATTGTGCCAAGCAGAGCATTCCGTCCAATAGCACCAATTTTTATCCCTACGTCAAGGATCAGTATGATAAGGAGTGACAGTTGCACGACGGTCGTCATCAGGTCGTGGATTGTGGATGAGACTGACCTAAATGCCGGACTCCCTCAATTTGGATCGTAAGCGAAGGGAACGAGCAATGAGGGCGAAACCACCAAAAGAAACAAGCCAAACGGCGAGACGTAGAGCGCTCGTACCGAAGACACATACATCTTTAAGTTTGATAAAGCGTGATAGATTTACGCCATTACGAACATACCAAAAAGGGCACCAATCCCAACGACCTCGCACCCGCAGCCCCGGGTCACCCACAAACGCAACACCAAGTGGATCGCGAATGCAAAGAGGGGGTGATTATTGAAGGGGAAGATGTTGCTCTTGTTGGCGAGGGGGTTGAAGTCGCGCGAGTAGTACGAAGTTGGGGAGCTCATTAGCGGTAACGATGGCGGCTACTCCACGACAGAGTTATTCAGGAACCCTCCACCATCCTGGTCATACAATACCCGAACCCACATTGGGGATCGTCCCAGAGATACGCTGCTCGACTGCCCCGAGGTGCAGAGTTTGAGGTTCGATCCCAACACGTGCCTGAGTACCTTGATTCAAGGATATCGATCTGGAAAACGATCCACCTTTGGGTATCGAACTGCCATGGACGCTTCACTATGCAAGGCCGTGGTACTTTCGGAGGACGCATAGTAGGCAGTGGATGGCTCATCGGACGGACCTTATTAGTGTGCATTCCTTCAAGGATATCTATCCTGAAGACCGGCCTCTCTTGGGCGTCGAGCTGCGCGTCGACACTTCACGGTTGCACTCATGGCATCTGATGTGAAAAGCCACTCCGTCTGAGTCGGGCTCACGTGTGCCACGCGATCACATGGTCTGGCGCGAGTCGTGGGAAATGACCTATGCGCCCGAGGCGTGGAATTACGGCCATCGCATCTTGTCTTTGAACCACAACCATCTCTCCGATATTAAATCCCACTTTCATCCTCTTTTATCTTGCTTCCGAACGCTAACCGCCATGGACGCTGAAATTTCGACGTGTTCAGTTGGGAAATTCTTCGAAAACCATCTTCCGACCCAGGGAGTCCCGTTCGACGCTGTAGTTGATGACCTCAAAAAGCAAAAGACACTCGTTTCTCGAGGCCAGTCTTTGGAACAGAAACCGTCCTCATCCACACAGAGGCCACTGTTTCCTCAGACTTTCAAGTCTCTCAAATCTCTGTTCCGATCTCGTACCACCAGCACCACCCGCGTCGTGAAGACGCTGCAGACGATCGGCAATGCTGTTCGTAAAGCACTCGGGAGGGCCACAGACTGCGAGATCAACGACTACTCCCTCAGAGTGGAGGATAGCGTCGGAGATCACGCTCGAGGATGCCTAACCTCGAACCTGGAGGACGCATTACACCCCACCGAAGTTGTGGTTCCGATGACAGTCATTGCAGACGATGGCAATTACACATCATCTGAAGAGGTGCGTGTTTTCGCTGTCCTTATTTTGGATTAGTTATAGAAATTGACATCCATTAGGCGAAGGCAAAATTACTGTCCCGTGCCACTGAAATCATGAATGAAGACGCACGTCGAAGGTTTTGTTTCGGGGTATGTAGCTTCTCCTCGAAATCTGGCTCCATCGGCTGATTCAGTTCCAGGTCACTTGTGAACGGTCTGAGGTCACTCTCTGGCGCTTTGCCAGGTCTATTGTCGTCAAGTCCACGCCTTTTGACATGACCGAGGTGCGCTTCCCATTTTGCGCGCGTTTTCGAGATTTGCACTGATACACCGCGCACTTCAGCAACCAGACCTTTTGCTTCATCTTTTCGTCGCTCTGTTCACAGCCTCACTACACCAGCTCGGATATGACCCATTGGTAACCCTGCTCCCCGATCGCAACTACGTCTACCAGATCCCGTCTGATAGTTCCACAACGCCACTCTACTTTAAAACGGTCCATCCGATCTGGGACGTCAAACCGACCTGCCTTTCTGGACGCCGCACGCGTATCTGGGAAGTCGAGCAGGTCCTCTCACAGTCCGACCCGACTCGAGTTCCAGGCACACCTAACCGAGCTTTGAAGGACGTCTTCCTGAATTCGGACACGAGGACCGAATCCGACATCCAGGAAGAACTGTTCGCTGATATAGCGATGTTTGGCCAGGACGAAAATTGGCGTTCTCGACCTCTCTTGAAAGATTTCGTCCAAGCCGACCTGGAAGCGCTGGCGGAAGCGTTAAAGGGCGACCAATATAAACACTACTTTTCGTGCATAGTCGCCAAGCACGTCGGGGAAGGCGACGTGCCTGGCCTGGACAGTCCAACGGCCCCTCCGCCGAAGCGCCGTTGTCTCTTCCTGTACGAGCGTGTCTGCACGGCACTGAACAACATCCCCACACTTGGTGAAGCGGTCGATGTCCTCAAAGCAGCTATCATCCGTACGTGATTTATGGGTTTTCTCTCCCTAACCCGTGGTCCTGACGCTATATCCTTAGCTTTGCGCCTGATGTTCTGCGCAGGCTGGGTTCATCGAGACATCAGTCCGGGCAACATCCTAGCGTATCGAGAATCGCCTACCTCACCATGGGCAGTGAAGTTATCGGACCTCGAGCATGCGAAGAGGTTCCCTGACCCACAAGCAAATACAAAGGATCCAATTACAGTAAGTCACGCATATTCTCTCTCCGAATTTGTGGCCAACTGCCAGTATTCACAGGGAACCCCTCCTTTCATTGCGTGCGAAATCCTTGACGGTCACCACTTCTTCCCGATCAGTATTAACCCCAAAAACATGGTTCCCCCTTATCGACCCGTTCCCGTTGTTCATACCTACCAGCATGACCTGGAGTCCATTTGGTGGATTCTCTTGTGGCTCGCGACCGCTCGTGTCAACCGGAAGCTTCCGCGAATTTTTGGACAGACATATTTCCAGCACAGAGTTGACCTGCAGTACGCCAGGTCGCGGTGTGGCTTGCTCATGCAAAGCCTCTCGACCGACCCACAGGTCAAGGAATCTCTCCCTCAGACACTGAGAACCTCATTCTACAAACGCCTCGACATCCTGCGCAATAACATTTACGTGACCTACGTGACTCGGACCATGGAACAGAAACATAACGACATCGAGTCTTTTTCGTGGATAATAAGCGAAGGCATGCGTCTCTTCTTCGATGCTGTGGCACGCTCCAGGGACAAGTGGGGGGGTGTGGAGCTTGTGGTTGACTCAGAGCGACGGGTATTCCCAGTAGCAGCACCTTTACTCCTTCCTGAATCACCCAAGGTCGAAGCTCCAAGGAAACGCAAAAATGTCGGACTAGAAGGCCGAGCACCAAAACGATTGCGGACAGGTCCGGGGCGCGACACGGATATGCCGACACGTACGACTGGGCCAATAACAAGATCGATGACACGGAACTCTGGACCAGTGACGAGGTCCGCAACTCGCCGTCTTCGCGAAGCTCGGAAGTAGAACCAGGGGCTCTCGACAAAGGCTCGTTAATAGAAGTGAATAATCCAATTCATGTGATGCTATACTAGGGTAGTCCGGACACCGTCACGTATTCCACGTTCCCGTCTTTGAGTGTAATTTACATCTGCCACGAATTTAATTTACTCACTGTCCCTGCTATAACTCGTCGGTCCACCGAGGCTGGAAGACTGCGCGTTTGCGCCACTCATCTTTGTCCTCGAACACTAGCAATGCACGTCTTAGTTTCAACGAGGCAGTGGATGGCAAAGAATATGGGATGGCTTTGATCACTTTTGCCACTCACACTACCAAAGAGGGTCAAACGATAGGCTTTTGACTCCAGGCATATGGGGAACGCTAACATTTTAACCCTGCCCCCGGGGAAACATCCATCTGTTCAAATGGGTCGAAGTATGCTAACGCTAACATGCTCTCATGATAACTCCCCGCGAATACTTTTTCAGTTAATCACCCTGTGTATATGGTGAAAATAGGCCTGAATATAGGCCTATGCATTGCAACCTAATAAGACTGCGACACAGTGTGCTGGAAAAGCTGTGCGTGGGTAAAATCTGCTAGATCGAAACAACGGACAATGATCTCTCATCAGTGCTCAACGCGTGGGTCCTAGACTGTCCACAGGTCGGGTCATGACCCTCTGACCCCAGGGTCGACCTGACCCAACCCTAGAGGGTCAGGGTCAAGGGTCGGTTGCTTGCTGACCCTGACCCAACTTGGGCAAAATCACACATGTCAGAAGCCGAATTGTATAGGAATCTCTTCTAGTATTGCATAGAGTAATTTGGATAATATAAGTACACTCTAAGTGTATGTTTTATCAGCATGAATGATGAAAATGGTCCTATAATCTTACTCAGAATAACTTTTTGACTGCTGGGCACCCCATCAATACCAGATATCTTGCTTATAGTTCAATCCAAATGACATAGCACTGGCCTAAACATGAAAAATAGATGAATAAAAACAGAAATAAGCATCAAAAAATTCAAAATCTAATTGACCTAAAAATTAGGGTCGACCCGGGGTCGACCCTAGGGTCAAGGGTCAGGGTCAGGGTCACTAGGTGCCGACCCGACCCTAGGGGGGTCAGGGTCAGGGTCAGGGAAAAAGTGCTGACCCTGACCCGACCCGACCCGTGGACAGTCTAGTGGGTCCTTTTCGTGTTCATTTTGAATGAGACGCCTCTTGACCTCTTTCCACTACCTTAGTGATTACTAGGACAGAGTACCTACCTACTGTCATTGACTCTCGCCTTATCCAAAGACGGTGCCATGACGGCGAATAACGCTGCCACCTACCCGAGCTCTGAGTACGTCCACCAACAACTTCCTTCTATTGGATCACTGACTAGATTTGTGACAGAACGCCCAAGCACACGCCACAGAAATGCGGCCCATCGACTGTCCCCGAGGACACCCCGCGCGAAGTACGGCCTCTTGCACCTGCAGAAGCAAACACGACCTTGATTCGCTATAACATTGGTTTGGCGATGAACGGAGAGATACTCGTTTGCGAGGTTGACATCTTCATCAATCATTATCTCCCCAAAGTCAGCAACGAGACACTTGAGTTGGTTCTGAAACGCCTAAAGAGGAGGTGTCATGAACAGGCGAAATCATGACATAGAATGGTGCTTATATACCACGGTCTGCCTGTCCACCTAAGCTGGACATGGGCGCCTTTTTGGCGCAGTGGTTAGTGTGACCGTCTAATCACGACATTATGTCCAGCTTCAACAGGTCGAGGGTTCAACTCCCGGGATGTACACATTTACTGGCCGGTTTGAGTCATGTGAGCTTAAGGTCATGTGACAATAAGAACCATGTGATAGGCGCAAATGTAATGGATCACCCGGGCACCTTCTGGGCCCTCATAGACCTGCAGGCATGACAGTTGTCCGCTGCCTGGAAAGGCCGGTATAGGGGATGCATCATTCTCGTCTTACGAGGACGTAAGCCAGAGAAGGGGGCTAATGTCATGAACAGGCGAAATCATGACATAGAATGGTGCTTATATACCACGGTCTGCCTGTCCACCTAAGCTGGACATGGGCGCCTTTTTGGCGCAGTGGTTAGTGTGACCGTCTAATCACGACAGGAGGAGAATTCTCGTACCTCGCGAAGACACTGGAGTCTCAGCCACTGCACCAGGAGAGTTGACATCGGGTGCCACTCCAGCCTCTCCACCACCTGAGCCGTATTCCCATGTCTTCAAGAAGTTCAACCCGCCTTGTACGCCCGGATATGATGGCGCGCTCGAGAAGGACATTTTCGCGCCCCTCACCTTTTTTGGCGAGGCGATTTGTGAAGCTCTCGAACGGGAGGCCGGGATCAAGCCCAATGGCTATGTCATTCGCATGTGCGGTGGCAATCCACTTCGGTCCCGAATCAATGGCTGCAACCACAAGATAGATGCGTGTATGACCAAGAATACTGACCAGCAGCTCCGCATTACCGACGTGGCCATCGCGTTCGAGTTCAAAGCAAAGCGGGCCAATCTAAAGGAGGTACGACCCCATATTCTGCACGCCGTCCGTGACACCGCAACTGACACGATAACGTCGGCAGAATCGGCTCCAGTTTATTTCACACATCAACCACGCAATGAACGACGATGCTCGCCGCACATTCGCTCTTGGGGTAAGCTCAACCACGGTTTTAAATGACTGCACTGCGCTGATATTATTTCTAGATAACGATTGAAGATGACCGTGTCTCCCTCTGGTACTGCTCCAGGTCTCATTCCATTACAAGCAAGATCCTTCAGCATGGTTGAGGTTCGTCTTACCTTTTGGTTTACGCCAATGATCATGCTGACACTAAACTGTCTTGCTAGCACGCGGATCTCTTTGTCAAGATTATAGTGATTTCCCTCTTTTGTGCCACGGATGAGCAGCTCGGATTCGACCCTCTCGTAGAGCTGACCAACGACTATAATTTCATCTACACATTCCCACCAAACAAGGATTGTCCCAAGGGCAGGCATTATCGCACCAAGCATTCCATCTTCGAGACCCGGGCGCTGAGTCTCGCTGGTCGCTCTACCCGTATCTGGCAGGTTGAGCTTGTGGACCCCACAAACAATTATCTCCAGGTTGCGGGTGCGGAAGACATGGTTTTGAAGGATGTGTCGCTGGATGAAGACACGCCTACAGAGGATGATATCCAAAAGAAATTATTCGCCGATATCAGGAAGCTAAGGGATGACACCAAGATTCCCTGGCGCGAGCACCCAATGGTGAAGGGATTTACGAAAGAACATAAAGGGTCCCTGGCAGACATGCTCGAAGGCGATGGGGAGCCATGGAAGCACTTCTTCTCTCGCATTATTGCCACTGCCATTGGCGCCAAAGGCTTACCTGTGGCGCCGGAGGTTTGGCGTGACAATACTATTTTCCCAATTTCGCCACTCGAAACCCTTGAAGTTAATCCATTTCAGACGATACGACCAACTTCAGGGATCCAACAAGTTTTCGATGGCGTCGAAACCGCCGAGAGGCCAAATCTTCCTGTCATCCCACGGAAGAAACGATGCTTTTATGTCTTTGGAGGAGTATAAGGCTGTCCACGAGTCAGCCCTACTTGCAAGTACTTGCAAGTAGACCCGTGGGAATACTTGTGAGTATCCTGACTCGCGGATCCGAGTCACCCGTGCCAAAATACTCATGCAAGTCCGAGTTTGGGATTTTGGCCCATGAGTACTTGTAAAAAGGCCTTAAACAAGGCTTTACGGCCCTCTAGTGCTGTATATCTGCTTTAAGTAGGGTCTATCCCATGAAAGGAACACTAAACAAAGGTACATTGATAGAGATATCACAGATTAAAAGCATACAAACCCTTGTGAGTATTTGACTTGTGGATCCGAGTCACTCGTGCCAAGAAACTTATGTGAGTCCAAGTTTGGCTTTTGGTACTGTGAGTACTTGCCTTGCGGCTCCGAGTCAACTCGCGAGTTGACTCATGGACAGCCTTAGAGGAGTATACACGCCGCTCTCCAGAATTCCGACCATGGGAGAAGCCATGGATATTTTGAAGCAGTGCCTTTCCGGTATGTCCTGTCCATTTCATGCGACACTCACAGAGCTGACAGTTCACTTGACTACAGTTCTCCGTCTGGTCTTTTGTGCGGGATGGGTGCACCGTGATCTCAGCGCGGGGAATATTCTTGCTTTGAGGGATGGGCCAAACAAGAAATGGCAAGTTAAACTATCGGACCTCGAGTATGCGAAGAGGTTTCCGAGCGACGACCATTGTGCAAGTCCTGTACCTAAGACAGTATGTCGTCAGAACGGTTACCAGAGAATACCAGATTGACTCTTATCTCTAGGGCACGCCATACTTCATGGCCATTGAAATCCAGCAAAGAAAACCACTTCTTCCTGCTGTATTCTCAACGAACACTACTCTTGCAGAGGATTCTGGGGAGGACGACGAATCGGAAGGGGAGGAAGAGGAAGAAAACACAAAGGCCAGCGCTCTCCAAAAGTTCCAGAGGCCCGTGAAACACAACTACCAGCACGATCTCGAGTCGATTTGGTGGTTGTTTGTGTGGCTGGGAAGTGCAAGAGTGAAGCGAGCACTTTCACGATTGTTTGCAAAGGGGTTATTCCAGGCTGGTGCTCCGACAGGAGTAAATATTCAAAACCCAGCCAATGCTCGTTTTGTCGCTTTCGTGAGTAACCTCGAACTCGACGAGAACTTCCCCCTATCCCTTCCCGAAGAAATGAAACCATCCTTCATCTCGGGTCTCGAGACCCTTCGGTGTGATCTCTATACTGCTTATACTCGGCGCAACGTAGAAGGGAGACAGGATGATCTGGAAACCTACTCCTACATCATGAGTAAGGCTTTTCATCGGTTTTTCCGAAAGATCGAGAAATCGAGGGACAAGTGGGAGGCGATTGAGTTAAAGGTCGACCAGGATGCTGGGGTGGAAGGACAAGGAGACGGGGAAGGCGACCCATCAAAGAAGCGAAAGACGATGGACGAAGAAGAACAAGAGGCAGAAGAGACGGATTTACAAGTCGGAGTCGTGAAGAAGCTCACCTTTGCTTCTGATACAGAGAAGGATGACGAAGAGAATGGCACGAATGAAGCAATCAAGCTCAAGGATGGCAGAAAGAAAGATTCCATCACTCTGAGCCCAGAAGAAGGGAACGCCGGAGATGGAACGAAGAAATCAGGCAAGGCAGGGGCTACAGCACGAGAGCATGTTGCCACCCCAGCCCAGACGCAGAGGGCGGCAGGTCCAACGACAAGGTCGATGACCCAGGCTGGTGGTACAGGGAAAGAGAAGCCAACTGCAAAAGCACATGGAGGAACGAAGAAAGGCAATGGGGATGGACCCAAACCGTCAAAGAGAGCTCGACGATAAAGTGTTGACGTGTTCAAGCATCGCGTCCGAGGCAATGCCACGACCTCCACACCCTCCACAGCGATTCTCTTTTCCTGACGATGTCTGTAAATTTCAAATATCATCCCTTGAAGGGATTTCTGTTGTACAGATATAGTCGCTAGGTCGACATAGACCGCTGCTGGCACAGGTTCTAATAATAAAATCTAAATTACCATGTAACTTGTCACGACTGAATTTTAAGAGTTAGAGCAACAGAGTGGAGGAAAGTAAGTACTAATAACTCGACATTCCGTGTCACTTTCTTCAAAGACTGTGTTGGGATTCGGTGGGATCTCCTACAGACATGTCACAGGCGCTATATTCAGACTCGCCAGCACCTCTCACCAAGTGGCATATCTTGCTCTGGCGCTGGTACATGCTTTGTAGCGGAGAGGCTGAGTGTCAAGTCTTCGAGACCCGATATCGTACCCAAGGAATGTGGTCAGCGTTGTTATCCGATCGAACGTGAAGGTTCTCAATATAACGGAAAGGACTCAGCGTACGGTTACGAAATTGGACGGATATCGAAACGCATGGATTCATTGGCCCTGTAGTACTAGTAAGCGGCAGTACCAGATACAACTTGAAGTTATCCTACTACGCCTCAATAGCCGCCCTATAATGCTAGAAGCCTACATGTTTCCCAGTCCGCTCGTTGAAATGAACGGAGTCGGGGGAAACAGCCAACACCGGCGTGATATATTCACCAACATGGTCATACGCAAATCCAACAACGCGAATCTGCTTCACGGGGTATTTCATCATGAACAGGACAAAGTCACTGGACGACAATCTCCCCGCCAGCTCAAGTGCCGTTCTCTCTAGCACCGTCAATACCGTCCTCGCCAGGTCCGAGGCCCACGTGACTGGAGTTTCTTCCCCTTCAATAGGTTGCCCATCACAGTCCAACGTTGGGGTCCAGTCATACGTACAACAGATGTCGGCCATCGTTAAGACTGTCTTCGGAAGCCAGACGTCCATCTCCGTTACGTACCCGCAATAGTCCACAACCAACTTTATGCTGTTCTGAGGGAGCGCGACGTGGGGTATGATGTCGCCCTCGACGCCGATCTCCATAGTTTCGGTCATTTCGTTGGAGGCGAGTATTGACAACATGGGTGCGCGGCTAGAAGGATCGTCGTAGAAGATCAGGTTTGCGAAGACACAGTTGTCTGGGCTGATTTTAAGGCTGCGGGGGAGCGTGTAGGCGTAGTCGAATGTGCTGTTCGGATCATCGAGGTAGTCGATAGCATAAGGGCAGTCTCGGCTGCTGAGGTCGACGAGGGTGTCCGCTGGTAAGTTGATGAGACCACGAGCGTAGGGCGAGTATTTACGGGACATGAGGATGGGACAGCGCTCCCCCATTTCTGTTACTGAAGGTAGCCAGGACATGATGATTGTTTCTTCGGATTTGATTCAAAGTCGAGTATGTGTTTGTCGTGTGCAGTTCTGGTATTTCAGGATGAACATGAACCTTGTTTTATACCTCACTGAAGGCGGCCAATGCGAGGAGTCGAAGACCTGCGCATTGACTGGAGCTGTGTTGCCATATCATCAGAAGTGCGCAGGAGGTCAACGAGCTTAGCGCGCGCCTATAGTAGAAAGTTGTTCCTTGTCGTTACGGCAACAGGCTAGGACCATTTGTACTCAATATTCTTGCAATCTTCTTTGTCTCGCACTGAAGGTAGATTAACTACGTAGGTCAAGGGGCCAAGGCATATCTACCTTCGGTATAAACAGAGAAAACCCTGCTTATCGTCACAGCAATACCGATGACCCAAGTGTCGCGACTAGACAGACCACGGCCCTTAATGACAGGACGAGCCTAATCACGACCACAACCATGGCACACCCGGACCTTCAACATCTTATCAGCGCCTCTATGACTTCTCGATTCTCGATGGACATTTCGGTAGCGCCAGGTAGGCAGAGCTACTACCTCCAGACAGGATCTAAAGTCCGCTCGTAGACGTTCTTCCTCCAGACCAGAATTCAAAAGGCGAGTACTTCCCGTTCCAAATGTGACGTCATCGATCATCCTTTACAGAGAGACGAGGACCCGCTAGTCCATCGACGGTCCTAGAGTGCTTTCTCGACCGACTCGCTGCGCTTAACGCCGACAGCGATATGTCCAGGCGCCTTCTATTGATTCTGATGGACTCTCCATTGACGAGGCTGGGACTTCGAATGGGCGGAGTAATTCCACTTTCGAGCGCTGCAAATATCCGAGTTAAGTTCATTTCTCTAGGGTTGCTCGTGGAGGGATAACGCTATACTGTAGTTAGCCTTTATGGCGATGTCAAGATGGCGGTGACGACGACTCTGAGCAGATCATGCGTTGAAGGATACCTCGACTTGCTACCATCCTGACATTAGCCCTCCGCGTTTTGGACTAGCACTCGGCATGTGGACAATTGCTGATACTTATGGGGATGCATGAGGTCACTGAGATCGTAGCGTGGTATCGAGATGGGGATAGAGAGGTCGGTATGTTGCTTTTCTCGGAGTAAGTCCTTTGAGGGCATTGCTGATCGTTCAGAATCATACATCTCGGTGTCATACATAGTCTGAGCCCTAAGTGACCAGGTGAAGGATGAGAGTATAAGTGACATTCTGTCAAGTGTAAGTCAGTGTCAGGCGGATGACACAAGATGACACATAACTACTGGTAAGACAGGAAGGTGAAGACGGTGAAGAGAGTGTAGACAGGGACTTATGACCTTTACGAACGCGACGGAAGCGCACGATTTACCTTGGATCATGATCAGTCGATGATTGTATTGAGTTGACTCGTGTTCGACGGAGATTTGGGATTCTGTCAGAACTCGGAGAACGCGGTCATAGGAGTCATACCCGGCTAACCTAACTTCTGGAAAATGGATATGAAAGTGAGTGAGTGAGGCAAGGTCGAGTGGAGTCGAGTGAATCCGAGTCGTCCTCCCATGGTTCTGCAGTCTGTCAATGTTGGCTTTGAGATTGGGCTACGGAGATATATCATCGCTCCCATATCGTTCATCTTTGAATGTTTCTGTGTTTCTGATCCGTGGTGAGGTATTTATCCCGACCGTGAGTGAGGCTTATGGAGGTTTATGAAGCATCACATTCTGAACATCCTTACCGAGTCCTTCCGCGCTCGAACTTAACCGAGGAGCTCCAAGGCACGGAACGATCCCTTTTCACGAAGTTCTTTCCTATCCTCATAGCTAGGCTTCACTTCAATAATCTTAGGTTTTACTCAACGGCTTTGGCAGACTCGAGTCGTGATTTAGAGTTAGTCGCAGCGCCGGATTCGAGGGTGTGGCTAATGGATGGGAATTAGGGAAGGGAGGTAAGTGACGCCTGGAGGACGGAAGAAGAATCGAAGAGGGAGGCTCGTTGTACCTGAAAATTAAGGGTATTACACCGAAAGCCGACGCGCGGAAGAGAAGAATGGGTGAGGCTGAAGAACCAATACTCCGGAGACTGAGCATGGAACTGGACTTGGGGGAAGGGAGATGGTGATCATTTAGCTAGATATGTACATCTTAGTCCAATCCTCACCGCGTCTTCAGTCCTCTTCCTCCTCCAAAGGACAAACTTCAAATCTGTACCACGTCCTACCATCGAGGTTGACGGCGACTCATCCATCGGCTATGTACATAGAGCATTGATCACGGGATTGCACCCGTGCAGAGCCAACCATCGAGCGTGGAGACTCAGACTGGGGTAAGTATGGGGTAAAAGGATCATTCCGAGATCAGCTTCGCCCTCGTGGAGCCACCCGGTAGTTTGGTTTGACTTTGCTCTGATGCCTGCATCGGTTAGAGTTGCAGGTATCTCCAATGGGGGTTGGGACTTCCCAGATGTGGATATTTCTCCGGGCGTGCCGCCCCTTGCCGCGCGTCAACTCGAAATCGCCGTTCACTTTTCACTGGCAAAGGTTAGTCTACATCGACGCACAAGCGAAGTGAACTCCAACGGAGAAAAAGGGAGGTAAGACCCGACGGCCGCCCTAACTCTTCACATCCATCAGATATCATAGGTTCGAATTCGGTGAAGCACAGAAGAGTCGGTCTTGTTGTGAGTGCTTCGAATAGCTGTCCTTTCGAAGGTAGAGCGGGGTTTGGGTGACACAAGACGGTGATAAGTGGATGAATGCGATTTTTTTAAGTACATCGAAGTTATGTAAGTCGTCTGAGGGCGTACTAAGGACACTTCTCTTGTGTGTGGTCATTGATTTCTTTCTGTTACGAAAGCCGACAGCCAGCAACTGTGGGATAGGGATGTTGAGGAAAACGTGGTGATGTGGGATTTTAAAGAAAACGTGGTCGAGGCGAGGCGAAGAGCTAGGCGGGCCGCTTTGGGCCTGTTCGATGAAGAGAGGTGAGTGAGAGTGCGAGGATGGATCGATGGATCGTCCTTCCTCTATCCCTTCAGTCAGTATTTACCCACCGGGAGTATATCACTCAGGCGTCCGACCTCAAGCACCTAAAGCGTTCTTCCGAAAACCACACTTCCATTCGAGCGAACTCTGGTCTACGCACGAGTATAACGGTGATATGATGGTACAGAAAGAAGTCCAAAGTTAAATAGTGTGTACGTAGACGTCGGACGGAGGGGAACGAACCTGTGGGACTTCGGCGAGGCACTTACTTCGGGAATGTCAGCGTGCGCGTGAGTGCGAGTGCGACTTGTCAGGGTCTTGTCAGACAGAAGAGCCTCTACCCGGCACATCAAAAAAGCAGAAAAAGGAAGGAAGAAGGGGCTGCAAGTTCTATTTACCTTGTATGGATCCTTCAAGCTTCTTCGAGTTCGCGCGTGGTTTGACAGATCATACGCCCGTTGGATTCTGGACCGAGTATACTTTTCTTTCGGTGATGATGAACCTTTTCTCCGTCGACGAGCTCGGTGTTAGGCTTTGTACGGGCGTTGGATGACTCGAAGTAGACCCGGGCTATTAGTGGATGGAAACTAATGAAAGAAACTCGCTGTAGAGATGGTAAAGATAGAAAGGTTAGATGGTAGTTGCCCTGAAGGTTAATCCCAGGCCCAGTGAGAGTGGTTTCCCCGTAGGATGGCATGAGACCAAAGGCACAACGAATCTTGAGAAGAAGCCAATACCACTCGGTGAATCTGGCTGTTCGACGATGTATTGCCGTCCTAGAGCGGCTTTCGGATTGAGGGATTTCTCCTACTATTTTCCAGAGGCTTGTGACTTGGAACCGCTTCCCTCGGATGGAAGAAGATTAGCAGCAAAAGAAAGTGAATTGAATGAACAGGACTCGAGGCAAGAGTGAGGTCAGCGAGATGGTGGCTGACTGGGCCGTTTGGCTCGGCGCTGCTCGCGTGCTTAGGGTGCACAGCCACTATGTTCCCAGGAGCCACGTGCGCGTCGGGCATTTGCTCGGAAGGCGGAATGAGGGTTTGCTGCGAACCGTGACCTTGGGGGAATAGCGCTTCAAATCGACTTGAATCGGCTGCCCACATGAGCGTTGAAAAGCTCTATACGCTATAATCTCGGGTGGCTACATCGACTATGGACAGCCTGGCAATCGCTTTTTACCCGAAAATTATCAGGTCGCGGAATCCCTCGTGGCCCTGGACTTCGACGATCAACGACCCTTCTTATTCACGCAATTGGCCCTTCGCTAGCCGGAAAAAGAATCTATCCAGGTTCTGAACCTGCGATTTCCGACTCGACTCGCTTTATTTCTCCGGAACAAGACACGGTGATTCTGAACAACGGTGATTTGGGTTTTGTTATAGTCGATTTATCGTCGCAGCGCGACGCTTCGAAATGTGCGAAGAGGTCCATTCTGGGATCGAACAGCGGCCCGCCAATCGTAGCCCAATCCCAATCTGGTTCCTGCGATCCATGGTCAGTCGTTTTGGGTACCACATTCTCCGGTCATATAAGAACTAACGCCTCTGGTTTTTTTGGATCCTTGAAGGTTCTTGGCAGCAATTCCCCCCGCGAACTAGTTGCAGGTGCTCGACATCATGGACGCACTCAAGCGTCCTCTTGTCGCGCTTGCCCTGGCGCTGCCAGTTCTCGCATCCATCGGTTCATGGACAGTCGGTCAGTATTTTATTCTCTTCAGTCAGTCTCCACAACTCACCTCGTGGTAGGTGGAGCCCATGATTGGTATGGCGATTCCTATACCAAAAACATCCCCAGTCATCTCGCTCCACTCGACGTGTCTTCTGGCTCCGACTCGTTGGTCCGTCGACAACAACCCCCAAATTGTGCCCCGCCAGCAAATCCGACGCTTGCACCAGTCGAACGCCTCAACAACCCATTCGTGTTCCTCGATGGAAGACCAGTCGCCGACGACGCAGATTGGTATTGCCGTCGTCAGGAGATCGCTACACTCTTCCAACGATACGAACTCGGTACTCTTCCTCCCAACCCTGCATCGGTCTCCGCATCGCTTTCTGGAACGACTCTCACCATCAACGTGGCTAGCAGCAATGCGACCACTTCCTTCGAGGCTTCGATTGAATACCCCCAAGGAGGCGGTGATGGTCCTTTCCCGGCCATCATTGCCCTCGGAGGATCCTCGTTACCTACCCCAGCTGGTGTCGCCGTTATCTCCTTCAACAACCGAGAGATTGCCTTTGACAGCGGTCCTATCGGACGCGGCCAAGGCAAGTTCTACCACCTCTACGGCGCATACCACCCCGCTGGCGCGTTGATGGCATGGACCTGGGCCGTCTCCCGCATCATCGATGGACTCGCCCTCACCCCTGGTGCAAGAATCGATGTCGGCAAGCTCGCAGTCACAGGTTGTTCGGTCGCTGGCAAGGGTGCCCTCGTCGCAGGTGCTTTCGAGCCAAGGATCGCCTTGACAATTCCAGTCGAATCAGGAACTGGAGGTGCAGGTTGCTGGCGTATCGCGGACGACATTCGTGAAGGTGGAGGTGCTATCGTTACTGCCTCCGAGTTGGCCAACACTACCACCTACTACTCTACCTCCTTCAACGCCTTCGCGACCAACATCCCAACCCTCCCCATCGATCACCATCTCCTGCAAGCTCTCGTCGCACCCCGTGGTTTGTTGATCCTCGACAACAGCCAATACTCCTGGTTGGGCCCTGCTTCCGTTTTTGGATGCAGTAAGACCGCCAACGGTGTGTACCGTGCTCTCGGTATCGGTGATAGGCTTGGTGTTTCCATCGTTGGAGGCCACGACCACTGTGTCTTCCCAGGTCAACAATACCCCGAGTTCCAAGCCTACATCAACAAGTTCTTGCGAGGAATCGACGGAGAGAACACCAATGTCCTCAAGAGCGACGTTCCCAACAACGGTGGCTTCGACGAAGCCAAGTTCGTCAACTGGACCATTCCTCAACTCGTTGCGCCTCCACCGCCACCCCCGCCTCCGGAGCCTGGTACGTGATAATCGGATCATCATGACGCGTTCAAGGTCACTGATGTTTTAACTTTTTAGGTGTCTGCGACGCGCCCCTCGATCTCGACCTTACCACGCCCATCCCGCGTCTCAACAATCCCTTCGTCTTCCTCAACGGTTCCGACGTCAGCGACACGAACGATTGGTACTGCCGTCGTCAAGAGATCAGTTCCTTGTTCCAGCGTTGGGAACTTGGTTATCTTCCTCCTCGCCCTTCGTCTGTTACTGGTACCCTCTCCGGTAACACCCTCACCATCTCCGTCACCAACGAAGGACGCACGATCTCGTTCACGGCTTCGATCACCTACCCCGAAGGCAACGGTCCGTTCCCAGCCATCATCGCCGTTGGAGGTTCGACCATCCCAGCACCTGCCCAAGTCGCCATCATCACTTTCAACAACCGCGAGCTCGCCGTCGACGATGGTACTCGAGGCCAAGGAAAGTTCTACGACCTTTATGGCAACAACCATTCGGCTGGTGTCCTCATGGCGTGGGCCTGGGGTGTTAGTCGGGTCATCGACGCCATCTCCTCCGTCCCCAACTCGCGCATCGACCCCGGTAAACTTGGTGTCACGGGTTGCTCCAATAACGGAAAGGCTGCTTTGATCGCTGGTGCCTTCGAGCAGAGGTTGGCGTTGACGATTCCGGTTGAGACTGGCACTGGAGGTGCTGGTTGCTGGAGGCTTGCTGATGATTTGAGGGAGAATGGAGTCGGTCTTGTTACCGCTCGTGACCTCGTCAGCACCACCTCGTACTATGCCACCGCCTTCACCCCCTTCGCCGAGAACATCCCCACGCTCCCCTTCGACCACCATTTGCTCGCATCGCTCGTCGCACCCCGAGGTCTCCTCGTTCTCGACAACTCGCAGTACCCCTGGCTCGGCCCACCTTCGGTCTACGGGTGCATGGTCACCGCCAACAAGGTGTACCAAGCCCTCGGTATCCGTGACCGTCTTGGTGTTTCCATCGTCGGAGGACACGACCACTGTGTCTTCCCAGGCCAGCAGTACCCCGAACTTCAGGCATTCGTCAACAAGTTCTTGCGAGGAAGCCAGAACGAGAACACGAACTTCATCAAGACCGACGTACCCAACAACGGTGGCTTCGATGAAGATGAGTGGGTTGACTGGGAGGTACCGAACCTCATCCCCGTCGTTGAGCCCCCTCCACCACCTCCCCCTGGTGTTTGCGACGCCCCTCTCGAACTCGACCTCACCGCCAACCCTACCCTCAACAACCCATTCGTCTTCGTCAACGGGTCCAAGACCGTCGAGAATACTGGGGACTGGTACTGCCGTCGACAGGAGATTGGAAGTCTCGTCCAGAGGTTCGAGTTGGGTTACCAGCCGGAGAACGCGACGACTACCGGTTCGCTTTCAGGGAACGTCCTCACCGTCAACGTCTCCCATGAAGGTCGCTCGATCACCTTTGCCGCCACCATCACCTACCCCACTGGAAACGGACCGTTCGCCGCCCTCATTGGTATTGGAGGATCGACTGTCCCTCAGGCTCCCGAGATCGCCACCATCACCTTCAACAACCAGGAGATCGCTGTCGACAACGGTGTCCAGGGTCGTGGTCAGGGCAAGTTCTACGATCTCTACGGGTCGAACCACTCGGCTGGTGCGCTTTTGGCGTGGGCTTGGGCTGTCAGCAGGGTCATTGACGCGCTCGCTGCTACCCCCAACGTTCGCATCGACGTCGGCAAGTTGGGTGTAACGGGTTGCTCAGCGAGTGGTAAAGCCGCGCTCGTCGCTGGTGCCTTCGACCCTCGTCTGTCGCTCACCATCCCCGTCGAGTCTGGTATCGGTGGTGCCGGTTGCTGGAGGATCGCTGATGACATCAGGGCTGGTGGTGGCGCGATTGTTACGGCTGGAGAGCTTGCGAACACGACCTCGTACTTCACCCCTGCGTTCGCTGCACTCGCCAACAATATCCCCACCCTTCCCTTCGATCACCATCTCCTCGCTGCTATGGTCGCTCCCCGTGGTCTCCTCGTCCTCGACAACTCGCAATACTCGTGGTTGGGTCCTCCTGCTGTCTATGGATGTATGGTCACTGCCAACAAGGTCTACCAGGCTCTTGGCATCCGTGATCGTCTTGGTGTGTCGATCGTTGGCGGACATGACCATTGTGTCTTCCCAGGTCAACAGTATCCCGAGTTCCAGGCCTTTATCAACAAGTTCCTGCGAGGCGCTGTCAACGAGAACACCAACTACATCAAGACGGACGTGCCGAACAATGGTGGCTTTGACGAAGCCAAGTGGGTTAACTGGCAGGTACCGAACCTCGTCCCCGTCGTCGAGCCTCCTCCCCCACCTCCCCCGCAAGTCTGCGACGCACCTGCTGAGCTCGACCTCACCCCTGTCAGCCGACTCAACAACCCCTTCGCGTTCGTCAATGGTTCCAAGACGGTCGAGACAAGCGATGACTGGTTCTGTCGTCGTCAGGAGATTTCGAACCTCTTCCAGAGGTTGGAGTTGGGCTTCATCCCTGGTCGTCCCACCACCGTTTCGGGCTCGCTCTCCGGCAACACGCTCACCATCAACGTCGGCCACGAAGGACGCTCCATCTCGTTCACCGCTACCATCACCTACCCTCAAGGCAACGGTCCCTTCGCCGCCATCATCGGTATCGGTGGTTCCACCCTCCCTCCTCCGCCAGAAGTCGCTGTCATCAACTTCAACAACCAGGAGATTGCGGTGGACAGTGGTACGACGCGTGCGCAGGGCAAGTTCTACGACCTGTATGGTGCTAACCGCTCGGCTGGTTCACTCGCTGCGTGGGCGTGGGCTGTCTCGAGGATCGTCGACGCCGTCTCTTCGACTCCCAACATCCGAATCGACGCTGGCAAGTTGGCTGTCACTGGTTGCTCTGCAGCTGGTAAAGCCGCTTTGGTCGCTGGTGCCTTTGAGCAGCGTATCGCGCTCACGCTCCCTGTCGAGTCGGGTATTGGTGGTGCTGGTTGCTGGAGGATTGCCGACGATTTGAGGAATGGAGGTGCTGCGATTGTCACGGCTGGCGAGTTGGCGAACACCACTGCGTACTTCTCCAGGGATTTCAACCCCTTCGCTGCGAACATCCCCACCCTGCCGTTCGACCACCATCTCCTCGCTGCGCTCGTTGCGCCTCGTGGTCTCCTCGTCCTCGATAACTCGCAGTATTCGTGGTTGGGTCCGCAGTCGGTGTATGGGTGTATGGTTACGGCGAACAAGGTCTTCCAGGCTCTCGGTATCCGCGACAGGTTGGGCGTCTCGATCGTTGGTGGGCACGACCACTGTGTGTTCCCCGGCCAGCAGTACCCCGAGTACCAAGCCTTCGTCAACAAGTTCTTGCGCGGTATCACGAGCGAGAACACAAACGTTATCAAGACCGACCAGCCTAACAATGGTGGATGGGATGAAGCCAAGTGGGTCGATTGGACTGTGCCTAACCTTGCTCCTGGTCAGCCTCCTGTTGAACCTCCCCCACCGCCGCCACCGCAAGTCTGCGACGCACCCGCCGAGCTCAACCTCTCCGCCGTCGATCGCCTCAACAACCCCTTCGCTTTCGTCAACGGCTCCAAGAACGTCGAGGACGTCAACGACTGGTACTGTCGTCGCCAAGAGATCGGTAGCTTGTTCCAGCGCCTGGAGTTGGGCTATGTTCCTGCTCGCCCGTCGACCGTCACCGGCTCCATCTCTGGAAACGCGCTCACCGTCACCGTCGGTCACGAGGGTCGCACTACCAGCTTCACTGCTAACATCACCTACCCTCAAGGCAACGGCCCCTTCGCTGCGATCATCGGTATCGGTGGCTCCTCCGTCCCCGCCCCTCCTGAAGTCGCCATCATTACGTTCAACAACCAGGAGATTGCGGTTGACAATGGAGTCGCTGGTCGTGGCCAGGGCAAGTTCTACGACTTGTACGGCACAGGTCACACTGCTGGCACTCTCGTCGCGTGGTCTTGGGCAGTGTCTCGCATCATCGACGCCCTCCAGTCCACTCAGAACTCGCGTATCGATGCTGGCAAGTTGGCTGTGACGGGCTGTTCGGCTGCTGGTAAAGCTGCCTTGGTGGCTGGTGCCTTCGAGCAACGTCTGTCGCTTACCATCCCTGTGGAGTCGGGTATCGGTGGTGCTGGATGCTGGAGAGTCGCTGAGGAGTTGAGGAGAGGAGGTGCTGCGATCGTTACCGCCGGTGAACTTGCGAACACGACCTCGTACTACTCGCGGGATTTCAACCCCTTCGCGGCCAACATCAACACTCTTCCTTTCGACCACCATCTCCTCGCTGCCATGGTCGCCCCTCGCGGTTTGCTCGTCCTCGACAACTCTCAGTTCTCGTGGTTGGGTCCTCAGGCTGTTTACGGATGCATGGTCACAGCGAACAAGGTTTACCAGGCTCTCGGTATTCGCGATCGTCTCGGTGTTTCGATTGTTGGAGGCCACGATCACTGCGTGTTCCCTGGTCAGCAGTATCCCGAGTTCCAGGCGTTCATCAACAAGTTCCTCCGTGGCATCACCAGCGAGAACACCAACGTCATTAAGACCGATCAGCCCAACAACGGTGGATGGAACGAGTCGAGATGGGTGGATTGGACTGTTCCCACCCTCGTTCCTGGCCAGCCTCCCACTGAACCACCCGTCGAGCCACCCCCACCTCCTCCACCCCAGGTCTGTGACGCCCCCGCCGAGCTCAACCTCTCCGCCGTCGATCGCCTGAACAACCCCTTCGCCTTCGTCAACGGCTCCAAGAACGTCGAGGACGTCAACGACTGGTACTGTCGTCGCCAGGAGATCGGTAACTTGTTCCAGCGCTTGGAGTTGGGCTATGTCCCTGCTCAGCCCTCGACCGTCACTGGCTCGCTCTCTGGCAACTCCCTCACCGTCACCGTTGGTCATGAAGGACGAACGACGAGTTTCACCGCCAACATCACGTACCCTCAAGGCAATGGTCCGTTCGCCGCCATCATCGGTATTGGTGGTTCCACTGTTCCCAACCCTCCTGAAGTCGCCGTCATCACGTTCAACAATCAGGAGATTGCGGTGGATAACGGTGTTGCTGGTCGTGGCCAGGGCAAGTTCTACGACCTCTATGGAACTGGTCACACCGCTGGCAGCCTTGTCGCTTGGTCGTGGGCCGTGTCTCGAATCATCGACGCCCTCCAGTCTACCCAGAACACTCGCATCGACGTTGGCAAGCTCGCCGTCACCGGTTGCTCAGCTGCGGGTAAGGCTGCGTTGGTTGCTGGTGCTTTCGAGCAGCGTCTGTCCCTGACCATCCCCGTCGAGTCTGGAATTGGAGGAGCTGGATGCTGGAGAGTCGCTGAGGAGCTTCGTCGTGGAGGTGCCGCGATCGTCACCGCTGGTGAGCTCGCCAACACCACCTCGTACTACTCTCGTGACTTCAACCCCTTCGCCGCTAACATCAACACCCTTCCTTTCGATCATCACCTCCTCGCTGCTATGGTCGCTCCCCGTGGTCTTTTGGTTCTCGACAACTCTCAGTACTCGTGGCTCGGTCCTCAGTCTGTCTACGGCTGCATGGTCACCGCAAACAAGGTCTATCAAGCACTCGGCATCCGCGATCGTCTCGGTGTTTCGATTGTTGGAGGCCACGATCACTGCGTGTTCCCTGGTCAGCAGTATCCCGAGTTCCAGGCGTTCATCAACAAGTTCCTCCGTGGCATCACCAGCGAGAACACGAACGTCATCAAGACCGACCAACCCAACAACGGCGGATGGAACGAGTCGAGATGGGTCGACTGGACTGTCCCCACCCTCGTTCCTGGTCAGCCACCTACCGAGCCTCCCGTCGAACCTCCTGCACCTCCCCCACCTCAGACCTGCGACGCCCCAGCCGAACTCAACCTCACAGCTGTCGATCGTCTCAACAATCCATTCGCGTTCATCAACGGTTCGAAGACTGTCACCACCGCCGATGACTGGTATTGCCGACGACAAGAGATTTCCAACCTCTTCCAGCGACTCGAGTTGGGTTACGTTCCTCCCCGCCCGGCGACTGTCACTGGATCCCTCTCTGGTAACTCGCTCACCATCAACGTCGGGCATGAAGGTCGTTCCACCAGCTTCACCGCCAACATCACCTACCCTCAGGGCAACGGGCCGTTCGCGGCTATCATCGGTATTGGCGGCTCGACCGTTCCGGCTCCGCCCGAGGTCGCCATCATCACCTTCAACAACCAGGAGATCGCAGTCGACAACGGTGTCGCTGGTCGCGGACAAGGCAAGTTCTATGACCTCTATGGAACTGGCCACACCGCAGGCAACCTCGTCGCTTGGTCCTGGGCCGTTTCACGCATCATCGACGCTCTTCAATCGACGCAGAACACTCGCATCGATGTTGGCAAGATCGCTGTCACTGGATGTTCGGCTGCGGGTAAGGCTGCGTTGGTCGCTGGTGCCTTTGAGCAGCGCATCTCTTTGACGATCCCTGTGGAGTCGGGCATTGGAGGAGCAGGATGCTGGAGGGTTGCTGAAGAACTTCGTCGTGGAGGAGCCGCCATCGTTACCGCCGGTGAGCTCGCCAACTCGACCTCGTACTACTCGCGCGACTTCAACCCCTTCGCCAACAACGTCAACACCCTTCCCTTCGATCATCACCTCCTCGCTGCTATGGTCGCTCCCCGTGGTCTCCTCGTCCTCGACAACTCTCAGTACTCATGGCTCGGTCCCCAGTCGGTGTATGGATGCATGGTCACTGCGAACAAGGTTTACCAGGCTCTGGGCATTCGCGATCGTCTCGGTGTCTCCATCGTCGGCGGTCACGACCACTGCGTCTTCCCCGGTCAGCAATATCCCGAGTTCCAGGCGTTCATCAACAAGTTCCTCCGTGGCATCACCAGCGAGAACACCAACGTCATCAAGACCGATCAGCCCAACAACGGTGGATGGGATGAATCGCGATGGGTCAACTGGCAAGTTCCCAACCTTGCACCCGGACAGCCGCCCGTCGATCCTCCCACTCCTCCCACTCCCGGCTCTTGTTCCGCACCGCAGAACATCACGTTGACCCCCAACACCCGCCTCAACAACCCGTTCTCCTTCGTCAACGGCTCCAAGTCGGTTACGACCACTGACGACTGGTTCTGCAGACGCCAAGAACTTACCGACCTCTTCCAACGCTACCAACTCGGTACCCTCCCCGGACGGCCTTCGACCGTCACCGGCTCCCTCTCTGGCAATACGCTGACCGTCTCCGTCTCCAACGGTGGTCAAAGCACTTCGTTCACGGCCTCCATCAACTACCCGACTGGTGACGGACCCTTCCCCGCCTTCATCGCCATCGGTGGTTCGACTCTACCTCAACCCGCCGCCGTCGCCGTGATCACCTTCAACAACCAGGAGATCGCTGTCGACAATGGTGCCGCCTCTCGAGGCCAGGGCAAGTTCTACGATGTCTACGGTTCCAACCATCCCGCTGGTGCTCTCGTCGCCTGGTCATGGGCTGTCAGTCGCATCATCGACGCTCTCGGCGCTGTTCAGAACTCTAGGATCGATCTCGGCAAGCTTGGTGTCACCGGTTGTTCCGCGAAGTGGCAAGGCCGCTCTCGTCGCTGGTGCGTTCGACCAACGTCTCGCTTTGACCATCCCCGTGGAGTCTGGTATTGGAGGAGCTGGAGCTTGGAGGATTGCGGATGAAGTTAGGAGGGGAGGAGGAGCTATCGTCACAGCTGAAGAACTCGCCAATTCGACTGCCTACTTCACGCCTAGCTTCGGTCAGTACGCGAGCCAGGTCAATTCTCTTCCGTTCGACCACCACCTCCTCGCCGCCCTCGTCGCCCCACGTGGTCTTCTCATCCTCGACAACAGCCAGTACTCGTGGCTCGGTCCTCAAGCTGTGTACGGTTCCGCTGTCTCTGCGAGCAGGGTCTACCGATCCCTCGGCATCGCGGATCGACTTGGCGTCTCCATCGTTGGCGGCCACGACCACTGCGTCTTCCCTGGACAGCAGTACCCCGAGTATCAGGCCTTCGTCAACAAGTTCCTCCGAGGTAGCCTCACCGAGAACACCAACTTCATCAAGACCGATGTTCCCAACAACGGAGGCTTCGATGAAGGACGATGGATCGACTGGACCCTCCCCACGCTCGCCCCCGGTCAGCCACCTACTGAACCACCGACTCAGCCCCCCACCAACCCGAACGTTTGCGCTGCACCCCAGAATCTCACCCTCACCGCGAACACTCGCCTCACCAGTCCTTTCACCTTCGCCGGTAGCACTCGAGCGGTCACGTCCACCAACGACTGGTTCTGTCGTCGTCAGGAACTCACGGACCTCTTCCAGCGTTACGAACTCGGTACCATCCCAAGCCCTCCTTCGTCTGTGACCGGATCGATCTCGAACACCACCCTCACCGTCAACGTCTCGCATAACGGTCGATCGACCTCCTTCGTCGCCTCGATCACCTACCCCACCGTCGGTGAAGCGCCCTTCCCCGCCATCATTGGCATTGGCGGCTCGGCTCTCCCGACTCTCCCCGGTATCGCGGTCATCACGTTCAACGCCCAGGAGATCGCTGTCGACAACGGAGCTGCTGCGCGTGGTCAAGGGAAGTTCTACGACCTCTACGGCTCTGACCACTCCGCTGGTGTCTTGGCAGCCTGGTCCTGGGCTGTTAGTCGCGTCATCGACGCTGCCGGCTCGACTCAGAACAGCAGAATCGACGCCTCCAAGATCGCCGTCACCGGTTGTTCCGGCTCTGGAAAGGCTGCCTTGGTCGCTGGCGCCTTCGATCAACGTATCTCGCTGACGATTCCTCAAGAGTCGGGAACTGGTGGAGCAGGGTGCTGGCGTATCGCTGATGAGCTTCTCAGGAACGGACAGGGTATCGTCACCGCCGCCGAGTTGGTTAACTCGACAGCCTACTTCGCACGGGACTTCAATCCATTCGCCTCCCAGGTCAACAACCTCCCCTTCGACCACCATCTCCTCGCCGCTCTCGTCGCTCCCCGAGGCCTTCTCGTTCTCGACAACACTCAGTACTCGTGGCTAGGCCCTCAATCCGTCTACGGCTGCATGAGGACCGCCAACAAGATCTACGAGTCGCTCGGCATCGCGGACCGCATGGGTGTGTCGCTCGTCGGTGGTCATGACCATTGTGTCTTCCCTGGGCAGCAATACCCCGAGCTCAACGCCTTCGTCAACAAGTTCCTACGCGGCAGCTTGAACGAAAACACCAACGTCATCAAAACGGATGCGCCCAACAACGGAGGATTCGACGAGTCCCGATGGGTTGATTGGACCACTCCGAGACTGTGAGTTATGCCTTTCGCTTTCTCGTTCTTTCCGTTACTGACTTCCGCGCTCGCTTTTCAGATCATAGAGGGTTGTGATCCCATACCATCTCGATGAATCTTTGTCGCGTCAATGTACGCATTTCCTTATGTTTCCGCTCGCTCTTTTTTCAATTCATTCACCACACGTGTAGTTTACATCATTCATTTCTTCATTCATTTCTTCCTCGTTCCTCGTTGTCAGTCGTGTCCACCAGATCTCTAACGCTGTATCATTGGTCAGTGGGGCTTTCGATTGTATGTAGTTTTATACCAGGCTTCTTTCCGTATATCCGAAATTGTAGCTATCGCTTTTTTCCATTGTTACTAAAGTCCATAAATGCTCAATACATTTTTCTTCTTTCATGGCTTCACTCTTGTTCTCGTCTTGTAAGGATTCGTAGGACCGCGGAAGTGTTCTTCCCTCTGAATTGTCTGGTTTTTGAAGCGTTCGTGCTACGACTCTCTTACATGAAGGCAGAGGTACGAAGGCCTTTGTTTAATCTCGCCCAATTCTGTACGTTTGTTTGACAGATGATTTATTGAAGACGTTTATACACAAGCATTGTCAAGGATAGGCAGGATGAACAGGATATACCTTTGAAAGATGGATTACATGATCGCTTAAACGCCGGTCCCAAAGGTCTCGATGGGCCAAGCGCTACCACTGACGCCCGTGGCATAGGCTTTGACATGGCTACCTGGGCCGAAATTGTTGATCCCCGCTTTGACCTATCGTCAAGGACGCGTTTTGGCTTGAGTGGGTTCAGCGTATATAAGTCGGGTGGAATCTCGACGAGCTGGATCATCCACCAACCTCCACATCTATCCATCCAACGCTGATTCAGACGATGTCCGCCCCAATCCCGAACGACGCAGTCCATGTGTTGACTCTTCCTGCGCACACTCTCATCAAACTTGACGGCCCTTCTGGTCCCCGTGCCATTCAAGAGTTGAACGAGAATGAACGCGTGGATTACGCATATATCCTTCCTCGAAGAGAGATAGCGTGCATCACGGTTGTCAGTCTCATGTCCAATGGTTCCATGGCACCCAGACTCGTAGAGCTCGGTAGGTACGCGACATCTACTTCGCTTCGACTCGAGCTTGTAGAAAAGGTCATCACCCCTCATGCGAAAGTGGCCGAGAAGAATACGCTCCGTCTGGACTTTGCCTCCTATGTCAGGGAGATGGAAATTGAGACGCCGGAGCCGGTGAGCACTTTTGATGAGGTCGTCAAACGGTTTGTTCTCAAGAGGAGCGAAGATGACCCTGGTTTTGTCATTACTTGGGCGTATTTCATTGCGTCCCAGCTGTTGAAATGGGTCAGGGAAGTACACGAATCGGTGACGGCGCTGTCCGCGCTACCCAATCTTCACCGCGACAGTTTCATCGGTTTATATCCTGTCAACGCACTTCGGGTGGGAGGGTTCATCTATGACCCTTACGCTAATATTATCACTCCCATTTTGCTGGTTTCCCCACAGACGGCGATATGCAAGGATACGAATCGCCACCCCGGATTCTAGTACATCTTTACTATTTGCCCTTAATTACGATTTCTCCTCATGTTCCATTCGATTTTGTTTTTCAATTAGATGAAATGCGTCTCCACCTGTTTACAACTCCAACTTGGCTTAGAATCTAACTTGGAATACGCCGACTGAATTCGCCGCGCCCCTGCAGCGATCAAGCGTCTGGTGGCTGTGTCCACTTTACGGCCGGTTCATTCGCGTTCGAAATCCAAAGCGCTCGCAAAACCAAGGCGTGAATTCAAGCTCTACTGGTTTCTACAAGCTTAGAGAGAGCCTATTGGAATCCTAGATACTATTTATCATTATCCTAAGTGATGTGATTGGCTTCGGTTTATCGCATTTGGGTCGATGTGTAGCCCCGCGTCGGTGGGCGTTACAGTGGCTGTAGTGTCAATGCTCGAATAATCAGTTTAGTCGTACGTCTTTTGTATTTAAGTATTCTTGAATAATCGACTCCAATCGGTGAACAATAACGAGTCAATCCTTCGTGGCTCGAACTTGGAACTTCGTGTGGTTCGCGATCACATGGTGGACTGTGGGAAAGTTCGGTTGCAGATATCTGATGTCCGCCGTGGCTCGCGCGACCGCGGCCACAGCTTGACTTCTAACCACCACCATCTCCGAATCTATCTGCGTCGAAACCTCTATCTAGTAGATTCTCTGTCACAATGTCCAGCGAATTCTCGACGTGTCAGGTCGATGAATTTTTCAAATCTTATCTCCCAGACCACAGGATGCACTTCGACGCTGTTATTGCAGACCTGAAGAAACAAAAGACTCTCGTCGATCGTAGCCCGTCCCAGCAAAAGCGCAGTCGTTCTTCGTCATCGAAGAATAGGCCCGCATTTTCCCATGTCTTTAAGACGCTCAACAACTTGTTCCAAACTGGGTCTGCAGCACCCAATCGAGTTCTAAAGTCCTTTCAGACCGTCGGGAACGCGGTTCGCAAAGCCCTGGGGAAGGCCAAAGCGCCAACCAACGAACGGGGCATTCGGGTGGATGAAAGCAGCGAGAAAGGCGCCAGTGCCTATCTTACAACGAATCTTCGTTCTCCAGCCCATCTGACGGATGTCGTGGTCCCGATTGAGATCACAACTTCAAAGGTACGTGACGTTCATTTCGAACATTATTGTGGTCCTAACGCACCCCATTCTTCAGGAAACCAAAATCATGACTCACGCCGCAATGATTCTTAACCGCGATGCTCGGCGAGAATTCTCATACGCGGTATGTCGGATCGCACCCCTACCGTTTCTTGATGCTGATTTCCCTGCAGGTCACGATCGAAAATCAAAACCTGTCAGTGTGGTACCTGTCCAGGGCCGTGGCCGTCAAGTCTAAGCCATTTGATATGCAACAGGTATGCCTCAAGTCCGTTAGTCTGCCACTGGGTACTGAAGACCTTTTTATCGCAGCACGCAGATCTCCTCGTCCAGCTTCTCGTCTCGTTGTTCTGCTCTTCGAACGAGCAGTTGGGATACGATCCGCTCGTAACACTCCTCCCAGACAGGAGCTTCGTGTATCAGCTCCCTCCCGATGGCGACAGGACCTTCCCTTTGTTCTACAGAACGTTGGGGGTCATCTGCGACCGCCAATCCGCACACCTCTGCGAGCGTCAGTCCCGAGTATGGAAAGTCGAGCAGGTGACCTCTGCCTCACATCCACAGAGAGTTTCGGGGACGTCGACCATGGTTTTGAAGGATTCGTCCATCGATGCTCTCGCACCCGTCGAATCGGACGTACAACACAGGCTGTTCGGAGACATCACGGACTTTGCGCGAAACAAGAATTGGCGGTCCCATCCGTTGCTGAAGGACGCCAACAACGACGACCTGCACGCTCTCGGGGAGGCTTTGAAGGGAGATAATTTCAAGCAGTTCTTCTCATGCATTGTTTCGAAGCATGTCGCCCTGATCGACCCTATCTCCGACATGGATCAAGAGACCAGTCGTCATCGTCGAGTACGACTTGTTTACGAAAATGTCTGCACTGCGCTACACGATATCCCTACACTCGGGGAGGCCATTGATATCGTCAAGCAGACTCTTCTTGGTACGTGCCCTGGAATTTGACGCGTGCTGAATACTTATTCAGCTCGTTCGGTAGGGCTCCGCCTCATGTTTTGTGCAGGCTGGGTTCATCGCGACCTAAGCCCCGGCAACATCCTCGCCTTTCGAGCAACGTCTGACTCCCCTTGGCAAGTCAAGATCTCCGACCTTGAGTTTGCGAGGAGGTTCCCTGATTCCGAGGTCGCGACAGACTCGGAACAACTGACGGTATGTTTTATCGACTAGGTATTTAAACCGTGTGACTTACGCCCGAGTTTAATTAGGGCACACCTCACTTCATGGCCTATGAGCTACTGCGCTCGCAGTATCTTCTCCCAGAATACACTGCGACCGGGGAACCATTTCCCTTTGACCCAGAGGTTTCCGTTATTCACAACTACCAGCATGACTTGGAGGCAGTTTGGTGGATCATTCTTTGGTTGGTGTCAACGAGGGTGAAACAGAAGCTTTCCCGCACATTCGGCGAGGACATGTTCAAGCAGCACGTCACCCCCCTGTACGCAAAGTCTCGATGCTGCGTCTTGACAATCCCGCTCATGCGTGACACCGACCTTCCCAAGGCCCTTCCCTCCTCACTGCGGTCCTCCTCCTTTCTCCGTTGCCTTGACACTCTGCGGCGAGATCTTCATCACCAATACCTCGCTCGAAATGGAGATGGTAAACAGAGCGACATCGGCACTTACTCTGGGATTGTATGTGACTCATTTCCCAGATTCCTCCGCGGCATAGAACCCTCTCGTGATGATTGGGGATCCATTCAGCTCATTGTCGAGAGTGAGCGCCTCGAGAGGCGAAGGAGAAAATTAGAGGCCATGCGTCAGCAAAAAGCGGGATCCCGCCCAGCTGACAATCTTATTCGACCCGAGAAGCGCAAGAGAGGCCCCGAACGGAATCAGCAACCATCTAAAAGGACTCGCGCTTCAGCTGCAGTGCCCGTCGAGCGAAGGGGCCCTGTCACTCGATCAATGACCAGGAACGCTCGCGTGGTGACAAGATCAATGGCTCGCCAGATGGAACAGGCGAACAAGGGACGTCGCTGATTGCACCGTAATGGCATTATGTATGTTTGTACTGCAATATGTTTAGAAGTTCATATGGAATGACCTAGTCTTGAAGCTTGAAGCTCCATGAGGGAGCGCGAAAAGGGAATCCTGATGCATACGACTAATGAGAGCTGTAGTTGTCTTAGCCTACCTTTGGTCCATGCCGCGCGAAATGAAAACGGTCAAGGGGTGAATCAATGAGGGTAGTAAGAAGGTAAAGTTCAAGACACACTCCCCAACGCACCCTCTCCAAACGCAAACAAATCAATGCGATCTACAGCTCTAAGGGCACGTCTCTTTACAACGACGGTCGATATTTCCGAGTAAACTATAAAGCTATCCTCCTTCCCTCTCTCGTAGCAGACTGTTTTCGAAAGTGTGCTCGGTGTACCCCTCGGTATCACGATGTTTGGGGTGAAACTGATAATGGATGTATTGATGTTGATAAGTGTACACAAAAATAATTCTGAAGCCCGTCGACCTGCGAGAAATACACTGTAGTTCCCTGTAACCTTCCTTGGGCTAAATGACATATGTGCAAGTCTGGCAGCATTAGGACTCAGCGTGTTCAGCAATGGCGAGATCGCTTAAAAGGTCTCTTCTCATCATTCTGAGGCGTATTGGGGGTAGTCTTGGTCATCGACCTAGTTACGGGTCTCATAGACACGTCGCCGGGGAGGGTCTCGTTTTGACCAAGGTGCCCATTCGGTAAGGCGGCATATTTCCGTGGTTCCACTCTGCCATTGCCGCTGCTCTTACCCACAGTAGAGGCCTTCTTTGCTTCGTCGCTAGTCCCTTCCATCTTTGAGGCCTTGCGCTTTAGCTCTTCTTTGCGGACTGTCTTTGACACAATCAATTTGACAGGCGCCCATTCGTCCCTCCTGGCACGCAATCCAGAGAAGAAGTCCGGAAAGGTTGTTCCCAGAATGCGTGAATAGGAACCAATTATGGTCTGCTTGTTGGTGGCATTCCGATTGACGTACTCCCGCTTCAGATCTTTTCGGACCTTCTCGAGCCCTTCAAGGATGGTTGACCGGAAAGGTCGGGGCAATGAGCGGAGCAGGTCTTGCTCCTGTGTTAGGGAATACGACAGACAGTGGTTGCGCCCCTTGATATAAACACCAGACATGGTCTGTTGGAATGTCTCTTTTCCAAACGCTCGGGGGAGATTCTGCCTCACTCGCATTGTCACGAGCCAGAGCAAGATCCACCATAGAGATTCGAGATCGTGCTGGGGGTTGTGAATGATTACTGTGTTGCTTGCCTCGGAAGTATCAGTGAGGATAAGCTGTGAGCTTTGGACCTCGACAGCCATGAAGTACATGGTTCCCTGAAATGTGAAGCGAGTGAGTTTCAATTGAGACTATGTGACCAAGATCGTGGGACATTACCGTTTTGACCTCCGTACTTGCAGTTGCTGTAGGGTTGCCCGGAAAACGTTTGGCGTACTCGAGATCGGACAACTTGACCTGCCATGGTGTACCTGGCGAGGAACGATGGGCGAGTATGTTTCCGGTGCTGATGTCCCGGTGAACCCATCCCGCGCAGAACATCAGGGTAAGAGCTGTAATCGAATGATAATCAGTGGCCGCTACAGCAAGCCTCAGAAAGCTTGGACGCCACTTACCCAAAAGACATTGCTCTAGGATATCAACTGCCTCTCCCATGGTGTGGACGTTGTGAAGTGGGGTGCATACGTTCTTGTAGATGAATCTGCACTGTTGTTTCGGTTCGAAGGGCCGAGAAAGATCATCTCCATCTGTACTTTCGACACTGCTTCCACAGTCTGACATGTCGTCTTCAAATTCATAATCATCGTCATCCAAACCATTTGTGGCCTGGTATTTACGAATCGTCTCAGTAGCATTCTCCTCCAAGGGCTCGACATTCTGGAAGGTGTCAGGGGCATCCCATGCCTGACTTGCGACAGGAAGGCTAGGGCTCCCAACGTGCTCGTCGATAATGCATGAGAAATAGTTCCTGTACATCTTTCCGTCGCCTTCCAGCAACTGTGCCAAAGCCGCCTTCCTTTCCTCAGATAGGTCCTTCAACAACTCGTGCTTTCGCCATTCCGTTTTCCCAAAGGTGTCGATGTCAAGGAATAGATCTCTCTGGATGTCCCCCTCCGTCGGTGTGTTGCGATAAAGGGAGACATCCTTGAGTATCATGTCGTGCGTACCCGGGACCCGACTATGATCCTTCGCGGAGACGACTTGCATAACCTTCCAGATGCGGGTGTTGCGCCCAACCAGGTTTAGAACACGAAATTCGGAGAGTGAACCGAGGGTGAGATAGAAGCTGCTATCCGTCCTCTCGCCACTGGGCGGGAACTCGTAGACGTAGTCTTTATCCCCCACCAACGTGACAAGTGGGTCAAATCCGAGTTGCTCGTCGGTGGCGCAAAATAACGAAACCAGAATCTGGACAAAGAGGTCGGGGTGCTGAAAGACGGGGTTAGATATGAAACGATCTCAAAGGACTAATTAATGTTGAACGTACCTCGACCATACTGAAGGATCTGGATTTGGCCGAATGCGAGCGAGAGAAATACCAAAGAGAAACTCGATCGTTCTCAATGGTAATCTAGAACAGAGGACAATGAGTACCGGTCTACTGGCAGTGTGAACACAGGACTTACACCGTAGGTCCATTTTCGGCGTGCATCATCGGTCATGGCGTGGTTGACGTGAGACGCGAGCTGAATGCGGTTCTGAACGCGCTCATTAGTGGTATATTCAGACAATCCCGGATACAGTGCTCTCATACCTGATAAACCTCGCCCGGCGAACGATTTAGTTTGAATTCAAAGGGCACTGCAATGTCGGTGATCGAAAGTCGCTTGTTCAAATTCGTGTTTCTTGTCATCGCTGCGTCAATCCGATGATCCGACCCTTCGATGGGGGACTTGAGACGAGCATGGGGGCACATGCGAATGGAATGACCATTGACAGTGGCACCTTTCACCTTGCGCAGGCTCTCAATGACCGATGCACCGATTGTCGCCAAAGAGTCGAAAACCATTATCTCGTTGGGCTTCTCCGCGTCGTTGGCGTCGGTACTCTCCTCGATAATGGCGGGCGGGCGGAAGTTGTTGAAGACATGGGAATATACCTTTCTTCCGTCTTCACTCGAGGATACTGTGGCCTTCTTCTTCTTCGACTTTGCGCGTGGTACGAGGACGTTCTCCTTCTTCAGGTTTGCTATGACCGATATGACGGTCCTCTTGTTGCACTTGGGCATGTAGTGATTGAGGAATTCTTCGATCGAGCAGCCGACCATCTCTGAGTTCATCACTTCCGCGATCCCTCCTCGGAGCTGCGTGGTTGTGGCATTAAGCCCTGCCCTAGCTGGTGCGGTTCGCGGAGTTACCAGCTTCTTAGCGAGGGCGCTCCAATGGGTAGATCTTTTCTTGCCCGGGGGCGTTCTATTCGAGGCGAGTCAAGTGGCCAAGTTGGACATACAAAAACGGCAACGAGTAAAGCGTCATCGTTGCGCTCTGGGTACTTTGGATATAGAGAGTATACTTCGTATTCTGTTAACGGCCAACTCCCGCAATGGATGGTAGTGGTTGAAGATCAACAGGCGTTTCAACCATCCTCGCTTTCTAGTCCCGCTCTGCAGCATTGATGGCGATCATTGTCCAGCTGTTTCGATTCGGAAAATACTACCCACGCCAAGCCATATCAATTTCTCCCGTGGCGTTTGTCCGCGAAATGCATTGCCGCTCAAGCCATACGAGATGAGGGAGGAGATAATATCAATATCGATCTAGCTTCTAATCACCATACTGGAAGACAGTGTGACAGTGACCACCTAGACCCGGACTAAAATAAAAGCATGAGTTACAAAGGCACAGTGATTGTGATACGGTGGTCTGAGCGGGAGTGGCAATGGCAGTGAGAGAAATGACAACGGGCTCAAAAGTGTATTTCAGTTAGCAATATATCATACAGCCACCAGTAGCTTGAGCCTCGAGTGAAAGCTTCGGTTAATAATCAGACCTGTGTGTACATAATTGTATGCGTGGTGGTCGGTTACTCTAGGGTTAGATGGCGTTGGGCTACTTGCAACATAAAGTCAAGAATAATAGCAGACCTGTGGGTTGAGAAACCGTATGACTACTCTACAGTGACGTACTGTACAGAGTCCAACGTTGTCGACGGTCAACCTTGGTCATCCATGTCGACATTTCTACGTTTCTTAGGAACTTCGACAGTGGGCGAGGGGGTAACGGCGTTCCCGTGGACCCTGGTCCTGATTTCGGTGGCTCTCGGTCGACCATAAGTTCGACGGGGGCCACAAATCACTGAGATAGAGGCGGCTACAGAACGAGGTTTTCAGCTCTCTGGGAAGTGATTCTATCATATCCTCGTCGCCCAAGATGATCTCCATGAACAAGCCACTCCATACCCCAGCGTGTGGCGGGTCGACTCACTGTTGGAAGCAAGCTTGTCCGAAATTTCTTGACAACGTCCAGAGGGGAACCTAGGTGAAATCCGGAAAGAAAACTCTCCAAAAAATCCGGATATTTTTGCTCAAAAAGGATCTAGGTTCCCCCTAGGTTTTCCGGGGTCCTGTCGCTGCCCAGCTGTGATATGAAGAAAATGTTGGGTCGAAGGCTTGCGCTGCGGCATTCGACGAGCATCTTCGCGATCACCTGGCGCATCGTGGGAACTGTGCTGCCAGCCGGTGTTGATGGTACGGTGGCAATGCGTCCGTCACCTCTTGTCCCATTCACCATCCATCCGCGATACCTGACAACCCATTCCTTATCGCTTTCGTCTAAGTATCGTTCTCAGAAGTCATCTCGATATGAACGCTGATATATCCACATGCAAATCCGAGGATTTCCTTGAGAATTACCTACCCGACCACGAAATCGAGTTCAACACCGTGATTCAAGACCTCAAGAAACAGGGGATGCTGGTTGCTCGACCTTGGTCTCTGAAACAGGTAGAATCTTCGCCCGCCAAAAGGCCACCGTTTACGCATACGTTTAAGTCTTTCAAAACTGTGTTCCTATCCCGTACCACCAATTCCACCCGCGTCATGAAGACGCTGCAAACGATCGGTAACGCCGTTCGTAAAGCGCTCGGCAGGGCCACAAATTGCGAGGTCAACGACTGCTCCATCAGAGTGGAGGGCAACCGGGGATGCATAACGTCGAACTTGGATAGCACCTTGCATCCCACGGACGTCGTAGTGCCGATGGCAGCCATTCCAGACGATTCCGACGACCACCCATCATCGAGCCAGGAAACTCGGCGGTTGCTGACTTGGGGCTCTGATATTTTGGACGAGGATGCTCGCCGCCGATTTTGTTTTGCAGTAAGCTGCTTCCCACCACAGCTCATTCCTTTCTAACTAAGTCCCCAGTTGACGGTCGAAAGGACCGAAGTAACCCTTTGGCGCCTATCCCGGTCTTATATCATGAAGTCTACCCCATTCGACATGACTCAAGTATGCATTCCCCGCCTTCTGTGTCTGTCTCGTTCTCTAACCGTGTTCTTGTATAGCACGCTGACCTTCTCATTCGAATGTTCGTCGCCTTCTTCTGCGCGCGCTCACCACAACTGGGTTACGATCCCCTTGTCACTCTTCTTCCCGACATGTCGTACGTCTATGAACTCTCGTCGCACAGCCCCGAGTTCCCCCCGGTTTACTACAAGACGACTACCCTTCTCTGGGACCATTGTCCACCTCTGGCCACTGGTCGGCACCTGCGTATATGGGAGGTTGAGCAGGTGTGCTCCCCGTCTGATCCAACCAGAGTCCAGGGCACGACGTTGAAGGCCCTGAAGGATGTGTCTGTGGACGCCGATGCGCGACTGGAGCCTGACGTCCAGGACGAACTTTTCAACGACATCGTGGAGCTAGCAAGCGACGACAACTGGCGCTTGAGACCCATCTTGAAAGATTTTCCTCAGTCTGACATCGATTCACTGGCGGAGGCGCTGGAGGATGGGAACTTCAAGCAGTTTTTCTCCTGCATCTCAGCCAAGCACTTCGGCGAGCCTGACTCGACATTTCCTGCGTCGACCATCCCCTTGAAAAGATCTCAGTCCAACACGAGCCGTCAACCAAGGCGTCGTTGCTTTTTCATTTACGAGCACGTCTGCACGCCGCTTCACGATGTCAAGACCCTCGGCGAGGCTGTTGACATCATCAAGCAGTCATTGATACGTGAGTCCATTCCTTGCTTTTTCTTTACCGGTCATCCTCACCTCCAACAGCTCTTCGACTCATGTTTTGCGCAGGATGGATTCACCGCGACATCAGCGCCGGAAACATCTTAGCCGTTCGCTCATCTCCAGACGCTCCGTGGCGCGTGAAGCTTGCCGATCTCGAATTCGCGTGCCGATTCCCTGGTCCAACTGAAAGTAAGGGGAAATTTACGGTAAGCTGTCCGTTCGTATCTTGCCTCAATAGAACCTAATCTTCGATTCCAAAGGGGACACCCCAGTTCATGGCTTCGGAGATGTTGGACGGCGAGTGTATTCTTCCAACGTTCGTTGGTGGGGATGAAGATGAGGACGAGGAGGCACCTAGTGACCCCAGCGTGCCCGCTGTACACAACTACCAGCACGACCTTGAGTCCCTTTGGTGGATTCTACTGTGGTTAGCGACCACGAGGATTAACCAGGACCTCCCGAAGAGATTCGGCCAAATTTACTTCCAACAGCGAGTCGACAGTCCGTATGCATCTACGCGACTCCAGCTCTTCCTTCAACCCCTCATCCGCGCGCGAGATCTCCAGGAATCGTTACCCGAGAGTTTACAGTCCTCCTTCATCACCAGCCTCGATCGTCTGCGATATGACTTGTACGCGGGATACGTCAGGCGTAATCGGAGTTCCAGACAAGCTGACTCTGGCGCTTATTCTCGCGTTCTGACGAAGCCGTTCGCGCAGTTCTTCGAAGCTTTGGAGGGATCCCGGGATGAATGGGCAGGTTTAGAGCTGATTGGGGAGGGCGACTCTTCGGAATCGGGATCCGTAGACAGCAAGGAGGGCGACGTGCATCCGGAGGCATCGGCTGCGCCAGTTTCTCTGCCTCCAATACCACCACCATCCCGAAAGCGCAGAGTAGCCGATTCGGAGCAAACCCAGCAGCCTTCGAAAAGGGCTCGTATGTCTCAAGCCGCGGTACCGCCCAAGAGAAATGGCCCTATCACAAGATCGATGACGAGGAATGTAGGTCGGGTTACGCGGTCTATGACCCGACGCCTTCAGAAGGAAAAGTAGATTATACGTAGTCTGTTAGCATGGGTAGGGTAGTTGCCCTTTTCGAATAAGACTGGTTCGTTGGTCTTGATTGACGAGACGCCTCTCGTGAAGCAATCGTAAGTCCATTGTAGTTTCACTCAGGCAATGGTCCTTCGTTGTTATGAAGTGATGGTTGGGAGACCCTTGAATTAAGTGCCGGATTAAGATGTTGCATTTAAGGCGTGTCATTTCGGATAGGGGTAGCCCAATGTCCTAGTTGGTCGACATGGAAGCAAGTACATTCTCTCAGCCTGTATTTGTCAGGCGTTCAATTGGTTCGGGGGGTTGGAACACAAAGGAAATTTGCAGTTATCTTATCTCGAAGTGAATACTGATCTCGTTCCGCCTGTTCAGAAAATCAAACACTCCATTCACTTCCTAAACACGGAACGCGACCCATCGTGCTGCAGGATCCCAAGACTGCGGTAGAGGTGCGATCAATCTCAAAAGACTGGAACATTCAAGGTCACACTTACCGATTTGTAGTTCATATGCGGGTCAGTGACGAGTGGCAAACCTTCACAGATCTTATCGCCGTCGTTGCAGAACGTCTTGCGTCTGTTCTCCATCGCACCAGGGAGGGCTCGTTTAACGTAGGGGTCACCGAAGGTGATAACGCCATTAATGCGGGATTGAACGCTACTGGCGAGTTGAGCTGCCGCGAGGTGTACGACCTGGGCACCTTGGCTGTAAGATTTAGATCAGCATTTGTGTTCGTCTCACCATGCATTCCCCACCAGACTTACCTATACCCACTCAAGAAAATCTTCGCCGACGGGCAGCTCTTCGCAATATTCGCTGCAGCAGTGGCCATCGTCTTTGCTCCCTCTTTGTCACCACCCTGAAGATACCCGAGGTAGCTCGCGGCATACGAGATACCAGCGAAACTCAATGTCCTCGAGCTCGGCAAGACCTTGATCAGGTTGTCTCTGAAGCCTGGGCCGACGACTTCGCCGAGGGTGGGTGTTTCAGCTGTTCCTCGTGCGAAGAGGACGTGCACGGAGCGACAGGTTACCTGACGCGCTTCGAGGAGGTCGCGGATGTCGAGGTCGTCGTGTTCGATGATGGGATTGGGAATAGGAACGGGCGTGGCGAGAGTGAGTGATGCAAGTGTGATGAGAGGTAGAAGAGGTGAAAGTCTCATTGCGGGATGGAGGAACTGGGCTGGTAAATTGAGGCCTAGAGAGCTGGAGAATCAGATAGGGATGACTATACAGGTTTTATAGCTGGAAACTCGGTTGGCTAAGAGATGTGAAGAATTGATTGAGCTATCGTAAGATGAAATGGCCTGCTAAGTGCTAAAATTCTTACCGCTCCCGTGACCCCTCTAATCCGCGTTGCGAAGAGGTAGAGCAGCATCTCGAGGACATTTTTGTGATCTCTGAAGAAGATACATACATTGACTGCCTACACCATAATTCTGTGATCTAGTTCCATCATTCGACCGACGTCTCAGCTCGGGGTTAAGTCGATACGCACCCACGATTGATAGATGTTCTTTGAAACCTTTTCCATTGTGAGGAGATCTGCAGTGATACATCATGTCAATCCCTACTTCGACAGTCTTGGGGACATCTACGACTTGCTTAGATGCGATGGAGATGGAGCAGTCTGATCTATCCGCCTTCACTGATTAGTCCCAGAGACCAAGTCCCAGGCGCTGTCCATTGGTCATGACTCGAAAAAAATGTCCTAATATCTATTCGATGTGTTTTGCGACAGTTCCTGATCTGTCCTTGTACGCCACCCCTCTTTGTTTCACCCTGATTCCCGACTCGAAATTGACCTCCTCGTCGCTTATCAAGGGCACGCCATACTTCATGCCTTGCTAAATTACGACAACTGGACCATCCCTTCACGGGGGCGCGAGGACAACGACAAACATACAACAACCTCGAGTTGGCAGCAGCGAGCCCAGTAGAGACCTCCGCCAATCCACCTCACCAGCCGTTTGAACTCATATATGATCCATTGTTTATGTTACTCAAGGAGTCTTTTGCCATACCCACTTAGTACATTTTTCCCCCTTCGGTATGGTAGTTAAGGTTCCCAAAGTCGAACTGTAGTAAGCAGCGATTCTGCATTGGTCCCTAGGCATTAGATATTTTACTGTACCAAAGACCGGTGCCACAGATTGTACTTAACAACGAGGCGAATTACCACTAGCTGTCTCCTCCCTTTCCAAACCTCTCCACGAGCTTCCCAAACTCAGCCTTTACCCTGTCCATCTTGTCCTTGGTGACCGAAATATTCAGCACCAGGTCTCCGTTCTCTAACCAACCGTTCGTAAAGAGGATGTTGACGACTGGGATAGGGGAAGGCGACAATCGATAATGCGTGAGCGTTCTCCCTCCCTTTCCACCTTTCATCGCCGGACCCCAGCCCAAGAACGCTATCCTCGCGATGCTGGCATTCGTCATCAGCATCGTCTCGTCCGTCCTCTCCGTCACTGGAAGTGCAAGCCCTCCAAGCCACTGCGCATCGACGATCTGGCTGGTTTTGTAGCTGATAAGGAAGTCGTCCACGCGAGAGGTGGTGGCACGGGTTTTGGCGAGGGTGTAGGCGATTTGGTAGAGAGGTTGAGAGGATAGTGAGTGAAGGTAAGGGGAGGGAGATGGAGAAGTCGTGAAGATGGGGTAGGAGATGGACGTGACGCTGTTGTGAGGGTAATTGGATAGTTTGGCGGGGTATGTCGAACGAATTGAGGCTACATTGCCTAGGCTGACGGTTCGATTCCTATTAGGGTCGTCCTTGTACAACGACTACCATGACCAGTCAGTGGACCAGCTTTGAATAGGCTAATAATTGGAGAAAACGCACCTGAAGAAGCCAAGCCAAAACAACATCCCCACCCGAAATCCTCGTGTCCGTCAGCCCATTGTCCTCGGCCTCCTTCCTCGTTTCGTTCGCCAGTCGTGTATGGATGTCGCGAGGGAGGACCACATGTGTTGTCGAAGCACCATAGACCCATTTCTGGATGAACAATCCAATCAACCACACGATGATTTGGAGAAGGTTTACGATTTTCATCGGTGGAGGGTACCGTCTCAAGTCTTCGGGGAAGCCAGAGCGTGAAGTCGCTGGGGAACCGGGTTTGGATCCTGCTTCCGTCCAAGGTAACAATGCGTCCAGCGCTTCATTTCTCTCCTTATCCTCCAACAGCTTCTCCAGCTCCTCGTCCAAAATCTCCTGCAGTGGGTTCGGGTGTAGGCCAGGGGTCGAAGGGTACCACGGCACCGTCCATTCCTTTCCATTGAGCTCGGCGTCCAACGCATGAAGGAACATCGAGTTACCGACGGCATCGAAGAGCCCGTGAGAGTAGGTCACTCCGATGCAGGTGTACCCCAACTCCCCGTTCTCGGGGCCAGGCGGGAAGTAGGTGAAGTGCCAGTGGGTAATCGGTGTGCCGTTTTTTGCGTAGTCGGCCAAGGAACCGAGTTTGTGTCTGCCGTCGTCAGGGATGAAGAGCGAGACCGGCGGACATGGCGAGAACGTCCCCAATGGCAGTTCAATGAAATGTGAAAGCGGGACGGAGGAGGTTCGGGAAGTGACGCAGTACGTTTCGTAGTCTTCACGCAAGTCGGAGAGGGCGGTTGGGACATGGACTAGGTAACGCTAGAGTGCATTCTCTAGGCATTAGGGAGCAGAAATGGAACCGGTTGAGCGACATACTCGTTTTCCAATCATCTCCACTCGACCAGCCATGGTAGGCCACTTCTCGACAACTCGATCGAGCGCCTCGCGGATCTTCTCTGTTTCGACAATGCCTTCGACGATCCATGCTTTCACCATGCTTGCCAGTGCAGCTGGCATGTCCATAAAGGTGAGAGGGTAGATAGCAGCATTTGGAGGCAGCTTGGGTGTTGACGATTTCCGTGCCATGCCTCCGTCCGTAGTCCTGTGAGATCGATGAGGCGGTGGTTGCACAAAGGGAAATAGAAGGAAGCAGCTGTGCCTGAGCCGCTGGCAGGTAGTGTTATGAGAGCGCAGTCGAAATCTGCTGGGAGAACATGGTGGTTTTTAACAGAGCGCGAATGGAGCGCGGAGGCATTTGCCATGTGGCATTCTGGCGTTCTCATTCTCCATCCGTTTCCGTTTCGGCCTCAGTGACAGCGTATGTACGTCCTCTATCCGCAAAAGCCGCCGTTTCAAAATGATATGCACTGCAGTAAGGAGAGCAGGGCGATACGGTTATCATTGGTTCGTGGTTGTAGGATCAATGAGTTGGTAAGTAATGGAGACACGCAAGTGCCGACAAAGCTTACTATTGCTGGTTGACTGACCCGTTATTTATCGACAGCATGGCGATATCGCGGCAAAACTGTAGAATCGCATCCCTCGGGACGAGTTACAAATCTCAACAGCGTAATGGTATTCTCAGGAAGCAGGAGTAGACTAAACCTCGGCCTGGTTGAATACCCAGTTTCTTCACTCTCTGGGGCTACGCGGTCGTGTATATTCTGAGGTAACGACTTTAGCATTGGACCATGACGGTACTCTCGCAAGAGTGAGTGTATTGGCAATATGGCGAGGGTATCGCGTGGAGGTAGATAAGGTATATGAAAGGTAGACAACTGGGATCTATGGGGGTATGGGTATCATCATCGGAATGTAAGATAAGATAGTACTATAGGACTACGATACAGAAGAGGACCACGGTATTGCTCAGGGTCAGGCGTGGAACCCGGTAGCAGGGAGATATTGGAAAGGAGATGTTCATCGACGGGTCTTCTTGGCCGCTTCCTCCCGCAGCCGTCGAGCAGCCGCTCTCGTGACGGGGCCAGCGTGAAGGTTACGAGCCAAGTATCCCCGTCGGCCGCCTGGCCACAACGGGCAATGGCAGAGCCAACCCCCAGAGTGCACGATTGTGCGCAGACCGTTATCTTTACAACATGGGCAATGGCAGAGCCACCCCCCAGAGCGCATCAGAAATGACAAAATTTGACGTAGACAATGGCAGAGCCACCCTTGTAGTACACCAAAACACATATGAGACATGTCAGGCCCAAGACATGTCAGGCCCAAACACCACGACCTGCGCAGGGGGATACTGACCTGGGTTGACGATACACGCTGCGAGGAGGGCGTCGAGCAGCGGTGAAAATTGGTCACTGATTGACTAAGGGCGGTGACATCAGCACGGATGAGGCGGCCCGGGAAGGGGCGGGGACCCACGGGCGTCAGGGCCTACGCGGGTTTTTTGGATCTCGACCTCCGAATACGATGGCGAGCAACAGCCGCAGCTCAGGCTGACCGAGGGGCAACACCCGTTCTCCAACCCGGCAAGACTGACGACCTGTCGCTGCCCCGGCTCACGTCGCATCCGTTTCCTCAACCTTGTACCGCCCTCGATCGTCTTGGAATGCTGGGCGAAAATCTAGTAGAAAAGGTCTGCTGGTGCGGTACTGGGCACTGCTGGGACCCAACACACACCTCCCATCGGTAGCAGCTGATTTGCGCACAACTCGTGCACTACGAAGGCGACAGCTGCTAATGAACGTCTTGAAGCCAGACGATATGGAACGCATCCGAAGCGTGGGGAGCAGGAGCACCGACCAAGTGCGCATTCTCATTAGCATCGACAAGGCCAGCGAGATAGTGGCACCCTTTGCGTACAAGGTCATGAAGACGGTTCGACAGGTAGCATCGTAACACACAAACTGCCGCATATATATATTCGAGAACCAATGTTTATAAAATAGGAAGTATATGGGAGTATTTGTGACCCAAACACGGGAGAAATCGTGAATTAAAACTCCTCGGGTTGTCGGCTACTCTGGGATGGACATCGACTACCTACGGGCTGGCGACAGTCGCCCTTTGTCCCGACAACTTACTGGGCTGATGAGAGTTCTAGGAGTTCCTCTCTATTAGTCAGCCTGGGGGTTACGGTGCCCACGAGGCTGCTGGACCTTGGAAACACACACACACACCTTCCTTGGCATGCGACCATCACCCCCATCCGCGCTTCCATCCATCTCATCCGCTTTTCGCTTATGAATGGAGGAATTATCAGGATTTTCTGCGGCGCGCTGAGCTCGAAGTTGGCGATTGGCGATCAGATCGAGGTCGCCCCAAACCGCACGAGATTCGTCGATACCGTCGAAAAACTGAGTGAGCGACTCGCCAATCATATACGAGTACGTGCCAACGTCGTCTTGCTTCCCCTCCGCGTTCCGCATCATGTATTCGAAGAAATTTAGAATCGAGCACCAGAACAAGCCAAGACAATCAAGCGAAAGACAGACAGCGAGAGGTGAACGAACACCGATACCCCGGCACCCTGGTAGAGCCAGGGAGCTTACATAGTTCTATTTCTATCGATGTAGCGAGCCAACCTAGGGCAGACTAGCGGAATCAGTAGGTCCCCTGACCCGTCTGACCCCTGCAGTGCTTGGGTCGATTTCAGAGCTGGGTCCACTTAGGTCACTGCTGCGCTGACAGCCCACCTTCTGACAGTGGCTAGAATTTCCATTCGCCCCAGCCCTCAGTTGATATCTCGTGGATACGACAAAAATGGAAACTGTGTCTATGTTTCGTCTCAAATGCTATGATACAGACAGAATATTCGCAACAAATCTAGTGTAGAAGTTACAAAGTATTTCCTTTTTGCCACCTTGCTACTCCTTGCGTCCGAGACGTCGGGTCTGAGATCGTGTCACTGGTCCTGTTGTTCTGGTCATAGACCTAGTGATTGGACGACGCGCAACAGGAGCCCCTCCCTGTTGAGTACGACGCCTTTTGGGTGCAAATCCTTCCTCACCGGCATCCCCTAACTTGCGTTTCTTCTGCGAGGTATCTTCCGGAGGCGTAGGCTGAAGTCGAAGGTGAGCCGGGGCACTTAACTCGCTACTGGGATATGGACCTTGCGGCAGAGTTTCGACCATCAACTCCATTGACTCCCATCGAGCTCGGAAGCGGTTTGCATCGTCGAAAAAGCTTTCAAAGGCCGGCCCAGTGATAAAAGAATATGTCTGGATGTCGTAGACCTTGTCGTCGTGATTACGAGCTGCATACGCCCTGTACAAATCGCGTCGTAGGTTTTCAATGGCCACTATAAAGGGCTCGACAGCTGAAGGAATGGCTTTCCTCAACAGCCGGTCGTCGATAATGCATTTCCTGAACAGGTGCTCGCGTACCGCGCTGGTCGACATTTCCATATCTGATGTAAAGAGCTCCGAACCGAATTCCTGTGAGCGCGTCTGCTTCAACCTGGCCGTCGTTAACCAGAGGAAGATCCACCACAGAGATTCCAGGTCATGTTGGTAGTTGAAGACGACTGGGCCTTGAGGTTGAGGTTGGTCTGGGAGTACGCTATCCATATCGACTCTGTCGTCGCAGAGTTCGCGGAGGATATATGTAGATGTTCGTATTTCGCAAGCCATAAATGGAGGCGTTCCCTGTGGGCGTTATTAGCAGCCAGAAAACGGAGGCCGAAATGAGAAAGACATACAATGACCTGGCTTGCAGAAGCATTTCCTGAATGCGTAAATTTCATTGCAAATTCGAAGTCGGTCATTTTGACCTGCCACGGAGACTCTGGCGTAGAACGGACAGCGAGGATATTGCCAGGGCTGACGTCACGATGGACCCATCCTGCACAGAACATTAATCGCAAAGCTGGAGGAAGTTTGGTTGTTAGATCAATGAGCGAAAGAAGGACGACGTGATACATACCGGTGAGAGACTGCCTGATAATGTCGGTAGCCTCGCCAAGGGTTGGGATGTCGTACAGGGTCGTGCAAACATGCTCGTAGACGAAGAAACATCGACGCTTCCGAGGAGGGGACGACGGCGGTGCGAGTGGAAGGGATTCGACATAACAATCCACGATACAGGAGAAATATTCGGTGAAGCGGTCGTTCTGCAGCGCCTCAGCGATAGAGTCGATGGTAGCCGGGTCGAATGCGCTGAGAATATCGCGGTTCCGCCAATTGGGGTCCTGAGACAGCGCACGGATGTCGTGAAATAGCTGCCTCTGAATCTCAACCTCTGTCGTGGTCTCCTCGGGGACCGACACGTCTTTGAGCACCCGGTCAGAGGTACCTGGCACTCTCCTGGGGTCTGTGGAGGAAACAACCTGCTTGACCCTCCAGATGCGCGCACGTCGACCTGTGAGCTCGGGGGAGCGATACTCGGACAGGAGAGCGATGGTCCTGTAGTACACGGATGACTGCCTCTCTCCTTCCGGTGGGACCTCGTACACGTAGCTTCCATCGGGAAGCCGCGTCACGAGGGGGTCGTACCCAAGTTGCTCTTCCCTCGCAAGGAATAGAGCAACCAGTAGCCTGACGAGCGTATCAGGGTGCTAGAAATGGGGGTTGAATACTTGAGGGGGCCGGGATCTGGGGGGATCGCGTACCTGGTTTATTTTCAGTGGCAAAGATTTAGCAACGCGAGAGCGATGCATAAACCAGATAGAGAAGCAGTCGTGTTCAAAGGTTATCTAAGTTCGAATTAGCGTGGATCGAAAGCGCGGTAAGAGGAAGGAAACTCACCCCATACGCAAATTTCCGTCGAGCGTCTTCGTTCATGATACGATTAACATGAGAGATGTATCTGAGGTCCTGCGGTTTCTGGTCAGACATCGACGCCATCAATCTCAGAATTCGTGAGCATAGGCATACCTTGTTCTCGTCTTCTTCCGCCCGGTCAGTTCTGCGGCCAGTGACTCTGACAGGGACAACGACGTCGGGGGGAGAGATTTCCCCATCGCGGTTAGGCGTAATGCAGGCGTCACCGGTCGAGCCCATCGCTTGGACCTCGAACCCATTGACGGTGGCCCCTGTGATCTTTCCTAGACCTTTGCGGACAGCGTTGCCAATCGTTTGAAATGATTCAATAATGCGCTCGGGTTTCGCGGAACTAGATCGAAAAAGGGTCTTTAAACCCTTGAAGACGTGGGTGTAGGGAGGTTTCCGAGCTGACGAGGACGCTCTCCGAGCCACAGACCGTCCCCGAGCGACAAGAACCCTTTGTTTCTTGAGCGTATCCAGCACGGTGTCGACGGTATCTGTGTGGCCGTTGGGCAGGTAAGAATCGATGAATTCCTCAACGTGGCAGGTATGAATTTTGCTATCCATTTTGTGCGCCGAAAGGACTGGTATTGGTGGAAGGCAAATCGATTTCGTTTCGCGATGATGGTGGTTCAAAGACAAGATGGGACCGTCGCGCGTCTCCCATCAAACGGAAACAACGGTCTCACGAGATCATTTTTCCACGGGATCGCGTCAACTCCGATTCTATCGGAGCCTTCCCTCCAACGGAACGAGATTGAAAGGAAAGGGGAACACAGGTTCATCGAACGAATCAGGCTGACGCCCATCGGATGCCAGAGCACTAGACTCTATCTACGTAAGTACATTAAGTCGGAAAAAATCGAGATGAGTAAACTAGTCTGTGATAGGAACAGGGAGAGAGAACTCGGCGCTCAGGGTTGCACGACGTCGAGGGGCTCGGGATATGGGAACAGGAGAAGGGGGGAAACGTGTCGAGGTGGGTAAAGCGATTTCCTTTCCCCAGTTCACTAATGACGCAGAGTGTAAGCCTCGATGAATCCCTCAAGGATGGTCTCACAGGCATGCTTCGTTGGATCGCGCGGAGGACGTTTGACGTCTGACGTCTGTCTCGCCCTCGACTCCCTACCTACTCTCGAATGGGCGGTAGGTATATAAGTAGTCGGAAGTCTCGGGCTACTAGGTACCTCGGGGACACATCTCAGTATAGGGGACACAGCGGTTGGCAGCATCCGGGGGACATGGAAGTTGGTAGGGGTAGACTCGGCGTGGGTGCGAGGGGTATTGAATCGAATCAAGTCGGGGTTTAGCGCTTTTAGAAAGTCCACAGTCGCGGTGGGCGGGGGGGGGGGGGGGAGGGGAGGATTTAGAAGGCGTTGTAGTATCGACTAGAGGTGAATAAACTGACGTGAAGGAGGGAACTCGGCATGGAGTGAGCCCGCCGCGAGGGATGGGATATCACAATCCAGTACCGCGAGGGATCCTATGTATGGCGTTTCACGGATCCATCGTCGAGGGTAGGAGTTTCCACAATCCATATCCACAATCCATGATTCAATCGCTCGCGGTCAACGTCATCTTCGAATTTGTCCCATTTGTCCCCAAGTCAGGTTCGAATTTATCCCAAGTCCGAGTCGCTCCCAGTAGTCAGGTTCGAGTCTGCTCCCAGTCTGCTTGCTCCCAGTTACCAGTCAGGTTCGGAATTCGAAGTTCGAACCACTCTCCAATCCATTCGTTCGTTCCCAGTTATCCGTTCCTCTCTCTCCCAGGTCGCTACTCAAAATCGCTCTCAGATCAGATCGTAGCTCCAAGGGTGGAAAGTGAAAAAAGGCGGGTGCTCGAACCTCTGCCAGTCCCATCGCTCCCATATCGTCGATCCAAGGCAGGAAGATGGGGTGTCCGTGCAAGCGTGGGGGATACGAAGTCGAGTCCAGCGCTGCAGAATGATCAATTGTCGTTGTCTAATTCCCGCCCAATCCGATGTTAGAGCGGTTGGAAGTGGGCGGCGGGTAACGAAGGCGATGTCGTCGTCCCTCGAGGCTCAGAGGGGGGTGGGTGAGCTTGAGGCAGCATCTCGTCTTGGGAGACGTGGATTTGAGTCTAGCGCTGGTGAGACATCCATCCACAGGTCGGCGGATAAGTTCAACTGGTTTCAGATTTCCGTCAAGGATTGGATGTTGACCTCCAGCAGGTGGACAGCCTCAGAGCATCGAAGGCGTAGATTTTGACCGAGGCCGAAGCTGGTGGTCTATCGTCCATGGATGGCGGCGTCGTCGAAAAGGTCGATGAAAGAGAAAGCTGCACCGCGTCCCCGCACGTTGGAAATCGGACGATTGTGGGCCGACGCGCAAGCTGAGAGCTTCTGAATCTAACACTTACAAGCATTCCGTTTTGCGAACTGCCCCACCCTCCGAACCTAACACCTCCAAGCAAGCTTCAGCCATCACAAAGCCAAACAAACAAATGCGTCCCGACTCCCGAACCTTCCGACGACGATGACCGCGAAACGCGGTTGACGCTCGCCTTCCTTCATTCTTCCTCATCTCGTTTTCGACTGTTGTATTCTCAAATGAAGAAAGCGAAAGGATCCCAGCAGGTACGTTCCTAGTGTTTCTTGCTTCGATGGGAAGGAATTGACGAGAGCGTGATATGGCAGACTATGCAGTTCCATCAACGACCATAAGAAAGGATGTGCCCAGGTGCGTATTTTCTGTACCTTCGATGCACGGGGAAGGAATTGACTGGGCGGTGTCACGATCGGACTACGCAGATACGTAGATTTATAAACAGACCATCCACGCTCTCCTCCGTCCCCTCCGACTCAATCAGCTTCATCCGATGGTCGCCCACCTCCCCCGGCCAGATGCTCGTAGCTAGTTTTGGGATACCGTACGCTCTTTGCTTCTCTGCATTGCCTAGTCCTTTCGTGGAATGCCTAGCTGATGTATTGGTGGAATAATGCTACAGACGATGCGATTATATCGGACATCGGCGATGTACCGTACACAAACGGCTGACGACCCTCTGAACAACGCCTCGAAATCGACCACAGCGCGCCCGTGCTCGCGCGTGCGTGGGGAGAGGGAGGGAGTATCGGCAAGTGGGATACCGGTGTCCGAGGGTACGTTTCATTCTCTCGCGTTACTTTTTTCTGACTGGCCAGTGGATGCGCTGGGTGTAGGCTCGATCTGGAAAACGCATTTGGGCACGCATAGCGACGAGAACCCTGGTCCTCGTTGTTACCATCTTCCACGCTTCCAGTTCCAGGCGTCTGCGGGACCCGTTTCTTCTGATTTGACTTTCGTCTATTGCGATACCTTGGGCGTCGATGGAGCTTAGGAAGACTGTTGAAGAATTTTTGGCTGAAAGTGTTCGCTTTCAGACTGGAAGAATTTAGTCTTTGCCTGGATGAGTTTTGGCTGTTCCATCTCGCATCTGTTTCTGATTTTCTGTCGCTTTTCTCTGTCCTTTTGGGATGGTGGTCTTGGGTGCTGCCGAGGGCGATGGGCGCGTTGGCGTGCACCGCCGGTGATTTAGCTTCGTCGATTCCCTGGGATACGGAAATCCAGTGCCGTTTGCGAACAAGGGACATTGGCGCGATTTTCGCATACGTTTGTCGCCATTGCGCATTGAGCGCGCGTTTCTTCCACTTCGCCTCTTGCCTTCTCTCCTCCCTGTCCCCCCTTCCTTCAGTCTTTCATATACATTGTTCTACGAGCGCTGTTTCATGGGAGAAGAACAGACTATCCTGGACGTTCAACTTTTGGTCGTTATGTGCGTATTTGGAGCAGAGTACGAGCCTCGATGTCTGATCGAAGGCTTTGGAGATAGGTATACGACGATATCCCTGGTCTGGAATAGCTGGAGTCGCCCTTCACTGGAAGCTGCGTCGATTCATTGGCAGTATTATTATCCATCCCGACCTTTGATCGGCTGGTTGAGCAGGGATCCGTATGAGCAGATGCTGAATCAGTGAAAGCAGCTGACACATTTACCAGCTCGGTTACATGGCAGAAGCACTATTAACGAACATCGTGTGATTCAGGTCAGTTACGAATGTTCAAGGGCAAATGGGGAGGCTGTATACAAGAAGGGAAACACTTGACATCTCCTATATGATATTCACGAAATGGAACCTAACCACATAGCACTTGGTCGGGGAATACAGAAATTGGGAAGGGTCAATCATCTTCTTCGTCTGAGTCCCCGTTCGAACAGACTCGCTTACCGGGTCTCTCTTCTTCCCCGTCATTACGGCGTAAATCGCGTTGCGCTGTTGTTGGGGAGGTAACCGTAGGGCTAATATGTGTCATGTTTATGGCTATCGCAGGCTGCTGAGGCTGAGACAAAGTGCTGAAAATCCTTTGAAATGGTTACGGGTACGAACATCCACAGTCGCGACTGCGACTCCGAACCAATCGGAAGCCGATGGTGGGTGTCCTCTCGAAAAGAAGTACGATACCTGTACCACTTTCAAAGGTACTAGCCACGAATCTCTGCGCAATACTCATAGTGGGTCGTGTTATTGGTTCCATTGTATATCTCTATGACAATGACATTGCTAGATAATGAGGGAACGATCGCGATCACGTGTGAACGTGGGACTCCTAGCTTTTGATGGTCCCATCGACCGGCTAGGGGCCTTGTCTTTGAACCACCATCATTGTCGTCGCAGACTCAGTCGATCCACGAACCATAACCGTTATTTTCATCTGGACTGAGACATGCCCAGCGAATTTCAGAGCTACGGAATCGACGACTTCATGGAGCTTTTCATGCCCAACAACCACCTCGCCGCCCTTGAGCCACTCCTCAAAGACCTGAAGAAACAAAAGGTCCTCGCACCGCGTGTCCGGTCTGGTGTTCGAACCACTTCCCCATCAACCGGCCGTCCCGTCTACTCTCATTCTCTCAGGACGTTCAAGACATCCTTTGGTTCCTCTACGATCAATCCAAAACGCGTTCTCAAATCGCTTCAAACCGCCTGGAACGCCGTTCGTCGGTCACTTCACCGAGCAAAGTCTGCTCCAGTCAACGCGTGTTCCATCAGTCTAAATGGGAGTCTTGGTGGCTGCGTTACCACCAGTCCCGAAGGTCCTAGGGAATCCACCAATGTCGTGATGCCGCTGAGGTTCATAACGAGAGATCCGGATCACGATGATGAACGCGAGGTAAGAGTCACATTCTCGTCCTTCGTTCTTGTACTGAGATTAGATATCGTCCAGATATCGCCCGGGTTCATCGCGGACATCGAGTCGATCATGAAGGAAGATGCTCGCCGGACATTTGTTCGTGGGGTGAGTTCATGCGGACCCCGTGCTTTACCGTTTGTTGACTCTTTTGTCTCGATCAGATTACCATCGAAAACGACATGCTTTCACTCTGGTATGCATCTCGATCACATACAGCACAATCTGTTCCATTCAGTATGGTCAATGTGAGTGTCGAATTTTCGAATTTCGTGGCGGTGACTCATGGTCACTTAGCACCCGGATCTCGTTGTCGCGGCGTTCGCCTCTCTCATATGCGCGACGCCCGCTGGCCTGGGCTATGACCAGAAGGTCACCCTGTTATCAGACCAGACGTACGTCTACGAGCTTCCCCCAGATACGGAAAGGACGACCCCCGCCTATTTTAAGACAATCCACCTACTCTCTGACCGCGAAGCCTCAATACACAGAGCTCGCGTTTGGCGCGTGAAACGCGTCGTCTCCAATTCCGATCTGCGACGAGTACCTGGAACCCGTGACGAAGTGCTGAAGGACGTCTATGTCGATGAGCACGCGAAGACCGAAGCAGATATCCAGGATGACCTGTTCCACGACATCGCTTCATTCGCGCGCAACGAGGACTGGCGCAGCCATGTCCTCTTAAAGGACCTCGAGAAAGAGGACCTTGACCCGTTGGAATCAGCCTTGGAGGGGGAGAACTTTAAGCACCTCTTCCTGCGCATCGTTGCAAAACACCTTAACGAACCAGGAGATCCGCTGTTATCGGGAAAAGGGAATCGTAGGCGTCGGTGTCAGTTTGTCTACGAAGATGTCGCCACTGCCCTTTATAACATCCCCACACTTGGCGAGGCCATCGAAGTGATCAAGCACTGCGTCCTTGGTGAGTACAGGCCTCACATTCCTTCCGTAAATTACTTCGTTCTGATTGTTTCTATTTTAGCCCTTAGGCTTATGTTCTGTGCCGGATGGGTGCATCGAGACGTCAGTCCAGGCAACATTCTTGCCGTGAAGCTTGATTCGACCTCAGGATGGAAGGTGAAGATATCGGACCTCGAATATGCGACCAGGTTTCCCCGCCAGTCGAGTTCTGAGGTGACCGGAGATGATCACATTCGGGTACGTGCTGTGTAAGACTTGTATCATTCAACTTCTGACAAACGCACCAGGGAACGCCCTCATTCATGGCATGCGAGGTTCAACGGGGGTCATACTGGAAGGAGTCAAAACCGACGGGGGGTCGTAGGGGTCGGCAGAAGCAATCGTCGACTGAAGATGCACCGACTCACCCCGTTATCCATAGTTATCAGCACGACCTCGAGTCTCTTTGGTGGATCATCCTCTGGCTCATCGCGATGAGAAGGCGGGATGGCGCTGATTCTCGAGCGCTCACAGAGCACCTATTCCAGCAGACAATGGACACCGGCTACATCTCGATGAGATGGCTCTTTTTCAAAGAGGGACTCGATGAACTCAGCACAGCCTGGTGGGCCAGCTTTCCTTCAATATTGAAGGACGACTTTCTACCCCACCTGGATGACCTTCGAGGGGAGTTGTTGGCGTCGTATACGCAGCGCAACGAGGCCAACAGCGTAATGGATGTGGAGTCGTACTCTTGGGTCATTGGCGTTCCCCTAACATTGTTCTTCGCCATTGTTGACCAAACACGTGCGCAATGGGGTGGTATCGAGATGGACCTTCGCGACGCACCAACCGACGACTCGCCTCCCACGCCTGCCCGAGAACAGGACGTTCACCCGTTACCACCACCCTCACACCAAGCCTATCATGTCGCAGCCAGGAAACCAAAGTTAACGATAGGTAGACCTGCGGTTGAAAGGACTGAAGGCCCGCGAACCAGATCGATGACCAAGCGCATGGCTGAAAATCAGCTCGATGCTTCGCGCGGTAATCGTTCCAAGAGGCCCACCCGATATATGTAAGCTATGTATACTAATGTGACAATGTACACGATTAGTTAGAAATTCTTATATGAATTATTTCGATCTCATGGTGCTTGAAAATGACCCTTCTGCGAAAAGACAATGGATGCGGCAGTGATGTCAAGCGATCAAATACGTGGGAAGTATCGATGCCACAGATCGAGAAGTTGAAATGGGCTTCGCCTGGGCGATCCAGCTCTTGCCCTCTAACCACGACCATCTATTCTCCAAACTCATTATAAGTCACCTCTGAGAATATCTCCACGCAAGGAATAAGATGTTGCCCGCATCTTACCCTTACCGGTACGTCTTCTCTCCTAGTATTACCTCTCCCCATCGCTAACATCGTCTTCATTGTCGCGGTATAGGACACCCATTCGCAAGATATTGCGAAAGCAAGTGAATGTAGCCGCGACGGGGAGCGTTACACCGAGATGTGTGGCTGACCTGGCCCCCGCGAACGCGAAAACCACAGAGCTACGTCCAGACATCGGCCAAGCGATGCGCTCTGAGATGGTTGCTTGCGATGTGGAATATTTCGTCAGCCATTACATGCCTAAGTGCTCCCCAGTGATTCTCGAAGCAGTTCTCGAGCACCTGAAGGTATCTAAAGCTCTCGTGCCACGGCCCAAGAATCAAGCAAAGAGCAAGGGAAAGGGAAAGAAAAAGCCGTCGACCTCCCCGGCGACTGGTAATGACTCTGAGGCGCAGGGTGCGACAGAGGAGCGAATCCCGGGAAGGGAGTCCTACTCTTACGTTCTCAGTGACTTCAAGCACAAGCCTTCCCAGTTGAAGAAGATCTACGAGACCAACAAGAAAGAAATCGCCCCTGGAGACGACGATGAGCCGCCCAAAGTAGACGAGAAATCGGTGTTCAGCCCACTTGGAGATATCATACTAGCCATTCAATCCAGCCTTCGTCAGGTTGAAGGTGCAGAACCTAACCGATATGGGATTCGCATGTGTCCCGACACCCACATCACGTCCGACATCACCGGGTGTAACCACAGGATCGACGCGTGTTTGACCAAGAATGAGGCCGATGGACTGCATATCACGGACATTGCTGTGCCTTTCGAGTTCAAGCTGAGTCGTACGAAGGATGAGGTGTATAAGGTATTTTTCTACCAGCTCATCTGTGACTAGTCACTGACTGACCTGTCGCTCTCAGAATCGGCTGCAGTTGATGTCCCACGTCAACCACACTATGAACGACGATTCCCGCCGCATGTTTGCCTACGGGGTATGTATAATTAGCTCTGTCTACAGGAAACACTGTGCGCTAACATCCTTCTGCGGCAGATCACCATAGAAGATGATCGGATGTCTATCTGGTACTTTTCCCGCTCGCACTCTGTCAAAGCGATGTCTTTCAGCATCATCGCAGTACGTCCTTCAGTCCATATCACATCAGTGCTCGTGAGGTGCTAATGATTCCGTAGCACGCCGATCTTTTTGTGGAGATCATGATTTCTTTGCTATGTGCAACGGATGAACAGCTCGGCTACGATCCACACATTACATTACTCGACGATCGCAGTTTTATCTACGAGTTCCCTCCCGATGGACAGAATACAGGGAGCGTCTATTATCACACCATTGAATCCATCAATGAATCGCGTACCCTTCGCCTTACTGGCAGGTCGACGCGCATCTGGAAGGTACTTCAAGTCGTGTCCAAGACTGATAGCACCCCGGTGAAGGGGGCGACAGAGCTTATCCTCAAGGACGTCTCACTGGATTCCAATTCGCCAACCGAAGCGGATATTCAGGACATGCTGTTCAAAGACGTCAGGTTGTTTGCGAAGGATCCCAATTGGCAGGAGCATCCGTTCCTTGAGGACTTCCCAGAACATTACAAAACCTTGCTCGCTACAGCTCTGGAGGGCGATAACTTCAAGAAATACTTCTCCTGCATCACTGCGAAGCATGTTGGGAGTCCCACACTGTCTGTTCACCCTGATGCTTGGCCTGCACCGGATATCTTCCCAAAGGAAGCGCCACCCAAACAGTCAATGCAGTCCACCTATCACTCCGTACGGATCGGCCACCCCACGCCCGCAGATTCAATCCCTCCTCTGTCGATCTCAGAATCAAAAGCGCCTCAGAAAAAGAGAGTGAGCGCAACTCAAGATCCCACTCCGGTAGCTGAAAGCGATTGCATCCCAGGGAGGACTCTGGCACCTCGACACCAATGTCGCTTTATCCTTGACAGTGTTTGCACCCCCCTCCACGATATTCCGACTCTGGGGGAAGCCATTGATATTCTGGAGCAGACCCTTATTGGTACGTCACACACCCTTATTTACACTACTGGCTCAGAGGAATGGTACTGACTACGTATGACAGGACTTTGGATTATGTTCTGCGCTGGTTGGGTCCATCGTGATATCAGCGATGGGAACATCCTCGGGTTTCGTGCTACACCTGAGGGACACTGGCAGGCAAAGATCTCCGACTTCATGAATCTAGATTTGTTTTAACGTGTACCTTAAAGGGAACGCCCTATTTTATGTCGTGTGAGATCCAGACCGGAAGGTACCTTAAAGAGGCCAAGAAGACTGGAGGGAAGCTCGGAAAGGCAAAGGGGAAATCTGGTGAAGGCAAACGCGAATCACGGAGCGAACAAGTCGCACACAACATTCAGCATGACTTAGAATCCATTTGGTGGCTCATGCTTTGGTTGGCAACGACACGCCCGAAATGCCTTGCCACCGGAACTGCATCGGTTTTTTTCCAACAACGACTTGACGCCGAATACGCCTCGCTGAGAAAGCTGCTGTTCACAGAGTCTGAAGGACTCGCCGAGAACGAGCACTTGAGCAGAGTGCCAGAACCATTGAAGTTTTTCATCCATAGCGGTCTCGAGGACTTGCGTAATGATCTATACGCTGAATACACTGAGCGCAACAAAGCTCCAGCATCAAGAGACGACATTACCTCCTACTCGTGGGTAATGAGCGTCGCATTCTCCCAATTCTTTGATGTCATTAGAGAGGCGAGGGACGACTGGGGTGGAATCGAATTGGTTATAGAGACGGAGCTTCAGCGCGCTCTCAAGGCGAGTGCAATGACAAGGAAAACCGTCACTTCGGTTTCTGTGAAGCGCAAGCTATTTGAAGAGGAGTTAAAGGCTCTCAAAGAGGATAGAGACTCGGGAGGGGTTGAAGGGGCATTGGAGGCGAGGTCTTCTCTCAAGAATAATGCTGATCAAGATCACCAGGGACCCCAAGACTTGAGGCGAAGTCAAAGGCTGCAATGTGGTAAACTCAAGGACGATGTACAGGGGCAGGATGTACAGCCTCGACCCTCAAAGAAGGCTCGGCGCTGAGTTGTCGTATAGTTCTCGCTCAGGCTGCATTCGATGTGTAATAGTTCTGAACAGCTCGTTTTCTTACTCTTAGACCTTACGGGTTGTTGCATGCTGTAAGTAAATAGAGTAGTTTAGGATTAGTGAACAAGCTATGAACACATTTCGGTGAAAGTGCCTTTTCGAATCTTGAAAATCTAAGTGACATATACATCGGGTAAGACGATACAGCTTCTCTACATCACTAGGCAGTGCGGCCGGCTCCGCCGTCACCTTAGACCTCGGTCCACGGTCAGAAGTGTATTAGGCGTCGGCTTGGTTGCCTTACGGTCGCTCACGCAGTGCGCACCTCTCCACGTGCTTACAGTTGCTTTAATAGTGGATGCCAAATCCCATATCAATAGCCTCACAACTCGTTTCTAGCCTCAAGTCACCCAGAAAAGCAGGGTAGGAGACATGAATTTGCTTTGAATAAACCCGACGTAGCCATTGAATTATACCGATATGAGTCCATTGCTGAAGAAGTTCGCGGAGTCTGGGGTACTCCCGTTCAAGTCGCGTCCACATCGTTCGTTCGAGGGGTAGAAGGCATCCAGAACAGGTCAGAGAGGCCTCGAGAGGGAGAAAGCTTAGGAATCTTTGAGAAGTATAAGCTTGGAGTGGATTCAGCACAGCGGGTTCTGGATGAAAAATGTGGTGCAGCATTGATCAGAGGGGTGGAAGGCTCGGCGCTCAGCGCTCAGCGCTCAGAGGGAACGAAAGGGGATCAATTAAAACAGTGGTTGGTGTTAGACTACATCGAGGGTGAGAAACTCGGGAATATGGAGGCGTGGGGATATAGACAAGAGGGGAGTTCAATGGTCTCCCTCATAAAATGTTCTCCGTTAAGGATTGGATTCCGGTCGGCGGATGGGGGAGACATCGACTTCCAGAGCGCAGGTGGACAGCCTCAGATGTCCGCAGGCGTGGATTTTGACGGGGGCCGAAGCTGAATGGACGATCGAGGGAAAGAGAACGCTGCGCCCCGTCGAATACTTCGGAGTCATGATCGCAATTGATGGGGTGTAGGCCTTTCCGTCTTGTGACACTTTTCCTCAACCGCGACTGCCTACGGGACCTCTTAACATGAAACCAAGCACTTCCTCAGTCTCTATTGAACAATTCGTGTCAAATCACGAGCCAGTGTGATCGCACGTCCTCCACCCACGCGCCATCCCCCTGCTCTCGGATGACGACCGATCCCTGTTCTTTCGTTCGTCGACGCTTCCAGACCATTCCGGGTACCGTTTCGTGTTCACACTACACGCTCGTCCATGGTTCAGCCTTGCTTGTCGATGAAGTTTGGGTTTTTTTTTTTTTTTTTTTTTTTGACTGGAAGAATTTTGGCCATTTAGTTTCGCATCTGGTTTTTGCTACGCCGTTGAGGAGACTGAGATTTTAGGGTGCGCGTCGCATTCGAGGGCGTGGGCGGTGCATAGTCATTGATCTCGTTCTTTTATTTGATCCCTCGGGGTGGGTATAACGGGGGTAGGTTGGTCAAGTTGGGGCTTTTGACTTCCGGTTAGTTCGGTGGCGTGGAAGCGTGATGAGGAAGATAATGGTCTTTCATCGTAGACGTGGATATAGCTTGCTATATGCATTAAACGTCGGTGTGCTTGTGTGTTCGCTTGTTCTTAACGGTATCAATTACTTTTTCAAATCTAAAACTCTCTGTTGTGCGTGTTTTGGGTATGGGTATGGGTGTTCTAGGTCTTGCCGACTGGCTTGTACCACTTTGCTTGGTTTCGCCTTCGTCGTTAGATAACCGAGGAAGGGGAGTGGTGGAAGCAAGGTGGAGGAAGCAGTGTGTAGACGGTAAGTATGAGGTCAAATGCGGCGGTTCTTCGGCCCTGGTTAGTTGTCGACTGTTCCCGCGTCCATTGTCCACATAAACCGTGGTTGGACCATGGGTTGGCGAAGGTCCAAAGGACAAAGTACACTTGATGACGTGAGAAATCAAATCCCAATTGAGTCCGGCCTCGACAATGGTGTTCAACAGAGCGTTCACCTCCTTGCCACTGCTTGACTCTCAACCACATCGTGGTTTAATCCATCGAGCTTCTAGAATCCGTCTTATCTCTCTCTCAACACACCTACGGGCCCAACAGTAGCTACGATGGCTCCCCGAAGTCTTCCACCGCGGTACGTTAGACTCAATCTTCGCACAGACTCATGTGGCTTTACTCATTTTCGACCAACCTGCAGGACTCCCAAGAAATACAAGAAGAGGCCTGGACATGCCAGAACCGAACCCAAGCCAAAGGACACTCCACGATCTCTCCCATCGCTGGCCCCCCTTATCAAAGCGCACAGGCTTCGCGTCAAAATTGCCGAGTTAATGAATTCGGAAACTCTCGTCTGCACACCCGATGAGTTCATGGACCGCTACATGCCACCCCGGGACGAAGGAACGACACAACAAGTGCTGGACCTGTTGCTCGACGCAGGAATCCTTGTCCCTCGCAATGCCAACCTGCCGACGGCTACAGAGTCCACGCAGGGTGCATACCGTTATGTGTTCAAGGTATTCCAGCAAAAGCCCTCTGAAGTGAAGAAGGGAACGAAGAAGCGTCCCCAAGGAGACAACGGCGAGATCAGTGACAAAACCGTGAATGAGATCCTGATGTTCGACAATCTAGGCGAAGTTGGCCAGGCAATTCTCGAGGCCTTGAAGAATGTCGAGGGGGTAAAAACCAACGGCCACCAGATTCGCATGTGCCCGCACAAGCCAGTCACATCGACAATCGAGGGACATGGCCACAGGATTGACGCTTCACTCACGAGTAATCTTGACAAGAAGATACCGCTGCTCGTTACCGACATCATAATTCCGTTTGAATTCAAACTCACGCTTACTAATGAGGACGGGGTACGTAGTGATTCACTCTCTACAGCGTAGTGATTTTCACCTTTGACATATTCTCTTCTTTCCGCAGAACCGCCAGCAATTGGTTTGCCAAATCAACCACACAATGAATGATGATCCCCGTCGCCTATGGGTCTACGGAGTCAGTGTTATTCTTCTCTTCACATACCCGATACTAACCAAGCTGGGGTAGATGACTATTGAGGATGACCAGGTCACCATCTGGTATTTCTCCCGTTCTCACTCGATGATGTCAATGTCCTTCAGCTTTCTCGATGTAAGTCGCATGTTCTCCCATGGTTCTTCCTCTCTCTGACAGTCACACAGCGCGCAGACTTACTCGTCGAGATGCTTGTCTCGTTCTTCTGTGCGACAGATGAGCAGCTTGGCATTGACCCCAATGTCAAGCTAGTGGCAAAGGACAAATACGTCTACAGGTTCCCCAGCGATGCCACCAACCCCGAGCCTGCCTACTATTACACAGTAGACTCCATCGTGGAGTATCGCCCACAGAGACTGCGGTGTCGCGGGACTCGCCTTTGGAAGGTCACGCAAGTCAAATCGTTTGACAATTACGATCGCATCTCCGACAAAGACTTGGTCCTCAAGGAAGTCTTCCTCAATAACGACGCTCCATCCGAGATGGATATCCAGCAGAAGCTTTTCGAGGACGTAAAGAAGTTTAGGGGTGACAAGGGATGGCGTCAGAGGGAGATTCTGTCGGCCTTTAGTGCAGAGAGCAAAAGAACCCTTGGTACTGCACTCAAAGACTTCAAGAAATATTTCTCCTGCGCCATCCGCCAACACAGTGGCCATCCTGGTCTCGAAGTATCGCCCAAAGCACGGGCTGTCCCTAACATCTTCCCCGTCTACACACCTCCCCCCGAACAGCCTCTCGGGACCACGGTTAGACATATGAGTGGGACTCAATCGGCGTTGGAGCAGGCCCGCATGAAGAAGTCCACCCGAAATAAGCCCTCTGAAATAAAAGCTGATCCGGACTCTCTCACTCCAAGGCGTCCGTGCCGAGTTCTCTTTGAGAATGTCTGCACTCCCCTTCACGATATACCAACCCTCGGAGAAGCCATTGACATCCTGAAGCAATGTGTTATCGGTAAGTAAATCCGCCGGGCGTCTCTCGTCGACTCATACCGAATCTAACGCGGAATTATCCAGCCCTTCAGATCATGTTTTGTGCTGGATGGGTGCACCGGGACATTAGTGCGGGTAACATCCTCGCCCTTCGGGGTAAGCGAGGGAAATGGCAAGTGAAATTATCCGACCTTGAGTATGCGAAGAGATTCCCCTCCAACGCACCCGCCAGCTCCCAGCCCAAGACGGTGAGTTGTCCCTTCTAGAGTCACAGAAGTTGTGTTAATGTTCGGGTATCTTGAAGGGGACACCCTACTTTATGCCTTTGGAGATCCTCATGAAAACACTTCTCGTACGTCCGGAGTATGACCGAGTCATAAACATGGGAATAGAACGTACCCCAACCATTGTTGCCCCAAGGATCGTCATACATGGCTTTCAGCATGACCTGGAGTCCGTCTGGTGGATCATCCTCTGGCTGATTACCATGCGAGTTGCCGAGGACTTGCCCAGAAAGTTCGGGAAAAGGGTGTTCCGCAACAACCCCATGGTAGGCGCTCGCAAGGCAGTTCTGGACGAGATGGAGCTCTACGAGCGCCAAGACCTCATTGACTCACTTCCAGCACCGTTGAAAGGCTCCTCGTTTGTTGTTGCCCTCGACAATCTGCGCAGGAACCTTGTGACCGACTATTTGAATCGTAACAGGGACAAGACGCATGATGACCTTACAACGTATTCGTGGATTATTGGAGAAGGATTCAAACTGTTCTTCAATCATGTCTCGCGCACCCAAAAGGAGTGGACCAACATTGAGATGATGGAGAAGATGATGACCGCGGAAGATTTTGAAGTTCTGGAGGACAGTTCAGATTACGCTGAACCACCATCGCCTACCCCAGCTGTGGGAAGGTCATCCAAGAAGCCTCGATTATAGCTGTTGGAAAAGTTAGAAATGCGGAAAGAGTTACTTAGCGACGTTGAAGTGCTTGGGATGGATTTTCCGACTTTTTTTTTGTTTTATCTACGCTTCCAAATCCCTCATTCCGTTCATCGACATGGTCATTGTTATGTAAATACGTCATGTACATACCCCTTGTAACTACAACAGACCTTGGCCTATCGTTGGGACAGAGTTGTACAATTGTTGTCTATTCGACGTCAGCCAGTGCGAGGCCGAGGGCCAAGTTTGAATGAAGTCTGAAGATTTGTGTACAGTTCGCGCCTTCTTACCTACTACCAAGTGGACTGTCTCTAGTCTCGCTGAATTCCACGTTTGTTTCAAGCTACCCGACATCGTGCCTATACTTCAGACGGGTATCCTATCGTCGACTGGCTCGGGGATATGTAGGAGGTGATTGACATCTGTGGCCTATCGGTGTCCCGTAAGAGTTTGTCGCTGTATAGAGTCTTACATTGTTCCCTTGATTGTCTTAGTAGAGGGCGTTCGAAGGGAAGTAAGCTCCTCGAAAGCGGCAGAAATGCAATTAAGTTACCGGGTCACGTGCCGGTCGCGATACAATGAGACAATGGCTGCTCAGTTAGACTTTACTTACAATGTGGCAGAAGGCCAATATATATATACAACATACACATCTCTTACTACTTGTCCACGTGCTTCAAGTTTGCGTTTGGACTCGAATCCCTAGAGGATTCCATCGCCCTTCGAAGTTGGGAGTCGGGATTATAAACCGTGGGGCGTGAGAACGGACCCGGTGGATTTGATGGCCCAAGCTCAAGTTGAGCGCGACGCCTTTTTGTCTCCGAACTATCACCATCCTCAAAGGGTTTTTTTCCTTGTGGCATATCCCCTTCCACGCCTACCACCTGCGAGAGCCCGAAAGATGAAACCAACAACTTCCACTGTTTCTATTGAAGAATTCGTCTCAAATCACCTACCAAGCGACAACGCGAACGCTTTCGACACTGTCTTCACGACTCTCAAGAGCGAAAGGCTCCTTGTTTCTACCAGCCAGCCAACAGCCCAGAAATCTTCGGAATTTGGATATGGAATTACAGCGTTAAAATCGTTCTTTCAATCCTACTCCCCCAATCCGAGCAAGATCGTAGAATCTTTGCGAACAGTCTGTGAGGTCGCGAGCGATGCCTTGCAAAGGCTCGGAATTCGGGCGACAGGTGGCGACAGACTTTCGATCCGAGCCAACGAGGGGATAGATCTCTCAAAGAACGCTTGCATCGCGAAGAATTTCGAAGGACCGTTAAGTCCTTGCGATGTCGTTGTTCCCATTACAATCCTTTGTGGAGGACACAACGAAGAGGTATGGACCTTTTGCATCGCACGATGTACGCTTTAGCTGAAACAACCTGACATCAAGCCTGGGAGTGATATCGTGGAGCGTGTAGTGGCTACCATGAACGACGATGCTCGGAGAACGTTCATTTACGGGGTGAGTCTGCAATTCGTCGTACATGGTCAGGTCGCCCTGATTTGTTTCAGATCACTATCCACCGCGAGCAGGTGACTGTCGGTCGGTTTAGTCGATCGCACGTAATCCATTCTCGCCCATTCACTTTGACAGAGGTACGGATTCCCAATTCAATTTAACGCCTCGGCGAATGATGCTTACTGTATCCAATAGTCCGCTGATATGTTGATTCGAGTCATCACCGCACTCCTAACTGCCACTGACGAGCAGCTCGGATATGACCCTTTGGTGACGCGTCTCCCAGACAATAGTTACGTTTACCAGCTACCTCCCGAGGAGGGGGGCTCGAACCCACTCTTCTACCACAGCCTCGAACTTCTCTCACACTACCCATCGACGAGTCTTGGTGATCGCACCGCACGGATATGGAGGGCTGTTCAGGTTCTATCGCCAGACAATCGGAGACGCGTGGCAGGAACCCCGGACAGAGTCCTTAAGGATGTGTGGGTCGATGCCGAAATGCGCACCGAGGCAGAAATCCAAGAAGATCTTTTTCGCGATATCAAGGCCGTGACGACAGACGTCGACTGGCGTAAGAGGCCGATCTTCCAGGATTTCCTCGAGCGCGACGTCGAGTCACTGGCCGAAGCTCTACAAGGCGACAACTTCAAGCGCTACTTCTCGTGCATCGTCGCCAAGTACGTTGCCCAGCTCGACACCCGCGCCACCTCGACGACTTCACCCAGTAAACGTCGATGTTTCTTCGTGTACGAGTCGGTCTGTACGCCCCTCCATGACATCTCCACCTTTGGGGAAGTCATAGACATTCTCAAGCAGTGCGTGATAGGTACGTCTTCGACGAGTCCGTGCCCAATCTGTTTGTTGATACATTGATTTCAGCCCTTCGCCTGATGTTCTGCGCTGGATGGGTTCATCGCGATATCAGCACTGGAAACATACTCTCAACTCGTTCGGGGTCGGGTCAGCGATGGCAAGTAAAGCTTTCTGACCTCGAATACTCCAAGAAGTTTCCAGACACTAGCCACCCAGAGGATGAGCACATGATGGTATGTTCATCCGGATCCTTACTCGACTTGTCCCTGACATTTGAGCGCTTAGGGTACACCTTTCTTCATGCCATGCGAGATCCAGATGGAGAGGCATGTATTCCCCATCAATCCAGAGCGAGAGCGATCTCAAAGGTATCCGAAGCGTCCTGTCGTCTACGGGTACCAGCATGACCTCGAGAGCATCTGGTGGATAATCCTCTGGTTTGCTACGATGCGAGTCGACCAGGACCTCTGCCCCAAGTTCGGGCGTCTGCACTTCCAACAACCTATGAACGAGTACTGCACTGATCGACGCTGGTTACTCTTCAGGGACCCAAGCCACCTCGCAACGGTTCCGCTGCTCGACGACGCCCTTCCATCTGAGCTCCTAGACTCGAACTTCCTCGACGAACTCCAGATGCTCAAGCATCAGATACACGGCGAATACATGATTCGTAACGCGGAAGGGAAGCAGGAGGACATAGGAACTTACTCGTATGTCATCAGCCAATCTTTCACTCTCTTCTTCGAACGCCTTGAGGAATCCCGCGCCATATGGAAGGACTTGAAGCTATCCATCACCGCCGAAAGCGAGGGGTCAACCAAACCATACCGTTACCAACGAAAGCGAAGGGCAAGTGATAGGGAGGTCGATAGGAAAGAGGAGGGTGTCTGGGTCGAACGGAAGGTTGTCGAGAAGAGGAGAAGAAAGGACGATCGACCAAAGCAAGACAGACCGACGAAGAAAGCCCGCTTCGATGCCCCTGTCCCAGCAGTTGAAGCCCCGTTTCGAAGATCAGGACCGGTGACGAGATCAATGACCCGCGCGGCTCAAAACACTGGCCCCGTTACGAGAGCCGCTGCTCGCCGTATGCATGAGGCTGCCGCATCAAAAAACAAGACGACCACCACCACTACCAAAAAATCGCGCCGCTGACCGTTCGCATCTCTGCCGTTTACTTCGTGGTCGGCCAGTATATTTCTTCTGTATTCACTCTGTGTACTTATAATACCCTATCCTGTCCCAACGGCAAGGTTGGCGGTTACATTCATTCTCTTTGATCCATCTGCTCGCACCTTCCACCTATCATTACATCTCGACGTTACTACTCAATCTTCGTGGTCAAGTTCTCCGAGGGTCTATATAATCTTTGAGGTCTTTGAGGCGGCGGAAAGTTCTGTGGCTGTCAACTCACTCACTCTCTTCTCGCGGTGTCGGTCCCTCTGCAGAGTGAGTCCCACGTAGTATGAAGTTTGGTGGAGAAGAGAAGGTGCACCGTCTTCCGCAGTGGACTCGCAGGGAATTCGAAGAGACTCGGATGTTTCGCAAAGAAGAGAAGGTGTGGTTGAGATGACGACTAGAAGCCCACCACTACCGTGACGAAGGGCGTGTGGGGATTGGATATCATTAATCATTTGTTCCACACACCTGGCATTTGCGTGACTCGAGTCTCGCATAATGGATGGCTCAACTGAAAAAGCAGATGTGAATCTGCGCGCCAGCATACACAGAGAGGAGTATATATAATATACTATCGTAGTGGAGCTCCGAAGCTCGGATGGGCGGTGTGCTTGTTGGAAGGCGGAGTGGGATCGTTCAGCCTCAGGGCACTCTCTTCGGGCTAGGTATCGGTATCTTGGGCTCAGGGGCACGTCTCATCTCGGGATCAGGGGCACGCACATCTCGGGCTCAGGGGCACGCACATCTCGGGTAGGGGGTACATCTCGGGTAGGCACCATGGGTTGGAAGCGAGAGATTTAACGTGGGCGTAGGGGGTATTAAGTCGAGGCGTAGGGAATATTAAGTCGAGTACGATCGAGTCGGGGGTAGTGAATCTGGAAGGAAAGACCACAGTCGCGTTTCCATACGAGGATAGTAATACGGAGTTCGAAGTTCGAAGTTCGGCTTGGCGTCGTCGTGAATGGGGATGCGGTAAGTATCGACCACGGGACAGGTGAGACTGGATGGAATGGAATGGAATGAATTCTGCGTGGGGGGATGGCAATCGAGAGTTCCACGCAGGCAAGGCACCGCGGGGAATGCTATGGGGGTTTCACAAAGCCATCGTCATCGTCGAGGTAGGAGTCCGCGCCCCAATTGATTATTCGAGCTCGAGGTCATCGTCGCATTGAGTCGCACCCAGTGTCCCAGTGCCCTTCCATTCGTTCGCCGGTATCTTCGAACCACTCCTGGAAGTCAGCATCGAATCGCTCCCAGGACCCAGTTGCTTCTCACATTGCTTCTCGTATCGGTATCGTCGTCGGTCCAAGGCAAGAAGCTGGAGCGGGTGTGTGTCAAAGGCGAAGGCGATTGAGTCAGCGCTCAGCCCTCGAGGCTCAGAGGGTAATCGATAATCGGTGGTTGTGAGGCGGCGTCTCGGCGTGGGGGATACTAAGTAATACAAACTCCGTTCTGAATATTCGATATTCGATCGCGGTTGCCCTAATTCCCAGTCATTCCGGCGGTTGAAAGAGTAAATGCTATTCACCCAGGAAAAAGGGGGTGACAAAGGCGATGTCGTCATCCTCAAGCAACTTAGACTCAGAACCACATCTCGGTGCGAGGGATGTACAGTCTAGTCTAGTCCTAGGCTGCAGAAACGTCGGTCGGGAGGTGTGGGCATAAGCTGGTTTCAAATTTCTGTTCAGGGATTGCGTTCAGGTCGGATGAGGCGGGAGAGGTCGGCTTCCAGAGCGCAGGTGGACAGCTAGCGTCGAGTGCGGTGCTTAGCGTTGAGGGCTGGACGTTATAGACGGCTTTGTAGCGAGGGTGAAGCTGGGGCGGTCTGATTGAGACTGGATGGTGGATGGATGGCGGCGTCGAAGGGCGATGGGAAACTGAAAGCTCCAACCCACCCCACATGGTTGAACATCGGATAATCGTGGGATAGGCGCAAGCTGAGACCTTTTGAGTCTAACACACTCAAACAGTCAAAATTTCCCCCGTGTTTGCTTGTTGCCCCAACCCAACGCCCTAAACGCAACACCCTCCGAACCTAACACCTCCAAAAAGGATTGAATCCTAACAAAGCCAAATAATTCCGTTTCGAACCCGCGCGCGCCGTCGGCGGCGTTCTTCATCTCTTCTTCCGACGACGACGACCTCGGAACGCGGTTGACGCGTGCTCTTTCCTTTGCTCTTTCTCATCTCAATTTCTACTGTTGTATTCTCAATAGCTCAACTCTATCCTTCTCGATCCGGACGAAAACGCTTCTGGAATTTCGCTTGAACAGGTAAAAGAACCGAAAGGATGTCCGCAGGTGAGTCTTCCTTTTCTCCACCTTCCAAGAGAAAAGTCGGGAAGAAACTGACAAAATGGTGATATGACAGACTACGCAGATCCATCAACGACCATCACACTTTCCTCCGTCCCCTTCGACTCGATCAGCTCCATCCGATGGTCGCCCACTTCCCCCGACCAGATGCTCGTATCTAGTTGGGATACCGTGCGTCACCTCTCTTGTCCAGTCTTTCCGTTGAATTCCTAGCTAACGTATTGGTGGGATAATGCTACAGACGGTGCGATTATACGACATCGGCGACGTACCCTACACAAACGGCGGACGACCCTCCGAACAACGCGTCAAGTTCGACCACCGCGCGCCCGTGCTCGCGTGTGCGTGGGGGGAGGGAGGGAGTACCGGCAAGGCGTACAGCGGGGGATTGGATACCGGTGTCCGAGAGTGCGTTCTCATTCTCTCGCGTTCCTTCTCTTATTGCTGACTGTTTGGTGTAGGCTGGACCTGGAAAAAGAATCGATGACGCATTTGGGCACGCACGGCGATAGCATCAGCTCGATGGTCTGGTCGAAAGAAACCAACAACCTAATTACCGGTTCGTGGGACCGCACACTCCGATTCTGGGATCCACGCGCCTCTTCTTCTTCCACCAACGCACCCACATCCCCCACCTCCTCGTCGCCCTCCAACGCACCCTTCGAAAACTCCCAACACAGCGTCCCCGAGCGAATTTACGCGATGGATATAGTGAACACGAACCTGGTGGTGGCGATGGCGAGCAGGCTGTTCCATATTTATGATGTGAGGAATATGAGCAAGCCGATGCAGGAGAGGGAGAGTAGTTTGAAGTACATGACCCGGAGTTTGGCGTGTATGCTTGATGGGCAGGGTGCGTTCCTATTCTCTTTTTCAACCCTACCCTTCTTCCCTCTTACCCGTGACTCGCTCTAGGCTACGCAACAGCCTCAGTCGAAGGCCGCATCGCCGTCGAATACTTTGATCCCTCGCCCGAAGTCCAAGAAAAGAAGTACGCCTTCAAGTGTCACCGGCAGACGGTCAAAGAGGTGGACCCGGCGAGTGGGAAGGAGCAAGAGGTGGACCATGTGTGGCCTGTTAATGGTTTGGCGTTTTGTCCGAGGTGCGTTTCCTTAGTTTATCGACGCCTTCTCCTTTGTTCTTTTTCCCTCGCTTTCCTTTCTTTCATCCACTCTCTCTCCCCTTTCCTCCAATAAACAATTCTGACCATAACCGTACAGGTACAACACATTTGCCTCTGCAGGTTCAGACGGCACAGTCAGCATCTGGGACTTCAAAGTCAAGAAACGACTCCGCCAGTATCCTAAATTCCCGAACCCGGTTTCGGCTATTGGGTTTAGTTGTGATGGGGGGAAGTTGGCTATTGGTGAGTTTCTCGTTTCTGCTTTTGAGTTTGAGTTTGGGGTTTTGGGTTTTGGATGCGGGGAGGTTTTGGTGTGGGGTGCGGGGAGGGTTGGAGGGGTTGGTGGAGGCGGGATCTGGGGGAGGTGGGGCACACCCGTTTGGCGCCTCTGTCGCTCTCTTTGGTTATCCTCTGCGCCTGATGGCTTGCCCGCTGTTTCCTATCTCGCTTTTTTTTTACCTTTTTTCCCGTTTTTCCTTTTATCCTCTCGTTCGCGGCTTCTGTTCTTTCCCTCGCCCATGGTTGTCGACGTTTTTGGGCCCTGCACTACTGGACGCGGTGTGTGCTGGGCTGTTGAGAGACGTGGCTGGCGTCTGCGCTATGGGGTTTCGATGCGGAGTGGTGGTCTGGTGGGTGCAGGACCGCTGTCATCCTTTCTCGTGGGGCCATCACCTTGCTACCAACCTTTGCTACCAACCTGGGCGATCTGGATGCAGTGTCTGGCGCGCGTTTGGGAGACGTGGTGAGCGTCAGCGTTGCGTGGTTTTTGATGCGGAGTGGTTGGTGGGGTGGTTGGAGGAAGACGTGCTACCGTCCTCCCTACGCCCCGGGGACATGGCGGGGGTGTGCGTTGAGTCGTTAGAATGTGGATGGTAGTCTTGGTGGGTGGGGGGAGCCCGTGCTACCATACTTGCTCGCGGCTATCGTCTTCGTCTACGATCGTCGTGCTACCACTGTCGTTCTCGTGCGTTCACAGGACGACGCTGGTCCCTGTAGTTCCGTTCGTCGACGCATCCAGGCCACTGCGGGTCCCGTTTTGTGTTTTGTCCTCGCGCTCGTTCATGGCTCTGCCTTGATTTTCCTCCGATTTGGTTTTCGTCGATCGCGATGCCTTGGCGTTTGGGTTTGTGGGCGAGGTCTCGGCGTCGATGGAGTACGACGCGGTTGGCGAGGGTTTTTGGACTGGCAGAGTTTGCGTTTCGACTTGTACTTTTACCAGGAGAGTTTGGGGCGTTCTTGTGTCGCATCTCTTTTTTTTACTGCGACTGCGCCGTCGCTTTTCTCTGAGGGTCTCTGGGTTCTGGGCGCATTCGAGGGCCTGGGGCGTGGGCGTGGATGGTGCATGGTTACACACCCAGCCGTTCGTATGGCCCCAGCTCATCCGAGGCTCGGATGTGCTGGGTTTAAAAGGAGTTTGAACCCCGGGATGTGATCGGGTTCAACCTCGCGCATTCAGCACAATTATGAGCGCGGGTGAACTTCCGTTACAACCCCTGTGCCAATTTCAATGATTTGTCCCGAACCCAATATTCGTTGAAACCTGGGTTGAACGTTGACCATTCGTTGTCCCAACGCCCTATCTGACTTCTCGCGATCACGTGCGCGAAGTTCGAGAAAATCAACATGTTCGACTTGAACGTTGAACGAACTTGCGTTCTTCTGTTCTGAACCACCACCATCGCCACCCACGCTGCGGCCCATCAGTTAGCATATGAGCAGTTTGGCAAAGGGGGTAAAGTGACGCATCTAGACAATATGAATGTGCCCTTGCTGACGACTTTTCGCGATCGCCACGTCCGCAGCTTTGGCACGACCACACCGGTGAGTTTTGCTCCGGTCTCAGGTGAGCCCTCTCTTCGTCTAATTCCAAATCCACACGCTGAGTTAACTTTCTTGCAGTAGTTCCTCGTCTATTGGCCGTGCTCGATTATTGCCTAAGGGTTGACTGTAGCCTGTCAACGTTGACAGGCTACAGTTCTCAACTCCAGGTATGTTTGTCTTCGCTTCTCTAAACCACCATCACTGACGGGCTCATGGTTCTTTCCAGGTATCGTGGGTTGCCAGTGCAGCCTACCACCGCTATTTGCAAAAGAGCACGCCGCCCCGATGGTATGTCCCCTCACTCCTAAACCGTCTTTCCTCACACTGACTTGTACTTTTCCCTCTCAGATAGTTGACTTGATTTTGGTTTGATGTATCGTTTCGTCGGCTTGAGCACTCAGTACAGTATTTTGTATGGTAATGTGCAGTAGTCTAATAGGTAGATGCAATAAGAAAAATTTGTATTCAATTTTCGAGCTAGATGAAGAAGAAATGGAAAGGCGGGAGGACCCGGAAGGTCGACGAGCAGCAAAAGAAAAAAGAAAGGGCAATGAACCCAAGGCCATTCGGTGGTTTAACCTGGGTGCATTGACGGGGCATACCAGGGCTATCCCGTGCAAGATAGCCCTGGTATGAGTCGGCCTAAGTTAAGCCGTGTTTGGCCCGCGATGAGTCTGGGATCATGGCCACAGGTTTAACCTGGGGTTGTCCTCCGGGTCCGGCTGTGTATTAGTGTTGTTCGTTTATCCGATCCTACGATAATCATATCCTTGGCGTTGTTGATCCCTCGGGGTTTGGGTTCCAGTGCTGTTTGCGGCTCTTGAAGTGCTATCGTTGGTTCACTCGAGCTTTGAGCTGCTGCCAACCTCTCGTCGGTTGGGTGGGCAGGGATTCCGATTAGCATGTGGAATTAGGGTGGTGAGGAAAATTTGGAGGGTGAAGCAAGTTGTCTCTGCAACCAACCCCATGTTTCTGGAACGCCTGACAGAGTTTTCAAAGACGTGTGGGTCGACACAGGGAAAAGGACGGAGGCGGAGATCCAGGACAATCTTTTCTGAGATATCTCAGCCGTAACAAAGGATAAAGAGTGGCGCAGTCGAGCTATTTTTCAAGATTTCCTCGAGGGCGACCTTGCTTTTGACCTCTTAAAGGACACCACACTTCATGCCGTGCGAGATCCACTGGGAAGAGCATCTGTTACCCATCGACGCTCAAAGAGGACGGACACAATCCTACCTTAAAAGCCCATTGTCTACGGGTACCAGCATGACCTAGAGAGTATCTGGTGGATTTTCCTCTGGTTCGTCACGATGCGAGTCGACCAAGACCTGCCTCGGGAGTTTGGAGATCGGTATTTCCAACAGCCAATGGACGAACACTGCATCGGGCGCCGCTGGTCACTCTTCAAACATCCAAGCCACCTCGCAGATGTTCCTTTGCTTGTCGAGTCCCTTTCACCCGAGCTCCTAGATTCAAAATTTCTGGACAAATTCTCCTCTCTCAAGTACCAGATCCGCGGTGAATACATCATCGTTCACTCGCTTCTTCGAAGAGATCGAGGAATCTCATGCCATGTGGAATGTCCTCAAACTATCAACTGTCACCCAACTTCGACACGAACGCAAAGCAGAGAGACATGGGCACCGCGCCCAGCGAAAGCGACAGGGGGATGATGGCGAACTATCCGCTGGACTAGAGGAATTCTTCACTGGCAGCTGTATCAATCCATCGGTATTCTGTGCAGTAGTCTCTCGTTGGATGGGTGGGCAGGGATCTGGATTAACTCGCGGAATTAGGGTGGTGGGAAAAGGTTTGGAATGTTCGAGGGTAAATGTGCGGAGGTCAGCTAAATAAAGGGAAATGCTAGATATCTCGTGTATGATATCCAGACGACAATGGAAAATATCTGCATAGCGGCGCTAGCACCAGTCGTAATCGTTGGTTAAGCCCTGAAGTCGTAATGGTATTTACAACTCGGAAGATACGGTGAAAAGAATGTAGAATCGATTCGAGGTAACCTACCCTGTATACAAGTTGCATTATAGAATGTAACATCCGCCAGTGGGGATAAATGGGGGGCCCCAATTCTACTCTTTCGTTCGAGGGAACCAGTCTACTGAAAAACACATGCCACTCCGAATCAAACGGACAAAGGCCCTGACGCGATCACATGGAGGTTCGTGGGAACTCTGTCGTTACCGTGCCGTTAATGGCCAAGACGCGGCGGTCCTTGCTTGTCTTTGAACCACCATCATCGCGCTTCAAAAATCCATTAATTCCACTTTTATTTCACCCACACCACGCGCTCTACCATGGTTAACGAATTCTCCACTTTGCAGGTCGACGAATTCTTCGACTTGTACCTCCCAGGCGGCGGCCAGGACACTCTCGACGCCGTAGTGAGCGAGCTGAAGAGCCAGAAGGTCCTCGTTCCTCGTGGAGGGCGGCTGGACCAACAGCAAAAAGCGTCGGCTTCGACGCAGAGACCTGCGTTCTCCCATGTCTTCAAGACTTTCCGAAGTCTCTTCCGATCTGGTTCAACCAACCCCACCCGCATTATGAAATCGTTCCAGACGGCTGGTAATGCCGTTCGCAGGGCTCTCAACAAGCTCAAAGGGCCAGCTCCCAACGAAAATGTCATTCGCACTGTAGAAGCGGACGAAAGTGCTCTCAATGGCTGCCTCACGAACAATCGCGAAGGGGAGCTGCGGTTGACTGACATCATCGCTCCGTTCAAAGTCATCTCGACGAAGCCGCAAGTGCGGAATAATGTCTTCGATGACAGGGTATGTGATCCCCTGCATCGTGTCATTGTCAAATACTGAATTTTCCCTCCACAGACCCTTCACCCTCTCATTCCCATTGTAATCGACTTAATGAACGGCGACGCACGCCGACGGTTCATGCACGGGGTAAGTACCTCTGTCAATTTCTTTCTTTCGATTGCTAACCACCCTTTGAAAAGATAACTATCGAAGAGAGCCAGGTTACCCTCTATTACTTTTCACGCTCAGTATGCGCCAAATCTACGCCTTTCGATGTAACCAAGGTGCGACACATGTTTCTAAATGAAATTCATATGGCTAACTCGGCCCTAGCACCCTGAATTCCTGATTCGGGCGCTTGTTGTGATGCTTACAAGCGCCATCTCGCACCTTGGCTTCGACCCCCTCGTCACACTGCTCCCTGATGGCAGCTACGTGTACGAGATACCACCAGAGGGGCCATCGATGGCCCCGAAATTCTATCAGACTCTACGGATGTTATCCATGCGCCATACACGACGTCTCATTGGTCGCATGGCTCGCATTTGGCGAGTGCGCCAGATTGTCTCTCTCTCATCCGTGGCACCAGTACCAAACACCTCCGATTTCGTGCTAAAGGACGTGTCTCTCGAGGCTGACGCACCCACGGAAGTCGAGATACAGCATCAGCTCTTTACTGACATTGTCGCCTTTGCAAATGACCCTAATTGGCGAGCGCATCCGATACTGCAAGACTTTCGACCGGAAGATCTTGATAGCCTCGCGGTTGCCTTGAGGAAAGGCGATCCGCTGGAGTTTTTCTCTCGCATCATTGCCAGCCACTTGGGAGAGCCGGAGCTCTCCTCTCCAGGGTGTATCACGCGTCGCCAATGTCGCTTTGTGTACGAGAAGGTTTGCACCCCGCTCTACGACATACCGACGCTCGGTGAAGCTGTCGATGTACTCAAACAGACCCTTATCGGTGCGTTGGTTTGCAGTGGGCTCTCCGTGTCTTTTTCTTTGCTGACTTTGTTTTTGTGTAGCCCTTCGTATCATGTTCTGCGCCGGATGGGTGCATCGCGATGTCAGCGCCGGCAATATTCTGGCTTATCGAGCCGCCTCGAACGGTGATTGGCGAGTAAAGCTTTCGGATCTCGAGTTTTCCAAACGGTTTCCCGCCTCAGACGACTCGAAGCCTGAGATAAAAATCGTGAGTCCTCTTTCAACACCATTTTCGCTCCAACTCACAACGTGATGCACAGGGAACCCCATTTTTCATGGCATGCGAGCTTATGCGCGACATTCCGGTCGCCGCGTCGGTGCATGAGCCTGGTAATTACCGGGATGATGATGCCGTTGGACCCCTACCGGATACTACCTTCAGGCCTCTCTATAATTATCAGTACGACCTGGAGTCCGTGTACTGGATACTCCTCTGGCTTGTCTCAGCACGGTTGAAGGGCGAGCACGACCCGGATAGGCTTCCAATTATCTTTCAACATCGCCTCGACGCGGAGTATGCCGCCGTTCGAACAATGGTGTTTGTTGACACGCTCCGAAACAACAACCTCGTTCGCAACATCCCTCCACCTCTGGAAACCTTTGTCATGGGCTACCTGGACATACTGCGGCGAAACTTGCTTGGTGAATATGTCATGCGTTACAAAGCCAAGGCCAGAGATGACGTATCTACATACTCTTGGGTATCGAGCCGTGCCTTCTACCCTTTCTTCACTGGCATTGAAAAATGTCGCCCGGAGTGGGAATCCATCGAACTTCATGTAGAAGCAGAACACGAGCATCTGGTGAAAGGCGAAGGGGTGAAGCTGTCGAAGAAGAGAAAGCGCGATGGTGACGGCGATGAAGATGGGGAGCCTGAACAGGCAAGGAAAACGGTCAAGCGCCGGGTTGTTGAACGTCAACCAACCCCTCGCCAGGGTGGTCCAGTGACCAGATCGATGTCAAGGTCAGCTGCTCGGATGACGCGCTCCGCAACCCGTCGTCTTCCAGCTGATAAACTCCGTTGCATTTCTCGATAATTGTACTGTAGAGTTATCACTCATTGTAGTACATAGTCTCATGTTATCCTATTTTGATACACACGTCAGTCCATGAGTACCTAGAACCACAGCCACCAACCCGGGCTTGAGAGTCGACATCCACCCAAAAGAAAGATAAATTTGAATAATTCACGCTACCGAGGATAAGTAGTACATGGGGCTCAAGTGTGCTCATATTCTGTGTCCGATCGCAAGTAGAGCTTGAATCCACAGATTGATTTAGCTTGGGCCTTCTGGGACGTCCAACGCAGATGGGCCGGCCCTAAAGTAACGAGCGCCTAACGTGTAGCGCCCACCCCAATGCGATATTCTGACAGGTCACAACAGAGGTCGGGCTAGCTCACCATGCTCCACCATAACTGCGGCATGAAGCGAGATAACTGACGAGGTAAATGAACCCATGAACAATGAGCATTGAGGAGTCCTTCGGACGAATTGCGATCAGTGGCACAGCGAGTGTGGGAAAGCTCTCGCGCTGTGATCAGTTAACCATCAAACTCCGACAAAGCTCGATTCGTTCGAACCACCACCTCGTTCTTCTTGAATCCCATTCCAACAACCTCCTGCAAACTTCTACGAGTCCCGTATCACAGAAAGCCCCAACTAAATTCAAAGGCGCACTGATGGCGTCGACCCCTTACCAGTAAGTCGTCCATTTTCAAACTTGAGTAAACCCTGACTCCGAGAAAACAGAACCCCTCCCCGAAACGGGAGTCGACAAGCACTGGGTATGGCGGCAACGACTATAAACAATAAAGTCACCCCGCGTCACGGCCCCGCACCCCCTCTGCAATACGACGACACCAATACCCAGCTTCGCCCAGAAGTTGGTCACTTCATGAACTTCGAAATGGTCGGGTGCAGCGTGGATGTTTTCATGAGCCACTACATGCCAAGCTACAAGCGAGCAACTGTCAAGAAGGTCATGAGTCGTTTGAAAAACCAGCTCCCACCTTCTCTGGTGAAACGCCACTCGTCCCTTGTTGAATCCAACGGACAGCAGCCAGAGAGGAATCCTTACCCTTTCGTCTTTGATTCGTTTAAGTACCGCCCGGCCACAATCAACGGAGTGAAGGACTTCAATGAGAAGTACTCGTTGAATGTATCGACAAAGCAGATTGAGAAGGCTATCTTTGAGGCCATCGAGAAGATCGACGCGGCTGTCAGAGACGCACTCAAGTCTCTTGGGATTGAGGTCAATGAATTCTCCATCCGCATGTGCCCTGACACCAATCTACTTGCCGACCTCGACGGAGCCACTCAGAGGATCGACGCGTGTATGACGGCCAAGAGAACTGGGCGTCCTCATATCACGGACATCATCGTAGCTTTCGAGTTCAAGGTCAAGCGCACAGAGGCGACTATTGAGCAGGTGAGTACTGCTTCATTGTCTAACCAATTTAAGCTAACCTTCTGTAATAGAACCGTCTTCAGGTTGTGTCGCACGTCAACCATGTGATGAGCGACGACCCTCGACGTCTATTTGTATATGAGGTGAGTATCCGAACATCCATTTTCAAGGTGCTTCTTGCTTATTCCACGGTTCTCAGGTCACGATCGAGGATGATCGTGTCACGCTTTGGTACTTCTCGAGGTCCCACTCTGCGAAATCCGAGTCGTTCAGTATGATCGAGGTGCGTTAGTCTTAACTCCATTTCCGAGCAACAATTCATTGTCCCTTATCCAGCACCCGGATCTCTTTGTCGAGGTAATCGTCTCGCTCGCGTGTGCAACGGCGGAGAAACTTGGCATTGATCCCTACGTTCACTTGGTGAATGATCAGCGCTATGTCTACGAGTTTCCTCCCAATAGAACACGACTCCAGTCGGAGTTTTACCTGACTGACGGTGTTCTCTCCGAATATCGCTCCCTACGGCTCACTGGTCGCTGCACACGGATCACTATGGACTCCATACCGCGCAGAAGCTATCCGGTTGCCGTACAATGGCTTTTGTTATCCTCAAACCGGACGATTCTGGTCAACTCAGAAAGTCGCGAAACTTCTAACTTTTTCCTGATTTCACACCCCGTATGAATACTATCCGGTTCTAGCAAAACCGGATAGTATTCATACACGTCTAAACCGCGAGGGAGGCTCTGAGTTCCCCAGGCAGAAAAGTATCCGGTATTCATCTCCACGGAAATTGAATTGGATACTGTACAAGGGGCTATATTCAGGATACAAAGGAGGGCTAAACAGAGAGTATTAGACTACTACTATGGCTCATAACGTACAAAACAAGAATGGTATACAAGTACAATGGTGGATCACTGCATAACAAATGAATACGGCGAGAGAAGGAAGAGGTCAACAGGAGAAAAGCTTGAGACAGAGTTTAGAAAGGGGAGAAGAAAAGAGAGGCACAAAAGAGAGCCGCCTAGTTGTCGCTCGCGAGGGGGTGCAGATCGGGACCTTCAACGAGGAGGCGGTGGTATCTATCCCGTTGGGCCAATAAACATCGACGATAGGCCCTAAATTGTCCAAGAATGATACGGCTTGAGGCATCCACGGTCTGCAGCTCAGTGTCGATGTGATACATTCTCAGGCGTACGTCCCAAGCCCAAGGTGCATCAGTGTGTAGCGTGTAAGGGGAGTATGGCGACTGTGGCTCGACGTTCAGAATGGACGGCACCTGTGTCGTGGAGGGGTGGTCGTGGTCCGATGACAAAGAGCCTAAATACTGGTTTGGGGTGTGGTGAGCTCGGTTACACTGAGGAGGCGAGTGCTGGGTGGGGGCATGACCATCAGAATAAGGCGAGGAAGAGGCTCGAGGTTGACGGCGTGGTCGTAAGTAGCTCAATGGAGAGCTTTGCAGAGCCATGTAGACCTCTCTCTCGGTTGAAGGAGGGATGATTTCGTGATTAGTGGATGGGGTCCTAGGGCTAGACTGAGAAGTGCGAGGTGTAGAAACATTCTGGATATCATGGTTGGGGCCGACGAAAGGAGAGCTGCACGGAAAGTCGCCGGTGTTGGCGTTATTGCTAGCGCTACTGCCATTGACCTCGTCACAGCTGGCTTCTTCTCTCTTGCCATTATTGAATTCGCTGCCAGCGTTGTAATCGCCCTGTGCATCTTTTCTCCCATCACTGTCCGAAACTTCGCTGTAGCTGTCGAGTTCGCCGTTGTTCAGATCGTCGTCGGAGTCCTCGCCGCTGCACTACATTGCTATTAATGATGTTATTCTTTTGTGAAGATGCAAACTCACCGATTTAGCAAGTTCCCTTGCCTCTGCAGCAAGCCTTTCCGTGTGGAGATCCCAAGCCTTTCGCTCGATGTACGACATGGTGATACTTTGGCTATGTGGCTCCCAAAAGCTTCCAAAGTCCTGGTGTAAAACGTTGGAGAAGTCGAATTCTAAGGATTCGTCCATAGGCGGTATCGCGTGAGGATAATTAGGGTGGTGGTGGTAGCGGGTTGTGGTGGTTGAGGTTGAAGACGCCCCCGGCGGGGTGCCGCGACTTAGCTCCCCGCAGTGTCGTTCTCACGATTGCTAGGCATACACAGACCGATAGATAGAAAGGCAAGAATATATTAGAAGGACGAATAGTCCTCTGGGCTACAAGAACACTTTACTGATTAATCTCCAATCACTCCGACTCGTCGACAAGCTCAGGGGGGATTGTGCCTCCACTGCGATCATACAGAGCCCATAGGCTCTCTTCCCCCCACCTCAAACGCGCAACCAAAGCCTGTATAGTGGTCAGGTCGACAATTTCGGTACCTGACTTCATCCCGCAATACACGTAGATAGGAAGGCTTTTGAGTTTTTTCGAGCGCGCCAATGCTTCGGGGTCATTGGGGTCGAATTGACAGGGGTTAATTTCAGCGAACACGACCACCTCGCTTTTCTTGATTCGCAGTTCCTTGGAGGGGGGCATCTCGATGTAGAAGATCCGCTGAAGTTCTCCAAAGAAGGATTCTCGCACCAGGTCTTCTTCAGCCTCGTCATAGGGCAAAGCTGCATTGCGATCAACTGCGAGGTCATACTGGAGAATGACAATGTATGAGATCTTTATCCATCTACGAGGGAATGAGCACGACGTACCCTGACAAACGAAGCTTCCCGTGAGTCCAAGGCTGTTGTCTTACATACAGCCGCTGCTCGGATCGTATCACCCCCATTCAAGCACTTGATACGGCCAAAGATTTGCACTCTATCGCGCTTGAAGTATTTACGGACTGTCTTCATGGCGATGGCAGGTTTTCCTACAGGTGTATAACGAGTTGCAAGGGCCGCCACAAGCTTGCGTTCAAGTCCACTGTCGATCTTGGGATCCTTGATACGAGGGTAAGAGAGCATATAGTGACCAGAGTCTGAAGAGGCGACGTGCTTAGAGATCGAGTATCGGAAATAAGGACGAGAAAGACATACAGAACGGCTCTGGGATAACGAAATCCTTCATGTTTTTGTGTTTGGGTTTGAAAGAGAGGACCTCCTTAAGGTTGAAGTTCAGTATGATCTGTTGGACCTGGGCGGCAAGAACGACATAATTATCGAGTGCCGCCCATGGGTGACGTTTACTGTGGAGGTAGGGGCGCAGCCGTCCACAGAAACGCTCCATTGCCCACGCCCAGTAAGCCCAGACTGGCCCGTTTGCTTCGATGCCATCCGCAATGTGAAGGAGGGCGTGGATTGTTGATGGGCATGCTGGAAGCCGATCCATATCATACTGAAAGTAAAGTCTAGTAGGATTTAATTTTCGTTCGACATTAGTACTAGGCTCTAGCTTTGGGGTAGTGACGGCGTACTTACCGTTCGTACTCAAGCACCCAGTCAATAAACCCCGAACGTATGTCTTGAATGTCCTTTTTCGAGTGTTCAAAACTCAGGCAAAGATTAATGAGGCGAACGAGGTGTCGAAAATGGCGGTAATAGTCGTGGTTTTTGAATTGACGTCGGAGAAGAACGGGTCCAAGGCAGAGGGTCCAGAAGGACCAAGTGTCGGCGGTGGTAGCACCAATGTCGTTGACTATGTTCTTGGGGCGGCTGCTATAGGCATTCGGGATGGTTTTTCCTGCATCCTCTCCAGCCTTGGCAATTGCATTCCAGATGGTTTTGTCGATGACATAGTCTTGACCTGTGTGGTCCAGGTTTTTGAAGTCGCCAGTCCAAAATAGAACGAGATTCTTGACGAGGTTTTCCCAAATCAGATGCATGAAGTCGAATGGAAAAGAGTCGGGAAAGAAGAAGGATGGGATCTCCGAGAGAATACTGACACCTTTGATCCCCGACGCCTTTGCTCGTTTCTCGCGCTCCGTTTTGCTGACGGTGGGGTCTTCCGCGGCCTTTGCATCTGCCATCCATTCCCGGTGGGTTCGAAGTGGCAAGTCAGTAGGGTCGTAAGGTTCCTCATCAAAGCGCGCCAAAGGGAAGTAGTGGGTGGTTGCTTTAGCAGTCGGATCGCGGATTCCTTTGATCTTGCAGTCGCGGCAACCACAGATACCATTATGGCCTTTTGCACACAAGAACATGGAGACTGCAGGGATGTCGCCAAACCCGTCGATTGGGAATGCGCGGAGCTGGAAGTTGGAATTTGCCCGTCGCGAGAAAGCCGTAATGCCGACGGCCAACTTCTTCATCTCGTTTACGAAAGGTCGAAGAAACGAGTTGCTGTCTTTCGGCTTGGTGGGACCTGGGATGACGCCAAGGCAGAGGGCCCACTTGAGATGGAAACGGATTTCGGGGGGGAGGTTGTAGTTGAACAATAAGATGGGCCAGCATGACTTTTTCCTCCTTCGGAACGGGCAGAACCCGTCGGTTGAGAACCCCAGGGCGACGTCGGTCTTCTGCTCGAAAAAGCGATGGGCATATCGAACACCGTCGACTTCAACGTGTTTCTTGACTAGGCGGCGATAATTCCTCCCATCAAAGATATCCTTCGTCTTCTCTTTGACGACAAAAGGATTGTCGTCCGGGTCTGGTGAGTATTCCTTAGAGCGATAGTCCATGAGGTCTTCGGCTTCGCGGTTGCTGAACAGTGCTATGAGGCGGGGGGTGACTGGGATGTATGTCCAGACTTTGTAGGGCTTGCCGTTAGCGTCGTAGCGAGGGTGGTCGCATTTAGGACACTTGTCCAAGTCCTCGTACTCGCCGACAAACGCCACACAGACACGATAGCAGCAATGGTATGTCTCCGGCTTGAAGTCGGCGAGTAGGCGGAGCTTGGCCTTGCTGGCCTTAAGGGTTGAGAGTCCAGATTGGTCAGGGAAAGCAAATGGGAGTTCGTTGAAGGCCTTGTCGGTGAGTGCGTTGCGTAGTTTGTAGACAATTGCTCGCAGAATTGAGCTGGTGTCTCCGTCAATATACACTTGGCCTGGTTGGTGGGTGTGAGAAATGTAAAAGAAAAACATGAGAGAATAACCTACCACTGTCTAAGGCTTCGGCCCAGAGCCGCTGGAAGTCTTCATCGTCATCATAGGTGTTGTATACATCGTCTTCGCTGTCATCCAAGCCATCGTCGAGACTTTCTCCATCCCCTTCCAGGTCACTCTCACTTCCCTCCTCCCACAGATTCTCTCTCTCTCGCTCCTCCTCCTCCGGCACCTCCTCTATCTCAACTCTCCAGGTCCTCTGCCCTTGCGGGCTACCGAATGCTTGCTGCTCTGGACTGGGTGGCTGCGGAATCTCCATCCTCTCCTCCTCCTCCTCCTCTGCTATATCTTCCATCTCAACCGTTCTTCGAGGGCTGTTATGAACTTGCTGTGGAGAGCCGACCGAGTCCATAGACACTGATTCGTGTGTGAGGGGCTGTGGTGAGGGAAAGCGAGGGTCAGAGATCTGCATGGGTGAGCTGAACCATTGAGAAGGGGACAGTATTGGCGGGGTCCGTGGTGTATAACAAGGAGCGGAAGGTCCTGGAGAGCGCAAGAGGCTCATTGAAGCCCGTCTCAAGAGCTTCTTCCCTTTCTCCTTCAACTTCTCAGCCAGCTGTGTTGCTTGTGTAAGGAAAGGTACGTTCTTGCCCTTTAAATGGCGACGAATTTGCCGTTCACCCAGCATATCACCACAATGTGGGCATTCCCAACGTTCACCCTCGTCCTCGCTACCGCCTTCGTTGTCGGATTCGTCGTCGGGTTCACCGGCGGATTCATTGTCTGGGATGGGGGGCCTGCTGGACAATCTATTTTGTTTGCGTTTTAGAAAGGAATGCATTGGTAGGTAGACGACAGTGGTAAGAGGACGCAGGTAAAGCAAAACGGTTCCTAGAGAAAACTTAGAAGTCGGCGCGCAAGTCCTGGGGCACGTGATCGCATGATACCGTGAACGGCGAACCACGCCCTATCATCCTACTTCTCAACACTCTACAGCCGTCCTCTGGCTACTGTCAAGTCACCATCCTTTTGTAAACCACACTCGCTTTCTCTACGTACTCAACCCTTCATGCCGCCCAAGAAGAAATCAAAAAACCCAAAGAAGAACCCCGGCGCGAATGACGACTCCGACTTCTCCAACTCAGGCGACCCTCCCCCAACGTCCAAGGCTAAGTCCAACACCGCCCAGAAGAAGAAGGCCGCCAAATCAACCAGCAAGGGGGGTACCTCCAAGAAGGACAAGCAGGCAGCAAGAAACGACAGTGATGACGAGTCTGAACACCTGAAGGCGGCTCCTAAGAAGAAAGCCAAGCCCGCCACGAAGGGCAGTAGCTCTGCCACGACTACCAAGAAGGCCACCCAGGACGAGGAAAGCGATGTCGCCATGGGCGATTACGACTACGATGACTCCCCCTCAGTTTCAAAGAAGACAGCCAAAGCCACTACCGCCTCGGGCTCGAAGTCTGCCTCTGCCAAACCCGCCAAATCGCAAACACCGCAGAAGAAGATTTTCAAGGGCGAGAAGGGGGGGCATGGATCCGAGAAGAAATCAACTAAGAAGTACCGTGCACGATGGTATGATTCAAGTAAGTGTCATTCCCTTCCCTTCTTCATGCTCACTCACCTCAAAGCTCAATATTGCAGTCAGTCTCGAGCCGAGCGCCCTTGCGAAGTTTGTGGCTTCCACAGCTACCGTCAAACACATCCCAAAGCCTCCTGGAGAGCCTGGAGAGCCTGGTGGAGGCGGATATACAATTGAGACAAAGGTCCGGCTAGACCGAGCGCGTTATGGAAAACATTTCCGGCGAGAATATCTCGACATTCAGGTATGTGGTCTATCCATCCCTGAACCTCGCTGACCATACTTTACTAGCAAACCATTCGCAATTTCTGTAGGGCTGCTAAACTTCCTCCGTATGCGCTTCTCAAGGACCAGGACCTCGCAACCATCGGAAGAATCATCACGATGGTAAGTGGTTTCCCTTCAGTGGTTTCTATGCTGATCCTCTCGATTTAGGTGGCACTTAAACATCCTTACATGGATTCTCGACATTTTCCCAACCACTGGTCCATTGCTGCAATGCTCAAGACATTCCTTCGGGGCCAAAGAGCAGGTGTTCGCAAGAAGGAGAAGGAGTTGGGCGATTCAATTCTTGCAGAGCAGGGCGAGGACGGTTCAGACATTGACGACGATGAAGAAGAAGGGATTGACGCAGAGGGTCACCCCACCAAGGCAGACATCCTCAAGGCATTCAGTGCCAACGCTGATAGCGACTATGAAGACGATCCCACTGAACCGGGGCAGTCAAAAAAGGTATGATTTGGCAATTCTCTTTATTTTACATATTGATCTTTCGATGCAAGGGAAAGCAGCCCTTGAAGACGACTAAACCAAAGAAGAAGAACGCTGCCCCTGTTGTCGAGGAGGAGGAGCAGGACAAGGAGGACGATTACGAAGCTCCTCGACCCAAGCCGAAGAAGAAGGCCGTGTCCATCGTTGAAGAGGAGGAGGAGGACGAAGCTCCTCGACCCAAGCCAAAGAAGAAGGCTGTGCCCATCGTCGAAGAGGAGGACGACGACGAAGCTCCTCGACCCAAGCCGAAGAAGATCGTTCCCATTGTCGAAGAGGATGGCGATGACAACGAAACTCCTCGACCCAAGCCGAAGAAGACCGCTCCCATCGTCGAAGAGGACGACGACGACGAAGTACCTCGACCCAAGCCGAAGAAGATCGTTCCCATCGTCGAAGAGGACGACAACGACGACGAAGCTCCTCGACCCAAGCCAAAGAAGAAGAAGACCGCTCCCATCGTCGAAGAGGACGACAACGACGAAGTACCTCGACCTAAGCCGAAGAAGACCGCTCCCATCGTCGAAGAGGAGGAGAACGACGAAGTACCTCGACCCAAGCCGAAGAAGAAGGTCATCCCCGTCGTCGAAGAGGAGGAGGACGAGGAGGATGAGGCTCCCCGACCCAAACCCAAGCCAAGAGGAAAGGTGAGTGACCCTCGCCTCGACGAGAATGACGCCGGCGATAGTTCCGGTGTCTCACCTGTGGCCAAACGCAAATCGGCAACAACGGACGACTTCTTCGACCTCTCTCACAATCGGAAGAAGCGGAAGTTGCCATCCATCGCGTCGACTCCATCAACTCGAAGCACCACCCGAAGCTCAGTCCAAGCGGGTTCAAAGGCAGTGGAGTATTCTGGGGATGAATTTGAAGTCGACACCACCTCGGTCTCTTCAAAGGCTAGGGGTAAACAGAGGGCACAAGACGTTGACGACGATAGCGAGTTCGAGTCCTGAATCCGGCCCTTTCGAGGTTTATCGACCATCCTTTCTTTTTTTCTTTTTCTTTCTTTTTTGCAGTGTAACCTTTCTTACTCCCTCGTCTCCCTCTACCCTACCATCCCTGCGACCCCTGCATTTGTATCATACATCACTCTGGCATTGTATCCTAGTTCTGACCTGTATCCCCTGTTTTCAATCGAATTGTAGCCTTTTTGACCATACACAAAGAATCCGTATTGAGAAGAACCATCCTGGGTCCGGATAATTTCCATGTATACTACGTATGCACTGCGCTACACACAACAATCCCCTGGAGGGATAAAAATCATCATCACCAACGTCCGATATCGACCCTCGATGGACCGGATAATCTGGACATATCCCGCATAGAGACTATCCCTCTGCCGGATAGTCCGGATTATCCGCCCACCAGATTATTTTGTTCCAAAGTAATGAAAACCACCCGCTAGCAGGGTAGTCTTTCCCCAGCCAACGGGTACCTTCCCGGATACTTTTGGTCCTGGATTGGGCGTACAGTGGATCTGGAGAGCCAGGCGCGTCGTATCGGTGAAGGATCACAAGCTTATCGACAAAAACGAAGTGTTGGCCCTCAAGGATGTTTCCCTGGAAGTGAACACAATGACTGAGATGCAAATTCAGCACAGACTGTTTGCGGATGTCAGGGCCTTTCGTGACTCGGATTGGCAGAAGAGTCCTGCGGTGAAGGACTACGGCGAAGAGGAATTAAATCTCCTGGCCGATGCGCTGGACGGTGACAGGTTTAAGAGGTTCTTTTGCTGCATCCTGGACAAGTATGTCGGAAAGCCCTCTCGTTCGCTTTGCCCTAAGGGGTCAATCGAAACGAATGTGTTTCCTGAATACAAAGCGTTCAAGAGCCACAACAGTGGCGAGTTCCTCCCTTCAATTCGTACAGGCCAGAGCACGGCAAAGCCAAAGACATTGAAGAAAGCGGAAGATGCCAACCTCACCCGCGCCTTTGATCCTCGAAGACAGTGTCGCTTCATTATGGAATCGGTATGCACCCCTCTCAGCCAAGTTGAGACTTTGGGCGAGGCTGTTGATATTATAAAGGTGCTTATGACCGGTGAGTGGCATCAACATTCACTAAAACCAACAACAATTCATGCTAACGATCTCGTTCCTCATTAACCAATCCAACCAGGTCTCCGTATTATGTTCTGCGCGGGCTGGATTCACAGAGACATTAGTCCAGGCAACATCCTTGCTTGGCGCGCGTCAGAAAGCGAGCCATGGCAAGCCAAGCTCTCCGATCTCGAGTATTCGAAGAAACTCCCTTACACTGGGCCAGCTAGCCGGGACCCTAAGACTGTAAGTGACATCGTGTACATTTTATTCTAAATGACTCTGACACTGGCCATGGGACAGGGAACACCGTATTTCATGCCCTGTGAGGTTCTAAAAGGGGCATATTTCCTTCCCCGTTCCACCGTCAACTATAGGGATGACAACGAGTCAGGGGCGAAACCAGCCTGGGATAAGGAAAACAGTGTTACCCCAAATTACCAACACGACTTGGAGTCCATCTGGTGGATTCTTCTGTGGAAGTCCACGGCAAGGGCCTGGGAAGACGCTCCAATTGAGCGAGACATCTATGTCTTCCAGAAGAGGGTAACAGACATGTACACAAATGCTCGGGCGGCTTGTTTTCGGGTTCCACTTGGCGATGAGGCTAAAATTATGAGCCACGTCCCCCCGCGACTGGAATTGTTTGTCGGGCAGCACCTAGATTTTTTACGATCTAGCCTGTACTATGAGTACGAATCTCGCGCCAAAGAGGACAGAGACAATATCGGGTCTTACTCTTGGGTTATGAGTAAGCCGTTCACAAGATTTTTCGCCAGAGTTGAAGAGTCGCGGGAGGAGTGGGGGAGTCTCAAATTAGTGGTGGACAAACAGGTCAGGAAGATGGAGGACTTGGAGTTAGTCAGCCATACGGATACTGACGAGCCCAGCACACCTGCGGGGGAAACCATTGGAGTTTCTGAGGAAGGAGAAGCTACAAACATAGAACACAATGAGAGAGCTCAAGGTAGCGAGCAAGATGTCGCTGATCCAGATATCGAGGAATCAACCAGCCGACCAATGAAGCCATCGGGAAAGAAGAGAAAGGCTACCGACGTAGAAGAAGACAAGGTCGTTGATGGTCGCGGGACTGCAGCAATTCACAGGGCCGAGGAAGATGGTGATGTTGACGACAAAGCGCAGTCGAGGCGTACGTCGAAGAGGCTCCGCTCGGCACGGGCAGACACACAAGAGAAACTGGCGGATACGCACATTGGAAGGGTGACTAGGTCGATGACCAAGGCCACGACAGCGACCACGCAAGGAGGCAGTGCCGCCAACACCGATAGCGTCAAACAAAACCACGGACTTTCGAAACAGAAGAAGAATACGCGCCGCTAAGATCATTTTGTTTTTGTTTTTTTGTGGAGTTTGGTAATGTCTACTTAAACTTGTGCTGGACGCGAGTTCCCCTCACTACCATTAATTACACTGTATCTCGCTGGACGCCTAGTACTGTGGGTAGTCAACGCTGGTCGTAGCATGACTGGTTCAATATATGTCATCTAGAAAAATAAGGTCGACGGGAATGTGTGAACATTGTCTCTGAGCAACAGGGATTTTCGGTAGAAGTCGTGCACTCATAGCATTCTCCCTCCCTCCAGTTTCTCAACAGGTTATGAGCCCGTTCGTTGCTGAGCATGGTGTAGAGCTGCTCCTGACCACCACCAAGCCTAGAGTTGTGTAGTTGGGAATTGAGAAACCCATTATCCGAGTCATGCAGGGGCCAGATGTGTGAAACAAACTCCAATGGTATTTGACGGAATGTGCTACCAAACAATGAGAAGAATCTATAGAAAGGAATCGTGCGGAATCTTTAGAAGACAGGTATCGCGAAGGAGGTAGGTTTGAAGTAATCAGTAACGGGTATCATCGAGTGTGGCAAGGTTACAACGACGAAGGAAGACGAAAGTGGTGGAAACAAAAGAGGGCAGGGTATCGTAAATACACACAGTGAGTAAAGAAGAGGTATACTGGCCGACCACAAAGTAAACGACGAGCGTTTAACGGCGCGATTGGCTGGTAGTGGCGGTGGTCGTCTTGTTTTTTGAAGCGGCAGCCTGACGCATACGGCGAGCAGCAGCTCTCGTGACGGGGCCGGTGTTTTGAGCTGCGCGGGTCATGGATCTGGTCACAGGCCCTGATCTTCGAATAGGGGCTTGGACCTCTGGGACAGGGGCGACGACCCGGGTCCTCTTCCTTGGTCGGTCTTCCTTAGGTCGATCATCCTTTCTTCTCCTCTTCTCAGCAGCCTTCGGTTCGACCCGGACACCCCCCTCTTCCCCATTGTCTGCCCTTCTCTTTCGTCGGGGGTGGTACGGTTGCGACAGTTCTTCGCGTTCGCCTTCGTGTCGCTGTTCGGTCGAGGTGGATAATTTGAGGTCATTCCACAGCGCTCGGGACTCCTCGATACCTTCGAAGAAAAGGGTAAAGGACTCGCTGATGACATACGAGTACGTGCCAATGTCGTCCTGCTTCCCTTCCGCGTTACGCATGATGTATTCGCCATGGATCTGGTACTTGAGCTGCTCGAATTCGTCGAGGAAGTTGGAGTCCAGGAGTTCCTTTGGCAGCGAATCGAGGAGTGATGGGGTGGAAGAGATGTGGGTTTGATCCCTGAGCAGACCACGACGTCGACCGATGCACTGCTGACTCATTGGCTGCTGGAAATGCAGACGCCCGAACTCCCGGCAGAGGTCTTGGTCGACCCGCGTCGTAGCAAACCACAGGATGATCCACCAGATGCTCTCCAGGTCGTGTTGGTAGCCGTATACAAGAGGCATGTCAGGATAATCAACTTGTTTACCCATACGGAACTCGACAGGGAAGTAATGACGCGACGTTTGGATCTCGCACGGCATGAAGAATGGTGTTCCCCGAGGGGAGAGTCTCAGTACCAGGCGACTATGACGTCAGTGATGAACGCACCATGATCTGCTCGTCTTCAGAAAGGTTTGCACCGGGGAATCTCGTGGAGTATTCCAGGTCGGAAAGTTTCACCTGCCATGGCTGGTCGGGCCCCGATCGAAATGCGAGTATATTTCCAGTGCTGATATCGCGATGGACCCATCCAGCGCAGAACATAAGTCGAAGTGCTGCAGGGAATGTGTTAGCAAATCAACCACGAGAGCAGCGATCAGGATCGTACCTATCAAACACTGCCTGAGTATATCAACGACTTCTCCGAAAGTCGATATATCATGCAGAGGGGTGCAGACAGACTCGTAGACAAAGAAACATCGACGTGTATTCGATGAGGTGGAGGGGTCGTCGACCTGGCGGACGTACTTGGCAACAATGCACGAGAAGTACTGTTTGAACCTATCGCCTTTCAAGGCTTCGGCGAGAGACTCAACGTCGCGCTCGAGGAAATCTTGAAAGATCGGCTTCATGCGCCAGGATGCACGGTCCTGGACAACAGCCGAGATATCTCGGAACAGGTCCTCTTGTATTTCCGCCTCGGTTCGCGACCAGGAGTCCACCCAAACGTCCTTCAGGACTCTGTCAGATGTACCAGCAACACGGCGCCGGTCGGTTGGAGAGACGACCTGCTTAACTCGCTAAATCCGCGGACTGCGATCACCAAGACATGTCGACGGGTAGTGCGAGATAAGCTCGAGACTGTGGTAGAAGACTGGGGTCGATCCTTCCTTGTCGGAAGGTAGCTGGTAAGCATAACTCCTGTCCGGGAGCATGGTCACGAAGGGGTCGTATCCTAGCTGCTCGTCGGTAGCAGTGAGAAGCGAGATGATGACTTGGACGAGAATGTCAGCGGACTATTAAGCGCGGACGCGATGAGTACGAATTAGCTATGGTCGAGTCGGAATTCGTACCTCAGTCCAGTCAAACGGAAGAGAGTGGATGACTTGGGATCGAGAAAACCGACTAAGGGCCATTTTCCCGTCACGAATAGTGATCTAAAACGATGAATTAGGTTGACCTAAGTACGACGTTCGACAAAGAGCACTCACCGCGTAAGTAAATGTTCTTCGAGCATCATCGTTCATGATAGCAACTATGCGCTCCATGACGTTGCTTGCATCCTATGCAACTTATCTTTGAGATAATGACGTCGAATGCAGTGGAAGAGACTCCTACCTCTTTGTTCTTTTCTCTCGGGAGCACGGTAACGGGAACAGCGGCGTCGGAAGGAGTCAGCGGTCCATCCAGATTCTTCGACAAGCAAGCCGTGACAGAGGGATCGCCGTCCTGGCTTACTTGGACCGAAAGACTGTTATGTCCCCGAATTCCGAGACTTTCCAAAGTGCCACTGACGAGCGTGCAGACCGTTCGCAAAGCCTCGACTATCCTGCTAGGAGTGGGAGAGTGGGACAGAAACAGAGACTTCAACGATGTAAATCCGTAACCGACTTTCTTCGATTTCTGGCCCTTGGATAGGCCAGTAGAAATAAGGACCTTTTCCTTCTGCAGAGCCGTGATGACAGCGTCGAACGCGTTCCCGCTGTTGTTGGGTAGGTGATCTGAGACGAATTGGTTAATACAAACTGCGGAAGTGATTGGTTTCATGTTCAGAGGTCCTGTAGGAAGTATACGTAGAAGAAAGTTGCCCTAGAGACTCTATGGATTAAGCATCAATGTGGTTGAGAGTCAAGGAGTGGCGAGAGGGTGAGCGATCATTGTCGAGGGATTTGATTTCTCACGCCATCACGTGTAGGTGTCACCATGGTTACTCGGCTTAAATAAGCTGAGTGTAATTTTACGCGAGCGCGCGCGCACAAAATGGCCACTCCCATCAGTCAACTGGGAACTTATTCCCTAATTAGGAACGGAGTTCCAATTTGTCCTTCGCCACTTTGCTCGTTCTCCACTTCTCATTCAACAGAGTATATACTGTCCCCTTCCAATTTGTTTTTGTTAAACTTAGTACCAACGTGTATTTAGTAATCGAAAATTAATGATGAAAATTGCCCTTTCAACTTACCTTTCCGCTGAAACTGTTCGCCATGCCCTTTGTCGGAGTTTCAATTGTTTCCTCCACTGGAAGCAACTCGTTTCTGCTTGTCGTATACCGTGTATCCTAGTTCTCTTAAGTGTCTTATATCGTAGCTCTCCTTTGGTCAACTTCTTTGTGTATTAGTTAGAGAACTAACGCTAGTAATATGATTCTTTTATTAAACTACCTATGGAATTAGGTCGCAACACTCGGTTTCCCAACCCCACTCGTGCTCGTACACGTGTAAGCGCATTTGCTCTACGGTGAATTCCAACTCGACATCGCGTACCCTTCTCATCAAGCTCCTGGAAACCGTTGTCGGTGTTAGTCTCCCGCGTACGCTAAGAATTGATTGTGGCACCTTGTCAGTTCTTCCAGCACCCGTCCAACATCGTCGTCTGTGGCATCCACCAACGTTCCTTCCTTGTCTTTCAGGATGACAAGGATGCCACCTTCCTCACCTATATACCTGCCTGCATTGCCGACAATCGCTTCCATAACCCTGTTTTGCTATGGGCCAATTAGTACTTTAGAGATACTATCGGCAGACCAACTCACCCTTCGTCCTTCTCCGTTGACGGATAACCCCACCGCATCTTTTTCATCGTTGATCTTTAAGTGATCGGCCCGCCATGTATGTCGTTCGTCTCCGACCGGAAGATAGATAGTCGGAATGGTAGCAGAGATTCCTGCCCCCCGTTCGCTACACCTGCGAAGGGGCACTGGCACCATGACCACCGAACTTCGGTCATCGACCAACAGAACCCCGGTCACCCAGTCATAGCCTCTCTTTAAAAATACATGTCAGTTTGCTCCACTCGAATGGCGAATTGGTAGCTACTCACCTCAATCATCATCCATGCTTTGGTCAGAGAATTTCGCGTACGTGCCCCGAAGCCAGTACTGCGACGATTTCCACCGAAACTGTGAACATGTCGCAAAGCCTCTGGCAGGTGTACAATGGTCTGAACCCGCGAAAGGGCCTGAGTACATAGCACCTCTGTAACACGGTCGAACAGCAGCCTAGAGGACAAAACTTCATAACCGTTGTCGAAAATACCTGAAAAGGTAACACTTACCTCACAAAACCCGCAGCGAAAAGCTCAAAATCACCTGGTTCGCTGTCCTGTAGGTGCCCGATGGCGTTTGTAGTAAGAACAAGACAGGCTCCCTTGGTACGAAGAACAGAGCGGCTCCAGGATGAAGTCATCGTTGTAAGGGTCGGGTTGCGGGGCGATCCCTCCTCGACCTCACTTGCCGAGAGCATGATCCAGCACCGTCCGTCTGCGAGACCGTACACAGGGAGGATGCTCAGCCTTATCGTCCCTTCCACACTCCCTATCCACGGTTCCGTCTCCAGCCCTTCGACACTATCGAGTCGATCCATACCCGGTTTTAATGCCACTCGGACCATCGCAGGCGTTGAGCAGTCAGAGGGTTAGGGATACCACAGGGACCATCCCCAGTACTCTAGTCAGGAAGTTAATTGTAATATTGAAAGAGGTAAAAAGCGTATTCCAAACATACTTGGAGGGGCGTTACCTCGGAAAGATCAAGGTGATAGAGAATTCTACTGCAAAACCATGCTAACACTTTTGAAGCCCTGGCGGAGATGGAAGGACTTGCGCAACGTGGATGAATCATGGGATGAAGCGTTTGTGGGGCATAAATTCACAGATGAACAAAAAAAGCTACTAGCAAACTTCAATCTGCGCTATGAATGTTTGGATGACCGGGACGACTATCACCGTCAAATGCAAAAGCGACTGAGAGAAGCAAAACAGTTCACAGTCGGCCTGTGGGATAATAATTCTGGTTTTGAAGATTGGGATGAGGATGACTATACCCGGTTTATTGAACTCGAGAATAAACTCGCAATGGATATTGCTGAGGACAAATTAGGGAGCAAGTTCAAGAACAAGCAAAAACAAATGCATGAGGCACAAGAACTCATGAAGCGTGTTGGTTGGACGAAGAGAATAATTGCAGAAACAGCTAATGGAGTGAGTTCCATTAAAGAGAGGATATCAACTGGTTTTACAGCTAATAGTTGGAGAGAATCAGTCAAGTCTGCCAAAGAACGGTTGTTAAGAGAAAGGAGAAAGTACTTGGGGTCTAATATCAATGAAACAAAAGAGAATAAAGACAATGATGAAAACGTAGCAGACAAGAAAGGTGAACAAGTGAAATTGCTTAATATAAATTGGTTCCAGAAAGACTACAAGGCGCAAAAAGAAGAAGAACAGGATATTATAGATACCACTGTTAAAGAGTTCAGCCTTAATGAGGAACAAGAAAGGGCATTTAGGATTATTGCTAATCATTCAACAAAGTCAGGTGAAGAGCAACTTAGAATGTATCTAGGAGGTATGGGAGGGACTGGAAAATCCCAAGTTATCAAGGCTGTAATTTCTATGTTTAATAAACGTAACCAAGGTCACCGGTTCATTGTTTTGGCACCTACAGGAACAGCAGCCGCTCTATTGAACGGGTCAACTTATCATTCAATGCTAGGCATCCGAATGGCTGATGCTGAAAATGAAATAGTGAAGTCAGACTCTAGAACAGTTCAGGAGGTGAGGTCAAGATTGCTGGGTGTGCAGTATATTTTCATAGATGAGGTTTCTATGATTGCGTGCCACGAACTGTACACTATAAGCAAGCGACTTGCTCATATAACCAATAAGCCTGATCTGCCCTTCGGAGGAATGAACATGATTTTTGCTGGGGACTTCGCACAATTACCGCCAACCAAGGGGATGTCTCTTTACAGTAACGCTATGGAGAAGGTTCAAGATGCACGAATGACAAGACGTCAGCAAGAGACTACCTTGGGAAAGATTCTATGGCACCAGGTGACAACAGTTGTGATTCTACGCCAAAATATGCGGCAAAAGTCACAGACTGAGGAAGACGGAAAGCTTCGAAAAGCATTGGAGAATATGCGGTTTGCGGCTTGTACAGCAGAGGACATAGAGTTCTTGAGAACAAGAATTGTAGGTGATCGCCCTGGACGCCCAAAACTTACTGACAAAGAGTTCCATAATGTTTCCATTATTACAGCATGGAATTCGCAGAAGGATGCATTGAATGAAATGGGGACAGCTAGGTTTGCAGAGGAAACTGGACAAGAGATCAGGTACTTCTACTGCCAGGATTCCGTTGGAGCTGACTCTAACACTGGACCTGTTGAGAAACTGGAGAGAGGGCGAATGCCCATATCGATTGAGTAAGTAACTACGAACTATTTATACACAATCGAGTAGTCTACGGATATATAGATGTAGAATTATCGAGGAAATAAGAAGATAATTAATCTCCTAAATCCGTCCGATGAATAAGCGCCCGGCACAATTACCGAGTGCCGAGCTGATTCCCAACACTCCCCCTCAGATCGGCAGTCGGGGTGAGTCGAAAATATCTACCTAAATCTACCTAAGTGCTTCTTTACTAAGTAAGGCAGTCCGTGACGAAGTTAATACATGCTGTTAATGTCCTACAGCACAAACACGAGTCCGTTAGCGCTTCCAAACCTCTTGGTTGGTCCGTGACCACAACCATAGCCAAAAAAAATCGAATTGTAGGTGACGGGGAGCTCTCCCGGCTCTACCAAGTCCAACCCTAGTCCGAATACATCCGTGATGGGCAGCGTACCAGCTTACACCACATCTACGCGATGCCAAAAATAGTCGTGCCTCCCATGAGCGCACGTAACCCGGCCTATGGCCCAAAAATAGGATCCCGGCTTGATCCACTGGCGGAATGCGCGCCTAACGCGGCGGTGATGGTCGTAAGACGTCCGAGCCGTGCTCCAAGGACGAATGATGGGCGGTGTTGATAATGAGGGAATAAATGAGTGACGATGCCGGCGTCGGTGACGGAATGATGAACAAGAACAATAACCCTCCTCCCCCTCTCCCCAGAATGGCATAGTCTCCCCCTATTCTCTAGCTCCAGCCTCGGATGGTGATAACGAGCCCAATAGGGATGGCGATGGGCGTAGCCGATGCACGACAGTCAAGGCGTCATCGGGGTTGATAGCGGCGAGCGAGATAAGATAAGATAGCGAGGGTGAAGACGAGATAACAGTTCTACAACATGTTCAGCAATGAGCGGGGCTCATAACCTGTTGAGAAACTGGAGAGAGGGCGAATGCCCATATCGATTGAGTAAGTAACTACGAACTATTTATACACAATCGAGTAGTCTACGGATATATAGATGTAGAATTATCGAGGAAATAAGAAGATAATTAATCTCCTAAATCCGTCCGATGAATAAGCGCCCGGCACAATTACCGAGTGCCGAGCTGATTCCCAACAGGACCTAGACAGAGAGGAAGGCCACGGAAGAAGAGAGCAAATGTTACCGAATTTGAAAAGATCCAGAAGGTCTTGTGGTCCATGAACCCATGTACATCTGATCACATACCCGCTGTTCTTAAAATTTGTTATGGACTACCTGTCATGATTCGCTACAATGATGCTACAGAGCTCTGTATAACAAAGGGACAAGAGGGAAGAGTAGTGGGGTGGGACGAAGGAGAAGGTTCTCATGGAAAACCTATTTTAGAAACATTATTTGTCGAACTGATTGATCCTCCTTCAAAGGTTCAAATCCCCAGACTTACTGTGAACGTTGTACCAATTCCTAAAAGTAGTAACCGTGTCGAGTGCCTAATGCCCAATGATAGCGTGGTTCGAGTGGAGAGGACCCAAGTGAATATCCTTCCAAACTTTTCAATGACTGATTATGCATCACAAGGCAAAACTAGAACTTATAATGTGATTGATTTAACACATTGCAAGAATCATCAGTCTTACTATACCTGTGTTTCACGTAGTGCATCTGCAGCAGGGACAGCAATTCTCCAAGGATTTGACACAGAAAAAATTACCAAAGGGATCAATGGATACTTGCGACAGGAATTCCGTGAGTTGGATATGCTAGATACAATTACCCTTTTACGGTACAATAAGTTAATACCTGAAGATGCAGTCAGACCTTTGCGAAATCCAACAATAAGGGCATTCCAGAAGTGGGCATCAGAGAACAACATTGACTATTCATCCAAATGGCACAAGTCCCTACAATGGAGAAAGAATGAGAAGATTATACAGGAGCCAGAAAAGGATGGCACTTGGAACTTGGCATATGCTAAGACCCGTGAAGTGATAGAGAGAGAAAAGAATCAGCTTGGTAAGAGAAAGGCAACTGGTAATTCAGGGCAAGAAGTTAGTAGGCGAAAGCGACAAGTCACTACACTGGCCCCTAATCCTTTGAATCTTCCGTCTGAGGTATGTATTGGGTTAGAATGGGATACGGATAACTGGAGCTGCTCATACGACTCACTCTTTACAGTCACTTATAACCTGTGGAAGGAAGCATCACCAAACAGGAGAGATGAAATCATGGATCTCAGTACATATATGGGAGGATTTATCTCAGAGATAAATCATGATTCTTCTAAGGAGGGCCTGGAAAAGGCACGCAATATAGTGCGGAATCAACTATATGACCATTCGGCGACATTATTCCCCAAAGGGAAGGCTTATGTGGACATGGAGGATTTACTAGATGTGTCTCTAGGGAAGATGACACCAAGGGCAAGAGAAAAGACAATATGCAATACTTGTAAACATACATCACTTCTTAAAGATCAGCCAATGTTCTCTACTGTAACTGTGGCCACAGGCCGAAGGAACATAGTTGTTCCAACAGAGATGGACCCCAAATCTCTACCACTCGACTGGTGGTTGAATGAGGTTATGAGAGAACCAAGAAAGGCAATGTGTAAGAAGTGTAAAAATAGAACGATAGTCAAGACTACAGAAGTCTTTTCAGCACCGGTCCTGTTAAGTTTTGTCATGGAAGGTAAAAAGATTATTCCTAGTGAAACTTTGACTGTGAAAGTGAACGGCCATCCAGTATTGTACCACCTAAAAGGCCTTTTATACGGGGGTGATAATCATTTCACTTGCCGCTTTGTGGATCGATGTAACAGGATTTGGTACCACGATGGTATGGCTAGAAAGGGTGAAGGCTACTATGAAGGTGACATAACCACAGACTTTGATCTGAAAGTACTTCAAAAAGCTGGAAGAAAAACATTGATTGCATGTATCTACGCTAAGTCTGACATTTTCTGAACCATTTAAGTAAAGGTGTTTCCGGCGGAGCCTTATTTAAGCCGAGTTATTGCCATGCATGTGCATTGGCCCGTATACTAGTTTATATGTAACCTAAATACATAGTCGACAACTAACTAGGGACAGCGAGACGCTGCTGTCGACTTAATGGTTACCATTTACACGTACACACGCGGGTGTTACAAAAGTAACTTTCTCAACTAACTTTTCCTTACTAAACTAACTTTTTCTAACTTTATATGATGCAAGCTGTCATTGACATACAATACACTCCTGTTTCCATCTAACGTCTCCGACTACACTCTTACTACATTCTTTTGACGCCAGATACGTCTCCCCATCATGATGCCAAATATACACATCACCTTGGTTTGGCACCTTACACCCTCAGTGCTTAGTTCTATAGGTCATTCCAGTCATTCCCTGGTTTATACTCATTGACTCGGATGTCCTACCATCCGAGCTACTACTCGACGCCCCTCCAGCTCATCCTTGTATATCCCTGCCCACCCAGCCGACCGCAGGTTCGAGAAATCACGTCGTATCTTCAAAGAGCCCTAGAGTAACCCTAGAGGCTTGAGCTCTGCTCGAAGCAAGGAGACAAAATAGCTGAAAATAGACCTGTTAATAGTTAGTTCATCTACCATGAAAGAGAGCTCACTGAATGGTAACCGTTTCCCCAATCGACATCTATTATCCACCCACGGTGCCGCACATGGCGCAGAGTCCAAAGGTCGCCCAAATCTCATTGAACCCTCAAGTCCCATCAAGGAAGAAACAAGGGGAGGGAAATCCAGTGACGACGACGAGGACGAACCCCAGCAATGACCCAGCAATGTGAAACGTGCCAAACAGAGAGACCCGGAACACCCATACCCAAAACACACACACAAAAGAGAGCTTTAAATTTGACAAAGTGGGATAAATTGATACCATTAAGAACAAGCGAACGACCTAGCACAAGCCGACGTTTAATACACAGCAAACGATATCCACGGCAACGTTGTCGGGCTAACACCCTCCTCATCACCCTCCCACGCCGGCTCACCAACCCCACCAAATCGAAAGCCCCAGCCTATCCAGCCCATCCCTCTACAAGACCGCCTACTTAACCCACCCCGTTATACCCCGCCCAAGCAACCACCCGTTTCCGAAACACTGCCAACCAACCCACCCCCTACGAAACACGTCTAACCAACCCATCCCTTCGGCCTAACCTCATCACCCAACCTCCTCACTCCCAACCACGGCGCTTTCGCACTCTTGAGCCCATGGTCACCTTCATCCCATGTATACGATGCAGCTGTAAATCAGAATGGGAAAGATTAGCGACCGTCGAGGTAATACGGAAGAAGAAACACGAGAAGAGGAGGGGGAGCAGGAGGGGGACAGGGAAAGCGAAACACAAGGGAAAGGATGAGAAAGGTAGCAGTGGAACACCCATAGATGGTGTCGACCGTAACACTTCGAGGTGTAGGTAGAAAACATGGGAGGGAAAGGGAGGGCAGGGGAAAAAAAGCGAAGCGGAGGAAATCCAAGCAGGAGCCTCGGAGGAGCAGGACAAAAGCAGACAGGCGGGAGTAAAACCGAAACATAAATCGACAGAAACGAATAGAATCGTCACGCCCTCAATTCATAACGCATGAACTGGTAGGCGGGAAAAGAGGAACCCGCCCGAAACTCAAACAAAACAAAGCGAGACGAGCTGAAAGCTCGAGTGAACCAGCGATATCACTGGAACACCACGCCCAAGGACTCAACATTGTTAAGCCACAGGCACGAGCGCCGTAGACGACGGGATAAAATGAACGCATGGCACCAACAGCCACGCGCCATCCACGCCCACGCCCCAGGCCCTCGAATACGCCCAGAACCCAGAGACCCTCAGAGAAAAGCGACGGCGCAGTCGCAGTAAAAAAAAGAGATGCGACACAAGAACGCCCCAAACTCTCCTGGTAAAAGTACAAGTCGAAACGCAAACTCTGCCAGTCCAAAAACCCTCGCCAACCTCCTCGTACTCCATCGACGCCGAGACCTCGCCCACAAACCCAAACGCCAAGGTATCGCGATCGACGAAAACCAAATCGGAGGAAAATCAAGGCAGAGCCATGAACGAGCGCGAGGACAAAACACAAAACGGGACCCGCAGTGGCCTGGATGCGTCGACGAACGGAACTACAGGGACCAGCGTCGTCCTCTGAACGCACGAGAACGACAGTGGTAGCACGACGATCGTAGACGAAGACGATAGCCGCGAGCAAGTATGGTAGCAGGGGCTCCCCCCACCCACCAGACTACCATCCACATCCTAACGACTCAACGCACACCCCCGCCATGTCCCCGGGGCGTAGGGAGGACGGTAGCACGTCTTCCTCCAACCACCCCACGAACCACTCCGCATCAAAAACCACGCAACGCTGACGCTCACCACGTCTCCCAAACGCGCGCCAGACACTGCATCCAGATCGCCCAGGTTGGTAGCAAAGGTTGGTAGCAAGGTGATGGCCCCACGAGAAAGGATGACAGCGGTCCTGCACCCACCAGACCACCACTCCGCATCGAAACCCCATAGCGCAGACGCCAGCCACGTCTCTCAACAGCCCAGCACACACCGCGTCCAGTAGTGCAGGGCCCAAAAACGTCGACAACCATGGGCGAGGGAAAGAACAGAAGCCGCGAACGAGAGGATAAAAGGAAAAACGGGAAAAAAGGTAAAAAAAAAGCGAGATAGGAAACAGCGGGCAAGCCATCAGGCGCAGAGGATAACCAAAGAGAGCGACAGACGCGCCAAACGGGTGTGCCCCACCTCCCCCAGATCCCGCCTCCACCAACTCCTCCAAAACCTCCCCTCCCCGGCACCCCACACCAAAACCTCCCCGCATCCAAAACCCAAAACTCAAATCGAAGAGAGAAACGGAAAGAAAAACTCACCAATAGCCAACTTGCCTCCATCACAACTAAACCCAATAGCCGAAACCGGGTTCGGGAATTTAGGATACTGGCGGAGTCGTTTCTTGACTTTGAAGTCCCAGATGCTGACTGTGCCGTCTGAACCTGCAGAGGCAAATGTGTTGTACCTGTACGGTTATGGTCAGCATGGTTTGTTGGAGGAAAGGGGAGAGAGAGTGGATGAAAGAAAGGAGGGCGAGGGAAAAAGAACAAAGGAGAAGGCGTCGATAAACTAACAGAAGAGTAAAGGAAACGCACCTCGGACAAAACGCCAAACCATTAACAGGCCACACATGGTCGACCTCCTGCTCCTTCCCACTCGCCGGGTCCACCTCTTTGACCGTCTGCCGGTGACACTTGAAGGCGTACTTCTTTTCTTGGACTTCGGGCGAGGGATCAAAGTATTCGACGGCGATGCGGCCTTCGACTGAGGCTGTTGCGTAGCCTAGAGCGAGTCACGGGTAAGAGGGAAGAAGGGTAGGGTTGAAAAAGAGAATAAGAACGCACCCTGCCCATCAAGCATACACGCCAAACTCCGGGTCATGTACTTCAAACTACTCTCCCTCTCCTGCATCGGCTTGCTCATATTCCTCACATCATAAATATGGAACAGCCTGCTCGCCATCGCCACCACCAGGTTCGTGTTCACTATATCCATCGCGTAAATTCGCTCGGGGACGCTGTGCTGGGAGGTTTCGAAGGGAGCGTTGCTGGGCGACGAGGAGGTGGGGGATGTGGGCGCGTTGGAGGAGGAGGAAGAGGCGCGTGGATCCCAGAATCGGAGTGTGCGGTCCCACGAACCGGTAATTAGGTTGTTGGTCTCTTTCGACCAGACCATCGAGCTGATACTATCGCCGTGCGTGCCCAAGTGCGTCATCGATTCTTTTTCCAGGTCCAGCCTGCACCAATCGCATTTATTCAGTCAGCAAGAAGAGAAGGAACGCGAGTGAATGAGAACGCACTCTCGGACACCGGTATCCAACCCTCCGCTGTACGCCTTGCCGGCACTCCCTCCCTCACCCCACGCACACGCGAGCACGGGCGCGCGGTGGTCGAACTTGACGCGTTGTTCGGAGGGTCGTCCGCCGTTTGTGTAGGGTACGTCGCCGATGTCGTATAGCCTGACCGTCTGTAGTATTTTTCCACCAATACGTTAGCTAGGCATTCAACGGAAAGACTGGACAAGAGAGGAGACGGACGGTATCCCAACTAGATACGAGCATCTGGTCCGGGGAGGTGGGCGACCATCGGATGGAGCTGATCGAGTCGAAGGGGACGGAGGAGAGTGTTATGGTTGTTGATGGATCTGCGTAGTCTGTCATAACGCCGTCCTGTCAGTTCCCTCCAATATTCCGATCGAAGGTAGAGAAAAGGAACACCCACCTGCGGACATCCTTTCGGTTCTTTTACTTGTTCAAGCAAGCGAGGTTGCCGAATGGCTTTCGGCGGAGATCGAGAGAAAAGTAGTGTTGAGAGATTGAGAGGATTGAGAGTACAACAGTCGAAATGAGAAAAGGAAGGAGCACGCGTCAACCGCGTTCCGAGGTCGTCGTCGTCGGAAGAAGAGATGAAGAACGCCGCCGACGGCGCGCGCGGGTTCGAAACGCAATCGTTTGCCTTTGTTAGGACCGAAGCCTGCTTGGCAGTGTTAGGTTCGGAGGCTGTTGCGTTTAGGGTGTTGGGGTTGGGCAACAAGCAAACACATTGGGTGGGGGACCGTCGGTGGAAAATTCGACTGTTTGAGTGTGTTAGACTCAGAAGCTCTCAGCTTGCGCCTATCCCACGATTATCCGATGTTCAACCATTTGGGGTGGGTTGGAGCTTTCAATTTCTCATCGACCTTGACGACGCCGCCATCCATCGACCATCCAGTCTCAGCCAGACCACCCAGCCGCACAATCGGTAAAAAGCCGTCTATAACGTCCAGCGCTCGACGCTAGCTGTCCACCTGCGCTCTGGAAGTCGACGTCTCCCAATCCTTGACGGAAATTTGAAACCAGGTTATCCCACCCGACGCCTCGACCTCTCGACCGACATTTCTGCAGCCTAGGACTAGACTGCACATCCCTCACACCGAGATGTGGCTCTAAGGGGCTTGAGGATGACGACATCCCCTTTGACACCCCGCCGCCAACTTCCAACCGCCGGAACGACTGAGAATTAGGCAACCGCGATCGAATATTCAGAACCGAGTTCGTATCCCCCACGCCGAGACGCTGCCTCACACCCACCCATCCCCCTCTGAGCCTCGAGGGCTGACTCAATCGCCTTCGCCTTTGACACCCGCCCCAGCTTCTTGCCTTGGACCGACGATACGAGAGCGATTCGATGCCGACTTCCAGGAGTGATTCGAAGATAACGGCGAACGAATGGAAGGACACTGGGGGCGACTCGACGATGACCGGTGACCTCGAGCTCGAATCATCAATATTCAATTGGGGAACTCACTCCTACCTCGACGATGGCTCGTGAAACCCCATAGGATTCCCCGCGGGGCCTTGCCTTCGTGGAACTCGAGCTCGAGATTGCCATCCCCACGCGGAGTTAATGCATTCCATTCCATTCCAGTCTCACCTGTGGTCGATATTCAAATTGCATCCCCATTCACGACGACGCCCGGCCGAACTTCGAACTTGGAACTCCGTATTACTATCCTCGTATGGAAACGCGACTGTGGTCTTTCCAGAAGCCCTACCCTCGACTCGATCGTACTCGACTTAAGCATCCCCTACGCCTCGACTTAACATCCCCTACGCCCGCGTTAAATCTCTCGCTACCAACCATGCGCCCTACCCGAGATGTGCCCCTGAGCCCGAGATACCTAGCTCGAAGAGAGTGCCCTGAGGGATGCCACTCCGCCTTCCAACACACCGCCCATCCGAGCGTAGGAGATTGACCGTCGAGTGAACCAGACGTACTCCGTGAGATTCAACGAGACATGCGATGAGACCCTTCATCGAGACGGGCCATGATGCATGAGAGGTTCATCAAGTCATTCTACGAGGGGTTCATCGGGACACCCTGAAATAGGATTCGCAGATACATGTATTGAAGAATCACCGAACTTACCCCACAGCGACGACCAGCCGGCTTCCTACTTCTCCAAGCTTCCTCCCACCGCCTTTCACGTCCACCGCCCTGCATGGATCGCGGAAACTCCTACCTCGACGATGGCTTCGTGAAACACCATAGGATCCCTCGCGGTACTCGATTATGATATTCCATCCCTCGCGGCGAACTCACTCCATTCCGAGTTCCCTCCTTCACGTCGGTTTGTTCACCTCTAACCCCTCTAGTTGATACTACATCGCCTTCTAAATCCCCCCGCCGACTACCTCATTCCTCGTAACGAAACGCGACTGTGGACTCTCTAAAAGCGCTAACCTCCGAACCCTACCAACCATGTCCCCATACTGCCAACCGCCGTGTCCCCGAGGTACCTAGCAGCCCGAGAAGCCTCCTACCGAGATGTGCTCTATCCGAGAGAGCCCTGAGGGATATCGCACCGCCTTCCGACTATATACCGCCCATTCGAGAGTAGTCGAGGGCGAGACAGACGTCCTCCGAGCGATCCAATGAGGCATGGGGCGCGTTAAGGGACTCATCGAGGTTTACACTCCGGGTCATTCATTCATGAACTGGGGAAATCGCTGCACCCACCTCGACGCGTATCTCCCCCTCCTCCTCCTTCGGTATTCCCAGCCCTCGACGTCGTCCAACGCTGAGCGCCGAGTTCTCTCTCCCTGACTATGCTTCTCCCTGACTATGCTATGTATCCCCTCCGCGGGGTGTCGGGACACCCTTCCACCCCTCTGATCGACGCTGCATCTACGTTCGCAACGACCCGCTGGCTTCCTAGCTTTCCGACTGTGTTGTGCTTGCTTGGCCTTGGTAACGTATCTCTTCGGTGGCTTCGTGGAGTACTTACTGTGCAACGCTGGTTGGATTGGAACGCGGGAATGGATATCGACGCTCCCCGGCGCCACTTTCGCCTGACTCTGAACTAGATGACGTCCACCTGACTCTGCACTAGGTGACCTCCACCTGACTTGACACCCCCAACAGTGAACTGCGCCGTTGGTTTTGAGATTGGATTTTGGAAAAAAAAAAATTGGGTTTGGGTTCGGAAAGAGTTTGGATTTGGATAAGGGCGTGTGTTGCGGCCCATGTCCCTCGAGCGACGTGTCCGATTGGGTTCACCCGTCAACAGCCTTTCGCAACGTCGAACGATCGGCCCCCTTTCGCACCAACCGATATTTTCGCTGGATCAATTTACTCTCTGGAACAAATGACATGGGCATTGCTGGTCGGATAGCCGCACGCTACACCCCTTGGCTTGCTCTATCTCGAAGCTTCTTCCCTCTCTAAGCCTGTATACCCTCGGTTATGTTGGAAAGGAAAGGACACATTGAGAGTAATGTAATGGGGCTCGGGTTGGTGTCGAAGAACACAAAAGCGCGATCGCGATGAGGATGAGGAGCTTCATCAGAGAAAGAAATCGGTAAAGGCTCGAGCCGTTGGACAACACCCACTACCTTGGAATGTTGGCTCAGTGACCCGGGTCAGCCCTCTCGGACAACACGCTCTGCAACCCGTCGTCGACTTCAGCAGATACCCCATAGACTAGTTTACTGTACTCGATTGTTTGTAGGGTACTTACGCAGATAGAAATAAAATACTCTGATATCCATCGTGCGTCAACTTTGCGCTCCATTTACTGAACAGAGTGAAGGCTCCGAGCAAATCGGAGTTGACGCGATCCCGTGGAAAATCGATCTCGTGGGAGCGTTCTTTCCGTTTGATGGCCGACGCGCGACGGTCCCATCTTGTCTTTGAACCACCATCACCTCAAAACGAAATCGCTTTGACTTCCACCAATACCACTTCTTTCGTCGCACAAAATGGATAGCGAAATTCACACTTACCACGTTGGGGAATTGCTCGATTGTTACCTCCCCAACGACCACACCGATACCGTCGACACCGTGCTGGATGAGCTCAAGAAACAAAGGATTCTTGTCTCTCGGGGACGGTCTGTGGCTCAGAGAGCGTCCTGGTCAACTCGGAAACCTCCCTACACCCACGTCTTCAAGGGTTTCAAGACCCTTTTTCGATCTAGTTCCGCCAAACCCGAGCGCATTCTCAAATCGTTTCAAACGATTGGCAACGCTGTCCGCAAAGCTCTGGGAAGGATCAAAGGGATCAGCGTCAATGAGTTCGAGGTCCGAGCGATGGACTCGACCGGTGACGCCTGCATTACGCCTAACCGCGATGGGGGAATATCTCCCCCTGACGTCGTGGTCCCTGTCAGAGTCACTGGCCGTAGAACTGACCAGTCGGAAGATGAGGACAAGGTATGCTCAGGGGATTCTCTGATTGATGGCCTCGACGTCTGACCCGAGACCTCAGGACCAGAGATATGTCTCTCATGTTAATCGTATCATGAACGAAGACGCTCGACGGAAGTTTGCGTATGGGGTGAGTTTCCATTCGTTTACGCGCTTTCGATCCATGCTAAGTCTAAATTAGATGACCTTCGAACACGACAGTCTCTCTATCTGGTTTATGCATCGCTCTCGCGTTGCTAAATCTCTTCCACTGAAAATAAACCAGGTACGCGATCTTCCCCGGGTGCCCCTCCTCAAGTATTCAACCCCCTTTTCTAGCACCCTGATACGCTCGTCAGGCTACTAGGTGCTCTATTCTTTGCGAAGGAAGAGCAACTTGGGTACGATCCCCTCGTGACGCGGCTTCCCGATGGAAGCTACGTCTACGAGCTCCCACCGGATGGAGAGAGGCCATCGTCCCTGTACTACAGGACCGTCCCTCTCCTGTCCGAGTATCGCTCCCCCGAGCTCACGGGTCGACGTGCACGCGTCTGGAGGGTCAAGCAGGTCGTCTCCCCCACAGACCCAAGGAGAGTGCCAGGTACCTCTGACCGGGTTCTCAAAGACGTGTCGGTCCACGAGGAGACCATGACGGAGGTTGAGATTCAAAGGCAGCTGTTTCGCGACATCCGTGCGCTGTCTCAGGACCCCAATTGGCGCAACCGCGATATTCTCAACGCGTTCGACCCAGCTACGATTGAGTCTATTGCTGAGGCGCTGCAGAACGACCGCTTCATCGAGTATTTCTCCTGTATCGTGGCTTACTATGTCGAATCACTTCCACACGCACCGCCATCATCCCCTCCTCGGAAGCGTCGGTGTTTCTTCGTCTACGAACACGTTTGCGCGACTCTGTACGATATCCCAACCCTTGGCGAGGCTACCGACATTATCAGGCAGTCTTTGACTGGTAAGCAACACGTCGTCCTTTTTTCGCCCATTGCTCTAACCACTGAACTTCCTCCAGCTCTGCGATTAATGTTCTGTGCGGGATGGGTCCATCGTGACGTCAGCCCTGGCAATATCCTCACTGTCCGTTCGACGCCAGAGTCTCCTTGGCAGGTCAAAATGACCGACTTCGAATTTGCAACGAAATTTACCCATTCAGGAAAAGTTTCGGCAAGCCAGGTCACTGTATGTCTTTCTCATTTCGGCCTCCCTTTATTGGCTGCTAACAACGCCCACAGGGAACCCCTCCATTCATGGCTTGCGAAATACGAACATCTACATATATCCTCCCCCCACCCTGCTATGACAGAGTCGATATGGATGGCGAACTCCCAGTTCAACCTCAAGGTCCAGTCGTCTACAACTACCAACATGACCTGGAATCACTGTGGTGGATCCTCCTCTGGTTAACGACAGCCAGGTTGAAGCAGAGCCGCTCACAGGAATTCGGTCGGGAGCTCTTTACATCGGATGTGGGAATGTCGACCAGCTTGCTACGCGCGAACCTGTTCACGAAATGCATCGTCGACGACCGGCTGTTGAGGAAAGCGATTCCTTCCGCTGTCGAGCCCTTTATAGTGGCCATTGAAAACCTGCGACGCGATTTGTACAAGGTGTGTACGGCTCGTAATCACGACGACAAGGTCGACGACATCCGGACATATTCTTTTATCACTGGGCCGGCTTTTGAAGGTTTTTTCGACGATGCAAATCGCTTTCGAGCTCGATGGGAATCATTGGAGTTGATGGTCGAAACTCTGCCGCAACCTCCATATCTCAGTGACGAATCGAGTGCCCCGGCTCAACTTCGACTTCAGCCTACGCCTCCGGAAGATACCTCGGGGAAGAAACGTAAGTTAGGGGATGTCAGTGAGGAAGGATTTGAACCCAAACGACGTACTCGACCGGGAAGGGATCCTGTCACGCATCGACCAATCACTAGGTCCATGACCCGACGTCTGGGACGGAAGGAATAGCAAGGTTGCAAAAACTAAATACTTTGTAACTTTTACACTAGATTGGTTGCGAATATTCTGTCAGATGAAACCTACTCAGAGATACTGTAACTATAACCTTCGAACCCGTTGTTCTAGACGGACCAGTTCGTACCATTCGAGCTTCTTTCAGTATTATAGACTCTTCTACATTTATGGTGTTATAGCCGCTGCGTTTGAAACTTGGGCTCTCTGTGATTGCTTAGCAGGGAGTTAAACATCGGGGTTGCGCTTCAAGTTCCTGCGCGATGGTTCATTTTGTCTGCATCGCACTACACCTTCCCTCCATGCGCCTGTCATGGAATACCGTAGACCTTGAAACCTGTTAATTTTCACAAATATAAATTCGACACTGTGTCTTGTCTTGCTAGTTCAATTATGGGAGGAAAGAGGTCTGGTCGCTGCGGTGCTGTGATCCAGGTGGTCGGTATGTCTTACTATGACCCTTGCAGGTTTTCTCGAGGGACATGAACATGCTCACTCAACGCGTCGAGGCCACGACATCAGTTCACCTTTTAACGAACAATCCTTTAGCCCAGGGTGGAACTCCAGGCCGTGTTCAAGTGTAGCCCAAGTCTCTTGAGAAGCCGTTTATGCAGACGCTCGATCGTCTTGCGTTATGTGCGAATGTTTAGATATAGAAGCCTTCTATGACGAGCGTAGGCCAGCGTAGTATGATTCCGAGTTGTGTCTCGGACATTTATTGAGAGAAAGTTGAATTCTCAGCAGCGCTTTCATGAAAAGGCTGGTTCGACGTCCCCTGAATCTTTGTCGCGCCGCGTTGAATCAATCACGTGGACATACGCGATCACATGCTGCGTGGGATAGATCATATGTATCCGAACATCGGCTCGGAATCCGCGCCGGCCACATCTTGTCTTTGAACCACTCCCATCGCAAACGCATTTCCACTACAACCTCTTTCACCGTCCGCGGAATTTTGGAAACTCGACTCAAAAATGGAAACCAATATTACCAATGTCGGAATCGACAATTTTCTCAACGATTATCTCCCGAATGACTGGTCGCACGCCTCTGAGAGCGTGCTTGCAGACCTGAAGCGGCGCAAGGTCCTTATTTCGCGCGGACCCTCAGCTCGGCGAAAGCCATCCTCTTCGACTCAAAGGCCACCGTATACACACGCCCTTAAGACGTTCAAAAGCGTCTTCAGTTCCAAAACCGTCAATCCCAATCGTCTAATGAAATCATTCCAGTCCGTCTGGAATGCCGTTCGACGATCGTTGAGCAAGATTGAGGACACTAGCATCGACGAGGCGTGTATTCGACCAATTCGAGACTACGGCCCAGTGTTAGAGGCGTGCGTAGCACCTAGCGCGGACGAGAAGCTGCGCCTCTCAGATGTCGTGGTCCCGTTGATGGTTGCACGAGCTCGGAACGACAGGGATGAGTGCGATGTATGACGTTTTTTGACCGAACGCTTCAAAATCACTGACCAGCTTTGACACCAGGAGGAACCTGATGTGATCTCCCGCTCCACTGACATACTGGACGACGACGCGCGACGAACGTTCGTCTACGGGGTGCGTTTCGTCGACCACTGTTTCTGGACCACTTGCTAATTTCTTCTGTCAGGTCACCCTCGACGAAGAGAAGATCTCCGTATATTATGTATCCCGCATGCTTACCGCTCGATCTGAGCCTTTTAGTATGATCGAGGTACGTATGCCCCTTTGTGCCCTACTTCACCGTTGATTACTCAAACATTCTTCAGCACCCAGACCTCGTCGTCAGGATTGCGATTGGCCTTCTCTGCGCAGTGGCCCAGAAGAGTGGTCACGACCCACTTGTAACCTTGCTCCCTGACGGCACCTACGTCTATGAGTTGCCTCCCGACACCACAAGAAATACCGCTCTTTTCTACCAAACCATTCGGCTATTATCCCACCCCCTCTCTGTAGCCAAATCGCGAGTCTGGCGGGTCCGGCAAGTCGTCTCCAACCTCAACCCTACAGAAGTACCCGGTGCTGTGGACCGGGTGTTGAAGGCCGTGTTTCTTGATGAAGACGTCCAAACGGAGGTGGAAATTCAAGGGGCACTCTTCAGCGATATTGCAGCGTTCGGCAGTGATAAGGATTGGCGGACCCGTGAGATTGTGAAGGACTTCGAGCAGGCTGATCTGGAATCCCTTGGGGAGGCTTTGCAAGGCGACAATTTCAAGTCGTACTTCTCCTGCATTGTCGCCAGTCACAAGGGAAATCCTTCGAGTATGCCACTCGGATCGTCGCGCAAGTCTCGATGCCTTTTCGTCTACGATAGCCTCTGCTCTCCTCTAGACGACATAGCTACCCTTGGCGAAGCGATGGCTGTCTTAAGGCAATGCGTCATCGGTACGTTCTCCTCCTCATGTCGTCCTCCAGTTCTGATTTTTAACGCTTTGGAATAGCCCTCCGACTCATGTTTTGTGCGGGTTGGGTTCATCGTGATCTCAGCCCAGGCAACATCCTTGCCTATCGACCCACGCAAGACGCGCCGCTCCAAGCCAAACTATCTGATCTCGAACATGCAACAAGATTCCCCAATATCGGCGCGGTGCAAAGCAAAGCGATAGTCGTAAGTCACTTGCTGTAACCACGATTTGTGACTAACCCCTCCCCCGTAGGGTACTCCGCATTTCATGGCATGTGAAATCCAAACATCTCGACATTTTCTTCCGATCGTGGGCGGAAGGAGGGTACGGGGTTACGTTCGACCAGCCCCCAAAGAGACGCCGCCAATGATCCACAATTACCAGCACGACTTGGAGTCCCTTTGGTGGATTACCCTCTGGCTCATTTCCACGAGGGTTGATGAGCCACTCCCGCGGGTATTCGGTCGCTCTTTCTTCCAGCAACGAGTTGACCACCTCTATGGATCAGCCCGGGGCTCACTTCTGTCCCAATCGCTTCTTTCCAACAGTGATTTGCGCCGTTCCCTTCCGTCGTCCCTCGACTCTTTCTTGACCAACCTCGACAACCTGCGAAATGATCTTTTCGTGGACTATATGACGCGGAACGAGGCTGGGAAGCAGAGTGACGTTGGTACATACTCGTGGGTGCTCAGCGAGCCCGTCTCCGCGTTTTTCGATGGGATCTCAGAGTCTCAGGAGAGGTGGGCCGCCATTCGTCTTGTGGTCGAGTCTGAGATGCAACGGGAGGATCGACCAGTGTTCATGGTGGACAATGAGTCTCCTGGCCCAAGTAAAATGGGCGACATTGTTCAACAACCTGGAAAGCGCAAGCGCAGCGCCGCTGAAGCCACCGATCATCCATCTAAGAGGATATGTGCTAGTCGCATGGAACTCCCGGTGGCCGGGGAGAGGTGTGGCCCAATAACGAGGTCTATGACCAGGGCAGCCGGTGCCAGGACTAGAGCTGCAACTCGACGTCTTCGATAGATTAACATTGTTCTGTATTCCTTCATATATTGGTACCAAAACTCAATAATAGATCTGCTCTTCTTCTCTTAAATGGTATTGGAAATTCCCGATCCCATACCAGTCTAAAACCCTTTACAATCTCATGTATGTTTTTGCTACGCAGCTTGGCTCCAAAAAGCACGAGCATCAGGCGAACCTAGATTAGGATTTCCGATCCTGTCGATCAGCGGAAATCTATAGCCTTTGGTAAATTTAGAAGCAACGCCGGGCCTTCTGGGATGGCTACTTATTTTCTGCTGAAAATTTTGAACCTATATTGAACCTATACCGCGATGGGCTGTCTGTCGTTTGAATTTCGGATGGGCAACCCTTCGATGGCAATCATGTGAGTGTGGGAACGCTTTCCTATTCAGATCAATCTTTGATCACAACACAACTTTGCTGCAGAATGGCTGCAACGCCTCTTGACTCTTAACTACATCCTTGTTTCTTTAATTGCGTTTTTTTTTGTGAACTCAGTCAAGGCTGCAGTTAACACTTGAGGCAAAGGTACTACCATGCCTCCCGCTACCCATCCACTGAAGTATGTCTTCAATCTTCAATCGAGTGGCGTCGTAGCTGATGTTCTCATCCCAACAGGACTCCCCGTCGTAAGCCACGGGGAAAGGTCGATCGCTTCACAACTCTTCTCCAAGAAACGCCACGACGCTCAACCACCAATGCAAATGCCGATACTACAACCACGCTCCTCCGTGCCAATCTTGGACAATTCATGAACGCTGAGATGTTCGCGTGCGAACCTGAGGATTTCATTATCCACTACCTTCCGATGTGCGAGGATGACGAGGTCCAGGAGACTCTCAAGCTCTTGAAGGACAGAGGGATCCTGGTACCACGGCTGCTCCCGACGGAAGATGAGAAGGTCGAACAGGGAACGCAAGCAGCCGACTCAACTGATTCAGGATCGGAGAGAGAGGCGTACGATCACGTTCTAAGCTGTTTCATGAAATCTCCCAAGGTGCTCAAGGACACGTACGAAAGCTTGAAGAGACAAGGTCTCGCCGACGCTGCTCAGGCTGTCGACGAGAAGTCAGTGTTTGACAAGATAGCCACAATCGACGATCAGATTCGCACAACGCTCGCCAAAGTGAAAGGGGTAAAGGCAAACGAATATTTCATTCGCATGTGCCCAGATGCTCGCCTCAAAGGTGTTCTCCCTGGATGCAATCACAGGATTGACGCAAGTATGACGAAGAAAAGGGGAGGACGCCTCCGAGTCACCGACGTCGCCGTTCCATTCGAGTTCAAGTTGAATCGCACTGAGGGAGATGCCCAAGGGGTATGTTTTGCTCGTACTCTCTAAAACTATGATTTACTAAGAAACATTGTGTAGAACGCAGAGCAACTTCTGTCTCACGTGAATTACACGATGAATGAAGATGTTCGACGAGTCTTTGTGCTTGGGGTGCGTCTTTTCTTCCGCTTTTCCCGTCCGCAGTTCTGACGCCACTCTGCCACAGATTACCGTTGAAGATGACCGGGTATCATTGTGGTACTTCTCTCGCTCCCACTCTATGAAAGCAAGGTCCTTCAGTATTATCGAGGTTAGTTGCTCATCCCTTTATATCGTCGTCATCGCACACTCACCCCTCTCAAACCCTAGAATGCCAACTTATATGTTAAAGTTATGATCGCTTTGGCGATTGCTACGGAGGCGCAACTGGGATATGACCCTCTCGTCACTCACATCCAGGGCAACCACTACATCTACAAGTTCCCGGCGGACGATACACGATCAGAGGACGAATACTACTACACACTCCAATGCCTTTCGCACGATCGAACCCTCCGCCTTACAGGTCGCTCCACTCGTATTTGGAAGGTCAGACGCGTACCATCACCCACCCTCCACCGCCGCTTGTTTGGAACAGAAGAGATGGTGCTGAAGGACGTATCCCTCGATGCGTATGCTCCAACAGAGGGGGAGATACAAAGGGCTCTTTTCTCGGATATTGATGCCTTTGGGGAGACAGAATGGCGCGAGCATGTTTTACTGAAGGATTACGCCGAGAGCGACATAATGGACATTGCGGAAGCTCTAGAAGGAGGGAAGTACAGGGAATTCTTCTCCTGTGTCGAAGCGGAATATGTTGGCAACCCTGGTCTGACCCTCTGCCCGTTGGCGTGGTCAGTTCCTGATCTCTTCCGACTCCCGAATGAACCGCTGAATCTTTACCAATCATTCCGCAACGCTGCTCCTGCGGACGACACCGAGTCCCAGGCATTTGGCCCCAGAAGGCAGTGTCGGTTCCTCTACAAATACGTCTGCACTGCGCTCCATGACATTGGAACCCTGGGCGAGTTTTCGGACATTCTCAAGCAAGGCTTAACACGTAGGTCCCTTTGCACTCAATCTCCGTAGACATGTCAACACTGACTTCATGACTCCAGCCCTTCGACTCATGTTTTGCGCCGGATGGGTCCATCGAGATATAAGCACAGGAAATGTCCTTGCCTTCCGGACGAGCCCGAACGACAGATGGCAAGTGAAGCTTTCCGACCTCGAGTATGCAAAGCGGTTTCCCCGAGACAAGGACGGAGCCTGCACTGATCCCAAGACGGGCACCCCTTTCTTCATGGCGTGCGAGGTCCAGACCCGTCAGTACTTCACCAGATTGCCGGAGGAGAAGCGGGGACGCAAGAAACAAGGCGAAGTGGCGACTCCGAGTGTACGCAGCGGCGAAGCTCAAACCGTGAGTCACAACTACCAACATGACATGGAATCCTTCTGGTGGATCTTCGTTTGGGCATCTTCCTCGCGCGTTAACCAGCGAGACCTTCCGATGAAGTTTGGAAAACAGTATTTCCAGCAAAGCATGGAGGGTATTTATGCTGGAGGGCGTCGTTCTCTCCTCCAAAATCCACTTCACAAGAACGCGGACTTGCTACTCTCCCTGCCCACCCCTTTGAAGTCGTCGTTTTTGAGTGCACTCGAAGACCTGCGCTACAACATTTATCTGGCCTACATGGAACGCAATGGACCCGAGAAGGCTGACGACATCTCTACATATTCTTGGATCACTGGAGATGCGTTCACGATTTTCTTCGAAACGATTGAGGAATTTCGCGCGGAATGGGAAAGCATCGAGCTGGTAATCGAGAGCCACCTTCGGAGCAGGGATCCAATGGTCAGGGCTAAAGTGTTGCGAAAGGATAGTCAGTCGAGCTTCTCGCAGGTTCTGCCGAAAAAGCGAAAGTTTGAAGAAGTTGACCAGGAGTTCGATGGTAAGACAGAGGGTGTTGGGGCAGATGAGAGCGAGGTCTTGGTGGAAGCGATCCCTGTCGTTGAAGGTACAGAGGTAGTTGGAGACGTGCCAGAGGGCTCCGAGACAAGTGAGAAAGACGAGAGAGAGTGCTCGGACGATGGCTTCGACTCCGGTCCCTCAAAGAGAGCCCGACATTGATGAAAGACCATTCTTGTCAGCCCCGTCAATCTCACTGCGCTGTGTTCATTTGGTGTATTGTATCTAGTGCCGGTCATTGTAGTTGTACACCACTTAAGTAATGCAAGGTTTCATTACTATCTAAGGAAGCCCGTCGCGTATTCAAGCTGAACCGCATTTGAGGAACTAGAAAAGAGAGACCACAGGAAGCATTCCCGTGGGCATTTTGTCGCTCTTTCTTCCAAGAAAGGGTTGAAGACCTCTGTGGATCAGCCCGCGTGTCCACTTCCATCCTCCGTTGACTCTTCTTTCTTGACTAACCTTGACATTGAATGCTCATCATCAGCATCATCGTCGTGTTTATTGTCCGCCGCACAATGGTACAGACAAGTCCCAGCAGTCTGTCGTTACGCACTTTCAGCTGAGATGAAAGCCAGCAGTGGAAGCCTCTTGACTAGGGCACGATCTCCAAGCTAGATCTCTCACTCCCTCGTTCATGAATCTATAAATGAAAGTAACACACATTGTTTGTGATGTATTTAAACCAATCTCAGTTTCGTATGTACGATTTAATTAAACAACAGCAAAACGAGGTAGATATTACCGACCCTGCTTCGTCGACGAAGTCACCTTTTGTGCAGGTTCCTGAAGGCGTTGGGGGCAGCCGTTGAGTTGCACGTTGTTATAAGTCACCCATACCGGTGGGACTAACCATATCCTACCGGTAGGACGAACACGTGGCATTGTTAGGATTTCATAAGTATCATTGCATTGATAGTACATCAGTACATGACATACATTATGTATAGACACTAGGTACAATTGGGGGACAATGTCTGACACGACCGTTCATTATAGGTCATGGCCACCGATAGATGGCGGTTCAGTGTCGCCCCAGACCCAGACGAACAATGATGACCACCCTGCGATGTCTGGAAGGAATACATGGCCGGTGAGGGGGTACATCTCAGTGTCTACCCAGACAGGGAGGTACTACTTGTAGCTGAGCAAGAGGGCAGGTACGTCCTTCGATACCTGCATCTTGGGTGGAGGGTCGCACCACATATCCTGTTTGAGGCAGCTCACGGTACCTAACGACCACGAGAATGGTCACTCACCCGCCACGACTGCCAAGCTGGGGTAGGTTGAGGCCAACCAATGTCCGGGAGGACATTGATCGCCTCAAGTCGGCCGCTCGAGAGTCTGCGGGGACTTTGCTGCGAGTGGTCCCGCCCTAATCCAGTATATGGTCAGACGCTCCACTGAATGTTTGTTGCTATCAATGGTCCCCGAGGACCATGCACAACTCGTTGAAGGCGACTTGGGGTCGTGGACGACAACACCCGTGCGACTCACCAGGTGGTCGAGCGTCTGTACAGACGCTCCAGTGAGGGTTCCGGCTTGGGCAGAGGGTCCTTGGTGACAACGCGTGTCCTGTTTGAGGCATCGAACGGTACCCGACAACCACGCTGGGGTAAGTTGAGGCCAACCAATGTCCAAGAGGACATTGATCGCCTCAAGTCGCTCGCTCGAGGGTCTCCAGGGACTTTGCTGCGAGTAGTCACGCCCAATCGAGTATCTGGTCAGACGCTCCACTGAAGGTTTGTTGCGATCAATGGTCCCTGTGGACAATGTATGCCAATGCGACTCACCACGAGTGAGGGTTTCGGCTTGGGTGGAGGGTCTGTGTGGACAATACGGACCTGGTTGTAACCGGCTCAAGGTACCAGACGACCACGAGGAAGGCCATTCACTAAAGGTAAGCAGTCCCCCACGACTGCGACGGTGGGTAAATTGAGCCGGCCAATGTCTACAGGGACATAGCACGGCTCGAACCGCGCGGCTAGGGTCCCGGTGGACAACGCAAGACGTGTTCCAATGGGACTCACCAGGTAGTCGGGCGTCTGTACAGACGCTCGAGTGAGGGTTTCATCTTGGAGGGAGAGTCCCTGGGGACAATACATACCCTGTTTCAAATATCGCGCAGTACCCGACGACCACGAGAATGGCCACTCACCAGGTCAGCACTCGCCCACGACTACCAAGTGGGGGTAGGTTGAGGCAAACCAATGTCTGCAACGACAATGCGCGCATTGAATCGCGCGCTCGAGGGTCTGCGGGGACTCTGGTCGGAATGATCACCTCAATCGAGCATCTGTACATACCCTCCACGGTACGTCTCGTCTTCACTCGAGAGTGCTTGTGGACAATTCCCACGCTTGCTGGGTGTCACAACCCCGGTCGAGCGTCTATTTAGACGCTCGACCTAGCGTTTCAGGTCGGTTCGAGGGTCCCTTGAAACAATGCCAGGGTCATGGGCGACGACGAGAATGCCACTCACCAGGTAGTCGAGCCTCTGGATAGACGCTCGAGTGACCGTTTACCCTTGGGTGGAGGGTCCCCTTAGACAATACAAACGCGGTTGTAACCAACGCACAGTACCAGACGACCGCAGGAATGATTACTCACCAAGTCTGTACTCCCCCACAACTGCGAAGCCGGGGTGAGTAGGGGCAAACCAATGTCTATGGGGACAATGGTGGCTTCGAATCCCACAGTAGAGGGTTCGCACGGACTCTGGTCCGAGTGATAACCCCCAGTCTAGCATCTGTGCAGACCCTCCAGTGAAGGCTTCGCGCTCTTGGGAGTCCCTACAGACTTCTATGTAGATGCTCGAATGAACACTGCAGGTTATATAGACGGTCCCCGTGGACAACGCAAAACATTTTTAAGGCGACACAGGGTCATCGAGGACAACAAGAATGTCACTCACCATAGACGCTCGACTGGGGTGGTCGCTACGTTCCCTGGAACCGCGTGTACAGATGACATTGGTGTAGTCGTTCGTGAACATGTCTGGCCTTCACCGCGCGTTGGATTGTACCCAGGGACCATCGATCCAAGCTGAACAAAACAACTAAGTCATATATGTATGTATATAAGTAAATTCAATTCAATTCAATTCAACTCAATTCAATTCAACTCGACTGAACTCAACTCAACTCATTTCGCTTTTGAATTCTCTAAGTATCAGGAAGCGGCATTCATTCCATTCGATGACCAATACCATTCCAATAGGGTGCATACAATTTTTAAAAACAGAAAAGACGATACATGCATACGAAAATATACAGAGGGAGCTACGTTGGCCGCACAAAGAATGATTACTCCGAGTCAGAGCCTACACGATTCTTCTTACGATCGCGGCGAGAAGGGCCAGCGTTAGAGGAGTCGACGGAAGAAGACCTGGATCGCTTTTTGGACTTTTTTACCTCCTTCTCCTTCCCCTTCTCTCGCTTCTTCTCCCTCTGCTTCTCCTTCTCCTTCTCCCTCTCCCGCTTCTTCTCCTTGTCCCGCTTCTTCTCCCTGTCCCTCTCCTTCTCCCTGTCCCTCTCCTTCTCCTTACTGCGCCTCTTCTCACTGTCCCTGTCCTTCTCCCTGTCCCTGTCCTTCTCCCTGTCCCTGTCCTTCTCCCTGTCCCTGTCCTTCTCCTTACTGCGCCTCTTCTCCTCCTTCTCCTTCTCCTTGTCCCTCTCCTTGTCTCGCTTCCTCTCCTTCTCGCGGCTCCTACCACCCTCGCCTTCATCATCGTCGTCCTCGCTCTCGTACTTCACGGTCCTTTTCCTCTTCTTCTTATCGCAGAATGCCGACAATGACTCTTGCACCTTCCTCCACTCCTTCTCCTCTGTTCCGCCGTCCACATCGTACTCGATCGAAAGAACGAGACCCAAAAGCTCCTTCTGGACCTTCCTGGCCTGAGGAACAGGTTGGATAGCAGGGAGGACGAGAGGGCGCTCGGCCTGGCCTCGAATCGTGCCCCAGAGGCGGCTGATCTTCTCGAATACGCGACCGTGGCTATCTTGAGGCCTTCCAAATATGTCGAACTCGAACAACTCGTCGAGATCAACACCAAGCCCTCGCACGATGCTGCAAAGCCACGTGCGTTGTCGAGGGTCGATCGGGGGGCCGTAGGGCTCGCTTTCGATGGTGGGCGAACAGAGGGTGGGGAATGTCTTCCACAGAAAGAAGTTGAGCAGGACGTCTTCGAGAAGACATCCGCAGTGGAGGAGCCGAGCGTCGGTGTCCGGGTGACGGGGGTAGAACTCAAGGAGCTCGTCGAGGGTGAGGTTGTTGGCACGTACGGGTCCTTTGGTGGGATACTCGACCGATCCTTCGGCTAGGGTGACGTTAGGCGACATCTGAATAGGCATCTTTGCCTGGAGAAGCGCAGGAGCAGCCACTTGCTCGATTTTCCGAGTGTAAACGCCGGTCACCCGACCTCGCACATCCTCGTCGTTCCTTTCGGACTGGTGGTCGAAGACGGTGTGGTAATGGCACCGGGTGAGATGGCGGCTTTTCTTTTCACCTCCGAGGATGAACACCTGGAGGATGACGATCCTGGCCATGGTGGCAAATCGGCGCTGTAAGAGCTGGTGAACGCGAATCCCTCTTCGAATAAACGTCGGTATGATTATTTCATTCATCGCGTTCCACAAGACGATGTCGGCGATGGCTAAGAGTGTAATGCCAAGTCAGAGATGAGAACTTATCGAGGAAAGTTATTACTCACGAATGAGGTTTCGGTACTTAGATTCTCGCTCCTCGCGAATCTCCTCCTTGGACCTAGCCGACGCCCGCGGCCTCTTGGCACCCGAGTCAGCAGGTCTGTCCCCATTGACGATCTTCTGGAGTCCCTCAACCGTCGTCCCGGCGGGAAGGAGAGCCATCTCACTTCCCTCGTCCCCCGCCCCCACCTTCTCCTCACCTAACGAACTACGCGATCAGGGACTCTTCAACTACAATAACTCAATCCTTGTATCCCACGAGCTACTCGACGAATACACAAGTGCTTACACAGGATCCGAAACACCTTTCTCCGCGTGGGTCTTGCATATGTCGCATCGATATGGGAGGACCGGGCAGGTGTTCATGGGCGAAGACCTCTTTCGCTCTGTGTGGTTCGCCTACGTGGCCCTTCAGGACTTTGGGCAAGACATGGTGTGTTCGAAGTGTGGGGACTATCCCGAGACCGTCATCTGGGACGGAATCACTCTGGCGTTTGGTCGTAAGCACATACGAGACACTCTGCGACCACCAACAGCCTTCTCGGAATCGGCGCTGACACGACGGAACGTCAAGTACCACCCACGACAGCAATTGATTGAAGATGCCAATTTGCGAAAACAGATGCGATTGGTGTTGGACCCACCCGCGCTCGACAGCATCAACCTCGACGGGGATAGTGTTCCCACCTCTGCTCCATGTTCCCCTTCCAAGGGCGGGGGTGACATTTCGCGGGACCTATTCCTTGTCTCAGAGCACCTGGAGCGGATCGAGAGTGTTCTCCACGGTTTGGAGGAACTGTGCCCCGCTTTGCGGTGCTTGTTCGAGAGTCAGTACGGACCGTCCGTCTACGCTGCTCGCATTAAGGCCGGGTCTGTGTATAAAAAATTCTTTCTTCAAGTAGGCTTTCATATATCGTTCCTTATATGTCTTGACTTACCGCCGCTGTCAGGTTGCTGCTGAAGAATCGGTTCTGCAGTTGGTTACCAATACATCCCTCCAACATCTCAAATCCTTCATTGAAAATCCGACGAGGTCAAGAATTACGGAGGTCTTGTCGATACCGGGGGTCTACAAACTCTTGGAGGTGCACGAGGATATTGACAAGTTGATGCCCATATTGGAGTGGATCCAGGCTCGCGCAGCGCAGGTTCTGACGGAGCTAAAGGTTGAGCGCCCGCTCCCCGCCATTCAGGAAGGCTTTGATAACCGTCCTCCTGACGACTGGAAGAAGGTAGGTGTCAATGTGTCTGTGATTGAACAAACATACTAATTTCTCTTTCGCGTTGCAGACTGGCTGCTTGTACAATATGCCACAGATCCGCCATCGCCCTCAGTATCCTAGGTTGAGGAACGATCAGCAGAAAGACAAATCCTCGAAGCGTGGGGATCAGTGTGGCAAGTACTACAGTCAGTACGGGGAGCAGAGACTCACAGGTGGAATCATGGTGGCTTGGTGCACCCATAGTATCTGCTACGGGTTTCACTGTATTGCGGAGACCGAGGGAAGGGACGACGTGTTCTCGGCAATGATAACTAGGTGGCCTGTCGCCCCAAAGCGGGTCGTGTACGACTTCGCGTGCTCACTGGGTCCCTACTGCATGCTGCGGGAGCCCGAATTCTTTCAGAATACCTTCTTCGCCATTGACCATTTTCACAGCTCGGGCCATACCAAATGTTCCCCCGCCGCCTTCCTTTCTGAATACGCGAACGTCGATCCTCGATTGGTTGGAATCAATTCAAGTGCAGCGGAGTGCGGCAACAGTTCCCTCAAACGGATTCGTAAATCGGTCAGCTACATGTCGCAGCAGAGGGCGATAATTTATACAAGAGTATTTCTTTCTGTTTGGAACAGGATTCGAAAGCGTAGAGCGGCGGGTATTCGGTAGATGACTATGGGACTTCGCCAAATAATTGCAATGTAATTGACAGTTGCTTGGAACCGTATACTCTAGTGATCATGCTCCGTGAAGCCCGAGAACGCAAAGCTTTCACTGGAGGGTCTGCACAGATGCTAGACTGGGGGTTATCACTCGGACCAGAGTCCGTGCGAACCCTCTACTGTGGGATTCGAAGCCACCATTGTCCCCATAGACATTGGTTTGCCCCTACTCACCCCGGCTTCGCAGTTGTGGGGGAGTACAGACTTGGTGAGTAATCATTCCTGCGGTCGTCTGGTACTGTGCGTTGGTTACAACCGCGTTTGTATTGTCTAAGGGGACCCTCCACCCAAGGGTAAACGGTCACTCGAGCGTCTATCCAGAGGCTCGACTTGTGAAAAATCACGTAGTGATGTTTGGAAAGAAAACGACCAGACCCGGGATTGAACCGAGGACCGTCCCAACACTAGGTGGATGCTCTAACCACTGAGCTATCCGGTCTAGTTCAACGTAGTGTGATACAGGTATTGAGCATATGCAAGAGATTGCATGTGAGCTCGGCGTATGCTAGAGATAGCATGTGAGCCGTATACCTGGTAGAGATAGCAATCGGATTACTGATCTCAACACACCCCCTTAAGCCGATTGCTTTCAATCCAACGACACAGTTGTTGCTACCATGTGAAAAATCACGTAGTGATCTTTGGAAAGAAAACGACCAGACCCGGGATTGAACCGAGGACCGTCCCAACACTAGGTGGATGCTCTAACCACTGAGCTATCCGGTCTAGTTCAACGTAGTGTGATACAGGTATTGAGCATATGCAAGAGATTGCATGTGAGCTCGGCGTATGCTAGAGATAGCATGTGAGCCGTATACCTGGTAGAGATAGCAATCGGATTACTGATCTCAACACGACTACCTGGTGAGTGGCATTCTCGTCGTCGCCCATGACCCTGGCATTGTTTCAAGGGACCCTCGAACCGACCTGAAACGCTAGGTCGAGCGTCTAAATAGACGCTCGACCGGGGTTGTGACACCCAGCAAGCGTGGGAATTGTCCACAAGCACTCTCGAGTGAAGACGAGACGTACCGTGGAGGGTATGTACAGATGCTCGATTGAGGTGATCATTCCGACCAGAGTCCCCGCAGACCCTCGAGCGCGCGATTCAATGCGCGCATTGTCGTTGCAGACATTGGTTTGCCTCAACCTACCCCCACTTGGTAGTCGTGGGCGAGTGCTGACCTGGTGAGTGGCCATTCTCGTGGTCGTCGGGTACTGCGCGATATTTGAAACAGGGTATGTATTGTCCCCAGGGACTCTCCCTCCAAGATGAAACCCTCACTCGAGCGTCTGTACAGACGCCCGACTACCTGGTGAGTCCCATTGGAACACGTCTTGCGTTGTCCACCGGGACCCTAGCCGCGCGGTTCGAGCCGTGCTATGTCCCTGTAGACATTGGCCGGCTCAATTTACCCACCGTCGCAGTCGTGGGGGACTGCTTACCTTTAGTGAATGGCCTTCCTCGTGGTCGTCTGGTACCTTGAGCCGGTTACAACCAGGTCCGTATTGTCCACACAGACCCTCCACCCAAGCCGAAACCCTCACTCGTGGTGAGTCGCATTGGCATACATTGTCCACAGGGACCATTGATCGCAACAAACCTTCAGTGGAGCGTCTGACCAGATACTCGATTGGGGCGTGACTACTCGCAGCAAAGTCCCTGGAGACCCTCGAGCGAGCGACTTGAGGCGATCAATGTCCTCTTGGACATTGGTTGGCCTCAACCTACCCCAGCTTGGCAGTCGTGGGGGAGTGCTAACCAGGTGAGTGACCATTCTCGTGGTTGTCGGGTACCGTTCGATGCCTCAAACAGGACACGCGTTGTCACCAAGGACCCTCTGCCCAAGCCGGAACCCTCACTGGAGGGTCTATACAGACGCTCCAGTGAGGGTATGTCCGCTCGAGCGTGTATATGGATTCGCATGGTGATTGATCCCCTCACTCGAAGGTGTGTACAGACGCTCTGGGGAACGTCTCGACCACAGTCGAGAGTGCCTATGGACAATGGTCAATCTTTGTGCGGAGGGACCATCCCAGGCTATGTCTCGACTGAGCGGTTCCACTTAGGTAGAGGGTCTGTGGGGACAACGAGAGACGTGTCGAAGGCGACGCAGAGTGCTATGCGACCATATGAAAGGTCCTTCACCGGGTAAGCACAGGTAAAGCTGATGCTTTGAAGGTCTATGAGTACATTGCTCGTGTTACATTGGGAATGATCAGACGCCAGACGACTTCAGTAGAGAGTCGATGGGGACCGAACTATGGTAGACGAACGCGGGATGCGGTATGTACAAACCACCAGAATGGCTACTCACCAGGAATGGACTTCCAGTGATGAGCGTGGGGCAGCGTTTTGTTGAAGCCAATGGTCCCTAGAGACACCTCAAGAATGGTCTATGTGGCCAATGCTATGGACTACGGTCCCGAGGATAGACCGTATCATAGGCAATTACGATTGAGAAGCCCCAGGGATGTACTGTACGAAGGCACGATGTCTGCCAGGACTCTGGAATTCACGCGAGTCCCGTCTAGACCCTGAATGTTAACCCTATGACTAGGGATACATATATAGAAAGATGGTATCTAAGGCACGGTTATGATAGCATTACCTGGCCTTAAGATCATGTCACGTGGTATTATACCTACGGGTAGGCCATGGTTAGTCCCACCGGTATGGGTGACTTATAACAACATACAGCTCAACGGGTATCCGAGGCGTTGGGTAACGGACCGAGTAACTGGGCCAGTAGCCCTTGTCATCGACCTCGTAACTGGATAAGACCGGACGTATCGGTGTGCCTCGGGACGAGTTCAACGACGCTTTGTTTCAACTACGAGCGGGATTGCCTTCCGTTGGTCTCGAGAGCCTTCTATGCCTTCGAAAAAAATGATAAAACGCTTCACTCGAGACCCATGAGTACGTTCCAGCATCACCCTGCTTCCCTTGCCGTTAGTCCGCGTGTTAATAACCAATCTAGTATGTCAGTTACAAAGTGTCTACTTTTCCAACTCGCTATTCCTGCCATCCCAGAAGTGCGTCTGAGATCGTGTACTCGGCAGTCTCCCCAAGCTCCATCGACACCAACACCAACAAAGGCCAACGACAAGCTATCGAAATTGACAAACATCAGATCGGAGAAGCAAGGAAGAAGAACGAACGAATATAGGGACAAACACAAGGGACCCAGAGTGGCACAAGGACGATGGTAGCACGGCGATGACCACACGAGGAAAATGGTAGCACGTCCTCCACCCGCCCACCACAATACTTCCCGCATCAGAACCACTCAAGGCAGACGCTCGTGAACGTCTCCAAGGGTTCAGAGAGAACCACCGGGTCCAGCCGTGCACTGCCAACAAAATAGAGAGCCAAGGGCGAAGGAAACAACGGAAGCCACACCCGCGAATAGGAGAAACAGATCAAAGGAAGAGAAGCGAAAATGAGTAAGGAAACGGCGGGGAAGCCATCAGGCGCGGGGGAATAAGTGAGCGGTGGATAGGCAAAGATCGGAAGACGCATCGAGCGGGTCTGTCCCATTGTTCGCGCTCGAATCGACGACTCGAGAGAGCCAGACGGCCCTCACTCCTCCACCACCACTCCACAGAACGCCACATTCAAAACCCAAAATGGAAAGAAACGAACTCACCATTAGCCAGCCTGGCCCCATCACAGCTGAAACAAATAGCCGAAACTGGGTAGATGGTGGGGAGAGATGAGGATCGAAGGGGCAGAGGGAGAGAAAGAAAGGCGGGAGAAATTTCCAGGTGCAACCTATTCATCCGCTTGTCGGGCAGTCTTCAACCTACCCTACAAAGAGTGAAGGATATAACCCCCGGCTGTATGCCTTGCCAGTACTCCCTCACTAACCCCACGCACACGGAAGGGCGACGCACCTGCGGACATCTCTCGGTTCTTTTACTTACTCAAAAAACCAGGTTCTGGAAGCGTTTTCGTCCGGATCGAGAAGGGTAGAGTTAAAGCTTCGAGAGTACAACAGTCGAAATGAGATGAGAAAGAGAAAAAGGCGGAGCACGCGTGCGTTCAATCGAAGTCGTCGGAAGAAGGAAGAGGTCAAGAACGCCGCCGACGGCGCGCGGGTTCGCAATTGTTTGGCTTTATTAGGGACCGAATAAGCCTGCTTCGTGGTGTTAGGTTCGAAGGGTGTTGCGTTTAGGGCGTTGGGTTTGGGCAGTGGCACAGCGGAGATTGAACAATGTCCTATGGTCGCACAGTCATCGGAAATGCCGTCGCCTGAGAGTCTTTGCCCGAAATTCCTTTTCGATTTAACGCAATGGAAAAGGGGTAGCAAATGAAAGATGAAAGCCTTTCCTTCGTCGGCAAATGGCGCTTTTGGTATTTGCTATCCGTTTGCTCACGCCTTCCCGCATTGGGAAACTCTTGTATAATCTGGGGTAAAGACCATCAGGCGACGCCATTTGTAATGCCTTTGCACGGTTGGGACATTAGCTCACCTCCGCTGTGTGGGGACCGTCGGTGGAAAATTTGACTGTTTGAGTGTGTTAGATTCAGAAGCTCACAGCTTGGGCGTCGTCCCACAATTATCCGATGTTCAACACATGCGGGGTGGGGTGGAGCTTTCGGTTTCTCTTTCATCGACCTTCGACGCCGCCATCCATCGACCATCCAGTCTCAGTCAGACCACCCAGCCACACAATCGGTAAACGCAGGCTATAATGTCCAACACTCGCTCGTTCTCCCCCTGCGCTCTGGAAGCCGACGTCTCCCGCCTCCGCCGACCTGAAGGCAATCCTTGACGGAAATTTGAAACCAGCTTATCCCCGACCTCTGCATGGACGTCTCGACAGCGCTAGATTCGACTTTACATCCCCCAGGCCGAGGTCCTCTCTCACAACGGGCCATCCCCCTCCGAGCCTCGAGAGACGACTGCATCGGCTTTGACGACCACCGCCCACTGCTAGCCGCTCCAACGTCGGATTGGGCGGGAAATAGCCAACGGCGATTGAGAAGTCTGAAGCGTTGGAGTCGACTTTGTATCCCCCGCGCCGAGACCCTGCCTCACGCCCACTGATTCCTCCTCGAGAGTCGAGTGCAATGCTTTCGCCTTGCACGACCACCGCCCAGCTTCCTGTCTTGGACCGATGACTTGATAGTGATATGAGAGCGACCGGGGGGAGTGATATGGGAGGGACTGGCAGAGATCCGAGAAACGACTGGGAACGATTTGTAACTAGGCGCCGTTCGAGAAAGGGGTTGGTCAGAATGGATCAGAGAATCACGGTTCGCGAAACTTTTCCTACCCCGATGATGGCATCCTAAGACCCCATAGGATCCCCTGCTGTGTTTTGTGCCTATCACCACGCCGAGCCCACTCTTTCATGCCAAGGTCATTACCCTCCAACCCCTCGAGTCGATACTGCATCGTCTTCCACATCCCTCGACGAACTTCGTATCCTTGTAACGAAACGCGACTCTCGACCTTCTAGAAACGCTGACCCCGACTCAATTCAACTCCACTCGACTTCATATCCTCCGCGTGTGCGCTGATTCCCTCGCTACCATCCACGAAACCTCGCTGCCAACCGTGCACCCGAGCCCGAATGTGCCCTATCCCGAGATGTCGCCTAGGCCCAGATGTCACCTAGCCCCGGCATGTCCTCTATCCGAGAGAGCCATGAGGGATCCCACACCGCCTTCCGGACATACCGCCTATTCGAGCGTAGGCGAGACAGACGTACTTCGAGCGATCCAACGAGGCGTGCCTGTGAGAGCTTCATTAAGAGATTCATCGAGACTTGATCCGGGGATTCACGAACTGGAAAAATCGCTGTGCCCACCTCAAATGTCCGCCGGTCGATAGATCCTCTTCTAAGCGACACCGGCAGCCTCCATTCGCAGCAATCACCCCCTTCCTACCCGCCTGAATATTTACACTGCAACGAGCGACTTGGAGGTGCTTGGTCAGAGGTTGAGTGAGACGTGATTGGAAAGGTTTCTTGGTCCCTTTACGGACGATACGGATGATGTCACTTTCTAGACGGCTATACTGACATCTACCCATCGATTGGCCCAGCGCGATACTTGTCACCTACAGAGTACTACTCTCACCCATCCACTATGTTGGCCTTTTTCAGCGTATATCTGGGGAGGACTACCGGACCGAAAGCCCTTCAGAGCGATTACGCCAGCGTTTCTCAGCGATTATACTGCCTGTGTCACCACCTGTTGAGTATCCTATGAGATGAGTCTCCTGTGAACCGAGTGTCCTGTGAGACGAGGGGACTGCTCGATTGTAAATGAGAGGAAGTAAGATTGAGAAACATCGAGGATTGAGAGATATCTCGCTCACCCGACTCGTGGACTTCGTTGACCGACGGATTTCGGTTCAGTATCCCCCCATGGCGTGTTACTATCTCCTAGCCTTGCACGCTTTCGGGATATGCACGACGACCCTCGACTTGCTCAATAGAACCCTCAAATTCCGGCTCCTACCTCGCGTGGCGGAGATCGGTGGTGTAAGAGTCTTGGTTTGACGAGGGAGGAATAAAGATGAAAGAACGCATGAGGCTGACTGAACAAAAGGATGAGTGAAAATCATAATACGAGTACGAACGAGAGAATGAGAATGAGTGGGATATTTTCATCTGAATCGTCCCCTCCAGCACCCCATGTCCCTTCCCACGCAGTCTTATGCGTCTGTCCACTGCATGCGACTAAGGGAACTAGTTTGGGGTGTTCGTTGATTGCAGGTAGACGAGTGGCTTACCTTTTGGAACTTGAAGAGTATGTGATAGACGGCCGGGGTGCCTAGGTTTGGCGTCTTGGTTTATCCATATCTATCGATTCGGGACTGCGCCTGTATCGTCAATAAACTTCATTTTTTCACTCAATACGTGACATACAGAATACTTGTCGCCTCGAGTTTATCCTGGATGTGAACCTGCATATCGAAGCCTATAGGGGCTTGGTACTGTCATTCTCACCTGTATACCTCCGCCCTTTCTGAATCAATTATGTTTGAAAGGACGCGATGAGATTATTGTAATCTTTTCAGCAATGGGCTCGGCTTTGCTCTTGGATAGGGGTTCGGTCGATTCAGACAGTCGCGATCACAATTGATGGAACGTGGGACTCAGAGAGGCTTCCTGCCAATGAACGTCGGCGGCTTCGCCTTGTCTTCAAACCACCACTATCTCACTTTCCGAGTTCCATCAATTCACTTGCTTTCGAAACACATCTCGCATCGTCTCCCATGGACAACGAATTTTCCACACTCCAGGTCGAGGAATTCTTCGACTTGTATCTCCCAGGCTGCCACCAGGAAACCCTCGATGCGGTTGTGGGAGAACTGAAGGCACAAAAAGTGCTTGTTCTTCGCGGGGGACGGCTGGACCAACAACGACCAGCATCGACCGCGACGCAGAAACCACCTTCCTCTTACGTCTTCAAGACTTTTCGAAGTCTCTTCCGTTCTGGTTCAACCAATCCCACCGGATTATGAAATCGTTCCGGACCGCTGGTAATGCCGTTCGCAGAGCTCTCGGCAAGCTCAAAGGTCCCACGCATGGCGTCACCAGACAGCATTCAGCTGTCAAGTGAAGGAGGGAATTGTGATGTGAACTGGAAAGGTCAATGAGTCAAGCGAGAGCGACAGCCCACAGACAAGGCAGATATCAGGGGACATATCTACTCTATGTTGAATTAGCATGTAGCTGCACGTTCAACCTTTCAATCATCCTGAATAACCGACGACCGTAAACTCCAGGGCGTCGCGGATCAGCGGGTTCCAAAGGACAGCATGAAACGAGTGAAGGCATCAATTTTGAAGTACGAGAAGGAAGCCGAGTACTTAGGAGAACGCCGCAATGGCGCTTCATACTACAGTGGTTAGTTCAGCATGTACCGCCTACATACCTGATTGTCAATATCTCTTAGGTTCAAATGCGCGCATCGAGGGGAACATGAGAAACGTTGAAATCCAGTTACTTTATCAACTGCATTGCCAGGGGTGCAACCGCATCGCTGCCGCAGCCTTTAAGGCCAGTTGTAGCCAAGGATCCGAAGCGTGTGGCGAACCAGTGAGCTTCGACCACCGTTCCGAGTATCTCAGGTGTTTTCAAGAGGAATTGGTAAGCTGTTACTTTATGAAATAAGGCCTTCACTGACATCAAATTGACAGTCTATGGCCTTTTGTTCCTACCTGTTCATTATGGGATTACTTGAACACGACCAAGATGCGCACCTGTGGCCGCCGCACGGACTGCTTGGTAGGATAACAATGCTGCTAGAGGAGGACGACTTATCGGAGGAGAGCCTTTTTGAAGGCCGGGTGTACTGCGAATTGGACAAACCGTCTTTCGATAGTTCGCTGGAACCAACTTGGTTTGCGTTGATTCGCAGTGCCGAACCCACGTGGGAGCATCGCATGCGGGGATGGGGTTCGCTGGTGGACAGCCAGTCAGATTTGCCTTCAACAACCGCAGAATTGCGATTCATCCGCCGGTTGTTAAAGGATCGAATACGATGGGTACAGGATGAGCTCGCTTATGATGAGAGGATGGAGATTGGGTTTCGAGATCGAATAAAGATCTCGAAAGCCATAGTTAAGCGGTGGAGTGAGGACTGGAAGGCAATTTCATTCTGATATGTACAAGAGTTACAGTAACATAACTATCTACAAGACACCGGAGGTTTATAGAACTTGAGAAGATTTTCAAAAGTAATGTTTTTTGGGGCCTTCTGGAAGGGACTTTGCAATAGCATCACTCTGCGGAAGAAATGGGCGATACAAATGCGTGAACCATTGACGGGGCACGCCGTGCTCAAAAACGGCAGTGAGCAAAGCTATGACGGTACCGGGATCATATCGGCATCGGATACCGAGTCCAGGGACTTCGAACCGACCATCATCGTAGTCACCGGAGGTGTAGAGCATGTCGAAAGCATCAGTAGGGCTGAGGGAGTCGCGATGGAGATCTGTTTGTCGATTGGTGATGACAGAGAAGGCGGTGAATGGAGACGACCAATGATTGAGAACTTGCTTCAATAAGTCGTAATCCCTCACTTCGATATACCCCGAGTTAAGCCTTGAAAGGACTTCAACACCCGCCTCGAAAAGCGCAGGGTGAATAACCGCCAAAATGGCGCCTAGAACCGCAAGCGATTCTGAGATCATTTCCAAAAAGGAGAGCCCACCGCCTTTGGGATTCTTGAAGTTGGCTGAAGGAGCCCACGGTCCATCCTACGACAATGTGAGACGTAGTTAGTTTCACAATGGTACTCGAAATCTAGAAACGTACGGGGTGTCCAGCCATCGGCCAAGTGGAGGCGTATGTTACAACTCCACTACGAATATCGGTGGTTGAAGGGCTGAACTTCCCGGGGTTAACTCGGAAATTACCATCAGGCTTCTGAGTCAAAGGGGGGACTTGGGGGACGTTTGAAAGCCAGGTAATGGCTTCACGGATAATGGCCTATGGCTTGGTTAACAACATTTCAAAGAAAGTAGTTCGGATTTCGATAGACCTGTCTCTCTTTACATATCACGGATGGCAAGTAACACATGACTACTCGACCCGAGAGATCAATGACAAGGAACGGCTCGTCTCGGAGAACAGAGTTAGGTGGACCATTGGAATCAACAAAGGGTGGACAAAGAGTTTCAAGGGTCGATCTTTTCTTGTGGCGATTCTCCATATATGTGTTGGTGGTCCATTTGAGCTGCACTGGACGTCAGTGTATGGTCAGAAAATAGATTGGGGATGTCGATAAGTAACGAAACGATACGCACAAGGGTTGTCCAACGCCTTGCAGAGACACGCTGCTATAAGGCGAGCCTCGGATTGCAGTTGTAGCGATAAGCCTGGCGGAGGTTGACTTGGTGACAGCTGGGGATGGAGTTTTTCACGAACAAGCTGTTGCGTGTAACTGGCAAGAATCATGAGTTTTTTGATCGCCGGGGGGAGGGTGTCGCTGGGGTCCATTTGAAAGGATTTGGTGTGTTTGGTGGTCGCGAGAGGCTTTAAAAGGATCGTAGTGTATTATGTAATCTGACTGACGCGCATAGGGTGAGATTGGGCGCTTACACTTACGCCTAAGAAATGATCAATACCAGCCGCGGATCATGCATCGATCATTGGGGAGGGCTATAAAAGCTGGAGCTGCGGGAGTTTGAATCAACTTCTCGTTTGTCATTTGCTTCAAGTCACTACTTAACTATCCCTTAATCCCCCTAAAACATGGCAACGTCCCTGACCGACAAATGGACATTTGAAGAGTGGCTTCAAATGAAGGCAATGATTGAACCTATGATCAGAGGTGCAGTGGAATACCATTCAGTGTGAGCGATTTAGGCTGATGGACTTTACCAGCACACCTCGAAATATGGGATCAGGCAGATGAAGCTGCCATTCGAGTCATGGAATTGCGGCAGTTGACCATGGCGGCATCTGTTTGGAGCGATGATGAAGAGACGATTGACCTAGTTGGAGCCGCAACGCAGGCGCAACTGCGCGAAGTTCTGCGACTTGTCGAGAGGATGCGAAGCACAATCAGCCGAAGTTCCAGATTGTGCCTACAAATTGGACAGGCAGTAGTATATAATGGGCGTTAACTACTCAGTAATGTCGAACGGCCGGGAACTATGTAGTTGGCCAACTCAATAGTATTTATCGCTAGCGAAACCGGCTGTTTAACATTTACCGCGCGAGTCGCCCCTCGAGAGAAGGAGGATACAAGTCAAATTGCATGAAGATGCGGAACGCGGTAGCTTACAACCGCATGCGGCATCTCATAATCGTGCGGCAGAATGGCGACGGACCACATGGGTGGCACGGAAAATGGACAATTAAGGCGGAGATTTAAATTAATCGCGGACTTAGATAAATCGTGGTTTCGGCGCTTAGGGCTCAGAAGAACGTCCTACACCGAGATGCCCATATTTGTGAGGAATGAGTATGTGGCCATGTAACTACCCCGGGGCGCTATTAAAAGTTCTAACCCTAAATTCACAGTTGACAGCACCATGTGTGAAGATGACCCTCAAACTCGAACTCGCTTTGGAAGACTTGGAACGCGAGCTGGAATGCGAGCTTGGCCAGAATTACGCCATTCTGTTGGCGCCGGCTTGGGATCGAGTGAAGAAGGAAGTCCTAGATGTTTCGGCGTCCGTTAGGACGGTCAACGGATGTGTCGTTCGGGCTAGAAGCTACCATGATATTGGTGAGAGAGTACTGGAAGACGAGGAAAGGGAATGAGCATGTACTTAATTAAGAAATCATTACGAAATCGATCTCATTTATGGCTGGTTTCCTTGGCGTTCGGTGGTGCAGATTACGATATTTAAGTCTTGAGACAATCCTCAAGTACGTAGGAGGCACCAACAAACTTTCCCCCACTTCCCATGTCTGTGGCTTTCACCTTTCTGGATGAGGAAGTCCGGTCCGGCTACTATGGAGCGCGGGTGCGGGACGAACGGTACGACGGAAGCGAGTTGCACTTCCTGATAAAATCCAACTGGAAAAGTTTGAATGGTGAGGGTGTGTTTGTATCGGGATTTGGGATAGCGCCATAACTGACCTGATCTGGGCATGGTAAGAGACTAAGCGGGCGGTCCTATCTCTGAAGTCCAAGACTGCAGAGGAGAGGATCGAGCGCATCAAGCACTTGCGGCCCTACATGCGCGCTTACGATCCTCTATCGGAGGAAAAGGACAATCTTCAACGCATATGCCTTAATATCAAACGATATCTCAATATATTCCTTCACTACGTGGCACGAGTGGCAGGGGGTAAGTGATCCACTTATCCGAACTGAGGTTGGGTGTTAATTGGACGTCTAGACAATAACTTCCAAGCGGCTGATTCGGCTATTGGAGAAGAAGCCAGTGAGTTATTTTGCCGCTTACTCGTTAGGAAGAATCGAGTGCTGATCACAGCCTAGAAGAACATACCCAACAGGTATTGCCGCCTAGTTGGATCAGTGACCAGGAATTAATGGAGTTATTGGATTGTAAGTTGCCTCATTGCTTGAGATCTGTAAAACAGCCGCTCACTCTGTGGTCTTCCAACACAGTGCTTGCACGAGACTGGGGTGCGGCAGAGACAGAGCTCTGGATCCTAGAAGATCGCGCAAATCATATGGAAGATTTAACGCAATTCACGTGGATCCCGCGGGAGGATGTAGACAAGAACATCCGCGAGGCAGAAGACAGAGTCAGAGCGGGTCGGTCCAAAGTGAGAAAAGCGGCAAAGGCTGTGTTCGAATGTTCTATGCGGTTGAAAGACACGTTGGATCCTATTCTGTCTGACGCTCTTGAGCTTGCTCGAACAGACATTTAGTTACATCCAGATGTACTTATGGATGAAACAAACTGAAACAAACATGGGGGATCTATATAAGGGATGTAGACAGAGAACGACGAGGGTAGCGGAGGAGACACGAAGCTCTGTGCAACAAATACTTATCATGCGTAGGTCACCTGGGTGAACGTTCCCCCTTAGTTTCTGACTCTGACCGGAATCATTGATGGCAGCCAAAGTACGCACCTGTACCGCCACTCCACAGGAGGGACCCTGTAAGTTGCACAGTGCACAGGGCGATAACTTGCGCGCTAACTCTATCAGATCTCGCGGTAAAAAATCGAGCAAGGGCCAAAAGCATAAGGTGGTCAGAGGGCTCAGGTGCGCTTCAATGTAAGCATAGTAATCGACTAATAATGACCTTGTGACAGCCGATAACAGACAGGACAACAAGAGTTCTGATCAGGAAGTTGTCACTGAAAATATCAATGCGGCGGCTGTGACCAGCCTGGAGGTCAGTACTGGCTTTGCGTTACCAAGCGCTTCCAAGTATCATAGAGGTTGATGAAGGGTACAGTCTATACAGTGCAATGTAACCGAAATAAACGCCAACCACGTCAATAGGGGGGCCGGAACGGATCCTGTTGAGTCGATAGTATCGAACGAAAAGAAAATCCTCTTGACTCTGATAGATTCACTTAAAGGAGGTGCGTGTGAACTGAGCGCATCCCGGATACATACCCATTCTAACTGTTAAGTAGTTCACAGGAAACAGTACAAAGGGCTTTGCCGCCTGGCAGAAGTCAGCTGGGCCTACCTCGATGGAACTAAGAGGGCAGCAGAAGAGGGCGGGCGCGAAGAACTACTAGAAATTCTTGGAGACCTGGACAAAGATGAAATCCAGATTTCCACGTGGGTCGAGGCGATAGAGGCTGTGCTGAGAAGGGAAGACTAGAGTTGGGTGCGGCTGTAATAAATGCGGCTGTAATGAGTTACAGTAACGAAGAAAGCAACTTAGTTGGGAATTGACTCAAGCGGCTGCTTTTTTTTGCGGCTGGCTTGTCGCGATTACCCCAAGATGAAGTAAGAAACAGGACTCTATCTGAGAGTTGAGGTAGTTACCGACACCGTGATGGTTGGGGCATTGCGATTGAACCGATGCTGCTCATTGAAGCGCCTGCTGCCCTCTACCATAGTGCGGTTGCGCTGAGAGCCAAATCTGGGATTTGTCCTTGCGCTTGGAATATTACTTGGAGGTGCGCTTTCTCCGCCCACTGCAATGAATTGAGTATAGCGCGATAGCCGCGGTTCCGGTTAAATTCGAACCGCACTGTTGGAACCGCGCGGCAGTGATCGTCGATAAAAAGATCCGATCTTCGTGACATCATGGCAATCTTCCCATGGTACCACCGCTGCTCTGAATTAGCAAGCCGGTAAACACACCACGCCAATGGACAATGAATTTGCCGCAGTAATCAAGTTAGTATCTGATAGCCTTTCACGTTTGTTCCAACTTCTTGTAGCCTGTACCTTACGTTTACCTTGTCGACTGTGGTAGGTTCGGTTCGCTGCCGCGGTTGAATTACCGACAGCAGAAAAAACAACTTGATTGGGAACTGGAGAATATATGCAGCGAGTAATGGGCGAGTATAGAACTAGGCTCAACTAAGCAACGGTTTTGCGTCGAGACTACTAAGTCTAGAACAGGCTAGTAAGGCTTTCTGAAACCAACTTGATTGCCGCGGTGAAATCGTCTTCCATCGGCTTTGTGTGTTTTCCTGCTTCTTTGAGGAGAGTGGCGATCGTTCCTTCGGTCAATTCTTTGAGAAGAGATTGACGCGCGTCGGTCAGTGCGGGGTGAGTAGGCGGTCCCTCGTACCACTTGGACTGCTCCCATTCCTCTAATTTTGTTAGGTACTCCTGCAACAACCGCACCGAAATCCGGACCTCCAACAGTGCCTGCCTTCTTTGCTCAGAAGCCTGTTCCAGCATACCCTTGAGGAAAGGACTTTTGGAGAGATCGGGAAACCGTATGTGAGGGAACGCCTTAACGGTGCCTTGATTGAGAGTGATTTTCTCCTCAACTTCGCGCATGTAGTTGCGGCGGACTGTTTGGAAGGAAATGAGGGTTTGCATAGTTGGATAGTGGGAGTGGACGGTACGAACCTTGAAGTTCAGGTAGGTAGCGCTGCATTTCCCTAAGTTCAATTTCTATGAGGCGATGGAGAGGGGCCATGGTGCTGCGACAATAACGGTACGGGATGGGCAACAAATTCCAAATTGGGGTGTGATTACTCACATCAAGTTGTGAATGAAAACCGGGGGGTTCAAATCGATTCGGATCGTCTGAAGAGAACCAGCAAGTTTTTATAAGAGACGGAGACGGGAATTACCAAAACTGGAAGTCGCATAACCGCACCACGGATTCATTGCACGCGGTACCGCATAAACGGGGTGCCGCATAGTGCGGGTAGGTTCCGCATGTTAGACGCGCGGTACCGCAAACACGATGCGACTGACTCCTTGACCAGGTGGTTCCGCGCGCGGTACCGCAAACATGACGCGACCGAACCATTGACCAGAGTGAAAATCCCATTGGACCCTGCCTCCCCTCGCAAAACTCTGCAGTCCCCAACTTCCAGAGACCTCAAATATTAAGGTTGCTCAATAGGGTCCATAGTTCAGCTCTATAACTATGCGGAATGATGTCGCCCAGCTGGTCTATACAGGTTGTGCTTTCATACAATATCTAGAAAACATAGCTATGCATCGTGGTGCGGTAAGTGTCGATGGTTGGGACCAGGATTGTCATTGCTCGCAGCGGATTAATGAAGGTAACGTCAGTAGTCCTAAGCCTTATAGTTCAGCTATTTAACCAATACGTACGCACGGCCCACACCCAGCTACAACATGCGAGTCCTGTCGTAACTGATTATCAAGATATAGCAGCTATGTGTCACGGCGCGATCGGACCCACACCCAGCTACAACATGCGAGTCCTGTCGTAACTGATTATCAAGATATAGCAGCTATGTGTCACGGCGCGATCGGACCCACACCCAGCTACAACATGCGAGTCCTGTCGTAACTGATTATCAAGCTATAGCAGCTATGTGTCACGGCGCGATTGGATAGAGACAGCTGAATCATTGTGTTAGTAGAGATTGTCCAATAGGCCTATTGCTCAGCTATAATGCCAAAGGGCATCAACCCCAAAGCAGCCATGTCCTGCTGTACTAGATACGGCTGCGGTAGAGGCCGCGGCCCATACAACGAGGCCAAGCTAGGTCATTCGTCAAGGGTCAATTACCAATATCACCATACGGCAGCTATGTTTCAAAACCGCTCCGGATAGACCCAGCTGACCCTCTCGTCATATACAGTTTGCCTTTACCGACCTGCATCAGCCAGACCCCCGGCTCTGAATGGTGTGAACAGGCTCAAACAGATAGTATTTTGAAAACGGCTATGTCACCATACAGGAGCTACATCACCATGTCACCACCCGATTCGACAGCAAACCAGAACGCGCGCAACAAATGCCAATCCTACCAATCCGTCCCAAATGGCAATAGGCGGGGCAGGGATCCCAACACCAGCTATGCAAGGAATACCATAAACATTGTACAAGGAACAAAAGCCCAGCTAAACTGCTACAAAATATTGCGGGTACCAAGCCAACATATATTGCATGTGTCACACTCAGGCTATAGAGTTCTGTTAAGCGAGCTTGAAAACTGTTTAATAATGCAATCAGTAGGAGAATCAAATCAAATTCAATTTTGAATGGTGAGAGTACCAAAGGATACTGGGGGATGGTATTGATACCAGGTTGGATGAATGTCAGTGGGCTATAGAATGCTCAATAGCCAGAAATCCTAAGTCAGCTGCATTAGGAGCCATATGGCCCTGCATAATCCCAGCCAAGTCCTATGAGACAACCTGCCTATGTGTTTCTCCCATTGCTGTGGCATAGGGTCCTTATCATTGGTCTACTGACTGCCCTGATCCCAAAGGGACGGCCGAAGACGATAAATCGCGCACCCACGCCCAAGCCAGTAACGAAACACCCGCTTCGCTTTCAGGGTCCATGGGTCGTCCCTCACGGGAGCAGAGGAAGATGTTGGACGACGGGTTCGATGTGATCAACGACTCCTTTGCCGCACTTGCGGGGAAAGTTGGGTTCCCGGTGGCGAGAGTCAAGCAAATGTGGTCTCAGAAGAATCGCATGCTCATGACCAAGCCAAGAGGAGGGAATGGCGTGAACTACTTTAACTTGTACGGCAAGTTGTCACAATGATACATAGATCCCCCCCTAATATAAAGAGTGCCCGGAGTGTAAAATTCCCCTATGACATAGACGTAGCGGAGTCAGCTGAGAACGATGTACCCCCTACAATCCACACTCAGCTGAGGTCATGCTGAGACATACCACCCACACTCAGCTGAGGCTGTCCCAAAATGTTCTGTCCACACTGAGCTGAGGCCATCCCTAGACTACTAGTAGTGTGTAATATAATCTATTCTATCATACTGTTTACTAGTCGGTTGCATGCTATTAAATGGCAATAATCCAATACTCTCGCCCAGTATCTGAATTCTAAATAATGACCCAGGGTGCTTGTAAGCTAGTCACGTAGGTCACTTCAGCTGACGCCTGTACAGCATCGCTGCATAGGCAGGACTGATGAGTATAACATTATACGGGTAACGACACCGTGCTTGATAGTACCACATCCCTACCTAATGTTCGGCCATTACACGCCACCACCTAATCAATCGCAAGGTTCAGCTAAGGATCTTGAATGTGTCATTACTCCGACCACCCTCAGCTGAGTCATGGATATATGACGCTGTATTCAACGGTCAGCTGAGGAGCGCTCTTCATCTGCAGTCCCTGACAGCCTCAGCCGAGCCTTGAATGTACTGAGCCTGCATCCAATGCTCAGCTGAGGCCACGGTCTTCGGCGCTACTAGGCCCTACCCAACCACGCTCAGCTGAGTCGCGGATATATGACGCTGTACTCAACGGTCAGCTGACGAGCGCTCTTCATCTGTAGTCCCTGACAGCCTCAGCTGAGCCTTGAATGCTGACCCTACATTCAAGGCTCAGCTGAGGCCCCATTTTTAGCGCTACACAAACCACCCTCAGCTCAGTCACAGACACACGACGCTGTGTTAAACGGTCAGCTGAGGAGCACCCTCTTAAGCAGAGTGTCGCGTACCTGGACAAGCCTCAGCTGACTCAAGGGAATACGACCATGTATTCTTCACCTATCGCTCAGCTGGTGTACGCGATCTCAATTACCCTTATCACCATCGCTAGTGATCACCAGGGGTTAACCCCGGGTTTTGAAAGGCCGACCCGGACCCGACCCCTGGCGTAACCCTACCCGTAACCCGACGGGTTTTCCGCACGGGTTGAGCCTTAGATCATCGAAAACGGATAAGAAATGATTGAGATATGGTCAAAATACTACTTTGACCATATCTCTAACCATTTCCCATCCGTTTCGGATGATCTATGGCTCGTTTTAAAGATCTCGGGTCTGAAAATGGCGACCCGTACCCGACCCGTTACAGGGTTGACCCGAAAACCCGCAGGGGTCAGCTGACCCTTGCTTTTCACTAACCATCGCTCAGTTGATCCATCAATCCATCAGTAGTCTTGGGGTATCGTCGCGCATCGCGAAGCAATTTTGCCCATCCGTCTCACCTTCCACTTTGCAGGTCAAATTATTGCAGCCCAAGCAAAAAATGAGTTCGACTTACCGTGCCGCCGCCTCCACCAAGCTGATTAACCGTCTTCAGCATCTCTACAACCTTATCCGGGAAGTTCCTTCCTGGAGCCCCGGGGATGAATGGGACCGGAAGACTGTTGACCTGATGACAGCTTCGGTACGATCTCGTTTTTATTTTCGTATTCTATCTGTAACCTGCCTCCCAGTTCAAGGTGTCCGAGCAAAGTATCAAAGAAGGCTTCGCGCGGGAGAAGTACCTAGGCCCGGCGATCTATACTTGGCTGTTCACCCACGCTGAGGATTATGTGGACAGTCCCAAAGACATTCCAGACGCGGTATTCACTCTCGACCACCTTCATGCCCGACTCCCGCCCCTTCTTAACCCCGAACTACGCAAAAAGCTCGAGAAGGAACGCAAAGAATCCCCACCATCCAACCACCAGAAGCCTCAGCCTTTACTGCGACACGAGCCTGTGGCTGACCCTCCCGTTCCATCCAGCTCCAGTACAGGGAAGGGCAAGGGGCAACAGGACCCATCGGTCAAGGTTAAGCAGGAAAAGGGGGTGAAGGAGAAGCAAGTGGCGCTGAAGGTGGAGAAGGGTAAGGGTGTTGTCAAAGAGGATAAGGGAAAAGGGAAGGAAGCGGATGGGCGTGACGACACAAAGTCGCAGGAGGCGGTTGAAGGGAAGGGTAAATCAGACAAGGGTAAAGGTAAAGAGCCTGTCAGAACGAAAAAGGGCGAGGAAGCTTCAGAGCAACGAGGGACGTCGTCGAAGACTACCACCGCAAAACACGTCACTTTCAAGCCATCTACCTCAAACAAACGGCCACCCACTTCCTCATCGTCGGAGGATGACACGCTTCCCGTTCCCGCTCCCAACGATGATGCCACTGTTCCACCTTCCAAGAAGGCCAGACGTGGTCCATCTCCTGTACGTGCTCCGCAATAATGTTCCCATAACGAATCTAACAGTATCCAAATTAGGACCCCTCTCTCTCGGCTATCAATCGCGAATCCTCCAAATCGGACTACCCTGAGGTGTCAGACGGAGATGGAGGCATTGAAGTGCGTTCCTCTGCCCTAACCCCTCTCATGTGAGGCTCATCCTGTCTAGGGATTCTGCCCTGATGAACTTCCCACAGGCAACATCCGTCACGACGTTGCCGAAGCCATACGCGTCTTCAAGCTGGTGTACAGAAAGATGGCAGTTGTCCAGGCAAACTATGACGCCGTCCTCGCACATTCCAACCAGACCGACAACGACCTTCGGGAACTCCAGAAGAAGAAGATCGAACCACTCCTCGCCCATTCGGAACAAGCCATCAACGACATTAGCGAACTAAGAAAGTACAAGGTCGATCCCATTCAGCTCCAAGCGCATGACCGAACCATTCAAAGCCTCAATGAATCCGTCGCCGATCTTACCAAACAGAACGCCGAGCTGAAGCACCAGGTCGAAAAGCTGTCCAGGGCTTTCCAGTCGCTTTCCGTCGCCGTGCGCTTTGCCTAATCTTCCTCCATTCCATGCGACGCTGACAATCTGCCGCATCTTTCAGATTTCCAACCGCACAGACCTCACTTTCGAACCGATTGACATCTCCAACGACGCGAACATGCAAGAAAGTCACCCCTCTTACTCATCTGTGGCATACGATCCACAGATGCTCGCATACCTCGGCAGCGGCGTCACTCAAGAACAACCTACCACGTTGACCAGCTCTGGTGTGCAAAACACCTCTTCCCACCACAGCACAGGGAGTACCTCAGGCACTACGACAACGTTTGGGTAGGGTAGACTTAATTTTTTCCTCTTCATCGCATACTCTAGAAAGCTATTTCGTATATTCTGTAAATGTACACTGTTTGTCTATTTCCTAATCTAATCTTGCCTATGAACGGCATTGTAAGGTCTCAGCGGAGACTTCGTTCTGTTAGGAGGGTGCTCGAGGCCTCAGTTCACCCGCATCTATAGCGGCGGATCCATGTCCTATGGACCTGGCTGAGCTGAGGCGCGCTCACACAGAACACATTCTCAGCGGAGCCTATGGCCTAGCGGGTGGTCCGCGTGCTATGGACGAGGCTCAGCTGAGATGCACCACACAGAGCAAAGTCTCAGCGGAGCCTGTAGCCAAGGCGATGTATGCCCATGGCTCAGCTGAGACTCGGACCCCAAACGGAGTGTTCGGCTATTCAGTGAGCCGAAATCCGTTCAAGTGCGATCAGCCAACGTCGAGCCGTCCGAGACTCCTTTTTCTTTCCTTGTCTGCCCCTCCTTCTCCACGTTGACAACATGTCCCCTACCCAAGTTCCTTCATTCGACCGCACTCTGTATCGCACCCAGTATAAAGTGGGCCCACTACTCGAGCAGGGGTTTCGATATGCTTTCTATGCTCTCAGTCTCCTCGATAACATGATAGATACAGAGAAGCGAGAGGTCAAGTCCGACCTACCGCTCCTTATTTGTGCTGAGCTTCAGCAAGCCGCCAACCAGGTTTTCGAGGGCTTCCAAAATGCCTGTACGTCTCTTTTTCCTAGCTGCCGAGCCCCAATTCACCGAGACAGTGCGAATGCCGTGGTCACTTGAGGAGTTCGAAGAAGCCTATGCTGAGTGCGGCGACAATGAGGAAGAGCTGGTTCGTCGGTGTCCTCCTCCTCAAGACCTCCACGACACCCCGAATAATCATGCCACGAGCCACTACACGCCGACCTTCTTCGTTGACAAAAATGACCGGCTTCTCTTTGCCTACGTGCCCGCCATGCTTAGAGAGAGTCGATGGGTATGTTTCCCTTCGATGATCATGCCTTAACACAGCTCATGTAGTCACAACAGCAAAATTTACTCCAGGCCACCACCCCAATCTTTAACCAAGCTTCACGAGAGCACAGCAAGTTTATTCGGCACAGCTCTCATTCGGTCAAGGCCCGTACATTCGGCCTGCAACCCGGAGTGTTAATACTTTATCCAGGTATTATCACGTCGTACAAATTCCCTGTGAGTGCAATCGTTTTCATCCCTCGATCAGACTCTGAAAACCTGTAGACCGTTCATTACCCCGAGCCTGCTGCTGCCTTCACAAACCCCCATATCCGTCCCCGTGTGTTCGAACTCCTCGACACCATCGACCCAGACACATTTGGCATCCTCTGCGCTGTCCTTGCTATGATCCACCCTGACCGTTTCCATGCCGCCTTCGAGATCCTCGAGGGACTCCACAACGGGACTATCTGGAGTGGCGACAAGTCTCTTCGCGAGGAAATCATGAAACGCTGGGGCTTCCCGTTCACATGTGTCGGGTTCTTTTCCAATCTCAAACATCCATATTGGGAGAGGAGTGATGTACTGAAAAATGACCTGGCACTCTATCTGTCCATGGGAAGTACGTCTCTCACCTCGTTCACAGTCCCCGGTCTCCACCGAAAATTCCACTTTGATCCAGGTACGATCTGTGTGGGATTCCCCCATGTTTTCCCGGTGTCTTGGAGCTCTAGCGAGGACGGCGACCAGCTCACATTTGTAGGCTCATTCATGGATCTGAGATTCGCAACTTCACGCCTCGTTCGGAATCCGCGCCCGATGGGTACCCGTGAATATACAGCATACGTAGACTACATGATTCGGAACGAGAGCCCGCCGTTGGATTGACCAGCATTTGTAATTACGACACTCCTAATCAATCGCTGTATCTTGAAAGCTTCGGCGCCTATGTTAGCGCCTAGTCTTCCCCTACACTTGCCCACACAATGTATTTAATCATATCCTCCGCTTTCAATACAAACTTGCTCCATATAAACTACGTGGAGGGTTCCACCAACACTATACGGACGACCTAGACTCCTTCTCCAATGTCTTTCTAAACGCTTCCCCCGCATTCAAGCCCATCATACGCCACATTTCCCCTTGCCTGTTTGCATATGCGACATGCCCGGGCGAGTCCTTCTTCAGTAGCGCCCAGCGACGACATTCCTCTTCCTTAAAAGAGAAGAAATTCGTCACCCACCCCATCTCCTCCCTCAACAGGATAAATTCTTCCTCCCACCTCTTCGCTCTCGATTTAGCCCTGAGCCAATTCACCCGATATACTGAGTTCATTGTTAGTTCTCCGTAGCCAGGTCACCCAAAGATTCGAACTCACATTCTTCCAGATAAGCGGAATTTTCGGAATCTTGTTCGATATTGAGATTCCAAATCCACAACATCGCCTTATTCCTTTCGCCTCGGGCATTGGGGTTGTAGACAGCGGTAATAGCCTGAGTGTCCTCTTTCCTGATAGCTCGATATCGCAAGAGAACGTTCCCGTCCGCACCTAACCGCTGCATCGCCCATCGTGCGAGGCTGTAAATCCGGACGTGTAGTGAAGGACATGGGTCACCCATGGGTCACTCAGGTCTGACCCTCACCCATACCCACCAAAACCTATACCCATGAGTGTGGGTGTGGGTGTGGGTCTGAAACCCATGGGTTTTGGAAGCATGGGTAGAGTGGAATTGTGAGTGATTGGAGTACAAATAGATATTGGACATAAATATTTAACTTAATAGAGTAGATAGCATCAATACAAGAGCAATTGAGGTCAAAATAGTTGCATACAGAAGCATTTTTCCCATTGGCACTTCAGACTCCAGTAAACCGTGGGTCAGGTGGGTTAGGTGTGGGTGCCGCAGAAGTGACCCACACCCACACCCACCTGACCCATACCCACCAACCCACAGGGTCAGCCCAACCCATGTCCTTCACTACGGACGTGCAGCCTGAGTTGTTTATCCACCCCACTAACAGCCGCATACCCTCGAGTCTTCTGCTTCTTCCCCTTGGCCAGCCGGACATTTGAACGATACAGGAAAGACTTGTGGCCAATCTCTGCACGAATATTCTCCAAAGTTTCCTCAGCCTGTGCAATGCGCAGCTGCAATTCCTTTTCCCGAGCGCGGTCGAGGGAAGGAAAGCCCTCTTGATGGAAGGATGAGGGTAGGGGTATGCGCACCTCTTCTATGTCGTTGTGGGTCACAGAGTATGAGTTGTCGTCTGGCCTGTTGTCCCCAGCACCCTCATCGGCGTCCAAAGCATCCCGAGGAGGTTCTTCACATTTCAAGGATCCGAAGTCAACCTCGGGGAAGAGAGTTCCGGCCGTCTCGTAGAACGAATTGACGTCTATCAGAATCTGTTCTCGGCGTTTCGAAACCGAGAGCTCTTGAAGATCTGTTTTCTCCTTCGGCAGACTTCGGACAAAAGCCTGGAGAGATAACCTAGCATTATTGATCATATATTAGCAAGTTCAAATGAAGAGACGAGGCACTCACTGAGCTTCCTGAATCTTGATCCCCAATGCCAGCCACGACGTGACACCCACACCTCTATCGATCTGTTGTTCTTTCTCCATCATGGAGGTTTGGGTCTTTGCTAGGGTGGGCGCTGTTTCAAATACGAGACTGAGTGGTTGAAGACCTGTAAACTGGAGATAAGGGAACACATCTTTCACTCTCTCTCTGTTGCACTTCTCCAACTGCGCGTTCCACCTGGCGACCTGCGAAGATGAGGCGGTCTCATTGAGAAGTTCAAAGTCTTCGGACGCCCTCATCAACTCGAGACGTGCGTGTTCCCAGCTCTTGCAAATCCGAGCCACTGGTCTGGAGGTTAGATCAGGTTTAAACGTCTCAGTGTACGCGACATACCGATTTTAATCATCTTCTTCCAATTTATATCTGCAAGAAGAGAGTCGAGTACCTCCATTCGTTGAGCCAAGGTCATCGTGGACGTGCTCCTGGCTAGTTCATTGACGACCGCCCACAGAGACTCCAAGATCTCTCCGGCTGCCATGCCCGCCCCTTCCATATACGTTAGGGAGAACCTTTGGTTGCAGGACTGCTGGTGTCCGTGAACATGGAATAACCCGATTGCGAATAAAACTGTAAGGTCCTCTGGAAGCTCCAGAGAATCCGATCCACTAAACCGTTGGAAGAACCGCTTTGAGTATTGGCAATTAATGTCGTATGCCAGAATGACTCGTGCGATCTTCTCGGTATGGGTGAGCTTGAGCGCTTGGGAGAACGCGAAGTCCATATTGACCTGTCTGTATTCGCTGTGTTAGCCCATTCTTCTGTGGGATAAATCCTTATTTACCTCTCTCCCTTTTGAAAGTCGACAACCGAGCCGGGGGCGAAGGCTCCATGACGCATACATGCGATGGCCCCAACGCCTGTCACGTCGCAGCCTTTGTGAAGCTTCGACTTGTCCGCAACTGCACGGTGCTCGTTGCATGTGGCAGGCTACGCGCTATGAGTGGAATACATCGGAAATGGTATACACAAAATCACGAACCTCTTTGGTCTCCCGGGTGTTGTCAAGATGTTCTGCATAGGAGTCCCGTTTTGTCATGTACCCTTCCCCGTTCTTCAGATACACGAGCGAGTCGTCATCCTGTCGGCCTTTGCGGTGAACGCAAGTGAAATTCCCGTCTGCAACGTAACTTCGCATGTATTTCCACTTCTCATCATCGTCTTCCCAGTTATCGGCCAGGTTGATTCCTGGTTGGGGGCACGCAGCACAGAAGAGCGCCAATTCGCCTTCTCCAGGATTCCTACCCATGTGACAGAACCCATTTCTCTTTAATTCCTTAAGCTTCCTCCATTGTCGACTAACCCTGCGAAGTTCACGAGTACGATCCTATTGAATGGGAAAGATATTGGACAAGCGAACATAACTCTGAGGGTGCCACCTACCGGGACTGAGTCAGGGAACGGCTCGTTGGTAAGCCGGCGAATCCTCGAATAATAGTGGTGGGCCGATGTGAAGCACTCGACCGTCTCGAGGAGGAACTCGTCAAGAAGCGAGAAGGTGAAGACTGTCCGAACAGACTTGGACGTCGAGGGGTAAAAGCCTTTACGCAGGAGTTGTATTTCGGGTTGGGGGGCATCAGGACAGGCGCAGAACAGAAATGGGAGGTGATGGACGCCGTTGGTATGGACAACAACGAGGACCCTACATCCCCTGATAGTCCTCTTTGCTGGTTTGGCCTGGTAAGTGAGGTCGATCGTCGGCCTTGGGTCATTCGTGGCATCCCCGTCCTCGTCAGCAGACGAATCTTCGAAATCGTCGTCGACTTCCAATGGCTGACATGCACTCGTTGGGCAGAGATTCACGGTGACGCCGGTTATCCATAGCCAGGAAGGGGTGAAAAAGGTACCGTTCAATTTCTCGACGCGGTGGAAAGGGTCGAGAATGTGTTCTGAACCGCAGCAGGTTTCGCAGTATAACGGGGTACCACAGCAGCCTTTACATCGCCACCAATCTGGAGACGTCAAGGTTCCACAGCGCGAGCAGGAGAGAGGAGACGGCGGCGACTCTCTACGAATGACCTCATCGAGGTATTGGGCTTGTTTGGGTACCCACTCAAGCATATAGTCGTGGGCGTCTAATGGACACCCAATCCGCCTGCGGTCAGATTGTATCCGAGTTGAGAAATAAAGATCCACTCACATTAACAGCTCCCTTTTTCGTGTTTGATTGACTACTGGTTAAGGTGACTTGAACACTACCAAAATCGTCCCCGAATAGGCGTGTTCGTTCATTAGCGCTCGCCTTCGTCGTTCGAGAGGGTTTCACTTTGACCGGTGATGGCAGCGCCGGAACCAATTTGGACTTGATGGACCTCTTGGTTTTGAAGACCTTTCCTCGCATGAGCACCACAGACCCCGTTGAGGGAAGGATCTGCCCTTTCTTGACCATTGTGCCGCAATCAAGAGGTTGAGATGAACATCGATCTGCCTTTCACGATCCTAAAGTTGGGACGGGCCGTCACCGGATCAGATCTCGTCTATTTGATCGAAACGGGAAGGTTAGTCGTCCCTATTTTTCTTTCTCTGTTCTCTTGCACCCGAAGTGCTTTACTTCGCACAACACTGTGTAAAGGTCTATGCCCAACGAATCCCGTGATGATGCTGGCACTGGGCCCTCGAGACCCCCTGCTGGGGGTCCAAGCTCAAGCGCCGTGTTCACCTTCATGCCATCCCAGGTCGCCTATCTGCGGGAGGCGATGGAAGAGTACCGTGAGTTGAACGGCGCTGGGATAAAGGCCAAGTTTGCTACCAATGTCGCAGACACTCTCATCCGAGAGATCCATGAATTGTCTGGCGTAGACTGTCCACAGGTCGGGTCATGACCCTCTGACCCCAGGGTCGACCTGACCCAACCCTAGAGGGTCAGGGTCAAGGGTCGGTTGCTTGCTGACCCTGACCCTGGGGTCGGCCCGGGGTCGACCCGGGTCGACCCTACCTTAACCAAGGGGTAGAAACTTGGGCAAAATTACACATGTCAGAAGCCGAATTGTATAGGAATCTCTTCTAGTATTGCATAGAGTAATTTGGATAATATAAGTACACTCTAAGTGTATGTTTTATCAGCATGAATGATGAAAATGGTCCTATAATCTTACTCAGAATAACTTTTTGACTGCTGGGCACCCCATCAATACCAGATATCTTGCTTATAGTTCAATCCAAATGACATAGCACTGGCCTAAACATGAAAAATAGATGAATAAAAACAGAAATAAGCATCAAAAAATTCAAAATCTAATTGACCTAAAAATTAGGGTCGACCCGGGGTCGACCCTAGGGTCAAGGGTCAGGGTCAGGGTCACTAGGTGCCGACCCGACCCTAGGGGGGTCAGGGTCAGGGTCAGGGAAAAAGTGCCGACCCTGACCCGACCCGACCCGTGGACAGTCTAGTCTGGCGTAAAGCCGTCAGACAGGAGGAAGGCGCTGCTAGAGCAGGTGAGTAACCCAGACCGCCTTTGTCAACACCGTGTAACACGAACTGGATCTAGGCTGTGACCCAGTGGTTCGAAGACAATGGGAGGGTGGATATCAGGAAACCTAAACGCATGTGGGCGTTTCGATGGAACGCTCGACGGGTATTTGGATCTATCCACTCCGGCATAGTCAAGTTCGTCGCCCAACTCCTCCTCGACAACAAACCGATCCCCAACCTGCGCAAACTATATGATGAAGAGGAGGCTTTTTTGGCCAGAGAAGGTATCGACAACAACGACATGCTGGGCGAAGAGGAGCAGGAAGAGTATGTTATGGGCAGCCTAGGAGAGAGTGGGGAGGAGGATGGGGATGTAGAAGACGAGGGGATAGAAGAGACGCCCAAAAGAAAGAAACCGGGGAAACGGGAGAGGAAGAAGGGAAGAGGGGGTGGGACGAACATGCCCACATACTTTGTGACGTACCAGGACGCCATAACCCTTTTCTGGACGGTGCTCACGCCCAAAGAGATCGAGAAGTACGAACATATCTGCATGGAATGGAGGGAAGTCGGGCCAAGGCCTCAACCGCCACCCCGACTACCTCCAATCCCAAGTCCTCTGCGACTTCCGATGGCAAATCATCTACCAAAGGCACCAAGCAGGCAGCCTCATCGCAACGGAAGGCTTCGAAAGCGGACGAATCCTCGAAGGCCGATAAAACATCGACCCAGGAGAAGGGTGCTGGAAAGCGGAAGGGGAAGTCGGGCGTGAAAGAGGCGAAGACTGGCAAAGGAAGGGCAGCCTCCAAGTCAACGAAGAAGAACCCGATGGCGAAGCAAGTGGGAGGCGGTGGGGAAGGGCGGGAGTCATCGGGTGGCTCTGACGAGGAGGAGGAGGAGGAGGAGGAGGAGGATAGCGGAAGTGACGTGGACGACTACGACGGGGGAGCTTCGCGGAAATCGGTCAAGAATGTGCCTCGACGCAATACCCGTCGAAAGGTCACATCTAAAGCGATCATCGACACCAGTACCGAGGAGTCTTCGGACACCGACTCGAGCGACAATGACTACAGCCCCAGTGGAAGCTCGTACAAACAAACATCTCTTCAGGCGGGTGGTCACCCTACACGGAACAGTGCATTCGGTGATGCTACAGGTAGCGGGAACGAGATCGAACAGCCCAAGCTCCCAGCAGACGATGCCTTGCGGGGGTCGGACACCCAGGTTGTCCCAATAGGCGCTCCGGGGAAAACAAATCCCCTCACGCTGCTAACCGCTGAACCCACTGTTCCTCAAAAACGCGTTGCGGACAACAATCAAGACGAACAAATCGCGGAGAAGAGACCCAGGACGGACGCGGATCCGAGTTCAGCTATCGCGGCCACGACAGTTACTCCTGTCCTCAGTGCGAGAGAAGATGGTTCCAACGGCCCAAGTGCTAGGACGGGGCCCACTCATCATCCACTCCAGCAGACTGCTTTTGCCGAACAGGCCTTGCCCAGCGGATCCGGGTCTCATCAACAATTTCAGCACCCTCCTCTGGCGGAGCAGATGGCGTCACGGGACGACCATGCCCTCGGATTTGCACATGGTCAGCCTCCTCGGGCGTACGGCGACAATCCTAGTGCCTGGGCCCCTCTTGCGACGAATGACGAACATGCGGAGGAGTCGATTGTCTCAACCCATGACGCCAGCCGCGGTTCACATACGGCTCTTCCACCTCGTCCTCAGTGCGTGCCTCCTCATGGCCAACCCCTACATACCCAGCTTCGTCAGCAGACCCTTCCCACCCATGGCCAGCCCCCGCCCCAACCGACGCTCCAAAGTCAGCATCATCGTTCCCTTCAGGCTCCACCTACCAGATACCCGCCTCAGCCGCCTATTCCATCTCAACCTCCATTACCCCCTTCGCAAAGACCTTCCCATCCATCCCAGCCCGTGCAGGGTCCGTACCAAGGCAATTGGGGTCATCATCAGCCAACTAATCCTGCGTGGCCGCAAGGACAGTACCCAGCTCAATGGCAGTCGAGTGGTCCGTTCCAAAACCTTCATTCAAATCAAGAGTCAATGTCGCTCGAAACTCGCCCGGACCACTTTCATTCATCCATGTCGTTTGGAGGCCGCCCACATCCCAATGCGTCCGCCCAATGGGCTCATATGCAGGAATACTCCGACCCTAGATATGCTTCATATGCTCCGCTGTCAAACCCATACCAGTCCGCTTATCACCAGGAACAGGCAGCTCGGGGCCAGCAGCCAGCATTTGAAGTGGAGGCAGGTCAACGCGGTCATGTTTTGTCGCACACCCCATACGACGCGCATTACAATCCCAACGCTATAGGCCCATCTCCCCCCGGGGACCGGATTTCACAGAACCCGCTCCCGCCTCATTAGCTGCAACTGACTCGCTCATTTATCTCAGTAATCTTCTTGTAATCTTCGGTGAAAATGTACATTAATCTACTACTCGTGTTTATTGCCAAATACATCTTGATTTTCTTGAGCTTCAGTGGGTTATATTAATAGGGTACCCGATATCTGTGGTGAAAACATATCATTTGTCTTTCCAATTCAAAACTAAACGTTAAACCATTGTATCCTGTAACTAAACCTTTCGTTTCCTTCGAGATAATAAGGACAAACCACATCACTGTGTTAGTTCAAAACAACAGTAAATAAGCCCCACCCTTCCTCCCCGTCCCTCGCTGCAGGCAACTTCCATCTCTGCCGCCTCCCCCACTGGACCGCCCACCTTACACCTCTCGTCGCTCCGTTCTGAGTCGGCTTGCATCGCCTCATCCCCCGATAACGACGTCCAAAACACGATTCGAACACGCCCTGCGAAGGCATGCACCGCATCTAACCCGACGCCCCGCCGCCGCATGCGCCCATGCGTACTGAAAAGCACCTGTCCTGCGGTAAGCATTAAGCTCTGCATTCAATTTGTTAGCGCTAACTTTGTCTCTGTGTTCAGGGCCAAGGACATATCATTGCGGTATCTCCACCCAATCCTTCAACCTACGGACACTAACCACATCTGCCACCACATCTGCTATCTACACGTAGGACACCGTATACGAGGATCGACTGACGCTACCGCCGCTACCACCACCATCACCGACGTGCCTGAACCGGCGTTCCAAGGACATATCCGATAGGTCATAGATACCCCATGTCAAGCCTCGAACGCGCTCGAACAAGACTGTTCTGGTGAGCGGCAATCTCAACACCACTCGACAGGTGAGCAGAGCCTCCAGCCGCGCTGTATCTTCTGTACTGTCGCTATCTCCTTAGTATTGATCACCCAGCTCGCCCTTTCTTCAGTTCCTCTCCCTAGTACCCCCTCATCCGCCAGTCTCTTGTAACTCGTGTAGCTTTCAATACAGTGTATACACAACTAATGCTTACCCGTTGAAGGGTAAATATTCTTGTGAGCCAGAAGTCCATGGACAGATACCCTCTGGATACAGAGAATTAGAACACAAGCGACGGTGATGCGCTGACTAGCACAGAAAGCACAAAGAAGAGCAAGAAGACAACCGGTGGTCCCGAATCGAGTGGAACTTGTTGTGAGACAAGTGACACGAAGATGAAGACCGACGGCCGAATCTAAAGACTTTTAGGTACTGTCTGTACGTTGGCACGCAAGTTCGATGGGGTTGTTGTTTTTAGTAGACTAAGTTAACGAGGAGAAGACTCTCTGACTCGTATAGAACGGTTTTTAGGGCTTTAGAGCTTTGAAAAGGCTCTTGACTTTATACGGATGGTGTTTGGTATTTTTGTTGTGCTCTACACACAAGGGAAACACTAAGTGCGACTCGTGACTCGATTTAAACACGACTTAGACTCGAAACTCGAATTTGAACTCGAAAAATACGTAAACTCGTCCCGGCGGGATCACTCGTTGACTCGTTTTTAAAAACCCGGACTCGTGTATTCACGCGCAAATTCTAACTCGACTCTGACTCGCTAACTTGTTCACTCGACGCTCGGAGACTTCCTCTTTATTTTACTGAACGACTTGTGTCGATCAGGACAAGATATATAATCGAGTCAAAGGGGTATCTATTGATTCTTTTGCCCGGCGGGCCTATATATATAGTACAACTTGTTTGACTACGAGCTGCGAAATAAAGACTAGCAAAGACTATAAAACAAGCCGAATTCGTGCACAGGATACAAACGATAAGAGTAGAGAGACGGAGCGGAGGTACGAGAGAATCAGAAATACAAAATAGGAAGGAAACGCGACAAAAGAAGCCCCGGCGGTGTCGTGCCGAGTATGCCCATAGGCGTCTATTGATGCGCTGTTGAAGCGCGTGAATTTTGGTAGTTCCGTCCCGTCGGACGGAACCAATGTGTGGTGGGAAACTCCATTGTTACTCCGTGAAGATGCTTCCGCGGAAACAGATGGTATACCCTTTTTGTAAACACCGCCGGCGGGCGGCGTATGGACTCATCGTTCTGTCCCTTCTCTCTGTACTACTTCTTTTCAGTTGACAGGTCATGGGACTGTTAGTACCCCGTTTCATCTGTCCTGGAGAGGGCACCTGTCCAACGGAATAGAACATCTCGTGTGATCCGTTCCTGGTCCCGTTGTTCTGGTTATCTTATCTCGGCTTCTATCTTATCGATCTCGTGCCTAATCCGTAGAGGTCCCCTTAGCTTTCCGCGACTGATGGCTGATGCCGACCGTCCGGCGGCGCTTATGGGCGTTTCCTCTTAGGGTACTGACAGGCGCTGGCGCTAAGTGTCATCGTTCTTGCTAAGTGGCTACTAACTTTCTAGTCGATTTGAAGTCGATCGTGCACTCCCATGGATAGTCTTGCTCCCGGCGGTGAGGACTTCGTGCAAAATTCTCACTTCCGTAGTTCGATCTTCAATCGGTCCAGTACACATCCTTAACCCGTCAATTAATACAGTATCAACGATGCGTTACATTCAACCTCTTTCGGAGTCGTTCTTAGAGCTCGACTTAGTTGACGACTCTGGGCTCGGTCTCAACTCATACGACAGAATAAGTGACCGCCGGTTATGAAAAACACAGTGCCTTAGGGCTTTTCAGTCACTTATCGAGATGTACGTTTTTACCAGACGAAATTAGTCCGGCGGTGTGTTATTCGCGATTTTTGAAGGGTCAGACGACCCTCGGGCGTAACATCTCCCCCCAACTTAGAATGAGGACTGTCCCCAGTCAGATTCTTGTCGAAGTACCAAGAACTTCGACATATACGATCCGTCACTCCTCTTGACATCGACTTCTGAAATTCTTCGCCACCTTACAGGAACTCCAATTCACTTTTGCTAGACTAGCCCATCGTCCCAAACTTGGACTTGTCGTGATACGGTGGTGTTTTTGTGATCTGGCGCTTAAGTGGGCTCTTGAATCTGCCGCCGTTACGACAAGGCATCAAACGTTGCTTTCGAACGTACTTTGGATTGACAATTTCGCTTTCCTACTTTCTCTGATCTTTCTGCCCTTGACTTAGATGAGTAGAGCGTTAGATTCTAGTGGGGTTTGATACCACATATTAAGGGTCAAGCTGTCGTGGTTTGACTCCTGTTAGGGTCTATCACTTTCCTTTTTGGGAAGTACCAGCGTTAACACCTTCCCCACCTCTTCTCATGAAGTCAGTCCGCGCTCCTAGAGGGATTATCCGCTCGGTGTCGTTCTTTGGCCTATATATAGAGGACGACCGCCGGTCTTCCCTTCTCCAAGCTCCTGGCTTACTGTTGTACTGTGCTATCTTTCAACGATGTCCACTCCTCAACCTGCTACTCTCTCCGGCTGCGAGGCATTCTTCTCGCCTCAGCAGTTCCTCATCCAAATCGGCGACCAACGTCTCCAAATTGACGACAACGCTGAAACGTTCCGTCTCTTTCGTTCTTCCCCTTATCTTCGACAGTGCTGGAATTTCATCGTCGACCACCCTCAATCGTTTCCTCGGCCAATTCAGGTTCGAGGAGGCGTTTATATATTCCCCTGAGTGGGACTTCTTATCTTTCGCCACTTATAACGACTTAGGTGAGTCTTTGTGCTGTTTCTTCAAAGCTTTCTGTCCTCTGACTTGACTTTTCAGTGTATCTTACAGAGGTTGCCCGGCGGGGCATTCGCTGATGGCGGTGAGGGCCTACACCATGGCCTTCATGACTGTCTATCAAGGCAATGACGGTCCCCCTGGTCATCCTCGCTACCCTCTTACTGCACCTTACTCCTGGCGGGCCTGGGCTGAACCTGTCCACCGAAATATGGGCATTCGTCGAATGATGAACGTCGTCTTTACCGACCCCCAGATGGCTATCCTAAGGTTGACCCGTCCTATTGTTCCTTCGGCGGTTCGTCTTACCTTATCTATCTCTTCTCGGCTACTTACTTACTATTCTTTTGTTAGGACGCTGAGATGCCGTTCCTCATCCCTCGTCGCCTTCGTGACAACACTTTACGAGGATGGAGACTCATCTCTCCTCCAGCGTTGCCTATGGATTGGGCTACTTGGAGGGCAGATCCTCACTATCAAGTAAGTTTCTGACTGTCCCGGCGGGTGACGTATTACTGAGGGGATCCAATATCTAGCACTGGCACATCTATATCGATGTGGCCGTCTCTTTTGAAGAGGCTTTGGCCAAGTACAGGCGGGAGCGAGCTGCATGGCTCGCTGACCACACCTCGCCTCCTCCTGGTACCCCTGTTATTCGTCATCCTCACCCTCAACTTCCTCGTCTTACTGTTCGTCCTCGCAACTTTCCGCCGGGCGTCGTTCTGCCGCCCACTGCTCTCTCTCGAGGGGAGGGACGCGAATCTGCTCCTGCCTCCCTCTCGCCTTCTGGTACTTCGAGTCTGGAACGTCAAGTCTTTGGTACCAGCTCGTCAGTCTCCCAAGCGGCTCCTGCTTCTTCAGTGCCTCCTGTGTCTACTCTGGGTAAGTAGGCTCTTCTTTCTTCTTTCGTTCCTTTAACTGACGAGTTGACGACTCCCTAGACGACCGTCGTTCCGTGTCGTCCTCTGTGGCCGCGTCTGGTACGGGTCTTGACGACGGGGACGCTGTCGACGAACTCGACCCTTCGCCTAGCGGCGAAGATGTGCGTCAAGAGGCTCCTCGAACCCCTCGTCGATCTCGCTCCCTTCAGGTGTCTCCTAAGACGCCCAAGACGCCCGGCATCCCTCCTATTCCTGCGACTCCTTCCTCCCGCAGGGAAGATGTGCCTATTCCTGGTCAACCCGCCGTCTACGGTCCTTCTTCCTTCCCTCGTGCTCCCAAAGGTCCTCAAGCGAGTACGCGCTATACCGGCACTGGCCCGCGCAACCTTGAGTCGATCGATGGAGAGCTTTTCCATCCCCCTTCCGTTGGTTTCAACCCGATCGTCCGCCGGGATGGCGTCGACGATCCTACGGGTTTCCTGTCCCAAGGGAGGGACACTACTCCTCTCGAGCTTCAGTTCTCACAGAGGACTGGCGTCTCCATTCAACACCTGAGCCGGGAGGAACGCCAGGCGCACTACTTGCGTCCACCAGTCCCTCCTAAGGGCTCCCCTTCCTCTTCGTCTTCGTCTTCTTCGTCTAACTCTGAAGGGGGCTCGTCGGATGCTGGAGACGCTTCGTCTCGCTCCTCGAGCAATCCCTTCGTCGGATCCCTTCGTCGCAACATGCCTACCGCGCAACGTCAGACTACCGACCTTCGCAACATCCTCTACCAGAACCTTACAGGTATCATGGGTTCCCGGCGGTTGTTGTCCGACCATGCCTTGGTAAGTTGCCTTTCTCTTTTCTTTCTCTTTAACTTCTTACTAACTTAATACCCTCCCAGGTTGTGGGCCCCTGCGCTAGGTGTGCCTTCTTAGGCATCCCTAGGTGTGAGTACCGTGGTCCTGGTCTTAGCTGCGGCAACTGCGGTCGAGCGGACAAGCCATGTCCGTTTTCGTTGAACATCGACGCTCGTCGCGGCCTTCGCAACCAGCTGGCGGGTGCAGCTGAGGGATCTTCTCATTGTAAGTCCCCTCGTGACCTTCTTTTCCTCCGCCGGTACTGATTATTATGTCTTACTCTTTAGACATTGACACTGTCGTGCGCGACATCTTGCACCAGTCTAACGTGGTGCGAGATTCGCTCAATCAGTACCTCACCCACTCCCTCCACCTTTACGAGCTTCACGCTCGTCTCCTCTCGGCCATTTATCGTTTGGAAACGTCTGAGGGACCCGAGGCCATCGTCGTCGAGTTTTTCAACAACGACTTCGATGCGTACCTCGAGTTTCGCTCGATGTTTACCTTCGATAATTTCCTCGTGGGCGCCGACGGTAGCACCGTCAACAAGGCCGAGCTTGTCCAGCGTATGGACGAGCTCTTCACCCGTTCGCGTCGGGCCTCCGGCGTACCCATCCCTGACGACGAACTCCTGCCTACCGTCGCCAACCCTCCTCACGCTCCTTACGTCTTTGGTTCGTTCATTGCGCAGGAGTTCCCGATGGCCAAGGACGGCCGTCTCTGGTCCCCGTCGCAACTCGATCGTCCTCTCGACGACGAGTTCGACGATTTCCTCGATCAAGACGCGTCCTCTCCTCCCGCGTTCGATCCTCTTGTCGACCCGGCGGACGGTGGTCCCGCTCCGAACGACGAAGATGACTGTAAGTCATATCGCTCTTTTTTTTTTTTTTTTACTATCTTACTCCTACTAACATTGCTTTCTAGTCTACGACGATCGTACTGGCGTAGCTCCCAGTGCTGACGTTATCATTGGGGACTCTCTTGGTCTCTTTTCGTCAGAGGAGTCTCCAGAGTGGCCAGGCATCGAGGGTTCGGCGATGAACGTCGACGAGAGGTCTAGCTCGGCCCTCTCCTCTGCTCGTTCTGGTGGTGGCGCCTCGTCCTCGAACTCAAGCGACGAGGGAGACCTTTCTGGCTCCCCCGAATACTAAGTTCGTCGTTTTCTTCTTCTTTTTCCTTCTCTCTTTTCGTGTCTCTCGCTCGTTTCTGAGAGACATTTCTTCTTTCTATTCTGGCCGCCGGCAGGGGAGGCGCTTATTGGGGACACTCGTATTTATTTGTTTTTCGCACACTGCTTGATTTTGTATACTCATGTCCTTCATACGCTCTTGTATATTTTGGATTACTACACTGACTTTTAGGTAGTCATATTAGTGTAGCTTCAAATCCAATTGTTTGGTTATCTCTACTGCCGGTATCCTATCTGAGACTTAGTGTGATTTCTCGAAGCGGTGAAATTGCCAACCGTTCGGCTGAGTTGCCTTCTGGGGATCATCTTAACCCATTCGGATTGTGTCCGCGGAAGCAATTCTCAAACTAAATGGCAATGTGGGCGTTTGCCAAGCCATCAACCCTTCCGGCGGTATTGCCAATTCGGGATATTCGACTTTGCACAAATTTCTAAGGAAGACTCATGTTTTTCGGTTTTGGGGCACGTTCTGCACCACCGATTTTCGACTGTGAGATTGTGGTCGTGTCGATTTTTCCTTGAACACGTCTACCAATAGAAATTCCCTAAAACTGAGAGGCTTTTTGCTATAAAACCCGCCGGTTTCTTGGTCGAGTCTCTTCAGCCACCTCCTCTGGTTCTATTCACCTTTCTCATCGCTCTATTACTCTCTTCTTCGTCTTTTCGATTCTCTTCCTCTCTCTGCTATCACCATGTCTTCTCCCACCTCCACCGTCTTCCAGGAGATCCTCGGTTTCGACCCCAAGGTTCCTCTTGGTCTCCCAGTGCCGGCCAAGTCTATCCCGCCGTCCGTGTGGGATGGCATGAAGCGCATCTACGTCGACGATAACGCTAACGTCGCTTGTGGCATCCACAAGCTCACCGGCGTTCACCTCCGTCTTCGTGCGATCGCCAAGGAAGTTATTCCTTTCAGCATCCTTAAGGAGTACAAGACGGCTGCCCTTGAGCTCGTCTCTTACATGGTGAGTCTCTTTTCTTTGCTTACTCGTTTCCTTTCTACTTACGCCTTTCTTTTAGTACCCTAAGCGTCGCCTCTACGGCGGGCAGATGGCCTACACCGCCCTCGTTCAGAAGCAGCTTCGCGTCATGTATCCGGCGCTGAAGGTCTTCGTCGAGTTCTGCGGTGACAAGGACATCGGGCTCGACGTCCCGGCGGAGGTCTCTCACCACCTCGCTTGGTCTGGCGAGGCGGTGAAAGCTCCCACCATCCCCCTTCCTGCCGATGCTGACTCCGTTCGACGTCAGCTCGGCATTCCATAACATTAAAAAGCTCGCTACTGGGTCTTCGACTCAGGAGGAGGAGGCTCCTACTCCCAAAAAGCGTAAGTCCTATTCTCTTTCTACTACTATCTTCGCTTATCCCTTCTTTCTTAGGTGGCCAAAACAACCCAAGTCCCCCGCTATCATTTACGATTCCGACGTGGTAAGTGTTTGTCTCTTGCCCTTTCTATTCCTTACTGACTTATTGTTTTCAGGAAATCGTCGGTACTGAAAACGGCGGTCCTGGCACTGCTTCCACTTCAACTTCGTCGACTCGTGGTGGCAAGGTCGTCGCTCGTGGTCGAGTAAGTTCTTTCTTCTTCCTCTCTTCGTTTCGTTACTTACTCTTTGACTTTACAGGGTGGCCGCGGTGGTGGCCCTTCTCGCTCTCGTACCACCGCCGGTGCTTCTGCTGCCGTCGTACGAGTCCCTTACTACCTCGTTCCGAATCTCGACTTATCATCTCCCGCTTTTCTCAAGGCCACTCAGCTGGGTAAGCGCGCTCGCGTTTCGCTTGACACCAAGGCGCTCGAGGAGGTCAACAAGAACGCTTTGGCCTCCAAGTATCCCAACTTGTTCCCCGACGGGATGCTCGTCAAGACTGGTAAGTCATCCGTCATCTTCTGTTTCTTACTCTTTTTACTCACTCTCTTCTTTTTAGCCGACCACTTCGCCGTCAACAACGAGTGGGTCAATGGTGTTCTGTCTCAAGTACAGAACATCTTGGCCAACTACTCTGACGCCGTCAACGTCGGTTCGTCGACTCGTGCGACGCTGACTGACATTCGTTCTGAGATCCTCCGGCGGGTCCACCTTCTCAGTCTCGACGTTCGATTCCTTGAAGTACTCTTCGCTGAGTATGATAGGATCCAGGCCCATCTGGAGAAGGAACTCCCTCCTCTCTGAGAGAGAAGGATCTTCCTTCTTCTTCTATGGAGTCTCCTGCTTCCCCTCCTCCTCTTGAGGCGGAGAACACTCTTGGGGGCGACGTCGATGCCGCCGGTGACGTCGATATGACTGAGGCTTAGCCTCTTCTCATTTTTGGGTCTCGTTTTGTAGTAGTATTAGGTTTTTGTTGCGATTATTCGCTTTTTCCCTAGTACTACTACTATATTGAATATCATCATGCTTTGCACCCTCTCTATCTGTGTGTGAACTCCTCCTAAGTGCTCTAAGTTGTCTTAAGTCTTTTCTAAGTCTTCTTGACTTGGAAAATCGAAAAATTTTAATGTGAACTTTAGGTTAATGTTTACTTGGTCTTCAGAATGTACTCTTTTTGAGTTACATTCTTTCGCCCTATTGGTACTCCTCTCCCCCCAACTTAGAAATATCAACCGTCCTCGGTTGAGCTTCCCAAGTCGTCGAGATCGTTGTCCTCATTCACCTGTTCGCTTCGTCTATTCCCTTTAGGCATTCCTTCGAACGCTATGTCGTCCGCCGGTTCGCCTTTTCGTCGCGAAGACACTAGTTTGTTCAACTCTGCCGGCCCTAGGTCGATGCTCTCGTGAATATTTCGAGAGTAGCTCAATCTTCTTTCGTGCGTGGTAAGGTAATAGCCTAAATGCTGCCACTACAGACTGGTATACTGACCCGTCTATTTCGGCAACTATGTAGGCGCCTCCTTTGTTTCTATTCAGCACTACGTACGGACCGTTGTACTTAGGTTTTAGCTTTCGATCAAGGCTATCCTCAATTGGGGAGTTTCTCATTATTACGAGGTCTCCTGGCTTGAAGTTGTAGTCTTTAATCGTCCGCCGGTGTTCAATCTCGTACTTGGCTACTCTATCTTTCTTCGCCTGGTGGATCTTACTTCTCACTGACTCAACGAAGTCTCTATGCTTTGCCAACGCCTTAGCTCTTCGCGCGAGCAAGTCTTCTGTGGAAACGAACGATTCGGGAGGTTCGATCAGCCAGGTCACTTCTTGTATGTCAAGAGGTGTTACTGGTTCTGCTCCTGTTACCATATAAAACGGCGAACACCCAAATCTTTTTCTTATCGTGATTCTGTCCGCCCACATAATGTGAGGGAAATACCACTTCCACTTAGACAAATTCCCGGCGGTCACCTTGGCTAGCATATTTACTACGTCGAAGTGAGGCCTTTCGATTGTCCCGTTTGCTTGAGCGTTGTAACCCGTTTACTTGAATGCCACGGATTCCATACTTCTCTTCTAACCAGCCAACAGCCTTTTATGAAAGGTCCACCATTATCTGTCACTATCTTTCTGATGCAACCCCATCTTAAGATTACATCTTCGAACAACCACTTGCCAATAGTACTAGCATTTTGCTTTTGTAAGGCTTTCCCTTCCATCCACTGTGTCAATGCACACCTTCCGTGAACTATGAATTTGCACTTATCGCTAGGAATACTCATATGAATCACGTCGGCGTGTAAGACTTGAAATATAGATGGAGTTTCCGTTACCGTCGGGGGTATTCTCATGAACAATTTTTGACGGATTTGACAGACATGGCAAGTTCTCGTATACCAGCCTACGTCCCCGTCTAAGTCTGGCCACCAAAACCGTTTAGCTAGCAATTCCTTAGTAGCATAATGTCCTCGATGCCCTGTAGCGTCATGCGCTGTACGCATCAAGTACATCCGATTTTCTGGATAAACGACTATCTTATGTTCACCATTTATTCCTCCGACGGAAAAGCCTTCCATCTTTCTTAGAGAAATGCGTACTAAACCTAGCGAATGCTAGGTATTCCGCGTCGCTCATTCCTTTTGGTCGAACTGAAGGGTTTTCTAACCACTTATCTACAATCGGTATTTTTCTGTCGATCTCTTTGATAAGCGGGGTGCCGGCGGGACTCTCCATCGTATTCTTGTCGAAGTTTAGGATCCTCCTTTAAGGATAAATCTGGCAGTACTTCCACATTTACGAATTGAGTTTCCATTCTTGGCCTTAGTGACCACACCTTGTCCGCCACTGCTCTATCTAACTCCAAATCTTCTTCAAAATCTGCGATGTCTTGAAGATATCCCCCACGAGTATCGATTTCGTGCTTGAACTCTTCGAAGTCCAACGGTTCTGGGTCGTCGGGGTTTGGTTTCCTGTACCCAGTGAGTCCGCCGGTCTCTTCTTCCGAGTGATCGTAAGGAGTCTTTGGCTTATCATCCGGGTGTGGAACTCGACGTGACAGACCGTCGGGTATCGCAAACTTACTTCCAGCTACATGTTCCAAGGTGAAATGGTACATGAGTATGGATTCGATCCATCGATTTATAGTCGCATTTGGTCCATTTCCAGCATTTTGTAACATGCCTTTAATGTACTTAGCGTCCGTTTCGACAATCAATTCTCTACACCCAAGTAACCAATACCTATTCTCTTCTAAGGCTCGCATCAGGCCAAAGAGTTCCCTCTTCGCTTGACCATACCTTGCTTCTCTCTCACTTAGCGTTGTAGACCCGAATCTAGCATAGTGCCACTTATCAGGGTCATCGTCATCCTGGACGGATACCACCCATCCTATGGCTTTGTACGACGTATCTACTGATAATTTTAAGGGCACATTCCTGTCGTAGTCTATAGCCTTCAATACTGGTGCAACTCGAATGGCTTCCTGTAAATCTGCCATTGCTGCCGCCTGTTCTGGTCCCCATCTAAATGGTACTTCTTTACGCGTTAGTTCTTGGATAGGCTCTGCCCGGCGGGCATAATCCTTGATGAACATTCGCAAAGTTCCTAGTACTCCTAGGAAAGATCGTACATCTGAAACGTCTTTACATGCTCCCCACTTAAGGATTGCATCTGCGCGTTCGGGATTAACTTTCCTTCCTTCGTGAAGTACAAAGGTGTCCTACTACTGTAAACTCGTCTGCCAAAATGATCGACTTCTTTCCCTGAAAATGTCCCTCCACAATACTTCATACGCTGCATCACTCTGTTTACGTCATTTAGATATTCCCATACGAACCGCCGGATACCAGGATTTTCAGGAATGGTTTCATACCCTCCTTTTCCGTCTTCGTACCTCGTTGCTGGTCCTCGCGTAGGAACATCGTCAATATACGGCTTCGTGACTGCAGGAATCTCGTCTTGTAAGATATGAGTTACATCGTCATGGAAGATTGGTACCGAGTTGGTCCATCCCATTGGTAGGGTAACCAAGCGCATCGCTCCATAAGGTGTTTGGAACGTGGTAAGGTCTCTGTACTTTTCGTCCAATCGTCTCTCATCGTAACCTACGAACAAGTCCATGCAACCTCCACAAGCTCTACCGGCGAAGTGATTTGCCAATTCTTCTGTTGCCGGCGGGATGCCTGAGTGCGCAATCGTAACTGCGTTAAGAGGCTCTAGACTATGTACAATTCTCAGACTTTCACCATCTTTCTTAAGTACGCAGAACCACCTCGAGCTATAACTCGAGTTCGAAGGCTCATACACGCCTGAATCTATCTTCTCCTTGATAATCTTACATACTTTATCCATAAGCCCAGGTGGGATTGGTCTATTCCTCAATACCCACGGTGTGTGTGGTACCGTTGGGATAGGGACATCAGGGAAAAACTCTTGTCTGAATCTCCCTTTTTCCGCATCTTCCCAAGCGAAAGCTATGTTGTGTACACCTATTAACCAGTGTAATAGTTTCCGCTCTTCTGGCCAAATGAAATCACCGCCGTGGACCTTATCCATGGCTTCCTTTCTCTCTGTGGTGTATCTTCCTTGGGGTGTGAATTCCGGCGGATTTGTAGGTAACTTAGGCAATTCAGCCAGTGGGTTCCCTATAATCTTCCGAACAATTCTAAACTCCTCTGCTAGAGTCCCCAAGATGGGTCTTACTTTATCTGCCACTTTCTTATACTTCTTTCCTGTAGAGACACCTTTAATTTTTGGTTTAAACGTTAGGGTTCCCTGCTACTACTTCGTCTTTGTTCTCGCTGGAGGTTGTTGACGAAGTCTTAACAGAATCCTCGATGATATCCTCTTTTAACTGTTGATAAATTTGTTCGAAGTGTTTTATCACAGTATCTAACATCATGACTTCACCGACGGATTTGTCTCTTTTGCCTGTCCTGACTTGTTGCAAGAAAGCTTCGACCTTTTTAGCGGCTTTCTTGTTTTCCACCTCCCTAGTTAATGCTTCTTGAATAAACATTAACTTCACGTCTTCTTGGCTGAACTTTCCACTTTTATGGCCGGACTGGAACACCTTTTCGACTTTAATCTCTCCAGAAGCTGTCTGTTCAAAGACGACTGCAAGCTCTCCTACATCTATTGATGATTCATCGAGTTCTGAAAAGACCGCCGGTTGGTGTCCAACTCTGCCTTTAACTCTGGAGGAGTTTCTCCTCTAGGATAAGTGTTCAACCTCACCACTTTGCCGTTCTGAGGATCGGTCAGGGTAATCGTTTGTGACCCATCTCGATTGTTCTTTGTTAGCGTTTCCGCTATCATCTCGAACGGTCTTCCCAAGCAAGATCCTATAACCCACGTCTGGAAGTACATGTATTTGGAGGTACACTCTTACTTCTCCAAAGACAAAGGGCACGTCTCTTGCTAAACCTAAGGACTTCTTCAATCCTTTGTCCGCTGAGGACATCCATACCGTCACCGCCGGATCCCAAGTAAGGCCGTGGTCTTTTGCGGCTTGTTCATGCATCGAACAGATTGTCGAACCGCCGTCTAATAAGGACTCTTCCTTCATGGCTCCATTGATTTCAGGGTAGATGACCCCTCAACGAAGACGACTCTTTCAGCTTTCACTATAACTGGGCTTAGCTTCAGTACCCAGTTCAATCATATATTGTTCCACCGGGTCAGAGATAGTGATACTCCCCAATGGTTTCTCATCTCCTTTTTCTGCAACAGTTCGAACCGCCGGTCGCAAAGTTGAGGGCTTCTTTATAGTCTCTGTCTCGCTTTTCGGCTAGGGCTCTTTGTTCAACCGCTGCTTCGGCTTTTGCCATTGCTTCCTCACTATTTTCTACCCATTGTAAGCCAACGTGTAGACGCTTAACTTCGTGCGGATCGTCAAAGAAACGCTTAAACACCTCAGTCTCTCTAGGGATAGGGACTTCTCTAGTCGGTACTCGCTTCCGAGTCAGGAGGTTCTTGAGGTATTCCCTTGCCTCTGGCGAAACCCCCATAAGCGACTTGATGTTCACCGGTACGGTGACTTCAAGCAATTCGTTGACGATCGCTTTTGCCGCACCATTTTGTTCTACAGGTGCTCGTTTGTTATAGGCTGGTCCCCGCCGGTCGATTTCCGGTAGAGGTTCGCCTTTCTCTTCCACTTCTCGTTCTTTCTCAAAAGATTTCTCCTCTTCCTTGTTCACTTTAGGCTTGAATGCACCTAAAGGTTTAGTTGAGAGAGGAGGGACGTCTACATAAGGTAGAGTTCCGGACGGTGTAAGCTTCGCCGTTGGTTGAGAATCTGACCATGTTACTTTCTTCTTTTTCTTAGGAGGTCCAACTCTCTTAACCTAGCGACAAACCTCAACGGTTCCTCTTCTCTCCTCGTTGTAACTCGTCCACCTCTTCTTCTTCACTCTCACTTTCTTTTTCTTCGACACGCTCCTTTTTATTGGTGTTTTCTTTCTCTACGCCGGCGGTTTTCTTAGACTTCTCTAGCTCAGTCTTGCTACTTCCTGCCGGTTGGAAGAAGCAGCAGCTGCTGCTTTCCTCGTCGTCATGAACTACCCTCTGGTCGACGCGATTTTGGTAGACACTGGGGAGGCGTTCCACATCGCTGCTTTTCGTCAGCAGCCACAGACGCTTCCGCGGACGTGTCGTTAGGCGCCGACCCTAAACTCTGCGCCTTCTCCGTTTCCAATTGACTAACCCGTTCCTTAAGGTCATGTACCAACTGCTCTTGCGTTGGTTGACCCGTCAACGGATCCCTCCACCTATGCTCCGGCGGCTCCTCTTGTACGTACTGGGCCTCGCGCTTAATCGCGTCGAGGTCCAACGTATGGCCGCTACTCTCCATACTCTTTCTAATGAGGTCGAGAGTAAATTCTTCCCCATTTCTGAAGGGCGTAATAATTCTATTACTTTCGAGGATACGATAATCGCCACCTTCATGACGAATACGACCCGTATCCAACATCACCCTTCTAATTTTGCAGCCCATAACTGCATGAGCTGGCTCACCACAGAACCAGCAAGTCACTCCTCGTCGCTCTCCACCACCAGCGTCACCGTTTCGCCACACGCCTTGGCTGTAGCCCTGTTGACCTGGTCGACGCGAAAAGTCGACGTATCCTCCGCCTGAGGAACCCGAGTTCGAGTAGTTCCTTCTTCCCGGCGGAACGTAGGATTGACCAATGGGGTTTCCTCCTGACGAGTTGTGCGAGTTGAATCGCTGAGAATGGTCGGTCAACCTCTTGTCGATTTTGGCCTCCATTCTCGTCTCAAACTCCGTCAGTTGTTCTTTTTGCTCTTTCTTGAGACCCGTGAGGGTATCCTTCCATTTGGCCTCTTGTTGATCCAGTCTTTCCAAGATGAGTTTAAACCCATCGTTGTCCGACTTAGAAGGTCCTGACCACTGGTACATCCCCGGCGGCATGTTTTGACTCCCTCTATGGGGTCCAACCTCCTGCACATGCTGCTCTTCTCTCTTGGGCTTAATACCCAATCTCTTCAACGTTTCTGCCACGGCGGTATTAATGACGTCCTGGTCTGCTGTACCAGTGTCACTTAGATCCGTCGTGAAGCGCAAAGACCGAACTATTGGAGTGTTCCCGGGCTACCACTTGTGCTACGTACAGCAGATCATCTAGCGTGTACTTAGTAACAATGGGCATAACCCGTTCCAAACCTGAGGAGTCGTAGAGCTCGCCATCGAAGTCGTCGTCCCCATCGTCTTCAACTTGGATAGGATTGACTTCTGTCCCAAGATCTCCTTCTGGGGCCGTAGAGGGTCCTCCTTCTTTGCCTTCTTCAGGTTCCACCTTTGGGCCCTTTGGTGCTTCCATCCTCTTCAGCCTCTTGTCCAATGTTCTGGCATTGGCTCTGCTCTCTCTCTTCAACTCTGCCAGGATCCTTCGCTGATCGGCTGTTGAGAGCCGTACTTGAACCGCCATTCTAAAGTTACGATCCAAACACGCCAGGAAATCCTGGACTAACGTCCTTTTCTGAAAGGAGTTGGATTTTCCTCTTCCTTTCGGTCTCTCGAATTTTTGAGACCTCTGTCCTGACCTTCGCAATTAGGTCCATCAACTTCTGTTCCTCATGCATCTTAATCCTAACATACCTGTTGAAGATTTTCTCCAACTTATCAAGGCTTCCCTCTTGGAGTTCCTTGATGCCCGGATAGTAAGACAGAATTTCTGCCTTAAATTGTGCATATGTCCCGTCTCTATACTGGGTCAGCCGGGACCACTGATCCTTTAAATCGACTTTCTTTACGAAGTCGACCAACGCCTTCTTTTTGTGCCTGTCCAGTACTACGCTCGCTTGCTCAAACATCGTCTCCATCCGCTCTATGTAAGCCCATACTTCTGCCGCCGGTGTCATCCTTCCAACACCTAAGGTGGGCTCGCCTTTCCACAATTGAGGAACCCTAGGGTTCTTGTACAACTGTTGGGTTGTTAAGTGATCAACCCCTGGGATCCATAGAAATCTCGTATTCCATCTTGTTGTGGTTTTGTAACGACGGAGAGATTAAGGGTGCTTTTTCGTGGGTAGGAGTCTCAAAGTTCGAAACTGAAGGTTTTTGTTCTCGTTGAACAGAAGTAGCCGTTTGATTTACCGGCGGTTGTGGAACGTTAACTTGTTCCTTTTCTTTTGGCGTTTCTCTTAAGACGCTCGTTTTCTTCGTCCTTTTTCTTCTTCTTGTTCTGCGTTCAGGGAGTCGTTCGATATCCTCTTCGCTCTTGTTTCCAAAATCCACAAAACTTTCCCCTGTAGTAGGTTCGCTGGGTGTATTTGTAGTGGGCTCTGAAGTCGAACTTCTATCCTCTGAAGTCGCGCGTTGCTTTCCTTTGTCTCTTTTGTGAGATCTAAGGCTACCTTCTACTTCGTCGCTTCTGGCGGGAAGTTCTACCTCGTTCTCTTCTTTTACTGGACTAAGTTCCTTACCTTCTTCTCGCTGGCTTAACGAAGCTTCTAGCGGACTATAAGGTTTCGGAACTGCTGGGGATTGAACTGACTTTCCTAAGTCTTCTAAGGATAAGTCCGAGAAATCGCCTTCAGTGGCAGAAGACTCTGTGACGCGGTAACTACTTCTAAACGGATGTTTCTCGAAGTAAAGTGGCTCGTTGGGGGTTCCTAGCGAAGATGGAAACCCTAATTCTGCGACGTCGGTTTTGAGTTTGTCTAACCGACGGTACGAAACGCTTTCTGCTTTTGGTAATTCAAAGCCGCCGGGGAAACTTGGTCCCTGACTAGCTCCTAATTTGGAAAGTTGGAGGAAACTGATTCCTCTTCTGACTCTGTCTCTGCGCCGGGATCAACTAGATCTTCAACTGCGGCTTCTTCGTCCTCTCCAGAGGTAGTTTTTGCTTTAGCCTCCTTAATTTGACGTTTTAGCGCTCTATCCGACTCTAGTTCCTGGTATTCCAGAGGTTGTCCTTGACGCTGTCTTCTCGTAGTTCTTTCTTCAAACGCTTTTCCTGTGAGCGGATTTACTCGCGCTTCAACAGATGATTTTGGTGCCTTAGGATTTCTTTTCTTGAGAGTGGAAATCTCGTAGGCTTTTTGGTTTCCCGGCAGACGTTGGATCGAGCTCAAAGACCTAAGTCCGAAACTCAAGATCTGACGCAGCCGAAAGATCGTGCTACACTTGTTTTAAGTCCTGCTTTCGCAAAACTTCGTCTACTTAAACTTGGAAATTTGGACAACCCCTCGCGGTGGGCTCCAAATGATGCGCTGACTAGCACAGAAAGCACAAAGAAGAGCAAGAAGACAACCGGCGGTCCCGAATCGAGTGGAACTTGTTGTGAGACAAGTGACACGAAGATGAAGACCGACGGCCGAATCTAAAGACTTTTAGGTACTGTCTGTACGTTGGCACGCAAGTTCGATGGGGTTGTTGTTTTTAGTAGACTAAGTTAACGAGGAGAAGACTCTCTGACTCGTATAGAACGGTTTTTAGGGCTTTAGAGCTTTGAAAAGGCTCTTGACTTTATACGGATGGTGTTTGGTATTTTTGTTGTGCTCTACACACAAGGGAAACACTAAGTGCGACTCGTGACTCGATTTAAACACGACTTAGACTCGAAACTCGAATTTGAACTCGAAAAATACGTAAACTCGTCCCGGCGGGATCAGCTCGTTGACCTCGTTTTTAAAAACCCGGACTCGTGTATTCACGCGCAAATTCTAACTCGACTCTGACTCGCTAACTTGTTCACTCGACGCTCGGAGACTTCCTCTTTATTTTACTGAACGACTTGTGTCGATCAGGACAAGATATATAATCGAGTCAAAGGGGTATCTATTGATTCTTTTGCCCGGCGGGCCTATATATATAGTACAACTTGTTTGACTACGAGCTGCGAAATAAAGACTAGCAAAGACTATAAAACAAGCCGAATTCGTGCACAGGATACAAACGATAAGAGTAGAGAGACGGAGCGGAGGTACGAGAGAATCAGAAATACAAAATAGGAAGGAAACGCGACAAAAGAAGCCCCGGCGGTGTCGTGCCGAGTATGCCCATAGGCGTCTATTGATGCGCTGTTGAAGCGCGTGAATTTTGGTAGTTCCGTCCCGTCGGACGGAACCAATGTGTGGTGGGAAACTCCATTGTTACTCCGTGAAGATGCTTCCGCGGAAACAGATGGTATACCCTTTTTGTAAACACCGCCGGCGGGCGGCGTATGGACTCATCGTTCTGTCCCTTCTCTCTGTACTACTTCTTTTCAGTTGACAGGTCATGGGGACTGTTAGTACCCCGTTTCATCTGTCCTGGAGAGGGCACCTGTCCAACGGAATAGAACATCTCGTGTGATCCGTTCCTGGTCCCGTTGTTCTGGTTATCTTATCTCGGCTTCTATCTTATCGATCTCGTGCCTAATCCGTAGAGGTCCCCTTAGCTTTCCGCGACTGATGGCTGATGCCGACCGTCCGGCGGCGCTTATGGGCGTTTCCTCTTAGGGTACTGACAGGCGCTGGCGCTAAGTGTCATCGTTCTTGCTAAGTGGCTACTAACTTTCTAGTCGATTTGAAGTCGATCGTGCACTCCCATGGATAGTCTTGCTCCCGGCGCGTGAGGACTTCGTGCAAAATTCTCACTTCCGTAGTTCGATCTTTCAATCGGTCCAGTACACATCCTTAACCCCGTCAATTAATACAGTATCAACGATGCGTTACATTCAACCTCTTTCGGAGTCGTTCTTAGAGCTCGACTTAGTTGACGACTCTGGGCTCGGTCTCAACTCATACGACAGAATAAGTGACCGCCGGGTTATGAAAAACACAGTGCCTTAGGGCTTTTCAGTCACTTATCGAGATGTACGTTTTTACCAGACGAAATTAGTCCGGCGGTGTGTTATTCGCGATTTTTGAAGGGTCAGACGACCCTCGGGCGTAACAACGGCGACATAGACGAGGGCGGAGAGCTACATAAAACAAAAATAACATATAGGTACTGCTGTACGTCATCACCCTCCACCCAAGGCTGTTTCGTGCAGTTAGTCGCAGGTCCGTCCAACCTCCTACGCAGTTCGCATATGGGACTGCCCCTACCGAGGCTTACTGCTTTGGGACGTAGGTGTAACTGCCTATGGACACTTACGCTCGTAGCCATATTCCTGCCACACAAAGATATTCGCTACTAGCGTTCACGTGACCGATTTGCAGTTCAAAGTGTGTGCCCAGGGGTGAAATATATGGCATTTGTATTCTCTTTACACAAAATCAAGAAAAGGCTCAAAATATGCAGTCCTAGGCCCCGACTGTATCTTGGTACAGGTGTGCTTGTGAGATCGCACGGAGACCGCGCGCGCGCGTGAGATCTCACAAGCCGCGGCGACGCTTTGGAGACAAAGCATCTGGTGACTCTCGCACCAGCGCCGCCGCGGTTGTGTGCGCTCGCGTGCGGTGACCAGGACATTGGGCGGCTAGGGACATCGCCTGGCCACCGCTCAAATATCTCCAACAAGGTTTTTTAGTGATGAGGACCCTCGGCCTCCTCTCAAGCCCATACAAGTCTACAGATCCTGGGATCCATAGAAATCTCGTATTCCATCTGTGTGGTGGATTCGTAACGCCGGAGAGATTAAGGGTGCTTTTTCGTGGGTAGGAGTCTCAAAGTCCGAAACTGAAGGTTTTTGTTCTCGTTGAACAGAAGTAGCCGTTTGATTTACCGGCGGTTGTGGAAACGTTGACTTTGTTCCTTTTCTTTTGGCGTTTCTCTTAAGACGCTCGTTTTCTTCGTCCTTTTTCTTCTTCTTGTTCTGCGTTCAGGGAGTCGTTCGATATCCTCTTCGCTCTTGTTTCCAAAATCCACAAAACTTTCCCCTGTAGTAGGTTCGCTGGGTGTATTTGTAGTGGGCTCTGAAGTCGAACTTCTATCCTCTGAAGTCGCGCGTTGCTTTCCTTTGTCTCTTTTGTGAGATCTAAGGCTACCTTCTACTTCGTCGCTTCTGGCGGGAAGTTCTACCTCGTTCTCTTCTTTTACTGGACTAAGTTCCTTACCTTCTTCTCGCTGGCTTAACGAAGCTTCTAGCGGACTATAAGGTTTCGGAACTGCTGGGGATTGAACTGACTTTCCTAAGTCTTCTAAGGATAAGTCCGAGAAATCGCCTTCAGTGGCAGAAGACTCTGTGACGCGGTAACTACTTCTAAACGGATGTTTCTCGAAGTAAAGTGGCTCGTTGGGGGTTCCTAGCGAAGATGGAAACCCTAATTCTGCGACGTCGGTTTTGAGTTTGTCTAACCGACGGTACGAAACGCTTTCTGCTTTTGGTAATTCAAAGCCGCCGGGGAAACTTGGTCCCTGACTAGCTCCTAATTGGAAAGTTGGAGGAACTGATTCCTCTTCTGACTCTGTCTCTGCGCCGGGATCAACTAGATCTTCAACTGCGGCTTCTTCGTCCTCTCCAGAGGTAGTTTTTGCTTTAGCCTCCTTAATTTGACGTTTTAGCGCTCTATCCGACTCTAGTTCCTGGTATTCCAGAGGTTGTCCTTGACGCTGTCTTCTCGTAGTTCTTTCTTCAAACGCTTTTCCTGTGAGCGGATTTACTCGCGCTTCAACAGATGATTTTGGTGCCTTAGGATTTCTTTTCTTGAGAGTGGAAATCTCGTAGGCTTTTTGGTTTCCCGGCAGACGTTGGATCGAGCTCAAAGACCTAAGTCCGAACTCAAGATCTGACGCAGCCGAAAGATCGTGCTACACTTGTTTTAAGTCCTGCTTTCGCAAAACTTCGTCTACTTAAACTTGGAAATTGGACAACCCCTCGCGGTGGGCTCCAAATGATGCGCTGACTAGCACAGAAAGCACAAAGAAGAGCAAGAAGACAACCGGCGGTCCTCGAATCGAGTGGAACTTGTTGTGAGACAAGTGACACGAAGATGAAGACCGACGGCCGAATCTAAAGACTTTTAGGTACTGTCTGTACGTTGGCACGCAAGTTCGATGGGGTTGTTGTTTTTAGTAGACTAAGTTAACGAGGAGAAGACTCTCTGACTCGTATAGAACGGTTTTTAGGGCTTTAGAGCTTTGAAAAGGCTCTTGACTTTATACGGATGGTGTTTGGTATTTTTGTTGTGCTCTACACACAAGGGAAACACTAAGTGCGACTCGTGACTCGATTTAAACACGACTTAGACTCGAAACTCGAATTTGAACTCGAAAAATACGTAAACTCGTCCCGGCGGGATCACTCGTTGACTCGTTTTTAAAAACCCCGGACCTCGTGTATTCACGCGCAAATTCTAACTCGACTCTGACTCGCTAACTTGTTCACTCGACGCTCGGAGACTTCCTCTTTATTTTACTGAACGACTTGTGTCGATCAGGACAAGATATATAATCGAGTCAAAGGGGTATCTATTGATTCTTTTGCCCGGCGGGCCTATATATATAGTACAACTTGTTTGACTACGAGCTGCGAAATAAAGACTAGCAAAGACTATAAAACAAGCCGAATTCGTGCACAGGATACAAACGATAAGAGTAGAGAGACGGAGCGGAGGTACGAGAGAATCAGAAATACAAAATAGGAAGGAAACGCGACAAAAGAAGCCCCGGCGGTGTCGTGCCGAGTATGCCCATAGGCGTCTATTGATGCGCTGTTGAAGCGCGTGAATTTTGGTAGTTCCGTCCCGTCGGGACGGAACCAATGTGTGGTGGGAAACTCCATTGTTACTCCGTGAAGATGCTTCCGCGGAAACAGATGGTATACCCTTTTTGTAAACACCGCCGGCGGGCGGCGTATGGACTCATCGTTCTGTCCCTTCTCTCTGTACTACTTCTTTTCAGTTGACAGGTCATGGGACTGTTAGTACCCCGTTTCATCTGTCCTGGAGAGGGCACCTGTCCAACGGAATAGAACATCTCGTGTGATCCGTTCCTGGTCCCGTTGTTCTGGTTATCTTATCTCGGCTTCTATCTTATCGATCTCGTGCCTAATCCGTAGAGGTCCCCTTAGCTTTCCGCGACTGATGGCTGATGCCGACCGTCCGGCGGCGCTTATGGGCGTTTCCCTCTTAGGGTACTGACAGGCGCTGGCGCTAAGTGTCATCGTTCTTGCTAAGTGGCTACTAACTTTCTAGTCGATTTGAAGTCGATCGTGCACTCCCATGGATAGTCTTGCTCCCGGCGGTGAGGACTTCGTGCAAAATTCTCACTTCCCGTAGTTCGATCTTCTAATCGGTCCAGTACACATCCTTAACCCCGTCAATTAATACAGTATCAACGATGCGTTACATTCAACCTCTTTCGGAGTCGTTCTTAGAGCTCGACTTAGTTGACGACTCTGGGCTCGGTCTCAACTCATACGACAGAATAAGTGACCGCCGGTTATGAAAAACACAGTGCCTTAGGGCTTTTCAGTCACTTATCGAGATGTACGTTTTTACCAGACGAAATTAGTCCGGCGGTGTGTTATTCGCGATTTTTGAAGGGTCAGACGACCCTCGGGCGTAACAACGGCGACATAGACGAGGGCGGAGAGCTACATAAAACAAAAATAACATATAGGTACTGCTGTACGTCATCACCCTCCACCCAAGGCTGTTTCGTGCAGTTAGTCGCAGGTCCGTCCAACCTCCTACGCAGTTCGCATATGGGACTGCCCCTACCGAGGCTTACTGCTTTGGGACGTAGGTGTAACTGCCTATGGACACTTACGCTCGTAGCCATATTCCTGCCACACAAAGATATTCGCTACTAGCGTTCACGTGACCGATTTGCAGTTCAAAGTGTGTGCCCAGGGGTGAAATATATGGCATTTGTATTCTCTTTACACAAAATCAAGAAAAGGCTCAAAATATGCAGTCCTAGGCCCCGACTGTATCTTGGTACAGGTGTGCTTGTGAGATCGCACGGAGACCGCGCGCGCGCGTGAGATCTCACAAGCCGCGGCGACGCTTTGGAGACAAAGCATCTGGTGACTCTCGCACCAGCGCCGCCGCGGTTGTGTGCGCTCGCGTGCGGTGACCAGGACATTGGGCGGCTAGGGACATCGCCTGGCCACCGCTCAAATATCTCCAACAAGGTTTTTTAGTGATGAGGACCCTCGGCCTCCTCTCAAGCCCATACCAAGTCTACAGATGCCGTGTTTGGAAGGTTGACCAGGTTGTTTCGAAAGCTGACTTGACACGCGTCCCCGGGACTTCCGATATGGCTCTGAAAGACGTATACAGCGATGCAGAGAAAAGAACTGAGGATGTTGTCCAGGGCGAGGTCTTCCGAGACATTGGTGCCTTTGGTCGCGACAAGAATTGGCGACAGCATCCGCTCCTCAAGGCGCTCGATGATGACGAGATATGGACGCTTTGGGTGACGCGTTGGAGGGCGATAGGTGGAAGAGTTTTTCTCTTGTATTATCGTGCATCATATTGGCGAAAGCGTGGCCAGCAAACTTCCCGAGGAGGCCTTCAAGAGGGATTATGACTACATGGAGGCCACTTGTCCCCGTCGTACTCCGTATCCGCTTGGGAGACAGTGCAGATATGTTTATGATGTGGTGTGCACTGCGCTCCCTAACATTCCGACTTTGGGTGTCGCTATCGACGTGATCAAGCAAGTGCTTATTCGTAAGTGTGCCCAATTCTGTTACCCATTACCAACAGTTGTATTGACTCACGTTTTTAGCACTTCGTCTTATGTTCTGCGCGGGATGGGTTCATCATGACATCAACCCCGACAATATTCTTGCATACCGCCCTTCCGATGATGCGCCCTGGTCGGTCAGACTCTCTGACCTCAAGTTTGCCACGAAGTTCCCTGCGGCGGAGATACCTCCCAAGGACGAAATTATCATTGTGCGTTTCTTGTTCTTTTTTACTTTGACGTTCCTATCATTCCAACACGAGATACTGACGCTTCTCGGCTACTACAGGGTACACCAGGCTTTATCGCATGCGAGGTCCAGCAGCAGCAACACATATCTCCGCCTATTACCATCGACGACGATGTGCCCTGCGAGGAATACCTCCGACGATTTGAGGAAGCCCGAGAGAAGCTCGATCTCTCCGGGCCAGTGTTGCAGACCTACCAACACGAATTCGAGTCGATCTGGTGGGTCTTGATGTGGGAGACGACCTACCGCGTCGCCGATCGGCCCGACACCAAGGAAAACATATTCCTCCGCCTCGCCAACCCCGATACCGTGTCCTGGAGGAGATCGTTGTGGGATGAGGGGATAAGGATTTATAATATCCGTGCGAAGAATAGGGTGTATGTGTCTCCCCGTACAACGGGGTTCCGGTTGCGTCTACTCTTGAGGGGTTCATTGTGGCGCTTGACAAGTTGGCGTGGGCGTTGTGGAAGGCGACATATAGGCGTAATGAGGGGGGTTTGAGGAGGCAGGTGGCAGCGTACGCGGATGTGGTCGGTAGTAAGCATTGGAAGGCGTTTTGGGGCGCTGTGGAGGAGAGTAGGGAGCAGTGGGGAGAGGAGCTGCTTATGGTTGACAGTCTGGTGTGGGATAGGGCGAGGAGCGTGGCGAAGGAGTTGGGGAGTCGGGTATACGAGTTTGTTCCTCTTACTGTGCAGGAAATGCAGAAGGTTAAAATCGATGCCGAGGAGAGCAAGGCGAAGAAGCCTGCCACGAAGAAGAAAGGTTTCGCCACCAAGCAGAAAGGCTCGACCAGCAAGAAGAAAGCTGGCGATGCTACGACGAAGAAAGCCAGTGATGCCGCCAAGAAGAAAGCCGGCGATGCTACGAAGGAGAAAGCCGGTGATGCCACGAAGAAGACTAAGTCGAAGACTGTCACCAACAAAGAGACAGCCACTGCTGCTTCGGAGAAGAAAGCCGGCAACTCGAATAATTCGAAGAAGCGTAAGGCTCTGGAGGGAGCCGATGACGATCGCGGTAACGCCGATGAGAATGGGGACAATGAAGATAGGAAGAGGGGGGCGAAGAGGGCCAGGGTTGGGTCGAAATAAACTGGTGTCTGAGTTGAAGTATTACCTGAATTGGAGTGTTCAAGTAGATGCATATAGTACAGAATGATCGGTCTTGGAATGATAGCGCAGCGCGAAATGAATTCAAAGCTATCCTTGCTATACGAGTGTATGGGTATCTATGTATGTCTCTAGAAAAGGAATCCACCTTATCTTCAAACGACGCTTAGCTTTCTACAACAGTTTCTCGAATTCGTGGCCTGGCGCGAAACTGAGACTTATCAGTGAATACTGTGAACAGCACCAAGAACGCCTTTCCAGCTTCACAGACTTCCTACACCCTCGTTTGTTAGGAGAGTCCCTATTTATTTGGATAAGAGAAGAGTGGGTACGTACGGTGCATCGAGCCTACGCTCCAGTCTGCTCATCCCCAGCCACCCTCCCCTCGTATGTAGGTCACGCATTCGCCTGGCGCTAGTGCTAGTCACGGGTAACCCGGGGGTATTCCGGGGCCTACCCATACCCGTACCCGCAAAAAACCCGTACCCTCAATGGCGGGTACGGGTTTCTCACGGGTATATGGAGGATGGAGGGTACGGGTAGGTACCCCATACCCCAGGGTTTTCCGTGAGGGTATGGCCCCCGAGCTGTAAAGAATCGAGTTTTATCTCGATTTTTTCGCCCCGCCGGAGGGTTTTGATGGAGCTTCCCGATATGGAAGGTACCCGCAACCCGCGAGCGCGGGTATGGGTTTGTTCGTGGGTGACCACAACCCTACCCATACCCGTACCCGCGCCTACCCGTTCCCCGATACCCTGCGGGTATCTCATACCCTTGACCAACACTACCTGGCGCCTTCCAGCGGTCTCTTCAGACAGACTGCAGTCACGGTAGGCCTTCCTACGCGAAGCACTTCGAGACTCGAGTCAGGTCAGGTTGTGTCATAATAACCTATAACCTACCAGGCAGCGACAGAGTGTCCGAATCGTAGAATCAGCTTTGCTTTGCCTTGCTTCCCAACCCCGTTGCTTCCAATGCTTTCGTACGCGCGACGGGCGTTTGCTGTTGCCAATTGGCCCGGTAACCAGCCTGGGTCTTGAGGATGAAGATGTAAGTACCGCTATAGTCCGGGCGATTCATTGAGTCATGACGAGCGACGAGGATTTGGGGCTAGTAGAGACTAGAGTCTACGGCGATGAAAATTTGAAAAGGCGATGGAGCTTCGTTGTACATCAACTTTTGGAATCTACCAGTCACTTTGGAGCGTGGTCCTACGAGTATGGCGAATCAGAATGTTCAGTGAAGGAATGGATTGTGATGGAAACAATGTAAACTGAACGACCGTCGTAGAGTAGGACTCGGAGTCTGGCAGCCTATGCCTCGTGAAACCGGTGTAACCTTCGATCCCAAGGATATTTGTTCCTATTTAGCCCAGATGGTTTCGCCCTTGAGACGAGCGCTTCCCCTCGACTCCTGGAAGTAGGCAGGTAGAATGCCATGGTCTGTTCTCTTGTGTGTAAGTATCTACGCCCTACGCCCAACGCTCAGCACTCGGCCGTTCTTAATTGTTGTTCGTGTAGGTTTTCGTTTAGGTTCAGTTTAGGAGACGAGCGCTTCCCCTCGACTCCTGGAAGTAGGCAGGTAGAATGCCATGGTCTGTTCTCTTGTGTGTAAGTATCTACGCCCAACGCCCAACGCTCAGCACTCGGCCGTTCTTAATTGTTGTTCGTGTAGGTTTTCGTTTAGGTTCAGTTTAAAAGCAAGGCGGCGAAATGAAATTAACGAACAGTGCAGCTCTTCCATTCCGTCGTTCAATGACCCCAACCTCCGCTAAGAACCACCCTCCTCAGACTGTTGTAGTATGTATGATATATGGGATGGACGTAGGTATGGCTACTTGTTCCTCTCATCTTCGGGTTCGTACTAGCTAATCACTCTCGTCTTAGTACTAGACTCTAGCTAATCACTCAAGTATTTCTCTTACTCCCACTCGTAGGTTTACAAAAAAACTTATATTTCAGTAACGACTTCACGACTGTACGAGTCCGAACATCCGCTCGATCCCACTGAACGATGTTACATCATGTTTGTTCCTATTTAGCCCAGATGGTTTCGCCCTCGGCGATACAGTACGAGCGCTTCGGAAAAGTTCCCCTCGAAGCTCCTACATAGAAGTAGGTAGAATGCCACGGACTGTTCTGTGCGTAAGTATCCAGGCGTAACATCAGAATAATATAAATAGATTAAATAACTCTCAGACGAAGGGTAATGTGCTCTTGCTCACTGTTCATCTGCATAACGTCTGCCTATAAGCACTGAGATATCACTTGTCCGAGACGGTAGAGTACAGCTTAGCGCTATGCTACGGGCCGTGTAGGGTGTCCGAGAAGGACATGGATAAAACTTTCGCGCGCGAGCACTGGGCGACCACAGCCACCGATCCCAGGCCCCTATGTCTGGCATCCTCCGGTCGTTCAAACGCTCGTCGTGCTCTGCACATTCCTCTAAATACAGCCACAAACTTTTTACAAGATTCGTCTACCAAACATTGACGATATGATAGATTCTAGAGCCCGGGGTAACTTGAATTGGAAAAGGTTAGAACAGTAGGAAAGGACATAGAAACATCAGGTCTCCGGCATGGAAACCATCCTCAATTTGAACACCCATATGGTGCCCTGAATTTGACTTTCCAGCTTGTCGCATAAGCACGCCCAACGTAGCATAGGTGCGGAGAGCCAGTATTGATTGAATTATTGACCAGTAAGCGCCCAGATCATGATTCGTCCCGCGGTGGTACATATCAGAGTACCTCAGCGGTCGTGCCCAACATTTCCAGCGAGAATGGATTGCGAAGTAGCTAAATGGACGTTGTAAATCCATGGAGTATATTCATCGGAAATCTCTAGGGTACACGAGCGATATAGGCTGTTAACATACATCGGAATGTTTCCCAACCGGTGGCAGCAGTGAATATAGGACTCCCAATTGACTTATGAAGGTCGGTAAATAAAATCTCCATGTCATCGCTGACGAATTGGAAGAGATCGGGACGGTCATACTCAGACAAGAGTCGATCAATGTCCTCTGAAGGGACCTGGATCAGTTGGTTGTAACCGCCGTAAGTCTCGGGATCAGTGAAAAGGTCAATCCGACGGGCATCTGTGGGCAGAAGGGTCCTTCTCTGACCACGGATGCGGTGAGTCTGGTGTTCAAGAAGCAGTTGGTCCAAACGAGCCTGAACAATGCGTGCCCAAATCCATCGTGCGAGTGAACTGGATGTATAATTAGCGTCCGGTATCCCATTCAGGGAAAAATAGTACTCACATATGAAAATCATCATTATCGACATACCCGCTGTCCTCCTTCCCAGTCTGGTAGAAGAACAGTATGTTCGAGAGGTCATTGTTCCAAATGGGACGCCAACCCCGCTCTCGCGTAATATTATCGGGTGAAGATACTGCAATATGAGACGGAACCTGTGCCTCAGTGATATGGGGTTGGTACTTGGCGCTAGAGACTTCCATGAGCACATCGAGATTTAGTAGAACTCTGAGAAACCGACATACCGCATGTTCCCAACCAAAGAAATTAGTTTCCGTAGCTCTGTACCTTTATCACTTGTCGAAGATAGCGGCATCCCTGTCCAAATGATATGTTAACAGAGTCAGCAATTCCGAGAATCTGCTAAGGCGACGCACCTCCAAATTTTTTCACAGTCCGTAGGTAAACAGCCACAGGAACATCAGAATCTCGAGCATTTGGCACGGCTACGAGGGCAAGCTCCATGCGGCTGAACTTGTCAATGATTCCGTATACCGCGATGCCCATAGAATGAAGAATCTTCTCGTGTCCATCCAGGCACCACTCCTCGTTCGGACCAGATGACCAAAGACCATGGTTATGGCGCTTACGAGTGCGTGGATGTTGAGCAGCTGATGCCTCTGCATTGTCTGCCCTGCGGAAGCGCATTGCAAAGTCACTGAGTAGATAAAGTAATGAGATATAAGAATTCTGATCGAGAACTATGAAGCGTCCACGCACCGTTCAACATGGATACCTTTCAAAGCCAGCTTCTCCTTCACGGTTCTGCAGCCCCATCGCCCGAGTGGATCGTCTTCAGTAACACTAAGAATAGCAAGGCCTTTTTCGAGGTCTGTGAGGCCGCTACGACGCGTGGTCTTGACATCAAAGCGGTTCATAATCTTCTTAATGCTTGAGAGACTTTGTGACATATGAGTGGTACTGATCATACGGCTGAGGGAAAGCAGGATAACACAAAGCTTACCTGATGGATGCGCCAAGATCGCGCTTCACAGCATGTGGAAGGTCCTTGACACGGACACCCTCGTTGACATAGACCTGCAGTCGATCAGGAAGGTCAGGAATGTCTTCGACTAAGAGGAGAAGACAGTCAGCGCATGCAAAATTGCTCGATATTGCGAAGTAGGACTGACGAATAGGACGGTCTCGCTACTGGTTCCCGCCGTTGGGATTATTAGTCCCAATGCGAGTGCTCCTCGCCATTCTGAGAGCAGAACAAGTAGAGCAGGAACGCACTCAAGTTGCTGGACTGGTTTGCTATTTTACACCCCTTATATTTAAAGATGAGTGTCGCCATTGGTGATATAACTTCGTGATTTTCCATCCCTTCGCAGTACAGGTCAGACGGGACTGTACTAAGTTCCGATGCTGAGGGCGGCCTGCTGCCTAGTTCCCCAAAATTCCTACCATTTCCCCAAAGCTCTCTACCTGAATTACAGGTGAACTCGAACCAAGGAGCAGAAGCAATTGTCTCGTTGCTTTGGGGTTGTTTTCATTGTGCCGCAGCACCTCAAAAATACGTAATAATCCCAAATTTTCAACTTTGAGGCATTTTCCAGGAGCATACACGAGCTTTCCATGAGCTCTTGGTACTTCGGAGGTGGCTTCGTGGCAGGGTCCATCTGTAAATTGCAGTAAATTCCATTCATATATGATTTCCGACCACTGGCCCACTATTGTCCCTGAGGCTAGAGTGGCTACAGCACAAGGCTCCCGCATGTTCTTGGGGGAAGGCCCTTAAGCTTGTGTTTGTTGATCCGGAGCCGAAAAGTATCGGAGGTATCTGTTTATGGTAGTCGCGTATCAAGCGCCCAACCAGGTGTGAAGTCTCGTTCTGCAAGGCGAGAGGCAACATAAAAGGGTACAATTTTTGCCAGAGCCTCTCGTTAGCGCACTCAAACTCTCAAAGATCGCTCTATACATCTCTCTCTCTCTCACCAATCCTCAAACATGGCACGCTGCTCTGGTTGCTCACTCCGTTTTGAATTCCTTGCTGAAGGAATGCGTTGTGGGCGCTGCACCAACCGTCCAGCTCGTGATAGCATTGATGATTGGGGGCTATGCCGCAGATGCGGTAGCGTCTACGAGCATCTCGAGGGCGAGATATGCTTCGATTGCGAGAAGTACACTGGCGGTATGTGAAATTACTTACTGTTTCCACATCATTTTGTCCTCATGCCTTATCTGCAGACGATGGCGCTCAGCAGCTTGCGAAGAATGCCATTGCGAATCCCGTCGACCCCAGGAAGCACACCTTACCTGGCGGTAGAAGCTCATCGGCAGAATCAGATGTTCAGGCCATTGATCCGGAGGTAGTAGTGATCCTCAATTTCACTTTTGACTTGTATACGACACTAACTTGCTCAAGGCCTATGCTAAGGCGAAGGCGGAAGTAGCACTTTCACGAATGCGAAATGGATATGCAGATGCCATGGCCCGTGCAGCACCCGGAGTCAAGGTTGCTCGTTCAAAGTTAAAGGGTAGCTTGGGTGTTGTTTCTAAACCAGTCAAGCTTCTGAACATCTCCGTGAGTATACTATCTACATGCCTATTGTGGCGCATTGCTTCACGGCTTTTAATTTCTTTACCGATACAGATCCAGAAGATGACGGATTACGACGGAGGAAAGTACCGCTCCGGGCCTGTTTTTCACGCATGGCAGCGTCGCTACCCCGAGGACACCCCAATGGATGAGGTATTTAACGACGTGTTCCATCTGGTCGTTAACACATACATCGCCAAACCGAGGGAATACCGTATCTACGACATGTGAGTTTTGTTCTCCAACTTTCCCTCAATACGATGCTGAATGCAAACCACAGGTCCGAGTACCAGATTCTTTGGCATCGCTCGAAGACTACCGTTGAATCGGAGATGTGTAAAGGGACAGTTGGTGATCTTTGGCACGCTGTCTCGACTAACTCATTTCTGGTTCCGCCGGGCGATTATAAGGCTGCTGCGATGGTCTGGCACGTTGATGTTCAGTATGACGACAGCCGTGAGCCACATATTGAGGATGTTGAGGATGTAGAGCCAAAGGTGTGTCATTTATGATTTGCTTCTGACTAGCAAGTATTAATTACTTAACATTGCAACTATGTTTAGACACAGATCGTTCCTCGCTCCAAGCGTGCTAATAGTGTTGCCTCTACTGCACTCCGCACTCAAATAGAATCGCGCTCCGGCAAGAAACCACGTAAGTACTTATATGACCAGCTGTATAGTGTCGCATCTCGAAAACTAACTTCCATTGTCTCCCACAGGACTTCTGCCTGCGGGAAAGGACGCCTATGTTACACGAGTCGTCAATCCCTCTGGCACCTCGTACACCGTCATTAAGGGCGCATGGAAGTTTGGGAAAGGAACCTCCGTTATCTGGGTCGAAGAAGAAGACGTTAAGCTCAAGGTCATCGTCGAGAAAACACCATTTGCAAGTGGTGTAACTAAGAAAGCGCACAAGGTCTGTCAATCACCATATGTCTGCATATCCTTTACTAATTACATAGCTTAGGCTTACATTGGAACGGAGAAGATTGCAGCCAAGTATTTCTACGATATTCACGACGGATCCAGCAGCGTTCTCCCGGAAGAGAACCTTCGATGCCTGAAGGACGAACTCTTGCGCCTCCAAATGCTTGGACGCTCAATTGTCAAGTTTCTATCGATCTCGAAGCAGGAGCGTGTCTCGGTATACAGTAAGTAGCCTTGCTCTCGTTTGATTTCTACATTTATTGACGATTCTGCTAGATCTTCGCGTCCCAGAATCGTATGTGCTTCGAACTGTCGAGGGAGAGGACCATGCGTGGCTTGCGGACCCGCTCTTCGAAGGTGCTGAGGTCCAGAAGTTCTCTGGGACTTCCCAAGCAGGCTCGAATAGCGAGAGCCTTGTCGGTCAGACGTGCGACGCCCTAGCGCACTTTTCCTTTCATGATTCGGAGGGTTCTATTGTTTTTGTTGATATTCAAGGTACATTCCATCCCATATTGCAGAATTATTACTTTCTAACTTCACCACCACGCAGGCTTTGACTCCGCAAGCCTTCCAATGTCGTCTCGCCAAGGAAGAACAGCTGCACATGCCCTTACTCTTTTCGATGTAATGATCCACAGGTAAGTACTTCATCTCCGGAAAGTCGCTTTCTGTCATTTTAACTGGTGATGGTTCAGTGTCGAGAAGAGCTACGGTCTTGGAGATCAGGGGACGTCTGGTCTCGAGGATTTCGTCTCCCAGCACCGATGTAACAGCATCTGTAAAGCACTGGGACTTACTGATGTTACAGATATCTGGAAGGAAGTCACTGCAGAACTCAGTGACTGGGAAGCGCAATCTATGTCTGTTCCTGACGTTGATTTAGCTCCCAAACGTTCACCCTCCCCTGTCCCATCGGATAAAGGCCACTCTGGCCTTACAGGCCTCAACCAGTATGGGGAGTCCGAGTCCTCTGAGGAAGATTGAAAGCATCAATGGCCTTCGCTTTCTGATAAATTCGGAATCATTCTTTCATACTATGTACTACATATACTGTTCATGAGGGTGTTTATAGAGTATTATGCATGGATGTACTAGACTCCACTCGCCTATATACGCTGGTTCGTTGACCGATTTCGTGTTGTCCAGGTGCTCCGCCTGCGAAATAGGGGCCTGGGATCGGTGGCTGTGGTCGCCCAGTGCTCGCGCGCGAAAGTTTTATCCATGTCCTTCTCGGACACCCTAGCCGTGTGGTGGTGGTATGTGAACGCAAACAGATTTCTCTCCCACTTACTTATTCGAGAATCGAACTTCTATTCTACTTCTTTCCACAACCGTCAACTAGGTAGTAAGGATCTTATCGAACCCTCCAATGTTTCGACACATCTCAGCACAGACAGCGGTGCGTAGCGTGCAAAACTTGGACGACTGCCGACCGTACACTGTACTGTAGGCGGTCATGACGAAGCCAAGGTTTCAACGGGGTGGCAGAACTTCCCACTGGCACCCGCTCAGAGCCCAGCCGCTCTTAATTTTCGTTCGTGTGGGTTCATGTCAAAGCAAGGCTGCAACACGAAAAAATAACGAAGTCCAGCTTAGTCTCGTAAACCAGCCTCGATTCTTTTGGAGAAGATAGTCGTTCTCCACCATCGGTCCAGCTCTTCCCTTCCATCGTCAATGACCCTACCTCACGCTAAGTCGTCACCCCATCATCCGCTTCTAATGGGATGGACTATAGATTATGCAAACCAGGTCAAGGAAGGACCCACCATCGAACTCCAACCATCGAAGCAACTCCTCTCCAACCATCGACGCAACTCCTCCCCAACCATCGAAACAACTCAAACGCCAACCATCCTGGATAGCCACGCAATCACGCAAGCTCAGACACCGTGAAGTAAGAAGACGAAGAGCGCAAAAAATAATCATGTGCATGTGTCATTATAAGTAGGAGTGGTGGGGATGTAACAAGGATTAAAGTCTCGAGAACGAAGCGAATTAATGCGTACTTTTTTATCATATATGGTAGGAACACCGCCCTCACCATCGTCAAGCGAGGGTCGACGCCAACTTGAAGCCTCTCCCGAGGTTGAGGTGGTACGCAGGAACGAAGCCATTCACGCATCACCAAAACCCCTTCACGCATCAACAAAACTCTTAACCTTGCCCAACCACTTGACATACTCCTTCTGCTCCTTGAACTCTGCGTACTCGGGGATAAAGTGCGCGACGGTCTCGTTGATACCGCGCTCGTCGAGGAATTTTTCGAATTGTTCTTGGAGGAGGGCGTCGAGGGTGTTGAACTGGGAAGGGGGAGGAGAGGTTAGCTTTCGTTCGAGGGAAGGGGGCGAGAGGGAGGAAGGAAGCAGACGGGAGAAAGGAAGGAGAGAAGGGAGGAGTATGACAGAGAAGAGGGGAGGAGAGCTCACCTGAGGTCCAATATACATCCCCCGCCTCTTCCAATCCGCCTCGGCGGTAAGCTCAGTCCCGAGCTTGGCGTCATCGTAGAACGACACGTTCTCGACCATGAAGTGGCCCTCTTGGGCGATCATGTCGATGTTGAGGGAGCCGGGGGCGTTGGATTTTGTGATTGTTAGGGAGGTGCGCTGATGGAGGTGAACGGGTTGGGAAACGAGGGGTGAAGGTGCGGGTTAGGTAAGGTTGAAGGCGTAAGGTAGGAAGGGTTGAAAGGGACAGGGTAAGTAAAAGAGTCAAGTAAGAGGAGACAAGGGGTAGGACGCACGAGAGGATAAGAAGCGGCGCTATCGTCGATGTCCTCGCCCTCGATCTCGTTGTGGGCTTCGAAATCTTCAGGGTCGGCTTGGATGTCGGCGATGGAGAAGATGAGGCGGATGCTGTTGGGGTAGGTTAGGTGTCAGTGTCGGTAAAGAGTACGACGAGAGAGGACGTGTAAGTGAAACGACGGAGGATTAGGTGGCCCAGCGAGAAAGGCTGTCTCGGTCCGGGGTGCCATGGGTAAAGATATGGAATGGAATAGAAAGAAACGTACTGCTCATCACCGAATTTCCTGACGAGAGCGACCTCGTCTTGGCCTGGTGTATCCTCGATCTACACGACACATCACGTCGTTAGAATCCACGTCAAGAGAATGAGACAAGGAGTACGCACAGTCCAAGTACCCTGCTGCAAAAACTCCTGCACGAAATCAGGCGACGAAGCCTCCGCGTTCTCCGTCTGCTCGTAACGGAGCTCCTCAGCGAGTTTCTGGGAGAGTGCGACGTCGGCTGTTACAAGTCAAATGAAGTCATTAAAGCGAATCAGTATCTCGTGGTATGGACATTGGTATTGCGGCCAGGAAAGGACACGCACTGGCACCACTACCGAACTTAGCAGCGGAAACTGAGAAGGCGCGGGAGAGCTGGTTGGCGAAGACAGGTCTGGAGACGGCGTAGCGCGTAGCGACGGGGGTGAACCGGGTGCGTGCTGAGACGCGAACGACTTGGCGGAGAGCTCGGAGGGCGGACATCGTTAGTTGGTTGCTCGAGAAATCTGAAAGCCGTGGAAGGTGAAGGTGAAAGTGAAGAGCAGTTGGTGACGTGACGAAGCGAAACAAATTTCAGCCAAAAGGAACCCCGTCGAAAATGTTCGACGTCACGCGTTCTCACCAGACCTCGCCGTGTTGCCAGCAGATTGCTTGGTCTTGTTTGGCAGTTTCCTGGGATTCAGGGATGGCTGTGCAGAAGGCCGCCCGGAATTTCCCACACAGCGAAAATGCATTCATCATCCGTTTTGGTGTTGGTGACTGTTCTCCTTGAACCTACTGCTTCCACTTCGACTTCCGACTTGGACTTGGACTTGGACCCCAACGGCGACTACGAAAACTCGCTCGGCGCTCTGAAGAAGGACCGCTGAACACTAAAAAACCGAAACCGCCTAGCGTAGCTCTATCGTTTTTTTTCTAGCCCCGCAGTCCGCAAAAAAACCAACCACACCGACCAAACCGGCGCTCGCTTTTCTTTTCTCGACTACGACAGACAGAAGGGACAGAACACAGACCACACAAGGCAAAAAATGGACATCGACAAGGGTATCGTACCGCCTCCCTCGAGCAACGGCCGGGACAGGGAGCGCGGACGCGAGTACGACAGGGACAGGGAGCGAGACAGGGATAGGGACTACGATCGAGATAGGCGAGATAGGGATAGAGACAGGGATAGGGATTATGATAGGGATAGAAGGGATTTAGGTGCGTGTGTGGTTTTGGCCTTCTTCACCTCCTCTCGCCGGGCAGAGGATAGGTGAAGGATTGGATTGGATGAGAGTGCTGACGATGGATGGTAGCCCGAAGACCGAGGCCCGGCGGGGACCACTGGGAGCCTCCCTCGCGTAACGGAGATGTACGTCCCCCCTCCCCCTGCCTCCCCTCTACCTACCACTAACCCCCGGCCCATGTCACGCAGCGCCGCAAACGCTCCCGCAGCCGCTCGCGCTCCCGTTCCCGGCGCAGGTCCGCCTCACCCCGGCGCCGCCGACGCTCCCGTTCGCGCACACGCTCCCGCTCCCCCCGCTCCCGTTCCCGCTCTCGTTCGCGGGACAGGCGGTACAGCTCCCACCGGGACTCTACCCGCGACCGTGACTCCAACACCATGGGCGGCGGCGGAGGCGGGGGGCTGAGCAGCGACCCCTTTGCGCGCTCGCTCGGCGGCCCGATGAACGCTACACACGAAGAAGCGATGGAGTTTGCCAAGATCAGTAAACGCGAGAATAGGGTCTATGTCGGCAACCTCAGCTACGACGTCAAGTATCGTGATTTGATTGAATTCATGCGGGGAGGTGGGTGGGGGAATTTGGATTTTTTGTTTTGGTTTTTTGTTTCATTCTTCGGTTTTGGTTTTGGAGTTGGTTTCGATTCTGGAGTTGGAGGTTTTCGGGAGTCGAACCTGGTTTTGGTTTCGGAGCAGTGGTTTTCGGAGAAGTTGGCGGAGGGTTGTTATCGTAGAGGTGACGATGAGTCATCGGAGAGGTTTGGCGGTTACGGATGAATGAGGTGGGCAGGCAGGCGGGCAGTTGCGTTGTCAGTCGTCTTCGTCATCACCATCATCGTCTTCATCGCCATCGCGACAGGTCTCTTCGAAACCTCGAACGAGCCTATGGGTTTGGTTTTTTGGAGAGAGGGGAGGATCGAGCTGTGATGAGCTGTCGGGTCCGGTTTCCGGGGAGTTATCCGTCGAGATTGAGGAGAGTCGGGGAGTTTTGGAGGGTTATCCGCCAAGATCACTGACCGGGATCGACTTTGGCGAGGTTTATCCTTTGTCAAGGATTGGAGGTTAGAAGAGGAGTAGAGCGGGGGAGGTTCTTGGTTCGGTTTGGTTCGGTTCGGTTGTCTTCATTCTGTTGGTGTTGGTGTTGTTGCGTTGGCCTCGTTAACCCCCCTTGCTTGACCCTGGCCGGTCAAGCTTTGACGAGAAGGAGTTCGGTTTATTGATGGGATGTTTTTTGTGCAGCTGGTGAGGTGCTCTTTGCGGAAGTGCTCGTTACGCCTACTGGGATTTCCAAGGGTTGTGGGTGAGTCATCTTTCTGTCTGTTCTTTTGTTTTTGTTCCAGTCCGCCGGGAGCTTTTGGCGTGACGGCTCTGTTAGAGGAGCGCTTTCACCTGTCATGGCGTTGCGTTCAACGAGGCGTTACGTTGCTCGCGTCCCGCGGGTTGGAATATGAAAAATGATTTGGTGACTAACGCAGTACGATGACAGGATTGTGGAGTTTGCCTCGCAGGAAGATGCGCAGCGTGCGATTAGGGAGTTGTCGGAGCAGCCGCTCTTGGGAAGGCCTGTGTTTATTCGAGAGGTGTGTTCCGTTTCCTTCCTTTCGTCCGCTTCATGCCTCGATGCTATTCCCGGCCCCGCCCTTCGACCCGGCGCTAAACCCCACCCCTCCTTCAACCCGACTCGGACCCTACACCTCCTTCAACTCGATGCTAACGCCCTTTTGACAGGACCGCGAAAACGAAGCCCGTTTCGGCGCCACGCCCGTCCCAGGCAAGATCGGCATGGCGATGGCGGGTCAAGGTCTCCACGCTGCGCCTCCTCCCCGTCCTCCCTCGCACAACTATTTCAGCGGTGGACCTGGTGGTGGGAATCCTGGGAATCAGCTTTATGTTGGGAATGTGCGTCTATTCCTTCCTATGCGGAAGTCGAACTCCATACTGACGCTCCTACTTCGGCGATTCGTTTAGCTCCCGTATCAAGCTGGATGGCAAGATTTGAAAGATTTGTTCAGGGCTGCTGGGAGTATCGTTCGCGCTGATATTAATATCGGGGTGGATGGACGACCCAAGGGTTCGGGAACGGTTGTGTTTGAGACTGTGAAGGATGCTCAGCAGGCTATCTGTACGTTCCCCTCAACCGTCTCCAGGTTGGATTTGTATGCTGACCCTCGACTTTGTAGCGATGTATAATGGCTTCGATTGGTACGGCCGGATTCTCGAAGTTCGCGAGGTTCGTCCATTCTCCTTCGTGTTTTGTTAGGCGTAGGCGCACTGACGATACATGCAGGACCGATACGCAGGTCTCACAGGCCCCGGTTTCCGTGGTGGACTGCGCGGCGGCCCACGAGGCGGTCTACGCGGTCTGCGAGGCGGGTTCCGCGGTGGTTTCGGACGCGGCGGGTTCTCAGGTGGACCCTCTGGTGGTGGTGGTGGACGTGACTTTAACCAGGACATTTACGCTGACTACTCTGGTCCCGATTCCGCTGCTAATACCTCGGGTGGAGGAGGGGGTGGAGGGGGAAGTAATACGGTCACGGGTGTTGGAGCGGCTTCGAATGTGAAGTTTGAGACTGGGTATGGGGGGTATGCGCCGTTTGGGCCTAATTATGTGCCGCCGGAGCCTAGTCAGCAGATTATGGTTCGGAATGTGAGTGTCCCTCTCTTTGCTCTTTCGTCCTTTTTCCTCCCTCGCTCCCCTTCCCTTTCCCTCCCTTCCTCTGCATTCTACCCTCCCCTTTGAAACCACTTCCTACCCATCCATCGACTCTTTACTTACGACTCTTGTCTACAGCTCCCGTGGTCCACGGCCAACGAAGACCTCGTCGAACTCTTCGAAACGACAGGTCAAGTCGAAGTAGCCGAGATTTTGTTTGATGGAGCGAGGAGTAAGGGGTGTGGTGTTGTACAGTTTGCGTTGACGAGTGAGGCTGAGACTGCGATTGCCAAGTTTCAGCATTATATGTATGGGGGGAGGCCGTTGGGTGAGTTTTTGATTCTTTTTTGGTTTGTTGAACTGAGGGGGGAGGGGGGTTGGGCTTTTGGGTTGGAGGGGATTGGGTTGAAGTTGGGGGATGGACGGGCGATGGGCGATTTGAACCAGCCGTACCACTCTCCTCGTCTCGCTTGGCTCCCTCGTTTCACCCTCCACCGTTTCACCCTCCCTCATTCCCCGCTCGCACGAACATGTAACTTGGGTCCAAGCACCTGTCCGGCGGGCGACCTTTTTTTTTTCCTTTTCTGCGTTTGGACGTATCATTTGTCGAGTGAATTTTTTTGCTGACGCCGATTTCTTTTGTATAGATGTTCGATTCAATGATAGGTGGCATACATTCTCGCCTGGAGCTGCCAAGGGTGGACAGGTTGGACAGGCTGAGGGTGCTTAAATGCGCCCCCTATCGTCGTCGTCGTGAAGACATATGTTATGACTACTCTGGTTCTTCTTTCTTATTCCTACTTGTCGTCGGTTTCTTCGGAATCCCGTCTTTTCTTCCTTATCGCGTATTAGTTTCACACTCGCCGTCGTAGTTTCCTTTGTGATTCCTCATATTTCCGCATTCTCGTTCCTCGTTTTTCTCTTCCTGGTTCTTGACGAGTGTTTGTAATCTTCCGTACCTACATCCCGCCTTTTCCTTTTCCGTTTGTCTTTATCTTTTTCCTTTTCCATTTTCCGATTCTTTTCTTGGTCGATGTAAATCCCATAAAAACTGCCTTACCTCTTGCCTGTTGCGTGTTGGCGGCTCGTCCGAACTGATCTGATCGTTTTTCGGTTATGGTTGTTTTTGACTTGTGTGTACATGCATACCGCAGCGTCCTGTGTATGTAGTGTATATTCTACGAGATTTATTATTCCTCCTGACTGGTAACCATTTGCGAGATTCGGGATGGAGTGTGAGAGAGGTTTGTGGTTGTGCATCCGGTGTGCCGAGTGGGTTCGTGATCAGTTGTCATACAGTAAGTCTTGGCCGAGAGTCCAGTGCATTCAGGAGTCTAGCGCATTCAGTGAGTGGGTTATGTGTGGTCCTCGGTGGTGGAGGGGTTGTGAACTAGGTGTTGTTGAGCGCTGGAATGGGAGACGAGGGTATTGTTTGTAAGAGGGAGATGGTATGTATTGTGTTGGTGTTGGGAGAGGCTGGCATATGCTCGCTCGGGCTCTCGAGTGCTGGGCACCTCGGGTGGTGGTGTAAATGTAACTTACAGATGGTTATGAACGCGAGAATAATTGCTTACTATACAGATCAAGGAAATGAGGATGAGCCATTTGAAGTTAGGTAAACGAGAGAATACAGGAATTTAGATAGGCCAATTCTCGAGGATTAGCCCGCGTGCGAGGTTGACCATTGAGAGGTTCTGATTCGTTTCTAAAGCGCTAGATGACCAATGACCATCGTTAACCTGAACTTGGGAAGTGGGTGAGTGTGGGCGTGACTTTGTCGTAGCACCTCCTTGTTCTTGAACTGCTACATACCAATTTGGATCCTTGAAACTGAATTGTCGCGTAACTCTCGATGTCTGAAACTGTGTATATGTTCTTTCGCTGATTTTGTCGATGTCTATCTCACGAGAGGCAGACAGGAGAAGGCTTTAGACTTGGTTCAGACGGAGCTGTGCGTCGTCCAGTCAGCCCAACCCATCCGGTTATCAACTCGTTACCGGGGTATCGTAAACGCCGTTCGCGGTCGATGTAGTAGATGGAGTACGACATATCAACGGCATTCTCGATTCAAGCTGGGGAAGTACTTACATAAATGATGGGGGTCTCGTCTGTTAAGCCTATTATACTTGACTGCCAACTGCTATGGAGTGTGTCTACTATCGATGTACCGACGTCCTTTCGCGGAGCCGACTCTCTGAGAGTGGCAGGCAACAAGGATGGTGTGAAGACGGTGGGAAGTTTCTTGACGCTCGAGAGTTGACCTTTGTTTCTCAACATGAGCATGATCTTTAGGTTGACCTCGATATTACTGCGAATCTCTTCTCCGTCATCGACGAGGATGGGGTCGGATACACAGACACCCCGCTGGACCCAGGCGAGGTAGGTCTAAAGCGAAGAAACAAGGCTTGGCCTGGTCTCACAGCGGGGGCGAATTGGTTGAACAGACTTGACGTGTAGCCGGTTAGAACATCGAGTCGAATACCCGGTGTGATATGCGCGGCTTCCGACTTGGGTTTAATTCAGTTACTGGAGCGTCGAGTTTTGATCTTTGTAGCGAATTTGTAGATATACAGAAATTGGACGACGGGTCGTAATCTAGCCGGTGAACTAAGCGTTTTGCTCCCATTGTCCCTCTGAATGTTGAATACCCATGGACCGACTGCCACTCGATATGTGGCATGCCACAGATAGCCCAATCAATCACAGTCCGCGCACGCGTTCGCACCTGGCTAAATGTATCATACGAGTACACATACCCTGAGTGTACGAGTACCAGGCGACTTGAAGAACGGAAATACACACGGCTTTATATCGATCGTACGGTTTAATTTCAGGTGGCCTGAGCGGTTGAACATGCCACTGGTAGGAGAGTGGCTGTGGAGTTGTGGGAGAATATTTCTTGTTCAGTTATAAAGCTTGAAGATGGCCACTCGACACCTCTTTACCTTGAACCACATCCTTAACAATCAGAGAATATTCCTCGCACCTCCTACTGAATCATTTTTTCGATAATTTGATATGGAGGCTACCATGAAAGCCTCCACTTGTCCGATGTAAGTCTCTCAACTGTTTGAACTCTCGAGAGCCTTGAGGCTGTCGCATGCCACTCTACTCGTTACTGACTGTAGCCCCAGTACGCCTCCGCGTATCCCTGCACGGGATACAAACACTAGCAAGCACTCCTCTGCTCCCCAGGTCAAAGTATCACCCCGCTCTGTGACAAGCCGAGCAGCTGCAGACAAGGCCACCACCATCAGGGAAAAGCCAAAGTGTAAATTGAGCCTCTATTGTGCAACAATAAGAAAAATGAAGTCCAATAGCGCCGAATTTCTATTCGGTGTCCAAATGTAACTACTGCACGATGCAGCCCCTTCATTTATACACAATTATGCACAGACAAGCAACATTCAATGGCCCATTTCACTGCTCGATTCAGCTCATCATTCCCTTAAATCAAAGCGGTCACGATGGATGGTGCAAGTCCACGTTGTATTGTCATTCAATGTTGGCTAATACAAGAACTTGTCGAACGACGTATATATCGAAATGAACTACGAGCCGGCTACCAACTACGATCAAACCCGATTTCCAAGTCCCAATCCCGATATCACTCATCCTACTCAGAGCACCGGCAAAACCACTGAGACTCAGGCCTGCTACAGAGAAGAGAAAGGGATGGTCAGTTGTGATACGTCAGGCTGCGAGGGGATGTCTCACTTTGGCAAATTATGGCGAATCAAGGCGAATGGGGGTGACCTGAATAGCGAGCGATACCTACTACAGCAGTGAGCACCCCTGGTGAGGAGAACGGTCTCCAGAGTACATACCTGATGGGAAGCAGACAAGTCTTGTATACGGCCGCAGTCTGGAGTAGGCGTTGCGGCAAAACGCGACAGAAAATGCTGAGGACGACGGCCTCGGACAGGGAAGGTGAGGGAATGTGGACAAGGTCGCTTTGCTGGCGTCGCGACTCTTGCGCGACCGTCTGAACGACATGTCACGTGTCCATTTCACACACACAGCCGAAGCTTGCCGCGTCGCCCGCGAAGGTGAGAGCGGACTTTGAATGGCTTCTCCTTCTTCTCGGAGTGAAATCTACCTCTGCTTCGCATTCCAAGCTGAATCTCAGTCTTCTTGTTCAACCCTGAGGATGTAAATTTGCAAGAAGTTTAATATCTGCTACTCCATACCACCTATCGAAAGGCCAATGTCGAGAAGTGCAGCCTGAGCGTCAAAACTCCACACTTCACCGGGAATTTGGCGGTAGGACCCAACTTGAAGAGCACTGAAATGTCCCAGAAAATTATGCCTTCGTACGAACAAGTGGTCACATTTTTGCTTCAAAATGGACTAAAATGACAGGGGCTTCGTCACTGAAGCACATTGATGTCCATTAGCCTCATCCGGGGCAACAGTGTACAAAATGTTCTCAATGATGCATCATTTATACTTTGGGTTTTTCCTGATGACGGACATGCGCATGGACATCGGCGATCTCATGAATTCGGAAATGTACGTCTGCACGTACAACCAGTTCAAGGAGTACTACCTCCCCAAGTGTGATGATGAGACGATGTCCTTTGTGAATGATGCTCTGAAGGCATCCGAATTCCTTGTCCCTCGCGAGGAAAGGACTGGACTAGATGACGGAGCCGCGGTGGGGAATGAAGATGAAGATGCGCCGAGCGACGACGCCGGGTCTGTTCGAGAGAGCAATGACGAGCTTCCACAGGAACGTGGTGAGCTAAATGGAGAGGTTGGGGAAGTTGACGAAGGGAACGAGGGCGAAGGAGAAGAATGTGAGGAGATCGAGGAACAAGGTTATGTATCCGACGACGAAGGCGAGGATGACCAAGGAGCCGAAGGAGAAGGCGACTCGAACTCACAGGTCTACTCTCACGTGCTGTGTAACTTCCAAATGAAGCCCTCCCTGTTGAGGAAAAAAGCCAAAAACAATACGACCAGCTCATCTGACAAGCCGAAGACCTCCAACACTCACGAGAACAAGGTGTTCAGTCCACTTGGCGAAATCGGAACCGAGATCCTCAAGGCGTTGGACGAGAAAGGTATCAAAAGGAACGGTAGTCATCTTCGAATGTGTCCACACACGACAATCTATTCCAACATCCCTGGATGCAATCAAGAAATCGACGCATGTTTGACGAAGAACAAATCGAAAGCGCTCGACATCGCCGACATCCTCGTTCCCTTTGAGTTTAAGCTAGCCTACACCATTGCTAAGGTGTTCCTGGTAAGTGTTCTCCCAGCGTCATCCAGCTCTGTCGACGAACTAAATGTCGTTTTTAGAATCGCCGACAGGTTGTGTCCCAAGCCAACCACACAATGAACGATGATCCTCGTCGCAGATTCATGTTCGCGGTAAGTACGCGCCTCCACTTTAGTAAACCTTGCCTAACATCTACGATTCTCATTTGCAGATTACCATTGAAGACGACCGTGTGTCGCTCTGGTTTTTCTCTCGATCGCATTCAGTCAAGGCAAAGTCGTTTAGCATGATTGATGTAAGCCACCTATGAACTCTGTGATCCGGTCTTCATCTGATCATTTTTCAGCGACCTGATCTTCTCGTCGAGGTTCTGGTTTCACTCTTCTGCGCGACAGAGGAACAACTTGGATTGGACCCTCTTGTTCACCTGACGGAAGACCGACGATACGTCTACGAGTTTCCCCCCAACAAGACGCGACCCAAACCCATCTTCTATCGCACCACAGGAACTGTCATCGAGGCCCGAACCCAGCGTCTGATCTGCCGCGCCACACGCATCTGGAGGGTGATCCAGGTGGAGTCTCCAGATCATACGGAGGCCATCGAGGGGTCGAAAGAGATGATCCTCAAAGACGTCTCCCTCCCCGAGGAGTTCCGGACAGAGTTCGAGATTCAACGCGACTTATTTAGAGACCTCGAAGATTTAGCTAAGGACAAGGAATGGCGTCAGCGCGAGATACTGAAGGATTTTGTCGCGGAAGACTTGGTTTCACTGGAACGTGCATTGCAAGGCGGTTTCAAGAGGTATTTCTCTTGCATTATCGACGAACACGTTGGTGAAGTTACTCCTCCGCTTTGCCCTGGGGCATGGGCCGCCACTACTCCGATGTTTACCGAACCAAGGACCATAGCTCCAGACCACAACAGGAATCGTGCAGCCCCTGGTACACGGGCACCAAGAAGGCCTACTGCTGGCCCCCCTGGCGAACTTGGCACCATACAGGAAGAGCTGCAACACAGGGGCTTCAATCCTCGGCGGCCGTGTCGCCTGATCTTTGACGAACCATGCATACCACTTAGCGACGTGCCTACACTGGGCGAGCTGGTTGACATTGTTCAACAGTGCTTGATCCGTACGTCACATTTGACCTTATCTCGTCTGCCAGTCACTAATTTCCTTTTCCACAGCTCTGCGACTTATGTTCTGCGTTGGATGGGTCCATCGGGATATCAGTCCAGGAAACATCCTTGTTTTTCGTACATCCCCAACGGCTCAGTGGCAAGTTAAACTCTCGGACCTAGAGTATGCCAAGCGGTTTCCATGCGACGATCAGCCTAGTCCGATACCCAAGACAGTAAGTCTTTTACTGATCCAGTCCCTTGTTTGCTCGTCCTGACAGTTGTTGACCCAATAGGGAACCCCTGCCTTTATGGCATGCGAGATCCTTACAAAATCACTGATTTCCAAGACCGGCACTGGCAAAGGAGTCTCGAGGAGAAAGGGTCCCAACAAATTGCCGGTCATCCACAACTATCAGCACGATCTGGAGTCACTTTGGTGGATCATTCTATGGGCGATCACCATGAGGGTGAAGCAGAGCTTGCAAAGGGCTAATCTCCTGTTTCGCGAAGCGAACGCACATGCTCGGCGCGGCGTTTTTACCGATGAAGATAGTATTGAAGACCACGAACAGGTCTACCCATGTTTCCCAGTGCTCCTTTGCCTTTCCGGCTTTGTAGAGCAACTCGATCTCCTGCGAATCTACTTTGAGAGCGAGTACATTTCGCGTAATCGTGGAAATAAGCAGCAGGATATTGGGACCTACTCTTTGATCGTTAGCGAAGGATTTTGGAATTTCTTCGAAGGCATTAAGGGAAGCAGGAAGGTCTGGGGAGACCTTCCGCTCTTGACGGACACTGAATTAGCGCCTGGAACAACGGCGCCCAGGGGAACCAAGCGCAAGTACTCCGACATGAACAGGGCACCTCAACGTTCGAAGGACGCGCCGAATCCCCAATCTCTGAAGCAGGATGATCGCACGTTGAAGTCAGCTCACTCCACAGCGACACCTAAGGGAGGGCATGGTGAAAAAGTGACCAACCAGGAAATTGAAGAGGGTCAAGAACAGCCGGCGTCAAAGAAGGCTCGTGCTTAATTACAGGGAAAGGCCACACTCCATGTATTGCTAGCTGTGTAACTTCCGCGCATTGTATATACACGTCTTCTACCATTAACAGTTACGATCTTGAGTGATATTATCTGGAGATATAAGAGGCGTTGTGCGACGTTAAAACGCTTTTTGGGATATGGGGCTGGTAGTTAACGCTATGTGAAGTTCATAAGCTGTCAGATTGAGGTTTTTGACGATGCACACCGAATAACCTCAATTTCTGAGACTGCCTTGCGCATCGCTCCAACAGTGTCTACTTAGCTGGCAGGACTTGTGATGCCTCTGCCCATTTCTCTTTCGACGACTCCGATGGTTCGGTTGGTTGCCTTTGTTGATATTTAAGGCGTCTTGCTTGTGGCACCTTACACGGCCTGGATAATGGGGACCCGACAACAATGGTGATTCCAGTGTTTGAGTTCGCGGAAGATGATTGACAGGTGTGAATATCGAATTGGGACCCATGTACCTTGGCTTTGCAAGTCTCGACTGTTTTTCATATTCTCTAACCATCCTGTGATATCAATGCTTTAGTTATCCCAATGATAACCATAAATCACCGGTTGCATTAGTTTAATAGCTATGCTCCGCGCTAGATAACACGCTTGGGCGCCAATGACTTTAGGGCCGGCTCATTGTACACAACGTGCCAGATCGCTCTGTGCTACACGTTTTACACCCCTAACCCCTTCGGCGTCAGGAGTATAGGACATGTATTTAGCCATTATCTTCTCCTGTTGGCCACGATATACAGCAGCTCGAAATCTGGAGACCACCAGTAAGGCTTATCAATCGATGCATCAATCTGCGGCGACGCAGGCCTGCTCCGAGCTAGAGTATGTGGCATACTGGACTTCCTCGTAGTATTTATACTAGTCTAGCTGGTGTGAATTGATTCGGATGTATATTTCTTTTTGGGTGGATGTCAAGCCCCGCGGCGCGTCAGTACCGGTGGCTGTGGCCGTACAAGGCAGGCGCGTGGGAATGCGGCGCCAGAGCATCAAAGGCCTTCGACGCGACCTTTGCATCTTGTCCTTGAGCCACTACCATCTTCAAAGCAATCGCGTCTGAAACCCGTATCTCGCCACACGCTAAGACGACTAAGACCATGGAACCGCAATTCTCCATCTGTGAAATTGATGAATTCATGACAGCCTACCTTCCGGACGCCAGTCAAAAGACTTTCGACTCCGTTATTCGCGAACTGGAGAGGGAGAAGGTCCTAGCACTCCGCCAGCCGTCTCGGGGACGACAACGTTCAACGAACAACCAACGGCCAATTTATACACATGCTCTCAACGTATTCAAGGGTCTTTTCCGCCAGGGTTCCGCCAAAACCACTCGCGTCATCGAGTCGCTCCAAGGCGTCGCAACCGCAGTGCAAAAAGCGCTACAGAAAGTTACTGGAACAAACATCAAGACCCGTGCTATTCGAGCGAGCAAGATTGAGGACGAGTGTCCGTCTGAGGCTTATCTCACCGCTAATCTTGATGGACCAGTTCGGTATACTGACGTCCTCGTCCCGCTAACGGTCACCGGTCTCAAGTCAGCCACTGACGAGGTGAGGGATCTTGTCGGATGTGAGGAAATTTCAACTGACGAATTCCAGACTCACGTCGATCCCACTGAGGGTCTTTTTCGCATAATGAAAGGCGATGTACGCCGAAAATTTTCCTTCGCGGTGAGTGCTATTAGTTGGTGGCTTACCTTCGCCCCTGATTTCGTTCTTACCAGATCACCGTTCAAGGCGAGAACATGTCACTGTGGTATCTTTCTCGGCCACTCTGCGTGAAGACAGCACCGATCAGCATATTCAATGTATGTGCTTCCTTCGACGATTTTGTTGCGACGCTGACCTCCTTCACGCACAGCACCCCGACTTTCTCATTCACGTTCTCGTCGGATTTCTATCTGCGACGGAGCAACAGCTTGGATACGACTCGCTCGTCACCCTTCTCCAAGACCGTACCTACGTCTACGAATTACCGCCTGATGGCCAACGGTTGGAACCTCTGTACTACCGGACTATTGAGCTCGTGTCAGAGATCCACGCACAAGACCCTGCTGGCCGCAGTACACGCGTCTGGCGAGTGCAAAGGGTGGTGTCTAAGACCGACCCTACCCAAATACCCGGAGAGCCGGAGGTGATTCTCAAGGACGCCTTCTTGGACCGACATACCCCAACAGAAGCCGATGTTCAGGAGCGGCTCTTCCAAGACATCACCGTTTTCTCTCGGAAGAAGGACTGGCGAAATCAGTCGATTCTGAAAGATTTCCCCAGCGCTGACTTGCAGTATCTCGCGGAAGCGTTGACCGGCGAGAACTTCAAGAATTATTTCTCTTGCATCACCGACAAGTTCCTGAGCGCCCCGTTGGATACGTCCACCTTGCCTCTGGGTCAAACATCGACGTCGGGTACCAGCGCGCATCCTGGGCTTCCAAAGCGTCGATGCTTTTTCGTTTACGAATTGATCTGCACTCCGCTTTCCGACATTCCGACGCTCGGGGAGGCCATCGATGTCCTCAGACAATGCAGAACAGGTAGGTGATGTCTCTTTCAATCATTTCAACGACGGCGCTGACAGCCTCTTCATTAGCCCTTCAGCTCATGTTCTGCGCCGGGTGGCTCCACGGCGATTTGAGCCCGGGAAATATTCTGGCGTTCCGGTCGAGCCCAGATACCCCCTGGCAGGTGAAACTCTCCGACCTCGAATTCTCCAAAAAATTCCCTATTACAGGTGCCGCAATAGACGAAGTAGTGATGGTAAGTTCATTCCTTCTTTAGAATGAATTGTGTGAATTAATCCTTTTGGCAGGGTACACCCCAGTTCATAGCATCCGAATTGCAATCGTCCCGCTACATCTACCCACGAACAAGGAAGAAAGGCCAAAGCGGGAAGGGTATTCGCCCCAAACTGAGGGTGGTGCGCAACTTCCAACACGATGTAGAATCGATGTTTTGGATTATCCTCTGGCTTGTAACGATGAGAGCCATCAAGAGCTTGTCTCGCGCTTTTCCGAAGGAATACTTCGGATTCCGAATCCCCGAAGGGACCATGGCTGCGCGCTTTAACCTCCTAACCCAGGGGAATTCGCTTTGGGAGCTCCCCGACTTCGAGGATTCAATTCCGCCACCCCTTCGGGATGAAGACTGCCCCTTCCTCGATGAACTCGACGACATTCGGTACGACCTCCAAGACCAATACGAAACGCGCAATAAGGAGGGACGCCAAGGCGACATCGAAGCCTATTCCCGGATTATGGGCGAAGCCATGTCGACCTTCTTCAACAGAATCGAGGGTTCGAGAGAGAAATGGGAAGGTGTTCAGTTGTACACTGATTTGACTCTTCATCCCGCACATAGGAGGGACGCCACTGTCCTGCTGCCTGCTCTATCGCCCTCGATGAAACGGAAGTTGGAGGATCCTGAAGCCCCCGTTCCGTCACGGCGAATAGGCGGTGACGCTGATCGACCTCGCAAGCGAGTGCGATTGGATGTTCAGTCTCCTTGTCAACGAGCTGGTCCAGTGACGAGGTCCATGACGAGAAGCCAGGCTCAGGCGGGCCCTATGACCAGATCAGCGACTCGTCGGCTCCAGCAATCGACCACCAAAGGGGTAGCAGCTATGCCCACTCGATCATCGACTCGCAAAACTCCCCGATAAACATCACCACCAACAGCTATTCTATCCGAACTCGATGTAAAGACTACGTTGCAGCGCATATGTACCAGTACGATGATCTTCCAATTATGTACCTTTAGATTAGATACCTAATCAATACCTCTTGGATTTAATCCCTCATTTTGCATTCGAGCTGAAGTGTCTGTTCAAACGAGATCTGCAGCTCGTCGTTACGGTCTCCAGCAATCGACGACCCAAGGCGGGGTAACTATACCCGATAACCAGCATGTTATCTTCAAGTTGCAATTTTATTAGAATACCCCACCGTGATTCCTCTCTACAGTCTAGTAAAAGTGGCTAGAATATGGTCTCCAAATCACGCTCAACTCCCCCTCCTTCCCACTCCCATTCCCGCGCCCGTACTCCCCTCAGATCTACTAACAATCACAAAACCAGTCAAAACGGACGACACAGAAAGTGCCAACGCACTTGCAGTCATCACTGCCCTCCTCGCCGACGAAACACCACTCAAAAGAGAAACAACGACGAAGATGTTCAGCGGTATTCGGAAAAGAGAGGACACCTAAGACGTGAAGAGATGTAAGTTCCTGGGATGTGGGATGGGAAAGATGAGGTGGTGCTTACCGTAGCTCGATGGTCATTGGAAATGAAGGACCCGCGGAGCATCCCTTGGACCGGGTAGTACATCCCCACACACGCCTCGAAAAGGCAGAACGCCCAGAATCGGATGTGTTCCGCCCGAGAAGATACGCTCATAGCCAACGCCAGAGCCCCAAAGGCACAGACGAGGCTGCTGAGTTTGGCGTGCACCCCCAGGGACGAGTCTGACCCCGGTGTGGAAGTCGGATCGGTTTTCGAACGGGAGGAAAAGGATACGATGGCGGTGTAGAGAAGTGAGCCTAACATCATGGAGACCATGAAGGAGGAAAAGATCAGTCCGAGGGGGAGGGTCGACGAGGGGGTTGTCTCTTGCAGCGATGGGACCCAGACGAAGACGAAGAGGTACATCGACCCTTCGAAACACGTTTGCGTGAGGCCTAGGGTTAATAGCAAAGGATCTAATGCGAACCATATCAGTATCGTCTTCAAACTGAACCAAACTCGAAAGACTAACCTGTCCGAACGACATGCCACGCCTCTCCCAATTTCCTCAGCTGGAACAGATCTACACTTCCTCTCCCCGCAACGGTTCCACTGCCACCATAGTTTTCGCCCCACAACCCTCGAATCAAGACCCAAGCAACGACCAACAATCCCGCACTGGTCAGGAACGGCGCTACGAACTTCGCGGACGTTCGCTCAACCAGCCACTGGCTAATCACCCCCGCGGTGGTCGCCACTAACCCATTCACCAAACTCGCTCGACCCATGATACTCGACAGGTCACCGCTTGAGATTTTCATGGACGAAGCGGATGAAACGAGCCACGATTCGAAGGCGGAGAACAGGATGGAGGTGGATATTCCACCGACGATGCGACCCAGGAAGAGGATCGGGAGCGCTGGAAGTGTGATAAGGAGGCACGCCAAGGTGTAGGTGACGCAGAATGCGAGACAGAGACGTTTCCGTCCGCTGAAGAGAATATGGTAAGCAACAGGTCAAACCAGGGCGGCGAGGCTAGACATACTGTTGGTCTGCCCAGGCACCGACAAATGGAGCCGCGAGTCCGGCAGATAAGAAGCCAGTCACGAACAATACGGCGACGGTTCGTTCAGGGATCTCGTATTGCTCGTGGTACAGGGAATAGACGTATGGCCCTTGTAACCAGTCCGCACCTTCAAGGTTTCCAATCAGCTTTCGGTAAACGGCAACGAGATTCGCAAGTGCCCACCCATTACGATCCCATATACGACCAAATACTTCCTCGCCAGCGAGGCAACGACCGAGGGACTTGCTTGACCTCCATCCGACCTTTCGCCGCCGGAATCCTGTTTGGACTTCGAAAGTCGTTGGTCCAATCCTAGGCCGAGAAGACATAGTGCGCCGAGGATGGATAGTTGCTTTTCGTAGAATCCCATACCGCTGCGATGTAACAACCTCGAAATCCCCAAGAGTCGCGGCGAGTTGGTTCACCGACGGTTGAGATTGAGCGGCCAGATATTCTCGTTGCCTTCAGGGTCGAGTTTGAAGTCAGGACTACCGTTGTGGAGAAGCTTTTCCGGGACCTAGGTGGGACTACCTAAGGAAGTGGGATTAGGCCGCGCGAGCTGGGACGACGAGAGCAAGGACGGGTGACATGGTCAGAAGCAAAAGCCTAACGACGATTAGATTCCGTTTCCTCTCGCTGTGGGAAGGAGAGCTGATGCCATCAATTGGCCCCTATGTTCAATCGTGGCGTCATCGAGTCACGGTGCAAATGGCGAGAGACCGAAACGTCTGGAGAACAAATAGTACAAACGGTTCATTCGAGGTAGATACATGATGTTAGTTGAAAGTCGATAAATACAAAGCGGACGTCCATTTTGAGCTTGTGAGTCAGAGTATGAAAAATCGGAGATGCAAGGAACACGACTGGGAAAACAGAAGAAAGATGACTAAACAAACCAGATTCCTCTTCACAATATCGATCCTTAGTTGCGGTGGGGTTGCCTATACGAACGATTCCAGGTCAATACGTCCACAGTTATCTCATTCGCGATGATTCGACTTGCTTATCCCTATCAGTCAACGGGACATACTGAAATCGTCCAAGGTCAGGCTGGAAAACTCCATGAAGGATGAACCACACGTACGCGAACACCCATAACCTTCTGCTTGGTGACATGACCTTTGTCGTCCTTGTCAATATGCTCGATGTACTGGTCCCAAGATCCAACGGGGATGAACATCCTCCCGGGACTAGCGAGCTGTTCGAGGAGAGCGGGAGGGACGGTCGGCGCTGCTGCTCCAACGTGGATGGCGTCGTAGGGACCTGGTGAGATAAAAGGTCAGAAGTATGCCGGTCATGGATGGGGAAGAAAAGGTACAAATCCAAAGAGCCTAGTTACTCACCGCCGTCTTTCCAACCCTCTCTCCCATCGCCTGCCACGATCACAATTTCCCCCTTGTCCAATGCTTCGCCCAATCCATCCCTCTTCAGGTTGCCGATGCTCCATTCCGCCAGTTCAGGGATGTGCTCAATGCCGACAACCTTGCCACCGGGTGAGACGAGGTGGTGAAGAACTGCGGCCAGGTAGCCCGAGCCGCTTCCAATGTCGAGAACGCGGGCACCGGGGCGGAGGTATGGGAGGAGATGTTCGGAGGCGTAGGCGTGCTTCAGGGGGCGTTAGTTCATGGGTAAAGGTATGGTAGTCGAACGTACCATATGAGGGGCACTGATTGTTGCGCCATGGCCGATAGGTCTGCGATCCGGTCAGCCCAAACCTGCCCAGGGTCAGATAGCTTCAGAGACTTACTGCGGCGAATCTTTGTATGCGTCCGACTTGTCGCGAACGTAGTTGCCTCGATCAACAGCCGCCATCGCCTGTAAAACATTCCCCCGATAAGAGGCGCGGTCCTTGAGAAGAAAGAACACTGAGACGCACCTTCATCACCCTGTCAGAGTGGAAAATCCCTCCACTTTTCAAATTCGCAATCAGCTCCTTGTTGGTTGCTCCGCTGCACCTCCAAGCCATCGTGGATCTTCTCGAGAGATGAAGTGGGGAGTGGTGTTTAAGACCGAACGTCGATAACTGTAGTCCCAGGGCTACGGTTGCACCGATGAAAGTTGAAGCGAGGAGAACTCGAAAACCGACGTTCTGTTGGCCTCGTAGCACGATCGTGATGCTCGAATTTAGCAGATGGTGTGTTTGTGTGACGCTGTAAAGGGGTGTGTGACAAAGGTGTACTCGGTACAGCTGGGATGAAGAACCAACGATGAGCGAGACCAATGATGGCGATGGTAAGAAGGCAACAAACAAACGACGAGGCTCGACGCGGAGCCCAGACGACCCCTGATAAAGCAATTAGGGTGGAGTCTTGGCAAGACATACGGGATCAGATGACCTCATCTTCACTTGGACGCTGGAATCCGTCATTCTCGACTCTGTCGATGCGGGCACCGAAGGAGGCTCGAAATTAGCGATAATTTCTAGTCAACTGTAACCAGACAACGACCTTCCCTAAAAGACCCCCATTCCGTCGTACGAAAGGACGAAGGGCCCATTGTCAATAATAGAAGACTAGTAACGAGGCGACCCTATACCGGAAGGCAAGCATACAAGATAGCTGCCGTAGTGGGAGCGGAACTGCTGTCCAGTGCGTTTTAGCACTGAATACAACATCATAGTACGAGAACTGAGACAAGGATAGATGTATTGGATCTTCACTGAGTATCACAATCCCATATTAAAACGAACGCAGCAAAGGAGACATAAAAAGCAGGATTCAAACGTCTGCGCGGCAGCTGAGCATGAGAAAGGGATCTTGGAGAACGTCAATGGAAAAGGAGATATGGAAGGGAGGACAAGTTCTGCGCCGGAAGCATCCACCAAAAGATGACATAGGGTCCAGATTCATGACATCGACCGGTGTTCTTCACATCTGTTCATTCCGGCTCCTCGTCATCGACCTAGCATCAACTTCCGACCTGTCGTTGCTTTTCAACCAGAGAGATGGAAGTTCGGTTTAGTTGACTCACGGGTAATTGAGGCTGTAGCCTTCGTTTCAGAGGGACGACCTGTGTACTATGAAGGTACACATTTGATCGGTGTTTAAACTGTGTTTACACTAGGTCAATGAAGAACAGCACAAAAGAGGAGACTCGTGATTCCTGCCTACGAGCGGAATCGATCTCGCGGCCTTTCTGTCTACGGACGAAACGCAGCGCCGCACACTCACGGCCTCTCTGTCTACGGACGAAACGCAGCGCCGCACGCTTGCGGCCTTTCGTGTACGGACGGATCGCAGCGCCACAGGCGATGACCAATCTGGCGCCCATCAGATGGGACCAGGTCTCACCGCTCTTGAGTCTCTACTCTCTTGATCAGCCGTCACCACGCTTGGTCGACGGGTACTTCTCCTCCATCGTTGCCACGCCTGGCCGACGAGGATTCTTCATTACCCACCCACCCTTACCCATGTTAAGTTCCTTACGTGTAGTACCACGCTGTTGTAGCCCTACCTCCGCTAAATCCATCCTGTTTGTCTATGGGGGATAGACTGACTACGGTCGTCTATTCCCTAACCCGCTACTAAACCTCCTCAATCAGGCGTGATTCATTGGATGAAGCAATGTGGCTTGTGGTCAGAGACGCCTTTGTGTTCCCTTCTTGGGCGATAATGCAAGAGAAGATTGCTTGGAAGCTTTGCCCGGAGAATGCATATCTCGCCAGTCCAGTTGGCGAGAGAAGGTCTCAATAGAGTTGCTTAGCTTGGGCGCCCCTTTCTGTCTGGCTGTTCGCGTACGAGGACCTGAACCACTGCCATGCCCCGAACGACTGATCTCGAGGAGGATGTAAAATCACGGTTGCTCGACGGGTGTTGATTCGCCACACTTCTCGACTTCGATTTCTCTGCTGTCAAAATGGCTGTTGAATCGCGTCAAGTGTGCCTGCAGCCCTCTTGAGGCTGAGTGAAACGAGATACTCAATCACATACTAGATGTGTTTGTACTATGGATCATCTGTGGTCGCTGTAATGTCACATAAAGCTCCCACACAAGGTGAAACCACGGACTCCGGAGGGACGCTCCTGAATTCAGACTGTAAAGGAAACGGGTCATCGTCGAAGAGGTACCGCTGGGTGCGTGCTAAACTCTAATCTACAAAATCAAGAATGAGATCTATGGAAATAATGCGCTTTTCTACTATGTAGAAAGGGGGTGTTGCTCGGGGAAACTCTATGACAATGGTGCTCGTGAAGGTATCGCAAGGGGTACATCTGACGAAGGGTGGTTGCATCGCCTATCGGCGGGATCTCCTGGCGGGAAGTTTTGCTAGTTTCGAGCGCTCGTTCTCTGCCGCTTCTTGCTGCAGACGGCGAGTGGTGGATCTGGTCGTTGGGCCAGAAGGCCGCTGGTTTCGAGCCATAGACCTCGTGACTGGGCCAGCTCGCTGTACCAGTGCTTGAAAACCCCGAACTGGGACAACGCGGACCTTCTTCCTCGGTGGCGGCCGTTGGTCTTCATCGTCCGTGTCGTCGTCGTCGATTCGTCGCTTCGGAGGCGGCTTTGGGCGTTCCGGCCACGATGCATCGTCAGAGCTTCCCTTTGCTGACGAGGCAGAATCGTTGACAGCGACGTTACCGGCGACCAAAAGCTCGATACCGCCCCAGTCCATCCGAGAATCTTCAATGTCATTGAAGAAGTCTGAAGCTCCTTCGCCGACAATCCAGGCATAACTCCTTCTATCGTCCTGCTTACCAACACGATTCCGTGAGGTGTATTCAACATGGAGGTTAATCTTGAGGTCGTCAAGGTGAGTAAGGAAGGAAGGTCCCTGATACAGGCGCGGGGGGAGAGATGTGGGGAATTCTCGATCCCTGAGAATCGATTGCTGTCCGGAGAGAAGAAAAGAACGGGAAGCTCCATATGAAGGAGCATCCTTATTTCGAAAATACCGGTCGGCAAATGCGCGTGAGACAGGTATCGTCGTTCTCCCAGTTATGAGCCAAAGGATTATCCACCAAATGGACTCTAAATCGTGTTGATAGTTGTGGACCAAGGGTTTGACGGGGAACCATGTCTTGCGCTCTTTAGGACGTTCCTCGAGTGCAGGGAAGTAGTAGCCTCGGTTTTGTAATTCAACGGGCATGAAGTACGGCGTTCCCTGCAAACGAGGTTAGAGGTCTTTGTAGGAGCGAAACTGGTGATCAACTTACGATAGGGGTATCGTCGCCGAGGACGTTCGGATCGGGGAACCTCCTCGCATGTTCCAGGTCGGTCAGTCGGACTTCCCATGGAGAGTCCTGTGACGGTCGAAATGCAAGTATATTCCCGATACTGACATCGCGGTGGACCCACCCAGCGCACCACATCAGTCGTAAGGCTATTTCAACAACGGTCAGGAACGACTTTTGCGCAACAGGAGAACTTGGACATACCTGTGACACACTGTTTAATCACGTCAATCGCCTCGCCAAGGGTAGGAATCTTGGAGAGCGGTGTACACAGGAGCTCATAAACGAAGAAGCATTTGCGCTTGGGACAACGAGGCTTTGATAACTTCACAGCCTCTGTGGAAGGAGTGGAGGCCGGTTCACCAACGTGGTGGGCGATGATGCAAGAGAATAGCTGGCGGAAATTGTCTCCCTTCAGCGCCTCGGCAAGGACGTCCAAGTCATCCTTCGGCATCTCCTTCAACACATCGTTCTCTCTCCAGTTCTTGAGTTTGCCAAACGCCGAAATGTCACTGAAAAGTTGTTCCTGGACCTCGCGTTCTGTCGGCATGGTTGCATCCACCGAGACATGTTTCAGCACCATGTCAGAGGCTCCAGGTAGGTCTACTGGCCTCGCGGACGAGGTGACTTGCTTCACTCTCCAGACCCTTGTGCTCCGTCCCGCCGTGTCAGCGGAGTGGTACTGCGAGATGAGCTCCGTTGTCCGGTAGTATAGAGAGTTGGCCCTGTTGTGGTCTGGCGGTAATTCGTACACGTAGCTCAGGTCCGGGAGTAGGGTTACCAAAGGGTCGTAACCCAGTTGCTCCGGGGTTGCCAGCATTATACACGTCAGGGCCTGGATCAGGAGGTCCGGGTGCTGCGAACATGACACTTAGTACCGTCTATGGTTCGGATTGAAAATATCTACTGACCTCCGTCATGTTGAATGGTGTCGACCTCACGCACAATGATCGAGATAGGTACCAAATGGATAGCTTATCCCTTTGGACCGTGATCTAATGTAAAGAAACCGTCAGCGGTGAATTCATACGAAATATGGGCGGGACTGACCGCATAGGTGAACGTGCGACGGGCATCTGAATTGATAACGTCGAATAACCGGGGAAGGGCTTCCATGGGTTCCTGTGGTGTTGCACAGTCAGGAAAAACAGAACGGAGGCGCGTGATGACATAACGTCGCACCTCTTTTTCCTCATCCGCAGCGACCCTCAAAGGAACAGCCATGTTGGTTGGATGGAACGCGCTGTCGACGTTGGCGGTAAGACAGGCGTTGATTACAGGGCCTTGGACCTCACTAGAACGAATGGAGCATTCGTTAATACCGGCAGCTTTGACCTTTTCCAACGCCTTGCGAACGGCGGTACCGATCGCCTTCAAGGACTTGACGACTGTAGCCGGCTTCGCGTGACGGGCCCGGAATAGACCTCTGAAGGCTTTTAATGCGTGAGTATACACTGGTCGCCGTTGCAAGGGTGATGGGTATTGGGCCAAAGAACTTCCACGAGGTGCAAGGACCTTCTGGTCCTTCAGATACTCCATGACCGAGTCGAAATTGGCCAAGTGATCGTTTGGTAGGTAGGTTTTGACGAAATCTTCGACTTCACATACTGAGAGTGGCGAATCCATTTTACGGAGCAGAAATAAGTTCCTCTGACGAGCGAGAATCGATTTGTTGCGAGGAATGCCCAAACGATGGTAGTGGTTCGAAGACAAGATGGTCGACGCGCCACTCGCGCTGATGTCTGATGTGCCGCCTGAGCCGCTACAGGTTCCCACGAGGCAAGCGGGTCCGGTATACTTATCATCTCGGGGTACGCAATCGAAACTCCTGCTCACTGATCTCACAACTCTTTCACGACCTCACTCACAGCCCTCACCTGCTTCTTGCTGGGGTTGGGTGACTGTTTCTCACCACGCTACCGAATCAATGGCCACTTTGGCCAGCATGCTCCTAACCTTCACATACATTGGAGTATCAATATATCGAGGAGAACCAAGGGTCTACCATTGTAATGACGAGTCTCTGTGGCCCGAAACTCCCGTCGCTTGAGCTTTCTCTGGGAAATGAAGTGGATAATCGGCTTGAACTCCGATGGAGAAGGCTATCATAGACCTCAGGACCACAAGTGTTTCGGTCCACACAACTCAGGACTTATTATCCCATGCAATAGATTGGCAAGAAAGACGTGGAACACTACAGTTACATAGTGGTAAGTATCGTGATTGTGGCACTACACTACTGTCTGTCGCATCCCAAGCGCTGCTACGTGGAACTAAAAAAATCGAGCTTTCTTGGGGAGATGACGTTGATATTCCTCATCTTCGCCATCACTGTCCTCCGGGTAGTCGCTATCCTCCACAGTCTCTCCACCTGTACTCTCTTCAGTCACTGGGAAAAGTTCCGAGAGTGGACGCTTGTTGGATATTAGCACACCATAATCAAGTGTTTCACGGTAAACGATTTGTTCTTCTTTCTTCCTATATGCCGCCCTTTGGTGTAGCTCCAAATCGGTGACCAACTTGATATTTTCCCATTGGTCCCTATATGCTTCAATCTCGTCAAAAAAGGTTCGAAAGTCGGCAATGATCTGCGAGTAAGTGCCGATATCTTGCTGCTTCATTTGCCTGTTTCGCTTTTGGTATTCCACGAGGAGATTGTATCGAACATCGTCAAGACTTTCGAGAAACTGGCCTCGCAACGCTGGCGGGAGGCCTTCGCACACTGTGAGATCCCGATGAATACCCAAGTGCTGTTTGTGCTCCCGAACGAAAAAGCTTCGGCGAGGGTTTGCCACTGCTGGAAGGTCAACTGCTGAGTCCTGAAAGATTTCCTCGAGGTGGGCCCTTGGGAGTGCTTCGTCTACTCGCATGCTGGCAAGCCAAAAGAAGAGCCACCAGATGGATTCCAAGTCGTGTTGGGGGCTGTGAATGACACTGCGTACGTTCTCCTCCAAGGCCTTTCGCTCCTTCGCTCGAAGCTCGACACCAGAGAGCAGGAGCGCAGAGGTCGCCACCTCACACGGCATAAAATTGGTAGTCATCTAATCAGAGTCAATATCGAAACGCGGCTTTAAATAAGGGTCGGACTCACACTTTTCACAGCGACACTCGCTTTGCGATCTGGAGGGAACCGTTTGGCGTATTCAAGGTCCGCTAGTTTCACTTGCCATGGTCCCCTTGGCCTCCCGCGCGCGGCTAAGATGTTTCCAGCGCTAATGTCTCGATGGACCCATCCAGCGCAGAACATAACGCGAAGTACTAGGTGTCAACGCCCAAGGTTAGTTGACTTTTGCGTAGCTGGTGGTAGAACATACCTGTTAGACACCCCTTTATAATGTCGACGGCTTCTCCCATGGTCATTATATCATGGAGGGGCGTGTAGACGTGGTCGTAGACAGCGCGGAACTGGTGTCTTGGTTCCAGAGGATGTTGATGGATACTCTCGGTGGGAACCGTAGCCTTGCCTTTACCCAAATCCGCGTCGGCAGATGTCTTTGGAGGTTTTGCGGAAAGTTGTATGCGAACCTTGCTGTTGGCAGCAGCGGCCTGTACTTCCACCGTTGGGTCCTCAAATACTGAAGGAAGCCTCCAACCTTTGGCACATATAGCAAGGCTAGCGGAGCCGGTATGATGCTGCGCAATGCATGAAAAGAACTTCATAAAGCTGGTCCCGTCCTTCAATACCTCCCCCATTTCGTCTAAATCCTCTTTGGAACAGTTCCTCAAGATGTCCCGCTTCCGCCAATCTGCATCCTGGGAAAGTTCACCGATGTCTTTGAACATCTCCTCCTGAATGCGAGCTTCTGTAGGCGTGTCAGTGCTGAGCGAAAGGTCTTTCAGAATCATGTCTGTTGTGCCTGCTACGCGCTCGTGGTTCTTAGCAGAGTGGACACGTTTGACCTTCCAGACTCGAGAGGAACGTCCTCTGAGGTGCAAAGACCGATACTCGGTAACCGAATGAATGGTCAAATAGTAATGAGTGCTGGCCCGAGTCTCGCTTGGAGGGAATGTGTACAAGAAATTCTTTGTTCCGACCAGGCTAACCAATGGATCGAAGCCAAGCTGCTCATCGGTTGCGCAGAACAGCGATACAAGGACCCGTACGAGAAGGTCAGGGCGCTTCACGACGATCTGTTAGTATATAGGTAAATGTGAATACCAGGAAGCTCACCTCAATCATACTAAACACGGTTGCCTTCGCTGAGTGAGAGCGAGAAAAGAACCAGACAGATACCAGGTCATCCTCGATGGTAATCTATAAACGGCAACTGGGTGAGTCCGGAGGTCTCCACTTCAACGAGACACTTACCCCATACATAAAGAGGCGGCGAGCATCGTCGTTCATCGTGTGCACGACATGAGAAACTAGCTGTCCACGGTTCTAGTGGTGTGGGATGAGCGACCGCGTGAACCAAGCAATGCCGGGCAAAGTGCGTACCTCAAATACCTTGGCGTTACTGCAGGCCACCTTGAATTCAAAAGGAACGATGATGTCGGTAATGGACAACCGGTCTTCCCTGTTTTTCGTAAGACACGCGTCAATCTTGTGGTTGCAGCCGTCGACTCCAGATGTAATGGCGGTGTTGGGACACATGCGTAGGTGGTACTCATTTATCGCGACTCCTATGGCCTTGAGAACTGCTCGGATGTAATCTCCAATTGTTCCAATCGGGTTGAACTGTGTGTTCTCGTGCGCTGGTTCAACATCGTCCTTCAAGCTCGTATCCTTTGTCTCCTCCTTCTTCGCCTTCCGGTTCTTCTTCTTCTTCTTTGATTTCCTTTTCTCCAGCTTCTCGATCTCGTGTAGCCTCTTCACCCGCGAGGGCTTAAACATGAAGTCGGAGAAGACGTGCGAATAAAGGGTAGCGTTTGAGTTTGAACCCGCGGTGGCATCAAGGTCCTTCGACCCAGAGCCACTGGTATCCGCAGAATGACGGGATTTGCCACCCTTCCTCGATCGCCCTCCCTTTACTGCCTGCTCCTTAATACTACCTTTCCCGAAGCGCTGCTTCAACCATGCTTCCCGTTTCGGATCGTCACGAGGGATGAGGACTTTGTCTTCGCTGTCCTCCGGAAACCTGGAGAGCTGCTTCAGGACGCGTTGGAAAACGTCCATATCGTGCTTTGGAAGGTAGTAGCTCATGAACTCCTCGGCATCGCAGACGATGATCTCTGAATTCATCAACTGGCCGATGCGCAAGCGAAGGGACTTGGTTTTGGCGTCGACGGCCGCTCTGCCTGAGGATGTGCGTGGTGTTTCGGTATTGATTGGCTCTGTCAATGAGTCCAAATCAGTCTTTCCAGCCAGATTGCGGGAGGGCGTCCTAGACCATCATCGTTAGTCTTTCCACCTGCGGTTGGAACTTGGAGTTAGGCTATCCGACTTACGCAGGATTCGGACAAGTGGCGGGTATCATGGTGGCCCTACTAATACCTTCTCACAGATTAACAAAGCTTAGTAGTAATAAGACTGGGAGAGCGAGCTGGATTTTGAAGAAGGATGTAGTTGAGAAGAAAGAGGCGTTGAGCTGACTTGGTTGAGTATCAACTTTGCCAAATGATGAGTAAGGTAGACCTTTCCCACGGCCACATTGGATCTTGGCGGGCGCTTTCGAAGTCGTTCCCAACCTCAAGAGAGACCAACTGTCGGTATGGTTTCAATAGATAGTCCTATCAACTCTTTTATCTGCCGTCTAACCCCTCAATTCTGGCTCCCAGGACGTCGTACACTCATCACTTTCGACATGACATGGGATGCCCGGGCCGGTCACAGATTAAGCAGAGTTTGTACGTGCATTGACCGACACTGTTGCCATCGTCTAAGTCTTTGTCATTTCGTTCATTGATTGTGAGTTGGTTACCAAATCATCAAAGAAGGATGTCTCCTCGTTGTCACTACCGAGCCCACATACACCAATTCTTTCTGGTGTGTCAAACTGGACCGTACTTACAGCAGCGGGCGCTCTGTCACCCAGCCGAGGACATGTCCTTAGCCATAGCCTCCCAGCTCTAACGCTGGCCATAAGCGACATAGTTGAAGGAAGTACCAACGATTAGATGCCAGTGATCAGCGATCATTGTATCCTACCCTCTTTTCAACTTTACATTGTGCTCATTCACTCGATGATGAGGGTGATGTTCCACAAAGGCCGAAAACGAAATCGATTGTCTGTAGAAATACGCTGACATGAGAGGTAAGGTTCCGTGGAGATCCCTCCAGGGTATAGGAGGCGAGGATGCGCTCTAGTCTACGGACATTGAAATAGTGACAAATTGTATTTCATTCGGATCTAATTGTTGACATAGAGGCTCCTGGATAACATTGACTAAAGTCTAGGCAAGATCCCCCGGTGGATAGCTTCATTCATTGGTACAAATCGTTCTCGTCGTTGACCCGGGATTGAGCTGGCGCTTTGACCCATAGACCCGATCCCAGGGCCAGTTCACTGTGCGGTTTCTTGATTGTCGGGATCCGGGTAAGCGCGTATTTTCTTCCTCGGTGGCAGCGGTTGGTCTTCATCACTGTCGTCGTCGTCAATTCGTCGCTTCGGCCGCAGAGCTTCCGTAAGACGATGACGAGGATTCCTCAACAGTCTGGCTACCCTGAGGATGGGAGTCTCGACTAACCTCCAACTCAATATCGCTCCAGTCCTCTCGAGAGCCTTCAATATCACGGAAGAAATCCGAGGCTCCTTTACCAACAATCCAGGCATAACTCCTTCTATCGTCCTGCTTCCCAACACGATTCCGAGAGGCGTATTCGGCGTGGAGGTTTGTCTTGAGGTCGTCGAGGTTCGTGAGGAAGGATGGGTCCTGGTAGAGCTTCGGGGGAAGAGAAGTTGGGAACCCCCGGCCTATTGCGAGCTCCGGCATGTCTCCGGAGAGGAAGTGGGAACGGAATATCTGATAGGCGGGACTGTCCCTGTCTCGAAAATACCGGTCAGCAAACACGCGCGACACAGGCACCCTCGTTCTTGCTGTGATGAGCCAGAGGATTGTCCACCAGATGGATTCCAGATCATGTTGATAGTTTTGGATCACAGGTCTCTTGGGAAACCACGTCTTACGCTCTTTGGGACGTTCCTCAATCCCGGGGAAGAAGTGACACCCCTTTTGTACCTCAACAGCCATGAAGTGAGGTGTCCCCTGCAAATGATATTAGAGATCATTGTAGTCTGAGACTGAATGGTGCCAATGAAGACTCACAATAGGGCAATCATCACTGAGGATGTTCGGATCGGGGAACTTCCTCGCATGTTCCAGGTCTGCCAGTTTCACTTCCCATGGAGTGCCTGTCGATGGTCTGGACGCAAGTATATTCCCGATGCTGACATCGCGGTGCACCCAACCGGCACACCACATCAGTCTCAGAGCTACCCACAACGATGGTCAGAAAACCGTCGTAACCAATCGATAGCTTAAAGCGTGCCTGTAACACACTGCCTGATAATATCCATTGCCTCTCCAAGGGTAGGTATATCCTCGAGCGGCATGTAAACACCCTCATAAACAAAGAAACATCGAGTCTTGGGCGAAACCTCCAGCTCGGACGCCACTTCGTTTGCAGACAGCGGCAACGGCAACGGGGACAATTCAAGCTCGCCTCGAGCATACTTCACAACAATGCAGCAGAACAACCTTTTGAAATTATCACCCTTCAAAGCCTTTTCCAGAATTTCCAAATCATCAGCGGGCATTTCTTTCAAGATATCATCCTCCCGCCAGTCAGGCTGTCGTCCAAACGCCTCGATATCACGGAAGAGAGATTCTTGGACATCCCCTTCGTTCCTCTTATTCGCATCCACGGAAACGTGTTTTAACACTCTATCCTCCATTCCCGGAATGGATGTCAAGTCGGTGGGAGAAGATACCTGTTGCACCCTCCAGATTCTCGTACTACGCCCCGTATTGCTGAGACAGTGGTACTCCGAGATGAGCTCCTTTGTCTGGCAGAACAGCGCCTCGCGCCTGTTCTCGCCATCGGGCGGCAATTCGTAGACGTAGCTTTGGTCTGCGGTCAGGGTGATCAAGGGGTCGTAGCCTAGCTGTCCGCGAGTTGATAGTAGCATAGACATGAGGACTTTAATGAGTATATCTGGACGCTGAAAACACGAGGATTGTCAGTGACAAGGTCGTCATGGTTGAAGGAGTCGCTTACCTCCATCATGTTGAACGACCCCGACTTGATGCATATCGATCGAGAGAGGTACCAGACGGTCATACTCTTTCTTTCAACCTTGAACGTTTAAAGGCTAAAGCGCTCTCTCCATTCCCATTACTCCCCTCCACCTCACTTCACCACATCCCCCGAACGCCAAAACACCAAACTCCACACGCCTCACAGTTCTGTAGATCAGAGAGTGGCTGATATAACGTCTCTCTCTCTTACGAGTCATTCAACCTTCACCTTCAAAGAAAACCTTCAGGTCCAAAGAAAGCCATCGAGTCCGAAGAACTTTAGAAGGTACTAGCGTCTGCTGTGACCAATTTCAATTTCAATTTGAATCTCACCACCAACTTGTATCTCCGAGAACAAGCTTTCATAACATAAAAAAGGCGACTCCCAAACTTTCATAACATTAAAGAAAAGAAACGGATAACAAAAAAAAAATACGATAGCTGATGACTAGAATACACACAATACTGCAACGAGGTCGACGAGACGGAGACGAAGACGACAAAGAAGTGACGGGTAACGAGCGAGCGAAAGAACCTACGCCGTACGGATAAAAAATAAACGAGTGACTCGACAAACGACCGCCGACGAAACGAGTGCTTCAACTTCAAAAGACGAGATAGCGAACGAGTCGAGGAAACGAGAACGAGAAGCGAAACCGACAAAGAAGAGACGAGCGGGAAAAGCGAGAGGTAGTCCAGACAGACGCAGAAAAGAAAAGCGAATCCTAGTCCAGACAGACGAGGTCAAGGAACGCATAATAAAAATCGAGTCTAGAGTACCAAACGAACACAAAAACGCGATAGCGACACACAAAAGGGTAGAATAGTACTTAACAAACGAGACAGCGACAAAGAAGAGTAGAGATAGAGAACCCAAGGGGCGACAAAGACGGTTGCAGAACGCGAGGGGCGACAAAGACGGGTAGAGAAGAACGCGAGGGGGTGACACACATAACATAACACCACACAACCACACACAACCACCAACTACCGCATAGACAACTTGGACGTCCTCCGATTCAGAGTGGCAGTAGACGAACCAGCTTCTCTTCCAGAGCCAAGCCTCTCCCTCTCCACGCCTCTATCCGCCCTCTCCCTCTCTCTATCCCTCTCCCTCTCATCATCCCCACCCATCCTCCTCTCCCCCCGTTCAGCCCTCTCCCCTCCCCTCTCCTTCTCCCCCCTTTCCGTCGACGTCCCCCTCTCCCCTCCACCCCCTCCACCACTCCCAGCCCCAGCACTAGTAGCACTCCTAATACTTACCAAAACCTCCTTACAATACTTCAACTTATCCACCATCCTCTGATTAAACTTGATCTCATCCCCACTCGCCCCTTGAGGCGGATGCAACGAAAACGCCATAACATCTTCAAGCGTCCACCGCGTCATCTTGTACGATTTGTCAATGTGCGTGATGAGAAGACCGTTGGAGGAGAGGATGAGCTTCGAGTGGTCGTAAAAGTTGAACTATAATCGATAGGGTGTAAGTATCATTAATACGGAACTAGAGAAAATGGGAAGGGGGAGAGAGAGGGAGACGCACCTGCAAAACATCATGACTCATCTTAAACACAATAACATGCTTCATCCTCAAATACTTTTGCACCCACTCCATCCCCTTCGTCCTCTCAACATCCTCAAACGTATACTCATACTCCCCATACAACCGCTCCATAATATACTTTTCAAAATGCTTCAAAAGGTAGACTTTACTCTTCAACTCGTCAGGGTAGGCGTCGATCGTGAAGGATTTGCGGAGGTAGATGGATCCATGGTGGCGGGAGGAGATGTAGTCGAAATGGCTGTTGGCGAACATTAGTCAGCGACAACACGACGCGAGAGAGGAGAGACCCACTTCTTGTCAGCACTCAGCACCAAACTCGTACTATCATTGAAATGCACGCCAACACTCCCGTCGGTAAGCGCATACCCCATCCCATACTTGTTGCAATAATCCACCCAGCTCACGATAAACACCCGCTCCTCAGGCAGCGGCTGATCGCCCAACGGACTACGGAACACGCGGCCCGCAGCCCGCGCGTCAAACGCCATAGTGAGGATCTGAGCTGCCGCGTCAAAGCCGTTCAGTTTGGGTGCTGCAGGTGCTGGATTCGAAGCTAGAGATGAGTTAGCTTCATGGTATCATGGACAGAAATGGGACATACACGACACGGGAACATTCTCCTTCTCCCTCGCCCTCGGCCTCTCAACAGCCTTCCCCTTCGCCACATCCCTCCTCGCCTGCTGCGCCCCACCCAACCTCGGCGGCACATTCTCGACATCCTCCCCCGCATACCGATTCGAACCCGCCGACGACCCCTTCTGATGCTCCCTCTCCCTCTTAAACACAGGCGGCGGAGGCGGCGGCGCCCTCCTCCTCCCACCCATACCATCCTCATCTTCCTCCTCGTCGTCTTCATCCTCCCTCTCCTCCCTCTCCACCTCCTCCTTAACAGGCGCCATCTGCGCCACAATCCTCGCCTTCTGCGCTTCAAGCTCCTTCCTCCTCTGCCTCATATCCTCCTCTTCCTCCTCCGTCTCGATCACCATCCGCCTCTTACCCCTCTCATCCTCCTCGTACCCGTTGGCAGTGCGAGTGACACTCCGCCTCCCCAACGGACTCTCTTTGACAGCCTGCAGCTTCCGCAAAAGCGGGCTCTCACGTACAGCTCCGGGGTTCCCGCCGCCACCCGCTGTAGGACCCACCAACAACGGCTGCCTCGCCGAACTGAGCAGCGCAGAAATAGGCGAACCAGGCTGAACAGCCCGCTGGAACTCCTTCTCCTGCTGGGCGATACTCGACGTAATGTTCCTCGTCGTGGCGTTCTGAACAGGGGAGGGCGTGTTGTTAAAGTCGGTGTCGAGGAGGGCGTAGCGGCGGAGGCGTTTGAGGTTGGCTTCGGAGGCGCTGCGGGAGATGTGGCGGAAATCGGGTGCGGCGTCGTGCGCAGAGGTGGGGATGAAGGCGGGGACGGTGCCGTGGGTGAAGAAAGTGTCTTCGATGATCTCGTGTAGGGTGGGGCGCTGTGATGGATCTGGGGTGAGGATTTGCTGGATGAGAACCTTGACGGCAGTGGAGATGGCCCGCTCAGCGGGGAACTCGTACTCGTTGTCACGGATACGTCTAGAACCAATATTAGAACAAGGCGAAAGACTAGAAAGGCAAAACTTACTTGTAGATCTCCTTGACCTCCTTTGTCTGGAAAGGCGGGCGTCCGATGACGAGGGTGTAGAGAATGACACCGATCGACCAAATGTCGACCTCAAAGCTGTGGCCGTTGGCGGTGTCGAACAAGACCTCGGGTGCGATGTAGTTGGGTGTTCCGCAGATGGTCTTCTTTCGCTCACCGGGGTTCTCGATGAGGGCAGCAAGACCAAAGTCGCCGACCTTGACGTTCATGTTGGCGTCGAGGAAGAGGTTTCCGAGTTTGAGGTCTCTGTGGATGACCTGGTGCGTGTGCATGTAGTGGCACGCTCCTATGAGCTGTACCATGAAAAACCTTGTTTCTGGTTCTGTGAAGCGCCTGCGACGACGCAGCATGTCCATGAGCGATCCAGAAGGACACAGCTCGAGGGTGATGTAGACATTGTCTTCGTCTTCAAAACAGTCGATGAACGTGACGATGTTGGGGTGGTCGAGTGAGCGGTGGATCTTGATTTCTGCGTAGAGCTAAAAGGGATTAGAAACGACTGGAGAGTATCAGAAAACACTCACCTTGGTTTTAGCTTTCTTGGTCTTGAGAGCAGACTTTGTAACTACCTTGCAAGCAAGTCGACTTCCTCGCGGATCCTGAACTTCATACACCCGAGCAAATCCTCCCTACACAGTCGTTAGTCCAACCCAAATATACTTAGCTAACCTCTCACCTCGCCCAAGAATCCAACACGGTTAAACTGCAGTCGACCAGCCTTGTCGCTGATGACCTTGGGTGGCGACGGCGGTCTCGTCTTGCTGTTCTGTCTCGGCAGCGGCGGGGACGACGGGCCCTTGGCGGGGGCTTTGGCTGGCACAGGCGGTACGGCGTTCATCTGCATAACATTCGGGTGGTGGTTGACGGCGTTGACCAGGGGGTTTCGTTTCGAGCTTGGGCCAGGAGCGGCGGGTGGCATTCGATACCCATTCATCTGATACATATTCGGATTTTTTTGGCGGGGTGTTAAAATCTTGAGCTTGAAAGGCCTAACGCCTTAGAATTGAGAAAGGAAAGGGAAAAAATCGCAAAGGCCGCCACTGACTGGCGGTTTGCGGACGGCGAGCGAGCGAACGAGGGAGCGAAAACAAACAACGAGGATGCCGGAGAGCCGCAACGAGGCAAACGCGTTTCAACGCCTTCACGTGGGAGTACAAACAAACAGGTCACGGGGTCGCGTTTCACCCGACGCGTCAATGCCGTCATCCCGCCACGCGCGTATCCCGGGCACCATGCCAATTCTCTGCGACTTGGATGTCCTAGGCACTTGAGCTTTGGGTTGGAGATTTCACTAGAATGTACCCAGCGGACAATGGTCGTCGAAAAGAAATAGGGGTCTCTTACCATTTCCATACGCCAAGCCCCTAGTCACGAGATCGTGGTATCCAGTCGACCTGAACTTTTCTAAGTATGACTGAACTTTTGACAATCCCTGGTCACCCTGCCAACAAGCTCTCTGTGTCTCTGTACCAAAAACGACTCTTAACGACCCATTGTCCATCTCAGCACCCAGCAGACAATGGTGGAATGGAATAGAACTGTGGCTCGTCTGTGTCTGCGGAGTTCGTTTTCTGTCGCTGGGCCTATATTAGACGGACTTTGGTCGTATTCCTGTGTCTCTTCCTTCCCTGCTTCTGCTTTGCTTTGCTCTGCGACTAGACTAGTTCTGCTTGTACTTTCCTTTGAACACATTCCTGCGTCAGTGTCTACGACTTTGTACTTGACTTCTCGACGTCCTGCACGATGTTCTCCAACCGCTTCGCAGCACTCTCCATCGAAGTCCCGCCCTCCCACGACACGGGTTATGTCCTTGAGAACGACGAGTGTGGCATCTCTAATGACGCGATAGACCGTGGTACGTCTCCTCCCTCCCTCCCCCTCCCTCCTCTCCCACAACATCTAACCCCTCCCAGACCCCCCAAACCCACCCCCTCGTCTCCCAGGTCCCCGCTACACCACACCCCACCTCCTCGCACTCCACGCCTCCCCTCTCGTCTCCTCCCTTCAACTTTCCATCAACGCGCGAATCCGGGCGAGCGAACGCCCAGACGTCCTAATCGAAAACCAAAGTACCTTGTTTGCGAATGAGCGTATGCCCGGAGAAACACCCCCACCCGGGCGACTCGTGTATGCTTGGGAGACACACGAAACTAGCGGTGTGATGGGTGCTCCTTCTCGCGGCGTAACTAATACTCGAACTCCTAACCATCGCGAAAGGGGTTCTACTACTGCTACTCCCCTCCGTCGAGCGCGTAAACCAGCCCCTCTAAATCTAAGCCTCACCTCCGCCTCGATCGACCTCAACAGCCGAGCATCCCCCACCACCTCGACGAGCAGCGCTCTGAGCTGGGTTCCACGGCGCTTCAGCTTCATCGACAACGGCACCGATTGGACTTCTGCTACAGGTTCTGCGTCTGCCACCGGTTCGTCTAGCGGTTCTGCCACAGGGTATCCCGCGTCTGCATCTGCCACAACCCCCGACACCAGTCGCGCCGGTTCACCCCCCGTCTTCTCTAACCCATGGGACTCCACCAACCCTAGGACTACTAAACACCTCGCCGACGAGACCCTACTCAACGTTCAAGACCCAGGTACTCTCATTCCCCGTCGTTCCTCAGGGTTACCCATGAGCCCCATCTCACCCCCGACGATCGCATTCGCTCATCCTCCTCGTACTCGTACTCGCGGTGCTCTTGGTAGTGGTTATGCTCTCGGTGCGGGTCATGCTCGTGGTGAAGGTCGTATTCTCGGTGCTGGGCGTGCTCGTGGTGAAGGTCATGCTCTCGGTGGCGGTCAACCTCGCGGTGGCGGTCATGTTCGTCGTGGAGGCCAGGCTCGTGGTGGCGGTTATACTCTCGGTGCGGGTCATGTTCGTGGTACTCCAAACCTTCGCGGACGCGGACGTGGACGCGGTAAGGCAAGGGGTGGCGCAATCTCCTACTCAACTCGACTTCTTCCTGTCCTCCGAAACTCCATCGCCGGTTTCGAAAGCTCTGCAGTAGGCAACACAGAGTTCACCAGTGTCGAAACCAGAGGACTCTCTATCGGTGCGGGTGACGGAGGGTCTATCGGCGTCGGCGTCGAAACCACAGCGTCTACCAGTGTCGAAACCAGAGAGTCTACCGGTGTCGAAACCAGAGAGTCCACGCGTATCACCAAAGAAGAAGAAGCAGGAGACGGATTCACGACCGTCGAACCACGTCGTCGTTCATATTCTCAACCTCGTGTCTCATCTTCTTCGACTCCTCGTCGGGGTTCCGTGCTTACTTCTCGTGGAGGCTTTGGTCGTTATACCGGACATTCTCAAGACCTTACTCGCTCTCCCAGACCTTCTCAAGACATTCCTCGTTACACCGAACATCCTCAAGACCTTCCTCGATACACCGGACCCCGCGAACCGTGCACCACTCGATGGGCTGTAAGCTACCTCCCTCTGCTTCCTCCTCCCACCCCCGGCCCCCGCTCGAGCGCGTCAGGAGACGGGAGAGAGGAAGGGATGTCGGCGAATACGACTAGGTCGGCGAATACGAACAGGTCTGCGAGTATGAATAAATACGCCCCACTCGGCAGCAAAACCATACGGTACACGTTCCAGCCTTCCTGGATTCAGAAGTGAAGAGCTACTGTATCATGATCCTGGATTCATAGAAGAGCTATCATGATCCTGGATTCATAGAAGAGCTATCATGATCCTGGATTCAGAAGTGAAGAACCATACAACCCGAGTCTGAGTAGAGGGATGGAAAAAGAGAAAAGGAAAGAATCTGGATGCATTGATTGACTTGTAACGAATTATTTATTTATTGACTTGGAACGATATTAATGGGCTGGGTGACAACGAAGGAAGTATGAAGTCTACTTATTCACTCGACTCTTGAACTGTACTATATAATGGAATCTGAACCCGAGTACTATCCGGTAGTATCCGCATATATGTATGTATATAGTAAGAATAGTAAGGATACACTAATAGGCCTCCTAATTTATTCAAAGGCTGAACTCTACACATCCATCGACACAAACGTTAGAAAAAAACATGTCCAGTCGCAAAGGTCACCGCTGCTTCCCATTGTCTTGTCAACTGTATGCATAATTCCTGCCCTGCCCCGGAATCGAACTCGCAGCCATCGTGCGCAACCTCTACACCTCCGACTCCATGATCAGCACAAAGGCCAAAGAGGACTCTCGCTGAGGGACCAGTGGAGGAGCTAAAAGCTAAAGGAACTCTTTGCAAATGTATTGAAAGTTGAATAGGTCTGCTTGGGCTCGATACCTATATCTTGGCAGGGCAACACAATACGCTTTGGATCAACGTTTCACCACTCCGTTCCTCCCGGTACGCGTACGAAGGCACGGTTTCATGGCCGACCTTCCCTTCCGTGATACTTGTACACAGATGAGTGGATGAAAGAGTCCTACTCTATACATATTCATCAACCTGATGCGCACAGGGAACACATGTACCACGTACAACACCTCCACCGGAGGACCGACGCGCTGATCCTCTTTTCTCCTTCCAAAAATATCTATTGGAAGGGGCAGCTAACCGGTACTCAAACGCGAGGTCATCAAGGAGACTTAGCCACCCGCGATGTCATTTTTATAATCATTGATCAACCTCACCGCCCAACCGAGCTCAAGGATCCTCTTTGACTTGCGGAGGGGAGTGGGTGCAGGGATATCTGATCTTGAGTGTTTGAGTTAGGCGCTCGGAAAAGTGTCAACCCTCGAAAGTCTACACATAGTTGCTACTTACATCCCTTCGAGATGCCCCCACAAAATTCTTTCATGGTTTATCTATACGTCCAATTCGCCTGGGTATACCGACTTATTCCCAACAAGTGCTGAGGCAGATGGGGCACCGAATCCACAGCGCCATTCAGTCTTTTTCCGTACTCTTCGGAACACCGTCAGTTCCCCGCTAGGACACATCGATCCCCCAACATTCCTCCTGCACAAGCTAAAAGTGACACAATCCAAAATCCCTCCTCGTGTCGACGATGATGATTGATCGAGATTTGTCGTTTTGGTTTCTCGTTTACATGCTCTACCCCAAGTTCACCGGTGGGGTAACGTAAACGGGACAGTCTTACATCCGAAGTTTGAAGGTTGAACACTTAGAGGCTAGTAGACTAGGACCCTTCGGGTGTGGAGGGGTCATCTTGGGGAAGGGCTAACATAAAGGACTGCCTGCCATAAGTACCGATAGTACCGATGTCGTTCCTTCTCCCCGTTCTCTTTCCCCGTCGTCTCCCACCCCTACCCTGTTCTTCGTGCGCAAGCCCCACGATGGCGTCGCCTAATATCGACTCTACAGTCGGTGAGCCCATCCTTTGTGCTTTGTTCATTCATTGCGACAAAGACTGATCAATGTATGTATCAAAATACCAGGCGTACACATAATCACCGCCTTCTGTACGTCCACAACCTCAGGCCCCATACATACCCACAAAGACGACCTGTTAACCAGCAGTCTTCAGTGGTCATCTACCTCTCAGGCGTCTTAACATACCAATTCGGGTCCTACTACCTCGCAGGTGCCTATCATCCTTCCGACTGCGTCCACCTGAGTGGCTAGAGTCGCCCGCCGACTTGGAGCTAATGACTCGGAAATGCACGCAGGATTCAAAGATCCAGCATGGATCCGATACCCAATGGCCATTCTATTCCTCTTGACGATATTTCACTCTATCACGTACGTCTTCCATCCCTCGCTTCCTCTGACCTTTCATGGGCATCTGAAGATCTCACTGCTACGATCCGTAGGATCTCGTACATGGCGTGGTTCTACGCGTTAGTACCCTCTCCTTTCAACCTCTCGCCTTCCCTCCTCGTGGTGTGACAACCTGACCATTGGGCATGGACAGGGTAATGAATTACGGAAACCCAGCTTCTCTTTCCGGTATGTCGTCGCTTATCTTTATACATCTTCACCCCCAGTTTTTGCCGCGTGACGCTTGTTCTTGGAGCGTTCTTAATCTCCCTCACAACGTGCTCGACTGTCTTGCATCTCCGTCCGAACGTGTTACGGTGTCCGGATCGACTGATAACGACTTTCAGAGCCAAGGCTATGGACGTTCCCCCTTTCCGCAATCATCACGACCTGCACCGCGTTCACAGCTCAGCTATTCCTGATATACCGGTGCGTCTCTATCCATCCGACTTGATCGCTATTGCCCACGCCCTATCTGCATAATGGTTGACTGATTTCCCTGGTATATTTTGGAACCGTAGAGCGTACAGACTAACAAGAGAAAACATTCTACTCGTCATCCCCCTCTTCCTCGTCTCCCTAACAGCAACAGTACTGGGCTTAGTACACGGAACCAGGGTGTGGATGTTATCTTCGTAAGTCACTCCCTCCTTCACCCTTAGCGCCCAAACGCGCATTTACACTGATTCTGACTCGACTAAATGCACTAAAGACTCGACCAAATCCCCACAATAATGGACACCCTCACGCCCTGGCTCTCAATGGAGGTTGCAGCAGACTGGCTGATAGCGGGTACACTCCTCTGGGCTATCCGTGATTCTCGGACACTCTACCGTCGGTCCGGTGAAGTCGTATGGCAGCTATTTAGGACTTCTGTGCAAACTGGTGAGTAGTCCTCAGTCGTTTATTCGTCACCCTGAAAGGCTTCGAGACAATATCTGATCACCGGGGTACACTTTCTTTGTGAAGGTCTCATTGCGAGTCTCTTCGCAAGCGCGACCATGATTTTACGGCTTGTATATCCGAAATCCGACTACCCGCTCTTAACTGGCGTTCCGATTGGGTTTGTCTACGCTGGTGTGAGTGTCCCAGTTTGCCCTCTGGTCAGAAACCCTCTGACATCTCCCTCCATGGGCGATCAGACGATCATGGACACTCTCCTCTGCAGACAAGCGCTACGAGACATGCTGAGCGATGCCCCTCTTCGAAGCTCCGTGAGTTTCACTCCCTCTACTTCGTCTGATTTACTCACCATTTCGCTTTACCTCCCATCCGACGCCGTGTAGAACTTCAAAATTGCGGACTCAACTCAGACTGCCAACAGTACCAAGGAAACAGGGCCATCATACCCTTCACGGACCGTAGACAAATCTTGCGGCGTTCAGACTGAATCTGATTCAATTCCAGTCTGAAAGGTGAATGGACCGAGATTCAACCGGAGAGAGGACGTAGATTGAAGTCGTCGAGAGCTAAACCGCGATTCCAACAATGCTGAAGATCACAAGGGAACTGGGTTTCGAAGTGGAAGTTGGTATGTATGCTCACCATACAGAGCAGACCTCCGAGAGTTAAAGGGTAGAACGTTGGCGCTTGTGGATGGTGCTCTACGCCATGGTAGCTTTGGTGGAGGAAGCTTCTACTTCAAGTACACCGTGGATAGCACTGTCTGTGTTTTCTAAACTTCGAGGCTTTCCCAACGGTGAGACCTTGGGATCGGAGATGTAGAAAACCATCGTTCGACTATCATTATAAATACAGGAACTGTCAATGGAGAGGTCATAACCTCAAATCGTCTCGCGAAAAGGACTGAAAAAGGTATATATTTGAACATTAGCACTACAGCAGAGAAGATGCAAGAGAACCAGACGAAATGTATAGCGTCCCGCCTATTTTCGTTGTAGGCGGGATATCCCCGATTAGGGAGTAAGCGCACAGCCGCCCCGCCCTCTGATATGCCCTGGCTATGGGGTCGTTCTCGTCTTTCTCTTCCCCCTTCTTGTGATACTAGCCACTCATAATCTTCAACTTGAGATCACAGATTAGAAAGCTTGTGTTAGGGCACACCTATCATGATGATCAGGTTCAGGATACTTTCTTGTTAAATTGATGCCGGGTTGGATGTTGGTTCGACCTCCTACGACACGGTACTATAGCTACTATTTACTGTTGGTGCAGGTATTTAGGCTAAACATAAATGTGGACATTTAAAATTCACTTTATGTCCCTACAAGTCTCACATGTGATCAGATACCGCTATGGCCCTATGGCAGCCTATGTATGGCCTTCTGTTACATTGCACCGGTCGTTGCGACTCACATAATCAATTTCCCCCCAGTTGGCCGACATGAGATTAACCGCGATCCATGGCATGAACTTCATAACTTCTTGCTAAATCAATAGAAATGGAGTAGAGAGCGAGAGTGAAGTCATGGGACAGCGAATTGGGGGATGTTGCGTCGTCATATGAGTATAATTCATGTTCACAATGGCCAACCTAATGGCTTTTGTCTGACCTTTACTCCCCGCGCCCCTGAGACCTAGGCGACCTATCTCTTTTGAATCAGGTATATCCTCCTGCAATTATGATCATTTCTGCAAAGTTTTAGAGTGCCTGGACGAGAGGATCCAAGCCAGGACATTTTGTGGCTTTGGGCGCTTGAATCGGGCGACGACTAGCGCCCAGACGTGGTCCCTGTATGCCATAGGAGGTAGATATATCGAGAATCGGGCCGCGGTATGCACCGCTCACAGAAACCAGAGATATCTACCTCGTGAAATATGTAGGTGGGACTGGGTCCCGTAAATGGAAACCCCGACATTTTGGACACATCCCAGAAATGGGTATGAATGATGCTCGGCACTGATACTGCGGGACAAGCAGTACAGGGTATGGATATATCTAAAACGTCCATCTGTAACTTACAGATAGGATGTATCGCGTCTAATTTGTGATCACAGACACTTGATATATCGAAACGACCGCTACGACTGGGTATCACAAAGGACTCTAGGATGAGCAAGTACGGTGTATATATGAAGAATATGATTAGCTATGGATCCAGGGAATAACGGGTAAAGGGATCACTATATGCGAACGCTCTTGGTGGCAGCTCTGGTCGCTCGACTGCCACGCTCCCCCATGACGGACTCCAGAAGCTGGCGTGTCATGGATCTAGTAGTTGGGCCAACGTTGCGCTGTTTCCTCGTCATCGACCTCGTCACAGGTCTTGTGCGTTGCTCAGCGTGGGTGGCGGAGTCGATTTCTGCGAGTCTCACTCGTTTTCGAGACCGGCGAGGTTGCTTCTCTTCACGCTGTTCAACCACATTTGGAGCAGCGTCCATCACCTCTGCCTTTCGCTTCTTGGACAATGGTGCCTGCACCACCTGCCTGGCCTCTGTCTCGACGATCAGACGGATTGAAGCCCACGCCTCACGAGATCTCTCGATTCCAATGAAGAACTTTGAGGCACCCTTGCCCACAATCCACGAATAGCTGCCTGGGTCCTTCTGGCCTTTCGCTGAAAATCGCAGCGTGTACGACCGCCATAGGTCAAGTTTGAAGGCATGGAGGCAACGGATGAAGCTGAGGGGCTTTGCGTGCAGACCTCGTGGAAGGTCCTTTGGAAAGGTCTCTTCCGAATCGAGGGGATCTCGGCTGGTCAAGAGCATACGCCGCGCCCTGCCGTACCAGGTGCTATTCGAGTGTCGAAAGAACTCTTTACTGAATTCGTGCCAGGTACTACCACGCACTCTGGCGGTGAGGAGCCAGAGGATGATCCACCACATCGATTCGATTTCATGTTGGAAGTTGTGGAGTATTGGGCCAGATGGTTCCCAGTCTTCGGACTCAGGGTTGCTGTCGAGTTCGTAATCGGAAGCAGGTATCTCGTCGGGGAGAATGGGCGTTCCGACCTGGAGTTCGCAGGCCATGAAAAAGGGAGTTCCCTTCGAGCGGGCGGTTAGCACATACTGATGGATTCGATAAAGTGATCACCTACGATTGGCTTCTCGTCTTTCGGAATCTCTGGGTCCAGGAATTTTCTGGCGAATTCAAGGTCGGATAGCTTCATTTCCCAAGGCGCTTCTGGGCCAGACCGAATGGCGAGGATATTCCCCACACTGATGTCACGGTGGATCCACCCAGCGCAGTACATGAGTCGCATTGCTGGTAAACGAGTCAGAGAATTGGGCGACAAGGATAGCGTACCGCGACTCACCTGTGAGACACTGTCTGAGGACATCGATTGCTTCTCCAAGTGCAGGGATATCGTAGAGGGGCGTGCAAATGAATTCGTAGAGGTAGAAGCACTGACGCTTTGGTACGTAGGTTGGGCTCGGGCCATCACCAAAAGGCAGACTTTGGGATTGGGATCGAGCCGTACAGGAGTAAGGCTTGCCGACGTGACTTGCGATGATGCAGGAGAAATATTTCTTGAAGTTTTCCCCGTCCAAAGCATCCACAAGCGCACCTATATCTTCTTGCCGCATATCCTTCAGAACGTCCGCGGAACGCCAGTCAGGACGTTTCCCGAAAGCAGCGATATCAGCGAAGAGCTGTCGCTGAATAACCACCTCGGGTTTCATGCGTGCATCGAGGGAAACGTCTTTGAGGATTCTGTCGGAAGTCTCGGGAATGCGATTCAGATCAGTGGGGGAGACCACCTGCTTCACCTTCCAAACTCGCGCGCTGCGTCCGACAGGATCGTCGGAGTGGAATTCGGAAATGAGCTCGATGGTTTGGTAGTAGTGGGGGTCTTTCCTGCCCTCATCCGGTGGCAGTTCGTAGACGTAGGTAAGGTCTGGGAGCAGGGTGACCAAAGGATCATAACCGAGTTTCTCATCCGTGGCTGACATCAGCGAGATGAACGCCTGGATGAGGAGGTCGGCGCGCTGAATATCGTTCGTTTAGCTGGGTGCGTTGATATTTGTGATGGGGACACCTACCTCTACCATGTTGAACGGAGTAGACTTAACGCATTCTGATCGAGATAGATACCATAGCGACAAATCAGCACCTTCAATGGTGATCTAATAGGTGAACAAGCGAATGAAGTCGCAGTTGATTCCAACGAATCAACGTACTTACTGCGTAGAGATGCCTTCGGCGAGCGTCCTCGTTTATCACACGGAAGAACTCTGGGAGGGGGTCCGGAAGGTTCTAAGGTCATGGTTTGTTAATCGGAAAGGACGGAAGTTGGCACGACATGAAATTTCATACCTGTCCCTCGCCTCTGGTCCAGTTACGATACGGAGAGGAATCACGATCTCGGTGGAAGAGGTATCATTGTCATCATGATTATCGTTGGTAAAGCAGGTGTCAAGGATACCGCCTTCCACCTTCTCGGTACGGATGGAGTAATTGTTGAGGTGCGTTCCTTCGGCCGTTCTCAAACTTTTGTGAACCACATTCTCTACTGCCTGCAACGCCCTCAGAACCCGAGTTGGTTCCGGGGGAACCTTTCGGAACAAGCCTTTGAAAGCCCTAAAGGTATGGGCATACGGTGGACGTTTCTCTGAGGCTGACGGGTGTTGGCTCAGTGAACTACTCCGAGGCACCAGAACATTTTGTTCGCGCAGATCTGACAAGACGAAATCGTGCACAGTGATGTTTGGTAGATACGTGTCGATGAAGTCCGAGGCTTGACAGATCGAGACATTTGCGTCCATGATGTTATGTGATTGAATAAAGGGGTCCTTTGAAGGGTCAGCTATGAGGATGGTCGTGGTTTGAAGACAAGAGCAAGTCCCGCGTTGATGGTGGACTTCGAACGGTTTGATGGGCTATTCCCACGCCTACCGGGGTTGCGACATTGTTGCGGCAGCGAGATTTACTGCCCTTGTAACGTTACTACTAATTGCAAAATTGTAGGCCTATCAAAACCCCGATGGCGCTCAGTTAATCCTCGCACCGTTTCACGGCGTTGTACGATTAATCAGTTCCATTGATTTATACTTGTGGTTAATTACAGATGTACTACTACGACGCGAGAGTCGATAATTAAACGAAGGTCGCGATTAAACAAAGTGGACAACATAATGACAAGGAGTTGAGTGGTTAAACAATGACCATGATCAATCAAAGTGAGTAGGGAGGAGGGGCAGACAATGATTTACCGAAGGCCATGATTAACCACAACATTTGATTAATCGAGGCGAGTAAGGGAGATTGGTGGCAGAGAGGAGGGGAAGAGTGAGAGTCGCCGATTAAATGAAGCCATGATTAATCAAGGTGGGAGAGCAAGATGGGTGGCAAGGGTGAGTGGTAACGTCGTCGAAGGAGAGATGGTGAGGGGTTAGAGCCATGATTAATCAACGTCGCAAGTCGATGGAAGGAGAGAGCAGCCAAACGGGCATAAAGTAGCGGAGAAGACAACAGAATGATTTATGATTAATCACCGCAAATTGACGAGAAAGACGTAACCACTTACAACGAGGAGATAAATAACGATGATTAATCGAGGGGACAGCCTAGGTTGCGCACAGTGTGTGATTAATGGATGAACGTTAAACGAGCGCGGCCAGGACGACCTACATCCTGGATGAAAACGGCCTGCAACTGCGAGATCAGCGATTAAAGTGTCATTAACACAAAGGAGTCGAGACTGACCGAATCCGTTAAAAGAGGGAACCTCACTTTCGGCGGCGCTTGCTGCTGTGTAAGCGAGTTGCCTCCGATTCTGCGCTCCTGTATGGAAGGGATGAGTGAAGTCACGGGCGTGGTACAACCGAATCTATGGACCTTTTCTTTCCAAAAGGTACAGGAGAGCCACCGGGAATCATCCAGCTTGGACTAAGCAGAAAGGCATAAGTGATTAGTCAACTAATGCATCAATTCAGTTAGTACTCACTTTCGAACAGGGGATCGTTGGCCACCAGCAATGAGCTGGGGACCGCGCACAGCCTGCGTACGGACCCGAGTAGCCCGTGAAGTGCTGCTGCTCTCAACGTTGGTGATGGGAGCCATCACCTCGCGGTCAGCCTTCGAGAGCTTTGACGTCGCTTTAGACTTCTTTGGTGGGCGAGTGTCGTCTGTGAGATTCTTATCTGAGGTTGATCCCTGCACCAAGACGTGGGTGTCAACTGCAGGGTCCGCAGGCAACCTGGCCTCCCCAGATGCAGCATTAGATTTAGACACATTAGGAATGTTGGTGTCGGCGGTGGAGGTGTGTGTGGCGGATAGAGCATCTTCAGGCTGGGAAACCGGTGACGACGAGACGGTGACTGTAGGAGGAGGACCAGAAGACAGATCTTCACCAGTTGGGGCTGGACGAGTCTCCTGCGGAACAGATCGGTTGTGAATGGAACGTGCAACACCGTAAAATGCCAAATTCGTACCTGAGCACCAGCTGCATCACCCAAAACTTCATCGTCTTTCTCCACATCCTTCTCTACTTCGTCTGCGACTGCCTGTAAACGAGCCTGGATCTCGTCTTTACTCCTAAATGCGAATGGGGTCCCACATTCTTGAAGGCGACGAAGATAATCGTAAAGCGAGAGGACAAACGGAAGGGGGCATGGTGCTGCGTGGCCACCAAGGACCACACCGGGCGGGAGAGAAAAGCGAGATGTGTCGTAGAAGATAGAAGGTGATGTGCCAAGCTGAGCCCAAGGGATACCCGGCATATCATTGTCGGCAGGATAGGTTTCATCTAGCGTATTCCAAAATGAGGGTCAGTCGAGAGTGAAGAGGAAGAGCAAAGGATAAACGCACGCCAGATCGTTTTCAAGAATGACGTAAGAAGATCGGCCACCTGCCCCGGTAAGGCTTGACCGAGATCGAGGGTTGGGAGAATTAAACGACCATTCGAATCGTGCTCGAAGTCGTACACAGAAGGGGTGGAATGAGCTGTTATATCTCATCCCGTCAGTAGACGCTCAAAAACGAGATAATTTGAAATCACTCACTTGGCAAGACCTTATCGAAGTGGCGGGAAGCAGCCTTGAGAATTTCGTCGTGGTTCTCAAAGCGATGACTGATCTCTTCCTTCTTGAGGGAATCATGGCCACCGTACAGGCTGGATAAAGGAGATCAGATGTAATCCTTGTTAGAGTATCAGAGTACTTACATTCCATGCTGGATGCCATCGTTCTCTGTGCGAAATCCATAGACAATAGCAAACCCGACTGTCCCAACAATACCGCGGCTAATGTTGTGCTGAATGGATTCGCGGAAGAACCTGGGCCATAAGGCTTGGTTGCTATCGAGAAGAGTCAATCAGCTTGAAACAAGTTAAATGAAAAGACGACATACCTGACTACATCCATCGCCATTTCATTCCTCTTCTTCTCCCAATGGGCCTGGTCAGCGTTGGCCCATGCAGCCTTCCGAGCTCTCATCGAGATTGTGCAGGCTACGAGTCCGTTAGGAGTCGTTTCTATGCGGCTCGAAAACGAGACTTCATTTAGGCCTTAATTTCGAGGATTTGATGGACAGGTTTTGATGGCTTCTTTACTTCTTTTTTTCATCTAACGTTGTGGTGCCTTCTGTGTTGTGCTTTAATGAGACTTCATTTTAGCATTGATCTTGGGCGCTTCCCTTGATTTCATTGATGGGTGCGCTGACAGGTGTCAGTCTAGGGTGCTTTTTCGAGCAGGAGACTTGATTAAAGCTTTAATTTTTAATACTGTTTATAGTTTCAAATAGGACTGGGTGTCCTCAACTCCAGGTTCAGCTAGTCCTATGACGGAATTAAGTGCAGTTCGTTATTTTCTACCAGCACTAGTTGTGACGTCATTCCAAGGGTATAAAATAGGGGAAAAATAGGAGTTCTCATTCCATTTACGACTGGCCGGTCTCCGAGGCCCGTTTTGATGGCATCACGCTTGTCATCAAAGCGTCCGGAATTTGCCTGGTTGGGGGTTCAATTCGTGCTCGAGCCATTTATATTCATGATAAGCAGACAGTAGACCCCGGTTGGATAGCTGTAACTTGTTAGTTTAAATTCTAGTGGGTATATCAGGATATATTTAGGTATTTCATGTTACTTAAACTGAAAACTATAATAGAACTATAATCAACAAAATATGTGATCTGGGCACTATTGGTCCATTCTGGACCCTGGTGCGAGTGCGAGCGCACTGAAGGTGTGCGCCAGCGAGCACCCTTAGCTTATGCCACCATACTTCAGTCTTCAGAGACGGACTCGTAACCTGCCATGAGCCTGCGAACTGGCCCATAAAACAAGTAGGCGTCCCTTTGGGGTGAGCTGCCTTCTGCGCGTTGTACTCCTTCTGATATGCGTCTGGATCGGAAAGCAAGAAGAAATCGCGGGTTGAGAGATCATGTTTGAGGATGAGAACAGCCTGGATCGCTTCCTCAAGGGCACGATCCACGTTGAGCCGCCTTCGAGGAGAGGAGCTGATGGGCTGAGTTTCTGCATTCCTAGGCCTGTATGAGGCGTTCTTCCAGTTACGGAAGAATGTACGGATGTCCTGTGGAGTCCAATTGTTAACTGACGCGTCGTAAACGAGATCAAGGATATCAGCAACACATACCCCTTCCATCTCCGATGGTTCATGGCCATGAAGGTGTTCAGGAGCAAAGTCCTCGTGGCGCATGATGTCAGAGGCGGTGGTCTTGATCCAGGCGGTAGTGGCCGAATGTCGAGGTATGACAGTGGGGTTGTTGGCATCGAGCCATTCACGAAACTCGGGTAGGAAATTGAGGATGAATTGACGTTGAGTCGAAGATGAATTTGGGGAGTTGGGGAGGGGCCATGGTGATGAGCGGACTGGGGAGCAATGAGCAGGCAAACAGAAGTCTCTATGTGCGTGCGAGCGAGGAAAGGAAAAGTAGAAGCGAAGGCTAGAGGCTCAATCTTAAGTATTGCCAATCACGTGGACGGGCGCCTAAGTGACGAGGGAAATTAAACAAAGAATTAAACAAAGAATTAAACAACAGGCACGTTGAGGAGCTAGAGAAACGCGTCGCATAGCGCGTAGCAGTCAAAAGAACGTGACCTTCGCGTCTCTTTGCTATCTAGTCCGACATTCATCTCCCAATATCAGGTGGACCCTACTCCGCATGGCCAGGTACCCTCCCTTGGTCTAGATTGGCATCGGATGCATCGCATGACCGACTGGCATGATTAGGTAGAGCTTCCGATAGGGTCTCTGAAGCAGACCGAGACCAAAGTGAATCGATTGCCATTGGCCACCCTTTGGTCCAAGCCGATCATAGGTTATTGGAAATAGATAAGGCATGTCCAAAAACGGTCGCAATGCTATCACAACATCAGCACCCGGGGGTTGAATGGCGACTATCAGATCATGTGCTCTTGATACTCCAAGGGCCCTGATCTCTTCAGTTCCCTTGGTCGAGCTTGGCTCTCGGTATTTCGGAAAATAGATCCTGCGCGACCGGGCCTAAAGTAATAAGCGCCCACCACTGCTCGCACCGGTTACACTGGAAAGCACACCTACCTGACTGAATTATGAAGAAAGACCATCATCTCCTGATATCAGAATCTGGATCGGAGGGCGTAATGGAGGTGCATTGGGTCATTAATAAAGTGTATTTGGCCCTGGCAAGTCACTTGAAGACAAAAGATATGCATGGCTTAACTAGATTGCAGCGGGCGCTTCGGACTTTAGGGCAGGCTCATTTTCCACGACCCTTTTCGTTGCCTTGCTAAACCCAGGAGAGGTCCTCGCTGTATTTATATAAAACATCACCTTAATCCCCAGAAACGGCCGCTACTCTTGAGACAGACTCTCCGGTAATCCTAAGATAGGTTTTCACTGAAAATCGAGGCAGTCAATGATGTCATATGGGCAGCCCTATGACGTCGCTACCAAATCGTGATGCGCTCCCGAAACGCGTCCCAGGGAGTCGATCACGTGATGGTTCGGATGGTCGCGCGAGAGAGATCAGAACTCGAAAGTAGGCTCGATCTGCGCGCTCCCGCTTCCTCCACTACTCCCCATTGCTCGCTGCATTCAAGCGTACGGTATTTGGTTTAAGACCTCACACCAGAGGGCCCATAATACCTCTTGAATGGAGCTGCACATAGGACCACCACGTCACTGCCGGCCCAAGACTAGACCGTACCCGTAACCTGAGTCAAATTTCAAATTAATCGCGGTTGTTGGCACGTCCATTCTTATCACTGCAATCTGTGCCTAGGCAGCTCACATGAAATCTTCATCGAATATCCTAGAGCCTCCAGATGGAGATGAGATTTTCAGCAACCGGCGGGCTCTCGACATAGCGGTGTGAGGGAGGTCCTTGGCGAAGGGACCTCCCGCACAGCTCTGTTTCTTTACATTTTCGCAACATCATCCATGTCACTACGTTCAAAAGCTGCTCGATTCAAGGACGCCGATCGACGCGTTCAGCGTTCAAACACTGCCCAACCGTCCAACAATCTCGCCGCGTCTGCTTCTCGTACCCTGGAAGAGATCTCCGTCTCCACACATGGCGAAACGAGGTCAACAGCCTTTCTTCCACCTCTCCTCGAGAAGGTAGCACCACAGACGTCCCAACCCTCTCATCCTCGCGCTACGCTGTCCAACATCGAAGTCAAAGAACCTGCTGTTAGTTCTACGAAGCAAGAACCTGCCCCCTCACAGGTGACCCCGTTAGTTTCCCCATTCAGAACTTCCAACACTGATATACGTGCATTCACAGACCACTGCACTTATCAACGAGTTTGAGGCAGCACTTCCGCGGCTCATTGCGCTGGTTTTCGAAGCCACTGTGAAGACCGAAGGTCTGGAGGAGCAATGCGAGTGCGGAGACGGCCGTCGCACCGTTACGTGCCGCGACTGTGTTCTATATCCGCTCACCTGTGTGAGGTGCTTTGCGAGTTCTCATAAGCATCATCCTCTGCATTGGGCCGAGGCGTGGAACCCCGAAGCTCGCTGTTTCGAGCGCAAGGATATTTCCGAGCTTCTGCCCCTCGCATCTGCCACTCCTTTTACTGTCGACCTTGGCCACAGCGGCGCCAACTGCAATGCTCACTCCTCCCCTATTCCCATGACTCTTGTGGACGTCAACGGTATCCACAAGGCCAACGTGCGGTTCTGTACCTGCCACGGCATCCACGAGCGTGTCTCGCAGCTTGTCAAGTCCGGCTTCTTCCCCGCAACGCTCACACAACCACGTACTGCATTCTCGTTCTCGGTCCTCCGCCAGTTCCACCTCGTCCAACTCGAGGGGAAAATGTCAGCATACGACTTCTGCTCGACCCTCCGCCGCCTCTCCGACAACGTCTTTACCGATGAAATCCCGGTATGTGTGCTGTGGGTCATGCATCCCTCGTCTTACTAATGAATGTTCAGGATGTATACCCGCAGTTTGTTGTCGTCATGCAGATATGGCGGGTCCTTGCTGCAACCAGGCGGCTTGGACAGGCCCATGACATCGACACACTGCTGCCACATCGTCAAGCTAAGAATCTAGTAGTCCACTGTCCAGTATGCCCCGAACCGACTCTGAACATTGAGGCGGGCTCTGCCACGCTACCTATGGCCTTTCGGTGAGTCTGGTCTATCATCTCCTCAAAGGCAAAGCTCTGATTGCGCACGCTAGTCATCTGAACCAACTCCAGCTTACAGCTGATGGGAATCATCACGCAAATCAGTACATGAAGAACACGGACCCTCTCAGCCGTTCTGTCTTCAAAGGACGCGCTTACTTTCCAGACGAAGATATGTATCACGCATACCTTGGTAGCCTTGGCCCTAACGAGACTGAAGTATGGTGTTTCTTCGATTGACTGATTGTGATTGATCCTCACGTGTCCCTTGTTATACAGAAATCGACTTGTAGTCACCTCAATGCTGCTGAAAAGCAGGATCGAAAAAAGTTCAAGCGGATGCGAGTGACCGGCGTCGTCAAGATCGATTGCGCACATCTGTTTGTGAAGGCTATGGTGGATCTACAGCTCGGTGAGAGGTGTGTACGCTAGCCATATGCCATAACAACCACTACTAAGTGCTTTGCTTACAGGTTTGCTAACACGGACTATGCCCTCCTTCGAGCCCTTCAACTGTACAAGATGCCCGAGTCCCAGTTACCATCCCCGCCCTTGGCTCTACCAGGACCATCCGCCGCCACGGTGCCGTCACAGCAACAGCCGCCGCAACCTCCGCCTGCAACATGGAAGTCCGCGTACTCCGACATCGTCCTTTCATACGACATTGCTTGCGGATATGCTCGGAATTTATCTCAGCGTGCTACTCGCAACTTCGCGCCCTCTCTCGAGGCTTATGTTGCAGGTATCCGAACGATCATCCCGGCCGTTCACGTGCAGAACCACCAGGACAGTTGTATGTACACCTACGGTCACGCTTACACCTCGAACATTGGGCATTTTCATGGAGAAACGGCGGAGCAATATTGGGCGGAACTTAACCAACTGGGCCCGCAGGTCCGGCAGATGAACAACGGTCATCGCCAGGATGTTATCAACGACGCAAACGGGGATTGGAACTGGAAAAAGCTTCGTCAAATCCGTCTGTATTACTACTCGAAAAATCCCTGTAATAGATATGTATCTAATCAATCCCTCTTTTCGTCAGACTCTACGCTCGAGGATGAGATCATGAATGCCCGGAGCTTATACTACCAGCATCGCATGAGCTTCTATTCCCTCACTGTGCTCCACCTCACGCGTGTATCGGAATGGGATAAGCTCGATCGAGACGCTCGAAGGCAAGTGGGGAAGGACATTGAATGTGTGTATAGCCATTCTAAGCGGAAAAGTGAGTCAAATTTGGGCTCGTCAGCGATATTCTGAGCCCGTACTAACGTGATCCATTATGGCAGTTCCCTCGCAGCAGTCGATCTTCGACGCCTTGCTCACCAAGGGTTCTCATTCACTAAAGTTGCCACCTTCATTGTCGGGATCATCTACAGTGAAGGACATTTCGCTTTTTGTGAATGAAGGCTTATCTATTCAAATAGCTCAGTGAGTGGCTATCAGTCATATCATGCTTGTTTGGCTTGTTAATGGATGCCGTTGGAATGTGCTAGACACGACTTGAAGATGAAGATTTTGATGAATGAGAAGCACCCGATGGCCTCGCTCGAGAAGGAGATCCAAGGCGACTCAAAGAAGCTGCAAAATAGAATTGACAAGTGGCGTTCGGAGCAGAAGCTCTACACGCCATTGGTGCTGGATGATGTGAACCGCCAGGTTGCAAAGAGCACACCCATCTCCAGCGAAATCCTTTACCTCCCATCTGACTATGATTCGAAGAAGCGACAAGACCTCGGACTTGATTTTCTGGTGCAGATCGAGTCTGAACTCCGAGAAGGACTCGCATTTGACACGATCATGTCCATCCAGCAATACGTGAAGACACTTGACGCTCTGTGGCTTCACAAGCGGTCAGACTGTCGTGGACAGGACCAGCACACAAGAGCAGCTGCCCAGATCGAGCGTGTTACTGCACGACGTCAAGCCTTGATTGATCAGTACAACATGAACAGGTCAGCAATGATCTCGTTGGGGTTATCAACTCACGCTCGTAGCTTCCCACATTTACGCATCGAAGATACGGAACGGCCGGCGACCAAGCTCAAGCGCTCGATTGGAGATTCAAAAAAGGTCAAGAACATTCTTGGAACGGGCATTCAGACATCTAACCCGTCAAAGCACTCGTCCTCGAACTCTACAAGTGAGTCGGAATCATCAATTGCTATTCTCGCCTCTAATTCTCTGATTCCAGGACACGAAGGGAGAATGGACATCGCCTCTTCGCAAGCGAAGGCTATGCTATCCCAGGTAGACTCGGGGCTCTTGAAGACGATGAGTGTTAACGACGGATGGATTTGGAGGCTAGGAACGATTGGAAAGCTTACTGATGAGCAAATTCGCGAATGGGAGGAAGAAGGTAAGTAATAGACCTTCTCTCTTCGTTCTTTATGGTACATTCTTACGTTATTCCATTTCAAGGGGATAAGGTGGCTTGGTTTCGTGCTGAGGCGGAAATGGAACGTTGGAGAGAACAATGGGAGATCAAATTGGTCGAGTGTATCCGTTGCACCCGCTCGTTCCGAAGGATGTCAGATACCTGGGAGAAGCTTTCGTCGACCCCTGGAATGGCCCTTTCGCAATCTATTTTCGCTAACAAGCAGGCACATATGTTCAGGAGGCTTGCAGAAAAAGTCGAAGCTGTTTTTACGCGAATTCAAACGGATGAACCTACTGGATATAGAGAAGGCGAACTATTACTCGACTACATCAAGAGACATCGCTCAATCGAACTTTCTAACTTCCATGATAGCTATAGGTGAGTACCTTCCTGCATCCGTTACTGCGAGAATTCTCAATACCCTCCATATACCAGACCCCGACTTCTTAGATTTTGTGAATCGAATTAATGCTTCCGTTTAATCAGGACTCCTCTCTCTTTCATTCACTCTGTTTAACTATAGCAAGATTGGTTAATGGTCTCTATAATCACTATATGTTGAACTTTGCTACAGTCACTCTCCTTCACTGTCCGATGTCGCTTAATCAATCTCTATTCTCTCCTAGTCGTTCACGAAGCGTTGATTGTTGATTAAACAGGTTGAATGATTAATCAATTCCGTATCCTCCCTCACTCAGATGAGGGTCTAGTAGGGGCAAAGTAGTCTTTGGAAACGATTAATCACAGTGATTAAAGAGTTACTTGATTAATCGTTAAGCGCCGTAGAGCGGAACTTTGATCAATCAAGCGCCATCAGGTTACAGGGCCTATCTTGAATTCCGTCTATACTTCAAATCACTCTCTGCTGACCGTGGCGGCCCTTCGAGGACGTCCACAGTAACTCTTGTTTACATGAATCATGATACATCTCATCATCAGAATAAAAGCACACTGAGATCGATGCACTTCAGAGTCAAGGGAAGTTATCATTAAAGAGGTATTGCAGGGTGAGAGCAACGTGTGACTAATCTAGTGCCCCTTCTACTAGCATGTGGTTGTGTAGGAGATGTCCGTGGGACAGAGGGCGCTGCTTTATCAATGTAGCTATTGAGATGATTGTATCTACTACGTATCAGAAGAAAACTGTTATAATATTATGGACGAGGTCGGCGATTCGAAGATTGCGTCGGTCGGGACGGGCCAGTAACGGATTGCTGGAGGCGGCGTGTCATGGATCTCGTCGTCGGGCCTGCACGCTGCGCCCTCGTCATCGACCTTGTCACAGGTCTCGAGCGTTGTTCAGGCCGAGTGGTAGACTCGTCGGGAGCTGTGAGTCGCAATCGTTTCCGAGGTTGGGTCGCTTCGTGTTGTTCATCCGGCTGGGCCCAATTAACCGCATTCGCCGCCACCTTCCGCTTGTTGGACAACGGTGCCTTCGAGGCTGCCCGCCTGAGTGCTCGCAACTCTGTCTCGACAGTCAACTGGACAGACGCCCACGCCCCGCGGGATTTTTCGATACTGCGGAAGAACTTTGAGGCGCCCTTACCCATCATCCACGAGTAACTGCCCGGATCTTCTAGTCCATTCGCTCTATATCGCCGCCGGTATGAGCGCCATAGATCGAGCTTGAAGTTGTTGAGGGCCAACAAGAAGTTTGACGAATGGCTGTACAGACACTGTGGTAGGTCCCGAGGAAAGAGTGCGAACGAATCGAGAGGCTTTGTATTGACCAGCAAGGTACAGCGCGTTTCGCCGTGTCTGGAGTCGGTACTGTGCTTGAAAAAGTGGTCACTCCATTCGCGCGAGGTGCTAACGCGGACTCTGGCTGTTACGAGCCAGAGAAGGATCCACCAAAGCGACTCCAGGTCGTGTTGGAAGTTGTGCAGCAATGGCCCATCAGGCTCGTGCCACGCCGGCTGTACGTTTTCGCACTCATTCTCGCTGTCAACTCTCTGATCATCCTCAGGAACGAACGGTATCCCAGACTGCAGCTCGCAAGACATAAAAAAAGGAGTCCCCTTCAAAAGAACAATAGCGTGTTAGCGCGTGACGGGACCGGAATGTGTGAGCACGTACCATGGGCTTCTCCCCTTCATGCGCGCCAGGGCCAGAAAACTTTCTTGCGAATTCGAGGTCTGATAATTTCACTTCCCAAGGGGCCTCTGGCCCTTTCTGAACAGCGAGAATATTGCCAACACTGATGTCGCGGTGGATCCATCCTGCGCAGTACATCAGTCGCATTGCTAGGAAGGAAGTCAGGAGGCTTCAGGGAGGGATAGCGTAGTAAGCTCACTTGTGAGACACTGTTTGAGGATGTCGATTGCTTCACCAAGAGTGGGGATGTCGTGGAGCGCGGTGCAGATGAATTCGTAGAGGTATAAGCACCGACGCTTTGGTATACAGCTTTTGTTTGAGTCGCTGAGAGCAAGAACCGGAGAGGAGTAGGCCTTGCTGACGTGACTTGCGACGATGCACGAGAAGTATCTCTTGAAGTTCTCTCCATCCAGGGCATCGGAGAGCGTCTCTACATCTTCCTCCCGCATTTCCTTCAAAACGCCCGCAGTGCGCCAGTCAGCGCGCTTCCCAAAGTCATCGATATCAGCGAACAGCTGTCGCTGAATCTCCACCTCGGGTTCCATGCGCGCATCGAGGGAAACGTCTTTGAGGATTCTGTCGGAAGTCCCGGGAACGCGATTCAGATCAGTGGGAGAGGTCACCTGTTTCACCTTCCAGACCCGCGCGCTGCGTCCGACAGGATCATCCGAGTGGAACTCGGAAACGAGCTCAACGGTCTGATAATAGAGGGAGTCTTTCCTGCCCTCGTCCGGCGGTAGTTCATAGACGTAGGTACCGTCCGGGAGCAAGGTGACCAAGGGATCATACCCGAGCTCTTCATCCGTGGCCGATATCAGCCAGACCAATACACGGACGAGGAGGTCGGTTCGCTGGGCATCGTCCAGTTAGATGGGTAATTTCGGATTTACCATGGGGACACGCACCTCTACCATACTGAACGCGGTAGACTTAACGCATTGTGATCGGGATAGGTACCACAACACCATGTCGCCATCCTCAATGGTGATCTGCCCCGAAGAGTCACATGTCAGTTTGCAGTCGATTTCAAAGCGAACGACTTACTGCGTAGAGGTGCCTTCGGCGGGCGTCTTCGTTTATCACTCGAAAGAAATCTGGTAGGGGATTGCGAAGGTTCTGAGATAACGATTAACCGACATGGATGATTGACACAATAGGATGTTTCGTACCTGACTATCATTTTTGGTCCCGCTCGCGATGAGGACAGGAATCGCAATGTCGGTTGCGCCCAAGGAGGTACTGGTGTCGTCATGATTGTCGTTGGTCAAGCAAGATTCGAGTATACCACCTTCCCCATCCACAGTACGGATGGAGTATTTATTGAGGCGCGTTCTTTGCGTCTTACTCAAAGTTTTGCGAACAATGTTCTCTATCCCCTGGAACGCCTTGAGGACCCGACTTGTTGGCTCGGGGAAACTCATTCGGAACAGGCCTTTGAAAATCTCCAAGGTATGCGTACACGCATCATGTTTCTTGTAAGCTGATGAAACTTCCCGGGACACGGCGGGAATCTGTTCGTTGGGTAGGTAGGTCTCGATGAAAGCCGATATTTGACAGATAGACAACTTAGAGTCCATTGTTTGGGGAGGGGAGAACGTGGTGTATGAGTGAGAGCGCTCTTAGAAGGGATTGGATATGAGGGTGGTCGTGGTTCGAGGGCAAGAGCAAGTGTGCCGCGGGTTGTTGATGGGTTGAATGTTTATTTCCCACGTCTCTTCTCGCCGAACTCGAATCTTCAAGTGTTCTAAGTAAGCACAAACAAGTTAGACATTTTCCTCATTGTGCATGTATCATGTCTGGCGATAGCGCGTAAGTAGTCCGTCTCACCTAGGGGGTCGGACGCGATTGCCAGGGCGCTTTCAAGTCTGAGATCAGACACGGGCTAATGGGAAGGTGGGAAGGGAGTGTCAATGAAGAGTCGACGAGGTGTATCATTGGAGATGTATCGGTCTCTAAGTAAGCGCTCTGTGAGATTGTGGTGTTACAAAATTCGGTCTATACGAATCGCGGGTGGTCTATCAAATGGGACGGGGTCCGGGAATAGTATACTGTGATAATTGTTTCTATTGCTAACAGAGAGGGTTAGGAATGTGACATTATGCTCGAGTTCGCCTATTCGAAGATCTCGTTTGTCGGGTGGACCCAGCAGCAGATCGCTGAAGGCGACGTGTCATGGATCTCGTCGTCGGACCAGCGCGCTGATCCCTGGTCATCGACCTCGTCACGGGTCCTGTGCGTCGCTGCGGTTGAGCCGGGAAGTCGGTCTTCGTGAGTCGCGGTCGTTTTCGAGGTGGATGTGGTTTCTTCTGTTCATGTCCTTTATCAGCTGCCGCCCGAATGATGGCATCTGGGCCTGCCACCTCCTCCTCTGCCTTTCGCTTCGCTGACGACGAAGATGGCTCCTGCCTCTTCGTCTCAGCAATCCACCGGTTCTCCTGAATCTCGCTCTCGACGATTAGTTGGACAGAACCCCATTGTGAGTGGGACTTTTGGGCACCACGGAAGAACTTGGAGGCACCTTCCCCCATAATCCACGAGTAACTCCCTGGGTCTTCCAGTCCATTCGCTCCATACCGCCTCCGGTATTCGCGGCAGAGATAAAACCTGAATGCGCTGAGATGGCCAAGGAATGACTTTCCATACAGGGATGGTGGGAGGTCGCTGGGAAAACCTGCTAGCGACTCGAGGGAACCCCCGCAGGACAGGAGCCAATAACGCGACTGGCCATAGTGTATATCCCGGCTGTGCTTGAAAAAGGTATCGCTCCACGCGCGCGAGTGGCCAGCGCGCAACCTTGCGGTTACGAGCCAGAGGATAATCCACCATATTGACTCGAGGTCGTGCTGGTAACTGTGCGACACTGGCCTGAGGGGCTCCGGGAGATCATCGTCCTCTTCGCTGTCGATCGTTGGATCATCCTCTTCAGGGATCAAAGGCACTCTTGCCTGCAGTTCGCAGGCCATGAAAAATGGAGTTCCCTTTGGATAAAATAACTGGTAAGCTCATGCCGGGTGGGTTTGGTAGATGAGATCACTTACGATTGGCTTCTCTCCCTTCGGAATCTCTGGGTCTAGAAATCTTCTGGCGTATTCAAGGTCGGATAGCTTCATTTCCCAAGGCGCTTCTGGCCCAGGTCGAATGGCGAGGATGTTCCCCACGCTGATGTCACGGTGGATCCACCCAGCACAGTACATGAGTCGCATTGCTGGCAAGGCGGTCAGAGGACTGCGCGACATGGATAACATACCATAACTCACCTGTGAGACACTGTTTAAGAATGTCGATTGCTTCTCCAAGTGTACAGATGTCGTAGAGGGGCGTGCAGATGAATTCGTAAAGGTAGAAGCACCGACGCTTTGGTACGAAGGTTGGGCTCGGGCCATCACCAAAAGGCAGACTTTGGGATTGGGATCGAGCCGGACAGGAGTAAGGCTTGCCGACGTGACTGGCGACGATGCAAGAAAAATATTTCTTGAAGTTTTCCCCATCCAAAGCATCCACGAGCGCGTCCATATCTTCTTGCCGCATATCCTTTAAGACGCCAGCGGAACGCCAGTCAGGACGTTCCCCGAAAGCAGCGATATCAGCGAAGAGCTGTCGCTGAATATCCACCTCGGGCTTCATGCGTGCATCGAGGGACACGTCCTTGAGGATCCTGTCGGAAGTCCCGGGAACGCGCCTCAGGTCAGTGGGCGAGAATACCTGCTTCACCTTCCAAACTCGCGCACTGCGTCCGACAGCATCGTCGGAGTGGAATTCGGAAATGAGTTCGGTGTTTTGGTAGTAGTGGGGGTCTTTCCTGCCCTCATCCGGTGGCAGTTCGTAGACGTAGGTAAGGTCTGGGAGCAAGGTGACCAAGGGATCATACCCGAGTTCCTGATCCGTGGCCGACATCAGCGAGACCAATGCCCGGACGAGGAGGTCTGGATGCTGCGAAGTGTCGTTTCGTTGTCAGTGTTCGGTGGCATGGTTCTCAGTTGAAAGACATACCTTTTGCATGTCAAATGGAGCAGATTTGGCGCATCTCGAACGAGATACATACCACAGCGACATGTCGGCATCCTCAATGGTGATCTGGCAAGAAACTGGGTTGGACAGCAGTCGAGTAACGGTTGATTCACTTACTGCATACAGGTGCTTTCGACGAGCATCTTCGTTGACTACACGCATGAAATCCGGAAGGGGATCAGAAGTACCCTGGAATATCGACGGATTAGCTATCGAACGAATATGATCGGATGGCTCGTACCTTGTTCGTCCTACTGGTCCCGGACGCAATACGGAAAGGAATAACTACCTTGGTCGAGTGCAAAGGTTCGTTCACATTATCGTTGCTATCAGTCATGCAAGTAATGAGGATATCATCTTCTCCATCCACAACACGGATGGAGTACTTGTTGGTGTCAGTTCCTCGGGTCTTCAACCCCATAACCTTGCGGACGGCGTTCTCTATCGCCTTCAATGCCCTTACGACGCGGGAAGGTTTCAGGGAGCCCTTTGCGAATGGGCCTTCGAAGGCCCTGAAGGAATGGCTATGCACTGGAGGTTTCTCCGGACTTGAGGAGGGTCGGTTCAGCCTAGAGCCACTGCGAGGCACCAGAACCTTACGTTCCTGGAGACCCCTCATGACGGTACCGACGCTAGTGTTCGGTAGGTAGGTGTCGATGAAGTCCAAAATTGGAGAGACAGGCACCCCTGAGGTCATGTTTTAACGAGATCAACAGTGAGGATGGTCGTGGTTCGAAGGCAAGTGCTGATGCAGGACCTTGAATCGTTTGATGGGCTTAGGCTGACATTCCCACGTCTTACTCATTGTTCAAACACTTGTGCGCTCTCCAAGTCAGCGAATGTCAACACAGAGTCCTTCGAAAGTGCATTTCAGTCACAGAATACAGCGGTTTCCTAGGCATAGTGCTCAGAGACATAGAAAGTATACAAAGTGAGGTCCTGAAACTTGAAAGGCTAGCAGGAGTTATAATACGAGAAGTATCGCAGAGTCCTAAGTCGGCTAATCTAATGATCCTTCTATGTGTCAATGAGGACGAGAGGCGCGGATATGGATCAGTTAAAAGAATTTATCATCTACGAAGCATGGTGCATGGGAAAGGGATAATGTCGTGTTGGTTTATACTATGTATGTAGAGCAGAAGAACAATATACAACTACGTACGAGCTCGCCTATCCGAGGATCTAGTCAGTCGGGAGGAGCCAGGAGCAGATTGCTGGAGCCGGCGTGTCATAGATCGCGTCGTCGGGCCAGCGTTGCGTTGTTCCCTCGTCATCGACCTTGTGACAGGTCCCGAGCGCTGGTGATGCTGGGTGGCGGAGTCAGGCGCTGTGAGTCGCAGGCGCTTTCGCGGCCGGTGAGGCTGTTTCTCTTTACGTTGCTCCACAACAGGCGGCGGACTGACAACATTTGGAACAGCAACCATTACCTCTGCCTTTCGCTTCTTGGACATTGGTGCCCGCACCTGCCTGGCTTCTGTCTGGACGATCAGCCGGATTGCAGCCCACGCCTCACGAGATCTCTCGATTCCAATGAAGAACTTCGAAGCACCCTTGCCCACAATCCACGAATAGCTGCCTGGGTCCTTCTGGCCTTTCGCTGAAAATCGCAGCGTGTACGAGCGCCATAGGTCAAGTTTGAAGGCGTGGAGGCACCGGATGAAGCTTAGGGGCTTTGCGTGCAGACCTCTTGGAAGGTCCTTTGGAAAGGTCTCTTCCGAATCGAGGGGATCTCGGCTGGTCAAGAGCATGCGCCGCGCCCTGCCGTACCAGGTGCTATTCGAGTGTCGAAAGAAGTGTTTGCTGAATTCGTGCCAGGCACTACCACGCACTCTGGCGGTGAGGAGCCAGAGGATGATCCACCACATCGATTCGATTTCATGTTGGAAGTTGTGGAGTATTGGGCCAGATGGTTCCCAGTCTTCGGACTCAGGGCTGCTGTCAAGTTCGTAATCGGAAGCAGGTATCTCGTCGGGGAGAATGGGCGTTCCAGCCTGGAGTTCGCAGGCCATGAAAAAAGGAGTTCCCTTCGAGCGGGCGGTTAGCACATACTGATGGATTCGATAAAGTGATCACCTACGATTGGCTTCTCGTCTTTCTGAATCTCTGGGTCCAGGAATTTTCTGGCGAATTCAAGGTCGGATAGCTTCATTTCCCAAGGCGCTTCTGGGCCAGACCGAATGGCGAGGATATTCCCCACACTGATGTCACGGTGGATCCACCCAGCGCAGTACATGAGTCGCATTGCTGGTAAACGAGTCAGAGAATTGGGCGACAAGGATAGCGTACCGCGACTCACCTGTGAGACACTGTCTGAGGACATCGATTGCTTCTCCAAGTGTAGGGATATCGTAGAGGGGCGTGCAAATGAATTCGTAGAGGTAGAAGCACTGACGCTTTGGTACGTAGGTTGGGCTCGGGCCATCACCAAAAGGCAGACTTTGGGATTGGGATCGAGCCGGACAGGAGTAAGGCTTGCCGACGTGACTTGCGATGATGCAGGAGAAATATTTCTTGAAGTTTTCCCCGTCCAAAGCATCCATAAGCGTACCTATATCTTCTTGCCGCATATCCTTCAGAACGTCCGCGGAACGCCAGTCAGGACGTTTCCCGAAAGCAGCGATATCAGCGAAGAGCTGTCGCTGAATATCCACCTCGGGTTTCATGCGTGCATCGAGGGAAACGTCTTTGAGGATTCTGTCGCAAGTCTCGGGAACGCGATTCAGATCAGTGGGCGAGACCACCTGTTTCACCTTCCAAACCCGCGCGCTGCGCCCGACAGGATCGTCGGAGTGGAACTCGGAAACGAGCTCGACAGTCTGGTAGTAGAGAGAGTCGTTCCTGCCCTCATCCGGAGGCAGTTCATAGACGTAGGTAAGGTCCGGGAGCAGGGTGACCAAGGGATCATAACCGAGTTTCTCATCCGTGGCTGACATCAGTGAGATGAACGCCTGGATGAGGAGGTCGGTGCGCTGAATATCGTTCGTTTAGCTGGGTCCGTTGATATTTGTGATGGGGACACCTACCTCTACCATGTTGAACGGAGTAGACTTAACGCATTCTGATCGAGATAGATACCACAGCGACAAATCAGCACCTTCAATGGTGATCTAACAGGTGAAGAAGCGAATGAGGTCGCAGTTGATTCCAACGAGTCAACGTACTTACTGCGTAGAGATGCCTCCGGCGAGCGTCCTCGTTTATCACACGGAAGAATTCTGGGAGGGGGTCCGGAAGGTTCTAAGAGGTCACAAATGTTAGCCAGCGAAAATGAACGCGACTAATCGTGTCATACCTGATTATCGCTGCTGATACCAGTGGCCATACGGAACGGAATCACGACATCGGTGGACCTCAGAGGAGCATCCATGTTGGCGGTCAGGCAGGTCTCAATAAGGGCATCTTCCCCGTCGACTTTGCGGATGGCGTAGCTCTTTGTGTTGGCTTCTTGAGTGACCTTAGTCATTGCCTTGCGAACCGCGTTCCATGTCGCCTGCAGTGCCTTCAGGACGCGAGTCGGCTTGGCGTACCCAGATCGAAAGAGGCCTTTGAAAGACTTGAGTGTATGACTGCTTCGATCCGCAGCTGCAGCGGGCTGAGCAACGGGCCCGGAGCAAACTGCTAGGACCTTTTGTGCCTCTAACTCTGCGACGATTGCGTCGAAATTGCTCAGTCCGTCCTTTGGGAGGTGAGTTTGAATAAACTTTTCAGCATGGTAAGTAGCGGGTTCGTATCCCATGGTTGATGTCGAGATTGAGTCGTGAAAGGATGAAATTGACTTGTTGAATAAAACGATGGTCGTGGTTGAAAGACAAGAGCTAACGCGGACCTGATGTGTGTGTGGCCCACGTAACCCATTCTGGACAAAGTTCCCACGTCACGCGATCGCGTCCAAAGCCCTCCGACTCCATCGGAGTTCGTCGCCAGACCTGGGCATGCCCGGCATGGCAGAACCTTTCTGAGTACGAAACCATCGAGGTGCCTTCAACGCAAGGACCGCCACTGCATCGGACATCCAGACCAGATATTCCTCTGCGCTTCCTCCTATGTCGCAGTTATTTGGATAATTAAAGTGGAGAGGCACACCTGCTAGCAGCCCGTTCGCGAACTGAGAAGCTGCAGCGGAGTTCTCCAACGACAGCGGAGTCCCCTGGATGACAACGGTGCCATCAGGTCTTTTCCACATCCAGACTGGGACCCCGAGTCGAATGTTCGTTTGACGGCGAGGGAGGTGTGTTCTTCGCGGGTCCACCGGTTGACACCCCCCTGCCTGCTAGTCATCGTTGCCACCCACTATCGAACAGTATGTATTGGGCATGACACTGATACGTGCGTGCCCCATTCCAATAGCCATGGAGTATTCTACCTTAGATCATACGTCGTTTGGGGCCAGGATGATAAATTTCCTACCGCCGTCAACCCTTGGAACTATAACATATTGCTGATACTTACCTCTTCGGTAAGATTGAATTTCAAACGTTTAGACTCCCTCAGGCTTGGGGTCCCCCTGGGGATCGGAGAATGACTTATCTGGAGAGTATCGGTGACTGATTTACTGATTTGTGCTAACTGACAAATATACTCAGGCTGCAGTGGCCACAAGGTAGGCATCTAATACGTTGCTGGGTCTCCCAGTTCTACCGACATTACAATAAGCACTAGGTCAAGGTAATCAAGTCGACCTCAGCGGCGGGCTCTCTTCCTCCGTCCCTGTTTTGCTTCATCTTCCTCACCATTCGTTCCCATTCCCATGCTATCGTTTACTTGAGTGGGCTTGTTGTATGTCTGCAAGGATGGTGAAGGCTCTGAAGGTCCCTGTCCCTTTTTTCGACGTGGAAGGGGAGCAATGGTCCTTTCTCCTCTTCTGTTATCACTTTCAAATTGAAATCGAATTGGCTGTCGAAACTTGCGCTTCTGGCCCGTGAGTGGATCTGCAGGTGGGGCATCAAGGTTGTCGGAGGGCTCTTTTACTTTCGCGGACTTTCGTTGCGGTTTCGGGTCCTCGATAAGCCGGATGTTAGCCCAATCCTGCCGCGAGCGATCTATCGTGCGGAAAAAACCTCGAAATGTACCATTGATAATCCAGGAATAGCTGCCTATCTCTCTTTGCTTGCCGTGGAGATTACGTTTCTTGTACTCCACAAGCAGATGCTTCTTAAGAAGTTCTAGGGCCTGGAGGAAGGAGGTCTGAGATAGGGCTCGCGGCAGACTATTCATTAGGTCCTTGTCCTCATGAAGTGGTGTTTTGTCGGTCAGCAAGCGCCAGCGCTCGTGGTCTTTCCGGTTGTCAAGCCCTAGTTTTGTTGGGAACACGACGTCCATGAATTTCTGTCTTGGAAGTTTTTCGTCCACTTTTACGGTCCCCAGCCAAATAGAAAGCCACCAGATGGACTCCAAGTCGTGCTGGAAGGTATGAAGATCGGTCAAGTGGGAAACCGGCGCCATCTTTTCATTGTCCGCCATATCCTCCGGTTCTGAGCCTAGGATTGTGTCCTCGTTATGGGATTCGAAAGTAATCGGTTGCTTGGTCGCCACTTCGTACGCTAAAAAGTGTGGGGATGCCTGTCAGAAGTTGACTAGTCAGTTACAAAGGTCCAGTTGGGAAAAGACCGAGAGAAAACTTCACCGTTTTGGGCGTGGAACTTGGCGAATAATCTGACGGAAACCGTTTCGCGTATTCGAGGTCGGAGAGCTTGACTTGCCACGGACCATTTGCGGATGTGCGGGCGGCGAGGATGTTGCCAGGACTGAGATCACGGTGGACCCATCCTGCACAGAACATGACACGGAGAGCTGGTGTTCGAGGATAAATGAACTGTTTCACGCAGGAAATTCACAGGAACGCAACGTACCTAACACGCACCCTTTTAGAATATCCATAGCATCGCCCATAGTTCGGATATTGAGCAGGGGCGTATAAACGTGGTGGAATACAAGCCGACACTGCCTTCGAGGAACCAATGCCTGCGTAGGTATCATCTCTTCCTCCGAGTCCTTCGCTTGGCTCGAATCGTCATTCAGTACCTCATCCTTCGATGGCGAGTCGACGGCCGCATTGGTGCGAACATTATAGCAGGGGTGGCTAAGTTTCTTTGGCCTCAAGAAGACTGACGGAAGCCTCCATGAATATGGGATGACGAGAAGACCAGAGTTGCCCACATGGTGCTCTTTCACGCATGAGAAGAGCTCTCTGAAACGACGGCTGTCCAAGACGCCTTCCAGTTCCTCCAACTGCTCCGGAGAGCAGTCCTTCAAGATATCGCGCTTGCGCCAGTTTGGATCACTCGCAAGTTTGTCCATGTCATTGAACATCATGTTCTGAATGTCATACTCTGTTGCCGTATCAGAGCTCAGGGAGACGTCCTTCAATATCATCTCCCCCGTCCCTGCAACACGAGTGTGGTCTTTTTTCGATTGTACCTGCTCGACCTTCCAAACTCGAGTTGACCGTCCTCTAAGCCGTAGGGGGCGTGGGTGGGAGATGCATTCGATGGTTCGGTAGAAGAGAGACTTGCAGCGATTCTCGTTGGGCGGGAGTTCGTAAACAAATCTGTGGTCTTCAACCAGGGTGACATATGGGTCGAAGCCGAGTTGTTGATCCGTCGCGCAGAAAAGGGAGATAAAGACCTTGACGAGAATATCGGGGCGCTGAAGCAAAGTTAGGACCTATCACGTGTCGAAATTGGAGACAGGAGCGTACCTCAACCATGCTGAAACAGGCGGCTTTGGCCGAATGTGACCGAGAGAAGTACCAAACGGACACAAGGTCATCTTCAATAGAGATCTGGCACAAGGTTACTCGTGAGCTTTGATGATCAGAGTTTCGATAGCCGCAAGCACTCACCGCATACATAAACAGGCGGCGAGGATCGTCGCTCATGGTATGATTGACATGCGAAACCACCTGCCTACGGTTCTGTAGTATCAAGGTCAGCGCACAGAACTGAACTACTCGAGAGCGAGAGGGTCACATACCTCAAATATGATGCTGTTCTTGCAGTCCACTTTGAACTCGAATGGGACAATGACGTCGTAGACTGTTATCCCTTTGAAATCTCTCTTCTTTGTGAGGGCAGCGTCAATTCTCTGATCGCACCCATCTATCCCAGACGTCATTGTCGTGTTGGGACACATTAAGATGTGATAGCCGTTTATCGCCACTCCTTTGGCTCGAAGAGCATCGCGGACAGCGTTTCCAATCCCAGTTAGCGTGCTGAAAAGCGAGCCCTCGTCGACCCTGCGCAAATTGGCAACTCGTTTCTTCTTGTTGACGAGGTACGTCTTCTTCACCATGGATGGCCTGTGCTTGAAGTCGTTGAGAAAGTAGGGGTAAATATACTCTTCCCAGTCTTCCTCTCCATCATCGTTCGTGTTCTCCGTCGTCTCTCCCCCGAATTCGTCAGGGTACTGCTCTTCGTCGTCGTCCCAATCGGCTTCCTCCAAGACTATTCTTGCCTTTTTTTTGAAAATCGATGTGGCTCCTTGCCCGTCGTCCATCTCATCCTCTGTGGCAGAGTCTTCAGGCCCTTCCTCATAGCCTTCACCGTCTGCATTGACGGATACCTCATCATCGTCGCCCGTTTGCTTGGAGTCCACTGGGGTGTTGGAAGTGTGGCGTGGTACAAGAACGGTGGTGCCATCTTGCCTCTTCTCAGTGGCCAGGAGGAAAAGAACATGTTTCGCTGTATCCTTGTCGTATTTGGGCATGTAGTATCCGAGAAAGGCTTCAGCATCGCAAAGGACGACCTCCAAATTCATCAACCGAGCGATGTCGATGCGGAGTGCGGTGGTTGTTTCGTCGACGTTGGCAATGTCCTGCCCTGTTCGTGGAGTGGTCCCTACGGGTGCTGATTTAGCCCCAAAGACAGCCTGAGCCACCGGGTCTCGCTTCGGCGTTCTGGTATGTCGTTGTTAGCGATGCCACTCAGCGATTGGGGGTAGATATCGAAAAACACTCACATCGGCTCTGTCGTAGGCTTCATAGCACCAGTCTTCCGTTACAATTCTCGATGGATCTCCTCCAAATGTAAGTCAGTACGAGAAGGGTGTCAGACAGTATGGTTGTGGTTAGGAAGAAAGAGGCGTCGGCCCCATGAAATGGGATCACAGAACAGGTTTTGTTCATTGTCATTTGGTCAGAAAGGAAGAAAGTTCCCACACAGCCACAAAATGATCACGAGGATTGTGGGCGCTTATGCCACAGCGTGCCCATGGCCATTGTCCTCGAGAACCTCGATTGTGCTGGACCAAGCTTCGTTTCCAGGGACCTTCGTGAGTATAGGTAATCAGTGAGGTCGTAAGTAATGCCTGCCTTTCTAGTGCTATAGCCTTTCCGTGGTAGGTCCTGGGCAGCCACAACCTTTCCCTTTCAACGACTGCGCGCGTCGTCACGCGGTTGCTCGTGACGCGTCACGAGCAACGTGCCCTTCTGTACAGACAAAACGTCAAGCTGAGGAAAACGCCATGTTGAGCGAGTCGCTTTGACTAGGAAGACAATTAGGTCCGCGTCTGTCCAGTTTTTGGTTACGGCCGGGAGTCACTTCAATCTTTTCGCCGTACATCCACGCCAATGGCATTTTGGGTTCCGAACCTCGTTAAGAACGAAGTGGCTTTTTGGGTCGAGCTGATCGTCCTGTCAATGAGGTGCAGATGTTTTCAGAATTAATTTCCAAGTCGCAGCGATATACCAGTGAAGTGGACACAGTCAATTAGCCAAAAGCTGTATTAGATATTGACCAGAGCGGTAGAATCAAAATTACAGCGACGTTCGGTGTAAGTGGATATACGATGAAAACTAAAATACAAAATGTACAATGAAGTAATAGCCTGCAGGAGAGGATAACAAGTAACAATGGATGCTCAGACAGATTGCGAAGGACGAGTAAAGCGACAATAATAAAAGGGAATAAACAAGAAATGACGTCTATCGGGGGCGCCCGGCGAAGGAATCATCAAACGAAGGAGGAAAGACCCCCTTCAGTGACGGAAAACAAATCTCTTGGCTCTGCTACCGTTAGGGACAGTGCCAAGCGCGGGCGAGGCTACAGTTGGAGGAGGCTTCGGCACAGGTGGAGTGACGACAGTACCAGAGGACACTGGCGGTTTGGCAACCGGGGTTCCAGTCTTTCCTGTGGTTCTAGATGTCGAGCTTCCAGCGCTGTCGGAACGTCCTGTGGTGCTGGTAACGGAAGATTGGTAGGCGTAGTTGTCACGGAGTTGGGACACAGTCCGCGTCGAGACAGGTTTCCTGATGACATCTTAAGCAAACGGCCACGGGAGAGAAGAAGGAATCGACCCACTTGGCTGGACCTCCAGTCTTGTTAGCAATGCATAGGTCAAGAAAACGCTGTCCACATAGCCTCCACAGTTCTTCAGCATGATCAATCCCACGTCGATCGGACTCTGGCCATGCGTCGTTGACCACCTCCTTGAAGCTTCGGTAGTCTAGAGGGAACAGGTAATACTTTTCAGCGCTGATAACCAACTTTGAAACACGAGACACGCACCCATCGGGCACATCAGAGTAAGCATCTCGAGGACCGCATTGTCAATAAGGTCCTGTGGGTTCATCTTCCTCTCCCGAGCAACCTGAAACGACATGTCAACGACTGCATGCAATATCACAGCGAAGCCACTTACCTGTTGTCGAAGGGCCTCCATCTTTGAGTGGAAAGCCGCGGCGGGGTCATCGCTAGATTTCTCTAGAAGCGAAGCTGGGGTGACAGGAACGACCTTGGACGACGGCTTATCTCTTCGAGACGCCGGCTTCGAAGCTGCAGCCGAAGGAGGGGCTGATATCGAAGGCGCTGGCTGGACGTTGTCCTGAAAATCGTAGATATCGTCTTCAATAGGGTCGTCCGCCAGTTCAGTTCCAACCTTGCGGCCCCTGCGTTGGTTAGGGGCCCGAGAAGCTGGCTTTCCTGAAGTCGATGGGGTGGAATTGGATCGCTCTGGACCCTTGCGACCGCCCTTCAGCTTTGGCCGCCATGCGACAGTGATCTCCTTCCGGTGGTTAACTTCGTTGGCTTTTGGGCCCAGCTGGAAGGTTGGATAATCAGAGAAAGAACATATGAGAAAACTGAAAACGACGGTACCACGATGACATCGGTGTGGAAGGCATTGTGCGCGTTTTTGATAGAGTCGGTGGCGAGATACTCTTCATGCAGCAGATGCTTGATCACAAGGTCGACAAGATCTTGAGGAGAGTCGTTGGCCTTGCCGTATCCATCGAGTGTATCCACCCTCTTGGACTTGATATCCTGGTTGGTAGAACCTCGCAGACCGTTCATGAGCAGAGACGGTGTCAGCGACATTCCAGCCTTTCTAGCAGACCGGACCAAGGTAACCGCAGCTCGAGCCACACTCGTAACGTCCGCCTTGACTGTCTCCCGCTCGTCAGCGCATGTGTCGCAAGTCTTCTGACAGAGCCTCCTGTCGAAACGCTCGTCGAAATGCTGGAGCAGTTGGACACGTCGACATTCGGATTGGTTGGCAGCAAAGTCGAACATCTGCCTGACGTCAGCCTCTTGTCGCGCTTTCGCTTCGGGAGTCGTCTTGTCGTCGCTGCGGATCATCCTGAGCGAGGTATTGAGGTCGCCGAAGTTGTAATCTGTCATTCTCGATCAGAGCTGAGGATATTGTTGGGAGCAATAAATACATACAGAGTATGCACTGGGAGGGCAAACCATCCCGCCCTGCACGTCCAGTCTCTTGGTAGTACCTATGGGGCGGTCAGTTTACAGGACCTACTAGGAGGAAGGCGCTACCCTACCCAGAGATACATTTCGGCATGTCGTAGTGAATGACAAAGCGAACTAGGAAAACGGTCAGCAGCGCGAAGGGTACAAGAGCCATGGAACACACCGTCAGGCTTGTCAATCCCCATGCCAAAAGCAATCTGTCGATGATGGGTCAGGCGAACATTTTCTGGCTCCGGAATAGGATGGGCATACCGTGGCGACCACAACCTGGATGCGATTCTCCTGCCAATCGGTCGCAACTCTGTGCCTATCGTCTTTCTCCATCCCAGCGTGATAGTAGGCAGCGATGATACCTTGCGTCTTCAAGAACTGAGCAATGTTCTCGCAGGTCTGCTTGGCTCTGCAATAGACAATCCCTGACTTTCCAGGATAATGGTCCTTGATCTCGTTGGAGATTTCGAACTTGAACCTCGGACTCTTCTGGACGACCTTGTACGAGAGGTTTTGACGATTGAAGGACTGGATCAGCATAAGAGGGCTGCGCATTTGGAGTTGACTGATGATGTCGCCGACGGTCCGTTTGTTGGCGGTGGCCGTCAAAGCAATGATAGGGACGTTGGGATATTCCTTGCGTAGCGATCCAAGGGTGGTGTACTGATTGGTTAAATTGGTCAGAGGAGGAGGCGAGAACAGAACAACGAGCACATACAGCTTCACGGAAGTCCTGGCCCCAAGTTGATATACAATGGGCTTCATCGATGACGAACCTAGCCAGGAGCCCCGACTCGTAGAGCCTCTTGAAGATATCCTTGGCCCTATTGCTCTCGACCAGCTTCTCGGGAGTGACATATAGCAGGGCGATCTGGCCTTGGTTGAGAGCCGTGATGTGTTCCGAGGAGGCCTGGTTGTCCGCGTTCCACAATACAGCGTTGACCCTGTACTTCTTCGTCAATTGCCCCACTTGGTCATTCATGAGTGCGACCAGTGGGGTAACAACGATGGAAACACCTCGACGAGGGCCCGAGGTGCAGACAGCCGGCAGCTGATAACACAAGCTCTTCCCGCCACCTGTTGGCATCAAGACAAAAGTGTCCTTCCCATCCATTGCCGATAAAACAGCTTCGAGCTGGTTCTTCCGGAAGCTATCCAAGCCGAACACGTTTTTCAGCTGTTGCATGACTTCTGGGTAATAAGGTGATTGTAGAAGCTTGGGATCGGGCGCAGAAGTGGGAGCGGAGTCAACTGTCTGTGCCGGTATTGGAGGAGGGGCTGGGGAGGGCACCTCGGATATTTCGGCGAAGTCGACGTCGGGCATCTGGTCCCAGAGGTCAGCATCTTCGTCGTCATCGTCGACGACGATGGGCTCTGACTGTGGTTGAAGAACGGCAGACACGGAGTTCTCAACCAGCGTCGAAGTAGTACTCGTGTCGGATGGAATTTGCTGAAGGGGAGGTGGGGGAGGTGGCATGGATATCGGGAGGGTGGCTTCGGTCGGAACTCCAGACATGTACGCGTCGATGCTACTGATTCGCTTCTCGAGAAGTTGCCTAATAGATGTCAGAGTGTGTAGGGGATGTAGATGGGAGAAAACCTCACTTAATCTCCTCGTGGATCTCAAGGTCTATCAGCTTCGCCCCTCGGTAATGTTGGATAATTAAGTCGTTGATGTGGTGCAAGAGCTGGTCACAAGATGATTTGGCTTGACCAAGATGTTCTCGTGGAAGCTACACGAAGGCAAATAAGAGACAGGGAGAAGAATGGATATGAACGCGCTTACAGTCGCCAAGCTATCCGGGATGACATTCTCTAATCGCCGCGATTCACACCCATGCCTGGAGGCCGACTGACGCAGTGCTTCCAGTGGCGTTCGTTCCTTTTGGCGTCGTCTAGTATCGTCATCCACGTCCATGATGGCTTCCTGGTAGGTCGGTTTGCCCTTCCCTTTGGTGTCCTTGGAGGTCCTGTTCGGTACATTCAGGTTTTCTTTCCCATTCGTGGACGATCGTACCGTGGACGCGACGGCTCCCTGCTTGACGCGCTTTTGTAGCGTTGGAGAGGGGTCTAGCCCAAGAGATATGTCGGACGAGGTTCGCTTTACTCCAGCCCCATGGGGTGAGGTTGCACTGGAGTCCGAAAGGTAAACAACAGGATTTGTCGTCTTTGTAGAGCTCGTTTCCTTGCTCCAACCTTTTGTAGAGAACGGCTGCAGTGGCTTTGGTTTCTTCAGGTGACCTTGACTGATTCTAAGCCGCCTGCACAAAGAAGAAAAATCTAGGATCGTACCTCGCCCTGGTGCCGCCGCAGATATGGAAGTCGTGCCTGTGTCTCCAAATGAGCTCGACGCTTCGTAGCCATCATCTTCGACGTTGAAGACCTCTGTGGGCTTCGCCCTCAGCTTGGACATTGAAGATGGACCCCGACTTCAGAGAAACGCAGAGACTGGTGCTCAGTGTACACAGCATACGAGGCCAATGCCAACGATGTGGTCGTCGTGGATAACGTCCCTGTCGTCGCTTCCCTTGTTGTCGTTGCCAACGATAACCAAAATGATGTTCGCCGTCGTCGTCGTCGTTGTCGTCGTCGGCGGCGCGGTCGTGGTGGTTGGTGGGAAGATGAGCGGAGGCGGCGCAAAGGCGGCCAACCCCAAATGGCTTGGCGCGTTCGGTTGACCCGGACACGTGATGGCGTGTCGCGTCGCGCCGATCCGAGTCGGCTGCTCCTATCTGCTCCCTGCCAAGGTGGATATGCACAGTACCAATGGGCTTGGTGAGCACTAGTCTCGCGTAGAGGTGTCCAGGTGTAGCACAGTGGTATAAAGATGTTTGACCAGGCTAAGGGTGATAATGTTAATTAGGACATATCCTACTCTAAATATACGAGTTTGTTGAAGATTGTCAGATATAATCAAGAATTAAGGCTATTGAATAACAGACCTATTGAAGGATACCATTGATTGTGAATTGCTTGATGTTCCTTGACGTCTCCTGGAACACGAGTCTTATCTCTTCCAACAATCTTCCCTGAAACTCCATACCTCCACCCCCAGCTATATCAGCGCGCGGCCCCGCCTCGTCAGAAAGACCATGATCGCTGAAGTTTACTTCAATAGCAACGTGATTAAGCTCGGGAAGAATCTTCCCTTCTGATAAGATATAGTCAACCTCTTTGAATCCATCCCCTGTCCCCATCTATCATTTTGGCATCGTGATTCCCTTCAACTCCCTGAAGTACACTCCACGAAATCTGGATACCCAAAAACTGAATCGATGCAAAGGCTGGTACGAGGTGTGCCAGTATAATCCGAGACGCCAGCGAAGGGCAAACCTGTTCTCCGCTACGCCTGAGAAGACTAACCGAGACAGTGAGATCCGTCACACTCGGCATATGTCTAAACCTGGTCTCCCCCAACAGCAATTCCTGGAACCCGACGGCATCTGTGCACAACAATCTGATAAATCCGCGTCTTCCTGATTGACCCACAAACAAAGGGTACGCACCATCAGACCCATGGTATGATAAATCCAGAGTGTGGACATTGGTCGTGACCAGAAGATGTGGATCGCAAAGGAGTCGATGGAAGATTGGCAGATTGATGCTATCGCCGTGGATGAACACATCCAACCGCGCAAGACGACTGAAGAAGCTGGGTTCCTGTTCCATCATGATCCTCGTGAAGGGATCGCTGATGGATATCTGGAGCTCTTCTGGTCGACATTTCGTTTCTGGTGCAAGAATAGGGCATTGGGAGATAGGAGCGTCGATTCCACCAGAGCCATGCAATCGCAAACCCCCGAGGCTGGATGGAAGAATCTTGAGGATGTTTTCCGGGAGTCTGATGCCATCCACCCTCAGCATCCTTGCCAGCGGATTTTGATTGATGCATTGAAGCAACGCGGCTTGGGTGAGTTTGTCGAACTCGCTCCAACGACGTGGAGAGCCCGGTACGCGCAGAGCCATCGTGTCCACATTGTGAACGTTAGGCAGGAAGGAATGTAGGGATTGGAGGAAATGAAATGGGTCCCCTCCCTCGCGGCGGAATACGACATCAATGTCGCGTACATACCAGAACAACCGTGGGTTGTCGCGGAAGAGTGTGACTGTCCTCTGGATTGCATCTTCTCGATAGGGAGGAGGTGCTGTGAGTCCCGGCCAGGTATCCGCATGGAATGTCAATTTCCAGAAGCGGTGCACTCGACATCGGCTGGCGAGGCGTCGAGAGGCTAGGCTCAAGCTGCCCAGCGCTCGCACCGTGCCCAGCTCCTTCGGACCCAGCGGGAGGGACGAGGGCGATGTTAGAGTGTATTCACTTCCCAGAATGTCGACAAGAAGGTCAAGAATCTCTTCGGCAAGAACGATAGACGACATATGAGGACTGTAAAAGCTCAAAGGTGAAGGCAATCGTAGACCGAAATATTCGGTCAAGCTTCTCCTTTATACGTTCTCCCGTCTCTATGAACTACATCCATCATCCTCGACACTCTTCCGGAGTTAGTGAAACTTCACTGCAGTGGCCGAGGTCCTTCCACGGGCGTCAACTCTATCAAGCACTCTTCTGGTGGTAGACTCTTATTGAATAGACTACTGTTCGACCCATACAGGCCCTATTGCCGTAGGCGGTGCCTCGTTGCCATTGCGAGCTGCCATCCAATTGTGAACCGAACACAGGAATCCCCCAGCGCTAGATCGTACTTGCACCATCTCCAACAATCAAACACTCAGCCTACAACCACAGCAGGCTGTCCAAACTCCATTTATGTACTCGTTACGCAAGGGGTACCCTCATACTGTATTGAGGATCCCAGACCGCCTTCAGCTGCCCATAGAATTCCAAAACGCGAACTATCATGTATATTCGAAATGCAACTAGTCGTAACAGACCATCGTATACAATCATGAAGAGATAATATGAAACGTTTCAACTCCAACACCAACAGACTCGGGGAATCATCCGCGGACCTAGCATGAAGCGTTTTCTCAATCGTAAATTCACCACCACGAACAACTCCATCCAACCTCCTCCCCAGTTGGCCTACGATGAGGCCGCCCCGCTGGCCCTATTCTGCTACCTTGTTGGCCTTCTCGTCGACCTGCTTCTCCGAAGGACCGGCCATGGGTGCCGTGCCAGTCCCACCTTCTCCGCTCGGGTCAACTTGGACAAGACCATAATCCCAACGCTTGAAGAGAGGCTTCCTGATAATCTTCCAAACTTCACACCAGATGACGAAGACGATGGTCATGCCGATGGCGAGACCCCACTCCCAGCCGATGGGTGCTTGATAGAAGACGCGGTTATTGAACCCGGGGATGTAGATGGCTGAAAGATCGATGAGTGCCGTGCGTAAATAGACGAGAGTGGACTCTACTCACGAAGGACAACGGTGACCATTCCACCGACAACTGAGAGCAACAAGACCTTGTTCTCGTAGAGCTCGAGCCACCAAGCACGGTTGGGATTAAGAGCGAACACCGAACGGTCGACTGTAAACATGATGAGTCCGCGTGCAAAGAACAGAAGCAGAAAGCAACCCACAAGACTTCAATTCGAACGCGAAGAGCAAGATGTCGAAGATGAGGGTAGCGAAGGTGGCAGATCGAGCACGGAAGACAGTGTTGCAAATGGCATCGGAGGAGTGGTTGCATTCGATGCCAAGTTCGCCGCTGTATCTTCCCCAGACAACGATAACGAACTGTGCACGTGGTCAGCCGAAGCTCGTAGTTGCAGCAGCGACGACACTTACAGTCATAAGTGAAAGGGCGCCCATAACAATTCCGTAGGCGAAGCAGTCAATGATGACAGGCCAGGAGAAGACACCGTCCTTCAAGGGGTGAGGTGGCCTCAACATCGAATCCGGAGACGCCTTCTCGGTACCCAAACCAAAAGCAGGGGGTCCAGAGGTGACCATGTTGACCCAAAGAATAGCGATGGGACTGAGCGGGAACACGCTTCGACCCTGTTCATCTTGGAAAGCCAGACCCAAAATCAAGACGACAACTTCGGCAACGTTCACGGCCAACAAGTGGATGATGAACCTCTGGATGTTGGTGAACAGCCTTCGGCCTTCGCTGACTGCGACGCGGATCGAATCAAAGTTGCTAAAAACATGGATTAATTACTTTTTCATCAGATGAAGAGCGGTACAACGCACTCATCGGTCAAGACCAAGTCAGCAGCGTCCTTGGCGACATCGGAACCTGCCATGCCCATGGCGATGCCAACGGGAGCAAGTTTGAGAGCAGGAGAGTCGTTGACACCGTCACCGGACATGGACATGTGCTTGCCACGGCGCTTGCCAGCGTGAATCATACGAACTAGAAAGGGATCTCAGTGAAGAATAGAATGGAAGCGGAGGACCGGCGGCCTACCCTTGGTATCAGGGGCACATCGAGCGATGACAAGCGGGAGTTCAGGCAAAGCGTCAACCTCGGCGTCAGTGAGCTTGTCGAATTCTTGGGCCTTTGGAGTGATCAGCGATAGCCCGACAAATCAGTAACTGTACGACTTACAGTCATGACGGCACTAGGAGGGGAATCAGGCCCGATGATCTCAACAGCCTTTGCGATGGCCCTGGCAGTGGAGATGTGGTCACCAGTCAACATATGGACAACGATACCCGCAGCCTTGCAGGCCCTGACAGCGCCCAGGGTTTCAGGTCGGGGAGGGTCAGAAATACCAGCCAAAGCAAGGAAAGTGAAGCCCTGCTCGGCCGCCTCGCGAGTGAGACCCTCGAGTTCAGCAGCAGGCATAGTACGGTGGGCGAGGCCAATGACGCGGAGACCTTGGGAAGCAAGTTCTTCGTACTTCGCAAGGAAGCTGGCACGCACTTCAGGGGTGAGCGGAGCAGTTTGCGAAGGGTTGGTCTCTGGAGAGGGAATGTACGAAATCGAGGCGTCCAGAATGCGTTCGGCCTAAATGCAGAAATGAGAAATCGATGGATGGCGAGAAAGATGGCAACGTACAGCTCCCTTGATCAGTACAATAGCGTTCTCCTTGGGGTTCTCGCACTCTTTGTCCAGGTAGATGGTGGTCATACGCTTGACATCGCTCGAGAATGGGAATTCGACTTTCAGTTCATAGCGCTTGGACTGAGAAAGCTCTGCCGGGAATTGAACCTTGGCCTTCCCAGCATCTGAGTCGGTGTCAGGGACAGGCTCTCCGAGGGCAGGCCTTCCGGCGGCAGCTTCTTGTTCGAGCGAATCGGGAGCCAGCGTGGAACGACCCAAACCGAGCTTCATTGAAAATACTTGCAGCGCGACTTCCGTAGGGTCACCGGTGGACTTCCATTGGCCCTTCAAATTTTTGCGGACGCTTCAAAGGATTCAGCAACAGAAGGAACGAGAATAAGAGGCGACATACGTGGCGACGTTGCAAAGACTGGCAACCAAGACGGCCTGGCGCACGCCCTCGGGCATAGACGCGCCATCCAGGACACTAGAATCCGTATCCCGCTTGATGATACCGGTGGGGTCCAAGGCGTTATCATTCAACTCGGCGGTGAACTCGGAGTCATGAGGCTTGTCGGCGGCCAACCACAGTTTCTGAACAGACATTTGACCTACGGGAGTGTTTCCGGAAAGGTGCATACACAAATTGTGCATTTAGAAACATGCAAACAAGTAAGCCTATCCATCCCCTGACCATAGAGTATGGTGATACATACCAAGGGTCAATGTGCCGGTTTTGTCGCTGCAAATATCGGTGACACCTCCAAGGTTCTCAAGAGCGTCCAGCTTGCGGACGATGACATGCTCTTTCGCCATCTTCCTAGTACCGACGGCCATGGTGAGGGTAAGAATGGCGACGAGGGATTCGGGAATGATGGCAATGGCGGTGGCGATACCGTACAAGACGACTTCACTGGTGATCTTGAACTTGGCGACAGAGAACACGATGATGATGAGGAGGCAAGCAAACAAGAAGAGGAGGTAGGCGAGCTTGGCAAGCTTGATTTGCAGAGGAGTGCCCGAGCGAAGACCCATGATGTACTTGATCTTCTCGAGAGTGCGGTGGTACCAGGGACGGTGCGCCATCTCCTCGTCAATGCTCTTCTTCTTTCCTTGAATAGCAGCAGCAATCATGCCAATCTGGACGGGTGTTAGGATTGAATCACGATGAAGGGGCACGGGTGACGAACCTGGGTATTCATAGCCGTTCCAACAACAATTCCGACTCCGCGACCTTTGGTGACAATGGTTGAGGCGTAGCAGAGGTTGAGGCGGTCGCCAATCGGAATGTCGAGCTCGTCCTCGTCGTAAGTGTCGACATTCTTTGCAACTGAGCGAGAGCAGGTTATTCGACAGAAGAGAAGACGGGCGACGGCTCGACTTACCAGGTACAGATTCACCAGTGAGGAGCTGCTCCGAGATTTCGAGATTGGAAACCGAGACCAGGCGCAACTGAGAAGTAACGGTCAGGAAAATAACCGCGATGAATAGGAGCTGTACTCACATCGGCAGCCACGACGTCACCAGCCTTGATGGAAACCAGATCGCCGGGAACGACATCTTTTGCTGGAATAGCCACGCTCTCGCCGTTACGGATGACAAAGGCGGTGGGAGATGAAAGCTGCCTCAACGAATCCATGGTCTTCTCAGCGCGATATTCTTGGAAGAAACCGATACTAAAGGCGATTGTGGTAAGCACGCTATTCCGGATAGGACGAGCCAGACTGACGTGGTATTGACAATAATGACCACAGCGATAACGATGCCTTCAACATAATCCTTCACACCAAAGCTAAGAGCCATCGCGGCGACCAAGACGACAGTTAAAGCGTTGGCTAGAAGAACGAGTCAGTATCCGGTCGCCACGGTATAGGACAAACTCACCCAATTGGCCGATGAGGACCTTCCAGATCGAAATACCACCATCGCCCTCGAGGACGTTCTCGCCATAGGTAGCTAACCTGCGAGCTGCTTCATTCCTAGAAAGGCCGTCGGTAAGGGAGGTTCCAAGGTCTTCAGCGAGACGGGCGGGGGTCAAAGTATGTGATTTTGGCGTGACACTGAAGAAGTCGGGATTCTGAGGAGCTACTGTGACAGAAATGGTGGTTTCTGTCCGTCGATTGAGCTCGACGCCAGTTTTTTTGGCCATCGTGTTCGCTGAGGAACGTCGGTCCGCAGGGAACAGAGGGGATGGTTGAGGAGGAAAGGGAGAGCGACAAGCGAGGGAGCTTGCAATGTCGATTGGAGCACATATATGTACGAAATTCTCGCCCCAAATTTTCTGCCGCCATCCAATGAGGGTTTCCACAAGCGCATGTTTGTGCCAAGACAAAGCGGAAGGAGATATGACGGGTGGAGTGTTCAAATCGGGCAGGAGAGCCGATTGAAATGAACCCGCGTGCTTTTTCCTTCAGAGTCAGGCTGAATACCTTGCTAGACAACCTCCCTTCTTTTCATGGATTAAAAGATTCTATGAACAGAGATATGAAAGTTCGTTTGAGTCTTCATGTTAAGTAAGAGTTACTTGCTGAACGTTCTCTAGAGCAACCCAGTTGTCTGCGGAGACCTCATGCGCAATTGCAGGTGCGGTGGCGACGTTGCCGAGACCTTCGGTTCGGGGATGAGGAACGTTGGAATGCACGCTGATTCCAGCCACCACAATGGTGCCACTTAGCCCTCCGACAGAAGTCCTGGTCCATCGTTAGTCGAGTTATGCACCTAGCATCAGTACTCGGAGTGACAGGTGGGCATAGGGTTAAATTCTGGCTTCCCGTCCTCATTCACCCTATGCCCCTGCTTCAAACTTATTGAGCGACTTTTCGTTCTTCGATTTCTTAAGTTTCTGAAAAGTACATACTCAATCACGTTTCACGTAACTCCTCAAGACAAGAGATAATGCCTTGCGTCAAGAAGAACCTCCCGCCATGAAACACCCCGGAGGCAATAACTAGAGTATTACATTTGTGGTCGGACGACCACAAATCCAAGCAAATCCATCAGTGAGCTTCTTATTATGTGGTACTCAATTCTGCGGAATACTAGCGAAATTCTCTTGGAGGTTCTTGGAGGGTGATATCATCCAAGGTTGGCCAGGAAACGTTGGCTAAACCTGTCAAACGAGATGAGTACGAGATGTCATACTAGTACTGGGCTCGATGTCGGAAGACTCTCGCACCTCCAATGCCATGAACCGCTCGTCCTAGTCCTACGGCTACAGCAGGCTCGGTCTGAGATTTCGGATCTACGCGCGAAGCTTAAACTTCAAGACACATGGGTCAAGCGGTTGGAGGCAACGCTGGTAGCAATTCCTCTCCCAGAGTTCCCAGTTGTCCTGGTTTGAACTGACTTTAACCCTCGGGTTATGGTCCTTTGTGGTGACAGTGTAGATCTGCATTTGTATAAGTATACTAGCACTGACTATTTCTACATTAATGTCCCATAATCAACGAGTTTCGAGAGACCCATTACTCGGATGTGACAGGCTCAATCGTGATTCATGGTGACATCCATGCCTTATTGTAACGTGGTATTCAGTTTTATGACAGAAGATCAATGCTACGCCTTTCCTGTACACCTATGTATACTCCGTTAGGCTTATAATACGACGGACTTCGAGCATGAGGCAAAACCGGGCTGGTGCCCTCCAGGCCCCTCCTCCCACAATTGACATCCCTTGGAAGGTCACATGCCATCGTAGCATTCGATTTTATGGCCAATATACGTTCAATTAGCATTCTTCTACCTATATATACACTCGGCCTGCCTTACAATACGACGGACGTTAAGTATTCCTCAAAACGCCTTGTGGTCTTGGGCGCGTCTTAACGCGGCTTGAAATTGATATGGCTTTTCCGCGCGCGTCTTGATGGACTTCAAGTTGCCCCAAGCCACCAAGCGCGGCAAGCCACATCAGACGCGTGCAGGTTTGCCGAAGTAGACGCCCAAAAACATATCCCTCGCTCCGACACTGTGGATGTGGGGAGCATCTGTCTCCGAGCGGGTATCATGGTACTCGGGGTAGGTGTGGGGCATAAGCTTATCTTGGGGGGACCAGGGCAAAAGAGATAACGTTACTTGACCTACTGTTATGTCGGAAAGTTGATCCCTGGCTTCCAACGCACGGCCTGTTGACAGCCGTTTGACAGGCCGTTCGCGAAAATTAAATAGGCGCCCGTCTGTCATTGGCCGTTTCAGGCCGCGTTTCCTACACGTTGGAAGGCCGTTTTTAGGCCGTTTCAACATTTTTGGGGCCATGTTGAAACGGCCAACCGGGAGGCCTTCGTTAAAAGGCGTTTTTCGGCGTTGCCGGCGCCGTCCCAAATTTCCGACATATTAAATAAACTTCTTGTGATAGAATGGGTTCGGCTTGTAGAGGCGACACTGGTTTTAGGCGGGGGTCAAGGTTGACGGTAAAGCAGGTGGGCCCAGGGCATCACAACACTGCCCAACCGAGGGAGGGATGGGTTGGATGGGGTCATTCTTCGGCCCAGTCGTGGTCGAAGATAGTATGTGATTGCTTCGTTCTTTAAATTGTTGAGGACCGACATTGGGGCAAGCGTTCTCGAAATCGATGTGTGGCTGTGTGGGAACTTTCTTCCTTTCTGACCAAATGTCAATGAACAAACTTGTTCTGTGATCCCATTTCAAGGGCCGACGCCTCTTTCTTCCTAACCACAACCATACTGTTTGACACCCTTCTCGTACTGAATTACAGTTGGAGGAGATCCATCGAGAGTTATAACAGAAGACTGGTGCTATGAGGCCTACGACAGAGCCAATGTGAGTGTTTTTCGAGATCTACCCCAATCGCTGAGTGGCATCGCTAACAACGACATACCAGAACCCCGAAGCGAGACCCGGTGGCTCAGGCTGCCCCTGGGGCTGTATCAGCGCCTGTAGGAACAACTCCACGAACAGGGCAGGACATCACCAATGTCGACGACACGACGACCACACTTCGCATCGACATAGCTCGGTTGATGAATTTGGAGGTCGTCCTTTGCGATGCCGACGCCTTCCTCAACTACTATATGCCTAAATGTGACGCGGATACAGCGAAATATGTACTAATTCGCCTGGCCACTGAGAAGAGGCAAGACGGCACCACCGTTCTTGTACCACGCCAAACTTCCACCGTGGCTGCGGACTCCGAGCAAACAGGTGAGGAGAACGCGGTGTCCATTAGTGCAGACGGTGAAGGGTATGAGGAAGGGCCTGAAGACTCTGCCACAGAGGATGAGATGGACGACGAGCAAGAAGCCACATCGATTTTCAGGAAAAAGGCGAGAGTGACCTTGGAGGAAGCCGAATTGGACGACGGCGAAGAGGAGTACCCCGACGAATTCGAGGGAGAGGCGACGGAGAACCCGAAGGACAGAGGAGATACGGGCTGTGTGGAGGATATTTACCCCTACGTCCTCCACGACTTCAAGCACAGGCCGTCAATGGTGAAGAAGACATACCTCGTCAACAAGAAGAAACGAGTTGCCAATTTGCGCAAGGTCGACGAGGACTCGCTCTTCAGCACGCTGACTGGCATTGGAAACGCCGTCCGCGATGCCCTTCGTGCCAGAGGAGTGGTGGTGAATGACTATCACATCTTAATGTGTCCTAACACGACATTGTCATCCGGAATTGGCGGATGTGATCAGAGAATCGACGCCGCCCTCACCAAGAAGAAAGATGTCAAGGGCATAACAGTCTACGACATCATTGTTCCATTTGAATTCAAGGTGGACTGCAAGAACAGCATCATATTTGAGGTATGTGACTCTCTGGCTCTCAAGTGATCATGTGCGCTGACCTTGTGACCATAGAACCGGAGACAAGTGGTCTCGCACGTCAATCATACGATGAATGACGACCCTCGACGGCTGTTTATGTATGCGGTGAGTGCCTCAATTTCGGCCCTTGGACACCTTTGGTCTTCGAAGCTCATGTATAACCTTGGTCCAGATCTCTATTGAAGATGACCTTGTGTCCGTTTGGTACTTTTCTCGGTCGCATTCGGCCAAAGCCGCCTGTTTCAGCATGGTTGAGGTACGCACTTTTCCAAATCTCGACACTTAATATGTCCTGACTTCGCTTGCGGCTTCAGCGACCCGATATCCTAATCAAGGTTTTTATCTCGCTTTTTTGCGCGACGGATCAACAGCTCGGCTTCGACCCATATGTCACCCTGGTTGAAGACCACAGATTTGTTTACGAACTCCCGCCCAACGAGTATCGCTGCAAGTCTCTCTTCTATCAAACCATCGAATCCATCATCAACCCGCGCGCCCTGCGCCTTCGTGGACGATCAACTCGAGTTTGGAAGGTCGAGCAGGTACAATCGAAGAAGGACCACACCCGTGTTGCTGGGACGGGGGAGATGATATTGAAGGACGTCTCGCTGAGCTCTGATACGGCAACGGAGTTTGACATTCAGAACATGATGTTCAATGATATGGACAAGTTTGCAAGTGATCCGAACTGGCGCAAGCGCGATATCTTGAAGGACTGCACACCGGAGCAATTGGAGGAACTGGCAGGTGTCTTGGAAGGCCGTCGCTTCAGAGAGTTGTTCTCGTGTGTCAAGGAGCACCATATAGGCAGCTCAGGTCTTCTCGTCATTCCCTATTCTTGGAGGGTTCCCTCAGTCTTTATGAGGCCAGAAAAGCTAAGCCAACCGTGCAATAACGTTCGCACCTATGCGGCGGTCGACTCGTCATCGAAGCCTGATGAGGTACTGCTGAGTGGGGATTCGAGCCAAGTGAAGGACTCGATACCGGAGGAAGAGATGATACCTACGCAGGCATTGGTTCCTCGAAGACAGTGTCGGCTTGTATTCCACCATGTTTATACACCCTTGCTCAATATCCGAACTATGGGCGATGCTATGGATATTTTAAAAGGGTGCGTGTTAGGTATGTTATATTCCTCTGAATTTCCTGTGCAAGACAGTTCATTTATCCTCCAACACCAGCTCTCCGCGTCATGTTCTGTGCAGGATGGGTCCACCGTGATCTCAGTCCTGGCAACATCCTCGCTGCCCGCACTTCCTTCAATGGTCCATGGCAAGTCAAGCTCTCTGACCTCGAATACGCGAAAAGGTTTCCGTCAGATTATTCGCCCAGTGCGACACCCAAAACAGTGAGTCAGCCAACATCGTCATACAACCGGCCTCCTGTAGGCTGTAACTGAACGCTGTGCACCACAATTTGACAGGCTTCTCACCACTTTATACCGTACGAAGTTGCAACGAAGAAATTGTTGACTTTTGAGTCTGACAACGAAGACACTATTCTAGGCTCAGAGACGGAGGATTTGCCAGCAGCCAACGACAAATGTATGGCTGAAACTGGCGACTCATTTCCTCATACCTTTCAGCACGACCTGGAGTCCATATGGTGGATTTTTGTCTGGTTGTCGACTGTACGAGTAGACCAACGCCTTCCCAGGGAGAAATTTGTAGAAGCTGTTTTCCCACCAAAGCTGCGGTTCGAATCCCTGCCACACCATGGTCGCTGGGGCCTGTTGACTGCGGAACGCAGCCTTTTGAAAGACACTCTCCTTATGAAGAGCCTTCCACAAGCACTCTCCGCAACCAATTTCATCACTGCCCTGGACCATCTCAAGAAGCATCTCAAACTGGAGTACAAACGGCGCAACGGCCGAGGAAAGCAGCGAAACCCAGCAAGTTATTCTTGGATTATCAACGGCCCTTTCAGAGGATTTTTCCGTACCATCGAGCGATCGCGAAGGGATTGGGAGAACATCCAGCTAATTGAGGACCCTAAGCCGACACGGAAGATTGCGAAAGTGAAGGAGTCCTCCGAAAATCCTGACGCACCCCCCAATCCGCTCACGGGCCACAAGCGCAAGCTCCACCAGGCAGTTCGATTTACTAAGCTTTTCGGCGGTGACAGTGGGGACCATAGGGTCGTCGCACCTCTTCCTTCACGCGCGAGAGGAAGAAAGGCGCCTTCAGGACCGTTGCTGCAGACATCGGCAGAGATCAAGGTACATACCGGTGCGAGAAAGGATGTCGGCGACGGGGACGAAGCAAAGCAGGGACGGTTGAAGAGAGCCCGCCATTGACTCGGACCACGGTCAGGATGTATATCATCTTTCGAAGCACGTGGATCGATGGCACCATCTCGCTGTATAGTACGGCGGTTTCGGTTAAGGAATGGCAGTGTCACATAGATAGATAACTTGAACTTAACAGTTTACTTCTGGGTTAGTCGGCACAGACTAAGTCATGCCGCATGCGCGACACCGATGTTTTCTTTCCAGTATACAGCCAGTGTATTAATCCTCACAGCCTTGAGTGCCAAGTAAATTACAATATACAGTTGGATCTACAGTCATTGTCAGTCAACTTGAAGGCATGAAGTCGTGGTGGCCAGTCTACCCTCCAGGCGCCACGAGACCGAAGATCAGGCGCAGAGCATTTATAGAGATGAGACAAGGAATTCTTAAGACAAAGAGAACAGCTCATTTGCCAATATCGGTAAACTTCCCCGTGTCTGGCCCTATTTTCGATGGTTTCGCGGAAAGCCACCTGTCGCTTCTGGAGTCAGGCCGCGAATCCCGATTGAGTCGGAGCTTTGGACGCGATCGCGTGACGTGGGAACTTTGACCGAATGGGTTATCCCATCACTGGCAGGTCCGCGTTACCTCTTGTCTTTGTACCACGACCATCGTTTTATTCAAGAAGTCAATATCTGATTTTCACCGCTCAGTCTCGACCTCAAACATGGGATATGAACTCATTACCTGCCACGCTGAAGAATTCATTCAAAGCCACCTACCAAAGGACGGCTTGAGCAATTTCGACGCAATTATGGCAGAACTGCGGGAACAAAAGGTCCTGGAGATTCGGCCCCTCACCCAGCCCAAAACAGCTGCACCTCGCAGCACTCATACGTTCAAAGCCTTTAAAGGCCTCTTCCGACCTGGTCACGTCAAACCAACTCGCGTCCTGAAGGCGCTGCAGGCAACATGGAATAGCGTGCGCAAGGCGATGGGGAGGATCGCTGAGGCAAACAGCAACGATCACTCATTCCGCAGTGTCGATGGGGAAGGTGCCGCCATCGACACCTGCCTGACTGCAAACATGGATACACCCCTGCGGTCGACCGACGTTGTGATTCCATTCCGCGTGACCACTGGGATCGGAGATAATGACCAGGTGCGGAACGTTTGTTTGCGTCCGTCTACTCCAGCTAACCACTTGGTGACCTCTTAGAACATTCCCGATCCCCTCCCAGATTTCCTGAGTGTGATAAACGAAGACGCTCGCCGGAGCCACCTATACGCAGTAAGTACGCCGACGTCGATTCGTTCCCGACCTAATTAGTTTCTCTATCGATTAGATCACCATCGAAGATTCCCATATGTCGCTCTGGTATCTTTCACGGTCTCTGTGCACCAAGTCTACTCCGTTCAGCATTCTCGAGGTATGTGTCCCAATCGCACTGCCTCGAATACCATCATAATAACAATCGACACCCAGAACACCAATCTCGTCGTACAAACCTTTATATCCTTGATGGCAGCCACGGATGAGGAACTCGGTTATGATCCCTTGGTCACGCTACTCCCGGACTTTACCTACGTCTATGAACTGCCGCCAGATGAGGGCAGGAAAGGCTCCCTCTACTATCAGACCGTCGGGCTCGTTTCCGAGTTCCACTCGGATGATCCTGTCGGACGCAGCGCGCGGGTTTGGAAGGTGAAGCAGGTGGCCTCCCCCACTGATCTGAAACGCGTTCCCGGGACTTCCGACAGGATCCTCAAGGACGTGTCCCTCGATGCACGAATGAAACCCGAGGTGGATACTCAGCGACAGCTCTTCGCTGATATCGCCGCATTCGGGAAGCGTGTTGGCTGGCGTTCTGCGGACGTTCTGAAGGACATGCGAGAGGAAGATATGGATACGCTCGCGGATGCCTTGAACGGGGAGAACTTCAAGAGATATTTCTCGTGCATCATCGCCAGTCACGTCGGCAAGGGCTACTCTTCCCAAGCTTACGCCCAAGGCCCGCCCGAAAGTTGCAGTGACGACCCCAGGCCGACCTTCGTACCAAAGCGTCGGTGCTTCTACCTTTATGAATTCATTTGCACGCCCCTCTACGACATCCGTACACTTGGAGAAGCAATCGACATTCTTAAACAGTGTCTCACAGGTGAGTTACGGTATGTTATCCATGTCGCACAGTCCTCTGACCGCTTTACCAGCAATGCGACTCATGTACTGCGCTGGGTGGATCCACCGAGACATCAGTGTGGGGAATATCCTCGCCATTCGGTCTGGCCCAGAAGCGCCTTGGGAAATGAAGTTATCCGACCTTGAATTCGCCAGAAAATTCCAGGACCCAGAGATTCCGAAGGGAGAGGAGCCAATCGTAAGTGATTCCGTCTACCCGAGCCGCCCGGCATGAGCTTACCGGTTACTTTGTCCAAAGGGGACGCCATTTTTCATGGCCTGCGAGTTGCAAACTGGAATGCCCTTTACTCCCGGTGATGATCCCTCGGCAGAAACCGACCACGACAGCGAGCCCGAACTCTCCCCAGAAGATTTTGAACCATTCCCACCAATCCTGCACAACCCCCAGCATGATCTCGAATCAATATGGTGGATCGTCCTCTGGCTCGTCACCGCCAGAACTCGCGCTAGCTCCTCCCGTAAATGGAGCGATATTTTCTTCAAGAACAGCAAGGCACCCGTCTATGGCAGGACGCGTGCAATGCTCCTGTCCAGCCTAGAGCCTCTCGACTTTGGCCCCGTCTTTCCGAAGGATCTTCCATCGGGTTTGTACGCGAAGCCATTAAGTTTCATCCGGTGCCTTGACGTTACAAGGCTTGATATCTGGCGCTCATACAAGTTGCGATTCAAAGCCAAAGCTCAAGAAGACCCTGGTAGCTATTCGTGGATGATGGGCAAGGGCGCCTCGAAGTTCTTCCGTGCTGTGGAAAGATCTCGGCAGGCGTGGGCTTCTATTCCACTGATCGTCGTAACAGAGCGTGAGGATAACCGGAAGGTGGTCGGCGAGCCGGTGCAGGTACCTTCGTCACCCAAGAAACGAAAGGCGGAGGATGAAGTGGTCGTCCCGACCGACGCTAGTAATCGGCTAGTGCCAACACCAGCGAATCACGAGCATGAAGAAAAGCCCCAGCGACCTCGAAAGCGGCTGCGAGTCGCAGCCGTTGATTCCACTGCTCAGGCTGAGCGCTCACGACCTGTAACGAGGTCGATGACCAGGGAGCAGCGCAATGCTGGCCCAACGACGAGGTCCATGACGCGCCGCCTTCAACAACCTGCTTCAACGCGCTCCCGACAGACGAGGTCTTCGGTTACCCGAACTCATCGATAACGCTCTATCAATACACCTCTTTGACTGATAGATACATGATTAGTGTCATCCCATTCCATCTTCATATGAACAGCTTTATCCATCGATGATTGTGTGTAAATCTCCTATATTCTCTCGACTGTCCAATTGAATAAGTTCCCTGAACCCACTATGCCTCGCATTTCCAGGCGTCTCAAATTGGAGCTGGTACTCATTGTGTCGCAAGCATTCAACAACGGACCTTTCCCTGTTCGGTGATCACCAATTTCAAAACCTATCGACTTCGTTGGATATCGTGGATTCGTTTCTATCGTCGCCTTCAAATCTCTTTACTGGGATATCCATGGTCACTACTACCCAGCGTTAGCTGGAAGGGGAGGGTTAGCTGGCAGCTGCTACTAGTAATAGATGTCGTTGAAAGTCTATTCAATGGTCCACGAACAGACGACTAATTTACCCATCCCCGTTCTTATCGATGGTGCATGTTCCTATTCATTTGCACCAAGCGAATTACTTAGCTGTCGTAGAGAGTTTGGTGCCTGATGCACAGATATGGGCAGCGAGGAACGGTGGATTGGACGGCAGCGATGACAGAACTCCCCATGCGCTCTCCACTGGGTGTCCAATAGGACTCGCTGAGGAGCCGACACACCAACCTTAGACTAGCTATAGGTGACGCCTCGCCACCAAGTTGCAATTGTCGCGGGAAGTTTATACCTTGTTGCTGATCTTACAGATTCTCTAATCAACTTTTAAGTTTACCCGCAGTACAGCAGTACCAATTCCCTTCGCATCGGCACTCAAGTTACTTAAGATTTCCGAGACAAGAGTCGGCGAGCAAGATATCATATATCCTACCGAAAAGCGATCACGTATTGATACACAACGAAAATATCGACAACAATGAGGTATCTTTCGATATACGGGGACAAATATGTGCAGTTCGAAGGGGTAAGGTGAATGAACTATTATCTGAACAGGGAGTAAGAAATAAACTAGGATATTGGTTTGCGTATGAAGTACAAATGGAGCAGAGGATAGCAATGAAAGCTCTAACGGCATGTGAGGATGGGTAGTCCAGTTGCTTGACGAAGTGGAAGAGGTATAGGTCGATTTGTCTCAGCGTAAAGGAGGACAAACGGAGTATCTTAGGCAACATTTACCGATGGTCGAAAAATTGGGGTCCAACAGCTGTAGCCGCCCGAGGTTTGATGGAAAGGTTGAATGGACGACCCAGCGTGTTAGAGTCATCGGAAGAACAGGATGTAGCCAATGGAGGTATTGCTGGCAGTTTCAGCGAGGCAAGGGGTGGAGGTAGTTGAAACGCGGATGAAGGTGCTCTATCCATACTCATAGTCGTGTAACGATCGAGGTGCTGGCGTTCTAGAGGCGGCTTCTGAAGGACCCAGTTACGAGGAGACGATGAGCACGAAGCTGTTGGAGGATATCGGAGGGACTGAGGGGGAGGGAGCCCGCGACCGCTGCTAAGGTCGCGATGTCTCACGTATAAGCTGGTGCTACCGAGCCTCTCAGAAACTGTCAGGTCTGGCTCAATCGTGGGGCCGAGGGATGGAGTAGGCGGACAAGGAGAGGCGGGCCGACTGACGAGCATCGGGTTGGTGTCAGTCGGTTCCTCTTTAATGTTCACGACAACAGTTTGCACCTTGTGGTTGTTATGCGAGTCCTGCTACGCGGAGCTCACCGTGAGGAAGGGTTCACTGGGAACAGGTCCGGCGATCACTTACTGGTGGCCTTCGCTGTCTGCCTGCGGCATCTAGGGTGGTCAAACTCGACCCTGAGTGATACTCAAAAGGTAGATTAGCCGGGCAACAATTCCAGGTAATTCAAGACGACAGTTACCTCTGTTTGCACGGGGCCTGCAGCCTTGGAAGCTTGCGAACGCCGTTCTTCTATTTCAACCTCTAGAAGACGAACATCATCAGAATAGAAACAACACCGCCATAGATCGCACATACCTCGACACGTCTTGAAGCCGTGGGCAGCGCGGTTACAGACTCGACAGGTAATGGCCTCGCATATGCCAACGTTACGACAACGAAACAAAGGGTCTTGATCCATGGGGATAGTGATCTGACATTTCCAGAGGCAACGAGGACATTGTTCAAATCGGCTGATCTGTTTGAACCTCTGGCTCTCGATGAGGCGGTCGTAACGTCCAACAGGTTCATGAGGGAGGATCTTGGACAGTACCGATACACTGAAGGGATGTGGGCAGTAGGGCGCTAGGCAAATGACGCCCGGATCTTGGGTGTCGACTTGAACCAACACCTCCCTGAAGACGCAGGAATGACAAAACAAGTGACCGGCCGGACAACCTGCCGTTGCGTCCTGGAAATAGGGTTCATATGTTAGATTGCCGTCATGAATAATGACGGGGTCGAACGTACCGGGAAGTGCTTGGTGAGGCATGCCTCGCAGACAATGAACTTCGTGTCGTTCTCCACGGAGCGCACAGGCTCTGAGGTTCGACGAAGCTTGAAGCCCCCTCCGGGACCCGAAATAGCATCCTCCAATGTTTCCGCAAATTCCGACCAGCTTCGTTTGCTGTTTCTTCTCGAATGTGACTTGGAGTTGCTCGGCTGCTTCGTTAAATGGTCCAGGGTGCACCTGATCAGTTGTTCCTCTCCTTTACACGTGGTGTAGTGCAGGCGGGCGATATCGAAAACGTAGGCGGCATCGAGGGACGGGTGCTTCATGAGGACTGCCTTCACGGCTCGGAACAGCGACGCGGAATGCTGGGGGGACGATGAGGTCGGTGTTGTCGATGAAGCTCTAGTTCCACCTGAGGGTATCGGCGGTCCCTTGGCGCCGACCATGGTTTCTGCGCTGGCTGAGCTGAACGATGCATGGCGTCGCAAGGGAAGAGGTCGAACAGGGCGGTCAACTCTTGAGCTTGATCGTGGACGAAGTTGTCTGCTGGGTTTATGGTTGCTGTACTGTGTCTGCGGTGTGTTCGAGAGAGAAGAGGGGGAGCGACGGAGCACGTCGTACGCGTCTTTACCAGGATCCACTGTTCGACGGAGCATAAAGGATTCAAGAGCAGGGGCAAAGGGACCGGGTCGTCTTGTATAACGGACCCTGGAGAATTTTGGCCTGGACCCACAAGTCGACGGAAAAAGGGTTTTCAGGCCCCAATCAACGGTCCTTTATACAGGGCTGGTGTGATGAGCTTTGCTGTAACAGACAGGCGCTAACTAGCCACGCTGGCAACGAGTCGGGATGGTGGGTGGTTGAAATGAATGGTGAACTGACCTATTTATACCTGTTGCCCATTGAAAAAGCCGCTAGGTCACATCGAGATTCCAGATGGGAATCGGCAACTTAACTTGCCAGCTCAGCGGGGCATGGTTCGAGGTGAGCGATGAAGTTACGGCATTCAAAATGTTTGAGGCCAATATTGCCGGCGGAGCTTGTGTCACCCCAACCTCCGGCCCTTCACCTCAGAACGGACGTCCTCAGTCAATGGTTTTCTGCATTTCAGTGTCGGCGGAGACTACAACATCCCCAGAGGCACTCATCAAACCAGCTGAAATGGCCGTTGTAGGGAGGGGCGCGTTAATGAGAGGTTACGTTAGGCTGTCCCTCGTTTTCCGCCGGCAATTTAGGGTTCATGGCATACATATCTGGGTTATGCCAAGCACATTCGCACCGTTCTTGCCGACTTGACCCCTATTGGATATACCCCGCACCGGGGACTTGCCCGGACGCTGCTTGACAGTAATAGTCATTCCCGCCTCCCTTGCCCGCGTCTCGCTCGGGCTACTCCAGGCGCTCTCTCCGCATCTCATAACCGTCGATTAGTGCTCCCACATCCGAGGGCGTGCAGAGACTTTTGGTTTCAAGCGTTACAGCCAACTTGAACAATAACCCTCGAGGTAACCCCCCGCCTCAGTCTTGGACGGAGTTGGCAGGCTATCGCGTTGGATGTAAATGTCCAAGTGGATATTCGGGTAGAATTTGTATGGGCTGAAGGACCAGGCTCTCGCAGCCACGTTTCCGCTTAAAGCTTCAATTCAATAGCACAAGTGCAGGTTGCCTCGTGTCCATTGGGCGCTTATCGATAAGCAACCTGACAGGGTTCTGCGTGCGATTTTCTCGATTGCGGATTCTCTCATGTTCCCTTCCCTTCTTAACGAAACATCTCACTAATACCAGGTCCACGACTCTTCTCTCTCGCTCCGAATTTCTAACCGTTCTATGAAACCGTCCGAAAGAAACATGGCGACCGACTCGAGCGAACCGATCAGTGGAGCCGGACCAGCAAGCAATGTGGTGGCACAAAAGGTGACCGAGTTCTACTGGGATGCGGTTATCATCAGGGTGAGTCTGGGGACCATCCTCCTCGATCTTTCTAAGGAGCATTACTGATGCGTGCAACAGGTTGAAGATGGGCTGTTCTGCGTCCCGCGATACGGACTTGTCAACGCATCGGCGGTGTTCTCAGATATGCTCTCACTCCCGTCTGGTCAAGATGGGCCGGCGCCAGTTGAAGGAACAGACCCCGCCCATCCCATTGTACTCGAAGGATACAAGAAGGACGAGTTTAAATGTCTCCTCAGACTCCTCTATCCCAGGTAACGGTTTGCTTCAAAAGTCTGCTTTGCTGTTATGTTGAAACCATGTTCGCTCTAGCGCGGAGGACATAATCTCCGAGACATCTGTCCGCTTGACCCTAAGCAAAGACCAATGGATCAGTGTCCTCAAACTTTCGACGATCTGGGGTATGAACAAAGTAAGTCGCCCAAGTCGTAACCCATGATCTGAGCTGAAAGACTTCGGAGATTCGTAGCCATGCAACTCACCGGTTGTCGACAGAGATTACTCTGAGCCCCACTGAGAAGATAGCATTGGCCAGGGCTCACAGGGTTTCCAAATGGCTCGAGGAGGGAATTACAGCGTTGACGACATCCACCGATCCGATTAAGCTGATGGATATGGTTGAAGCCGTCGGGTGGAAGACCGCTGCGCAGATCCTTTCAATACGGGACCACATTGCAAATGCTAAACCTGGACAAAATGGAGGGACCTTGGAATTTAGAAGAGACAACATCATATGTTACTCCTGCGAAGGGGAGGTTTCCTGGGCGGCACCCAACTGCACAAGCTGTCGTAGAGAGTTGAGCGACCAGGCCAAGCTCAAGTACTCATCCACTGCTACCCAGCAAAACGGTGTATACCTAGACATATATGCAAACAAGGTCCAATGCGAGTTCTGCAATAGCTTGCCCTTTCGAAATCAACATCTAGCCTGCCAAAACTGCGATTGGGGAGGTTACGGGCATAAAAACACTTGGATACGAGTAAAACCCGGCCCTGATGTGGATGGTATGATCAAGGAGATGTTTGGTGACGAGATTGAGGAGTACAAGGACCACATGTAGAAGTGAGTAGCGTTCATATTTACTTTACATTCCCATCGTGTAGTCGTTCTGAACGTCTCGACAGCATTGTACCAGCGTTGCCTATCGTGCTTCGTTTCAGTGGCCTCTCGTTCAAAGCCGACTCCAGCTTATTCATCAAAGCAAAATCTATCTCCTGTGTAGCTCGGTTACGACGGGCTTTCAGACATGTTCGCAACGGCCCCTGTCAGAATGATAATCGTAAAATCGATATGCATCTTATGGTGAATTGAGCACTGACATTATTCTTCCGAGGTAAGCTATAAAACGGGAGCGTGCGAGCAAAAATAGACAGAGACGTAGCTGTTGCCCTTCGTTTCGAAGCATTGGTTTCCGATTACTATCCCTCCATCTGTCGATGATCTTATCAACGAATTCAGTCGCTGTCGTCTCTCGCGTCCTTCTTATCATCAAATAAGCGGAGGTCGTAGACCACTTGCCGAGGTATATAAACACGACATTTTGAAAACAGGTATCGCCTAATAGCTGCAGAAATGGCGTCCCCTTCTCCACAGGTCCCACCACCCCAATCAGGGTCTGTTCCTACCGCCCAACAAAGGGCCAACTTCAGTTATATGGCCCTCAGCTCTCTCGTTCTCGTGAGCTGGGAAATCATTTTACACTTACCTCAGGACTTCAAGTACCTCCGGACTCACGGATGGTGGAAGCGGCCCATCCTCTGGGCATATTTCTTACAGCGTTACGGTGCCTTCATCGTCAACATGGCGCAAGTCAATATCCGACTCGGTAATCCGCCGAATTGCTACGACTATGGGAAGCTTTCGCTTACCTTTGGCGGCGCGGTTGTATTGCCGTCGGACAAGATAGGCTCGTTCTCTCGAGAGCCGTGACGAAGCGTGAAGCCAAGTAAACCTAATCAGGTTTCCTTGGTGTTGCCTGGGGCCAGCTTGCTGGCCGGAACGCCCAGATGACCACCGAGCCGGAGCAACCGTGGCTGGATGGCCAAGCGTAGGCGCTGGTGGTGGGCGGGAGCGGTGGGACGCGAAAACGAGAGAGGAACGAGTGGAGAGGATGAGGACTCTCGAGAACGACGAGAAGATGAGAGATGGTAATCTCTCATCGGCACGAGAAGGACGAGGCTGTTTGGTCTGACCTTTCAGGCCAAACAGGGTGCGCCGCCTCCGGATCACTCAGCCTCATCTTGTCCACGGATGTTGTGCTTGCACAACATCCACCCATTTCGCTTATTTATCTCTACCGTGTGTACGTAGCCGAGATTTCTGGTGGGAGAATAGTACCACTGACCAATATCTTCAGCCTGGCTATCTGGAATAAGAGGCCATCTGTGAAATACACACTCATCGTCCTTTGGGTCGTGTGCTTGGGAGCCTCCCTCACTGCGCCTTTCTCACAGGATGCTGGAAACCTTCCTGGAGGAGGTTGCACAGTTCTCCGAAGCGAGAAATGGGCACCGTAAGTCCACTCCCTGCATTATTTCAATCAAAGTTTAATAAAGATCCAACAGAACCTCCTTCATCGGAAACGCCGTTTTCGACACCTTCGTGTTGACGGTTTACAAACTAGGTACCAGCATCATGATCGCCTTCAGTCTCCGATGCGGCGTCTCTGACATTCCCGCTTTTTACGCAGCTGCCAATCGCCACCAGTACAAGAATTTCCGATCGCCCATACAGACCACATTGCTTCGAGACGGTGTTCTCTATTTCGCTGTGGTCGTTATCATCGGGATTGTCGACATCTTCTTCTTGACGACCGCAAAGAATCCCGTCGTTTCATCGACTGTCATCCCGCTTCACATAGCACTCACTTCCGTCATGACAACGCGATTGGTTAACAATATTGTCCACGTCGTTCGCGAGGGAACAATGCCCGAGTTCCTCTCGCAAACGCGAAACGGCAGTGTCGGTTCAACGTTCAAGGGCTCTGGAGCAACTCCCACCGCAACTTCCACCTCGACTAGGACGGTCATCTTCATTGGAAGCGACGTTGGAACTGACTACTTCAATAAAGCCACGAGTGAAAACTACAACGATGACGCATTGAAACATTCACTCTCGACCCATAAAGGCGTATTCCAACCTGGCCAAGCGTTTTCAACGCCTTTGCAGCTGAGGGTGACAACAGAGGTTGAATCTAAGGTCTGAACTGTTAATTATGGGTATATAATGACTCACTATGTACTTTAATACCCATCCTAGCAGGTCTAGGTGAATTGGTGGTTTCAGAGCAGTAGTTCTGAATCCGGAAATGCAATGGCAGGTCTTGGGCGCTTATCGGAGCGTGGCCCGCGTGGCTGAACCTGATGATTATATGATGGGGTCCCAGCGTGGGAGACGGCGGTGTCGCCCATCTCTTCACGCTTCTTCCCGTCGTTCCCTTCTCTCTGAGTCTCTCTGCGTTCTCAACGTGGACACTGTAGAGAGCACCTCATCACCCCTTACAAGCCCGACCCGACGATTCTTCTGGGAGAACGTTATCCTCACGGTTGGTTCATCTCTGCTATGTAGCGCCACCACCGTGATTGAATAACGTCGCACCAGGTTGAAGATGAGCTCTTCTCGGTTCCGCAATTCCGCCTCTGCGAGGATCAGAGGTGTTTTCAAACATGTTCTCGTTCTCGCTTGAGGGAAGGGCAACCTCCAGCGAGGGAAAAGATGAGTCAATCCCGATAGTGCTGGAAGGTCACAAGAAGGACGACTTCGCCAGCCTCTTGAAAGTTCTCTATCCAAGGTTATTCCCCCTATTCGGGGTCTCCTACACCATAACACCATAAACAATAACTCTGGTTTATACCAGTTTCGACGACGTCACGAACAACTTCAAGCTGGTGAAAAATGAATGGATCGGGGTTCTTCGATTGTCGACTACGTGGGAGATGACACGGGTAGGTGTATCCGTTGGGCTCGTACTGTAGAGGATTAACAAGGGACTCCGTTAGGTCCGGAACCACGCTATCCAGTCTCTGTCAAGCCTCCGACTATCCTTTGTCGAAAAAGTGACCTTGGCCAGGGAATTCAGAGTCAGCGACTGGCTCGAAGATGGCATCGTCGGTCTCGTCATGGGAGACCCGGTTCCCCTCAAGGACCTCGAAACTCTTGGACTGGATACCGCAGCAAAAATCCTCTCCGCCAGAGACTACAATGCCATTGAGCGCATCAAGCCTCGTCTTGGCCTTGGCTTCACCTTCCTCCGGGAGACATTAAAATGTACAAGCTGCAATAACGTTCCCATTCCAGCCTGTGGTTGTCGACGAACCTTGCTAAATACAGCTCTTCTGACCTGTATTCATAGCCTCCCTTCGCCATCCACGGTTCAACTCGGTCAACGAGTGCGACAAATCTACGAGAACGTCTCCGTCCCTCATAACTCAATCCGATGCCTGTGTGGCGCGGCCATTACATACGTGTACTGCGATCCTTGCAGATCTAACGTCCTGTCCGTGCGGGTTACCCCTGTACTTGAAGCCTTCAAGATAATCGATGAAAGGTTTGGCGTGGAGATCGAGGAGTGTAGACGCGCAGGCATGGCTGAACGGGGGGAGAGCGCCGACTGTGGTATCAACAAGTCCACTGCCTAAGTAAACACATACGAATGGATTTCATTGGGCACCTGTTGTTCTGGGGTCCCGGTCACCGAAACTAAATTGATCTGTCCCGGTCCCGTTCTTGAGTCATCTTGACACGGCTTGACCTCTCCGCTGTTGATTTGGATTCATTGTACATCGCCTATAACTGAGCAGCGCCTGGCTTTTCCATCGGACCTTTCAAATGACTCGATGGTATCTCAGGCTGGTCTGATGCAATTGAGCTGGGTGCAAACCAGTTCAGAAGGCCTGAATGCGTCCTCGTCGCAGGAAGATGAACGAACGACGAGCGATCCCGAGTCGGATCTGGATAAGATAACGATTATGATAACGAGACACCGTTGCCAAAGGTTGCGCACGACGGGGAAGGGCTTGTTGCCAGACTTCAAGCTTCAAGCTTCAGAGGCGACGACCAGCTCCTTAGAAAAAATTCGCATCGCAAAAACGAAACTCGATCATACACCGCAAAGAAGAAAAAGAATGGGGCAGACTTCAACCAAGTCATGTACCCTATCGACATTCATATACGAGGGTACAAATACAACGACAAGTACATGTGGTATCTACCGTGACGGTCCAGCCAAGGACGACCAGACGACGTCACTCCAATTTTACAATGTTAAGGACTAGCATTGTTCCATAATAAAGGGAGGCAAATTTCGCGCAAGATAGGGCTGCGTTAGCTTGTCCATGTCGGTTCACACCGTGAACTATCCGACTGCAAGTCCATGGTGCGCTCGCTGGGGAGAGGGGAGGGAAAAAGGAAAAAGACAGAGATTCCGCCAAATAAATATCGGAAAATGTCCCTGGATCCCCTGCCAGTGTCCGCCGGCAAGCTCTTCTCCTAGGAGGGTGTGGCGACGCTGATGGTACGCCTCGAGAGGGTGGTTGTGCACAACAAGGTGTGAGGGGAGTTGAGGTGAGTTTGAATTCTTGCAGAAAGCGAAGGTGGCATCATCATCTGATGTGTAGGATCCATACTTCGGGCTCCTTAGGGCTGGCAGTGAGGCCATCCCAGGTGCATCGCCCCCCGAGAATGGAGGCGAGGATTGCTGGTTCGTAGTGGTTGTTGGGTATGGTGCTGTAGTGGTCGGGCGAGAGGATGTGGTGGTCAGGCTTGACGAGCCCTTGATTTTGAGCCAAGCGGCGCAACGCAGAGTGGACGGAGGAAAGGACGTCTCTGACGGTGATCACAGCCCCGTTTCGTTGGACGACGATGGGCCAGGGGAGGAAGCGCGCCTGGATGGTCACAGAGGTTGCGCCGCCAATTGTTGCGGGTTCATCGAATGAATGACGTAGTGCTTCACGTTGGCGGGGGTTCATCGAGGCGCAGTCGGACGTCTGGGCGATGTTGTAGAGGATCATGGGCAGCGGGGTCCGCTCGAGGACTGGGTTCAACGGACCGCCACCGATTCGAGGGAGTGGAATGCAGGCCATGCGCTCCATTGGGGGTGGGGCTTGGCTTCTGTCAAAGTAGTCCATGGTGGGTATCGCCATTTGGTACGGCGAGCCGTTGTTGAAGCCGACCAGTTGCGGGCTGTCCAGCGGGCTCAGTCCGGTTGGTTGTTGTTGCAGTTGCCACTGCTGGTGGTAACGGTGGACGTTGTCTCCTCTCAGTCTGAGAGAGGTCATCGTGGGCGTCTCGCTGTAGAGCTGGACGTGTGTCGTTGCTGTTGGTGACATTGAAGGAATGGGTGCTAGAGATGGGCTAGCATTAACCTCCAGGTCGTGGGTCACAGCAACGAGACTACATCCTCACCACTATGAATACTTTGTGTACGCTGTTGTGAGGAAATCGGGGCGCCAGTAGATGGATGTAGGACAGTGAGTGGGGAGCTGAGCGAAATGCAGTTGAGGCATGGCAGTGGTTATTATATGAACGGGTATGTCGTCGCGATGGATCTGGGAGTCAGCTTCAAGCTGTACTCGGATTTGATATCCCCTTTAGGGCACCTGGGAAACATACGGGCCCGACGGTAGCCTTGGCCAAACCGCTCAGTTCGTTTAGACCCAAGCAACCTGGGAGAGTGCAGAATTGGCTCAAATCGAGACTGAGACGGAGGATTAGGTATGAAAGCATAGAATCAATCCAGAAACAACCAGTTTTCTGCCTTTGTTCTGGGGATATAAATAGGTCCTGACTGGTCGATCCGGGGATTCAAGCACTGCTGCGAATTCTATCCATCCGCAGTATACGCTTTTGTTCGCAGTATTATCCGCGGTGTCGCAATGTTAATACTGCTCTAAATCAGGCGATTCTATGCCAAACCCCGTATCGTTACAAAGAGCTTTTATTCGTGGACTTCCCCGCAGTAGCTGTCGATTTACTCGAATGTTGACGATCGAGTATCCCAGTCTGCAGGTCAGTCAGCCTGGGATCTAACGCCGAGTAGACACGTTGCCGTTTCGTGTGACGAGTTTGGTATGCAGAGAAGGGAAATCGATGATTGGCGCTGCACAGCTTGGATTTTGGTGTTATTGAATTGGCTTCTCGAGCATCGCTTTCACGCCGCCTTCCTTTACAGCACCGATTTGGCATTAACACCCATCGACGTCCACAACTTCTGGGCCCCATGTCGCCAGCCCTTCAGCGCTCAAACGGAGATGGCGATGGGCGCTCTCGAAAGTTTCCAATAGAATGCTGATTCGGATTGCTATGCTATGCTACAAGGCTATGATACATATGAATAATGATACTACATTGAATGTCGTCACAGGAGGGGTATGAGGCGTGTCCGGGTATAGTTCAAACAAGGTCAGCAAAAGGGAGGAGCCTTCGCCTATCGTGAAAGGTTGAGTTGCCAAACATGCCCTCCGTGTTTCGTGCTCGACAATCCCATGAAAGTGGTGTTCTCCGTCAGGAAATCGATGCGCTTGATGCCCTTCTTCGACTCCCTCTCGACCGCTTGAGAACACTTCGGAATTGGAATGTCCGGCAGTCTGTCGGTCCGGGCGTCCGGCAGGGGTGGTCCGGCAGTCTGGCAAGGGGATGAATGGAGAAGAAAATGGGAGAGACGCCAGGGGACTTACGAGTTGGGAGTAGGTATGAGGTTTCCGAGCCGTTATTTAGAGACAGAGGCCCACATAGGCTTGGAAGGCGCTAGATTAGTCAGCACGGATTCAGCGAAGTCGAGGTTCCCTGGATCCAGAGCGTACACTAAGAGCGTACACTAGAAGCAAGGCTTGCTAGGTATGCCTACTTGGGCCCGTCCGACATATTTCTAACGGGACTAAGGCCTCCCAGTCGATGTTGGATCGAATTTACCTGGAGCGTGCGAGGACTGACTAATCAACCAGCCGTCCACGGCACGCGATCATGCCGCAAGCGCTAAAACCGAGGGGTAGCGCGTACCGGTGGGCTAAATGCGTTCGGATTCTGGTATACTAAGCGCTGGGTATGCATAGGGTAGCCTTCAGACTAAGTAGACGGCCCAGCCGCAGCGAAAAACGTTGGAAACGTTGCTAGACCGTGGCCGGACGGCCGGACTTACGGACGCTGCCGCTCTGCCGGACCTTCGGCAACGCCGGACATTCCAACCCAGTGGTATTCTGGACCGCTTGGGGGTCTGCGAGGCGCTTGCAACGATAGCGATATGCGTCATTGATGCGAGAGCGTGCTTGCTCCGAAGGAATGAGGTTGTACTCTGCCTGTGATATTGGCAGTCGCAGAGACGCGTAGATGCCGTGCAAAACGTCTGCAACGGTGACGATTGGTACAGGTGTGTTCTTGTTAACTGGGTGTATCGTGATCTTCCAAGGAAGGCCAGGAGCCGTAATCTCCAGAAATGGGAGGGGAGGCTCGGTTGCTGGTTGCGCGAGGACGTATGGGGTAACGTTTGGATCGCGGGGTTGAATGGAGGTTGTCGGTAGGGAAATATCAAAAGCCAATACTGGGCTCGTAGAGTACTTCAAGACTGGGTGGATTGAGAAAACCCCCGAATACGTAGGAGGGAGTGGGAGGTACCCCAAAGATACCGATTGGGGGGTATACGGCCCGGAAGTAGAGGGCAGGGAATTCACCGAGAACGATGGTGAAGGCGTCGCGGGGAACGCGTCCGCAAAGTGTACGTGTTTGCCTGGCATTGTGATGAAGGGATTGATCAGATAGTGCTGCTGATTGTGGGGAAGATTGTCTTTACCTCCACCTTGCGACGGTCCGTATTTATGCGCCTTCAAGTCCTACTATAGAAAGTAGGGGGCCCGAATCCAACAAGTTGACATTTGACTCAATGCTCAGCATCGTCACCGCCTTGTCAGAAGTGGTTGTAGTTCGAGTGCAACTGACTCACAGCCTTGTTCCATGGTCGTCGGGAATTCCAATCAGAATAGGGGCTGCGAACAGCTGCGCCACCGGCATGTTGTGTGTCTCCGCTTGGGTCACAAGGCACTGGCAAATAACATCAATGTTCAACTCGCAGACCGCAAGCACTTTTTTTTTCACGCACAACGACCGACTCTGCGCTTGTCGTCTATCCCCTATTCTCTACCGCTCAATATCCTGGAAATAGGTGCCATGGGAACCTGTGCGCGAACTCTCCGACATGCGCGGTACACGCTTTCCTGTTGTGACGTCGATACCCGAACTGGCATGCGCAGCGCCTCGTCAGGGCGCTTCTTCTGACTTTAGCGCCCTAGGCTCCACATGCCGTATTGCTACCTTTATCGTGGCTCAGCCTTTTACCCGGACCTCAGAAGCTACCGGCTGCTGTTGTTTTCTGGCCTTTTCTGGACAACCACCTACATCATCGTCCCATCGCCGTCGACTGTCCAATGGTTTCCACTGAACTCTATGGTGCTGCGGATGAAATCCATCTTTTGGCAATGACAAAGTGGTACGACTCGGGTCTCATTCAAGGCCAATCCAAGGCAATCTATCTTGCAAAGCTTGTATGACTATTCCCAAATGATATCGCCCGTCTCCCAAACGAGTCTCACCACCACCGCATGCATCATCGCTCCAATGCGATTGCGACGAGTCTCCTGTCTTGGATGATGATGATTAATTTCTCTAATTTGTCTCCAGGGGAGGCGACACCGCACGGGCGCTGGCCTCGGCCAATTCGCACCAAATTCCCGCCCCTGTCTAAACAAGCGCCCGCTGATATTACCTAACGACAGCGCATGTGGGTCCCGAACTGCCTCGTTTTCCAGTGACGAACAGCCTGCGACTGACGTCGGGCAACCCCGAAGCAACTCCGCAACCCTGCGCCCAACTGCGTCCTTCTCGCTTTAGCGCTCGTGCCCACTGACGAAATGGTGTGCGGGGGTCGGGAACTGCCCCTTCGTATCCACGGACTGCCCGCCCCCTGACGTTGGGTAACGATCTCTCCATAACGTCGACCGCCCATCTCGTCAGTGAAGGCTGTAGCCGTGGGGGGCTTCAAATACTGAGGAAACTCTATTGGACGGCCCGCTCACATCTCTTGTTACACCCACTGGTCAAAATGACTCAGGCTGTTTAGACTGGTCGGACTTCTGAAGCCTCCTATTATATTCCGTGACGAACCTAGGCCCGACTGAAATCCACTTCCTTCTCCCCCTTTTGACAGGTAAGTAACACCACTGAGTTTCTGTATTGTGCCGCACCCTGCCTCCATTCTCCATCCCCGCCCCTCGATCCGGAGCGAATCAAGGTTTGTTGACACACCCATTTCCTTTTTGGTCGTCTCTTGGCCACATTTGCTGTTAGCCTTCCATCGTGAACAATCTTACTTATATATACCCTCACTCTCTTACTAGGTGCTCTTCACTGAGTAACCTCTTTGTTTCCCCCCCACGCACAGTCTTGACACCCACCACAATGCCTCGCAGAGTAACATTCCGCGAGGACGACGAAGTGTACTCCATTGGCACACCGTCGCCCTCATTGTCGGGCTCGACACTATCGTCTCCCGAGCTAAACAGTCCACTCCATCTGGACACGCAATTACCACCTTCAACGAGCCCGTTGTTCGGGCAGTTCCCTGGTTCTTCTCCAGTTGTCTCGGTCGCCCCTCAATTGGAAACGTCTCTATCGGTTCCAAAGCCAGGGAGACTGCGGCCTTTCAACTATGATCTCTGGAGAAACCCAGACAACGACCCCTTCACGCCCGGGAAATCTGTGACGCGAGAGCTCCTGGAACGCCCCGCAGTCCTCCCACCCGTTGACTCGATGACGATTGTCATTCGATCATACATTATGCCTTTATCCTTCGACATCCGGCCTCACGGCCACAAGAGGGGCTATCTCACCGTTGGGGACGTGTTATGGGGGCTCTATCGCAGTCTCAAGAAGCCGATTGACCTGTCGGCGATCCAGCCACAGGTTCGTCAGCAAGTCCTGCTCGACTTCCAAAACCGAGCGAGGACGCTGAAACAGAAAGAGGGGTCGCAGTATGAGGAGCCGTCGAGAATCGATCTCCTCGCGAAGTGCCATCTCTTCTCTGGTCTATCGCTCGACGCGAAGACGGGGAATTGGGAGCTCGTCGTTGAAGAAGCATGATCCCTCTCTTCATGTATGTATTTCCCTTCTCCCTCATTGACTATCGAAGTTAAGTTTCGATCGTTACAGGCTTTTGGGGGTGGTTGGGCTCTACCTATCACCACTGAATTTCCGGCCGTCGGCCCTGCTCTACTGCTCATGGACAGGTTAATTTATGTTGCTTTTTATGATCGAACACGACCTTTATGACCGTTTGTCCATTTCTTTTATTCTCCCTTCACTGTACCCTACCCCCTACCCACCTCACCCACTACTCACCTCTGCGGTGGCTGGCTGTATTGTTATTGCTAAAGGGATATTTCTGTTACTTTCTTTTGCTCTCGATTTTTCTTGGTCGATAGACCCCTTGTATTTCGCCTCAAGGCAACGTCCCCACTCTTTCTCGCTCAATTCCGTTATGTCACACCTGTATCCAGTATCTGCTCTCTCTCTCTCTCTATCAGGTCATCTTCGCAAACCTTCTTTTCTTCCCCACCTCTACCATGCACATGTACACTACATCATCGTCGCCCACACTAGCATTTTCAATGAATACCTTTTTGCCTTTTTGGAACCATTCTTCCGTTCCCCGAGTCGTTTTTTTTTTCTTCACTTCTCTTTCCTCCGGCGGTCCGTTTCAAGGTGGTTCCACCTCGGCTTGGGTGGGCCCCATCCTTGCCAGACCTGTCACACCACATAGGAATCGACGATTGATGCTATGCTATCGTGTGACTACTGCTCTGTGATCCCACTCATTATCCATCCGTTTCATGGCTTCATCCCCGAGCTTATACATAATTTGCACATTCAATTGCGCTTCCATTTCGCCGTTCGCTGAGTTAGAAAATCAGAACATGAGGCGTTGGCTGTGAGCAACACCGGATCCTCCAATTTAACTTGGTTGTTGGGAACAAACAACGCCCGCGCCTCGTTCCAGGCTTCTGGTGCGCAGTTCCCGGCGCCTAATTCTTGCTTGTGCATACATCTCATCCATACTGGGAGAGGACAAGGGTTACTACAATTCAATACCACGCGAGAATGCTGCGCCGCTGCATCAAACCGAACAATTGCTCTCTATTTGAACGCCCATGCGTTTTCATTTCCGCTGCGTTGTCGACGATTATCGTGCGTTAGGTCCGCCGCCACTCCATCGGTGCACCCCGATAGATGCGGGCGGAAGATCATCTCGGGTAAATGAGAGCCGAGGGATGAAAAGGAGGGTACTCTTCGACTTGCTGAGCGAGATCCTTTCGATTCGAGATTGACTCGTTCTCCCCGGGAGCGGCGAATCTCTGGCTCTGGATTGCGGCTCGTTTTTCGAATCCCTGTCTACTGTATACAAGAATCGCAAATGCTGTAGAGATTGGCTTTTGCGAGTTTTACCCGACCCGCCGGAGGATGAATGCTTCCTACCCGCTGTAAAGGATGCAGTTCGAGAAGTAGTAGTAGCGCCATCGGAGGAGCAACCAGGGTCGGGCTCAGGGGCTGCTCATCCAGACCCCGAGTTAATATGAAAAGACACATCGGATTGTGCACTTCTCCAGCTGTGGATTCTCAGAGAAGTCGAATAGGCGATGACTCTGGACAATCGAGTCTGAGTCTTACACACCAGCAAAGATCATCATGATCACCCCTACAGCATTCTCTGAGCAACGACTTAATTATCGAGAGAGAAGCTTTAAGACGAGGTCCCATCTCAACCGGGCGGAGTCCTGTGTTAGGCTACTTGGTTCTATGATTAGAGATAGGGACATGCCTTTTGAGTATTTTTAAACCCCGAGTATCACAGGGGAAGGTACCTAATAAAAATAGAATAATAGACGCTGAGCCTTGGGCTGTTGGACTGCAAATGAATTGTGGGCGGCTCCATTAAGCCGGCCGATAGATACGCTACACACAGGCTTAAGCGCTCGTGAATGAACGAAGTGGATGATATTTATAGTTTCAGATCACTTCAGATTGCAGAGAAGCGGGCTAACATGCCCTTCAAGTTGGGAGTCTAACGTTCGGCTCTGGATTAAACTTGGATTGGGATGAGTCGAGTGTATTGAGTGTGACACCCGATGATTCCTATCCCCTTACACCTACCATATTCGTTATGTTCAAATGATAGGTAGCTTGTTTGACATGTTCCACCCTTCAGGTTGAGATTGGGTAACGACAAGGGATGGGCTGATGGGCGAGGTCACCGAGTGGAGGAGACAATGATGGGATAGTTTCGTTATCGTAAACTCTTTATCGCAATATCACCTCACTCGGCCCTTTGGATGATTTAGGTCGAATGAAGCGCCAGGAACCCGCCGTATAGACTAAATTAGCACCCTTCCTCTACGAACGGAATCAAGGTGGTGTGGAGACATCTCAAGGTACTTGCTATGTTACGACTCACACACACACACACAGTTCATGAGCTTCTATCGCAAAGGAATCACGAGTAGTAGCAGTCCCTGAACTTACCCCTATCTTATGCCCATTAACCGCGATATGCCGAATGCGATTGCTTCCCAAACTCCTTTTTACCTTCCTTTCCCCTTCGATCTCGGGGCTTCTCTATTTGCGCAATAACGACGGTGGGATTGACTTACTTTAGAGGATAGAGGCTACTCTCGCTTCTCGCGTAAGGACCTTCGGCTGCGGTCTGCTATGGACTTTTCTCAAGAGTCAGAGTGCTTCTAAGCATGCTTGGCTACCGTAGGGAGTCTCCCAGCAAAGCGGTGGGAATTGAGAGGACGCAGGGAAAGGATATCAAAGTTCTTTCAAGTTCAGTCTTCTGAGTAGAGCACAGACCAAACGTACGGAATAGAACATTTACTCCATCCACTTTTCACATGTACTTCCCCTCGTCCATATCATCCAAAGGCCAATGTTGCTCAATCTCAGCCCGCTCCTTCTCCGACACGGCCTGAGCCAACACCCCTTCCTTCAGCATCCTACACCGTTCCAGAGCCTCCTCGTAATCCTCATTCGGCACCCACCCCTCCTCCCCGCATCCCACAATACTCTGAAGTACCATCTCCCAGGCCTGATCTGCGCCTTCCTGCTTCTCCTGCAGCTTCCCCGTCTCCTCGATATCGTCAGCCTCAAATTCGATCGGACAGGGAGCATTTCCGCCGGAGAGCGCTCCCCAGTTCTCCACTGCTTCTGTGAGAGGGAACTTGAGCTGGATCGTCTCGCCTTCCCAGGGATTACAGGCATATTCGAAGAGCCGTCGGCGGAGTACGCCCATCGGTGCCATCAAGGCTGCATAATGCCGTTTATTGAGCTCTTCTGTGGTTTTGACGTAGTGGTAGTGCACGAGTCGGCGGTGGTGGACTTCTCGCACCCGACTCTGCTTGTTCTCGCCCATCTCGGCGAGGTTTTTGGGTAGTGAGGGTGGGATCATACCCTCCGAAATGGGGTCACCGTAGTTCTGAATGTGATAGGGAATCGCGGCGTGGAGGAATAGGGGAAGGATTGAAGCGTGCTGCCAATCGAGGATGCCTGCTACATCCCAGTGACCGATGTCGGATCCAGGTGATTTGGAAACGATGATGTTGGAGGTGGTGAGATCGGGGTGACGGACGCAGAAGTGGTGCAGGCTTGGGTCTCTCGGTACGAGCGAGGGAGCTATGGAGAGGTACCGGTGCAGGTTCTCGATGTGGTCTAGAGGCGATTGTTCTTGGTACTCGTAAGCCTCTCTTCGCATCCGCTGAAACGGGAGGAGGGGTTGGCCGAATTTCTCGAGATATGCCAGCTCTTTGAATGCTGGGCTGGCTAGTGCGGCTTCTGGAGTCCTGTCTGTAGCTGGTGGTCAGGTCGAGTGTGGGTTCAAGGGAGTGAATGACATACGTGGTCCCCTGTTTACGTCAAGCTGCGACCTCCTGCCAAACCATAGAGGGAGGCGGGTATCTGGGCCTACAGAGAAACGCTGGTCCTCAAGCGGTATCCCTGGTGCGCCGATATGTTCTAAGTCCCGCGAGTAATAGAGACTCCCACTCGCCGGGAATGAGAGAGCCATCATCTTTGCCTCGAGCTCGACAAGCTGGCGTAGGACGTACACCATCCCAGACCCGTCCAAATCATACCAAACGTCGCTCAACTTGACACCCCGGACAAACGCCATAAACGTATACTCCGTCCCAGCTTCGTTGTCCTCAGTAGGCGAATACCCATAAATCTCCGGCACAGGAAGCCCAGACGACCGGAGAAAATCCATCGTAGCGACCTCGCTCGCGACGGCGTAGAACTTGGGTAGTGTACACGGGTATGGGATTCGGGCTACCATTTGGAAACCGTCTCTCATGGTGATGAGGAAGGTACGGTTGAAACCGCCTTCTGCTAGTTTGGTTAAGTGATGGATGTCGTCTGGGCTTCGGTTTATGGATTGGGCTGCGAGTTGGCGGAGGACGTCGACGTTGAAGACGCGTCTCCGCTCTGTCTGTCGCAGGGCATCGTTGTAACTGGTATCGTTCGATGACAGGTTAGGCTACTACATCGTGCGCCGAAATACATGCCACTTACACCCAGCGCCCGGAAGTATACTCGAAAAGGTCGTTGCTAGATTGGACCGAGAACGTGCGACGTGGCAGGCCACGAGACCCAGGCCTGAGTGAAAGAGGTATCAAGCCCAAAGGTGTCTCAGATCTAAGCAGGGATGATGAACGCTGAACTTGTCTCGAGTTGATTGCGAGCCTAGCGCTCGCAAAGAAGGTAATCAAGTTGCAAAAGCAATTATTTGAAATTAGTTATCGCAAGCTCGCTGATGCCGTCGATGTCGCTGATCCCGCGCCCCTATTAGTGTACACGTCTCGCGTCGACGCGTTGACCTAGAGAAACGAGAACGTCAAGTGAATTCAGTAGATGTGAGTAATAGTAGAGCGCTTCTCTCATCTTCAAGCCAACCAGAAGCAGAAATTCGATAACCAGGGGATTGAACCATCGTCACGTTACCAACTCGATGCGGATGCTTTTAATTTCCGAAGAAACGACATCCTGGCTCTCATTTTTCCTTCTTTCAGGACTCTTCTTATCTCGTAACCACCTTCGGTAGCGTGCTTTGCGGGTTTTTGCGGTCTTCAATACACTTCGTACCACGTCTTACTGGGAAACTAAGAGCCGGCTTGGCTAGCAGCCTTGATTCATGTGAAGAATAGGTAAAGGTACCGAGTCTAGGACACCGAAGAATCGAAGTGTACAGCTCCAGTTCCCTGACTGAAGATGGATTGGAGAGGAGGATGGTTAGCTGAGATGGCACGTCCTTCAGAGGGCTTTTCATCGCGTCTATTCGCGTCGGCGTTATCAGACGCGTCCAAATTGGCTTTAATTAAGCCCACGTGGTAGCGTGTCGACAGCACGTGATGATGGCGAGAGAGACGAACCACCGACAAGCCTCGAGGCTTTCCATCCTCGCCACCATCATGATAACACCTCTCCCTCATCGCCCAGTCCATTACCAGCCACTCTCGTATCGAACCTGAACTAAAGTTCGACCCAAGTCCAAGAGAAGAAGCCCTCCTTTGCCACTCAGCTCAACACGTCAACCTGCGGAAATGAAAACTTGCCTTTTTGGGCGTCTTTCAGGCTACTGACGCTCCTTCCTGCGGTTTGTTTACCGCTTGAACCCCCTCTATTCTTGCAACCTTTGAGTCTTGAATGGCTTCTGTACGTGGAAGAACTTTGTTCTCTTTCTTTGTAGCGCGCTGATATTCGAACAGTTTCGTGATGAAATAGGGGAAAAGCATTCCCCATAGCGACATTGAGGCATCTAACGTTTCGACCGTAGATCTCGAACTATCGGGTTCTGGAGAACGGCTTGGGACGGCCGCTGATACACCAGGAAACTGGTGCGTTACTCCTGGCCTATCGTTCAGGTTATTTTCAGCATCTGACAATTGTAGAAATATTGTATAGACGGATAGATTGCGAGATGGTTCAAGCAAGCGGTCGTGTCAACAATATCCGGTTACAACGAATCGCCGTGGACCACCGCGATCAGGCATTACTCTGGAGACGGTTTAGGTTATGTATGGTGAGTATCAACTTCCTTCAACGTTGAAGCACCTGTCGATATGCCAACTTTCAATCAGGTATAGCTAGGAGAGCTGGCATTCGGAGCCCCATCCTCGGAAATTCAACCGGGGTTCAACGTTTACGTTTTCGCCATTCGCCTACAACCTCGGATATTCTGGACTCTGCACTACAAGGCTGTTGACTCGAAAGGCTATTGTTCATGACGTTGTGTGTGGTGTTGGGCGCGATATTTTACACCTTAGCTGCAAGAGGGCGGTGCGATGCTTGGTTTAGGGATCAAGATGGATGCATCTCTAACCCCATTTGGACGAGGTTGGGTTCTCATGCAATAATTTGGGTTTTGCCTTATAAACCCGAGTCAGCCGCTTTCTTCTCATCCATCCACCAGCTTTCGACGACATGCCAAAACGCGTACAGTTCGCAGCGACCAACAGAGTTTACTCACCGATCCCGACGACGCCCTCACCCTCAGTCTCATCGTCGTCCCTCCCGTCGTCGCCAGACATCTCGACACCGCCCCCAGAGTTCGAAGATGACCAGTCGGCGACCTACCCACGCTCGCCATACCCCCAGCCCTACGAGCTGTACGCCCCAGAGCCCGTCGTAGAGATCAAGGAGATGGAGATTCATTGTTGCCTGGCGTATGGTCCCTTCTCAGAGCCTCAAATCTCCCATGATTTGTCGCTGCCGCCAGTCTTCTACCACGACCAGCTCGACCCACCGCCTCTGAAGGAACCAGCAACGAACCCACCGCTACAGTATCTCACCATAATCTGCCCCGAATACCTCAAATGGGAGATCGTGGTCAAGGCATCATCGCCGTACCCCGGGTCCTGCGTAACCGTCGAAGATTGTCTCAACGCCATTTACCACGACCTGCGGCTCCCCGTCAACCACCTCGAATACGAGCTCCTTGGCCCAGGCAAGGCACGAGTCGACGCGGCATACTTTGCTCGGCTCAACCGCATCCCCGATCCCCAGCACCGCGAGATGGAAGCAGCGAAGGGTGTCAAGAGAATCGACTTTTTGATGGGTCGAAACCGCTTCATGGGCCTGTCGCTCACGCACAAGGGTCCAGATACCTGGGAACTCAACGTTTCATGATGACCGACTCCAACCCTCGCCGGAGCTTGACCTCCTTTACAAAGTCGAACGCCGACCGCCTTCGACGCTGCACGCAAACGGGCCCTCGACAACCCAGGGACGCCGTCGTGCATTTCAGACCCCAACCCAGGGTCTTTTTGTGGCGCCCGAGGATGATGTGTGTTTCGGGCTTACTCTGATTATTGGATACGCTATCTTATCTTTCATTATTGCTAATATTGCGATAGTTGGCTTCATATCCTCCCACCACACACGTATAGAGCACCATCCACTCCCCTTCCCATACCCTACTCACTTCTCCCACTCGACCTGTTCCTTTTGCCCATAACCCTACCCCTTATGCGTTCGGTTGTAGTTCGGGACTAACTTCGAAAAGTAGCTACTGTATGGATCTCAGGCCTTGACGGTCCGTCCCGCCGTTGCTTTCTTTCTAGTAGTGTAATTCCTTCGCTGTTCGACGCACTTGCTTTGTTAGCGTAGTTTCTTGGAAGCTCGCACATTATGTTCTTGGTCATGTTTCGAATGATTCGATATCCTTCGAGAATCAGACATGTTTGGAAATGCAACGATGTTCTTGACTATTTGAAATCGCTTTGGCTTCTTGAAAGATTTTGTGAAGTCCGTTATGACGGAAGAGGGCCGGAGAAAGTCTGGAAATGGGAACGATTCGGGGAGGATAGCGGGTCAAACTGTCAGCACTATCACATGCTCCCCTCTATCTACAGCTTTCGAATCGTACCTCAAAGCTGCGTGTCCAGTAACGTCATCCCACTGGTTGGCAACTTATTTTTAAACTTTTCGACTCTCCTCTTTACAGCACTCCGAAGATGGTGGTGGTGCTTTGACTGGCATCAAGATGAAATGCCTCGCACTGTCCCACTTGCGAACCGAAAAGAGCGTAATGTAACCTTGCAGAGTAAGTACAGACATGTTCGGGATCTACTAGGATTTGAATGTGGCTAACGTGTTCTCTTTGTTTCCAGACTCATCCTTCGCCGTCCTCCTTTACTAAACAAGAGATTGTCAAGCACGAAGCTCTCAGTCTTCCATTCGGAATTAACTTCACTGCCGAGGTTCATTTAGTCATGTCCGCCTCCTCGCAGTGGGCGGCTCTCAATCTCCAGGTGCTGTGCACGTCTAAAACTCTGAAAGACTTCATTTTACCGGTCCAAAACGACCGTTATGGCGTTCTGGGCGCTTTGGAGCTGGAATGCAAGCCATCGGGTGCGGCGAGGACGGTCTCTGAGGCACTGTCGTCGAGCATTGTGTATGATTCAGAGCGGGTAATGCAATGAAGCTTGCAGGTGCGCAGTTTTTTTGTTGTTTAGGGGGTGGGCTCTTGTAGCCACGAGCGCCAATTCTTATGGTGGTGTCGCTCCAAAAGAGGCGAATGCAGTGCACGCTTCAACGAAATTCAACACCATTTCCCCTTGGATCCCGGGCGCATCTGATGCTTCCGCTCGACCGATGATGTCACCCCACACGGATTTCTCTGCTCCCACAAGCCAAGTCCTGTCTGCCTCCTCCCAAAAGCCACGGAATGGCGATCTGTACCTTCCGAGGCGCCTATTCGTTGCCTAACCGGGCTAGCGTGGCGCGGTAGACATGCAGCAGTGTTCCGCGCAACAGGCCTCCTATGTCATTTTACGTAGAGCGAAACACTGGATGGTCGGGCTGTGTTCCGCTCAAGGTGAGTCGGCTTCGTTCTATAAATAGGACGCGTCTCCAAAACGTTTATAGACAATCCTTCTGTCTGCCCCCCTTTCCTATTTCAAACACCCCACCCTACGATTCAAAGCCCTTACCTTCTTCCATTACATCGTTCAACCCAGCGACGCGCTATTCCAGTTGAAATGCCAGGACTGTGGAAGAAAGTCCGATTCTCCAAGACCAACACGGTGGTTTCCCCTCCGACACCAGCACTAACCGCTGGCTCGCTATCACCAGCGTCATCCGCAGCGCTTATCACGCCTCCTGATTATCCAGTCCCCCTACCCTCCACTGCGTCTCGCCCGGGCCCAATGCCCTACTACTACCAACCATTCTCCTCCTCCACTCCCTCCTCCTCCAAGAAATCCTCGTCAACTCGGCCTTCCCGGTCGCACACAATCTCGGCGCCAACAGTCCGCGCACACCGCTACTTGGAGGCGTCGAGTCGGCCTGCGATCCATTTCGACCTCCAGGATCACCCTTCGACGGCGTCGCGGCACCAGCACCACCTCTCCCCCGACGCGCTCGACGAGCCCGCCACCACGCCCCCACTGAAATCCCTGACGCTCAAGTCGGAGATCTTGCCATGGCACATCCGGATTCTCCCCTCCCACCGCCGGTCCTACGTGACCGTCGGCGACGTCCTCGACCAGCTCTACAGTACCCTCCGGTCCAATCTCACGCAGATGGATTATGATGCGCTGCATTCGTCTGAGAAGGCGGCTGCGATTCGGGCGTATGAGCAGAGGTATAGACGGTTTAGGAGTCGGAGTGAGTATTCGAGGGAGAAGGCGGGTGGGATGAAGAGGGTGGATTTGTTGATGGGTCATACGAGGTTTATGGGTCTTTCGAGGACCAAGGCGTATGATGTGTGGATTTTGAATACCGGTTGAAGACTCGAGACTCAAGACTCAGAGCCGGGTTCGATTTCTGCTGCGGCTTTCCTACTACTACCGATGTTTCGTCGGTATGCGTTTGGGTTGGGATTCCATTCTCTATCCTCTATGCCTTGCAGGGGATTTCGTTGTGGTACTGCTCTCCGATGCGATGCCAGTGCCGCCGACTCCCTGCTCCTTTCCCCTTTCTGAGGGTTGCATTCTTCTCGGATCATGGACGCTTTCTGTGATCCATTATGATCGTTCTCGCACGGCTTCGTCTCGGTGCTTCGTTTCTTTCAGTACTACTGTACCTCTTCCTTCCGCTTCTGTGTACTGTGGGGCCGATGAAGCTTTCATGTTCCGGTCAGAAGTCTGTGGGTCCTCTAGTAGGAACCATGGGCAATCGGGACTTCCTTCCTTTCTGCTGTTTTGTTGTTTTGTTTATCGTTATTCTTTGTGTTATTGTGGATTCGGACGTTTTGGTACATAATGTACTTTTAGTTAATCGTCATCGAGTCGATGTAGTTACTATACCCTCGGGCATTAGCCTGCCCTTCAGCACGACCCTGCACGAGCGGGCACCTTTTACTTACTTTACTGTACTTATTCATCCGATATACCCTTTCACGGACTCACGATGTAACGATTTCGACGATTCTAATGTGTAGTCAGTACTAGTAGTATAAGCTTTTCACGAACAATATTACGAACTTTTATGATCACAGTGATCCGTTTTAGCGAGGCAAAGTTCTTTTATTGCCTCGAGGCAAATTGCAAGGACGGTCCGAGAGGATCCAAAGGGGTTGCTACGTACTCTTTATCCCTTGCAGCGGAGGAGGTGTAGGGGAGTGGCTCTAGAACGTTCTAAATGCGCAGCCCGAGGTAGCTATATTTAGGATGGGTCGACTATGGGTGACGATGGTTATCATCTGACGGACCTCCCGTAGACAATAACAGTATGAATGTCATTGTTTGACTCTGATAGAGTCATTCAAGGTCCTATGGATCCTTGTGTTGGCGGAGAGTAGGTACCGAATAGATATATACAGTCGACGTCATTGCTATTGGGCCCCCAGGCTGACTCTTGCAGTGATTCAAGACACAAACTTGGCTGTACCTGCCGCGAACGGTCCAAGATACATAAGCCGCCTTCTAATTCCATTTTGGGCTTTCAAAAGAAGGCACCTCTATTTTTGGCACGCCATTAGACTGGTGAATCTAGCCTACAACATCGTAACCCAAGTACAGCCCAATCCTCATTCGATCTTTCCATGTCTGTCTCTCTCAATGCCAGAGGGGTACTTTGGATAGTGTATGATTCCATTACTACCATTATCTCTACACATACACCTTCATGGACATCGCTACTGCGGATTCCTTCCTTAACCACCCAATAAGCGCCCGCACTCGCCAAGGCTGAACCCAAATCGGGATTTTCTCGGCACGTTCCCTGCACGCGTCCAGTCTGCTGACTCAGCCATCAATTTTCAATGACGCGTCGTGGCAAGCCGTCACGTCGACGTGCTCCTCATTCTCAATCCTTGCCTACGACGACGACTACTCTTGGTGCTGCGCCTGGAACGTGGAAAGCTCGCCGAAATGGCCCCAGGTCGGTGTCATGTTCTCCTTGAACGTTTGGACTGCCCAAACGCGCTTTTTTCTGGCTTTGGGCAACGATGGCGATCGAAACACTGGGGATCGAGTCTGTGCAGAAAGCTGCGCAAGTCCCTGGATATTACCGACATGGGCATTTACGAATCTCTGTGGGGACCCAGGCAACCACGAATTACTTGTATCTCGCAGGGTCCATGACACGTTTCACGTTTCGTCAATGGTCATATCGTCCTTGCATGTTCGGCGTGCGCCCGTCTCTTCTCAGGGTGGCTCAACTTCGAAGCCGGGCTGTGCGAGTCGACAGATTTCGAACTGGTTCTCTGGGCTGGTAATCGTATTATCTGTGCACGGAGACCCTGCTCAACGAATCGCTATCACTGCCGCGACGATGTCGATGAACGCGAGGCGTTCTGCATATTACTGTATATCCCGAGATCTTTTGTCTGGCGGATTGTGCTATTTTCACTTGGCTCCTTGACGACCGCGAATGAATGAAAGACAGGAGGCGATCACATATTGTCGGTATGGCCTTTCTTTCCAGCTTCTTCCGAGCGGAATCGATTCTGGCATCATGTCGCTTGCTCGCAGTGGGTGACCACTATCGAACTGAAGTCGTCGTCACGATTTCATTTCTCCATCTCTGGTGCGGGGAAACCGTGGAATCAATGCTGATGATTGGAATGATTCTCGTTAATCTTACAGCAAGCCGGCACTTCCGTATGCTCATTTCATGGGGATCCACTTCACATTCGACATGAGCTCCCTTCTATCGAGCTTCGTTCCGGGCCTCCAACCCAGGAGCAATGTCTCCCTGTGTTGCTGTCATCATTCTTGTGGCGACCCAGTTTACAGCTCTTCGCATCTGGTTCGCACATCTGATCTGAGGAGGCCACGCCTCGAGGTCATCACCGATCCGATTCACAGCTGCCTGTAAATACTTTTCGATGAAAAAGTACGGTATGACGATGTTCAAGTTTCGAAATCAGCCTTTCTATCCTTGACTCTCGTCACATTCTCTATTGATGTGCCGCATTCAAGGACTCTTTTGGCTATTGAAGCTTTCCCTGGAAAGATTTGCGATCCACTCATTCAAGGATCACGATCTGTAATCACTGCGGACGCTGCTGTAAAGATCGCGTTCAAGGTGCGTCGGTTGTGCAATGGATGTTACTCAGAATCAGAACCGTTTCGCAGGACCTTACTCGGAAAATTGACGGCATGGGTCTTTCTATGGCTCCTGGCCTTGCGTTTTCTAGATCCACTTCCTTATTGTCACTCCCAATACACATAGGGGCGACGGTTCCCACCCTTGACAATCAGAATCGAGGGTCGGTTTTGATTCAACCCCGTTCTTCCTAACCACCATCCACTCTGCCGCCATGCTCTCCGTCGAACAGTCCCATCCTCTTGTGCCCAGGTCTACAGACCGCTCACCCTTTCTTGAACACGTTTCGTGAAGCACAAGAACGAACTGAACCGATTGAACCGGTTCTGTGGCTTCACGTGCTTCCCGATTATCCTGCCTATTCCGACATACGCCTTGGGCGCAACTGCTGTGCGCGCATCCCTTTTTCGAACACCGCCTTTGGCGGCTTAAAAGCTCTTGCAAAATGCCTGTTCTCATCCCCCACCCTTCTTTCTCCTCACAGACGCGCTGATTCAACCATATCACACGACCTCCGTCCACTCGAAGAAATCATGTCGACATCTAGCCCCCACATTCAACCCCGGCTCCAGGGGACAAAGCTGAAGGTCCCCCAGCGGAAGAAGACATGGCCTGTGCTGGCGGCTCAACTTCTGGCTGTGAGTACCGTCGCCGGCGACGAGGTCCTGTATCAATTCTCCGCGGCTAATCTGCTGACTGTTCCTGGTAGTCGAACATTGGCAAACCTCCTCAGGGAAGGCGGGCGCTGCTCATTGCTATCAACTACTCCGATACACCGATACACCGTAAATACGTTCTCGGGTGTCCTCAGCGAGATGCAGAGCAGATGGCCGAATTCCTTCGGGGTAGTATGTAACATTTCTTCGTCCTTCGCCGTGCTTCTCGTTGACCAGTGACACTGCAGGTCGTATTGGTTACAAGCCAGAGGAAATAACAATCCTGAGCGATGCGCCTGGAACCCCAGCAGACCGACTCCCAACATATGATAACATTGTGCGTACCTTCCCTCTTGACTCCGTCGCTGCTGACGCTTCATGTTCGGTGGTGGACAGATGCGTGAGATATCGGAGTTCGTCAGTAACGACAACATGGAATACGTCGTCCTGTGTGAGTAGTGGCCCATTTTTGACGCTTTAACAGCTTTCTGACATGTCACTCAGACTCGGGACATTCGGGTCAACAAGACGTAGAAGACACAGCGAAGATGACCGCCGACAATGCTTCTGATGAGCCTCCGGAAGAGGATGGAATGGACGAGTGTATGTCAGTCTTCGAATATGGGACCATCTTCTGACATCCAGGCTTCCTCCCAGTTATCATCCCGATGGATGCAGTGGTTGGCCCGAGCTTTCAACCCGAACATCTTGATAAATCGAAAATCATCCTCGACAATGTCCTCAGACGCCATCTAATCAAGCCCTTGCCATGGGGATCTCGCTTCCTGGTCAGCCCAGCTCACTACCCTTTCTGCCCCACGGGTGTTGACTCCCTCAGGCTGTGATGGACTGCTGCCACTCGGCAACTCTGCTAGGTGTGCATTCATCATCGTCCGTTTAAATCGTTTAAACCGTTGTTCAACTACCTCCCTTCGAGATCTCAAGCACCATCGCTGTAATCGGGTCAAAACTTGGCCCAGCCGAGGTCGTCGCCTTTTCCGACGTGGTGTGTTGGATCATGTATATTCTGTGTTCCTTCCAGCCTCTGAGCCAACCATCTAGTCCTTGAATATTTTTTGGGCCCTGCACCCCCAGGAGGCTCTTTCGATATCCAGATCCCATGCGATGGGTTCTGTCGCCGCAAATCCCAGCCTCTTCAGTCCCTTGCGGTCAGTCCCTTCGCACGCTTGACTTCGTGTTCAACGGCTGAACGTCTTCTAGGTGTGCGTTTCTGCCTGCAAAGATAGTCAGACAGTCTACGAGGGCATGGCTCCTACTCTGACACAGGTACGTTTCTTACAGGCATGTTTCATCGAGTTATTCCTTACGCCTCTTACCAGACTGTTATCGCGCAATTCGGTTAGTCTACGTTTCTCTGGTTCTCTGGCGTTACTATACTCATTTTGATCTAAGAGGCTTATCCTGAACTTTCACCCCGACAACTGGTTCACGCTGTCATGTGCGTTCCAAATTTTAACACTTAACACCCAATACCTGACAACGACTCGACGTACAGCGCTAACAACAAATACCAGAGGAAAGTCGTCAAGAGACTAGAGAGGCAGGCCCGGCGTAATGGTGATCATCGTGTCACTGAGTTTCGTGACATGCTGAAAGAACGACCTGCCCCTCAAATATCCAGTACCGCGCCCATCGTAAGTGGCTTCCTACGATTCCTCAATTGTGACTCATAGCCCCGTAGAGGATGAGAAATCCTATCCGCTGGTTCCAACCTCGCCATCCGCATTCTTTTTCGGCATAGATTTACATGACCCACAAGGTTCCACTCAGAATAACAACATGGACTTCCTCAATTTTTTCGATACCCCTGCATTGTCATGATCCCGTGCATTTTCGATTGCATCCTCACAACCCCCACTCCTCGACGCTTGATTTATTATCCAGTTGTAGTTTGTTGCTGGACGCTTTCATGTTGAATATATTGTAATGAAATAAATTGTAATGAAATAAATTGTAATGAACTTTTAGATATAAGTCGCCTTGTTGTACATCTCGTAGCTACCCAATTCAATCCTATAGGGTAATGATCAAAACCATAAATCTTGGGATGCGTTCGGCCAGCGAGTTTGGAGGCTAGGTACTAACTCTGAGGTACAGTGTATCATCAAGCGTGTATAAAAATGCAATCAATGCCGAATGCGCTTTGCCGCGCGCTTGTCTTGCTCTCCATCCAATTTTCCACTGATTGAAGTTCCTGCTTCTCGTCCCTTCAGGTCGCCGACGACTGCGGGTGAGATGGTGGCATCCTTTTCAAGCTGATCCTCCGAAACTGTGTCCTCTGAGAACTTGCGTTTCTGCAGAATCTGGGACACTGGTTGGCCATGCTCGGGGCCTTCTCGGGTGAACAAGGGTTCCTCTTTCATTTTCCCTTTCCTTTCTTGTTTCAACTCCGACTCTAAGATCAGCCTAACGCCTGCCCACTGGTCCCTATCTCCTTCGATATCGTTGAAAAAGGCTCTGAATGGTACATTCACAACCCAAGAGTAACTTCCGGGGTCATGGTAATTGCGTTCTCGATGCTGCCTTTGGTAGTCGACTTGGAGATCAACTCGTAGAAGGTCCATCACGGCGATGAAGTTGGAGCGTAGTGGAGAGGGGAGGGCTTTGACCACGTCGTTGTGCTTGGCGATGGATTCGGCTAGGGTGAAAATATTCCACCGATTGGAAGCGCTATTGACGTCCAGTTTGCCCGTCTCTTGTCCAAAGAGAGTATCCACAAAGTCTCTTTCAAGGCCGAGTTGCTTTACACGCTTTGTGATCAGCCAAAGCAGTATCCACCAGATAGCTTCCAAGTCATGCACGAAATTGTGAACCAGTGTTACTACCTGGGGTGAAGAAACAACCGGGACTGCTCCCCCTCTTCGCCCAGTGTTGACTTGAGCCAGAATGCGTCTTGAAGACAAAATCTCGCACGCAAGGAAATCTTGCGAAGCCTGCGGTTGCTTGTCAGACATGACACTCAAGTTGATCTCGAAGGTCAAGGGCCTTACCGTTTTGGGTGTGGTGCTCGCAGCGCGATTAGACGGAAACCTCTTTGCATACTCGAGGTCTGCTAGCTTCACTCTCCAAAGACCGTTGGGACCTGTTCGCGCAGCCAGGATGTTACTGTCACTTATGTCACGATGAACCCATCCAACACAGAACATGAGCCGAAGCACTGTAAGCTCCCGGTTAGAGTGTCAAAGAATCAAGGTGAGAACAACCAACTCGACGTACCCATGATACAGCCCTTTAAGACGTCAATAGCCTCACCAAGAGTCTGAATCTCATTGAGTGGCGTGTAGACCTCACCGTAGACGTACCGACATTGCTTCCTGGGTACAAGAACTTGCTGAGGTATATGGTCGACAGCAGGAGTTGGATTCACTTGACTGCAAGGTTGCATAGAAGTTCCCTTCGTCGATTGGGGACCCGGATTAGCATGGACCTTGCTGTCTCGTTGAGATTGCTTCTTTGGCTCGACAAAGATTGCCGGGATTCTCCAAGCACTGGGAATGACCAAGGGACCTGAGGTACCAATATGATATTCAGTCACACAGGAGAAGAAGCTCCTGAATTTCTCCCTTTCGAGCGCACCCGCAATTTCATCCAACTCCTCCTCTGTGCAATCCCGCAATATATCGCGTGCGCGCCAATTTGGATCCCTCGAGAAGTTGGCCATGTCCCGGAAAATACAGCTCTGGATGAAGTTCTCGGTGGGCGCATCGGAGCTAACAGAAACATCCTTCAGTATCATGTCTGCTGTTCCATCCACACGCCTGTGGTCAGTGGCCGATTTGACCTGTTTCACCCTCCAAACCCGGGTTGCGCGTCCCCTGAGACGCAAGGGGCGGTACTCAGAGATGCAGTCTGAGGTCAGATAGTATTGGGACCTAATCCTCGTTTCGTTGGGGGGTAAATGATAAAGGAAATGTTTTCCTTCGATCAGCGTGACAAGAGGGTCAAGGCCGAGCTGTTTGTCCGTAGCACAGAACAGAAAGACAAAGATCCCAATAAGAAGGTCAGGTCGCTGCGGCGTTATTTATTAGAACCTTGCCATGAAGTGAGCCTGAGAAGGGATAACAAGGGGCGCACCTCGACTAAACTGAAGACCGTCGCCTTCACGGAATGCGATCGGGAGAAAAACCATAAGGAGACCATGTCATCCTCTATGGTAACCTACAAGTGATGCTCTGAGGTGAGTATTGAGTGTGTAATTATGACAAGTCCGAGAAACTTACACCAAACATAAAGTTTCGTCGAGGATCATCGGTCATCGCGTGATTGACATGCGACAGCAGCTGGCGGCGGTTCTGTGGATTGAAATGAGCACGGAGAGTTCAAATCAAACAAAATGGGCGCACCTGGTAGATCAATGCATTTGTACAATCAACCTTGAATTCAAAGGGGACAATCACGTCCGAAACAGCCAGTCCCCTCCCTTCCTTCTGGGTTAGACCAGCATCGATCCGTTGATCACAACCGGGGATTGTCGAATCCATAGTGGAGTTTCCACAGATGCGAATGGTGTAGCCATTCATTCTAACTCCCTTCTCCTCGAGGCACGAGCGAATGGCGCTTCCAATGCCCCTTAAGGTGTTGAAAAGTGTGGCCTCATTGACCTTTCGGACGACCCTGTGGCCCCGTTTCTTCTTCTTGAGGTACTCTTTCTTTACCAGAGATGGCTTGTACCTGAAATCGTGAAGCACATGGGAGTAGACGAGTGTGTCCAAAGTGCCAGGTGCATCTGTGTCGTCTTCGTCATCCTTGAAGTCGTTTGGATATTCTTCGTCTTCGATCTCTTTCCCTGAGGTCCCATCAAAGGGGGAAGTTGGCCCAGACTGTCCGTCTACATCTCTTTCCTCTTTTCTCAAATTATCAGAGGGCGACTCATCCTCCGTATCCGAATCTTCTGGACTCTGCTCCTCGTCACTTTCCTCCTCGGCATCCTCTGCTTCCACTCGAACTTCCTCGAAACCATCATGGGTCCGCACCAAGTATTTGCGAGGCACAAGAACAGTAGTTCTGTCCTCCCTCTTGACACTGGCCAAATATCTCAGTGCAAAGTCAACAGTGTCCTTGTCATATCCAGGCATGTAATATTTTATGAATTCTTCGACATTGCAGACGACGATCTCAGAATTCATCAACCGAGCAATGTCCAAGCGAAGTTGGGTCGTCGTGTCGTCGATGTTCGTAGCGTTCAACTTTGAGCGGGGGGTACTGGTCACAATAGGTTCGCTCAGCGACCCTCCATGACCAAGGTTAACCAACGTTCTGCGCTTAGGCGTTCTGGGAGGACGTCGTCAGTGGTGCCACTCCGCAATAGGCGGCAACAGGCAGCGGAAGAAGGGACTTACGCAGGGGACATCGTCGAGTCCTTGCCGTCCTGATACCGGGTAGGTTGGAGCGTTGCGTTGAGGTGACAGTAATTGGATTTTTCGAGTGGGAAGATGTGGTTGAGATTAAAGCAGCGTCGCGTTGAATTTGGATTTTGACCATTGTCACATTCCCACAGTGTCTGATCGCAACCGTTCGAACTCCGAATCGAGGGTCCCAGCTTTGGGTAGGTAGGTAGGTAGACCTGTGACAGATCGGTTACCGGTTAGGTAGGTAGGCAGTCAAAGGCCTTGAGCATGTGCTCGATTTTATCCTCGTAGACTAAGGTGTGATTGCGGCCACGGGCAAGGGGGACAAGTCGTCTGGCCTGTCAATAAGGTAACGGTCGCTGAATTAGGGCTAAGCGCTATGTGATTGAGGGACATAAACTATCAAACATGAATGAGGTATTGCAATGGGGTTACGGGCAAGTAGGTTACAAGGGAAGAGGCTACATGAGACGGTAAAGTAATAGTGCTATACTAGTTACGTTTTCTTCGACGGGCTTTTGGGACTGGCGTTCTTTCCTGCAGCCCACCTTGGGTGACTGTTTGCTGAAGCTTGCGCGTCCGTGACCTCGTCATCGGTCCAGTGTCGCGTTGGCTCCGAGTCATGGATCGCGTAACAGGCCTATCGCGCAGGGGCGGCTGAGTACGTCGGGCTGGTGCTCGCCGAAGTTTCTTTGGAGGGGGTGATGTTTCTGAGCCGTCGGGTCCCCCTATTGCAGGTTGACGACTTGATAGGGGGGCTATTGATGGGGTCAGAACTTCGGACTTGCGCTTCCTGGACGATGAGAGGCCGGATGGGTCGTGGAGATGGACGTGCTGAAGAGGCCTCCGTACGATCATCTGGATGCTGTTCCAGTCCCCACGAGTCTTCTCGATATCCTCAAAGAAAGCCGAGAATCCTTCCCCGATGATCCAAGAATAGCTCCCCCTGTCTCCCTGACTCCCAGATCCATTGAGCGATTGGTAAGCCCAGTATAGATCAATCTTCAGAGTGTTCAGCTGGTCGAGGAAGGCCGATGGACGATAGAGGGATGACGGAAGGGTTCGGGGGAATCGTTCGTAGCTATATAGCGCATCTGGCAGCGCAAAAAGGTAGGCGCGCATCCCTGCATATGAGGGATTCTCTTTTTGCTGAAAGAAGAGCTCGCCGAAGTCACGAGCGGGCTCTGGACCTATTCTCATGGTGACTAACCAAAGGAAGATCCACCAAACCGATTCCAGGTCATGTTGGTAGTTATGAATGACTGGTTTGCTGGGGCCGCGGACACGATCCCTTCCTCTGTGCCCAGTTTCTGGGAGAAAGGGAACGCGCGTCTGCAATTCGCATGCCATGAAATAAGGTGTACCCTATGAGGTCATGAGTACTGAGCGAGATGAAGTGTACGAGATCAGACTACTCACGACGCGAGGCTCGTCAGCGGAGGACATTGGACTTGGATATTTCCTGGCGAATTCGAGATCGGATAGCTTCACCTGCCACGGGCCCTGTGGCGTAGACGGGAACGCGAGAATATTACCAGAACTGACATCTCGGTGAACCCAGCCCGCGCAGAACATAAGGCGTAACGCTATCGAGATTGTCAGAGTCGCGCGGGAGTGCAAATGAACCTGACATACCTGTGACACATTGCTTGAGAATATCGACGACTTCACCGAGGGTAGGAATATCATGGAGCACCGTGCAGACCAGCTCGTAGACGAAAAAGCACCGGCGCTTTCCTGACGGGTTGGCGGAACCCGTGTTCAAGTTCTGAGATCCAGCAGAAGGGTCGCCGAGATGTCTGGCTATGATGCAGGAGAAAAACCTTTTGAAGTTTTCGCCTTCAAAGGCCTCTGCCAGCTCGTCGATATCGGCCTTTCGCATGTCCTTCAAAATACCCTGCGATCGCCAATTCTCCGTCCTCCCGAAAGCAGCGATATCGTGGAACAACTGCTCTTGTATCTCTGCTTCCGTTGGCACATCGACATCCAAAGAAGTGTCTTTGAGGATACGTTCGGAAGTCCCGGGAATGCGTGTTGGATTGCTGGGAGAGGTGACCTGGATGACCCTCCAGATGCGACTGCTCCGGCCAGTAACATCGGGCGAATGGAACTGCGAAACAAGCTCGACAGTCCGATAGTAGAGAGGGTTAAGCCTGCTTCCACCCGACGGCAACTCGTAAACGTAGCTTGAGTCGGGGAGAAGTGTAACAAGTGGATCATATCCCAGTTGCTGATCTGTTGCCGTGAACAAACATGTGAAGATTTGAACGAGGATGTCCGGGTGCTGCGAAGAGGTACTTTAGCCCAACAGATAGACGTTCAAAACAAAGCACGCTTACTTCTGTCATGTTGAATGGTGTTGACTTTATGCAACACGACCGAGACAGGTACCATAGCGACATCTGAGCGTCTTCGACAGTAATCTGAAGCCAAAAGAATGTCAGCGGTCGTTCTCGAATGTAAAGACACTGTACTTACTCCATACGCAAACGTTCGACGAGGGTCCTCGTTAACTATGCGAAAGATATCCCGCATTTGCTCATCCATTGTCTGTGGTACCGTTTAGTTGACGAAAGAGACAAATATGTATGAGTGACACGTACCTCGTTCTCGCCGGCCTGTCTGCGAGACACCCGCAAAGGAACAACGACGTCGGTCGGATGCAAGGCCGCGTCCATATTTTTTGTAAGGCAAGTACTGACGACGATCGAGTTATCGGCAGAGTTGTCGGTTTCTGTCGGACGAACTGAGAGCTTGTTCGCGCATATCCCAGTCATCCCCTCCAATGCGCTGCAAACTGCCCTTCCGATGGCATGGAGTGACTTGACGATGTAATTCGGGTTGACATCGCCAACATGGAAAAGGCCGTCGAAAGCCTTGAGTGCATGAGAGTAAACAGAACGTTGGGGAGGTGACGGCGAATGCTGATTCAGGGAGCATTCTCGAGGCAAAAAGGCCTTCTGGTCCTGTAGATCGACCATGACCGCGGCACAGTGAGATAAACAGTCGTTTGGTAGGTAGGTTTCAATAAAATCTTCAACTTGACAGCTAATTATTTGGCGTTCCATAGTCACGGAGAGCTTTTAAAGAGAACGTAAAGCCAATTGTCAAGTGAAAGCGTAGTCGATGGTCGTGGTTCAAAGACAAGTAGGCGCGGTCGCGCTGATGGGTGTTGAAAGCCGCCGGCAGCGGATTCCCACGACCAACGCGTTCAGGCCACATGACCGCTTTATGAACTCGTACATTGTTCAAACGGTAAACCTGGCCACTCGACTATCACCCATGGCCACATCCTCGCAACCCGGTACACTTTGAGACTTAAACGTGGGACAAGATCTAAGCGCCCAATTTCAGCTGACACTCGCAATGATCGCTGGTCACGTTCGTACCGGAACCTGCCTGAAGGGACAGTGTTCAGTTCAAGTGAATGCAAAGCTTGCCAGCGGTTTCCCGTATCGACTTGTGAACGTACATACAGCACAAGAAGGGTCAAGCATTACTCTATGAGAGATGGTAAATCACGAGAATCCAGTGATATGGCGACCGGTAGGAAGGATGTCGAGGTCAGTGCTAAACCGCGCTCTCGCCAAAGGAAAGGCTCGTTCTGCCTCCAGGTGCACAGACCTGGTATAACCATCTGCGAGAGACTGCAGCGGATAAGGCTTGACTGTAACCCTTCTGAGGTTGGGGAGAAGCTGCTTGTCGGCGAGCACCCGGTCCAATGGCTCCCATATCCTGAGATGCTCCGCATCTTCTTCCGATGTCGACACTAGATTCTGAGACGTTAGATCGTCGCCCCCATCCGACTCCCAAGTCACCTCTATGGCGAGCTCCCGTAGGCCAGGCAATTTTTCAAGGTACCGACAGAGAACGGGAACTGCGAGCTGTGCGAGCAATCCCCGAAGATGACTGTTCTCAGGCTGTGGCCGATAATATGGGCCTTGAGCCTTGAATCGAAGCTGTGTCAACCGAGGAAATACTACTGCACTATCGTCGTCATCCACAAGGGGCTCTTGAATCGAGAGTCAGCCGGTGAGAGGGGACTCGATAGAGCGCGTCAGAGTACGTACTGAGAGCCTGGCAAGTGGTGAATGCCAGAGTGAGCGTCTCTATCGTATCTTTGCAATAGGAGAGGAAGTGTTTGACGCCGATGGAAGTCCCCGCAGCCATCGAAGTGATGGAGAGCCATCGCAAAGATGGGAAGTGATGGTTCCAGAAGTTCAACAGAATGTGGCCCTTTGTCACGATGCAGAGGCTACGGATAGGGGAGAGGATGCGCGTTGACGTCGATGTTGCGTCGTCGCCATCGCTTTCGTTAACGAGTATTAGCCCAAGTTGGGCCGTCATGGCGATCAGCTGGTGTATGAACCGGCTCGGAAAGGCGGAGAAAGACCGAAGCGTAACGCTCTGTAGTTGGCGGTTGGCACTCTTGCATCCTTCGATGATTTGTTCGAGGGAGGCTATCAGTACGTTCTCCAGGGCGATGCCCAGCACATGAGCCCTGAGATCGACAGCGACGATTGATGGCAAGAGATGAAGGATTTGAGGGAGAAGATGTAGGAACGAGTCGGTGCGCCTCTTTTCTAACAGCTTGAATCTTGCTGCCCGTTCGCGCGGATCCTCGACGTCCGACCCTAGAGACGACACGGGCACCATGGACATGTCACACACCGATATCTTTCGGATGTACACGGCCAGGTGTGGAGATTCCCGTAGCATTTCCAAAGACTGCTGGATATAGACATCGACAGAGGGTCGGTTCTTCTTCCTTTCAGGATCTGCAAAACTGAGTGATTCGAAGATGAAGGTCCTGCAGCGATGAAGGGTGGCCGACGAGGTGAGGGAGAAGTTGAGAAGTGCCTGGAAGGCCTCCGATGTTGTGGGTTGGTTCCTGCTCTCCGCGCCCAGGTATTCGATGATGCTTTCGAGGATATCGGTACTCAGAACTTGCCCTTGCGGAGACGACATGGTGGGATGGACGACGTTCGACAATAGGGTCCGGAACGGTCTCTCAACATAACTGGCCGGGTTTGCCGATGTTTGCCACAAAGCTTCAAGCTTCAATTCCCGCCTCGTGTGCGTGTCGTGGGCGAGCGTGCGCGGGACCTCCTTTCCGTCAACTTCAAGGTCTAACTCGTGCCTATACCCCGCATCCGATTACCAAAGCGTTGGATGGGGGAGGTTTTGATGCATCTTTGCGGGTCGTAACATCGGACGGAGAGCTTACTGTCTACAAGGTTGACGGAGTTATGAGTAGCCGTTGCAATCAGAAGAGGCCTCATGTACCTACCAACAAAGAGGACGACGATAGAATGTGTACGGTTCCACCTTGCCACCATCATCTCAAGCGCGTAGAAATCCGCCTGACATTCCGGCGACGCGGTCATGCTGGGAAGTTCGTGTTCAAGCTCCTGTTTAGTCTCAATGGGAGCTGAGTGCGACGACGCACCTGGCCGTTTCGTTTGCGCGCTGCAGAAACCGGCGTCTGAACTTGCTTCGAAGAACTGGTTTCAGCAGAAGATCACGAGGTGGGCAAGTTCGGGCCTTGCGTTGCAGCGTCGAGTCGACGTTCCAAGAGATGGGGTCCCAGTGCAAAACCTTGGGGTCGTTTACCAGGACGAGAGATTCGTCCTCACCAATGGGGTTTCTGGTGTCCTCCATGTCAAGGTTGATTAAGTACTACGGACTGTGCTGTCCTCGGCATGGCGTGTCAGAGTGACTCGGAGGTCATGGCCCACCCAGCGGAGAGCGGAGAAGTGAGAAACGAATCGGCAGGTCCAGGTTGCCCCGTGCACTGCGCAGCGCCCGGCGCGGTTTCCGTCAAATCACGTGCCGCTGATGGGCGCCAATCAATTCCGTCCGTCCGGCGCTCTGACGCCAAGAATCTGCTTGGGGCTCACGGATGTCACTTACTTACTCAAGACCCATTCTGTGAGTTGCATTTGCTCTCAAATTATGTACCTCATACTGAAGTGCTGATGATGGGTGGACCTTCAAGTTTCGACACACGACCTGCCAGCCGACCTCTGATGCCGATGGTGGGCAATCGGAATTCTGATTTAGATATGATATGATATGTATGATTATGGACTTACTGATGACAGGATGTTGGCGGGTGAGATTAGAGTTCGGAGGAGTCACCACTCCGACCTTAGGCCAGTGGGCGCCAGTTTGGCTATGAAATGAGAGTTCGTGACCGTGCTCTGTGGTCACTTGGCATAAGATCTGATGGATGGACCATGGCGTCCCGTATGTATGTCATGGGAGATGAAGTTAGACGAAGAAGTTAGAACGTCTTGGACAGGTTGACGATTTCACGTACGCATACATAATACGCGCGCTTGTCCTACTACTAGGATGCTAGCGTGATGATGGACCCTGGCTAGGCGAAAAGAGAACGTAGCAAACCAACGTCAACTCAGCTTTGCCGCGTCGTGCGTGGCACCATGTACCCAGAGTAAGGAAGAGGGTTGATGATTCGATGAAACGCCGAGGACGAAATAGCCCGCGATTGCGGATTCAGGGTCTTCGTTCCTCGTCCGAGACATAATCGATGTTCTCGGAGAGCGTGAGTTTAGGCACAGAACCTTTAGTGCCCAACTTTCCAGATCGTTCGCAAGGTTGGCAACGAATACGAACCCCTTTGATCATAACCCACGTACTCCGACGCAAAGCCATACGCTCGTGGCGAGGAAAACTGGCGCCTCCACTCATCTCATCGAGCAGGGGCTCCAATCACCCAGAAGCGTCCCAGCTGGAAGATACGGAGACCGTACCTCAGATCCGTGATCTCTCCAAGTCGAACACGCGGGGAAGTAGTCGGAGTGTGCCCCCGGGAGGGCGAGGATGGGCGTTGGATATTGTTCGTTGCTCAGACTCTTTGATTCAGGGATCACCGGGACTGCAGGGGGTCGCGTGGTGGTCATCAGAACCTCCAACTGTAGAGCCGCGTTTTGGAGATCATGATTTCGCGGATTGCGGTGGGGGATTCCTGTCGAGAGAAGGCCTTGGTTGTGGGATTGTGGATCATGATACTTAGTCACGACGCCAATGTTGATGATGGTAGAGGGCGATCATGAAAGAAGGAGATGGCTGACGTGGAATGACGAGCGGTGGAGGTTAAGAGTGTGCATTGAAGCTATGTTGGTGGACACGACGCCCGAGAATCAGGTGGTGCGAATGTGATACGGTCGATCGGGATTGCTTCGAAGTAGGGGAACGTGAGGTCGGGCGTGGTCCGATGGTAAAGGAGAGGGATGCAACTAGAGAGGGCTCTATACCCGTCCGACGAGGGAGCGATTACGGTGGCTTGGAAGGGCTTTGAAGCCGTGAAGAAGTTAAAGACGAAAACCCACAGCGTATACACAGATGTCGTTACCGCGAATCGACGGATACGAAATGGAATAAAGGCGCCCAACCCAAAGAAACCCTCGTCATTCCATAATCCGAGATTACAATGTCGTGTACTCATACCCCAATAGCCACCCACATCGAAGTCTCTTAAGTTCTAGCCACACAGGACCCACATAGCAACACGATGCTCGCAGATTTCCTCTTGAGGCTATCCGAGCGACAAGAAGGGATGGAAGTTGCAATGGAGCACTGGGAGCGGCTCAAGCCTCCCCGTCGAGAGGGAGGAGGAAATTGAGAGAATACAAAGGCAGCTAAAATGGGCCAACGTAAGTGGCATCATGCAGTGTAGCTTCTGTTGACTGAAGCCGTCGGTGCAGATTAATGTGGCTGGGTCATAGAAACAGGATGGCGTTTGTTTAGAGAGGAGCAGAGAGGCTAGGGATGTGTTCGTTCATCGACTCGGGCGGGTGGCATGGGTGGCGTGGATGGAACGTGAATTCCAAGAGGCGGGCTACTCTGCTTGTGGGTAAGATAACCACATTCGAGGGTCGGACATGTCAGGAGATGTCACGGAGTATACGGAATTATGGGACGAGAAAAAGCCTCGAGCGAAGAGAAACCGAGAAGACGTGTCGGAAAACCAGATCCAACGTTGGTTTTGGGAAGGACCGGCTGACGTGCGCACGCGCGGACTGGATGGAAGGGGGAAGAGAAGCGGTCATGGTACCAAGGTAAAAGCCACTGCACAAACGAAGTGCCAAATTCGAAGACAAGCGAGTGCACCGAATTGGAAGATACGATATGGCTCGGAGAATCGGATTGGGTGAGAAGGCACGAATGATCCCGGGAGTTTTCCATTAGAATGGTCCGCTTAATTCAGGGCGCATTGTGCAGTTTTTGGGTCTCTGCAATTGCTGTTGAGTGAGGCGCTACGATAGAGTACAGAGCGAAGATTCTGAAGGATATCAGGCTAAAGAGTCGTCTGAGATGAGGAGAAAGAACGGGAGAAGGTGATGAACCGGAGAGGAAACGTAAAACCAAGAATGGAATAAGGCCCAGGTTGCCAAATTGAGGGGTGCCACGGTCATCAATCGGGGTCCGAATTCGGTGACGAGATGGGAAAGAGATTGATAGTAATATAAAGCTGGGCGAGAACAGACGCCGCACCTCTCTTTGCCATCTTCCACAGCAATCGAGCTGTTCGCCCTACGACGTTTCCCTTCCTCGTCGTCCCCTTCCTCACGATCGCACAGGCAAATAGACTCTTTTTTATTCGTTTAATTAATCCTCCGGAATGCCCGCCCTCCGCAGCGGCCACCCCGCCATGCTCCCTCGCAATCGCCGGCGGTCATCCCATCTCGCCCTGTTCACCCCCGCCAAACCTGGCGTTTACGGCGTCGGGATCCAGCAACCCGCCCCACAGTCATCCCAGCAAACATCGCCATCCTCGCTCACCGGGCTTCCCCCCAGACCGATAAGCTTTGCTCCCAATGTGACGCCGGGTACCTTTGTCGAGTCTGAGGACTCCTCGCCGACCACGCCCGAACCCCTCTCGCCGAACTCGCAGCCGAAGTTGTTCCCGCCGTCCGAAACTCCGGCCCCGCCGCCTGCTCGCAAACGGTGTCCTCCAGGGAAGAGGCGGAGCCAGGGATATATTCCCAGGCCGCCCAACGCCTTCATGTTGTTCAGAGCGGACTTTGTGCGCCAGAAACACGTACCTGGGTCTATTGAGACTAATCATGGCAGCCTAAGCAAAATTATCGGTGAGTTTCCCCAGTTTTCTTTTGGCAGTCGGGTGAGCAGCGACGAGGCGGTGCGTCGTGCTGTGATCCCGAATGTCTTCAGAAATCGTATCATGATGGCAGGGTTGCTGATAGCGCTTTCTGATTTTGTATAGGAAACTGCTGGAGATCGCTACCGTTGGAAGAGAAGAAGGTTTGGGAGCAAAAGGCGAAGCAAGAAAAAGCCGCCCATAAGATCCAGTACCCCAACTACCGCTTCCGACCTGTCCACAACAAAAAGAAGAAGCAGGCTGAGGCTGCTGCACGGGCACAGTCTAGCGATCCGGAGAAGCGCAAGCAGGATGTTTCGCCAGAGGAGGAAATCCGGTGCGAGGAGGTTACTCAGCTTCTGTTGGAAGGAAAGAAGGGTGAGGATCTGGCTAGGGCTGTTCGCCAGTTGGAGGAGTTGCGGAAGCAGCGAATTCGAGAGATGCAGAAGCTCAAGGGGCAGAGCCAGACGCCGGGACCTTTTCCTTCGAACCTCACGATGCCTCAGAGGAACATCGCGTTCCCTGGCGGTATCATGACCGCTCCCCAGCCCACATACCCCCCGGGTTCCTTGCTTTCTGGTAACAGCAACGGTTCATTCTTCCCTGGCGACAACGCTGCTGCCGGAAGCTATCTCCACCTTCGTCGATCATCGTCAGTTCCCCTCCCCGGCGCTTACAACGGCGGCTTCGACTTCAACAACTTCAACTTTGGCGGCGGTCCTATGGACTTCTATATGCCTCCTCCATCGTATCCCGAGTCCCAACAGCAGCACCAACAAGACCAGCCCATGGGCGACTCGAGTGCTGGAATCGCTCTCCCCAGCGTCCCATTCCTGCCACCTCCGAGCTCATCGGGTATCGCCGGGATCGCCAACTCATCGTTGGACAGCCAAGGCCCGGTGGACGACTCGAACATCAACCTGAACGTCGCATCGATCTCCAAGCATCAGCAACGAATGCTCCTCGGTCACCGTCGAAGCTCCAGTGCCGGTCCCGCGTTCGGTGGAATGCAACGAAACTGGACCGCACCGTTCGACAACAACAACTTCGGATACGGCTACTTCAACGGCATCCCAGGCTCGGCTATGGAGGGCGATTACCAGTCGGGCAACATCGTACTGCAACGCGATGACTCTCCTCTCCCAGAAGCCGACCTCAGCTTGTTCGACCCCAACTTCTTCAACGCGACGCAGAACACATCTGCCCCTGTCCCGGCTCCTGAAGATCCCAACGCCCCTCGCAGTAATGCTGGAACCACCAACACCACCCCGAATGGCGCCTTCAACGTTACCGAGTTGATGCACGGCCTTCCTCCCACCCTCGGTCCTCTCGATACCACCGGCATCCAATCTGGCGTCAGCCCTCACGACATGGTTTCCCCCGCCGATTCTTACTGGTCCAACGACAACAACGCGAACATGTTCCAGGCTCAATCCCAGCAACAAGGACTCGGTCTCGAAATCGGCCCTACGGATGTTCCCCCAGACTCCACGGTGCCCAACGCGACCACCTCGGGGCCAACGTTCGACCAGATGTATCTCGCCGAGCAGGATCAACAACGAGCTATGGATATGAACTACGGCAATACCGGTGCTTACCCTGACGCCAACTCGTACAACTATGGTCCTCTCGACATGGGCGTGCACGGCGGCGTGCAGTACGTGGAATGCTAGACGGGTTGTTGCTCTTCGATACCCCATCCCACATCATCATCTCTAAAACCTCTTACATGCATTTCTTTCTTGGTTCTCCTCTTGCATCTTTGTAACCCCTGGATTCGACTCGGTTTCGGTTCATGATACCTTTTTCATGATTTTCCTTTATCTCACCTCTCATCTCGACTCAAACACCACTGTAGCCTTACTATTGCTCTCGATGCTTTCATCTTTAGATTAAATGCTCTTTATTGGTTCTTTGTGCTTTGTGCACCCTGCACCCTATCGTTGTTCTTCGTTCTCCACTGGCTGTGCCGACTCGTTCAAACACCCTTTCCCCTTCACCTACATCCGACAAAAACTCAAAAGTCCTTGGTATACTTATGTACTTGTTCTCTTTCCTTAGTGTAGTTTGTTTATTTGTTTCTTGTTTTGTGTTCATAGTCAAACCCCCCACTGTAGCCATACTATCGATATCGTCTCGTACTGGACTTGTTTGTCTGACTTGGTTTCTTGTCAATCTTATGTATATGCTCGTGTGTATGACCTGAATTTGCGTCTCAAATGAACGTTGTGTGCGACGAACTGGTGGATGAGAATGTGAGGGTGCTTTGGCCATAGTCCTGTGACAAGTCGGTCCCTCGACGAGTTTTTTTCGATCAGGCGCATGGAGCGGTCTATGGTCGGGCAAAGGATGGAACTGGGCGCTTAGTTAATTGCCATATGGTGGGCGCGGAGAAGTGAGTATTCGAATTACAGAAGTATCCATTCCATCACAGCGGCTGTGGACTGTGGGCTTGACCTGAGTACAGCTTGGTCAACGGGATGATCGAGGTTTCCTTGTGCGCGCCCACTAGATTCAGTGGGCGCCTAATACAAACATGGACAATGGAACCCGCGGTGGACACGCATATAAGCCTCCTGTGTGTGTGTGTGTCGGGCGCTGCCAGCAACCCATTCTTTCTTCCTACCTTCTACTCCTCTAGCAACCCTTCTAAGATCATCCCAGTCGTTTTTCCCCCTGCTAGCGCTATCATGGCCAAGCGAAAGTCCACGAACAAGAAGAGGAAGGCTCAGAAGCGACTGAACCAGGTGGAGCTTGTGCGAAAGCAGGTTGGCCTTCTGGTCACCAAGGAGCTTCAAGATGCTATCGACGCCTGTAGAGACGAAGTAGCGCGCATTGCGAAGGACTGCCGTGAGCGCAATGTCAAGTTCAGGTGAGGACTGCTGGCCAAACGATTTATTTTCGCGGTTGGTGGCACTGACACGGATCCGTCGACAGAGACACCGAATTCGACCTCGAAAACGACGGGTCTCGCTGTGTCTATGGGTTGGTCTACGACGAGGAGACTAACAATGGAACGTGGTACACCCAGCGGATCTCTGAGATCTTTGACAGGCCCAAGTTTTTCAATGAGAAAGGAGCGGCGGAATCGAGCGCGATTGTGCAAGGTGGCCTTGGAGACTGCTACTTCCTCGCGGCACTTGCAACGGTTTGCTGCCTTCCTGGGCTCATCGAGAAGATATGCGTGGCGGTAGGTGCTCACGTGCGCGCATGGTGTGTTGCGAGTGCTGGACTTACTGGCTCTCCAGCGGGATGAAGAGGTTGGCGTATACGGGTTCATATTCTTTCAAGACGACGGATGGGCCAAGGTCATCGTTGACGAGTAAGTAAGCCTCTCTACACTCAGCAGATAAGGACTGGCATTGACGTCATATTTCAAGTTTTGTGTTCACTACTCAGCCCCCTTCTTTCGACTCCTTGGGAGAAGAGGGAAAAGAAGCGTTCCTTGGTGATCGAGAGCTCTTTCACAACGTCCATAAGAACACTGGACGACATCTTGTATACGCTCGATCGGGATCCGAAGGTGAAACGTGGGTCCCGCTCATTGAGAAAGCGTATGCGAAGTTGTATGGCAACTTTAAGCATTTGGATGGTGGGTGGACGACGGAAGCTATCGAAGATTTATCAGGGTACGCAATGTTCCTCAGACGTCTCTCCGAGGCGCCTAAGCTAATTTTCTCAATAGCGGTGTCTCCACCACCTTTAAGACCAAGGTAGGACGTGTCCTCGCCGGAATGCTATATTCAGCTGACCTCTGATGCCTGGTAGGATATTTTGGACAGGGACCGGTTCTGGAACGAGGAAGTGCTAAAGGTCAACCACGACCGTCTTCTTTCAGCCTCCTTCAGCGGCACTGTCACTCAAGGGCTTATCCCCAATCACGCCTATTCCGTCTTGAGAGCCATCGAGTGGAAGGGCAAGCGCTTCCTCGTTCTCCGGAATCCATGGGGCCAGTACGAATGGACGGGCCGTTGGTCTGACGGGTCGAAGGAGTGGACCTCTGAGTGGTTGGGAGCCCTCAAGGAGTTGAAACATGTATTTGGAAACGATGGGCAATTTGTGATGGAATGCAAGTCTTCCGTTCTTTTGAAGGGTCTTTACCGAGGTTACTTATGTAGTGGACTTTTAGACGACGACTTCTTACAGAGGTTCCAGAGGATAGGGAGGACATTCCTATTTGATGATAGCTGGGTGCTGGTCTCCGAATGGATGAAGGTCGACATCGAGAATATCCCAGAGGTAGCGTCGTATGGAAGTCTTTCTTGTGAGTGGCTTTCAATCACTTTGCGAATTGTCGTTAAATCGTTCAAGACCGTATCACCGTCCCAGAGAAGACTAAAGCCCTGGTCTCTCTTTCGAAACTCAACACCCGTGGTTTCAAGACTGTGCCCCTTGGCCCTTATATTTGGTTCCAGTTTGCCATTGTGAAGGAGGGAGAAAAGACGCCGCTACGAACGACCACACTTTCGGGGGACTCTAGAATTACGGTTGAGCTTGATCTAGAGGCTGGGACGTATTTTGTTTATGTCAGGATTCGAACATTGCGTCTGCGAATACCCGTTCTGACGATCATCCCGACAGGTCAAGATGGAGCATCATTCAGTCCTACCAGACTTCAACAATGTAAGAGCATGCATTATCCAATGGCACATTGTCAGCTAACGGTTGGTCTTGTGGTAGTTCCCGACGAAGACAGTCACGAGTGTCCTCTCTGCGAAAGTCAAGTCGTTATCCCTGGTGAAAAGTAAGTCTATTAGCCCCGATAAATTCAATCTAAAGCCCACCAACCGAGCCATAATTTGTGGTTTTCAGACTGGGACACTGGGTGCGTACGCATTTGATCAGAAGTCCAGACGATATGCATGGCTGATCTCGATGTACAGGTTGAAACATAAATTCACTCCAAAGAGTCTCGAAGAAGTTATTGAAGATGGTCTCGCCCAGAGTGCCGAAGGAAATGACGATGATTCTGTTGCTGGAACAGACGGCACCCAGATTGATGATGTCCCTACTGGTTCTGGCGAGGGTGTCGAAACCAAAGCCGATATCGCAGCAGGGGAGGCTGTAGCGTTGAGCCACGGTAACGGTAACATTGCTCACAACATCGGGCCTTCACCCAAGCTCCAAGAACTGGAGGGCGCCCATTGGATCTTGGTCGCTATTGTCCTAGGGGCTATATCGCACTTCTTCGATTGGGCGGCCTGGTCTTGCCTTCTGTTATTCAAAGGCAATACGACGGCAGGACAACCTTTGGAAGTGGCAGCTAATACCGAACATGGCCCAGAAACACCAGTTCTCACGGCTGAACAGGGCACCGTATATCTTCAATCGCAAACGTTTCAGCAAGACCTCCCTGTGGAGTACGCGGGTGAAGTTGCTATCGATGAAGAGGAGACTTGGCAGGATCTATACAGAGATGCCAAGGACAGCGTGTTTATTGGTTTGAGGGTCTACACCCAGACAAAGGAACCCTGTTCGATCGTTGGGACCGTAAAGTCGGAGGTCGACGATTAGGAATATTTTTTTTTCTGTACAGCCTCAGGATAATCTCCAAGGGCTCCATGATTTGTAGGCAGCGTATACATCTGATTCAGCTGGAGTATGAGATGAGTAGAGAAGGACGCTTAAATAACAGTATTCATGAAAAACACGTGTCCCGGAAACGCCGAGCAGCTGATGGAAGAAGGCAGCAACACAGCGCCCAGAGCGGGCGCTTAACTAATTGTGGCATATTACCTTGCACCAGATATATAAAGACCGAGGGGCGAAGTCGAGTTGCAGGATATTTCTCTCAGCCCTCTCACAACTCGATACGAAACGACAATGGCTAAGAAGTCTCAACAGAAGAAGAAGAAAGGGCGCGGCAGGCAGAAGCAGGTGGACCTTGTACGAAGACAGGTCGGCCTGTTGGTCACAAAGGAGCTAGAGGTAGAGATAAATGCCTGTCGGGAGGAGGTGGAGAAGATAGCGAAGGACTGTAAAAACAGGAATGCTAAATTCAGGTACGATGGAGCATGGAGTGACGAACTTGCAGCCAGCTCATGTTCATGCCGGTGATACAGGGACCCTGATTTCGATTTAACGAGGGACTGGGAACGTTGCATTTACGGAATGAAAGAAACGCTCCGACTGAAACCTTCAGTCCGGCGGGTTACGGAGATTTTCGACAAGCCCAAGTTCTTCAACGACAAAGGTGCGGCGGAGTCGAGTGCGATCCATCAGGGGTGCATCGGGGATTGCTACTTCCTGGCGGGACTTGGGACTGTCTGCTGTATTCCAGGATTGATCGAAAAGATTTGTGTTGCGGTGAGTCACGAGTCTCTTTATCCTCACTTCCTCGAAGACTCAGTTCTCGCTTCGCTCCTCAGCGAGATGAGGAAGTCGGTGTCTATGGATTCATCTTCTTTCAAGATGATGGCTGGTGCAGGGTCATCGTCGATGAGTACGTTCGTTCCCTTTATAACTATGAAGCTTCGGCCTGACTTCCTCGACTCAGTCTACTACCAATCCAAAACCCACGGCATTTTGACTCTTTGGATGACGGCGAGAGACAGCTTTTCGTCGAGGATCGGGATCTGTTTCATCATGTCCAAAAGAATCGGGGATCGCGCCTGACATATGCAAAGTCGGGGTCGGATGGGGAGACATGGGTGCCTCTCATAGAGAAGGCCTACGCTAAATTGTATGGTTCGTATGAGCATCTGGATAGAGGGTGGACCACCGAGGCTATCGAAGATTTATCTGGGTAGGTTTCTATTAGCCATTGCAACTCGTTCAAGGTGCGAACTCATTGGTTTCCAGCGGTGTCTCGACGACCTTCTACACACAGGTATATTAATTCGATCACAACTACTCTGTCGGGGCCTAACCTTCGTTCAGGATATCCTAGATAGGGACCGATTCTGGAAGGAAGAAATGTCGAAGGCGAACACTGACCGTCTTCTATCCGCGAGCTTCTTCGGTGACGAGACTCAAGGTCTGATATCCGAACACGCCTACTCCATCCTCAAAGCCATTGAATGGAACGGGAAAAGGTTCGTCTTGGTCCGAAACCCCTGGGGTGACTCGGAATGGGGAGGGCCTTGGTCCGATGGATCGAAGGAATGGGAGCCTCAGTGGCTAGGCGCGCTCAAAGAGCTCGACCACGTCTTTGGGGATGACGGCAAATTTGTCATGGAATGTAAGTCGGCAACATTACGATGGTATTGAGACCCCGTGAGCTCATGTTCTTTAAGATGACGATTTCTTAAAGTACTTCGAACAGGTTGGGAGGACCTTTTTGTTCGACGAGAGCTGGGTGCTCGTATCGGAATGGATGAAGGTGGATGTCGAAAACGTCCCAGCGCTGCCATCGTATGGAAACCTCTCTTGTGGGTTGACGTCACTTGACTTATCTTTGTGATTCTCTCTAACCCGTAGTCTTCCCAGACAAAGTCACGATCCTGGAACCAACAAAAGCAATCATCTGCTTGTCCAAGCTGAATACTCGCGGCTTCAAGACCGCCCCACTCGGACCTCCCCTCGTATGCCAGTTTGCCATCGTCAAAGCTGGAGAACGGAAACCGCTGAGGGTAAGTTCTCCATCGGGTGACTCCCGAGTCACCCTGGAATTGGATCTCGAAGCGGCAACCTATATGATCTACGTACGTACTATTCTTGAATTTGATTAGGAGCTTTATCCAATGCGAATAACTCGTATAGGTGAAAACGGAACACGAATCGACGATCGACCATCCAACCGCTGGCCCTGTGGGTTGCCAACTCGCACTCCGTTACCCCCCATACTAACCCAGGCAATCTCAGTGCAATCCCATCAAAACGCAGACAGTAGCAAAATTGCTGGCGTCGAAGGTCAAGTCCCTTTCGCTCGTAAAAAGTACGTGTCCCTGGCAAACCAGATTAACCCTAGCGCTGACTGAGGTGAGATAGACTGGGACACTGGGTTAGTACCTTTCCTGTTGCAATTTCTGGTCTGAACTGATCATGGCCTTAGACTGAGGTCGAAATTCGTACCCAAAACATTGGAAGAGGTGATCGAAGAAGACCTCGTGGAAACATCGGTCGAGGATGAAGACCCCGGCGGCGGTGAGGATCCAGCACTCCCCCTATCTCAAGACGTCCCAGAGACGAAGCCTTTGGCCGAGGAGGATGAATGCATTCCGAAGGAAGTAGACTCGGATGGAGAGAGCGCGGCTACCCAGGTTACTCCTGCTGTACAGGACACACCTGCCAGCGAAACCGGCCCGAAGCCGCCAGTTGACCATGAGTCCCCACCAGCACCGATTGTGCCCTCCGTCGAGTTGAAAGGGCTGCACTGGACCGTGATCATGTCACTCCTCACAACAGTCCTTCGTGCAGTCGACTACATTGCATTGACATGTCTCTACCTGTTCGGAGCCTCGTCGGAGCCAATTAAAGACGACGCGGAGGAGGCAGGGCAAGAGTCTAACCCACAACTCGAGATCGAAGAATTAACACCTGGCCGGGAACTCGATCAGCCAGCGACAGTCGACCACCACTTCGAGGAGCTTTGTAGCCCCACTTACCCTCCCCCTTCCATGCCCAAAAATTGGGTGGACTTGTATCACGACGCGGGAAACAGCGTCTTCTTGGGTCTTCGCGTCTATACTCAGACCAAGGAGCCTTGCACGATCGTCGGGCGGGTCAGATCCTCAAGTGAATAGGCCCCTTTCCCTCAGTTGCTAGATCCTGTTTAGTTTAGAATATTAAATCAGATGGATAGGCAATAGACGAATAGCAACGTTACATCTCCACGCAGCCATTGGTGATATCCCCCCACACTGATGGGTGACCGTATGCTTCAACATTCTCGAACTTGCGAGAAGTCGACGGCACTTCACGGCACGCAACCGCGCTTCTATGCTCTACGTCAGAGTACTGGGGTGCATAAATATGTGAGATATAGTTCCCGTACAGTAGAAGACCTTACTAGTCCTCCTCTACAAAGGCGCCGTTGAAAATGGGCGATCCGAGCCATCCGCGAGACCAGACCTCGAAACTTTCCATCCTCCCCAGAGTCTTCCTGAAGACCACCTTGGCCTCCTCAGTGATGCGCCTGTTGCACTCCAAATCCAGCCTCTCCTGCTCTTCCTTCACCCAACAATCCTCCGACTCCCAATCAACCCGTGCGGTCAGCCAGAGCTTTACGTGGCGTAGTCGGTGGAAGGGACTTGACGGGTCCCCGAGCATTGTGTCGATATCTGATAGATGACTTCTCGCTTCTTGAATCAACTCGTGGGTCTTGCCGTACTCGCGGTAGCTGCGAAGAGTGAACCTCCATTCGTAGTCGAGTTCAAGGTGTGTAACGTTGTGCAAGGCAATATGGTTGAGGTTTGCTTGCGTGCATAGGGTGAAAGGAGTGGGGAAGGCGATGTTCTCGTCGGCGCGTTCCCTGAGGAGGGACCAGGGAAACTTGATCCCCAGTTTAGTCAACTGGGGCAAATCGGGGACGATTTCGATGTCGTAGCCCAATCCTGTCACCGTCATTTCAGTTCCGATCGTCACAAGTTCGTTGGAGAAGCGGAGACTAACCTGTTCGGTGATAGGTGATGTACAGTTCCTCCAGCGTGGTTGGTACCTTTGCAAGGACGAGTGGGAGGGTCATTTGGGACGTCCTGTCGGAGATGACGAAGTTCAATTTCCTGAGGTGGTTGAACGTGGAAGCTTCTTCGAAGGCGATCGCGGTGCAAACAGAAGTCTTGGGCCACAATATCATATCGGGGGCGTTCAAAGCGAGTACTGGCATCTCGTCCGTCCAGGGAGCGTAATCGATGAAGTCTGCCTGGATGAACTCGAAGCGAGTCAGGGAAGATGGAAGGTCGTAGAGGAGGGATATGTCGGTGTTGAGATTCGAGAGGTGGACTTCCTTTAGTGGCGTTCGCTTGAAGAACTTTGATGAGAGGGTCTCCACTGCAGCCTCTCGGAGTTCCAACGGTGTATCGTCCACTGGACCCCTAATGGCTAGATATTCGAGATTGGGGAAGGAAAGAGCGAAGATATCGGGTAGGAGACTGGCCATGGCCTTTAAACACTTCCCAGCCTCAGCCTGGAAGTCGAACAAGCCGCCATTGCTATACCTATCCCACCGGAATTCCAACTCCAGCCTGCGGACGAGGCCGACTGGGGCCTCTGGTCGAGCGAAAGCCTCAATCCCACCCAGAAGCTTCGGATGGAAAGATTCAAATTCCTCTGTCCTGGCTGGGGTCCGCAGCTTTAGAGTCGGGAGCAGGTAAATCCTACAACGTTCCAGGATGCCATACGACCCCGCCAACGCCAAATTTCGCAGAGCATTTCGCGCGAAGAAGTAGTCCAGTCGGTCTGCTGGGTCGTTGCGCGGTTTTGGACGGCTTCCAAGGATGTCAATGATGATGTCGAAGACCTCTTGTGGAAAAATGGCAGACATTGTCGTCTCCTTTGAACGTGAAGTAGCGAAAACGGTGGTTGTCGACGTCGTTGTCGTCAAGATTCAAAAGCCAGGAATCATCATCGCGGTCCCAGTCTGGGCACTTGGCTGATGATGACAAAAGTCGGACCGGCAATAGGGGTCCCGACTCCCGAGTCGCCCGGACCCGATAAGCCGAATGCAGCGGGCGCTTATCGCCCGGCGAGCGTCTGGACATGAAAAGCACCTAGCATCGCATAGGCACCTCTTGGATAGGGGTCACGGAGAGGTGGTGCGTAAAAAGGCAGAGAGGTATGAGCTTTTTTCAGCTGCCATATCAACTCGAACATTCAGGCCTCATATCGAAATATTTCACCGACAGCGCAATCCGTCAACTTTTGACCTGTCTCTGGACCTGTACATTGTTATGATCAACCACATGGTGATGAGAAGAGGGGAGTAGTGAACAGCTTAAAAGGCGCCCTGGGTGGGTTGAAACTGACGCAAATTTTCAAAGTGGGGAGCCCTGCCCGCATCATAGAAGCTGGCTGCACCATGACACACCCTGCCGTCTCCGATGTTCAGAGTGAGACTAGAGTCTGTGGATTTGATGAACCTGCCGCAACGAAGGATCCAAAGCAAGTACCGTCAGAAACGACCCTCTCAATGAGCGCTGCGACATCGTAGCATAAAGGAATCAGTTAGTCTATTATTAGCTTCCTCTTTCCCATGGTTGGGAGCTTCCGCATCTGGAACTCTTATCCCAGTCTCAAAATAGATCGCCCACTGTTTGCTAAACGGGGATCGAATGCATTCCCAAAGGCGGGGAAGAGGCGCCCTCATCTTCGCTATCATTTGAATGCTCTTCCAAATCACCTTACCGCCTTTTTACCGGGGACGTAAGCCCGTCTTACACAGTTTGACGACAGCCCCACAAGAATCTCTGAGTGGGTCGTACTCGATGCTGTAATGTGGGGTCTTGGTGCGATCCTATCACCTTGGCTTGGAACCAACGAAGCGGAAACATCAGTATTCATGAGAAAGCGCGTCCGGACAAGAAGCGAGCTTACAGCTCCTTTGAGGCTATTAGTTAAATACAAATGGTAGGTATGTTACAAAGCGATGAGAGCAGTAGTCGTACAGCGATAGCAATTTCGAAATGGAACGAGCGTGAAGTGAAAGGAATGACGGGACTGTCCTACTTTCCGTCAGTAGTCCGGTTTTGGGAAGCAAAAGAATCGTTTTCCTTGGACACCAATGAATTGAGAGGTGAGGTGTAGCTGGATACCTTGCTTTGCTGGGGAGAGGTATGGGCAATACTTCCAAGCGAAAAGTCGCCGGTGCTCGTATAAACCGTCGTCAAGGGGCCGATGGAAGACTCGATGTCTTCGGTGACTACATGTGCACCGCTCGTCCGGGCACGCCGTGGCCTGGAGTCGTCTGGGTAAAGGTAACTACCGTTAGAAGATACCCTGGACGAAGATATGTACATAGCCAGGAAACTGACCTTCAGTTTTCGATCGCGACAAATCTGCGCTGTAGGAGGCACTGGTGCGGTCATTGCTCGTCTCTCCGGAGCCGTTGGGCCCGCGGAATACACGATAAATGTAGGCGACAAGGACGAGTAAATTGCATAGCACAAGCGCCACCATGACCTGAGAAAGCATGAGCTCCGTCCGCCGTAGGAGAGAAGACTCACAAGGCCTCACCTCTAAATGTCCAGAGAAATTGATGATTTTCAGGTTAATCGTCAGTAGATTCGCCGCATGGAATATGTCAAGAGCGCCCAAGAGTAAGCCGGTCGAGAAACAAGCAACAATTAAGTTGCGCCCTGGACGTGCTAGTTTAATGCGAGTGAACAGATAAATGGGCCACCCGACAAGCCAAATCGTTGCAGTCACGTTGCCTGGACCGACGATCAGTTTTGCCAATGCAAGAGAGTGCGGGCAGAGGACATACAGCTGAGAGCAACGATTGTGGGCCCCGTCTGATAGACGCAACCATCCCCTCCTGGAACTGTCATCAAGGGGTACCCGCAATAGAAGATGGCACTGATAGCCACGGCCAACCACATCACGAATAGGACGACAACGCTCCAGAATGATATCGCTCGGTTACGACCCGGCGAGAGGAATCGCACTACGGTGACCAGGATTGAAAGCCGACTTGCCCTACGACCAAGGTAAGTAAGGGCGGAATACACTGAGAGTCGGTAGAGAACACACCAAATGATGGCAGGATGCAACTGAAAGACCGAATACAGCATGAATGAGGACTCGACCACCGTGTATTTCTCCTCCGCTGCCGAGTTGTTAGTAGCGGGCTATGGGAGTGAATAGAATACCATTTACCGTTATCTGGGAGGTTCAAAAGTAAGGCAACGACCAGGTTATACGCCGCCAACAGCAGCGCGATGAACGCCCAGAAGTCATCCCACCATATCTGTCGTCGCTTCAGCCGATGCGCCAAGCGGACGATAGACGTCAAAATGGCGACAGAGTAGCCGAACGAAAAGCCAACTGGGAGAAATGATGTTTAGAGGGTAACAGGAGTAGGACTATTCAATATGTAATTCTTACTCGTTTGAGCACGGTCAAATGGAGGCATCGAGACTTGGCGTCGTTGGGGGCTGAAATTGAACTGAACGGGAGGAGTAGAACTGGATCCGCAGGGACAGTGAAATCGCTCTTTTGAGGCGCCGTCTTGTGTACAAAATGCGTCCCTTCTCTGTCTTCTGTGGCTACTGAGTCCGGTCAATTCACTTGCCTCTCTGTGCACACAACCTCCAATGGTGGTGCCCTCTGACAGAAGATCAAGTAGTTCGACACGGGCGTCAGAGGGGCACGACTAAGCGAGGCGAGATGTGGGTGGGTCGTTGTCGTTTGTGGGTCGACTTTGTTGGTCAAGGTCAAGACTAAGAGTCCCCATATTGAATGCGGTTGGTTATAGAAGGGGAGGAAGGAAGGCAGTCCCATTCTGTCCCATTGCGGCAGAAGTCTTGTACATCCTCCGAAATCCCGAGACTCGAGTCGACATGGGTAAATACTGTCACCGGAAGTTGCCGGCATCAAATGTGGCTTACCCGTGTCGATCCAATGGTCGAGCAGAACAGAGCAGAACCAGAATTCGGTGGATTTTGAGCGCCCAGCTCTTCTGCCCTCTTCACAGTCGCATTCGAGCCTGGGGAATGATAAAGAAGCCTGGGAGGCGAAACAACAGCTCACTCCGCAGAGGATGCCAGGATTGCGACCAAATCACCACCATCATAAAATATCAGGAACGACTCCCACCGCCGTGCCATCATCGGCAAACTTTGATGCCAATATATCCTGAATGAGTCCCCACAACGATCATCCATTGGCCTCGTTTGGTGCATCCAAGGCCTTTTCGTGATGCCTTGGTTAGGGGACAGGTTTATGTAGAGGAATCGCATTGAATCGTCGTCGAACGCAGCCGCCACCCGTCTTCCTCTACCACGACCACCACGACAACAGCGGGCCTGCTACATGCACCGGTTCAGAGACTATTTGGTAAGTCTCCATTGTCCGTTTCTCAGCTGTGCGCAGTTTTCTGACATATGTATCATCAGCTCTGGCATCGAGCATACCGAGTCGCTTAACGAAAGCGCAAAGGGCTGGCGTGAATGGAAAGCCTCGTAAATTTGAATCGCGTTTCGCTGTCGTGTTTGACGCTCCTGGTAAGCATATTCTCGTTGTTGCTGTGAACAAGACGCGAAGTCAACTTCAAACCTCGGGGAAATCTCGCATTCTCAACTCCAGGTGTATGACTATCTCTGCACGTTCAGTCAGGAAGTAAGTCTACATTGTTAGCTTTCTGAAAGTCTGCCCCGAGTTCAAGGTGACGCTTTGTAGGTGGAATACGTGTGGACCAACTCTCTATCAGTTGGAGTTGTCCTATTTTACCTCAATCGCTACTTGGTCTTTTTCGACCAATCATTGCTGTTTTATTGTGAGTAATATTCCTTACTATTGACGCACGGCTTCGCTGACGATGTCAGTTAACACTGTCACTTTTGTAAACCCCTCTGTGAGCGACATCCCTTCAGAAATACCATAACCATTGCTTACCTGACGGTTAGACTTGTGAACGACTGTTTCGGTCTGGCGTCTGTACGTTACCACTTCGCCGACCACTGTCTCTTGAAAACGGCTAATTCGTCCTCTATTTTACCAGGGCTGAAAGCGATAGGTGGCAATGTCTCTTCATGTAAAGATTCCCATTTGGCTGCGAGTATCCATTTCTGAGCGGCATCAGTCATTATTTATCTACAGACATGCGCGCTGTGGGGGAACCGGAAAGCGGTCGCAATCCCTTTATTTCTACTCCAAGTCGTGAGTCTAATCGACCCTGGAACATTTGTCAGACCGTCGCTAACAGAGGGGTTGCAGGTGCGCATAGTCTCGACACTTGTTCTGACCCACCTACAGTGGGATAAAGTGAAGTGTAAGGCGTGGAGCTTTAATACCCAACGCAAATATTAACATAATTTCGTTAGATCTCGCTCCCAGAGAATTTGGAGGATACTGTGTGTTCGTTGGGGGCATCGGTTATGTTCGGTGGGCATACCTGGTGATTTGCGTCACGGAACTCAGTGAGTACTCCGGAATTCTCTTCCCTGACATCGTCACTGACCGCCTCCTCAGCGACCGTCTGTTTCACACTGGTTAAAGCTTTTGAGCACGGTACGCGACGAAATTTAACAAACTAGTCCGACTTCATCTCAGTTCGCGGTTGCTATCCAGTCCGGAGATCGAATTCCCTTTGGGTATCTCAGCTGTACAGAAACGGTGAGTGATGACCTTGTACCCGTCTAACTCCATGCTTACCTTAATCTCTCGGTCAGGGATTCTATACTCCCTTTGCATGCTCAGTACGAGCCTTTCCCGCGCCGTTCGTAACCCTCGGTTGACATCTTTTCGACAGTCTTGAGTCTATGCAACATGATAGTCTCTGAATTGCCACTGAAGGTGAGCGAGGTATTGTCTCATGCGCGTTCCTTTCGACCGACAGGACTGTCAGGACCCCGTTTATGCTGGCGTGATGACTCGGTAGGCAATCCTTTAGCACACTCCTTCGAGGTCCCAATAACTAACGCAGCACCTCAGTCCGCAACGCGTGATGGAGTCTATTCTCTGCAGTCGCGTGTTCTTCGTGATTTTGGAGTATCGCAAACGATTCCGTACTCGACAAATAACTCAAGATTGGAATGACGGTTCAGATTGGCACCGGACAGACGACCCAGGCCACGTATTCACAAGTATTCTAATGTCTAACTACACTCAGAAACGGACAGATACGCATCCCGCTCAGGCTGAAGCTATAGCCCTTCGCACCAGTATGTATGTACATTAGAGATGGATTCGGAATTCACATGGCCTCGATTCCTTATTTTCCCTGCGCCAGGATGGATAGTTTCTAAGAAGCCCGTCCCCATTCTAAGATCTATCCCATGCATTCATACTAAAGGTGTCATTATCAATGAGTCTGTGGGATACCATACAGATGTGCCGGCGTGTATGCAGGAGCGGGAGGTCGGGAGAACTAATGGAGTGAAGCGCTCGAGTCAGAAGTACTGGTCATCGTTCAATCGAGCCTTCACTGTGGCAGCCGTAGTACTTTTGGTGTACACCTTCAACCCCACGATCGGTTTATTGCCGTCCACCAACACCTCCCGTAGATCGCTCTCGAAGGTACCGTCGTGTGAGTGGGCGACTTCCGGAAAAGCAGACCTTCTTGACCTGTTGTGACTCCTCATTTTGTTAATGAATTTCCTCAGTGCCGAAGCGTTGTCTTTCTTGTTATCCCGGGCTATTACTTCTTCCAAAGTTAGGGCCCTGAATTTGGCAACAGCACTAGAGGAAATTATATCAGATTGGAGAGCGAGAGTAGTCGGACCGGTACCTGCTCCTTACCTAGTGTAGGCGTCTGGCGAACAGGATATTGAGACGTGAACCTTGGGGGCATCATATCTGAGAGTACTCACTGGGGGCGATTTGGGTAGCCTCAATCTTATTGGAGATAAATCGCGCCAGATCTCGGCCAGGGACATACTGTGCAGTGAGTGAGGTCCAACTCTAAGGCCAAGGGTAGTCCCGTAGAACTTACATCGTCAAGACTCCTATTAAGAGGGATATTCTGTCCGAGGATGTATTCCCAGGTGTCCAATCTAGCCTGGAATAAGCCGTATGGTCAGTTGATAATTGAATCTCATGGGAAGATGAGTACCTACGTAGACTCGGTAGGTTCCAGGTTCAAGGTCGAGTTCGAGGCTGATACTCCGGTTACCGCGCAGAATTGCGGTCGACGTGCCTAGAGGTGTCGACTGCCCGACCTTTACGACTGCGAAGTCCATCGTGTACGAGACCCAATCATTGGCAGATCTGAAAAAGCGTTGGTTGAGTTTGGAGAGAACCATTATTGTTTTGCTCGAAGTCGGAATGGTCAGTTCAAACGAGATGTCGCCAAATGATGGAGGAACACCCGCAGGAGGGAGGGGAACCTGGAGCCATTTAGAAGCCAGTTTCCACGAGGAATCGAGTAGAAGGGTTCTCTCAATGATCTCGAAGCACCGGAGAAAATCACAGTCTGGAAGAGAGGCGAGCCCGTTAACAGTACGTCTGAATGTACAGCTGCGTCAGACGTACACTCCATAACGAATTGACCGTCATCACCAAATTGGTGTCCCAGCTCAGGAAGGATCTTAACCAATTCGGAATCCCATTCCTTGGAGCCATCTGCCCATGGTCCGGTCCACTCAGAGTCACCCCAAGGATTCCGGACGACGAGGAATCGTCTTCCCTTGCACTCGACAGCACGAAGGACGGAGTAGGCATGAGATCCCACGAGTCCTTGGACTCTCGCGTTCCCCACACCATTCCGGCTCGAGTCCAGCTGATGGAATGCGCAAGCAAAGACACGGTCCCGGTTGGCGTTGAGAAGCTCCTCCGTCCAGAATTGGTCGATGTTAAGGATATCCTGTACTCCGTTCAAGTATCGCATCCAAGGCAAGTGACAACTAGTACTTACCTTGACCTCGATGACCTTCGCAATTCCCCTATCGTCGATGTAAGCAGGATGGTTTTATTTAGAGGTATTAATACATTTGCCCCGGAGACTTACCCGGTCAAGTCTTCAATGGCTTCTCCCGTCCAACCTCCGTTCAAGTGGTCGTAGTTGCAATAGAACTTTGCGTAGGCCTTCTCAATGAGGGGAACCCAAGTCTCATCCTGTGCACCAGACTTGGCGTAAGTCAGGATCTTTTTGCCTTTCCTGGCTAGTTTAGTGTAGAGATCCTTGTCGTGGTGGTAAAGTTCCTTCTCAACCTCTTTCAGCTCCTCGTATTTAGGGATATTGGTAAACAGCAGACTGGGTTATGTGAGTAGGAACTTAGATAAGTGGGAGATGGAGACCTACTCGTCGATGATGACAGGTTTCCAGAGACCATCCCGGTGGAAAACAAAGCCATATACCCCAACCTCCTCGTCTCGCTAAATTCGAAACATTAGCTGGCATTTGGCTATCGCTCGGGGGTTGGGCTTACAGCAACGCATATCTCCTCAATGAGGCCGGGAACTGATGCTATCGTCGCGAGCGCTGATAAGAACCAACAGTCGCCGAGCGCGCCTTGGATGATGTCCTCCGACTTGGGCTTTCCCAACTCAGCTGCATTGAAGAAAACCGGTTTGTCGAAGATTTCTGTGACACGCAGTACGTCAGTGGGCGCTCTTGCTGCAGTACCCCAGAAGGCGTTCCAACAGCGCCGCTCGTCTCCCTGGAGGTCGAATTCCATGTCTCTATTCCCGTCTGCATGAGACGGACTCCACACAGGAAGATCTAATTGGGCGCACCTGAACTTAACGTTTTTCCCTCTGCAGTCTTTTGCAATCGCTTCGACTTTCTGTCGACATTCCTCGAGCGCCTTCTCCAGTGCTGGGCTGAAGTGCAAGCCTGGCGCGGATGTCATTTCGATGTCTTGGACAGGCTTGACGGCTATCGTCGTGTCGCTCTTGGATATCTCGTCCATCATCGTTGGGGTCAAGGGTTAAGCGGGGTGAGAGTATGTTTCAAGCAGTGCTTTAAGTTCTGTTAAGCAGTAGGTCCACTTGGACACCGCCCTCAGTTGCTCGCCCACAGAGTTCCAATAAAAATGGACCATCATCCAGTTACCAGTACCACAACTAGTCCTGATGTTCTGGGACTCGCGAAATGGCATGTTGGCAAGTTCCTGTGTACTTTGTACTCGGTTTCTGATCACTGAAAGTTTGGCAAGTATGAGGTATCAAGGCAGGCCCTACTATTAGTACTTGAGTAATCCTTGCTGCGTGCTAGTAGCGCCCAAGAACTAACTTGGACGCCGAGGTCCGGCGAAGTCGGATTTGAAGAAATTTGGTCTCCGACTTGTCGGGACTTGAATAGTACAAATGTCTTGTTAAACGCCAAGATTAATATTTCTCCCCTTGTCTTGAAACCTCCAATGGCACCTACATCCCGGCTTGAAAATCCATGCCACCGTTCCCTGTAAACGACGCGATCCCGGAGTGCTGAAGCGGAAAAATGCACAGAGCATCTGTACGTGCCCGACTCCGGAATCCTGTATGAAGTTCAATCTGCGATGCGCATTTGACCAAGCAGTCTGGTGCCGGCGCAATGCGAACGGAACGGTTCAGCCAGGAAGGCAACGCATACCTGGCTTAATTTGTTGTTAACTGAAGTGAAGTATACTGCAGAGGCACTTCGAATCCCTGGTCACCCAATCACGGCATTCCTCTCAAGGGGGCGTAACCTTTTTTCCCCGATTTTTTTGCGTTTCGTTCGAGGCCTTGCATTCGTAGCCATGACCCCGTTTCCCCCACAGCGCAGACCCCAGTTTTCACCTTGATTGCATCTGGGCAACGAGTACAAAGGAATCTATCCATTGTCGGTAACAATGGGGGGGACGCGCCTCGTGTTGATGTCTGCGTCAACAATGGGCCAATGTGGCCAATGGCGCTTATTTCTGATGCGTGCTTCAGGGCTCTTCTCCATTCAGCTGTAGCACCGATGACCTATAGGCTTTCGGGGAGCCCGAGCCGTTAGGTGATCCTTCTTCACTTACCACCACCAGCGATACCTTAACATCCAGCCACGACCTTTTACGAACTCCCCACGAAACGCCGCCTGCTAGCAGGTTGCCATATGGTCACTGAATCGACACGAGTTTAACGCACGAAACACGACCGCTCAGTTTTCAAGTTCCATCCTCTTTTATCAGCCCCACACCACTTCATTTCTTGGAAACAATCCTGTCCCTACCCCGCCAGTCCTTTCCCCTTCACCAGTAGCCCAGTCACGCCATGGATTCGACTGAACAGCTCCCCGTCCCACCAACCTCTGCCACCTCCTCAAATGGCCGCCAATCACCGAGCAATAGGACGGAAACCATTCTCAGCCTCGTCGAGATGCTCCTCCAGGAGGGCGCATTAAAATGTGAGTTGGAACTAGGCGTTTTACTTGCATTGTAGACTGATACTCAGTCAAGCTGAAGCATCGAAGGCACAAGCACCCAGTTTCGAAGACGATCGGGACGTTCGTAAGTGAAAAGGTCTTGAAGCCTCGAGAGCCATTCGTGACACGCAATTCAGCCAGTGTGGATGAGCATATTCAAGCAGCGGGAGCTGATGCCTTCAACAGGTTCCAAAGGTTCGTATTCAGATGCCTCACGTAGTTTATCTGTCTAAATCAACTTTTAGATCTGTCAATTCTCTAGACAAAGAAGTAAAATGTCGTTGAACTCTCTGTCATCCCTATCGCTCATTAAGCACCCTAGTTGCGCAATTTCGCGAACGCCGCTCGTCAACTGGGAAGCTCTGTCGCCATTCTCGCCTCCGGCTTCCACCTTCGAGAACGCCTAGCGCAACTCCTCTTCCTTTATCGTGAAAACGCAGCAGATCTCTTTCCACGCAAGGTCTCGCATGTCGTCCGGGAAAACGCCAACGGCGTCGATTCGGGCGTATATCCAGGAAGTCGGAAGAGACCTCGCACACTGAGAGGAAAGGCTCCCCATCTGCACGTTCCCAGACCCACCGTCACGGAAAACCTCGATCCCGAAGACTTCCCGGAACAGTTGGAGCTCCTGGCGAGAGATGTTAGAACATTTTTGAACTGTCTCAATGAATTTCCTGAATTCACTGACGAGGCCGTTAATGCCTCCATCCTCTCCTTCGAGGGAGACCTCCGGGTGAGTCCATTGCTTTGAAGCATGCGATCCCGTATTCACCTACTTCCGCAGTATTGGGCTTCATGTCTACGTGAATATTCGGGTATGTTGGTTCCGTGCGAGAGGGGGCCCCTCTAACGCCAATGATGTAGGCCAATTCAGGTATCCAGCAGTCCAGAGGTATATCCACGAGCTGTCGCAGGAGATCAAGGAGCACCTGGACACTATCACGTCGTCACTCCGCATGTTCATCGAAGTTGGTAAGTGGGGATAGGGTCCACTGGAGCCGATTAGCATTGGTCTGGGTTATTGGTTATTGAGTCCTTATCTCTTGCATACAGGTGTTCCTACGATCCGCTTTGCTCAGAAACACGGATCCAACAACCTCCTCAATTTATCCACTATTGCAACATTTTTCTCTGCAGTCACCGCAACCACCCTGCAATTCTCATTCGAACGAGCGGAACTCCCGGATGAACAAGCAGTCAATACATTCTGGTTCGCTTCCTTGGTCTTCAGTATTGCCGCGGCTGTGAATAGCCTGCTTGGTCTAACTTGGAAGCAGGCGATGTAGTAAGTCCGAGTCTAATTTCCTCACAACTCCGAAACACCCAACATGAAACGCACGCTAACTTCCTTTTGCAGTCGTTCCCCAGGTCATCGTGTCCCCTGGTGGGTCTTGATTTGGATCAAGCGTTCTCCCCTCGTGTTTTTGGTGCTTTCAGTGGCATGCTTTTCGATTGGCCTCTGCTTGTTCGCCTACTCCTCTCATCAGGTACGCACCTGTCCTCGTGGCGCCACACAGGGTATATCCGGACCCTACTCTGACTATAATCCTACCATCACAGGGGCCAGTCACGTCGACAGTCACAACTGTTCTCACGGCGTTCACGTCTTTCGGTCTCGCAGCTGTGTCAGCATGGTTTGCCTCGGAACGATGGGCCTTTGCCCGTCATCGTGGTCAGAAATGGCTTAGCGATGTCCTCAATGAAACCGTTGAAGAGTTCATTCGCCTGCCTGGAATCAACTGGATTTACAAGGCCTGCGCGTTCCTCTCTCGCCATCTGGTGAGGTTTGGCCATATCTGCCACCAGATCTCTTCGACCATCAAAGACATTGGGGCCAGTTGTATCCATCGTCGATCTGACGAGAAAAGCGACGACCTTGAGGCCAATGGGATCCCGAAATCCGCAACACTCCCCGTTGCCTTCACCCCCGAGCCGTCGAGGTCCACGAGATTCTCCGCCGATACCCTTGTGTCACCAACTGTGGAGTCTGTTCCCAGCTCGAAGCCCCCGCCTCTGCCTGCTAACTTTCCTCTCTCGCCCCAATCGAACGATGTGGGTACGGGGCCAACTTCAGCCGTGACAAGTATCACGTCACCCAGTTCCCCCAATCCGCCTGCTCCCCCGAGTCATGGCAGGCTGTTATGGAAGAATGCGATAAAGACGGTCAAGATACACCAGCAACAATCTGCGCTAGCTGCCCAAGCTAGCGCTGCCGAAGGCGAGGCCTCCACGTCGACATCACCTCCGGTGGTTGGACGATTCCCTGTCAGGCGTAGGACCACGTCTTCCACTGGCACAGGAAGTGGGCTACCCCTCAACGAAAAGAAGAAAACACTCGTCCCAGAGCCTATCGCCGTGGTCAAGTCGCGGATATCATCGCTGGTGCCCAAGTTATCCATGATGGAAGCCACCCAAGATTTGTCCGCTCATACCGCCCTTGTACGACACCTCCAATTTTCACCTGATGGCCGGTATCTGGCGACGTCGAGCTGGGATCGGACTTCTGTCATCTTCAAAGTCGGGGTACGTGGTCATGAGCCTTTCCGTAATCCTGGTGACTGATTTGATTGCACATGTAGGACCCCTGTGTGCAGCACCGTGTTCTCGCACATACTCAAGGTTTCGTCGGTCAAGTCGCATGGTACGTTTAATATTGTCTGGAAATGGAAGTCTGGAATTCATCGCGGGTAAAGGTCACCTACTGGGAACATCCTCCTTACCAAATTGCCTCGTGGTATCAAGATATGGATCGCAGACGTGAGTTCATTTCTCTGTTTAGTAATCCAATGTCCGTTAATGCGATCGCCGTCCTTGGCCTCCAGTCTTCTCATTCAGACCTGCTGTCAATCAACGCAGAGAGGATTTGCACGAAGCCCATCAATCGCAATGTCGCCGTTGAAACCTTGACATGGATGCCAGACGGACAATGTAGGTCCAGCTTTTAACCACCCTCGCTGTCTTGTTGTGACCTTGTCGACCTTTTAGCATTCCTTTCGGTGGAAGAATCGACTGTCACGAAGATGAACTTGCAAGGGCGGGTATTGGAACAATACGACTTTGGAAACATCAAGCTTCATGATGTGGCGGTAACGCCAGACTCTGCGCGTCTCGTTGGTGTCGGTCCTCTACTAGCATCCCCGACTGGACTTCAACCGAGCAAATCTCGTGTGGAGAAACGGCTCGTCGGTGAGTGGCATGCTGCCTGTGATTCAACGTAGCTTACGATATTCCTCGTTGTAGTATATAATCTCGAAATGAAGCAGGTCGAAAGGTGTGGGCTTCGGGCTGTGATATCCATTGCGGCTTCGTTACTGACGATCTTTGATAGCCAAGTACCGGTACTGAACGACGTTCGCGATATCACCATCTCTCAGAACATCCGCGGGGATTGGATTGCACTCATCAGCTACGAAAACAAGGCCCCGCCACAGCTCTGGAAGATTGAATTGGTCCGGGATAGGGAGAATATGAGCTCAGTCGCTCGGCTGACGCTTCGGTATGCGTTCGTCTCCTTCTGGATAGGGCGGAGCTAACGGCGAGCATTCAGACATACATACATGCCCAAGGTGTCGGTAGACTTCGCTGGACCCAGCTACTTTGGTGGAAAGAACAACGAACTGGTTCTCTGTCCAGGGAAGGGTAAGCTATATTCACTCTTCTGCTTGATCACCTTGCTCATCATTATTCCTAGCCGGCGATATTCACATCTGGGACCAAGAATCCGGCGCTTTACTGCACCTCATCAAGGGTCAAGCTCACGGTGGCGATATGACCTGTCTGGCTTGGAACCACTCCGCCGATGACCCATTCATGTTCGCAACGGGAAGCCATGACGGCGCAGTTCGCATTTGGACGAGATTGGGATCTGAGGTCGAAGTCCCCGTGCACGACACGCGACCAACCATCCCATTCCCGCTTCCCTATTACAAATATGCCATTGAGCGCACCGACAGCCCAGACAACGTTCTGCCGGATAATGTCTCGACCCACAGTACCCAAGGAAGTGTCCGCGAACGCGGCCGTCGACCACGCGCTCTCAGCTTCTCAAGTTCGGCTTCTTCGAAGCTTTAACGCTTTAGCCTTCGACGAACGCTAACAAAAGACGATGATAACGAATTACCACGTCAGAAATGATTTCTCATGAACACTCTAACATACAAGGCTACTAACCGGATATATAACGAATATGTCACGATCTTTGGTATTCCCTGCGAGACGGGGGCGTTGTACTCTAGGCGCATGTTATTACTGACGGTTTTTTATTTTCTTTCATTATGGGCTAAATAATTCGTATTTCTTCTGAAGGGCAATTACTGTTAGAGATTCAGAAAGGAGTAGAAACTAAAGCATTGTACTCTTAGCATTCTTTATGATCGACGGTACCACATTATGTCGTATGTATGATTTCCCAGAAGATAGCTCTGATTCCAAAATTCCACGCACACGCAAACTTAGAAATTCATACCATTCCTCATTCTTCGAATTTCAACCCAATGCACAACATACGATGTCATAAATACACCTGGACTTCACAACCGCAAGAATTGTGTACAGGATTCTCGGTACTATGCACTACATTCGTTTATAGTATTTACTGAGGGTACCTCTCGCCGGCATCCCACTGCAGTTCGATGGCTTCAGTAGGCGTACAACTGGCCAGGACAATTGAAGTACTCACATGCTCGACGATGCATCCGCCCTCCCACCTGAACCTGTCAACGACTTCGCCGAAACCAGAGCGGTAGTTGACCCAACCCTGAGGATGCCTGTACGTGTCCCTCAAGGGCGTCAAGCTCTGGGTATTCCAGAAGGGGCTGAGGATGTTCCATGCAAAGTCAAACCCGTTCTGTGCCATGGGGTTGTGGTTCTAAAGTCAGTTATATCGTCAGTAAAGGTTGAAATGAAACCTAGGAGGGGCCTGAGTTCACGCACAATGTAGTCCTGGACAATGAACTCGAAGGCAGCGGTAATGTTTCTCCTGTAGATGAAGGCCTGGGCGAAGGCGGCATGTCGAGCAGCGGTCTCTTCAGCGGTTGGGGGAGGGTTGAGTTGGCGGACACAGGGCCTTGGCTTGACGACAGCCTGGCGCGCTTCGAGCTCGGGTGCAGGTGCGGCGACCGCAGCCAATGGCAAGATAATGGCAGCAAGGAGAGATGAGACTCGCATGGCTATAATACAACAGGTGTTGCTACAGTCTCAAAAGCATAGCGATACTCCAGTATTTATACGGTTTATTCAATGTAATTCTCATTTCCCCGACCAGAACCCGCGTCATACCATGAGGAGAAGACCTAACGGCCAAGAAATTCCGTGGTGTTCACGTTGGGGGAGTTGTAAAATCGAGAAGAGACCAAGCACAAAAGAAGACGGACCGGGGGAATCAAGGGAGAAGAGGTGGACTGAACGCATTGGAGCACTGAGCGGGGCAGCGACAACACGGGAGGGCTCCTCACTGTGAATGTCGTTTGGCAACGAGGTAGCTATCTGGGTCAACTGAATTCACAGAGAACAGTACGCTCCATCAGTTCGAGTTTCCACAGGGAGAGGTTACTGCATACTATGATACCAACCAGTACCATGGAGCCGACGGTCGGTGCGGGATGATATATGTATCCTGATTCTCGGAATGCTGGAGTACATCTAAACGCTATAGAATTTTCCGGATCTGCAAAGAACGTCCATTGCCCATTTTCGTCTCAATCAATGTGAGATGATCTGTCCTTCTTCATCGGACTGAGGCATCACATGGGCGCCTATTCTAACATTTGGAGTGACGAGCTTCATAGAAGCACGGTTAAGTGAACAAATCAATACTTCCACTTCCCTTGGTGTCGATTCGGGGTTACAACTAAGGGCAAAAGATTGTCAGGTCAATGCCACGTTTGATTGGCTCTGGAAGAGCAGATCCGAATTCCACCCGGGGAGTAGCCAAACTATATTGAATGAAACACGCGACGTCGAAGATCTTATTCTGATTCTGACATCTACTGAGCTGATAAGCGACTAATAGAAAAGGCTCGCAAACCACCTGATAGCTGGTCGCCAAGCTGTGAGCGCCTATCGGGACCTTTAAAACCGATTCCTCATGCCTCGAGATAAAGATGTTTCAGCAGAATACATGTTCGATATGCACGAGCTGTACTATTGTGCGCAGAAGCACCGTCTCTTTCGACCTTGGTTAAGGACAAGGATCAATTTGCCGCTTTAGTCGAATCCATCGGGCCGCTTGCGTCCAGATCGAAGGTCGTTTGGGAGAGCTGAATCTACTTGGTGGAACGTCCTCACCATTGAATCAGCTCGAGTCACTACCCACGTGAGCTGACAGGTAAAGTCCATAGTTTGCACCCCTGACGGTGAATGAGACTGGAGCTTATTTTGAATTCTCGTATACAGTAATATAGATACACTTCTTAACCCAGGTACGTTAAGACGACAAATGTAAACCACGCTTGGATTGGACCAGAGAAAGGATTTAGCCGCGCCAGATGGGCTGAAAGCAGAACAAGTCAGTAAACAACCAGAGCTCAAGTCCTTCAGTAGGGGAATACGTACGGGGCCGGGCATGACGTAGGTCTGAGGGACGGGGTAGTAGATGTTAAGCATGATTCCGGGCTCACGACCGTTGTAGACACCAGGGATGGAGACCAAGGGACCAGGATTGCCGTTGCCACCGCCAGTGACGTTGATCTGGGCGCAGCTGATGTAGAACTGAGCACCACCGAATCCAGAGGCGCCGTGCAAGGCGATGTTCTCAATTCGGACGAGGTATTCACCGCTGGGAAGGCTTCGGGGGAGGTCGAATTCGACACGGGAGCCACCTAGCCGGAACCTAATTAGAGAACTGTTTTTCGGATAAAGGTTGAACCAGACTCACCTTCCGAGGGGAAGGTCATGCGAGTGCCACCGTTGGTGTTGGCAGAGATTTCATGGACCTGGACGGTGAATTGTCAGCCACTGTAACACTTCGAATGGAGGAGTGAAAAACATACTCGGAACCAGACAGCACCGCTTCCGTCCCAGTTGGCAACGCTACCAGGAGCCCTGGCCATGTAGATGTTGGTAACCTATTGCGGTTGTTAGGCCTACGTTCTGTGAAAGAATGAGAGATAGAAGGACGAACACTAGGGTGGTACACAGAGGGGTTGGCAGTGAAGCCAATTCGGGAGCCAGCAGCGACGGTGGCGGTTTGAGCAGTGGACCTAGTGCCTTGGTTGTAGCATCGGAAGTTAATGCTGTTGACATCGGTCACCTGGAAGAGAGCTTGTAAGGGGCGGAAAATAAAAAAGAGGATAACAACGTACAGGGTTGTTGCTCTGGAAGTTGTCAGTCCTTCGGACGTTGACCCATTGGCCCGTACCCCTGCCGTTGATGAGCAGCTCAGGGTAGGTGTCTGTTTTAGCAAGGGGAGTTAGTTTCTGTCGTTAAAGCCACGGAGGGGGAAGCGGATGGGACTCACAGTGGGACGTCACCAACGACGCGCACGACAAAAGCACAACGAGGAAGAGCTTCTGGAACATGGTGAACCGACGAAGTTCTGTGCCAAACCCCTACCAGCGCGTCCTCCCTTTTAAACATCCGGAAAATCGGCGAACCTCTATTTCCCCGCAAAACGTGATTGAAAGGGATGACGAATGAGAGGCAAATTCTCTTGATGGAAGATGTTTCCCCCTTGGGGTGGTTCGACCCGGTTAAGGCGATTCCCAGCCTTCATCACAGCTTCTCAGGTGCCCAAGGTCTTCCTTCGTCGTGCCCAGGGCAGGGAAGTCGGACGAGGAGCGATTGTGATTGGTTTTCCACGCGGGCAAAGGTACCGACGGAGAATCGAGCGCAGACGAGATTCCGAGAAACATCCTTCTATGGCCGGGGCTCGGAACTACCGCAAGCTTCAAGAATAGATGAAAGTACACCTGATGTCAACTTCAGCTGCCGGAGCAATTTTTGAGCAGGTTTTTGTGTCAAAAACATGCACTGTCGCACTCGAGGGAACAGCCAGTAGTCGCTGGCGGACGACAAGCGGAAATGACAAAGGGCGATCTTCGGTAACGAGAAACGCACGGGACATGGACTTGGCGAAGAAGTTGATCCGGCGGGGTCTTGGGTGGAAAGAAGAATGCCGTTTCCGTCGACCCAACTGCAGGAGACGCTGAGGAAGACCACTGATATGGTTTCTTGCATCTGTGCTGAAGAAAATCCTGTTAAGAAATTAAACGTATAAGAAGCTGATTATCCCCTCTAGTAGATTCTAGAAACGATGGACTCCCCAACCATGGAGTGATGTGGGTGAAGCGGGAACCTGAGCACTGGTGATGGTCGACTACGACGTCAGACGTCAGAATACAAATCCTTCTGCAACGTACATGCAATGCCAGGTTAGTATGCATTTCGGTCAACAATGATGTTCGACCAGCCGTTGGTCATGGGCGTTTGCCCAACTGCAGCCTGCCTCATACAATGGCGCTGAGCCAAAATTGCAGCATTGCCCTGGATTAGTAAATGTCAGGAAGTGCTTGGAGCGGACTATTTTCGAGTAATTCGAAGCTTCTTTTGCCTCATTTCACTAAGGTCACTTGCGAGGCATATATAGGGATGACCCAAAGTCCCAGCTCAACTTGAAAATGCGTGCTCTACTCCAGGTATTGATCACGGCCGCGGTCGCCAGCGCTCACACCCTAGTGCGAGTAAGTAACTTGTCATTAAAATCGGAGAATTGAGGTACTTAGCGGTACCTAGAGCGTGTATGTCAATGGTGTCGACCAAGGCACCAACTTTGGCATTCGCCCACCGGCGATGAACGGCCCTCCTCGAGCAGGCGAACCTCCTTTCATCGATGGATCCGACTCTGGAACTGGCTCCTGGCCCATCCGCGACCTCGACCTCCCCGACATGCGATGCAACATCTTTGGTGAGAAGGAAGCACCCGACGTGATTCGCGTCGTCCCTGGAGACATCGTCTCCTTCGAATGGGGCCACCGCAACCGTGGCCCTTCCGACGGTATCATCGATCCATCCCACAAGGGTGCCATCGCTGTTTACATCGCGCCTGCTCCTGGAGGCGATAACAGCTGGGTCAAGATTTTCGAGGAGGCTGAGTACGCCAAGGGTCAATGGGCCGTCGTTCCCAAGTTGATCAACAACCGTGGTGTGCACTCTGTTCGGATTCCATACAACTTGAAGCCTGGATAGTGAGTCTATGGATGTTGCCGAGGTAGATGCGAGGCTGACACGCACCGGAAGCTACCTCTTGAGACCCGAGCTCTTCACTCTGCACGAGGCTGATGTCGCACATAACGTCAACCGCAACCGTGGTATCCAGCTCTACACCGAGTGTGTACAGATCCTTGTTGGAGGAAACGGAACCGTTTCTTTGCCCCCTGGTGTTTCCTTCCCCGGAGGTGAGTATTAGTGCTCACTCGGCTCATAGCGGGAAGACTTACGCCAATTGCAGCCTACAAGTACTCCGACCCTGGCATCGTCTACAACCGTACGTATTCAGTCCGAGAATGTAGGAAACGCCGTAGACTGACAGTTCATCAGTCTATTACACTCCCCCTGGTGGCGGCTACAAGGTCCCTGGCCCAACTGTCTGGTCAGGAGCCGCACCTTCGGTCACCAATCCTCCCTTGGGCACGAAGAAGGGTCCTTTGACCTACACCCGGTGGTACACCTGGGTCGGCACTGACCGAACTGTCACCTGGACCGGCCCTGGCGGATTGACCAGGACCCCTTACAACCCTGTCTGGCCCAGTAAGCAATCATTGTCATTCCACAGATGATCTGTCCCTTACAGAGTTTTCTTTAGCCGCCACTGCCTGGGGTACCGCAGCCGGTGCTGGTACGTGGTCCTGATGATTTTCTGTGTCCGTTTAAGAGACTGACCTGCTTATAGCAGCTGCCGAGGCTGGTGTTCAAACCCCCGCACCAACCCCTCCTCCCGCGTAAGAAATGAAATGGTCGTTCACCTTTTCCATTTGAATTGTGATCAGGGTTTGGTTTTCGGTATCATCCACCTAGTAGTGTCAGCGTCAACAGCATACGAATTTGAATCTTTTGCCTTTCAAGTTTTGCCTTTCAAGTCTGATACCTGAGGCGTCTGGATGCAGGCTTTTTCAGTGACTTCCTTCGAGTGCGAGGTCAAAAAGGCCTGAGGCAATCTCGTCAACGGTGGTGGCTGTTTGGTCTGATCCTTCGGCCCAAACAGAGGCACCTTTCATTCTCACCCTTACTCAGTGCGTGAAGGTCCAAGACATATCAGTGAGCAAGCTGGTACTAAGGACTGGCCCTTTCCCTTTAGGCCATGTGTAAAGATCGTTTCACATGTCTTGCAACACACTCATGGTGAAGTGGTTATCATGCTTGCCTTCCAAGCAAGCGGCACGGGTTCGATTCCCGTTGAGTGTAAGAATTTGTTTCTTTTCCGCCCATTTCTTTTTACCTTACCGACCTTCCCTTGAGTTATTAAAAGCCGGGTTGTGCGCAATGATTACAGGGACGCACTGTCTCATTCACTGCTCACTTTTACTCCCAGGTCCATCCTGGTGAGTGGGTAACCGAGATGTCCGCTCACCGTCGGCACGAGGGCGGCATTTGGAAGGCATCAAGCCGGAGTTAAATTCGCTCTCACGCGTTCGTGCCTGAATCTGGGCACAAGTAATCACGAATCGACAGTCGACCACCACGACGATCAGCTTTTATAGCTTTCCTATCGTAAGTCTGGCTTCAGCTTCTGTATGAAAAGGTTATTGAATGTCTCATAGGTTGCCTTTATTGGCACGAAAAAGTCTATGAACTACAGACTAGCCTAAGCAACCAATTCGACGGGCTGTGGCTACTGGACGACGAGGACGAGAATCTACAGGGGGAATAACGAGTACAGAGACGACATGGCGACGTTGACGAGACCAAGATCTACAGAAGAAACGGCCCCGACGGTGCTGGCGGGTGTACCAGCTCCGTTTCCTGTTCACGAGATCCAGAGGAGTATCGAGAACCCGTTTGAGGGCCAGGCAGACGGTGTAGAGGACGATGTTCAATCATCACAGCCGCTGCAAGAAGAGATGCACGAGGGACATAAAGAACAAGGCCTGGTCAGTCGATCTCAATAGCAACCCTCGCAAAGCTAATTAAAGTCTTGTTTTACAGAACGAGCTGCTACCGTCAATATCGAATCTGCAGAGGTCGTGCTTGATGACCTTGAACAACCTGCTAGAGTCTGATTCGGACCAATGGAGGTCAATTGTGCCAGACAGACGACATTCTATGCCCAATTCAGCCGGAAGTTCCAGTTTTCAGCAACCCGAAGCATCTTCCTCATCATCCGCACTTCAGACACTCCTTTCCAACCTTCGAACACGGCTCCCCGACGACAACATGATCGAAATACGTTCGTCAGAGACGGACACCGATCTGCTGTTCGAGCTCAGGGAACGGATAGGCCAGCTGTCACCCACCTTATCTCCTCGAGACGCGGCTTTAGCCAAATCTCTTGTCACACTGCTTTCCTATTTCGACCGATTGTCAACTATCCAGACAAGCACTACGCCCCAGCCTTCCGGTACCCCAAGTCGATATGTGAACGCTCCGCCACCGATTGACGTGTTCGACGCGCTCACCCGACATCTAAACGACGTCCAACTCGACCGACTTGCGTCCCAAACCCCTTCAGAGGTCGAGTCGACTATCCTGTGGACCCAGATCGACCGAGAGCTGGAGAACGTGGTCACCATGTGCAAGGAGCGTACGGAGGGCCTGCCTCGGTTCTACCAGGAAAACCTTCCACCGCAGTACGACTTTGATGAACTGTATGATGTGGAGGCGCTCCCCGAATACGATGGCACAGGTCGACTATCTCTTGATGAACACAAGTCATCTACTAAGGCAGCAGAAGATGCGCTCAGTCGAGCCAGTACTCGCATCAACGACGAAAAGATGCGCCTTGACCTGGAGGGTGTGGCTATGGCTATCGACAGACTTTATCTCGTTGCCCCACAGCTACACAACCAACGCGTGGAACTGAAAACCTCGAAGATGGAGCGGCTGGCAGAGCTTGAGAAAGCCAGGAAGGCAGCGACGGCACCGAGGTCGAAGAAGGGGAAGGAGAAGGATGTTCGGGAGCTGGAGAGCATCCTGGAGATGCTCGGCAAGGCCTCGGAGCGGACACTGAAGGATCAAGCGGTCGTTTTGGACGGTGGGATGCAAAGTAGACTTGAGAGGGCCAAGGAGCGAGATCTTGCGAAAGTGCGTTACGAATCCTCCAGGTCGTTTATTTTCATTAACGAATCCTTCTAGCGAGACGCCTTTGTTGAGGGCCTCCTGAAGCATTCAGACGCTGGTCGCATGCATGCACAGGATGCTGTTTTACAGCCTAAAGTCAAAGACCCACAAGCTATGCTCACACTACCGGAATTCATTCGAGAAGCGATACCTCCAGACTCAGATCTCCTTAAGGACCCTTCAATCATGCTCAGCCTACCGGAATTCGTCGCTCAAGTGCCACCTCCCGAACCACCACCCGAAGAGTCAAAGAAAAGTCGACACCGCAGCCTCTCAGCCCCACCTCGATCGTGGCTTCGGCACTCGAAATCTGGTCTCAGCCTCAGCATATCATCGTCAAAAAGCGGCTCCGCTTCGAAACAGAAGAACAAGGACTGCAGTGAGTGACCTTGTTTCCGTTAATCATTCCGCCTGTCTGCTAATACGGTATAGCCTTTGATGTTGTCTACGTCGCGGAAAACCACGAAAACCTTCATCACGTTCTTGTCTTCTTCACTGTCACCAAACAGATGCCCGGAGTCGAGCTAACTGCGGAAGTGTTACCACCTTTCCCTGAACATCACTCGGAAGGGGGTGATCATTTGATCATCCGAAGTGGCCTGCATGCATCATTGCCGCTGATGCTCCCTGCACGGACGACACCCGGGAAGAAGGAAGTACGCGCTCAGAGCGGACATTTCGAGATCAAGCTGCCGACTATCCGACCGTCGTCCTCGACGACCGATGACCCGGACGACTCCAGTTCACCGCTTCTAGATGCCACCCAACTATCCACACTCAACCCTACATCTTTCCTCTGCGCTTCGTGCTCCCTCCCCCTCATCTATTCCAACAAGGTCAAGTCGTATCGCGATCTACCGTCGGAACATTGGGAAGAACTGGTCGAAGCGTGGATGTGCCATGCGGACCAGAAGCTGCATGATCAGGTTATCAAGCATGGAAAGGCGGGATTCTGGCCTCAGCCTGACCAAGCATTCGTCGGTGGGAGCTACATCCTGTTCGAAGCCGCCGTGATGGCGCAGCAGAACATGCTCGCCCCTCAGAACTCTACGGTGAGTGCCTATTTCATTCATCTTTTTGTTCGTTCGGTTTTCGTGTCGTGGCTTTTCTCTTCTTTGCCTGCTGGCTGGACGATCAAGAAGACCGGCGTTGGATACCCACCAACGGCTGGTAGTCGGTGCGCGTCCTGAGGCTCAGGTAGTGGGGGAACCTCGAACCCTTCGAAGCCCCTGCTGGTTTTGTTGGGGGCGAACCCTTCACGCCCGGGTGGAAGGCGCGTATCCGGCCCAGCTTCATCGGTTGATACAAAACGTCCTATATCGAAGTCCCACTAAAACAACCCTCATCTGTCCAAGTTCATTGTGATGGGGGCTACACATGTGGGCATATCCATCTATCCATGCATTCCATCTTTCACTGTCCCTTTATTTCGATTTTAATCAGCCCCTTTTCGTATTTGTTTTTCGTGATGGGTGTTGGTGGCAACGGAATGGTTGATCTTGATACTGATCCTGACGTTTCTTCTCCTCCTTCCTTGCTTACCGCTTCCCGCGGATATAGATCCACGAGAACTGGAAAATGTGCCGATGTCTGTGCGGAGCTGTCATTGGGCGGTCGCAGGATCGGCAGGTCGGGGGTGATCAGCCCCAAGCCGGCTCGACGACGTGTTTCCGGATTTTGAAGTATGCCATCAGGCCTGTCACTTCGAACCTGAATGAGTGAGTCTTCTTTCTCTCATGTTTTCCCTTGGTGCTTGTGTGATGCTTACATGGTTGTTCCTAGTAACAACTTGCTCAAGATCCCGCTGTCGGCATTCGTAGTGGAGGATATGATGGAGTTTGTCCAGGCTCATGCGTCGTACCGGTTTGTGATACGCGATGAAGAGGAGGAGCGCCCGAGGATTCTGGTGTGGCTGTTCAAACCACGCATGCGATTGGCGTATACGACCCCCAAAGCCCGGGCTCTTCCCAAAACTGCATCTATAACTGCAGCGAAAGTGTTGTACAAGCTCGTCGGACCCGCTGAGGCGACGAAGGATATCAAAAGGTATGGATCTCTCCTTTTGTCCGTCTGTCAACATCGTAGTTGGATCGATGCTGATTGACCTTTTTCAGTATCTTGAATAAGTACCCTGGGTTCCCTCAAGCTGAATACCTCTCGTATCCTATGGCTGTGTGTCAACGTCTTGCTGCGCTATTGAAGGAGAGCAATACGGCTTATCCGGAGGGTTTGCGAACGATGACTGGTTTGGATGTTGGTTGGCTTCATCGACGTTGAATTTCGGCTGGTCTATCCTGGTAAACAGGACTGCCGCACTCCCAGAAGCGACCACTTTTTATCTTTCTTCTAACCGCCACCCATTCTATAACTTTTACCCTTTTATCACTTCTATTCCTAAAGTAGCCTATTTCATACCCCCTATACTTACCAACCTTCGTTTTGGGCTCCTTGTTCGATTTAAACGTTTGTTTGTGATTAGAATTTTAGCTAGTAGTAGTAGTAGTAGCAGTATGTCGTATGCTTTCTAAGTTATGGACTCTTTCCTTGTCGACGTCGTTGTGGATTGTTATCGATTAATTCGTTGGATTTGTATTAAACTCTTGTCCTTTCAGCTCTGAGCGTCGTTGGACTGTATCTCTGAGAGTCTGTGCGATCCTTGCAGGTCGTACTTGTAACGGTAAAGTTCCGCACAGGATCTCACCTCGAGTTGGACGCTGGGAGTTGACGTCGATCCACTGAGATTGCAGCAGTTTGTGGGGGGTTGTGTCGATGGCGGCTGCCTAACGTCAACCTCGTGGAACCAGCAGTATGGGGATGCGGGGTAAATTCGAATTCGGGGGTACACCATTTCAGGAAGTCCGTCCGACGATCTTTCAAGTTCCGATGGATTTGGCTTCAAGTTGCATAGCTCGTTCGACGATCATCCTTCGCGACACAGAAACTATTGTCCAGACGACTAGGATCTGGTCGGATTCACGTACATAGGCCACTCGAGCACATCGCCCGTGGAGAGCCCAAGCGGGGAGAGGCAGGAAGTTCACTGTGAGTCCCATCATATCGGGAATTTCGCACATTACTTTCGCACATTTCCGGCTTTTTCACTGTCCGCAAGTCGGCAAGTCGGCACCGGCGTCAAACGCGTCACCTCGCCTCCTCCTCTCGCTCCTTGCATGCACGTAGCTGCGGTTTTGTCAAGGTAGTCCATCTCAATCTGACTCATATACCCTCTGGGCGACCGAAAATCAAAGAAAATTTAAGTCTGTCCAATTTTTCTCAAGAGAATATATTGTTTGATTCGTCAATTTCCTCTCAACGACATCTCACAATATACGACTGTTACAGAGAACATAACGAGGCTCCGGTGACGGCTGGAATCAGTACGGAGGTTGTCTCAACTAAAGCAGTCGGTATTTTATTGGTACACCTTGGTGGGGATGCGCAATGACAGTGTCCGTGTATGCCGCTTTATTCTCGACTGCACTTTTCCAAAAAGTAGACGTGTCTTTTTGCACTTTTCACTTTTCTACTTTTCTGGCTTGCCGCGGCTTGAGGGAGCTTGTGCAAGTGGGAAAAAGTGATTGGTAAGCTTTCTGATGTGACATGGCCCATTTCGTCATCCCGAGAGTTTGGTTCCTGAGGAGCTTTCCCAGGTGGGACTGTAACAATGTGAGCCATGCTGTCACGTTCAGCCAGCTTTCTCCTTGGCCATGGATCTGCAGGCTGTCTGTTGGTCACCGTCATCTTCAGCAATGACTGAAAGCCTCTTCGGACTCGACGTTGCCTCGCCTCTCATCAAGTCGCCATCTTACTCTCTGGCGTGCTCTTCCACTGGCTTGCGTTCGGCTCGTTGTTCATGACGAGGAGATGGGCTTCTCAATCGAATGGTGGTGAGAACTACATTTCCTTTTCACAGGCAAGCCAATCCTTACTGAATCCGTGAACATGCACCTCCTTCCCGAAGCAGATGGTATCCGCAGGTCTCGAGACCTGGTACAATGCTCTGTGATTTCGCGAATGGGGAATTGCTGCTTCTTCGTCGTGCGACATGTGTAGACTATAAGACCTTCATCGCCGTGACATGATTCTCAGCTTCTTTGGCTCCCTCCTAACTTCACGACTTGCGCTACGAACAGTCATGAAGTTTTCCGCCCTCGTCGCCCTCGCCCTCGGCGGTGCCACCACCTTCGCCGCCCCAATTGGTCTTGAAGCGAGACAAGGCACCTGCAGCGATGTCTACGTCTTTTTCGTGCGAGGGACGACTGAGACTCCTGCACCTCTAGGCGACAGGATTGCTCCGTTTTTCAGGGATGCGCTAGTCAAGCTCGTTCCAGAGAAATCTGTGGAATTCACTGGCGTGCCCTACGCTGCTGGGTTGATTGGATATCTCATCGGGGGTGATCCTGAGGGTGCCAAAACGATGGCGAATATGGTTACGACGACTGTCCGCCAATGTTCGAATGCGAAGATTTTCATGTCTGGGTATAGGTACGAGTTCAAACTACACTTGGTTAAAACTGGTGCTCGATGATTGGTGCTCAATGGTTGTTTCCCGTCTTCCAGCCAAGGCGCCCAGGTGACCCACCTTGCTGCTCGTCAACTTTCAGATGAGGATCTCGACCGCGTCACGGGGGTAGTCACCTTTGGCGACCCGTACAAGGATACTGCCCTCCCCGGAACGCTTGAGCAGAGGCGGAAGACTTTCTGTCGTAATGGGGATTTAATTTGCGAGCGCGTGCATCTTCCGCTTCCTCCTCATTTCGAATATCATAACGTACGTCCTTCATCGTGGCATTGATTATAGGTCCTGTCGGCTAATGGGTACATCTAGGATGCCGAAGAGGCTGCTCGCTGGGTCGCTGACCGCGTTTAGATGCTACTACAGTGGCACTACGTTTACGATGATTTACGACGAACACACGATGCTACCACTATATAGTATGATGGAAAGGCGAAACGATGAAGTAACAAGTTGTTTTTGAAAGAGGGTAGTCTGGAATAGTCGGAAAGTGGTGAGTATAGATGCGTTCTTGGGCTTTAGAGGGAGATGGCGACCAAAAAGGTGGTGAACGCGAGGGTTAAGCTCATCCCCAGACGGAAGCCACTGGAAGGGTCGTCATCATCGTCGGCCGAGGCGCTGGAGGAACTCGGCGAGAGAGATGTTTGTGTGCCGCTGCCCTCTCCACTGGAGATACTGGTCTGGCTCCCTGGCTCAGCTGGGGCGACGCTGGAACGAATGCCCGCAGCTGTAGCCGTCCACTCCGCCGACCTCGCGGGCAAGTCCACATTCCTGCACTGGGGCAGCGCCTTGGTTGAGTTGGGGCTCAACGTCGACAAGACATAGTAACTGCCCGACGGCGGAGAACCAGGCGGGGCACTGAACCCCACAAAATCGCTTTCAAGTTTCCCCTGCTCGTTGTGGAAGATGCAAATGTCGGCATTGTACGTCTCCGTCCTCTCCGCAAGGGAGAAGCACACGCAGACGGGTACGGCGTTGAGCCCGCCGATGACGTTACCCTCGAGCTTGACGCCGGAGCGGTCGTAGATGACGACGGTCTCGGGTGCGTCTTTGAAGACGGACATGGCGGTGATGCAGCGTGCGCCGACGTCCCATTCGAATTCGGTGTAGGTGTTGTCGCCGAGGGTGCCACAGAGTGGCTCATAGCCGATTGTTTCGTCCGTGACTAGCCCGTTCTGGGGAATATCCAGGCCTTGGGCGTTGGCTGCGGGAAGGAGAGATTGAACGAAAAGAGTGGAAAAGACAAAGAATGATTTAGAGAGGTAGCTCATCTCGATGGATGTGAGTGCAACAGAAGGTGATGTGTTTCTGAGAAAACTGGATGTTAGCATATAAATACGAGTCTTTTAACAGCATCGGAGGAAGGGAGAACTTATCTTCACACCCATGGCATCTGGGCGCTTAATTCCTAGTCCTCGACCTGAGAAATATCGGGATTTCTGAAACATCAAATAGATAGAGATAAACATCACTGACTACCATATGTCAGAAACAACAGTGGTCGAGGCGCTTTACAGCAGCAAAAGTGATTAAACTGTGGGAGTGAAGCGGGACGCAGACGACCAAAAATCGTGAATGGGACGTTGGTGCGCGGTGCATCACAGCGATGTCCGTCTACAAAGACGCGCCTGATACCATGGTTATCTACGACCGCGCGGGGGTACGGCTGCAGGGAAATGTGGTTGGCAGTGGGACGGCTGCTTGTGTCTGTTTTAGTTTGGCTGATTTGGGTGGGGAGAGGAGGGCTGATATTTGTGTTTATTTTAACGAGCGTGGGTTGGTGCAGGAGGAGTATCGGGGTTTCTCTGGTGGTGGGTCGGGGCCGGGACCGCCGTCGGGAAGTTATCTCATGGCGACTGTGAGCCCGAATTCGGCGAAGGCGTTGCCGCAGTGCAGGGATGTGGATCTACCTGCGAGATCGGCGGAGTGGGCGGCTACGGCGTTGGGTGTTCGTGGTAGTCCTATCGCAGCGGCGAGTCAGACTACCCCTCGAACGAGCACAGAAAGGATTTCAGGCCTCGTATCATCTCCTACACCTTCATCGTCCCCGGTATCGACGTCTCCTGCCTCGTCGCATAGTTCGGATATTAGCGGAGGTGAGGATCCCAATCAATCATGTATATCAACAAGATGACCTAACAATGAGCGCTCCCTTATCACCCAGGAATCCAGACTTCATTATCAGCATCCGTCGATTCCGGTGGTACAACCCACACTCACACATACTTCCTCCCCACCACCGTCGTTATAAAAAGCGCTACAGACTCGGAGAAAGAAGGGATCTCGCTAAGTGACAAGATCGCGTTGGGCGTTGGATTGGGATTGGGGATTCCCACTCTCGTTATCGCCGTTTTGGGTGTTGTGTCTAAGTGTAGGCGGAAGCGGCCGGCTAGTAGTGGGTCGGATGGACAGGATGATTCGTCGATAGAGATTGGGTTGAGGGAGTCGCCTAGGAGGAGTTGGAGGAGGGAGTCTGAGTCTGCTTCGAGCGAGTCCCCGGGGAATTGGGAGGTCATGCAATCCCGGCAGCAGCAGTATGGACAGGATTCAGCACATGGGGAGCTTATGGATCTTCGATAACAACCTTCGATGTACACTTGGCTCGGAAACCTTTGGAGGTTTGCTTTCGTCCAAGTTTGTGCACGTATTCGGGCGCTTATCGTAAACTTAGGATACTTCAATCACGAAAGAGAGTGGAGATAGCTACCACTGTGTACTTGAAGGATCTAACGCTGTGAAGAATGGATTGCGGCTTCGAAGAAATGCGATGTTGCTGAAAAGGTATTCCAACCTGGGAATTAGATAACGGCAGAGCTTAACAGTCGATCTGAATCATTGTTGGGGGTCGCACGAGCGCTATTCCCACGCCTGTCCGAGTCCAAGCGCCCATCGAGCGCTCGTGCCGTTTTCGGCAGTCAGATGGCTTCTAGGTGGGGAGAAAGGAAGTTGTCCTGCCTAGCACTCAGCGCATGCCTCCCTAGTATAAGACCTCAATCGGTTTCTCGACCCCCATTATACATAAGTAACTGTGTGACCATATTTGACACCGCGTCGCTTTGTCAGGTTTCCTTCCCTTACTCGATCGCGCGGGATGTTTGCCTCCCCACCTCTTCCCTCATCACTACATCCTCGTCGTTCACCTTCCGCTCCTTATTCTAACATGCTACGCGATTTAATGTACACCGCCCTTTGTGCACTTTTTGTGATTACTCTTACGACACGACGCGTTGCAGCCTGCGAGTCAGACTGCATGGACGCCGTCACCAGGGTGTTCAATGGAAACTACACAATCCCCGTTCATTTCACTTTCTACGATCTCGTACGCTCCCATCTTCATCTCGCCTAGCACTAAAAATACTAAACCCCCAGTCTCCCCCAAAAGGCCGACCAGATCGACACCCAATTCTTCTCCGGCAACTCGCCCGTACCACCAACCGAGTACCTCCAGCCCCTTCTTTCCGCCTACGACAACCAAAAACAAACCTGGCTCCGCAAGGCGATCTTCCCATCCTTCTTCCACGGTAAATGCCAGGATCCAGTTACAGGTGTCAACCCACCTGGGTGCCCGAACCCCGATTGTCCTGTCGTTTGTGGGACGCCTGGTTCGATGGTGCACTACTACTCGAGGCTTCGGTATATCGCGTTTAATGCGACTTGGCATTTGTTGCATGAGCTTACTAGGACAGATTCGGCGGTTTTTGAGCAGGTGAGGAGGAATGTGGAGGGTGCGTTGGAAGTCGTGGCTACTGGCGCTGCGGGTGGGAGGGTTAGGAGGGGTGAGAGGCGGAGGCGGGGTCCGGCGAGGTTGGAGGCGTTGAATAGTCTGGTGGGATTGAATGATGTGCCGGCGTTGGATTCGATTCATTCGAATGGGCTTGGTCTCGTCAAGCCGCAGAAGGGTGGGGAGATGGCGCTTCTGAACGGTCTTAATCTGCGAGACGAGCTACCCGACAATCTCCCCAAATCAACTATTACTCTGGTGTCAGGCCTTCCTAGGCGGTTATTCGTCGACCGGGGACTGGAAAAGCGGGATCAACATACGAGGGATACGCTGGCGCGTATCTTTAGGAGGATTAGGTTCTCTTTGGAGCAGATTTGTGGTGGGACGGGGAAGGGGAAGACGAATGGACTGCCGTATTGTAGTTGGGAACAGCAGATGAAGGAGTATATTTTGACGTTCCCTTGAAGTTTTTACGAGTTTAGTACTAGGGCTGGCCCTGGGTGTAGGTTTGTTTGATTTGTCCTGGAGACTGTAGGAGTAGAACATTGAACTATCCGTATTAGTTGACATCCGAATAAATTTGTGGAATAACGTGTTCTTGACAGATTGGACGATGGGAGGCGTTCATTCTCGTCATGGCTGTACATGTACGCGGCATCCTGGGCGCCTATCCTGCTGGCTAACTTTAGCGCGGGACGGGGTATCACGATGCCATCCACAGTACATGGTGCGGACCGGCTTCATGTAGATAGGTAATCTTTGGCTACAAAGATCTCTCGGGCCAAGGCCCTTACATACAAAGATCCACACGTAACATTGTCGATTTGGACACCTTCCCCGAAAGTTTGACTGACAGGATCGAATGAAATCATTACACCCTTGGATAACTACCGGGCCGCATATTTTCTCGAAATTACTGCCAACTACCATTATCCCCCCAGTCTCTTTCTTCTCCCAACCGCAATTCTGGCCTGTGTGCCACCCCCGCCGCCGCCGGCGCGAGCAAGATTCGAACTCGCGACTCCCCAGCCCATCCCACCGGCATCAAGATCACATGCCGCCGCTAGCACAGCCACACCTACCGATCTCTCCCCCATCCACGATGATCACGATCGCGAATAAGCTTAGCCCCTCCCGTTTGGTTTCTCGTCTTTATTGTTCTCTCGTTTCTCGTCTCAGAGTCTGGTTTACCCTCCGCCCTCTTTATAAGTGTGACACCTTTTTGTGTGGTGGGGCCGTTTGTTGCTTTGACTGCTGTTTCATTACCCTGTCGATTCTTTGAACGGCGACCACGACCTCGACCTCGCGGCTAATCGACCAAGCAAGGACAGGGAAGAACGACGACGACGACGCCCTGTGAAGTGAACTGAGAGGACAACCACAGGATAGACGGCTGAATACGAGACGAGAGGATCACGATGTTCGACGACAAGTCTGATGCTGGGAGTGAGCCCAAGCTCTTCTCTGAGCGACCGGAGTGGGCGGACGTTGTACCCCTGGAGCAGTACGAGAATATGAACCCTATTGCGCCTATTGTGTATACGCCTGAATGTGAGTTCTTCTCTTGTGTTTAGTTGGATTGAGCGGTTTGTGATACAAAGGATTGCAGATAAAGACGCGACGGACTACTTTCGCGCGATAGCGAAGAGCGGGGAGAAGAGTCCTCGTGTGCTTGAGCTCACCGAGGCGATCATCCGTATGAACCCAGGGCACTACTCTGCATGGTGCGTCTCCCCTTCTCCACGACTCAATCTCATTCAGTTTGATTGACAATGACCGGCGCACAGGCAATACAGATACGACACCCTCCTAGCGATCAAAGCCCCGCTCGACGCCGAAGTAACCCTAATGAACGAACTCGCAGTCAAATACCTCAAATCCTACCAAGTCTGGCACCACCGCCGACTGCTCCTGACGCACACCCGCACGCCCACAGCCGAGCTGGCGTTCATCACGCGCAGTCTCGCCGAGGACGCCAAAAACTACCATACCTGGTCCTACCGGCAGTGGCTTTTAGCCTATTTTAGTGAAGCTGAGGATTTTAAGAAGGGGGAGAGGAAGGAGGAGGTGGAGGAGATGTGGATTCGGGAGATGGATTTTGTGGAGGAGATGTTGGGACGTGATGTGAGGAATAATTCGGCGTGGCATCATCGGTTTTTTGTGGTTTTTGAGAGTGGGAGGCTAAGGGGTGGGGAGGAGAGGGAGAGGGTTGTGAAGAGGGAGTTGATGTGAGTTGTGATTGATTCTCTTCTTCCTCTTCCTCCTGTCTTCATCGTTTTGGGGGTCGGTGATTGATTGACTGACTGACTGACTGCTTCCTCGGGTAGTTTCACGAAACAAAGTATCTCCCTCGCACCTAACAACGCGTCCGCATGGAACTACCTCCGTGGTATCCTCGAGCACTCCAACATCCCCTTCTCGACGCTCATCGAGTTTGTCAAGCCGTACACTGAGCCTGCGAACCCATCCACGCCTACCACCGCCGCGGATGTGGTGGATTTGGATAATCCGAGGCCTGGGGAAGGTGCGGATCTTCCTTGCGTGGCTGCTGTGGAGTTTTTGGCGGATGCGTATGAGAGGAGGGGGGATAAGGAGAGTGTTTTCGAAGCGGTGGGGTTGTGGAAGAGGTTGGGTGCGGAGTTGGATACCGTTAGGAAGAAGTGAGTGGTTCTCTTTTGGTAGTGCTTGGTTTTTGAATTGTTGGTACTGATTGAGGATTTTGTGAAGGTATTGGGAGTATAGGATTCGGGAGGCGTTGGATTGTGTCAAGGCTTGAGGATTATGAGCGTTCAATTTTTGGTTTCGCGAAAGGATGGAAAGGCAAAGGATGATGATAATGATTTTTTGTTTGTATTTTACGGTATTGAGGATACGACGCTGACTTGGTTTTCTTTTCTCTAATCTATCTCATGCCCGTGTTCCACAAATTCAGGTGTGCCAGATGCTTCATCGACCACAGTCGCCCCTTTCGATCATCTTGATCCGTTTTTTCATGACGTGCTAGGGCTCGTAACTTGACTCACTCCTTTCGATGGGTATAAGTAGTACATACTACATACCCCCTTTTCGATTGGTCTCAGCGTGTTCGCGGTTCTGCTGCCATGATTCTCCTACGGAAGGTTTGGGTCCACTGTGAACGTTGGTCAACCCCGCTAGACGGTCTGTTCGTCGAAGAGTCGGAGTCGGGAGTCGAAGAGATCGCGTAGTGCGTGTGTTTATCGTGAGGTGGTGGTGGTGGTTCTGAGATTTGGGGAGTGTGAGTGTGGTACTTAACTGGTTCCCGGGCCCGGGGTCGTGGCGCTGCGATACTTAGTGCTAGTGCTAGTGGTGTACCATTTTATGTCCGCACGGCGCAGACTCGAGGTTATGCTTGGTTGGTGTTGCGTTTGGGTTGGGTCGGTGTCGTGGTTGGTGAGTTGGTTAGAATAGAAGATGGAAGATGATTCAGAGAGATTGGGGTTGTTCGATTGGGGTTGGGAGAATGGGGTTGATTCTTTGAGCTCGCTTGGAGGTTGGATGGGGAGGGGGATGTTTCTATTGGAAGGATGGGACTGTTGATAGAAGGAAGGTGAGGGACTGTTGATGGAAGGAAGGTGAGGCAAAGTCCGCAATGAACTCAGGTTGCCGCTTGGTTGCCGCACGGAGAACCCTGGCTGATTTCATATTCATGTTCTAACATCGTCCCTTCTGTGGTCCCATAAATATGATGTTGGAAGCCTCCATCCTGTTTCCGGGAGATGGAAAATTGGTCCCCTGGAGGGTCGGGTGGAATCTATATGTAATGTAGCGTTAAAGAACTTAAGTCTGTAAAATTTCTGAAGAACTAGTCTCGTCAACTTATGGAGGACTCGTTTTGTAAAGCTTATGGTGGAGTAACTCTCGTAAAGCTCGAGAAGAAGGTCGGATTGAGCTCGATGTGGTCAAGATCAAGGCCTCGTCGCCTGATTGGGCGAAAGGAGCTATCGAGGGTCGGTGTTTCTCCATGGAAGGAAAGGAAAGGAAGTTTTTTTCATTGACATTTGGGTTTGTGGTGCGTGCATACGTCAGGGCTGTCAGGCTTGAGTGGGCCGGTATGTTGCAGGGCGTAGTCCTTGCTGAGAGGGTGTGTGTATCGACGATGTCGATGGGCAATGAACGTGATGGCAGACGGCCGGCATCCTCAAGGCCATTCATTCTCAAAGAGGCATCTTCAACCTCGAGGCAAGGGGGAACGAGATAGGCGAGTCACTGAATTCGGGAGGCAAGGCCCGGGGACGGCGTTTTGGAGGTGCTTATCGGCGTTTGTTTGATAGGTGATTGGACGTAAATTGGCGTCGACGGTCAATTTTGTGAAGGGGGCTTGAATAGGCAGGACATGGGTGATTTGCGATGGAAATAGGCCACACTCTCTCTCTTCACGAATGTGATGAGGGCGGTAATCTAACTTTTCGGGTACCGGCGCTAAGATAAGGATTCAGAAAGGGTGGAGGGGGAGACACGTTCATCGACAGTTTTGTTGACGATATTCATGGATATTCTTCTATGTTACTTCTCGGGAGACTAGAATGTGTTTTTCGAACGTTGTAGGTTGTTCGCCGTAATATCGGAGAGGGGAGGAATGTGACGGACAGACGTCGGAATGCGTGGGAAGTGATGTGGGTGAAGCATCCTGGTTTCCAAATCTGGACAACCATGACGATTATTGGTGCATCGCGATAGCTGATTACTTTTTCTTGATCTACTACAAATATCCATCCAGTCCACTCTTCAGCCCAACCCATCCACTACATCCCAGAACACAATGACTGTCATGGACTCGTTCTCGGAGCCATACACCCGCGAAGGCGACGACATCTCCCTCGAACAGGTCCACGAGAACATCAAGCGTCTCGAGGAGGAGCATAGGAAGAACGGTGTCCCCCTCTCGGGGCGTATCATCCACGTCGTCCATTACCTCCCCGTCACTGCGACCCTCAACACCGCGCAGCCCAGGTCAGGCGCACCCCCGACGCCCCCGCTCGAGGAAAACTCCACCGCCGCCAGCAGCTCCCCCGACGCCGCACCCGCCCAGCAACAACAGCCCGCGACGCCCTCGTCCAAGCCGGTATGGAGTGTCGGACCCCGCTACGGCCACGCTGCGATGGTCTCGGGGATCATGTCGCTCTCCGCGACGCACGAGCAGCTCATTGTGGGCTGGACGGGCGACATTCTGACCCCTGGCGCCAACGCCAACGCGAGCAACACGAATACCTCGGCGGACAAGGTTCCCTCTGCGAATGTGTCGCTGGAGGAGCGTGCGGCGCTGGAGGAGGCCCTGAAGGAGTATGCGGGCAAGGATGGGGATACGGACCACCATTCGAATACGACCTATGTCCCTGTCTGGCTCGATAACAAGGTTGCCCATGGGCATTATGATGGGTATTGTAAAACGAGTAAGGGGTTTGCTTTGGTTGTTTTTTTGAAGATTAGGCTGATGGGTTTTTTGGCTTTGTGTAGCGCTGTGGCCGTTGTTCCATTACCTGCTTTGGCAGGACGTGGCGACCGAGTACGCCTCTGCCGACTCGCATTACCCTTACTACGAAGCTGCCAATGCCGCTTTTGCGCAGCGCATTGCGGAGGTGTACCAGCCTGGTGACTTGATTTGGGTGCATGATTACCATTTGCTGCTGCTTCCAAAGTAAGTGTTGGATTGGCCTCCTGGAGGGTGTATGGTTTGCTGACGATACCCCCCGACCAGACTCATTCGTGAATCTATCCCTGACGTCGTTCTGGGCCTCTTCATGCACACACCCTTCCCGAGTAGCGAGGTCTTTAGATGCCTTCCTCGTGAGTACATGCATCCGTTGTTTTTTTGTTGTCTACCCTGCACTTTGGCGTGCTTGTACTTCTGACAGCCCGCCGAGGTTCTTGCGACGAGGAATCGCCGTGTCTAGTTCTCGTTATTATGCGTGTCGATTCGCGGAGGGATGTATGTAGTGTCGAGATGTCTTCCCGTTGTCTCCCGGGGGTGTTCGAGTCATCGCATGGCTTCGCTCATTAGCACATGGGGGTCTGGACCACCAGACGATCCTCGGTCTTCGAGGTTCCCTTCGTCTGTTCCGTCCTCAACATCATCGACATCATCATCCCCCTTCCGCTTATTCGTTGCCCGCCTGCCATTACCATTCATCCTCACCCCTATTCCTTGGAAGATTTTATGATTTCATTCCCGACAATGAACTGACCTTATGACGTCACAGGTCGAAAGGAAATCCTCGACGGCATGCTTGGCGCCAACCTCGTCTGCTTCCAGGTACGCATGCCCTCTCCTTTCTTCGAGTTCCTTTTTTGCTGACTCTGGCGATGGTTCTATTTTTAGACCTACTCGTATTCTAGGCATTTCATTTCGACGTGTATCCGTGTTTGTGGATATGAGTCGAATTCGAGGGGGATTGATGTGGATGGGCATACGACTGCTGTTATGCATTGTCCTGTTGGTATTGATGCTGAGCGTGTGGCGAGGGATATGTATGTGGTTTATCCTTCTTGTGGAATTTGGATGTTGGACTGATTGTTTTGGGGTTAGCCAACGACCTGGCATTCAGCCTAAACTTGAGGCTTTGCGCAATTTGTATGAAGGCAAGAAGATTATCGTTGGCCGGGACAAGTTGGACGTCGTGAAGGGTGTTGTTCAAAAGGTTTGTCTACGTCTTACCTTCATACATCCCCAGTAGATCGCTGATCCATCCTCCCATTTGATAGCTCCGTGCGTTCGAGAAGCTGCTCCAAGATTACCCTGAATGGATCGGCAACGTTGTGATGATCCAAGTGACGAGCCCTGCGTTGACCGATTCGCCCAAACTTGAGCGTCTCGTCAGCGAGATCGTCGCTCATATCAACGGTGAATACGGAAGCTTGGACTTTGTGCCTGTCCATCACTAGTGCGTATCCTCCCTCTCTCCCACACCCACCGCCAAAGCTAACTCGTTGCCCGCGATGATGTAGCCACCAAACCCTCAAAAAGGACGAATTCTACGCCCTGCTGAGCGTCGCTGATCTCGCGGTGATCACTCCCCTCCGAGATGGGATGAACACGACGAGTATGGAGTTTGTGATTGCGCAGAATAATACGAATAAGAGCCCGAGTGTTCTTAGTGAGTTTATGGGTATTAGTAAGACGATGGAGGATGCGTTGTTGGTTAATCCTTGGAATCTTGGGGTGAGTGGGTCGTTCTTTTTATCGATTGTGGAGGAAGAGGTCGTTCTTCCTACATCCTACGGGGTGTTTTATTGTGGAGGAGACGCCGTTCTTTGATGCATCCATCCCTGTATGGGAGCATCATTGCTTTTGGGCCTTGCAGTCCGATTCATCTCTCCTTTCTTCGACCTATCCCTTTATCATGAATTTCATCTCACCCTTTCTTGTTGTAGGACGTTGCCGCCGCTATCAACCAAGGCCTCTTGATGTCCGACGAAGAAAAGGCCCGCCGCCACGAAAAGCTCTACAAAGTCGTCACGACGCACACTTCTCACAGCTGGGCTGCTGTTTTGGCCAAGATGTTGCTCGAGCAGATGGGTATGCAGGGATTGGCGAGGCAGACGCCTTATATTCCCAAGGACCAGTTGGAGAGTTTGTATGCCAAGGCGGAGAAGAGGTTGTTCTTGTTTGATTACGACGTGCGTTTACCCTCTCTCCTTCTCTATCCATTCGGACTACGGTAACTGACCTTTATACGATGATGACAGGGCACCCTCTCGCCGATCGTCAAAACGCCCTCCATGGCCGTTCCCTCTGAAGCCGTGCTCGAAGCTCTTGAGCGGCTCTCTGCGGACCCCAAGAATCTGGTGTACATCATTTCTGGCCGTGATGGCGCGTTCCTTGAGCAACACCTTGGACATTTGAAGAATGTTGGGTTTAGTGCTGAGCATGGAGCGTTTGTGAGGGAGAGGGGATCGGCGGAGTGGGTGAACTTTACGGCTAGTTTGGATATGAGTTGGATGAGCGAGGTTGAGGAGATTTTCAAGTATTATACTGAGGTGCGTTTGATTCGGTGTTACTTAGTTCTTTTTGGAGGGTAACTGATTGGTTGTTTTGGGGTTTTTAGAGGACGCAAGGCTCGCACATTGAAGTGAAGAAGAGCTCGATTACGTGGCATTATCGCGGGGCTGATCCTGAGTGGGGGTATGTCCTTTCCTTGTTTTTGTCGTTTGTGGTGAGGGGATGTCATGCTGATTGGACGGTTTTGTAGTCTCTTCCAGTGCCGACAGTGCCAGGATCTCCTTGAGAACAACTTGGCTAACAAGAGGCCGATCGAAGGTGCGTACCCTCCGTTGAGGTGTTGAAGGGTGAAGGCTGATGGGCTTGTTGAATTGTATAGTCCTCGTTGGCAAGAAGAATTTGGAAGTTCGACCGATTGCTGTCAACAAGGGCGAGATTGTGAAGAGGATCTTGTACAAGAACCCCGATGCGGAGTTTATCTTCTGTGCTGGTGACGACAAGGTACGCTTTCCTCGACCTCTGCATCGCGTCTTCCTTCCTAACTCCCCTCCCTCCAGACCGACGAAGACATGTTCCGCGCACTCCAACTCTTCCCTCCCGGTACGACCCAAGTGAAGATGGAAGCGCCTCTTTCTGTGACGTTGATTGAGGGTGGCAACCAACCGCCTGTTGAACTTGCTATTAAGCCTGAGGCGGTGTTTACTACTGCTGTGGGTCATAGTAGTAAGAGGACGCTTGCGGTGTGGCATGTTACGACTCCGCAGGAGGTTGTGGATCATATGTTGGGGTTGGTTAATGGGCCTACGCCTCAGGGCGAGGGGCAGGAGGGGCAGGAGGGAGAGAAGGAGGAGGTGGAGGTTAAAGCGAACCTGTAGGGACTTTTTCTTTTGATGATTCTTTGTTGATAGATTTTTTTGACGAGTTTTTCTTTTTTCATCGTGTTTTTTTATGATGTATTTTGTGTGGCCCTTGGCCTTTCGCCTCTCTCCTCAATCTCTACGCGCATTCTCGCCCTCTCCTCTACGCGCACTCTCGAAACGAAACGAAACGACACGCGATACGTATGGACTTTGGTTGATTTATTCCTCTTTTTTCGATTTATTGCGGTTTTTCTTTTTATGACATGCGAATGCGAATATGACGACGCGGTTTACGACGAACTTCAACGATCCATCGAAAATGTGAACGCACAAATGGATGTGGTGGGATGGCGTTTCGAATTTGGTGGGTGTAGTAGGGCGGGTGGTGGGGAGGTGAAGAGGGGGAATGGAGTGGAGAAGGAGGAAAAGGTGGAGAAGGAGGGGGTTGAGACTGAGGGAAAGGAGAAAGTTGTGGAGAAGGGGAAGGAGAATGGTACGAAGCGGGAGGACAAGCCTCGACGTGGTTTGAGAGGTGTTTTGAGGAGGTTGTTGTGTTTCTGAGGGTTGATTTGCTGACTCTTGGATTGGTTTTGAATGGCGGGTCCTTTCTTTCTTTCTTGATGTTTGGTCGTTCTAGATTTTTCTCTGACCTCTCCTTCATGTATGTATCATGGCGTCCTTCCTTGACTCTCTTTTAACTGCTCCTCCAGGTTTTGGTTGTGTTATTCCATTGCTACCATAGTTCTAGATCTAGGCTTGCACTCCTTTGACGCTAGCCTCATCCATATATCGGACCTACCTAGTACCCGTTTCTTCATGATCGTCCGTAGTGTTTGTCATTTGTCCATAGTTCGTTTGATTTGTGCGTTCTCGCGATTGTATGCCTCATGCTGATTTGTTGTGTATGCACTACCCCACCACGCAGTTCAAGTAGTCCAGATGTAAATGTAGATTTGATTGTTGATATCGATTAGAGCATTTTTTTAATGTTCAATGATGTCCTCCATGGAGATCGTCGGTCTTGGAATTTTGAGCGGCCGGATAGACGGGCGCTGGCGTTTGGTGTTCAGTGTTTAGTGTTGTATTAAGTAGAGGGTTCCTCGGGCTTCTCACAATTGGGCGCTGGTGTCTACTTTGGTCTTTGTGTTTATACTTAGCTTCTGATCAACTGCGGTGTGAGGTGTGCACACGCGGTTCAGTGTATAGATCGAGAATTGGGGGGTACTGAACGGATACAGAGGAGCTCCCATGGCAGATGCTTTCATAGCCGGTTCGGGAAGAAAGTGCTGTTTTCTGGGAGTACCGGGAGTATGTACTCGAACCTCGATGTACGATGTACTCAGGGTTCTGCTCTTGTGGTGTATACAAGTGTGTACATGTATGTTGACGCCAGGATTTCAATTTTCCGGCGGTCTCGGTGAATGGGCGCGAATTTGTGGGCGTGCGCCAAGGCTTAAATTAAGCGCCCATTCGATCGCCTTTGCCGTAACTTGCCGTTGATAAGCCGGATCAATAAAAAGGGAAGGCCGACACCTTTGTCTGAGGTCGGCAAAGGAGGCCGTTTCAGCTCCGAACGACTCCGCTTGATTCAGAGCAAAGGTTGGGTTCCTTTCGTGGGGCTTGATTTGCACCGTGATCATCGCGATCGCTGTTGGACACACACGAAAGATCGGAGTCAGCTTGTCGTCTTCCAGACGTATAGAATGACAGAGATGCCCGTCTTGGGACAGCGCCGGCGAAGAACACGTTGCTTCACTGCCTTTGTCTCTCACTGGTGGGCCCATGCCAGTGCACCGCTGGCGATGTTACCATCACGGTTCTGACATTGGGAATATAAATGTATTGACGGGAACCCAGAGCTGGATCTGCGTAGATCCCCATCTTCCTTCTTTATTTCTATCCACCCACTCGCTGGACGTCGACGACCCACGTTATGGCACCCAACGCGAAGAACAAGAGACAGCGACGCAAGGCGGCAGCTGCGAAGAAGCGCAAGCAAGTTCAAGTTGAAGAAACAGCGCCCAAGAGGCCTGGGCTTTTGGTCACGAAGGAGCTCGATTCTGCTATTGAACAGAGCGAGACCTGGAACGAGAATAGCTTGCTCCTCGACGCCTCCTGTCCCTTTCAACTGAACGCGACCGAGACCTGCGCGGTGGTGACATGGAGCGGTCCCGTGCTGGACGTTTGCTATACCGCCCATAGCAGAGACCATGACTTTGACCTTGAATATGATCAAATTCGATGTCTGCACGGTTATACCGAGTTCACGGAGACAGCCAACGCGCAAGACGTGCAGCGCGTCACTCAGTTGTTTGATAAACCACTGTTCTTCCCTCCCGGCGGCGCTGTCAGCTCCAATTCGATTCGCCAGGGTGGTCTCGGTGATTGTTGGTTCTTGTCGGCGCTGGCGACGGTGTCTACAATGCCTGGCCTAATTGAGAAAGTCTGCGTGGCGGTGAGTAGGCCTTTCTTCCAACATCGTGGTCCAAACGATTTACCACTGGGGGTTGTAGAGGGACGAGGAAGTCGGAGTGTACGGTTTCATCTTCTATGGCGACAATGGCTGGGACAGTGTCATCATCGACGAGTGAGGACGCTTGTCTGTCTAGTTCGGAGACACGGGCTGACGAGAACGCTCTAGTATGCTCTTCACGAATATCCCGAAATACGAGGAGCTTACGCAACAGGCTAAATTGACCTACCACGAGGACAAGAGCCGGTACAACCAGATCGCCCGAAGGGGGTTCAAGGGTGGCGCCCACCTCCTCTATGCCGGCGCTGGCGCGGACGGGGAGACATGGGTACCTCTCATCGAAAAGGCTTATGCGAAGCTTAATGGTAATTTTGCCCATCTCGAAGGAGGGTATACTTGTGAGGGTGTGGAGGACTTGACTGGGTGCGTTGGTCTTTTATCTGTGAGCTCGGCAGAACCACTGACGGGTTTCATTTGGGTTAGTGGTGTATCCACTGTGTTCCTAATCAAGGTGGGCACCTCGACATGTTGCGCCTGGCGTGAACTCGCTGACGATAGTTACCACCACAGGACATTTTGGATATCGACAAGTTCTGGAAGGAGGAGTTGCTAATGGCCAACAAAGATCGTGTCTTGGCCTGTAGCTTCCAAAGGTTGCGCGCACCTGAGGATGATTGGTGGGGTCAAAGCCCAGATGTCGAAGGACTGTATGGCAATCATGCCTACTCTATCATGAGAGCGGTCGAGACTCGCGGAAAGCGTTTCGTTATCGTTCGTAATCCCTGGGGTACGGGCGAATGGAAGGGAGCGTGGTCGGATGGATCGAAGGAGTGGACACCGGAATGGTTGCAGGTTCTCCCCGAACTCGGACATACGTTTGGGGATGATGGCCAGTTTGTCATGGAATGTAAGTCGTGAAGATTTTGGTTGGAAATTGGCGTGATTGACTGACATGGCGTACTTTGAAGACAAGGACTTCCTTGACTCTTTCGCGGACGTTGAAAGAACGTTCCTGTTCGACGATACTTGGATTATGGCTTCTTCGTGGATGTCAGTTCCAGTTCCCACTGAACCTAGGGCTCCTTCATATGGAACACTGTCATGTAAGTTTACCTTTTGCCTGCTCCAAACCCAGTTCTAAATGAAGCATGTCAGACTCTGTCCAAGTTCCGGAGAAGACCAAAGCCATCTTTACCCTCTCTCGTATCAACGAGCGCCCGTTCCGAAGCATCAAGAAGACGGCAGATGTCACCATGGACTTTGCTGTCGTGAAACTGGGAGAGTTGGTACCTCTTCAACGAATCTCGGAGCACGACCCGTTCCAGTCACGAAGCTTGTCTGTCGAAATGGAACTGGAGCCGGGAGTTTACATTGTCTATGTGAGTTATATGCTTTTCTTTCGTTTTTGCTGTTCGTACTTTGGCTGACCATGGATGGTGTAGGTGCGATATGATAGAGAGAAATCGTCGGGAGAGAACACTATGGTTTATGGCGATGTCGATGACGACGATTCCGATGAAGGCAATGACCCAAATGTGGGTTCAATTTTGTTGTCATTTTATCAAAGGAGGTTGAACATGGATTTTGTAGACTCGAACACGAGTCATCTCTAGGATCCTGACGAATAAGATTCGAGCTCAGAGCATCGCGGATAGTAAGTGGCTGTTCTATTACTCGCGTCTAACGGAGAAACTAACCAATGGTCGTACGTTAGATCGGGTGACAAAGTCAGCTTGGTGTCTTTCGTTCTTGTCCTATGATCTTCCTAACCTTTAACTGCAGGTTGAAATCCCAATTCATGCCGAAGACCTTGGAGGATGTTATCCGAGAGGATTATGAAGATTTCCATAACAAGTCCGAGAGTGATTCTGACTCTGATGAAGAGCCATCCACACCTGGGGACGAGGACAGCGAGAAGGAACAGTCTCAGGAGGTGAAGGGAAAGGCGGAAGGAACGGACGAGAAGGCTTTCAATTCCCAGAATGGCACATCCAACGGCCACAGTGAAGCTCCTCCGCTAACGGAAGTGGCAACAGTCGCGAAAGATGCGGGTTCTGGCCTCCAGTGGGACATCCTCCTGAAGTTGCTCATGATCGGCTGTCTCAACCTGCTCGGAATCCTTGGCCTCACCGTCTTCAACGCGCTCGGTCACACCCCTGAGCAGCAGCAAACCCAACCTGAAGTCGACGAAGCAACCACTGGTGAATCACATGGTGAGGAGGTTGCGGTATACCCGAGTTCCAATATGGAACAAGGTGGTGATGATGATAGCGAGGACGAGGATGGAGCCGACGACTGGCGTCACTTGCTGAGGGACGATGGGAAGTCGGTCGTTTTGGGACTCAGGGTCTATACGCAGACGAAGGAGCCTGTGTCGATTGTTGGGCGGGTCAAGAAGGGGGAAGGGAAGGGTGAAGAGACGGATTCGAAGTCGGAGTCGGAGGGGACGCTGGTCAATGGTGATCAGGTCTTTATCGTACCTGCGGTATAAAGGGCACGATGGTTGGCAACAGTTGGTTGATTTGCTTTTTTCTTCATATGGTTGATGGTTGAATCTGGATTCTGGTTTTCCGTGGTATGTTTTGTTGTTGTATTTTATGCGCCTCGAGGAATTTCATAATTTACACTTATTATTAACGTTTACAACCTCAGCCTCGAGTGGTGAGATGGGTATGTTCCAGAACCTAACGTCCAGCCTACTGTCCTACTTTAGATCCTGATACCACGGTAGGTGGCGATCTGGCTGCGGAAACGAGCGATCTGGCCAGGGGTGAACTCCTCCATGCAAGCATCGTTGGAGTAGTCCATGTAGTTGTCTGCGAAAAGGGGAGGACATCAGAACACTTGGTGAGCAGGAGGAGTGCGTGGAGGAGACTCACGGATGGGGTCAGGTCCACCGCCAGCGCAGGTGTCACGGCCGATGGGGCAACCCGATGCAGGGCTAGCCTCGGGAGGGGTGTCGGAGACGGAGTCGCCAGAGCCAGAGCATCCACCCTGGAAGGTGTGGTACAAACCGACCCAGTGGCCGACTTCGTGGGTTGCAGTCTGAAAGGAGGCGTTTAGTATGCGACGAGATAATGATAGCGGTTGGTTGAACGTACGGTTCCCAAGTTGAAGGGGGCAGAAGAACCCCCGGGAACGGAGGAGTAGAGGATCACTGTGAATGGTGTGATTAGCCTCCAAGAAGGTAGACGGTATTGGCGAGAATACGTACCAACACCATCATCGGTGGGGTTGCGAGAGTAGGAGCTGGGGAATGTAGCATATCCCAAAAGACCAGCTCCAGAGCCGGAGGTAAAGCCGACAGAGTAGATGTTGAGGGTGCTGGCGGAACCGACGCGGAGAGCGCGCTTCATGGCGGTCTGCTGGCTGGTGCTGGGACCGGCCCTCTGGAACCAGTCGGCGTTGACGGTCCTGGTGGTGTTGACGAGGGTGAAGGAGAGGCCGGTGCCGGCAAAGTCCCTGTTGAGGACGGCGATTTGCTCGCGGACCTGTGAGTCACTGGGAAGAAAGGGTGACTGTGGTTAGAGGTGCAAAATTGGATGGGCGGAAGGGGGTATGGCTTACGGGATGTTGCCCTGGGAGAGGGAGGAGCCGGAGGAGATGACATGGAAATGGACGGGGATGGTGGCTGCGGCAGTGGAGAAGTCGGAAGTGGAAACCTGGACGCGGTGGTTCCTGAAGTTGGCCTCAGCGGCGGCGATCTCAGCAGGGGAGGGGTTAGTGCCACATGTCCTCCTGTAGAAACAGACGCGTCAGTTCTTCCGTGACTCGGGATAGAAAGAGATGGATGGTACGAACTGGGAAACGACGAGGGTCGCAGCGTAGACGAGTCCAGCGGTGAGAACGGAGAGACGCATTTTAGCTGGTAACCGGGGAGGATGAAGAGCTGGCGAATTGCTTTGCCTCTGATGGTCCCTTTCGTCCTTTTATGCAACGACGGAAGATAACTAAGAGAAGGCTGCCTGGTGCCTATCGTAGGCTGTACCGCGCGGCAAAAGCGCTTGTATTTCTGTCCATATGGCTTTTGTTTCCAGATACAGGCCTGCGCATGGTCGAGCTAACACAATCTGCGTGCGGCGGATTGAGATTGGTGGAGTGGACGGAGGCTGAGGCTTCTTCACGACAACATATCCAGGTGAATTGGGAAGGGTACAATGTGCAAGGCTGCCTGATGGTGTTTGCCAATGAGGTCGCTGCGGGGTCCATTGCTTCTTTATGTGCCAAGGTTCGGGGTCATATGCAGGAGCATGCCGTACATTGATGGATAAAGTCATTGGGTGTCGTCAGATGATAAAGTCGTAATGGGCTCGTCACCGTTTAGAGCAGAGTTGTAATGGTATCTGCATGTGGGGGCGATAGAAAACGATCTAAAAAACATTCAAAACATTCGGATGTCTTGTTTGACAGTTGGTCGAAGTTCACTGAAAGTTAGATCATATGAAGGTGGCGAACATTGGATCGCATGGTTCAGTGGTTGAGAAGCACAGATAAGATATGGCGTTTCAAATCTTTCCCCAGACGCGGTGAACACATGGCGTCGTCTGCAGTCCTTGTCCGATATGAGTACGGCGACGTTGCCATAACGTTAGCGTCAAGGGTCGCTCGGCCGACAGACTCAAAGGCATGCTGTCACCCGATGCATCCCTCAAAACAGCCACTTACCGCCTAGACAGGGTATGCGGGAGACATGGTTCGACGCTGCTGTACTTCTGTTGAAGATAAAGGAAGGTGTCAAACTCAATCCCCCTTATCAATTGCACGAAGCGAAATTGGAACCAGATTTTCGGATATCAGCAGGCCTTCCGCTGCACGGCTGCTACTGTGACTACGCACCATTCGTTCCCATCGCCTACGTGAAGATGGAGCACGACATAGAGAACTGAACACTCGTTATGGAAATTACACATGTGTATGCGGATAAGATTCGGATATCAACTGCAACCGTTGGTTTGTTCGCGTGGGACATGGTTCTTCCGTCCCTGGCACTTCGGACGGCCAGAAAGTATTGCAGTTCAAGAATCAGCATACATATAACAGCGGCGGAGAAGATGGACACAGCTCTCAGATCGTCCCAGTCCGAACACAACCCTTGGAATAGGGTGACTGTGACACGCAGGCCGTTCTGAGAGCGATCTCTCTCCCGTTCACAATCCATTTAATTACAACTTAATTCAGGTTCTATTGGACTGGATGCACCTTCCAAGGCAAGATAACCCCTGGCTTGGTGATTCTAACGGTCATGGGAGGAAAGCTGACCACCAAGCTCATTGGGCGCTTGTTGGGCGTTTCGATCATTAATTGGGACAAAGTGCCCAAAGCGTGGGATCTTTCACGTGTAGTGGGCGCCTATCGATGGGACTGTCATGGGATGCACTGCAGTATGCCTCGAGGCCTTCGAGAATTTGCACAGCATCAGTTGACATCCACATAAGATGCAGTCGGCGCTCGCCTACCTTCTTCGACCTCCCCTCTCCACTTGACCGAGCTGGTGAGAGAAAGCCTTGTACAGATTCGAGGATGCACACCGGCAAGACGTCGAAGGTGCATGATCTTCAGTTATAAATCGCAGAACTCTGGGCCATTAACGAAGAATATACACAGCTAGTCGCAGATCCAGGTGGCTCTCGGAAATCCAGGGTCCAAATATCCCCCATCTTCCAGCATTCCAGTGACTTCTCAATCAATGGCGGCAGGTTTAACACGAGTATATACGAAAAGAATATGATGGGATTAGGAGATTGGAATAAATGTCGTGAAAAAGAGTGGGATCACCTTCGAAAGAGTGGGATGGTGGTGGAGGGGTGGCCTCTCTCCATTTTCAGCATCTTCAACGTCATATTATCTGGAAGAAGGCGCGCAACATAATATTCCCTTCCCCAACCTTTTACATAACTACCCAACCCAACCTTAAACCCAACCCTAAACCCAACCCTAAACCCAACTCTAACCACCAACCCTCACCCTAACAGCTGCGCTACGCGCAGATAACTAATCCTGACTCTAACGGCCGCCCTTCAACGGGCGGCACGGAGACTGGGCGGGATTGGCGTCACAACACGACGAAAAGAGTGGGATGACGGCTGGGATCCCACTCTTATTCCCCCATCCCACTCTTTTTGGGGCAATCACACTCTTTTCAACGCAATATCATTTTGAATCTCCAATCCCATCCTATTCTTTTCGTCATCTCCCGTTTAACACCGCAGAGAGCATAACCAACGTCACCATCCAAGCGCAGAACGGGCCGTTCGCTGATGGGGCAGATGGTGAGTTCCAGATATGGTGTTCCACCACGATGGGCTGACTTTGGGATAGATAAAGTCATCGAATTCGCCAGATGGTTAACCGACATTAACGCCAGGGCTCGGCAAAAGGAGGCGTACAGTGGAAGAGTAGACAACACTGGCCTCTGGCTCCTTCAATTGCACAAGTTCAGGAAATGGGAAGAAAGCAATGGCGGTGTTCTGTGGGGCAAAGGTATTCGTAAGTGTTAAACGCCGACTGTATTGCTGTTCACTGGGTTGATGGATTGGCAGCTGGGGCAGGAAAGACTACGTTGCTGTAGGTGTCTGAGTCGCTTTCGTACGCTCATGCATTAAGCTGCGAATAGGTCCCTGGTAAACCATTTTCTGAGAGAAGAGCACCCCGGAGTTCCCGTCTTGACAGTCTATTGCAGGTCAATCGACCAATTTACCCTCCGCGATATCGTAGCTTCCTTGCTTGAACAGTTGCTTATCGGGCACACCGAAGTCGTCTTTCCTATAATCGTCGAGCTTTACGAGGAACACAGGAAGCATAGAACCGAACCATCGGAAGCCGAGCTTACACAATGCCTTCAGCGAGCGTTAGCCCACTTCCCTCGAGCCTTCGTCGCCTTGGATGCCTTGGACGAGCTCCCTGAGCCCACACAGACGTCAGTCATCAAGGTCTTGCTACCTTGCTTGGGATGCAACGTCTTCGTTACTTCAAGGCCCCTTGCTCATATGGAGGCTATGGCTCACCAGAAAACTGTCTTTGTCGACATTCGCGCTAACTACGAAGACGTTCGAACGTTTATTTGTCACAGCGTGGAACATGATTCGCGGCTGGGCAAAGTGCTCGAGAACAGGAAAGACGTCTTCGAAGAGCTTGTCACTGCCGTACAGCTTTCATCAGATGGGATGTAAGTCTATTCCCCCTATTCCATAATTGATTCACTTACCGTTTCATCAGGTTCCTGCTTGCGGCCTTGTACATGGGGAAGGGCCACTTGGGAGGGACGAAAAAGGTCTCAAGTCTTAAGCAGAAGCTACAATGCCTTCCTTCAGACCTCGACAATACGTACCGCGGTATATGGAGGCAAATCTGCGGCCAGAAAGCAGAAGATGTGGCCGATGCGAAGCGAATTCTCTCCTGGGTTATGTACGCCAAGGAGCCCATGACTGTTGCGATGCTGCAACATGCACTCGCCGTTGACGAAGAGGGACGATTCGACCCGGACGATGTACTGGGAGAAGAGTCGTTAATTGATGTCTGCTGTAACCTTGTCACAGCTGATAAAGCGTCGAAGACTGTTCAATTGATTCGTGAGTTACTCCCATCGCGCCTTTCAGAGCGTTTTCGGCTAATTGTAGCGTTGCGCAGACCATACGGCCAGGGAGTTCCTCGAGAAATTGATTCCCCAGCCCGAGTTCGGCATCCACCCGCATTCCCTCATTGCCTCTAGCTGCGTGGGCTATCTCTCGTACGCCGGTTTTGAGTCCCTCCAATTCGAGTCTTACCAGCCACACAAACGGAAACAGCACCATCCAACTTCTGCTTCGACCATTCGGTGCACGGGGGACCTTGAAGCGTTCGTCAATCAACCGTCATATCCATTCCTGCGTTATGCTTTCAAGTATTGGGGCCATCACGCTCGGGACTGTGCCACAGAGATTCCAAACCAACGTCCTCCAATTTCTCCTTCGGCAGACTCGATATCCACTGGAGACCCATGCACATTACAGCATAGACGAGACATGTCCCCCGTGCGACCTTGGGTCTCCATCCCACATTGCTGCTTTCTACGGCCTTTACAACATCTTACACTCATCCTCAATCAACTTCGATGACACCACTTCGCATTCCCAGCAATCGCATTTGCACCTTGCGGCAGGGAACGGCCATCATGCCTTTGTTGAGCAGCTTCTCCGGTCGCCGACACGCGATGTGAATGTCCAAGATAGCGAGCAGAAGACAGCACTGGGAAGGGCCTCGGGGAGTGGACATGCGCTAATCGTCAAGGCGCTCCTGGAGCATCCCAATGTCGATCCGAATTTGACTGATCGGTACGACCGAACCCCGTTGGGGAGGGCATCGGCGTGGGGACGCGTCGATTGCATGCAGCTCCTCCTTCAGCACCCCAACGTTGATGTTAACCATCAAGATGACCGGGGGTGGACACCTTTGTTTCACGCCGCACGCTGGGGTCGATACGAAGCGATGAAACTCATTCTGGCTAATCCAGCGACGGAACCGGACATCGTATCGACGTGGAAGGAGACGCCCCTGATATTGGCGTCTTCATTCGGACACAAGGACATAGTCCACCTGCTGCTCTCTTATCGCCTACCTCTTGATGAAGGGAACTCACCTGAGTGCTCCCCATCGTACTACTGGCGGGACAACGTCAATGCAACCAGCAACCGTAAACTCACGGCGTTGATGAAAGCGGCGTCTCAAGGACGATCACCCAACGACAATATGGAACGCAGAGGTAGCATGGCCCAGGAGCTACGCGCCCACTCGTATGCCGCGATTACTCGAATGCTCCTCGATCTCTGCCCTAACCTAGACCTCAATGCCGCCGATCGAAAAGGGAGAACGGCGGCGATGAAAGCGGCGGAGTGGGGTCACGACGAGGTTCTGGAGGCTCTTGTTAGGGATCCTCGGATAGACCTTAACAAACTGGACGAACAGGGCCTGAGTGCCTTGATCAAGGCTGCTACCCGAGGACGGACTCGATGTGTTGAACTATTACTCGCAGGTCACGCATCACAGGCCCAGCAGTCGATATCCAACGGATCAGTTGTAGATACATGCAGCAGAGGGCACTTTGGATGCATTGATAGGGACGTAGAGGCTCAAGAAAGTCCAGACCGAACTGAACTATGTCACTACGAGAAGGCGTTACAGGAGGCGCAATCTCATGGTCATGAAGAAGTGATCAAGTTGTTTGGTATCTGGCGCGTTCGGGATAACGTATCTCAATATAATTAAGCAGTAGTCGTAGTTATAGGAGTATCTATCCTTTTTTCTGTACAAACTGATGGGATGTAAGGTGATGAATCCGAACGCGAGCATACGGGAATGCGCATTATGTGGGCGCTTATTCGGAGTTTAGGTGGCCTATGGAAAGCGGTCCGGGCGTGAGAACGTCAGAATTGCGTCTCTCGGCCAAGCCGCTGACCCACGTCAACGATGTGCAACGTTCTCTTCAACAACGACGATGCACTAGGTTTCAACAGTTCAATGAACTATTTGAACGACTCTTATCCCATCGTGTACATCGTGTCAGTAGCCATCAACGGCGCTTGCGAGAATCGACGAGGGCGGGAAATTGTGGTGAGTGGACCCTGGCCATGGCGAACGCGGGCGTCGGCGTCGCGTGGCTTGTCGCTGTTACGTTTCATCCCGCCTCCACTGGCGCTGCTGGTTGCGGTCGTGCACTGCGATGGCGAGCATGCTACACCGTGAGGTGAGTTTTCCTCGATAATGCCAGCCCTAGGTAGACTGCTAAAATTTCCAGGTTGCAACGCCAGACTCAATACGTGAGATCGTTGACCGGAACGATGAACAGTCTTCGCTGGCAAAGAAGATATTGCTCTGGGTGGCGCACGCCAGGGAACCGTTTACAGTCGCTATGCTGAGGCACGCTCTGGCAATAGATCCGGAGACCGGATCCTTCACCTTGCCTCGGGACTTGAGGTTGACTGTAATCTGTCGTGGTCTCATAGTAGTGGATGAAAAAACGACGGAAGTCGGATTTACAGGTGAGCTTTCATTATTCGAGTTCTCTCCACGATACGCTAACAATCTGAGTTCAGATGAAGCTTCTAAGGAATATGTCAGGTCGACCACGAGCCGTATTCTGGGTGCCCTGGGCCACACCACAATTGCAGAAGCATGCATTGCTTATCTCCTGCACGCTGGGATAGCAAAACTCAAACTGGGAGGCTGCCATGGCGAGGGTGGGCATATGCCTTTCGATTCGACAGACAACCAAATTCTCTGCACGGGGCACCTGCAGGAATTCCTTAATCAATCTTCATTTCCTCTTCTGCGGTACGCATTCGAGCACTGGGGACACCACGTACAGGAAGCCAGTGGCGAAAACGGTCTGCCCAAAGGCGTCATCCCATTCTTACGCGAATTCGGCCATTTCCCTCTACTCCCCACCCTCAACATCAAGTATGCCCCCACGTCTTGCCAGCAGGTTGAGCTTGGAACACCCCTCCACGTCACGGCACAATACGGCCTTTGTGACCTTCTCAACATTTTCCCACTTTCGGACGACACAACAGTGCCGCATAACCAACTCGCAGTGCACCTGGCAGCTTTACACGGCCAAGAACAGTTCCTTTCAGCTATCCTACCACACCAAGATCCCAACTCGATGGATGGGCGTGGTCGAACCCCATTCTCCAACGCTGCAGCCTCTGGCCACAGTAGCTGTATGCGACTCTTGCTGTACCATGGCGTGGTGCTCAAGGACGCAGATGATGACGGATACACACCGCTTATGCGAGCAGCCTATGGAGGTCATCGTGAAGCTGTTCAGGCGATCATGGACCTCTCTATCCCTTGTGGGTCCAAATTTCCAGCTAAATCCAAGAAAGGCGAAATGGCCCTTCATCTAGCTGCTCGAAACAACCACCCGGACGTCGTCAAGGTCCTCCTTGGATACCCCAAAAAGCAACTGCGCACGGTTGGACTAGTCGACCCCAAGTCGAAGGATAACAAAGGTCGAACAGCGTTGATGGAGGCTGCTAGGTGCGGGGCGACAGAGATTGTCCGGATGTTGGTCGAGTACGGGGATGTTGATCCCAACGCGGTTAATAACCACAAGCAGACCGCGCTCATGATCGCCGCAGAACGAGGAGACGAGCAGATTGTCCGATTCATTCTCCAGCATCCGCGCACCAAGGTCAACTACCTCTATGGAGGCGCCTTGCGGACAGCAGTTGCACACGGACATCGACGATGCGTCCTTGCACTCCTCGAATCCGACCATCTCGATGTCTCGATTGCAGACCAGCAAGGAGAGACGGCACTTCACAAAGCTGCTTCGAAACGGGACGACAGCATCTCCATCGACTCCAATACTCTCGTCGACATCGTAAAGGATCTCCTCCCCCACAGCGACGTCAACGCACGCGACAAGTTTATGAGCACGCCATTGATGAAGGCGGCAGACTGGGGACAGCATCGCATCATACAGGCTTTGTTCGTGATGGAGGGGATTGACGTCAATGCGCGGGACAGGAGGGAACAGACTGCGTTGATACGCGCTGCGTTCCATGGCCAAGAAAGTGCGGTCTTTACACTCCTCTCACACCCTGGAGTAGATGTTCTCGCCAGGGACCGTACAGGGCGGTCAGCCCTCCGGTACGCCACCTGGCATAAACACCAAGCTATCGTCGACCTACTCCTCAAACCCCGTTCCAACTTCGAGACCAACTCTGACCGTTCCCTCGACAACGCCATTCTTCAAGGGTGCCTGGATTCCGTTAAGGAGTTGCTGGCCAGGCCGGATGCCGATAGTTTGGTCAATCGGAGGAACGAGAGAGGAACAACGCCATTGATTCTTGCCGTTGAGTTTGGGAATCCCGACATCGTTTCCGCTTTGCTCGAACATCCAGCTATTGACGTCAACCAGAAGAGTGACCGGGGAGAGACTGCGTTAATGAGAGCTATTGTGAAGGAGGGCGGTGGTCGGCTTGGCGAGAAGGGAGAAGCCAGTGCAGATGATGGAAGTTGTGAAGAGGAGGGGGCCCAAGGGCCGGTTGTTTCAGAAGGCGAGGCGCCAGTCAAGATCGTTCAACAACTCCTTTCCCGCGAAGACGTCAACGTCAACGCGGCTGATCAGTACTTGGTGACTCCCCTTATGAGAGCTGCGAGCCTGGGACTCCGAGACACCGTCGAGATTCTGTTGGAACGCGGGGCCGACGTGACGATGGTGGAAGCCAACGGGACGGGAGTGTTTGCGTGGGCTGCAGAAGGTGGAAATGTCGATATCATCCGACGAATACTGTTCTACCCCGACGTCGACATCCTCACCTGTGACGGAAGAGGCGACAACGCCCTGCTGAAGGCCGCGCTTAGAGGACATACAGATGCAGTCGAGTTCCTCGTCTCTGAAGGCTTCGACGTAAACGACACGAACAACATTGGCGAAACTCCGTTGCATCGAGCGGCTGTTCGAGGGCATGGCGAATGCATCTCAGCGCTTCTGGAACTTGGAGCGAACGCGAATGCGGTGGATCAATATCAAAATACACCGTTGACAAAGGCTGCGGAGAGAGGCCAACCGAGGAGCGTAGAGGCGCTGTTGCAACATCCGGATGTTGACGTGAATGCGAAGACGAAGAAAGGCGCGACTGCGTTGGCTTTTGCTGCGGGAGGGGAGAATGAGCATCTCAGAGCCGAGGGGAAACCGTTGGGTTTGAAGGAGGATCGGTCTGGGGAGTATGACGAGGTTGTTCAGTTGCTCCTTGCCCATCTGGATGTGGAAGTGGATAGTCGCGATGTTCTCGGGAGGACGCCGTTGATGAAAGCTGCGCACACTGGCTGGCAGAAGGCTGCTCGTTTGCTCCTCGCCCACGAAAAGTGCAATCCAAACGCACAGCATGACCGGGGAGCGACGCCGTTGATGATGGCGGCCATGGGTGGCCATCGCGGTATGGTCAAGTTACTCCTCTCAGACTCGAGAGTTGACCCCAACACTCGGGATATCGATGGGCGAACGGCGTTGGCCAAAGCGATTCTGCGTGATCGAGAGGAAACTGCGATGCAATTGATTACCAACCTCGGTGTCGACGTCAACTTGAAGGACAAGCGGGGACATACACCTCTCATGCATGCGTCCTCGAGTGGCCTGACCTCTGTTGTGCATACCTTGATTGCACATCCGGACATCCAGCTCAATGCGAAGGATCATCAGGGGGAAACGGCGTTTATGAAGGCTGCTAATCGGGACTGTAGGGAGGTTGTGCAGGTGCTGTTGAGTTTGGAGGGTGTGGAGACAGATGCGAGGGACAATCTGGGCTCGTCAGCGTTGATGAAAGCGGCGGCGAATGGGCATAACATTGTCATCGAAGGATTGCTGAAGGACAGGAGGATCGATGCGGATGCGGGAGATAAAAATGGGGATACAGCGTTGATGAAAGCTGCTGCTGCCGGCCGTGACACGACGGTTTTCACGCTGCTTCGGAGTGGGAAGGTGGATGTGAACAGGGCTAATGAGGAGGGGGAGACGAGCTTAATGAAGGCTGCGAGGGCTGGGGAGGTTAGTTGTGTGAGGTTGTTGTTGTATGATGTTGGGGATGGGGTTGATTTAAGGGATGGGAAAGGGGAAACGGCGTTGATGAAGGCGGCGGCTGAGGGTAGGATGGAGGTTGTTGAGCTTTTGCTGGATGCTGGTGCAGATATTGGGGTTGTAGACAAATGTGGGGAAATGGTGCTAGATAAGGTGAAGAGTGGTTCGGATGTGTGCAGGTTGCTTCACAGCCGATGAAGAGTACTTGCTACTACCGATGTGATTGCTCCCTTGGCTTGGTTACTTGTCAATTCAAACGGGTTTCTGATCCTTGTACGAATACCGCAGTAATCAACTACAAAAACCCTGAATCGGAATTTGGAGCGTCATATTGGACTTGAAGCTTGAGATCATGACCCCCGAGTGGGCCGCCCTGCACCTGATCAGATTAGATTCCGTGATGCCATCAAAACAAGATTTCAACAGCCAAGGCAGCGCTGCGAGCCCAACCTTGCCTCTGCTCTCATCACAATCCACCAGGGCCTTTTCTTTGTTCCTCGTAAGGCGCACGAGTGCCGACATACCTCGAACGGACACATGAACGTAATTGCAAGCGAAAATATGAGCATGCATTGTGATACTCTCCACTGGTACACAGCGTTTAAGAAGGCCTGCAAGTCCGACTAGTGGATTACAGTGGTATGGGAAAAGGACCAAATTGAACGAGGGTGGGGAGGTAGTAGAATGGGTGGTCAAGGATGTAAACAAAATGGGTATGTCTTGTAGTTCTACGGTCTCATCGATTAACTTGGACTGGACGACGTTGCAGACGGTCGACGCTGTTTATTTGCATCGGTGGCATCCCACAGTGGGGCTGTTAGCCGGGTCGCCATGCGCCATGCGCCCAGGCTTTTCTTGTGTGGTGGAAGTCCAGATTAAACCTGGCGCTGGGAACCCATCCCTGTCCTCGAACTGTTCTTGAACAGAGTCGGCGGCGGATGGTTCTCCCCAGTTCCTCCGGGTCCTCATCCCCTGCTTGGATCTCCAAGCGCCGCTTGGTTGGTTGGCAAGGTGGGACCTCCAGCAAGAATCCACCAGGTGGCGCGATGTCGTGCAGGCTCCCCCATCGCTGCTCGCCCCGTGGACTTGGGGGCATCTCTGCCGATGAGGAAGCTGCGTCAACCATGTTGGTTGTACGAGCGGCCTTCACGGCCGTAATGTTCTCAATGTTCGTCGGAGGCGACACGAATGTGGGCGATGTTGCCGTATTTGCGTGTGCCTCCGAGCTAGGAGGGGTTTCTTCGGACCCCGACAAATTCAAGTGGCAGAGGCATTCGCTGATTGCTTCTCTTTCAGCAGAAATCAGCTGTCGGATGGCGGCGATGTCGTATGCCTCGCCTGGATTGTTTGTTGATGAGTTCCCGCTTTGGGCGACTGACCGCAGGATGTGCAGCAGCGCATCTGCTGAACGGGAGAGCTGTGCTCCGAGCTCGAAAAGCCCCTTGCGGTCCATGGTTACGCCGTTCCCCACAAAGATTCGGCGAGCTTCTTCTAGGATCTCTTCGAAATCTGCCAGGTCGTCGTACAGCTGCTTGTGGATTTCTTCGGGCAGTCCCTTTAGCAGACATTGTATCGCTGCAAGAGCGGAGTGTAAGATCGCGAAGGGATTCGTTTCTTGTTGCTGGTGGAGGGTGAAACTTCTGTGGTGTTGAGGGGGTGGAAATGGGACAGAGGGACTGTCCCTGACGGCTGGTAGTGTGGAATCACAGCGGTGACAGTGGAAATTGTAGATGGTGGTGGTGTAGTTGATTGTAGCGTTGGTATAGTCGATGAAGTTTCCGCCGTTCACCGATAAATGATGTGCTCCATGGAAGGCCATGGTAGAGTAGGTAATGCATGTAGTAAGTAGACAAGGTAGGCTGGGGGCGGGCGAGTCATAACAGTCTCGGGGAGCATTACGGCATTGTCACATGCTGCGCACCGTGGGTCTTGCGTTGTGACAAGTTCAAACTGAGGGCTGTGTGAATGTAGTGAGGTGGGAGTCTCGCCATGTTTGGAATGCTCGTTTATGTTTATGTTTACGGTCTTCATTCCACCCTATCTGTTTGTTTTTCGCCGGAGAACCATCATCTGGATGTAGTTAGAACCCATTCCAGTCATTCCTATGTCACTGCTAGCTACACGAGACCATGAGCACTATTTAATTCGTATGCGCGGGCCGGTAGAATGCGACAAATGGCTGTCTCCAGCTCTCCATCGGCAGTCCTTGATGGGCGCTTATCTGGCGGAGTAGTCCAAATGTGGAAATGGCCCATGCGCGGGAAAGCCGCCGGGCTCTCGCGGGCGGGCCGCGAATGAACCCGTGAGGTCACTGTTTTGCATTTTCATCGACGTCGCCATTCGCCATCGTCGTGCACAACGCCTATGGACAGCGACCACGAGGATACGCGTCGTAAATCCACATAACCTTTCTCTCAGTCTCGGCGACCGCAGCGACGTTGGAAAATGATTGAATGTTCGGCAAAGGCGACAATTTCAGGACTTCCGACTGAGGCGATTGAGGCCCTTTGAGGCCTTGAGGGTCGCCTAAAATCGTTTGAATTGACACCTGAATATCTTCTCTTCCATTCAGCGCCAATCCAGCGCGAAGTGCGTCTATGCGAGTCAAAGTTGAGGTATGTATTTTACTTTTTTTTGCAGTTTGAATAGTTCTGAAAGTAAATCTGATTTGTCTTTCAGCGATGAATACCCGAAAGTAGGAAGCCACTAGTGCGGCCAGGTCACATTCGATGGCCCGGCTAGAGTGCTCGTTAGAATCTCCGTGGAGCGCGGCTGGGGTGAACTGTGCTAATGGGGTGCCCACCTCATGAACCAGATTGGTTGTGTCGGTGACCTCTACGGTCGTATTGGTTTGTGTTGCCTCGTGACGAAACGAGAGTGGCCGAAGCGACGCCCGCCTCAACCTACAGAAGTTCAGGCCGGGGCCTGTCAAACAGTCCAAAGGCTGTGGACAACCGACTCTATTGACGAATTGGGCTTTAAGCTTTGTGTGCGTCGTGGCAGTGAAGGCCATAGATGCCTCGAGGCATCCAGCGCCTTGTTATCGTATCCCATCTTAACACCTCCCCACTGATTGCTCTTGATACTTCTCTTCATCCCCGTCTACACGACTGACTGGACTGGCATTAGGTTTACTTCTGAATCCATGGATTCAGGTCCCACTCAAGTACGCTTCACCTCTGTTCATCAGCGCCATAGTGGATTGATTTTATCTCACCCACAGGATTTCGCTGCCGACCTAGATGCTCGTCGTGGCGCGACAGAGACCACCCACGGAGGGGTCTCGTTGTTCCAGGATGCATATGAGCCCGCTATCAAAGGCGGGTATGCGGCTACCGAGACCGTGCAGAATGCCGAAGCCGGTATGTTTCCCTTGAGATCCATCGCCAATGCTAATGGATTCGCTAGAGATTTACAAGATCGGCCACTGGCTCACCCCCATCAACTTTAAGTCCCAGCAAGATGAAGCCTACTCGAGGAGTGTTGAAGGCACGGGAAGATGGCTACTTCAACATGACCAATACGAGCGTTGGGCTTCTGAAGACGACGGTGTCCTCTGGTGTCGAGGGATCGGTTCGTCCGTCTAATTTATTGATAATCTCATCCCTAAACGAGCTCGTCCCTGCTAGCCGGTGCCGGAAAGACCACGCTGGCGTGCGTTACATTCCGTGGATTTTCTTTGGATGACCAGGCCTCATTTCTCTTGATTTCAGGTCGATGATCAACCTCGATCTTCAAAAAAGATTCCCCTCTCTCCCAGTTTTATTCGTTTTCTTGCAGCAAGCACACCAATACACCGTGCGGGATATCATCGCTAGCCTGCTTCGACAACTACTCGAGTCACACGCCGAACATGTGTTGCCAATTGTCAAGGAAGGATTCGATCGCCACGAAACAGAAGAAACCAAAGCTTCGGAACAAGAGCTCCTCGAATGGTTGACAAGAGCGTTGGCGCCGTTCCCCAAGGCTTTCATCACAATCGATGCGCTGGACGAGTTGCTAATCGAGGAGGACAAGGCGAAGCTCTTGCGTGTACTCCGTTCGCTGCATCGAAGCCTCCTCTTTACATCAAGACCCCTGGATCTCGTCCAGGCGATTTTCCCTCATGCTGTGACAATGGACGTTCGAGCCCACGACGAAGACATCGATACTTTTGTCAAGAGAAAAGTGCAGCATACTTCGCGGCTGAAGGACCTACTCGCAGACACGGAGGACTTGAAGAATGTAGTCTCAGCTCTTCAAGCCACAGGGGCCGGAATGTGAGAAGTGCATCCCTTCACTCTGGTCGACTATGTGCGCTGACCGCTCCTTCATCCAGGTTTCTTCTAACCGTTCTTCAAGTCGAGACATTGGCCGGCAGCGTTGACATGGAAGATCTCAGGAAGAAACTGGCGTCCCTTCCGTCTGGGGTTGAAGATATGTACCGAGATGCTTGGAGGCGTATGGGGATACAAGACAAAGAAAAGGCTCTGCTGGCACGCCGGGTGATCGCCTGGCTGGTTTACACCGACCAGCCACTCACCATGACGATGCTGCAACACGCGCTGGCCGTGGATCCTGAATCGGGACGGTTCGATTCTCAGCACCTTGTTGATCCAGGATTGATAGTGACTGTGTGTTGTGGCATTGTCACGGTTGACCATGGGACTGAGGTGGTGCAGCTTATCCGTACGCTTTCCCGTTATGATCTTCGATTATCAAGCTGACGTTGTCTTTAGACCATACCGCCCGGGATGTTTTCCAGAAATGGGTGTTGGAATCTGGAGTCCAGCCGCACGTCCTCATCGCTACGAGCTGCATTGGCTATCTTAATCATACCGGATTGCGCTCTCTCATTTTTGCAGACTACCACGGCGATGACCACCCACACGTACCATTCGACGCCAGCGATAGGACTATCCGATGTTGGAAGAATGTGTTGGAGTTCCTGGACCACGCAGATTATCCCTTCCTTTCCTACGCCTACAAACACTGGGGACGCCATGCCCGAATGCTCGCGGAAGACGAGCTACCCCCAATTGTACTCGAGTTCCTCCTCCACCAACCTTCTACGTATCCTTTGGACCTTGATGCGCAGGTTTGCCAACCCTGTGATCTCGGGACTTCGCTGCACGTTGCTGCTCAAATCGGGATGTCGAGTGCCTTACCACGGATCCCAATACCCGGCGATACGACCTCAAATCGACAACAAACCGCCCTTCACCTTGCCGCTTTCAATGGACATACCAGCTTCGTACAAACCCTCCTCGAGTCAGAGACCATACCCGTCGATGCAGTCGATTGTCAAGGCCAAACACCTTTAGCCAAGGCTTCCTTACAGGGTCACGATGGTGCGGTCCGCTTGATCTTGGGCCATCCCAACGTCGAGGTCAACTCTAAGGACAATCGAGGTCGAACTCCACTGTGGCACGCCTCGGCATGGGGCCAAGTTGAATGCATGAAGGCGCTCCTTTCACACCCCGATCTCGATCCCAACATTCAGGATAGCTACGGCCGAACCCCGTTGATGAAGACCGCTGCATGGGGTCGCTACGAGGGGATGAAGCTGCTCCTCGAAAATCCCAATACCCTTCTCAACCTCCAGTCAGACCGAGGCGAAACGGCACTCATGCTTGCAGCTCGCTTTGGCCACACAGGCCTGGTTGAGACCCTCTTGACCTACGCCAAACCTATCGTACAGGAGCCAGTGCCCGATAGTGGGGAGCCTAGCCAAGATGGTCAACGCGAGCTGTTGGACATCAATGCTGCCAGCAAATGGGGCCTTACAGCTTTGATGGATGCAGCGTACCATGGGCGTAGCAATCCTTTGCGTAGACACAGTCGCCACGAGGAAGTCACCAAGCGTGCAGATGATAGTGAAGATGACAATGACAGTCCGTATGTTGCAATCGTGAAGATGCTGCTCGAATTCCCCGACCTTGACGTCAACGCAGGCGATCGCTGGGGTCGTACAGCTCTTATGAAGGCTGCGCAGTGGGGCAACGCACAGATCGTTGCGGCTCTGGTCGCTGATCCTCGAGTTTTGGTCAACGCTGGCGACTGTCGGGGAAAGACTGCTTTGATGAAGGCCGCGTCGTGGGGCAACAGTACTTGCCTCGGGGTTTTACTGGGAAGGGAGGATGTCGATGCGAACGCGCGAGACGCCATTGGAGAGACTGCACTCATCAAAGCCGCTGTGAGGGGGATGGTACATTGTGTCGAATTGTTGTTGACGGTGGAAGGAATAGACGCCAAAGCTGCGAATGACCGAGGAGAGACGGCACTCATGAAAGCCGCTTCTATGCCCGACAGCAAATACCAGAAGGGAGGAAACAATCCCCACGAATCCGGTCTCCTCGCGGAGGACGAGTCCACTGCGTCATCGACTATCGAAGAGCGACTGGCGACTACACGTGCCGTTCTTCCCTTCAGCAATGTCAACGCTGTCGATGACAAAGGAAGGACGGCCCTGATGAAAGCATCGCTGTGGGGAGAGCTTCCCTTCGTAGAAGAGCTTCTTTCCTCGCCGGAAATTGACGTCAATATCCAGGACATTTACGCCGATACAGCCCTGAAGAAGGCCTCATCCTGGGGCCATGATGCTTGTGTTTCGCGCCTCCTCCAAGTTCCAGGGATTCACGTCAATGCTGCCGAGAGTCCGAATCTTTTGTCCTTTGGCCACCACACACTCGAGAACAAATCAGGAGAGCCGGAGGTCCCGCTGCATGCAAAGGGAAGAGTATCCCAATCAGCCTTGATGAAAGCCGTGCTTTGGGACCAGCGGAGATGTGCAGAGCTGCTGCTTAGCCATCCTCGAATCGACGTTAATGAACAGGACGACAGAGGACGGACAGCCCTCATCATCGCCTGCACTTACGGACGTCAAGAAATCGCATCTGCATTGATCCTTCACCCAAGCACCGATGTCAACATCAAGAGCTCGTGGGATGAATTTCCGCTGTGGTGCTGTATCCATGCGCTCAACGATGGAGATGAACCGCCCGCGATTGACCTCGGTGGCTCTGAGCAAGGATACGTCGGACCCACGGAACCTATCCCACCATCTTCATCGCCGGCGGTCTACGAAACCCTCGTCGAACAGCTTCTACAGCGAGGTGATATCGATTGGCAGGCGAAAGGACCATTCAGAGCTACAGCTCTGATGAGGGCATTGCAACGGGGCCAAAGCAAGATCGCGAGGATGATCTTATCTTGTGGTGAATTCGACGTCAACGAGGTTGATGACCTTGGTGAATCTGCCCTCGCAAAGGCAGCTGGGGCAGGAGAGTGCGGAATGGACCTTACAAAACACGGCTTGCCCGTCGTACGAGGGTGTCTTGACCCGGCTGTTGGCCCACCCCTCGACCGATCCCAACATCCGTGACAAGTATGGAAGGACTCCTCTAATGAGAGCGGCCAAGGAGAACAGCGTGGAAATAGCCAGGCTGTTGATTTCCGATCCCAGATGCGACGTGAACGCGCAAGACATGAAGGGGGAGTCGGCACTGATGATGGCAGCATCGTGGGGTAATCTCGGGGTTGTTGAAGAGCTACTGTCGAGGGTGGAATTGGAGGTCAACGCCAGGAACAACCGAAATGACACCGCCCTGAGCAAGGCCTGCTTTAGGGGACACGTCGATAACGTCGTCGCCTTGCTTTCGCACCCAAAGATCCAGCCCAACCTCCAGGATGAGAACGGCGAGACGGGGCTCATGAAAGCCTCATCCTGGGGCAGAGACGGCTGTGTTTCTGCACTTTTAAAAGCTGGCCTTGGCGTAGACCCCAATGTCCATGATTCCAAGGGCGAATCAGCCTTGTTGAAGGCTTCCTCTCGCGGCCACTCTTCGATCGTGGAGCTCCTGGTACGACAGCCTCATCTCGACGCAAACGCGAGCGACGACAAGGGTGAAACTCCCTTGATGCATGCCTCCCAGAGGGGCCATGAAAACTGCATCCTCGCTCTCCTCCAAGACGAACGGCTCGACATTCACAAGCGCAACAGGAACGGGGAGACGGCTCTGATGAAGGCCGCCAGCTGGGGTCATATTGATGCGACAAGAGCTCTTCTCAATGCACCTGGGCAAGACATGAACGCAGTGGATAACAGGGAGGACACAGCACTTATCAAGGCTGCATACAGAGGTCACTTGGACATCGTTCGGCTCCTTCTCTCACAAAGAGGTATCAAGGTCAACCACCAAAATCGATATAGGGCAACAGCCCTTTCGCAAGCTTACTTCCAAAGCCATAGAGCCGTGGTCGACTTACTCGTCGCCAATGGGGCTGACGTCGCAGATCTTAACACCCAGCCTTTCCAACGTAGGGGGTCAGGTAGTCGTGGTCGATGGTTCTAGCCTAATGTTCTGGTGCTCGTGGGGTTTTAATTTTGACATTACTCCATCGTTTACATACTTGTCTAACCATCTTTTTCCTTTCTTTCAAGCGTTCGTGTCTAACTGTCAAAATTCTTTCTTTCAAAGGACAAGTCAGATATATTTCTGCCTGTATGGCCGCGTTGACGATGTCAACAGCTACTACTATCCTCGCCATCCCCCAATGCTGATTCCTGACCAGATGGCTGTGTCGTAAATTGCAAGGTCGACATTTCGTCCCCGCTGGGGCAAGTGCTGCCAGAGGTTCCCTCGAATCTTCGTCTCGTGTCGAGTAACAGTCCACTTGCTAGCACTGAGTGCATGGATCTTTGCAGGCTGCTACCAATTAGTCTCCATAGAGCGTCTACTACTACTACTACTACTACTACTCGGTTTGAAACTCACGAGAAAACAATTACGAGCTGTTCCCGGACTCCGTAAGTATGTCTTCCTCCAATGGTGAAGCTGAGAGCATGCCTTATAGGCTTGGTTTGTGATAATGTTGAGGATGGTAAAGGCTGCGGTTCAGAGTGAAAGTTAAGCGCACGTAACAAATGGGACGGTAAAGGGCCTACTTAGCATAGCAACATAATAGATTCCTCCATCTCGGTAGAGGATCACTACCAATTGGTTCCTCGATCCACGATGTTGCCGCGAGAAAGAATGGCGACGGAAGTAAACCCTGGATCGGAAATACCGGAATTTAAAGATCGAAATTCAGCGCATTTTACGCTGGGGTCTTACCGACTTCGGCCAAAAGTAAGACAGAGTAGCAGGCTAGTTCGTAGATAGCCTGGTTAGGCGGGTCAAGGCGGGAACGGCAGTCGTCTTCGAAGGGCTCTGGGAGAAATCCTGTAGTGTCTGACAGTGTGTCTATTTAGTGGAGGAGTTGCATATCCGTTACCTGTGTACGAGTGGAACATCAAGAACAGAAGGGCCATTGCACTGCAGCAGCACACCTGATAGTAATGGATCTGAATCAGTCTTCGACTTGTGTGAATTACGACAGGGTTGGCAACGCGCACCGCGAAGAACGACCATGTGAGGATTCTGCATCTTTTCCCGGCGCCTAAGAGTGCGCAAACGCAGCTAGCCATGATGCCTTTGGAGCCGCTGACGGTTAGGACGAGGATGAGAACTGGTACTACTCACCTTCAGACGCAATGATTCCGATGAGCGCTAACACTGGTGCGTTTTACTATGTGTAAATTCTTATTATGTCTTGCCGAAGAGTGTTGCTCACGTTGGGAGACGGTCCGGAAAACAATGCATGTCTGTGTGCACGATTTGAATGGTCTTTGGAGATCACTTCATCTGCTTGACTCACTGGAACATAGTATGCAATGGAGTCATGGACGTTCCCTGTCATTGACAAATAAATTATCGACGTTTTCTGTGAGACTAGCGAAACCTACATGCGAAGGCGATTGCGATGTCGAAGAAGACGGAATAGCGAGCGACCAGGAAGAAGATCTTTCCAAGACTTCTTCGTGATGGCCATATCATTGTAATCTGAAATCGAAGTGTTAAAGATCTATCGAGTTCTCTGCGGTTTTCTACCGGTCTTACTTCCCCGGTCAGGGTTAGCAGATAGTCATACAGCTACTTGACGAGATCAGTGCCCCGCCACTGAGAGTGAATCCACTACTCACAAAGATCGCCACACTCGCAACTTCGTCGTGATTGAGACACAGTTCGTGTTGATGATGCAGAATGGTGGGCCCTATCATTCACGTACTTCAAAGTTACGTGTCAAGGGATACAGAAGCAGGACGAAACGAATGGCGCACCGGCTTGACGAGTTGGAGAGAAAGGTGACGTGGAGGGACATTATCCATTGCGGAGAGAGTCTAAGGAAAGAAGTCAAAGTGCCTATGCGAACGTTGATGATGCCAGGGTGGTACATATACAAACGGTATGTGGAAACCGACTTCCGAATAATGACCTGCATCGCTTCTCAGTAAGTAAATTCCATTTACAAGACGCCGAGTTCGTCGAAATATCGGTGCCGTTGCACCTGTACCGCTCCCAAACTACGAAACTGCACGAAAGGCGCGGCATACAAACTTCATAGATAACTTACAATCACGAGCTCCCATTCCCTCCTACTACTGGACCCCGAGTTCGTCGCATACACTATACCGCAGCACCCATAATCCTTGTCTCGTACCCACAGCGTACCCACAGGAATTGGTCCACATGCCGGTTTATCACTATCACTAGTATCACTATCTCTGTAGATCTGATTTGAAAAGAGTCAGGCTGAGAAGGTCGTTACCTGCGGCTTCGATCTTCAGCGAAATACAGGTGATAAGATGTACCAATAATCTCTCGATGGACATGCCCTTTTCCCTCACCAACCTTATTATAGCCCTCCAGGCTCTTTCGATAGGAAAGCAAGTGTTTTCGGAAAACTCCAAGGGCAAAGCATAGGATGGCGTCGAAGGGGTTGATTTTCGTGCGCAGTTCCGAGTCAAATTGCACTCAGTACTTTCTAAGTGCTATTTCAGTACTAACCGACCGTCTTTCTATCGGTTAACCACTGGGATCTCGAATTCATGGCCATTCACTAGCTTCTTATTTGGCGGGAAACGCCCAGGGTTCCGGAATCGGGCTGGTGAACGGGCTCCACGCATCGACGCTTTCACCAACGCCACCATCGTCGTGCATGATGCAGACGGGCAGCGGTAACGAGGATATTCCAAACTACATATCTTCAAATAACCTTTTCTCCTGTTTCGGCGAACCCCCAAGATGTCCATAGTCAACGAATCCATCGTTCAGGACTCTGTGCGTGTGGACAATTATTCTGACCTCGAGTCGAGGCAGCCTCAACCACTTTATCTTTCGGTGCTTCAAGTAGGCTGTTGTCCCTGAATTCTTCCCCTCCTCACCCTTTCGGTGTCGAATGCTCGATGTCGTACACCATGCTATACCGATGGATTGACAAAGGATTGTAAGGCTCATTAGAGACATGGTAGAGCTGGTACTCACGCGTGCTACTTACAATAGTGGAGCGTCACGGGAAAACGGGTTGGCTCGGACATGCGACATGCTATAAGTGGGATTATGTGATCTGGGCGGCTGACTTGGCGCCTAAAAACATCTCTAACCTTTGACTCTCGCAAATTTGATGTCCATTCATTATGATAGAGGCCCGAAGTCCTCGTGTGAGTGAAATCTACCTTGAGAAACATACGAATACATCGCATCAACATTAGCAGCTCGATAAACTGTCAACAACAAGTATCCTCCTCAGCTGTAGGAACGGCGAGAGGCTAACTTTGGGACGGATACGATGCATCCCTAAAAAGTAACACTGTTTCCAAATGTAGAGATCATATCTGGACTCCTCCCGCCTTTTTGAAAGTGACTGTACTTTGGCTCTCGGCATTTTGAGCCCGTCTCACGGTTTGATTCATCCTTGAAGCCGGTCGAAATACCCCTAAGTCATGAAGCACATGTTAAGAAGATGCCGGCATTTAAGGTCCTCCGACAGAGATGCAGGAAGCCAAAGCTCTCAAGAAACTATTGTTTTCGTCCACCCAAAACTCATCCATCTCCCATGTCCTGTGGGCTACCATTCCACCCGGTATATATGCCTTTTTTGACTGAAAATGGTCGGTTCCAGGGTTTGCAAGTCCCTGCCAAGGGCAGCCGAGGCCAGCAGAAATGATTGATGTATGACGCTATCGGGATGAATAACTGGATTTGAGTTCCGTTCGCGGCTCCACCATCAGAGGCTCTGTTGTGACGGGCTGCATTCTCCGTGTGCGCCTCTTGCCTCTGAACTGCCTCCAACTGCCAGCCTCCGTCCGTTTACATGCTCGATACCGACCAAATTCTAGCTTGAACCGATACCGTTACCACCACAGTTTCCCTGAACGACCTTGGAGGGACCCCTAGGAGGCTTCAGGACCGCCAAAACGACCCCTAACAACCTTAAAATTGCTTTGGAACGCATGGGACCCTCGTCGAGCTCGTCGTCGTCGTCGTTGACCAGGAGGCTGCCCCTCAGTGCTCTCCTGGTTCTTCAGCTGCTTCAGTACCCCTCTTATTCGTATTCTTATACCTGGGCCTTCAAAGAACAACCAAAGCAATGCGGGAATGTAACTATCGACATTATTGGCGACGACGGAAGACCCCCTTATCGAGTTTTGGTGATACCTTTTGGCCCGACGACGACTCCGAAGGAGGTGCGGTCGATAATGGAGATTCCGTTCGACGAAGGGGCAAGATCCGTCACTTTTAATCTCAAATACCCCGAACATTCACAATTCGTCGCTGTGGTGGGTTTCTCTCTCGTTTCGAAAACAATTGCATTTCCAAAAGCTGCATGGCCTGCAATGAAGGTTGGACGCCGTCGGTGTCGTGGAGGACACGATGACAACGGTCAACCGACGCTCTCCACATGACAGGGAGAACGTCTTGGCGACCAATCCCCACTTCTCTCTCCACTTATATTCCCATGTTGGGGTAAGGATCACTGACGTTTATTGTGCTTATTTCAGGTTAGCGACGCTTCAGGCTTCGGAACTGGTGGCACCAGCGTTCCCGCCCGCGTTGGGGAATCAGACGACGACTCCTGTTACGATCCCAATGTCGGAAGTCAAGTGGACTTCGCCATCGACTTTGAACCACGAAACCAAATTACCCAGTGTGGGGTCACGCGGATATTCTGGCCGAGGAAAGACCAAGTCCAAGGGTGAGTTCCTATTGCTTTCATTTCCTTATTCTCGTTGAAGGGCGTTCTTCGCCGTGCCCACGGGGATCACACGACCGTCCGCCTTACTACCCCTTGTTGTTATCTCTTGATGTGATTCCAACGCGTTACTAACCATTTGCGCTTCTTCGCTCCAGGCCAACTCAATTCTACGGCGTGATCCCTGGTGGCCAGTCCTTCGAAATACCTCAAGGAGAAGTGACAGATGAAATTGGTTTTGGAACAGGGTTCGATTGGAGGGCGAACGTTCGGGTGGGGACCACATTGATGATTGTGGGAGGAGACAGTCGGCGGACGGGCAATGGTGGAAGCGGCACTTTCCTGGTCGCCAACCCACCTGAACCGGACGATTCGTGTTTGGACGCCAATAGTCCCAGCTCAACCCCGGGTACCCCAGCTGGAGGAACGTATCCTACGGGAACTGGTGGCAACAGTGGAGACAGGTAGGCTTTCATCATCGCCTTTGGACCATCCGGGATGCTCATCAAATCGCCTAGCACGGATAACGTAGACGGTGGCGGATCCAACGTTGGTGCCATTGTTGGTGGAGTCGTTGGTGGACTGGTCGTGTTGGTTTCCCTCGTCTTAATCATTTTCTTCTACCGCCGCCGCCGAAAGGTTCGATCAAGGCAGCGCGAGAAGCCCGTGGACCTACTCAACGAAGGAGAGGACGATGAAGAAGGCGACGGTGGCAACCAGCGTGAAAGCAGAAACGATCTCCCTCAGTTCTACAGACCAGAGCCGTTCACGGTTCCTGATCCAACTCTCGCAAGCACTTACGGCGATGGGGATGATCGTGGGAGCACAAGACCACTCAGTGGAACCGCTACAAGCTTCTACACGAGGAGTGCGACACCAGATGGAAGCGTGGCACTTGGCTATGGAGTGGGGGCAGGTGCGCCATCGAGTATAGGAACCGGAAGGAAGGGCCAGCCACCACGAGCGATGCGACCGGTCAACATCATCCAACACGACGACGCTGGGCCCAGCGTGCCGTACCTACCGAAGGAAGACGAGGAAGCAGAAACGATAGAACTTCCTCCTGCATATACAGCCATTCGTTCCGAGCATAGTATCCCAGCCCCGCAGTCCACCAATGGCACATCGCCGGCCACGCCTCCAGCTGCATCATCGTCCAACCCCCCTCCGCCGCCTCCCCCACAGTAAGCGACTTTCAGACCTTGGCTCAGCAACCTCAACAATTCGGCCTTCCAGCACTGATGCATCTATTAACGACCCGTCATGACCCACCTGCGTCTTCGATGTTGTTTCGTGGCCACCTGTTTCTTGTTCTGTTCTCCCTTGCTGCATCTCGCTTTGTCATTTGCCTTGCATCCCGGACACTTTCTTTTTGATACCTTTCTCTTGTTCATCGACGTGCTTCGACCATTGTGGACCCCGTTATACCCGGGGCTCCTTCAGGTAGCGCGTCCATCTTTCCACCTTCTTTGCCTTCGCTGGACCCTCGCATCTCCTCGATCATCACACTTTCTTTCGTTTCCATGGACATTTCATCTTCGCTCGCTCTTCTCGCTTTCATTCCAACCTTCTTTTGTGATTTCTCGTTCCATTCTACACACATCCCCTTTTAATACCCCTTTTCGTAAATTGGTTGGGCGGCCTATACGTCAGTCCAGTCAAACGTTGGCCCCACGAGCAAGAAGATCTCGGCGATGTGGACAAGAAACCGCGTCCATACACATCGAGGCCAGCTCCACAATCCATCGACATCATTCCCGACGCGCGGGTTTCGACCCATGACTCTCAGAAAGCCACGTCTATAGTAGTATGCTTGCCCGCCAACGCTCTTCGACCCACGCCGCCATGCAACAACCACGCATTATCGACCTTCGTTGTATAACTGTTCAATCATACATTCGCCACCGGCAAAGTAACTTGTCATCGTCGCCGCTATCGACGCCACGGATGATACCAAACACCCCTCTCCTCATCAAAAAGTCAAACCCAAACTCAACTCGAACAATCCAATCAAGGCATCGCGTTTTTTCCCCCAATCTCTGCATCTGTTTGTACATCAAAGCACGGACGGTTCGATTAACGTTATCGTTTTATTCCCTCTTCTTTCCGCCTTCCTTTGCCCCCCTAATTTGAAATTGGGACTGGCCGTGGACCCACGATGTTTTTTGCATTCGATTCACATTATGGTGGTGTTTCGGTCATCCGTTCTCGACGTTTCAAGGGTTATGAATGCTGGTTCTCTTCCCATTCATGTTTCATGTTTCATGCCCCCTCTTCCTTTCTTCTCCGCTTCATCTCCACCTTGCTATTACTAGTATCAATTCCATCTTCTACTACTATTACGGGTTTCTCTATACGCTATACGTCGTTAGTACATACTTCCTTGACTGGGCTAGGTTTCGATTAAAACGTTTCTTGGCTCGTGCTCTTTCTTAAACAAAAAAAGAAAATCTTATATTCTAGTGTTCAGTGCTTTGTGATACTTAGTTTGTCGTTCCCCAGTTGTGCTGGGTGTCTGTCCATAGGTATGTATTGTGTAATTCGCTTCTTGTAATCGTTGGTTTTAGGTCCCACCTTATATGGAAATGGTATTACCGTTCAGGGCCATCCGAATGCCTTGCGACCGCCAGCGCCCAGTGCTCCGCGTAAGCATTATCTCGTAGTACCCGTCGTTCTGGGAGAGTTAAGAGTTACGATATGAAAGTCGAACACTACATTCAGGTAACGATTCTCTTGGGGATTGTGGATTCTGCCACGGGAGGATTGTCCTTGAGCTCCACGACTGCGATGACGAACGCTAACCCTATCGCAAACTACCACCTCCACCCTTCTTACCCCCGCGCCTTTTCAAGGCCTCCGCTATCTCGACGGAGCCTCGCCTAGTCGCAATATCCAACGCTGTCTTTCCGTTCCACTGCGGCAAGTTGATGTCAATACCCGGATGCGCCAACAGGATCTGCGCGGATTTCTTCTGGTTGCAGTACGCGGCCTTCATCAATGCTGTCGCTCCGTACACGTCTTGTGCGTTGACATCGATATTCGGCATTGAGAGTAAGAGCTCGAGAGAGTCCGTGAAGCCTTGCGCAGCCGACTTCATCAGGATAGATTGTCCCTTGCGATCCCGGACGTTTGGGTCGCATTTCGAGCTGGAGAGTAACGCTTTCACGATATCGGTTTGGCAGTTGTAGATAGCAGCGACCAGTGGGTGCTTTCGAAATTCTACCGGCTGTAGACTGGAGCCAATATCTGGATGGTCTAGGAGAAGTGAGACGACTTTTGAGTGGGATGGGTTGTAAGAGCGCCGGGGCCGGGTACCGCTGGTAGGTGAAGCCGGAGGAGTGGTGTCCGCTTCGGGCTGCCGCCATTTTGCTATCCCAGAAATTGCCCAGTCAATTGCTGTGCCTCCAGTGTCTGTCCTATGGCCCACTAGAACACGTTCGTCCTTCAGCAACCGGTCCACTACCCTATCCCATCCGGAGCGAGCCGCGACAATTAGGGGTGTCTGACCGGCGTTGTTGGTACTGTTGACGTCGTGATGGTCACAGTGCTCAAGAATTGCGCCGACGCAAAGATCCTGGCCCCTAGCAGCGGCTTGGATAAGCGCTGTTTCACCCCGATGGTTCTTGTGGCCAATAGGAACAACCTTGCGTTTGAGTAGGAGCTGTGTAGCCAGTTCGTGGCCACTGGCGGCGGTTTTGAACAACGCGGTCTCCCCGCGGCTGTCCTGGTGCATACCATAGTCGATGCCAGGAGTGCCGTCGAGAATTATTCGCATTGCTGCCGAGTTGCCTTTGGAAGCGGCCTTCATGAACGATGTCCTGGGGTCAAACCCTCGCTTGATGAAGAGGGCGATTACTCTCGTATGATATAGAGCGGCGGCTTTGATGAACGGTCTCTCCAATCCCTCTCGCTCGAGGTCGGGTCGGTTCAAGAGAAGCTCAATGAGGTCTTCATAGTAGCTGGAAGACAGGCCTTTTGGAATGGCCCTCCAGAGGGCGGTATTCCCTGATCCGTCTTTGGAATTGACATCGATCCGAGGGTGTTGGAGGAGGAGTCGTGTAGCCTCAAGTCGACTGAGAGATGCAGCTTCCATCAAGGCAGTTACTCCAGACCGGTCTTGCTCGTTTACATCAAGCTCCGGGTGAGATAGTAGAAGCTGCACGCATTCCAAGTGATCCATCTTCACCGCTAGAGTGAGAGCGGAATCCCCGCTGCGCCGCTTCATATTCTGGCTCCCATCTTTCGCATTAACGTGAACGCCGGGGAGTCGAAGAAGATGTTCAACCCATGAAGCGCGACCTTGATACGATGCAATGTGCAAGGGGGTGTCCCCATTAGCATCTCGAGCGTTGTAGTTCAAGTTCGGAACAGTTAACAAGAGCTGCAGAATGTCATCCCGTCTGGCTTTTAGCGCGCAGTGCAGTGGAGTCCGACCTCGACCATCTGTCGAATTTATATCCGAGGTCCCTGCAATGAAAGAAAAGCCTCCACAAAGCGGGTGTGGCCGTGGAATATGGAGAGGTGAAGGGGACTTTCGCCAAAGGGGTACGTGTACCTGAGGCCTGCCGAGAGGGTTGAGGAATGCAAGGCTTCGATAAACCCAAATGCAGCTGCGATATGCACCGGGCCCCCGAAATTGCAAGGACCGTGGGTGTTCAACCGCGGAATGGACATGTCATAGGTCCGAGGGAGTGGATACCACGATTGGCGGGAGAGAAAGCTACCAGTGAAAGGCGACAAATCCCCCGCTTGTTGGGTGTGATGCGCCCAGTGGCTAAATGCATACGACAGGAATGGATAGCCCGGTTGGTGCAGAAATTCGCTAAAATGCTTCCAACATGTGATCCGCTTGGAACATGGGTCATATGGTCGATGGGACCTGCAGCGATGCGACCTCATGCTGCCTCTGGTAAGGGATTCAAACCCGGCATGTCGGAGGTACCCAACGCAGGCATTCGCAATTTGAAGGTGCCTTTTCGATTCCGCGATAGGCAATAGCTCCGAGAACGTATCCCGCACAGTTTGGTCTAAAATTCGGCTTTCATCAACACAACGGTACCTGGACTTGCCCACAAGAAAGACTTACGGACAAGCTTGACTATCTGTTTCTCCGACACATCGTCCATCATGATGAGCCCATGACAAACCTCCACGATGGTTCCTCCCTGAGTCACAATGCTGTCGGGGTCGAATAACCCTTCTCTCATTGCCAATGCATGCTGAAGCATGGGGATCGTCATAGGCTTGTTAGCATGAATTACGAAGGTGAGTATCCTTTCTGCCAATTGCCTTCGGCTCGACCGCTGCGCGCAGATGCGTTCCCAAATGCTGTTGTACATTTCTTCCAGGTCGTTGGGGAGACCATCGAGCTCGTTTAGGACGTCTCGTGGACTGGGGCTATCCGCAAGGATTCTAACCATCCAGAAGGCGAGTAGAAACCTAGAAAAGGATATGTAAGGCACCAGAATTTGAATGGAGTAGGATACCCAGGACATACATTCCCTCGGATACGCTCTGTATCCTCTGCTTAACCTTTTCCATGATAGGTGAGTGGTTCTCGAGGAGCGTTCTGAGCTTCGGGTGATTCTCGACGAACACAGAAATGTCCTCTTTTCTGGCCTGAATATCCAGGAATAGGGGAGCAGGGAGAGTGGGACCCGATGTGCCCGCCGTGTCCAGTGGCCTGGAGGTAATCATTGTATTCTTCCGCAACGATAGAAGAGGTTTGACCAACTCGGGCCTCAGGTTCTCGTCCAATTCGTCCAAGGCATCGATAGTGATGAAAGCCCGGGGAACGAGGGCCAGTGCTTTGCGTAGAGTGCTGACCAGTTCCTCGTCTGTTGGATCATATTCCTCCAGATCCTCCTCTTGGGCATCAGTGCATTCCTCCAAAATCAGATCGAGAACCGAATCGGTGTACTCCCTGTATCTCAGGAGCTGTCGCAAAAGACTGCTAGCAATGTTGCGAATAGTGCATCGTTTATCGTGCTTGATGAACACGAACAGGACTGGTACGTTCGGGTATCGTCCTTGAAGCTCTGTATTGATAAGCGCCCTGTGCAGCCTCAAGTCAGCCTTACTCCTCGGCCATTTGAATTGATGAGCCTACGATAACACCGTCTTTCCTGCCCCGGCTAGGTGATAGAAATACTCGTGAGCCAGCCAGTCATAACTGGAAGTAACCTCCGTACTCACGCTTTCCTTGACACCAAAGCGCCATACCTGGTTTGTCCTGCCAAGCTCGAAATGTTGCGTTCTCGAGGATCCAGGTGCCCGTCCCTTCAGTGCGAAGTTTACGTGCTTGTTCTTGGTCATGCTTGAATTTGAGTCCGCCCGACATCTGTGTCAAGCGTTTGGGGAGGGCATCTCTTCGGTGGGCATCCATCGACACCGAGTCGGTGGGTGGTCCGCAATGAATGGCAACATTATTGGCCACGATTGCATTGTCGCGAATGGTACAGCTACTAGGCTCAAAGACAAGGCCAGCCATCGAGTTGAGCTTGGAGGTTCATGCTGATACGGGTAAGCCGGTGAGCTTCACCCACATTTATTCGAAACGAAACGGCCTTGCTCACCTACAGTCACCGCCGATCCTCGATTGTCCATTTCGACCACGCTCATAGTGTCTGGGGAGAATTAATACTCTGAAGGAGAGAAACGATGGATAAGCAATACATGGACTGCTTGAAGGAGTCTCCAAGAGAGCTGTGTATCTATGCTCTGCGTTGTCGTAATTGACAGTGGGCCTCGTGCCCCGAAGTCGCACCGCCTCCGAGTCATCAACACCTACAATGTGTGATTCCTAGGAAAAACCAGTACAGGAATGAACACGACATTAGAAGCTAGCCACACGGTCACAAGCCTTGACACACAGGACGAATGCCCTTGACTGTCGGAATCTGAGAAAGTAGATCTAGAATGGATACGCCTGCAGTGCAACACCGGTCTTCGAGGCTCTCAGCCGTCGAAATAAGCGTACAGGTAGAGGTACTCACGTCATACCACAATCTCCTTGCAACGCGCGCCGAAATAGTCATTGCATCTCTTGATATTGAGTCGTCAGTACATGAAAATGAACTCTAGCTATCTACAAAAAAACATCTAAGTTACGGATGGGAGGGGAGGTAAGTTCCATGTCGCACAGCAGTGCAATATAAAATTAATAAGTTACTACTTTTTCCTAAATTCAACGATGATCCCCGTCGACCACTCAACACCTAGTTCTTCTTCGACCGCTTAAAACTAGGCAGCAAACTCCCCGTACGTATTCTAAACAGATACGTAATAACATAAACACAAACCACCTGAAAAGAAGGGGTGGACAAGGTTAGCCGTTACAAACTAAAAAAGAAGAGATAGAGCACATACGTTAAACACAGTAAACGCAAGCATAAGCCCAACATTCCTCCACCGATGCGAATAGCTAATGTTGAAACTAGCAAGCAAGAATTGGTCCGTCGTCTTCACACTGCAATAGTTGCACGCATCCGTGGCGTTGGGGTTGGTAAGGTACCCCCCAGCAAATGAGATGAACGGGTCCATGTAGCCGCCGCAACTGAGGCCTTCAGGAGGCGTAATCTGGACATACTCGTACGGCGCACACTCGACGTCTTGGCGACCAATCGCTTGACCCAAGAGGCCTTCGATCAAATAGGTATACGGCGAGAGGCGGTACATCCACTTCCACCAGCCAAGTTCACGGAACGGTTGAAGGACACCATTGCTGCATGTCGAGTGTCAGCATCACGAAATCTAAAATGGGAGCGAATACGCACAAAGCAATGACAAACGAAAAGAGAAGCGAGAACAAGAGCGCCGCAATCTCAACACTGGGCGCCATAGCCGCAACAGCCTAATCAACCAAAACCATTATCAGCAACCCACCACACCCAAAAGACTCGAGAACCAAAGAAAAACACACGCACCTGACCAATCGTGGTATAATACAAAGGGAAGATAATACCAAGCATAAGGTAGGTATACCCTCCTCTCGAAGCCAAGAACCCAACAGGCCAATACCAGCACATGAACAACAACGTCGAACCAATAATGTTCCACGGCAGCTCGACAAGAATCTGCGAAGTGATCAAGGCAGTCCAGCTGTACATCCGACTAGGCCGTTCACGAATCTCATAGATCGTCCGAAGTTTGATAAACGGTACTTGAAGCTGACTCGCCAATGGCACACTGAGAATCGTCACCATGAAGATCGCCTACCGTGAGCGAAAAAGTGATCAGCATTACAGACACTCGGCGAGACTGGAGAAGAGGAGATTAAACTTACGAAAAGCTTGTTCTGAGTCCCCTGGATCGTATCCTTCGCCTTGAAGAACGTGAACCCAATGAACAACCCAGACGAAACATTCAACACCATCTTCGCCATAATGTAAGTCGGGTCCCGCCAATACGACTGCACATTCCGAATAAAGAGCTCCTTGACTTGGAACAACCACGAAGTCGCAAATTCAGTGTGAAGCTCAGCTTCAACCGCAGGGCGGTTGCGGCCTTCAGTATGGATAGCTTCGAGTTCCTCCTGGACAGCAGTTGCTTCAGGAGAGGATTTCCAAATACCGTGCCAATCAAATTCCGTAGTCGCGGTCGCACCAGCGCCAATGACGTCCAGCATATACTCCGCACTGACCACAAGTAAGTAACGACAAAGCCAGATCAAAGTGTAAAGAACGTACGGGTTCTCCGAAGGGTCACAGTGCCTAGCACCGTTCCTCTCAAAGTACTGAATGAGCGTCGTCGCGTTGTGGCCAAGATCGCCAAAGTACACTGTTTGACCACCCTTCTTGAGTAGAAGCATCCGATCGAAGACTTGGAAGAGCTCCGCAGAGGGCTACATAAAAAACGGAGTCAGCCAACCGTCACAAACCAAAACATCGCAGCGAATCACAAACCTGGTGAATAGTGCACAGAATAGCCTGTCCCTGGTCCGCCAAACTGCGCAAGAACGAAACAATAGCCCAGGCACTTTGAGAGTCCAATCCGGAGGTAGGCTCGTCCAAGAAGAGAAGTAGCTTCGGCTGTAGACATACATAGATGTAAGTACCCACTTCAAATCGGCGCGAAAGAATCCTCACCTTGGCTGCCAACTCGACGGCGATAGTCGTTCGCTTCCGGTACTCAACATTGAGAGTCCCGACAATAGCATCGGCATACTCCTCCAGGCCGCACATCTTAAGACACTTTTCAACACTGCAAAACACTTATCAGACACTGCAAAAATCGAAATAGAAGAATGATCATACTAAGCTTCCTTCTCTTCCAAAGGAACCGAAGGCGGCTGTCGCAACTTGGCAGAGAACAACAGCGCCTCGCGCACAGTCGCGTTCGGCATATGCGTATCCATCTGCTGACAATACCCACTAAAAACATCAAACGACCATCAGTCCCACCCAGGAGATAAAAAGATAGAAAGTGAGAACAACGTACGTTTGCGATTGGAAATCAGCTGGAAGCGACTGTCCGTTGACAAACATATCCCCAGTCACCACACCACTATAGACCCGCTTCGCCAGGACGTTCAACAGTGTCGTCTTCCCAGCTCCAGACTCGCCCATCAGCGCAGTCAACTTGCCAGGCGCAACATACCCCGAAACGTCAGAAAGGAGAGTACGATCGGCTTCGCCAGGGATAGGTACGGTGTAATGGACATGTTGCCACGTAAAGGTATCAGTCATACGCAGAGCAGGCTCGTCCTTGAGGGCCGAAGTATCCTTGCCTTTCTCGTCGACAACGACAGTGCCAGACGGCGACCCCTTCTTCTCCTCATCCGAACCCGAGGAGGCAGCTGCAACAGCCTTCTTCGACCCTCGCTTGAAGAGAGTGGTGGCGGTATCGGCAGAAGACGTCGTGTTGAACTCGGCAAAGATGAGTAGGACGATGAGGAAGCCGATCGCAAACGCGATGACAATTCCCAAGTTCTAAAGACCAAAGGTCAGCCATGACCGTATATATAGTTGAAAGATCTCACCATCCACGTATTCGACCATTTGAAGGAATACGAGAGCTCTGCGAAGCGTGCGCCGTTGACAAAGGCTTCACCAGGGAGGGCACCGACGACTGCGCAAACTTGGTTCGCCAGGGACACATTCTCGTATCCAGGGCCACTGGGTACAAGAGATGTACAAAGGCCGTTTAGCGTTCGGAACTCGTTGGTGAGGATAGCTTCAAATCCATAACGAAGGGGCTAGACAGAGGTAGATACGATCAACGTCATGGCTGGTGTAATTTGGGATAGAAACGTACGTTGATATAGGTGATCCACCGGAGCGCGCCAATCATGGTAGGCTTCGGAATGGTATAACCGGTGTAGATGGAAAGCGCCAGCACCGAAATACCAGCAACGGCCTGAGCCGTAGCTTCCGATTTAAACGCTGCAGCAATTCCACGGAACCACGATTTCATGGTAACGGCCATGGCGAAGACAAAGAGGAAGAAGACGCTGGGGTGTTGAATTAGTACCGACCAAGGTGGAGTTGAACGGATTGCACTCACAAGAATTGGTCCTACGAGCAGGCAGAGAGCCCGGGACGAATTAGCGCAGCAGTTGAAGAGTAGAAAGGTTATACTTACAACTGAGCGTTGGAGACCGGTCATGAAATATAGAATGATGCAGAAAAGCGAGAGGATGCAGAAAGTGATAGGGATATCGACGAGGGTATGGGCAAGAGCTTCGACAAAGGGGTGATACAGGGCAGCCTTTTCATGTCGAAGAACGATGCGACGTTGAGCGTAAAGCGCGGGGATTTCAGCCATGGTAGCCAACGCCGAGAACAAGAGGGCGCTATCATCGAGTGTCAGCCCAGGCGCGGAAAACATAGAGATCGACGTACAAGAAAAGAACACCTCCTCGAGAGAAGTAGGCGGAGGTTTGCTCAGGCATCTTCAAGAAGATACTGCCCATGATCAAAGCTTGGAAGACATACGAGCTGTGGTGGGGAGATGGTCAGGGTCATGCATGGGTGGAATGGGCACCGGACTTACAAGAGGTTCAAACCGGTAGCCAACATATCGCCGCGAAGAATCTGAACCTTGCGGCGCATGACGGCAGCGACTTGCTGAGGAATCGTGAGCATATAAGGACTGAGGCCAGAGCGATTAGCATAGAAACGCGACTGAAGACGATAGCGTACGCACTTTTTCTTGCCACTGCGCTTGGCAAACTCGGCACGGGCACTGTCAATGTAACGTTGGGCAGCATCAGGCTTTCCGACATGTTCAGCAATGTATTCCTCGATCTCCGCCTTGTTGCGTTGACCGTGCGCTGAAGCCTTGAAGTAGGCAGCGAATTCTTCAGCGGTGCGAGGTTGGTTTGTAACCCCTTCGCGAGCGATGCGGGCATTCGGATCGGTGACAGCGACGAGGAAGTCAGGAGTGGTCTGGCGATTGGCCGGGACATATCTGAAGAGGGGTGTTCATAGGGGGGAATGCAACAGACCAAAAAACACGTACCCCATTTCATAGAAATAGTCTTTCGCCTGATCCGCAGGACCATAGTACGCCATTTGGCCTTCGTAGATGACGCACACCTTATCGAAGTGGCTGAAGAGCGACTCGCCAGCTTGGTAAATGGACACGATGGTGCTGAGACGCATGGTGTCGGTACCGATGCGCAGGGCACGGACGAACTCGAGTGCAGTGCTAGCGTCCAAGCCACGGGTTGAGTTATCCCAACAAGCGATGCAAGCTCTGGTAGCCAGAGACTCTGCAATCGACACTCGCTTCTTCTCGCCACCACTGACGCCTCGAATCATGGCGTCTCCGACGGGCGTTTTCCTTGCATGGCGTAAACCGAAGACGGTGGTGAGGATATTGGAGAGGGTGTCGATGAACTGGGCGCGGGTGTACTCGATGCGGTTTCTGGGCGTTCGTGTGCGAGCTGCGAATTTGATAGTTTGTTCGACGGTGAGGGTAGGGAAGTGGACATCGTCTTCGGGTGAATACTGAACGTCGCCACGGAACCACTTTTTGAGTTCCTCGGGCGTGATGGAGTCGTAGTGGACCTCGCCCTCGACGCTGTGGTATTCTTCGCGGTGGTTGGCGAGAGTCTTGAGGAAGGTGCTGCAGCCTGCTCCTGGGCTACCAAGAACGAGAAGCATCTCGCCGGGCCTCACGACACCCTCGAATCCGTCCAGGATGTTGCGCACAGGCGGATGACGAGCATTCTGAATATTCTGAACAACGTCCGCCGGGTTGAAGAGGGAACCAACAGTGGGTTGAAAAGATGCTGCTGCCTTGAGTCCTACAACTCGGAGATTTCGGAAAACAACGCCGAGCTGGCGAGGCTTAATCTCGCTCTGGTCACGGCTATTTTTAGTTGTCAGCAAATTACAGGCGCGTTAACGTGGAATTGAACGCGCTCACCGTCTGATAATCGTCTTGATTGTCTTCTCCAAGTCAAAGTTGTCGCCATCGACGATGAGAGTGTGGTCGGACGACGTGTCCGAAGACTCAGACGGCTCAGACTGGCCCTTGGGCAGTCCGACGCGCTCGTGCGTCAACGTCCTCCTCAAACTCTGCATGCCGCTGGGGTCGAAAAAGTCCATGGACACGCGAGAGGCACTGGAGGTACGACGTGTCCGATGGGGCACCTTTGGCGACGAAGGCGGTGGGTGTCGGCCTCGATCGTCATCGTCTTCAATGTCCTTCTCGAGCTTGTCGTCGACGCTGGATGGCTTGGGCTGAAGCGTCATCTGCGAGCCAATTCGCGAGACGCCCGTCGAGGCTGGCTCCTCGACGATGTCGGTGAGGTGGTGCGGCTGTTGGTCCGCCATGGCCGTCACGAACTTCGCTGCTGTTGAATGCCCAGTGGGACGTAGGCACTATTTGGCGGCTTGGCGGTCGTCGGACTCGTTGTGGGCGTCGTCGACGGTAGCGGCGATGTGGTCAGGGAAAATAAAAAAGAGACGGATGGGCGTTTCTTATCAGGTTGAACCATGGTGCCTAAATGCTGCAAGGGTGCGTAATCCTGCCGGCGACAAACGCTTAGGATCGTTGCAAGATCTCGACAAGATGAAACTGCGGCACCTTGTGATTGGCTGATCCGTTACACTCGCGGAACTTTTCCATCCGCCTTCTGACCAATCACAGTTGCGTGAGCCCTCTCCGAGTCCTCAAGCGCTTGTCTGGCTTGCCTTGAATTTCCTCACCTCCTCACAGTTTTTCGCAAGATCAACTGGAGCCATACAAATCTACTGAGAAGCTGCTAGTGCCCTTCTGTCTCCAAGTTTACGATAACTCATCTCAACTTAATGCAGCGTTAGCGCTGGAAATTGTCAAACCGAGTCGAAATCACGATGACGTCGACTCGGATAGACAATATCCTGGAAAACAAATACTGTGAAGATGAGCACATCCTCTCCCAACCAACCCCAGTACCAAGTGTCATCACATCACGATTCAGAAAGAGTGACACAGGCCGTGACATTGACTACGTGAGCTTCAACCACCTTCCATTTCCTTACCGTTTTCAAGACCTCCACATAAGCTACAGGTTTGCCCTGCCGGAAAGACACGCGTCCGCATATCAATAGCGTTCCACGGCAACGTGCCTCCCCATTCCAACACACCCCGCAGCCTGATCCTTACCATCTGTATTGAGTTTCGAATTCCTGAACTGCGCCTGCGCTCGTACCTGCTAAGTAATGGGTTTCAAATCGCGACCGTTTAGACCCAAATCTTAACTTCGGATTCGGAATCACCAACCATTGTGAGTACATGTACTCCGTATACCGCAATCGTATCACAACGGAGAACTTCGGGAGAACTTCGACTTTCCGAGCTTCCTTTGTAGGAGAGAGTCGGAGGACTCTATGGAATACGCTACCCAGAGTACTGGGCTGAAACACCTGGACCTACCCACACCGACTCGATAGCCACCGTTCCGAAGTACCCGAGTAACATCTTCTACGCACCGAGTGCTATATTCGGCCACTAAAGGCTACATAGAAGTAAGCTTGGCAAAGAGGCCTCAGGTCGTAGTACTCCTACTACTAGTAGGCACCATCGGAGAGGGGGAACGAACAAAATCCATGACACGAATATCGTCTTTCCCAATGTCCCTGTCCGGATCCCTCGAAGCAACCACCACCCTCCCACTAAAAGGACAAACACCGCACTTCTCTCCATAAACTTCCACCTCTTGTTGGTCGTCGGAGTACGGAAAGTCCAAAAGGACAGTGGACCAAGACAAGGTGCTAGTGCTAGTACTAGTTGGGCCTGCAGATAACTTCGTCCCCTCCTCCGAGTCGACTGGCAACGAGGACTCGGGCGGAAGTCGACAAGCCGTAATCCGAAGTGGCATCTCGCTGTCCAGCTGGGTAGAGACGAAGAAAATCCGCCCATCCAGGTACGAAAGATGGGAGTAGTTGAGAGGGATAGAGTCGTCCGGAAGAGGTCCAATGAAATCCGTAGTCAAGCCCGCCAGCCGGGGAACTGGTACCATCCCCTCGACATCTTCGATATCTTCGCCCTCAGCTACCCCATCATCGGTTATGGTAGAGTCACCACCAGACCGAGGGGTGCCAATATAGTATACCTCCAACCCATGCCCCAGCCTCCCACCTGCATCCGTATATATAGGGAACCGGCTCGCAAAGACAACAAACTCCACCGGGACCCACGAAGGCGAGTCAAACGATACCCACTCCTTCCAACCCAACCGTAACTCAGTTAGCCCATTCCACTTGCTCCGAATATCCGCGATCGAGGAGTACGGCAGAAGCGCATCCGCAATGTCGTCGAAAGGCTCGAAAGGCGGGAGCTGGTGGAGGCTCATCTCCCCACGGCGCTCGCTGATTTTATGCACTGTTGAGAGGACGTAATTTCCGAAGAAATGTGCCTAGAATAGAGCGGGATATTAATGCAACGTGTGGGACAGGTAAGTGGAACAGGCGGGGGGCTTTGACTCACGTGTTCTGTCCACTGCAATTCCCTCCACTTCGAAATCGCGTCGTTTTCAAAGTCCCACACGAGTTGAACACCCTGACCGGTATCGATGAACACCCGGTTATCCTTGAATCCCGACTGTACGACCGCGATGCAGCTATCGGGGAAGTCAAACAGCTCAGCAATTATCTCCCACTCTGGCTGCGGTACATCCAAACGAATTGCGTAGACCACGATATGATCCAGGGATGGAGACCTGGGACATCCAGAGAGAAGTTGTAAATAGGAATTTAAACATCAAAACAAATTCGTGGATCATCGATGGACTGTGTACTCACCCATAACCAACAACACGAACCGCCCGCCCATCCTTGGAAAGACTGATCTGCGGACCATGAAACCCCCTCAACTCCACCTCCACCTTCGCGATAGGCGCCGACCTGAACGGATACAGATCCCCAAGTCCCAGATCCCACAAGCACAAAAACTCGGGGTCCTCATCTTCCCCACCCTGGTGTACTGAATTATAATCCGGCCCCGAAAGCGTAACAAGAAAGCGCCCACTCGGCACGAGGAAGACTAATCTCACAGCAAGGTTTGGATTAACCGGGTCGCTGGCCCCATGCTCGGAATCGAGGGTACCATCCACGGGCGTCGATTGGTCCAAGACGCGCGTAGAATGAGGGGCGATGTGCTCGTCGTGGTTGCCCTCCACGAGCCGGAGGAACAGCGAGGGTGTTAGAGCCAGACGCTCCAGGTCGCGCAGGTTCAGCTCATCGAGAGGGGGAAGCAAGGGTTTGGGAAATCCGTTGCGGCGGTAGATATTGTTGACAGCTTGTAGCCATAATATCCGAGATTGGGATTGGGAGTGGAGTAGCCTGCACGTCTTTAGACGAAGATAACCCCTCGGATGAGCCATTCCCCCTCTCGCCGGTATGGGTGGATTACACTCACTTTTCTCAGAGAGATCAAGTCCGGTGGATCCAGATACGATTGGATAACAAGCACAACGTCTTGGCACGAAAAGAAAGAGCTGGTCTCCATGTATCGCGCTGAGAATGCTCCCAGAGCGCTCGCAAATGGAGCAGTGGGAGGCTAAAGAGGCAGTGGGCTGCGAGCAAGGTGCAGCGTGTGAACGGCCGTTATGATGCCAATGGCCAGCTTTCCCACAGTCCTCAACGAGCGCTTATTTCACTAGGACCACTCCTACGGCTCCGACGCACGAAGCATCGCGGCGACATCCTCGGCCCCAGCTCGGGCCCAACTCCTTTGAACAAGTTCGGAAACATCCTCCTCATTCCTGATGCGCATAGACGGAGACTGGACGGAGGCCCTCAACCCCACCCTACAGCACTTTCCCGCGAAGACGCAGGGCGCTTACTAACCATCCTTTCGCACGAGGCCCGTTGGAATCGCTGATGGTCGAATTGACCAGGCCAAGTTAAAGGGAAGGTGCATCTAGCACCCAAGTGAGCGGCGCAACTCCGCCACAAGATATACTACTTTACCGATCAATGAGCGCTCATAAAGCGCACCCCGGACATCCAAACCTTCGGAGCGCCCGTGGCCCCAGCCAGATGGGCTGCAGGCGCTTAATCTTGGAAAGTGTCCACCCAGCTTGAATCTCTTACGAATTAGTCAACTTCGTTTAGTTTACGCAGTCAGTTGGTTACTTGACTTGCCGATGAACCGATGGTTATCGTATCGATAACTTGTGGCCGCCTGAGCCCGCAATCCCTGAACTCGAACGCGCCCATTTAATTTGCGTCAGGCGCGGCCCACTCGGGGACATGAAACGCGTACTTTGTGTCTTGTGAGCTCATTCCGTTCTTTTAGCATTTGCTTTGTCGCTTTGACTCGACGTATACTGAATGTATTGCCGCAAGGCATAACCTTCAATTTCTCGGTTTGTGCGTGGAAGACGCCAGGGCAAGGGGAAGGAAAGGGATATCGATGGTTTCGAATGCTTTGAGCGTTATGCGGTCAGCGCGATCCAAATTTCGATGCCCCGGCGAGGCCAATGGGCATCACCTTGCGCTTATCGATGATTTTTGATAGGTTTGGCCTCAGTGTGACCTTTTGCCATTGATGTATTCGCCTAAGTGAAGCCCTGAAAACGCATGGCTTGGGCACTATTGATGGGCCATGTATCATTGACATGTTCGTGACGCATTCTGCCTATTCTATAAGAGTCCCTGTACTTTCGGGAATGGCATACCTCTAGGCTTCCCTTTCCTCCCCTCTCGCCTCTCCCAAGGCGCCCACATTTTCTCCTGCATGTCAGCAAAGACTCGCACTTCCAGCCTACTCCAAGGTCACAACCCAACCACTGAAACTACAGTCGAATACCAACCAGTCTCCATGGACTCCAATGAGGAATTCAGCAAACCTGAGCCCGAGTCCGGCGGGCAACTCGCTCAACCTCTACCGAAGGCTGTAGACCAACCTTCACCTCGCCGTGTCCGGTTCTGGTTCTGGTTCTCCGTCGCGTTCACGCTTCTCGCTCCAATTGTTTCGATCGTGTTGGGTATCACCCTGCATGATAAAGATATGACTTATCCTGTGCCTTCTGCGGATAACTTCGACGGGCGTACTGTGAGTTCCATTTGCAGTCAGTTACTTGTACGCTCATTAACGGATTGGGATGTGCAGTTGAACTTTGAAGTCGTGTTGGTTGCAGCGGATCCGAAGGACGGGACGATGAAGGTCGATTGGACGTTGGTGGGTGAAGAGAAGTCGCCGTGTAGGGCGGACAACTTGGACGCATGTACCGATGTCAATGTGTTCTTCGACACGTGGGTTACTCCTCGCTCGTCTATCGCGGTCCGTTCCAAAATGTGCTAACTGACGTCGGTTGACTGGTAGGAACGTCCTTGCATCGAAGGATGACGACGACGATGATGGAGGGGAAGTCAAGAGCAGCGATAGGCCAGACCGACCACTCTTCAAGATTAATGCGAGAGGGTTTGCGGAGAGGGATATCCTTTCGCGGGTACCTACCTTCCGAACGAATCTCGCTCTTTACTCCAAGGAGAAGGAACCCGCCAGTTTAATTTTCTACCCGTTCGATAGGCAAGTGGGATGTATAACTCCTAATTTCTTGTCCAAGGGACTTATTCTTGCCTCAGATACACCTCAGATATTGTGATGTGGGCTCGAGAAGTTGGAACGAATGAATCGGTTGCTGTTCGCATTGGGCAGACTCGAGGTGTCGCAGTGTAAGTGAATGTTATGTTGTCTTCGCTCGTGAAGGGCTCACGAAGCTCCTTGTAGTGGTTTCCAAACTACCATTTGGCATCGTGATATTCGCGGGAGGGCTCCCCCACATGTCCTGTCTGCTACGATCGGGCTCAGCAGGAGCAGACTTGCCAAAGTTTACAGTATCTTTGTGACCATTGTTGTTTGTGAGTGCATCACGGCCATTACTCAGGACATTGGACTGAACTGACATTTTGAAGGGATTGTGACTATTATCCTGACTCTCGTAATGGCGACGAATGTGTTCTTCGGGTATAAGCAGAAATCAGAGGTCTTGCTTATCCCCGTTGCAACTCTGTTCGCTTTCACACAGTTGAGGCAGACCATGCCTGGTGTTCCGGAAGGATTTGGTATGTCCCAATATGCTGACATGGGGAACTAAAGCTAATCTACTGTATTCTAGGCAACGTTGTTGGTGCGTTCTAATAATAGCACTTCCCTAACGCGTCCCATTGACCCTTTCATAGACTTTGTTGGATTGGTACCATGTCTTGCTTTCCTCTCTCTATCGGTAAGTCTGTGATCTTCGAAGGAGACCGTGAACTATGAAGTTAACCCCTGCCATAGACCGCGTTCACTTTGGGCGCGTTCCTCTTCACCGATCCTTCAGAAGACAGACCAGAGCTTCGGTGGAGGGATATCCGGGTAAGTTACTACCTATCAATAAAAGAGAGTCTTACCTAACTGCAGAACAGAAGGTTGTTACGGGCCGCACTTAGTTTATTTGGGCTACCGGCTACTGCACGGGATGCCTTTTGCGATACGGCCTATGTATGACTGTCACGATTTTTACTACGAATCTTTTGGGACTACAGGACTGCATACATATTTAATTCATACTAAGCATACAACAATAAAGCAACTGCCATGTTCAAGAGAGGCTGTTGAAGTGAAAGGTTCCGGGGCACCGCGCGAAGAGTCGCGAATCAATTTGAACGCGTCGCGCCTGTCACAGTCACGCTACACGTGATGTGACGAGCCTGAACCGTTCGTCGTCGTGCACCGCGACGAGCTCCTTAAGGTTAAGCAGCGAGCTCGTTGCCCAACATAACGACAAAGTCTCCAAAGATGCCTCTCATTCGCATAGAGGTATGCGACTTCAAGTCCTACCGGTAAGCCAGCTCTTCGATCTTCAGCTAGTCGACGATGTTGATTATGGATTCAGCGGGCACCAGGTTATTGGCCCGTTCAGCAACTTCACATCGGTCATTGGGCCCAATGGAGCCGGCAAGTCGAATCTTATGGACGCCATCTCCTTTGTGCTGGGTGTCAAGAGCGCGCAGCTGCGAAGTGCCCAGCTGAAAGATCTCGTTTACCGAGGACGGAGATTGGCCAAGAACGGGCTCGACGGCGAGACGCAGAATGAGAACGAGGAGGACGACGATGAGGAGGGGGAAGGTGAAGGAACAGCGAAAAAGGCCTGGGTCATGGCTGTATTCAAGGACGCCAATGGCAAGGAATGGACCTTTCAGCGGACGTGCGTGCAGCGGTCATCATCGTTATGCCTTCTGTGCTCACCGTTGGTTCTAGGATCTCGACGAGCGGCGCTTCAGAATACAAACTGAACAAAAAGGTCGTCACATATTCAGCATACAACGCTGCCCTCATCCAGCACAATATCTTGGTCAAAGCAAAGAACTTTTTGGTCTTCCAGGGCGATGTCGAAGCAGTCGCTTCACAGTCTCCCAAAGAATTGTCGCGTCTCATTGAACAAATCAGTGGTTCAGGTGAACTGGCGGCCGAGTATGAGAAAGCAAAGGAAGAGCAGGATAAGGCAACCGAGAATGCGACTTTCAATTTCACCAAGCGCCGAGGAATTGCTGGGGAGATCAAGCAGTACAAGGAGCAAAAGTCGGAGGCTGAGCGATTCTCGAGCTTGTGCCAACAGCGGGTGCGTGTAAGAGTCCTTCACCTTGTCAACAGCTTCTTACTGGGCGACACAGGATGACTTGATTCTTCAACGCATTCTGCTCAAACTCTACCACATCGAGGAAGCTATCGAATCCAACAGCGCATCTATTGTCAAGAAGAACAAGGAACTAGCTGGCCTACGACAGGAGCAAAGAGCACACGACGACGCTCTCGAGGCTGCCCGCGCACGCCAGGCTAAAGCCAGAACCAGTGTGCTGCAAAAGGAGAAGCAGATCAAGAAGGCAGAGAAGGCCTTGGATGGAAAGAAACCTGACCTCGTCTCGATTGAAGCCCAGATCACCCACGCTACAAGGAAACTCGAAAACGCTCTCAAGTCTCAAAGTGATATCGCATCCAACGAGAAGATCTTGCGCGCAAGGGTGGCAACCCTCAAGAAGGACCTCGAAATTGTTCGCAAGGACGCTGAAAAGGCTGCAGGTGGGTATTCCCTCCGACTCTTTTTGGAAGCTTCTGCTAAGGCCATTCACAGAGGAACAGCGTAAATCATCCAGCCACAACATCGCACTTAGTGAGCAAAGTTTGGCTGAGTACCAGGCTCTGTGCGTCGAATGTCTGTGTCGCTAGAGCTTATACTGAACCACCCACAGGAAGACGACGGCAAGTACGCAAGCTGTCGACGAACGACAGGCCTTGGAGACACTGTCCCGTGAGGAGAAGACCACCAGTCGGGCGCTCACACAGCTGCAGGAGAAAGTTAAGGGGCTGGAAGAAACACAAACCTCTCGAAATGAAGAAATTGGTACTCTATCCGACAAGAAGACCGAGGTACGTGTTTGGCACTGATGTTGGGCTCTTTCACTGACTCTTACCGTTCAGCTCGAAGATAGATTAAAAGGATTGCAAGTCGAGTTGGCAAACGCACGACAAGAACTTGATAATCAAATCGCCGAGCGAACGAGGATCCAGTGCGCTATTTCCAATTGACATGCCATCTACATTCTTACCTCTTCTTCAGGAAACTCGAAGCCGAAATCGACGAGAAGCTTCAAAGCGTATATCAACAACTGCTTCAGGCCGGGGTGGACAAGACAGAGTCCGAAAGGGAAGCAAAGTTGAAGGAGACCATCGCAAGTCTGCAGCGGATCTTCCCAGGTATGACAACGCCTTTCCGATGGCCCTCAAAGCTGACTGGGCTTGCACAGGCGTCAGAGGCCGCATTGTCGACCTTTGCAAACCCATCGCACGCAAATACGAGACTGCCGTTTCTGTCATTCTGGGCCGTAACATCGACGCAATCGTTGTGGATGAAGAGAAGACAGCCATCGACTGCATCGAGGTACTGCCTCTCTTCAACTTAATACTCCATCCCTCGCCTGACGGATACCGTTCCAGTACATGCGAACTCAGCGAGCAGGTCAAGCAACGTTCATCCCGTTAGACACCATCCAAGTCAAGCCTATCAATGATAAATTCCGTTCGTTTGCCAAGGGCGCGAGGTTGGCTGTGGACGTTGTCCAATACGAGAGCGCTGTCGAACGTGCGATTCATTATGCATGTGGGAATGGCCTTGTCTGTGATACTATGGAGGTGGCGAGGTATGTGTGCTACGAGAAGGGTCAGGAAGTCAAAGGTTCGTTGTCCCCTCCTTCGTTAAATGTTGCTGTGTATGCTGAAAGGGTTGGCTAGCCGTAACACTGGAAGGCACTGTCATCCACAAGAGTGGCTTGATCACTGGTGGGCGGAGTACGCACAACACGACAAAGAAGTGGGATGAGAAGGATGTTCAAGGTATGGTCGCTTGCCGACGCGGTAGACTTCCTTGCTGATTTTCTCACCAGGCCTTATGCGAACGAGAGATAGTCTCCAAGCTCAGAGACACGAATTGAGCAAGCAAAGACCTCGCGCGAAGTCCGACGAGAACCTCATCTCCGAAATAACACGTTTGGAAGCTACAATCGGCGTTGTCAAAGACGATCTGGTGTGTACGCTCCCGCCTCCCTTTCTCGCTGTAAGACTCAACAGCACGACTTGACCAGAACGCATGCAAACTCCGACTGACCGGTGTCAAAGACGAAGTAAAGCACGTCCAAAAGGAACTCAAGACCCTCAACCCGAGTCTTAAGAAAGGCGAATCCGACTATGCAAACCTTAAATCCCGAATCGACGCGTTGAAGAAGACGATCAACGCAGCTGAGGATAAGATCTTTGCCAAGTTTTGCCGAACAATTGGGGTGGCGAACATTCGCGAGTATGAGGAGAGGCAGCTCAAGATTGCCCAGGAAGAGAGTCAGGCTCGGCTTCGATATGATACGCAAATAGCCAGGTTGACGAACATGTGAGTTCGTTTTGCTTCTTTTCGTTGGGGTGTTTGGTGTATGTGTGGGGTGACTCATGTTTCTGTGTTCAGGCGTGACTTCGAAGAAGAGGGGTTGAAGGCCATCGCGGAGCGGACTGCGCGCTTGGAAGGTGTAATCACTGCGGAACGATCGTCGTTGACCAGACTGAAGCAACAAAAGAGTTCTATCGAGGAAGAAATCGATGCTTCTGAAGCGGTCATTGCCAAACTTAAGGAAGATCTGGAAGGACTGCAGGAGATACTCGAAGAGGCCAATAAAGAGGTCGAGCAGGTGAAGAAGACCACCTCCAAAGCCGCCAAGGTGTTGGACCAGGCTCTTAAAGAGATTTCAGCTGCGGTATGTCGTTTTCTTCGTCTTCTGGCGCCTACGCTTCTCTTGGCGGCTGCCTCGTGTCTGCCTTGCCGCGAAGCGCCAATAAAACTCAAACTCATATTTTGCGTCACAGAACGATGAAATCGAAAAGTTGGCTCTAGACCGGTCGTCTATTTATCGCAAATGCCGACTTGAAGAGATCCGGTTGCCACTGAAAGAGGGAAACCTCAAGAATGTCCCGATGGAGGAGGTATGTCGTCATCTTCCGAGCTCTATTTGTCTTAACGACGATCCACGCGCGTCCTTCTATATTCACGCGTTTCTTTTTCGTTGGCTGATGATGCTTGTATGACAGAACCTTAGAGAAGAAGTCGCGATGGACGTGGACGAAGACGAGGATGCCACTCAGAGACCGAAAAAGGTTCCTGATTATGGTATTGAAGTCGACTTTGACTCTATCGAGGAGGATGAGAGGGAGGAGGATCCGGGAGAAGCCATTGCACGATACGACAAGGAAATCGTCAACATCAATGGCGAGATCGAGCGGATGGCACCGAATATGAAGGCCATGGATAGGTATGTGGGGTTTTCCGATTTGGGGTGTTTTGGACGGAGATTGACGAAGAGATAGGCTGGACGATGTGGAGAGTAAACTTGCAGCTACGGAAAAGGAGGCTGAGAAGGCTCGCAAGGACTCGAAAGAAGCCCGGGATCGATTCAATGATGTGAAGAAGCGCAGGTTTGTGGCGTTTCCCCACTCACATTTGTTTTCGTTTACAAACTCAGATGGCTAATTTGGTGTTTTCGATTCTCCTCACTAGATGCGACTTGTTCAACAAAGCGTACAATCATATCTCGGATCGTATCGATCAGGTGTACAAGGACTTGACGAAAGGGAAAGCCTCGCCTATGGGTGGTGTCGCCTACCTTAGTTTGGAAGACAACGAGGTAAAAGCAAAAGATTATCTCTCCGTTGCCGCGTGTGTTCCCAACTGAGAGCTTCGTCATTCAGGAACCATACAACGGTGGTATCAAGTATCATGCCATGCCTCCCATGAAACGTTTCAGAGATATGGAACAGTTATCTGGCGGTGAAAAGACGGTGGCTGCTCTCGCACTGTTGTTTGCTATTCACAGGTTTGTGGCTCCATGCTCGAACTCCTTGAAGAAAAAGGAACTCGTTATCTGATATGGGTCTGCAATTCAGTTACCAACCGGCACCATTTTTCGTGCTGGATGAGGTCGACGCAGCACTGGATAACACCAACGTGGCCAAGGTTGCAAACTACATCCGCACACATGCGTCCGAATCCTTCCAGTTCGTCGTGATCAGCTTGAAGAACACCCTGTATGAGAGAGGGAATTCGCTGGTTGGGATCTATCGTGATCAAGATGTGAATAGCTCGCGGACGCTTACACTTGACGTGAGTCTTGATATTTTTGGTACTGTTGCTGTTGGTTGGGATGGAACTGACGGGGCGTATCTTTCCTTTAGCTTACTCAATACGACGACTAGATGCAACACGCTTGCTGTACTGACATGCTCTATTGACCAGTTGCTTTGCTGTATTTATGACTATCCTGTTCTCTCATTGTACCTGTATTGCTGTAATCGTTTGATACCCCTCTCTTTACGATCTTCAATTCTTGCAGAACGCCATGCAATTACTTTCCAAATGGTCTACATAAGAAGTCATGCCCGAAACAAACACAAACAACAGGTATGAAGAAGGGGAAGAAAGAGGAGGGGAGGGAAGGAAGGGCGAAGAGATCGAAGTGGGGTACATAGAGAATATGCAAGTTGGAGAGTTACGAATAATAAGCAGTACTGCTAACTGCGAATCAAAAAAGGTCACTATTCTATGAATAATAATGAACAAGGAGAAACGTGAAAAACCCTGCAAAGAATTGAAAGGAAAAACGACGAAATAATGGATACAGTATGCTATAAGGATAGGTTGTCGAATGCGCAATACAAATCAGTAATTCCAATAATAAGGAATAAATATCGCTACATAATTGGGGTTGTGAAACGGAGATTGGAGAGACGGGAAGCTGGGGATTGAAATGAGTGTGGGGTATGTCAGGTAACGCTGTTGAAGTTGCAAAGGAAGGTCTGGTCTTAGTCCGTGGAAGGAGTATTAGTAGTAGTGTTGGTGGTGGTAGTGGTGCTGTTGGCAGGCTTTACGTCGCTTTCGCTGGTCTCGCTGAGCACGAGACGTCCTGCCTCAGGCGAGAGCGGGTGAGGCGTATCCCGCAGAGCTTGCATCTCCCGGTGACTGAGCGTCTCGTCAAAATAAGCGGTCAGGAGCGACATATGCGCCGGATCCCGAGGCGGAACAGGGAAGTCGGAAAGACCCGACATCCTCGACATCGTCGACGTCGTCATATAACTGCTCCGCGTTATCTCGGGTGGTTGAAGTCCCGAGTACTGGCTGAGGTGTCGTCCGTCGGGACTGATGGACGGATCGCGGGGGAATCGGTTGTCGTAGGACATCAGTCCAATGAACGAACGACGCCGATCGGCGGTCTCTGCGGGGGGCGTGGCGATCGCGTCTACGGACCCGACACGGAAAACGGCTAAAAAAAAAAAACAAAGAAGAAAAAAAAAACGTGGGTGAGCATTTCGATTGACAGCAAGTACGATGACAAGCAACTCTCACCTGTTTCGTCTTCCTCGTCTTCCACCGTCCTACCCTCTGCCGAAGATGCGACGAACGACGCAACGTCCTCCGGAACGCTGAACGGGGGTTTGAGGCGGAGCGTTGGGTCTTCGTCGGTCTCATGATCATGCACATGACCCATCTGGGTAGGTGAGTCCGTCCGGACCTCCTCGAAAACAAACTCGAGTCCACCATTCGCAGTCTTCCGGCCGAGGCTGTCCTGTCTCAAAGACCCACCAGTCGAGTACTGGCTACTCGCTCTATCCCTCTCCATCTGCTCAAACTCCTCACTCAACTGCCTCGCCAGACTCGTCAACCCACTCCCAGTCCTTCGGCTACGCGAGGCCTCCTCCCACGTCAGCGAAGCAGATTGGGACAGCGGTCGGTCAGCCACGGGGTCGAGTGCAGACTGTCTGATAGAACTGGGCTGGTAGAACAGGTCGTGGAAGTTGTCGAGGTCATTCGGACTGCCGAGACTGCGAGGTGACGGGGGCGGCGAGGGGGTTCCAGAGGTTGCACCAGGTGAGGGAACCACACCATTGTGATCGACCACTTCAGGAATGGGAAGCAGGAGATCGCTACTGGGGAGCGCAGCCGCACCTGACGAAGCCGGGTCATCGGAAGAGCTGTTGTGACGGTGGTGAGGGAACCCAGGTCGTTGTGGGTACGCAGGTCGACTGGCGTCATACTGAACCGGTTTGCGGTGCACCCGCGGCGCTTCCTCTTGCCATTCCTGCGGCGAAGAAACTGGGACGTAGGGCTGAATGACGTGGCCCTCGCTCGTGCCCAATCCGCTATCGAAGCTATCCCGATAGCTATTCGTGTAGGTAAGCGCTTCACCCAACCCGACCGAGTCGTCGCCTGCGCCATCGGCCGCAGACGTGTCTTGCATGAACGGAGAGTAGACGAGATCGTCCGGTAGGACTTCGCGTACGATACCAGGCGAAAGCTGCGCCCACATCTTGTCCGACACAGGAACATTGCTATCGTCGCGGGGTTGAGCCACAAACGCAGCGGATTCGGGAGAAACTGCCCGAGCGTATGGATGCGAGGACATGGGGGAAGATACCCGTGGAGGCTGGTGGTTATTATGAGGAGCAACGATTGGGTGAGGCCCTGCATAATCGGCACCGCTACGCTCTGGTTGTTTCTTTTCCTGCGTCGTATCTTGGGCGGGATTGCTCCGGGTATACAGTCCTGCCGAAGCATAGGGGTGGGCAGGCATCCTGATCGATTCACGATCCAGTCCATCGTCAGGAGGCGGAGGTGTGGAGATAGCAATTCCCATATGGATATCACTACTCCCAGATGGAATGGGCGAAACGCGAGCTGGGCTCGACCGGTCGATAGGGATGAAAGCAGGGTCAGGGAAACGAATAACCCTCGTGTTGTCATTGTGTAGGGCAACCTCCAGCGATGGTCGCGTATGGTTGATCTCCGCTGCAGGGACACGGGGATGTTTGTTGTCTCCTTTGCTCCACGATTCCGAACGTGAGTGACCGCGAGAATGTTTTGATGACTTGGACAGTGACAATGATTTCGTCAGTGAGTTGGAGTGTGAGTGGGACGGACGACCGGCGGTTGTCATTGACTGCGTGCCGTGTGTGGAAGATGAAGTACGAGGACGTGGTGGGAGGATGTCGGGAGAAGCATTCTGGCTGCCAAGACAAGCACGCGCTGCAAGGTAGTCGATGCTGTTCTGAATCTGTACTTTGCGGCCTTTCTGGGTTAAAGACTTGGAACGCGAGCGAGCAAGCTTTCGTGCAGTTGAGTTGCCGATTGAAGAAGTAGCTTGGACCTGCCACTGTCTTCTCTGGAATTCCAACTTTTCCCCTTCTTGGAGAACCCTATTCGGAAGTTAGTTTTGGCATCGAAAACGAGACAAGGAAAACGTACTGTTCAAGCGAGAATGCTGGATTGATAAGAGCAAGGTCGTCAGCTGCAAAACTCTTAGGGCGAGGTGGTCGGGCATTGGAAGACTTGGCAGTAGGAGTGGGTTCAGGTGGAGGGGTGATGGCGACCTGTGGGAGTGGTGGCTGCGGAGGTTTCAAGTTACCCAGAGACTTCGAATGTGCAAGCACCCTCGAAGGAACAGCAGAATCAGCCACCTGGTCATGGAATTTCTCTTCCACAGGGGTATCTGGCGGGCTGACTATTCTGGGTGGGGGAGGAGCAACCTGTTTAAATCTTGGTCTGGGGAAAAGAATGGCGTCACACCAGCTTTCGGCAGAGAGCCAGCGATCCTTAATGGAAGGAGAAGTGCGGGATTTCGAGCGAGGGGGAGCAGGGAGGCGCAGGTCAGGGGTAGAAGTCGAGTTCTTCAGCGATCTCACCCCTAGGCTATTGTTTCCAGGATTGGTGAAACCGAGACGGGGCGGGCGTTTGTTGGATTGTGTTGAGGATGTGGTGGGTAAAGGAGCGGACTGTGGCGGGTCGGAAGGATCTTGAAGTGGTATATACGCGTAGGGATGTGGTGAAGTGGCTGGATCTTCCTGGGTCTGTGTTGAAGGCACTTCACCCTGGTGGTTTAGAGGTGAAGACTCGTGTCCCGGGGTTTGAACCAAAGTCGAGTAGTAGGAATTATAATAGTCATCAGGTGCAACGTCGTTCAATTTGGAAGGGTCGGGCTGGGGGAAAACGAGTTTTTTCTTCGTCGTCGAGTCTTGAGCTTCAGAAGAAGTGCTGGGGCGCGTATTGGGTTCTGAAGGTTGCCTGGAGGTCGATTCCGACTTTGGCGGGCGTGCTCTACGAAGGGAACTCTTCCGACTGCGTTCGGGGGAGGACCTATTTTTCCGACTGGACGACGCGAAGCTGAAAATGCTGGCCAAGCTGAGGCGATTGCTGAGGAGGTGTTCTTTGGTAACATGTGGTACAGGTGATTCTCCGACGCCTCCTGCGGCCTCCAGGTGGATATAGGATGGGACAGGTGGACGTTGACCAGAGGTTACGGTTGACCTCCGCGGGGAAAGAACGCTGTTACGGCTTGGGTCCACCATACCGGACGACACAGTTCGACCAGACATTAATGAAAATGACCTATCCCGCCCTCTGGGTTTGTGGTCGTCGTCGGTGAACTTGCTGCTGTTGCGGCTCGACGTGTCCCCGTACTCTCGGAACCTTTCCTGGAGTTCCTTGTCGGCGAGGCCCTCATCGTCGTCATCGTCCGGGTCGAGTGGATCCCCCCAACTGTCCCTGGGCCTCAGGCGGCGTGGAGGCTCCCGTGGTGGAGGCTCGAATGACCCGGTATACGGTATGTACCACTGGTCATCATCTTCTGCTTTGGACTTTGTGGGCTGAGTCCGAGAATTGCGCTTGAAACCGAGCCCAAACCCCATAGATCTCCAAGAAACGAACGAAAATGGTCCAGGTTGTTCCAGAGAGGGCTACAGAACCACAACTGCTCAGGAAAATGAACCAAAATCAGGGAAATTCACCCGTACGTCACAACGATCGCCTCGGTGTGCGCGACGAAAAGCAGAAAGCCAGGGGTATCAATTTGTTGATGGCTGGGTATCCAATCGGTTGAACCAAGTCAACAGGGGTACTTTTGGGTGAGTATAACCTGTATAAAGCTGTAGATTGAGCGGAGACTGACCTCTAGCCAGCAGAACAGACCCTCTGAGACTTGGGAAGATTGTGGTTCACCACCAACAGAGCCCAGCTGATGGGGTCAAGGACGATATTGGTCGAGGGAACTTGCAAACAATTGTTGCCTCACACGGCTGTGACGGCTTTGATCCAGCTTTTCCCTTTAGGAAACCAACTTTCCCACAGTGCCCACGGCTCACATGGCTTCCTGACCATCGACATTCTTTTCCTCTGTCCAACAACTTCGTCCGCTTCGACATGCCCCTTGCCCCCTAACTATCTGCTTATAATCCTCAGAATCGACCTCTACTGTCGACTGGCCTCTGGCGTCACTGCTTATAATTATTACTTATCAGACGGGCTTCTCAGGTCAAATTCTGAAACCGCATTGTCTCCCACTGCCTGGCCGTGTTTGGGTGATAACATTCTCCTTCCCTGGCAACTGTACGACAAATTTGCTTCTATGGACTTTGGATGGCCTCTCGACAACGAGTCCTACTATTACCCTGGCACATCCAATTGTGGAGCCGACGCTACATGTACAGGCGGAATCATAAGCTCGGCAGACTGATCGTTTCACTTTGGCGCTACTCCTGAAATTCTTCCTAATCCTTTCCTTCTCATCATTGTACATCTGCTCAAGGCTGTTGCTCGAAGTTCAGTCGATCTGATAGGGATCGTTACTTCCTGGTCCGTACTTATATCAAGAACAGAGGAAGTCTTCTGAGTGCTTTATTAATTGCATCACCCCGTTATGACTGGCCTTTTATACCGCCTCTGCTGCGCTTGAAGAGGCATTGCCTTTGTGCTCTCATACCTTGCCCGCGCGGTAATTAATGACACAAATCGACTTGCTACCGACTACACATCGCCGACGTCCTGCACTGGCGTTGGGACGCGACCTCCCTTGGCACTCCACAATATTGACAGTCGGACATCGCCACGATGATGCAGATCAATTGATGGTATCATTCTCGCGCAGGGTCCTCAAAAGGACCAGCGAAGGACTAGTCTGTGCTTGGTTTGTACATCGTCGTATCGCTTTCTCCTCGCTTCAAAAAATACAAGACGAATCGTAAAAGGAACATATCGCCCGTCGCGATGAAGGACACCGGTTCAAAATGCGATGCGGATTAACAATAAAATAAAAAAAGGAAAAAATATCTGCAGACCCTTCCTCAAGCTGTAAATCGCGTCCCTGCATGATCAGCGCGTTCCAGTTTATAGCCAACTACATACAGGAACAATTTGTCGATTACATGCCTCCTCTCGCTACCGTCTTCTCAGAAATTTATTTCGACAAGGGTTGCACAGTTTTAAGGTTGTCAACCCCTTCTGGTTTCCGAAGCTCGTGCTCGCGTGGTTCATATCGGTTGTACCTACAGACTTCGGAGCATTGGCTGAGTTCTCTAGATCTCGCTATGTCCAATTAAACAATCCAGAGTGATTTAAATCTGGGCCGTCCGACCATCGCTATCCTCGGTGCTCTATCTCACCGTGACTGTATCTCGGAAGTACTCCAGTGAACAATTGGAAGTGAAGACGCCCGCCCTCAACGCACTCTGAATAATCTGCAATACGAGTACCTGTGTACCACTCTGTGTGAAGCCGCTCTGGCCAGCTAACGAATGGCTTCAAGGTACATCCAGAACCATACATTTACTTCGGCAATTTCGCAAAGCCATCATGCCGAGGAGCGGTATCGACTGCGCCACCCCAAACCCTTTACGCCCACAAAGCAACGCACTAAACCAAACAACTTGAGCCTGGATCTCATCACCGCGACGACGCTATCCAACTCGTTCCTGAATTTCTGCGGGGATCGGCGACTCAAGCATACAGTTTTTCAGTCGACGCGAATAACACTCGAGGACTTTTGAGTTCGCCGCTGTGTCATTGACTCACGCGGTATCGTGCTCGAAATTCGCCTTCCTGGGGCTCAGTAACAACTGTCCATTGTGCATAAAGCTCCCCATCCCCTTGGTTCGAAGGATATGTCCGAAACCTTAACTATTGTATTGACTTTCCTCCGAGTCGATATCCATACATATCCAGCGGAACTTCTATTCCGGTTGCCCTTTGCGATAAGCGCCCATGGGTGCCTAGGTCACAGAAAAGCCACGCCACAACACGTTTCCCTCTGTGCTGTGCATTGAGGGATCATCAACAAGCCCCAATTGATTCCAGAGGACCTTTTTGCAGAGATCGTCGCCAAACTTTATTCCTCGACCATGTGGCCTGAGCATAGTTCTATATACCCAAAAGGACGGTCGTTAGGTCTATTTCCTGGACCTCGACTTTCGACGGCAGACTGGCAAGATACGAACTGAACATATGTCGCACATGATGTGAACTGGACACCCCGAGGTCACCGATGGGTTTACTTAACCCTAGGCGTAAGAATGCTGAACTTGTTTGTCAGTCAGCGGCTGCGGCTACGGTACGCCACTCTCCTCCCAGGCAATCCCGGCCCACCTTTGGAAGTGTTCATTCGAAGTTGTACGCTGGTAGTGACTCCAACTCATCATAGAAGGTGGGAATGGGAACGGCGTCCATCCAGTGGCAAACGGCCGAATCCGCGTTTCTATTCATAACCTACACCCACCTACTTAGTCAATTCAATCCCACTATCCCACTGAATTGACACGACGGACAGGTTCATTACGGGCGCTTTTCCAATGGAACTTGCTCCCAAGCGGATGCTTTCCGGGTTCCCAGGACGGCGAGTGGGCGGGACCGCAAGGACCGCGCGGCCCGCCCCCACGACTTGTACTCTGGAATTGTGGCAACCTGTCGCCCGTATGACGCGACGATGCCGAATATTCGAAGCCCTTCGAAAGCTGACAAGCTTATTTGCAGCCTGAGAACCCCTAAAGCTAGAATGCAGCAAGCTCACCTCAGGGTTTATCGATAACCACCACCACAACGACCCTCTGAACCCATTCTTTTCTTTATCCCACCACAACCATGGCCGCCGATCTCAAGATCAAACTGAACGACGGCCGTGAAATACCAGCCATCGGTCTAGGTGCGTGTACCGTGTTCGATGATAGTTTCTCAGCGTCCAAGGGTCGCCCAAAGCGCTGAACCCATATATCTTTCTTTACACACCCACGACCTCCGAGTGCGACCCAAACTAATAACACCCTTTACGTTGTCGTTTTCGCGTCGTCTCGCGTGACGCTATAGGGACTTGGCAATCACAGCCTGGTGAAGTCGAGAATGCCGTCGCCCACGCCATCAAAGAGGCGGGATACCGTCACATTGACTGTGCTTGGTGAGAAACCCGCAGAGGTTGCCCTTGTTCTCGATGGATACATCGATATTGACCGCTGGTGTTCACTCTTTCTGGGCGGTGTCGGGGCGACCCTTGATGGTGCTAACAGGGTCTATGGAAACGAGAAGGAAGTGGGAGATGGTATCAAGGCCTCTGGTGTTCCTAGAGATCAACTTTGGGTAGGTTGCGCTGCTCGGGTCCCTTCTGGACTATGACTAGAACTTGGGACGAATCAAACTAACCCGTTTGTGAAAGATCACCGGTAAAGTCTGGTGCACCTACCACACTCGAGTCGAAGAGTCCCTAAATGAGACTCTGGAGAAACTGGGAACTGACTACCTCGACTGTACGCCCCGCTTCGAGAGCATTCTCATGAATAGCTCTGGCCGGCTGTTTGGCTGATTCGACTGGTTCTAGTATTCCTTATCCACTGGCCTGTTCCCTTGAACCCTAAAGGCAATCACCCCGCTTTCCCTACCCTGCCCGACGGCAAGCGGGACGTGGATCACTCCTGGAAACTCTCCGATACGTGGAAACAGATGGAGGCTCTGCAGAAGGCTGGTGAGTCCTCGTCCACTTGCTATCTACCGCAACCGACTCCGAAGGCACATTCCGGATCCCACGTCTGCCATGGATATGCCGCTCGAAAGGAACACGCCCCCAAGGAGTGTTTTTAAAACCAGTCACTGAAATGGCTATTGTGCCTTCTTTTTAGGGAAGGTTAAATCAATTGGAGTGTCTAACTTTTCGGAGGCAAAGCTCGCAGAGATACTTCCGTCAGCGGAGGTTATTCCTGCCGTTAACCAGGTGAGTAGAATTAGGCAATTGGACTATCGTTATCACTATTTTGTGCGATTTCTCTCATTTCTTTGGAGAACGAAATGATGTTTTGGGGGTTTTGGAGAACAGGTCGTGGTGGGAGGACGTACGGTCACTGATTCGGACATGACTCTTTTCACACAGCTCGAACTTCATCCGTACAACCCACAGCACGAGTTGGTTGCTTTCCTTAAATCGAAAGGAATAGTCGCACAAGCCTATTCCCCGCTTGGGTCAGCTGGCTCCCCGCTCCTCCAGGACGAGACCGTGGTTCGTATCGCGGAGAAACATGGGTTGCAACCCGCGTTCGTGCTCCTTGGATATTTGCGTAAGCGCTCGCTGGCTCTGGAGCATTAGAAGCCTGTTCTGACTCGCCCGTTCAATTCAGTTTCGAAGGGAATTCCCGTCGTCCCCAAGTCCGTAACTCCTGCACGAATCTCGGCCAACATCGAAGGAGCGGCTGCTGCCTTCAAGAAGTTGGAGCAGGCTGACATCGCTGAACTTGATAAGCTCGCCGCCGAGGGCAAGCAACGAAGGTGAGTATTCATAAACGATGGTGTAAACATGCTGCTCTAACTGTTGATGTCTACTCGTCGACGCTCTTCTTGCAGATTCATCACACCCCCATGGCGTAAGTTGACTGCAATCGCGCCCTCTTTTGTGTAGAACGTACATTGATCATGTTTGCTTCCCATAGCTGTTGACCTTGGGTTCAAGGATTGGAAAAACCCTGTTTAAATTTGGCGAAGCGGGGACCTGGAGAACGGTATCTTTTCAAACGAGATGGAAATGTTTATGGATTAGAATGGAATGGCTGAGTCCGGAATAGTGGAGTTGATGCTGTTAACTGAAACCAGTATGTACGTTTTAAGAGTCCGCTGTTTATCCTGAATACTGTGACTCCCTTACTCCGAATCAAACGTTGACTGGCTGAAGTGGTTAAATTGGGAATCGGGGCCTCGCAGACTGCCTGTAAGCTTTCGTACCCTAGGTTAGACAGCTGACTTGAACCCAGGGTGAACATACCAGGGAATTACTTATGTATGAAAGGCAAACGGTGCTCCAAGAAGGAGTCATCGTGAACTTCATTCCCGCGACCCGCGGAAATCGCAACCATTATGCAAGGTGAACGCCTCCAGGCGGTGTATAGTACACTCGAGGGTATTGGACGTATTTTCGATTTGCGACTCGGAGCGCTCAGACCCCCAAAATCTTGAAGGCACACGGGGATTAGGAAGTCAATGGGAAACTCGTCACTTTTCGTAACTGACTGTGTTATCCTACAGCTGTTTGCATAATTCTTTGCGCGAGCGAATTTTCAGAAACCAATTGATGGCGGGTTGGAAAGCTCCGCATGACAGCAAAAGTCCCGCTCGAGGCTCAGTTCTGAGCATCACCCAGGCATTGTCGCGAGCTTATCGCCTCGTCAATGTGCCCTTACCACTTCTGGTTATGTTTCCAATCATCTGCACCAACTAATCGTCTCTTTCACCCGCCAAAAATCGCAGAAACAGCTGTGTATTCGACCGGCGATGAGGTAAAACGGAGTTCTCCGAGGTGCCATCAACGCCATCAAAGCGATTCTACAAAACTGCTCGCGCAAAGAATTATGCAAACAGCTGTAATCCAATACTCTCGATCTTCACTTGGGAGCCTCGCCATGCGTTTAAGTATCGACGAAGGGGTTCTTATAGGGTCCAGAACATCGTATCGTTGGAGAGGCAAGAAGATGGGCGGTTTACATCATTTCAATACGAGGGATGATACGAGCTTTGAGAATGTAAGCGCCGACAGGGATTCGAAATCTTCGGTACTTGTTCGGGGTCGTTGAAAGTTGACAGCAGTGGAGGCACTGTCGGGAAGGTCGTAAGGTTGACTGTATGGGTTTTGCTTTTGTTCATGACGGCATAACGTCGTTATCACTCTCTATTAACCAATAAATACCCCATCACAGATAATCAGGCTTAGAGAAGAGTAATCGGATAGCCAAATGAACATGTCCACTAATCTAAGCTCTCGATCGAACATGTTTCAGCCTCGTTGCAGTCCATTTGGAGGAACGACTAGGCCTTGCAGCAAAAGGGAAGGTAAAGTCAAGCTGCTATTAATACCCAACCCTTATCCAGTAACACATGATGCGAGCAAAGCGAGAGTACTCTTGGGATTTTTGGGATGGAAAGACCAAGAAATCGAGATTGGATCTGCAAAGGCGGATCGCGACCTTGGCCACGCGAGGTATCCGGATTAGGTAGTACACGTAGCAACCCAATGAGGTACGACCAAATCGAGACGCTGGCCGTCGCGTCCCCGTGTCGGCAGATCTGACCTGACGATGGCAAGTGATTTCGCTGTAATTCGCTGAAACCTAGGAAATTGCCAGTGGAGACTGTACTTTTCTTCATCAACTTCGCAATAGATCCCGTCTATACCGATTGGGGAATGTTAAATCTTCCTGTGCAGGCCGTTCCAAAATCCTTAAAATCCGCGTCTCTCTCTTGGGTTCCGTCTCACCACCACATCCCATCCAGTCCCCCTCAACTGCTCCTGTCTGTAGACAGCCTGCTTTCTTTCTTCTTGGGACTTATATTACCTACCTAATCTTTCATTCTCCTCTTCCTACTCCTATCATCATGTCCACCGTGCAGTACACTCCCCGGATACCTGCCCACGAGCTCGAAGAGACTAGCGACGCCATCGACGAAGGTAAGACCCACTCCCCACTCTGCGATTGTCGCGTACAGCGTCTAACGAATTGGTACAGTCAACGTCCTGCGGGGCAGGCTCTGGAACGAGGAGTCTGAGTTTGACAAATCAAAAGACAAAACGCAGTTCCGACAGTACGAATCCGCCTGTGACCGTGTCAAGGCTTTCTACAAGGAACAACACGGTATGTCCACTGTCTATCGCCACCCGCCACCCTGTCTGACACATCCCGTTTCTAGAAAAACAGACAGTCGAGTTCAATATCCGCGCTCGAGTCAATTTCAAGACCAAGTCGCGAGGCCGTATGGGCGTGTGGGAGGCCATTGAGCTACTGAACACGCTCGTTGATGAATCCGACCCTGATGTGCGCACATCCCTTTTGGGAATATACGCAATGTTTATGACTGACTGACATCATTTGTAGACCAGCGTATCCCAAATCGAGCATCTCCTCCAAACCGCTGAGGCCATTCGCCGTGATGGAAAGCCAGAATGGATGCAAGTGGCGGGGCTTGTCCATGATCTCGGGAAACTGCTGCTCATCTTCGGCTCGGAGGGCCAGTGGGACGTCGTTGGTGTACGTACAAGTCGCGTCTTTGTGACGGATTGAGCTGATAGTTCTATTCGTTCGCCTCCACAGGATACCTTTGTCGTCGGCTGCAAGTTCTCCGATAAAATTATCTATCATGAGACTTTCGCTGGAAACCCCGATTCGTACGACGAGGTTTACTCGACGGAGTACGGTATCTATAAACCAAACTGCGGTCTGGACAACGTCATGCTCTCCTGGGGTCACGATGAGGTTGGAGCTCTCCTTTATTTTTACCATCTCACCAGCTGACCCATTTGGCAGTATCTATACAACGTCTTCAAGGACCAGAGTTACCTCCCTCCTGAGGCATTGGCCATGATTCGTTACCACTCTTTCTACCCCTGGCACAGAGAAGGCGCTTACAAGCACTTGTGCAACGAAAAAGACGAAGAGATCCTCGCTGCCGTCAAGGCCTTCAACCCCTACGATCTCTACAGCAAAAGCGACGAACGATGCGACGTTGAGAAGCTCAAGCCCTACTACCAATCCTTAATCGCAAAATACTTCCCTCCAGAACTCGACTGGTAATCGCCTCTCGTTCGACCCGCACCTCTCTCATCTTCAAGCAACGACTAGACCCCGACTATTGTACCGCATACCGACTCAGGACTGGCTCCCCCATAATCGCTTTCTTGCTATCTATTCCCCTTCGCTTTCATCGGCTCCCCACTTTGACTCGCATTTTCCTTTTAGACCCACTGCATAGACCCTTCTGTTTTCATATTGGTTCCCATTCCATAGATGTATCTGCTATCATGACCCGACTACTTTATTCTTATACCTTAATCCCATAGCATCCTGGTTCTGTTATCTGTAGACGATAGTATATAGCTGTATCCGTATACTACCCGAATTCGATGTATCCCTTTGAACATTATCCGCCTCCCGAGCATCTTCCGCATAAATTGTCCATTCTCTTTCGACTTTCCGCATTCCATAGGGCGGAGAATTCTATTGCTTGGGTGCAGTTATCTCGTTGGGGAGCGACGTGGACGGTGCGCACCACATCCGCGTGAAGCGCTGAAGCTGAAGGGGAAATCACCAAGAAATCACGATGACACAATTCGATCATTGGATCCGCTTACATCCGCCAGGACCCAAGAACTCGAAGAGAAGGCTTCGACTTCTTGACAGCAACCGCCGAGTCATCGCGCAAGCTTTTTGAAATTAAAGGCTTTGCAAGCAACGATACCACAGATTCACCGTTACCCCAAGGTCATTTTCTGTCCTTTGTGGTTTCCTGGGGCCCAGCGCTCACCATTTTCGCAGATGACCGAAACCCGTGAAGCACCACAGAGCAGTCTGCCATACCCTCCCATCCACCGCGACAAGAAATTCGTGGTTCTTTCTGATTGGTATGTTCCAGAAATCTCATTGGACCTCCCATGGCCAGGTCTCGGTTTTTTTGGATCGCCTATCTTTGGCTCTCCCTGCGTTCAATTGTCGTTCAAGTCGGTTAACCATGTAAACCACTTAGGGATGGGACGATCACCACAATCGACTCGAATGACCGTAAGTTCCTGGTCAGACTGGGCGGTTTACAGTCGTTATCGATGGGATCTGCGTCGATCACTGTATCTTAGGGATGGACGTCATGTCTCCCCTCACTCCCCCCTCGCGCAAAGTCTCCTAATCGCGGTGTGCAGTTACTGACTGATGGCCCCGTCGGTTTGCAGTGATGACCGATAACCTTGGTTTCGGCAAGGAAAAACGTCGGGGTGGCAACCTTGAAATCCTGGCGGGTCGCTCGACCTTCCGGTATGTCAATTCCCAGGGTCATACCAAGTTCAAGCACCGTTAACGGGCTGGAAATGTTTCCAGGGATTCATTCCGGGAAATGTTGCAGAGCGTCTCTGATAACGGACACACTTTCCCCGAGTGTAAAGAGTACCAAAAGAAGCGTAGGTCGCACGAGGAATTTCCGAGCGATGTATGGGCGCTAATTGAGTTGACGCACGTTCTTCTCTAGATATCGTGCTTGATCCCGGGTTCAAAGACTTTTGTGCCTGGTGCAAAGCTAACGATGTCCCATTCATTATCGTATCGAGGTGAGTCGTCGACGCGGGAGAAGGATGATGGCACAGTGCGTCTGCATCCATGCGTCTCTCTGCTCGTATTTCCATGGAGCTAAACGACACCCACTCGTTCACTCAACAGCGGGATGGCACCTTTGATCAAGTCCACCCTCGTCCACCTTATTGGCGAGGAAGCTGCGAAGGATATCGACATTATTGCCAATGACGTGAATATCAAGCCTGACGGCAAATGGGAGATTCAGTTCAGACACCCCTCCAGGTGAGTCTCTGCCTTCTATTACGGGCCAAGCGAAGCTCAATGAGAGTTTGACTCCTAAAGCGGTTTCGGGCACGATAAGTCCCAGGCGATTCTGCCTTATCGCGACCTCCCGAACCCACCAACCTTGTTTTTCTTCGGGGATGGCGTTTCAGGTATGTGAACGGCTTCGAAATTTACACTTTTAGATATCCTCCGTAGCCGCAGGGAAATGTTCTCAGCGGTCGCGAGGATGCTTCTCACCCGTATTCATTGACTCGAACCGGCGGGATACGCCTAGGCCCTACCCTCCCAGTAACGGCTATCTCTGGTATCCACGCTCCATGCGCACCCGTCGGTTTTCGATCCCACCTTTGCTGTCCCCGAATCGCGTTCATTTACTCTTCTCCACGGTCTGCTAAAATTTCGCTGATTTCTTACGCTTGCCAACACAGATATTTCCGCTGCCCGTCATGCGGACCTCCTCTTTGTTAAGGCGAAGGCCGACGGCGAGAACGACTTGGCCGCGTATTGCCAGAGGGAGAACATCAAGCACGTCATGTTCAGTGACTTTTCTCAAGCCATCCCAGTCGTCGCCTCTGTCGTCAATGGCGAGAAGGCTGTAGACGAGGTCATCGCTGCGGCCAACACGACCGCTTGATCGCGGTAGAGGCCTTGCAGCGTTCCTTATTCTGGTACTTACCCTGCACCCGACATTTTACTAGACGCCGACAGGCCCGCGTATTAGTTGTGCTTAAATTTAGAATGACATATACATAGCAGACCTCTCCAATACTCGCGCAAGGCGGTTTGGAGGATTCAAATATAACTTGTAGGATTATAGAATACTACCTAAGTCAACCTCCACCGCGTCGCCCGCGTCCAGCTCTAGTTCACCAAGTTTAGAACATGGCCGAGAGGATCTGCCTCAGTCACAAGGAGTCCGCCCGGGCGTTCGACGTGTTGGGATAGCAGGGTGATAGTGGAGAAAACGAAGTCCAGAAAGGAAAGCCGTCGCATAAGGAAAGGAGCATCAGGGCATATCACAACTCTCCTCGCCCATTCTCGCCACCACCAAAGGCCTGAGCCAACTTCATAGTAGCACCCACAATCGCTCCACTGAACCACTGCTGACTCTGAGCCCACTTCTTCTGGCCGTGGGTGCCAAAAGGACTCCCAGCGCTCCCATACTTTTGGGCGCGCATGCCGTACGCAGCGGCCATCGCGACCCCCAAAACGATCACGGTTCCAGCGACGATAGTCTTCGTTCTCACATCGAACTTGTACCGTGGCTTGTGAAGTTTTCGTCTCTTTCGTTTCTCTTTACGAGAGCCAGTCAGGAGATGGTCACCATCTCCTTCCCCGTCCCCATCCACTCCCTCTTTGGATGCCTCAGCCTCCTCTGATCTCGGGTCATAAGGATATACGACCAGCTCGGGGTGCAGGAGCATGGCTTCAGCGGCGTCATCAGGATCTCCGATTATATCATCGCCTAGTTCGGTGTCTTCACCATCAGCTGCAACGTTCGTTCCTGGTGGACGCGGCTGTTTCCAGGTGAAGATGACGCTTTGTGGACCCATAATTTTCGCCACACCAAGTTCGGGATGATCTGGAGGGAATTCTTCGCGGAGTTGGTCTGCGCGTCTGAGAAGTTCCGACAAAGATAGTTTAGGTTTCCCTGGATGGTGAGGTTCTTCTGTGTGCGCGAGGGTCAAGGGGGCATCGGGCGGGGGAGGTGACGGTGATTTGGTTCGGGAGGGTGAGCGGCTCGTGTGGGGGAGACTGGGAACGTAAAAGTCATCTTGTGGACTAGGGTCGTCCACCAGACGACGTGTTGAGCGTGACCGTGATCGGGTTGGAGGTGAAGAGGTCTGGGAGTCTTTGGATGAGCTGCACGTTTGGAGCGCATCATTGACAAGGACGGGGTCGTTGGTTGTCTTCGGCGACGATATGGGAGCAGTAGGGCCGGACTCTGGAGTTTGCTGTGGGTCAGGCGTACCTGAGGCGTCCGTTCCGGTTCCGTCATCCCCTTGAACTTCCGGTCCTGGACTAGCTGGTTTCGGAGGCTTAACAGCAATATCTTCCGATGTCACCTGTTCCGGGTCCTCTTCTACCTCGTCTTCAATGTCCGGCAGAGAACTGAGGAGACTGTGGGCCATTCCCTCCTCTCCGTCAAGTTCAAGTTGTTTGACTTCCTCCTTCCGTGATAGAATGATCTAGCGCGCGTGGTTACACACTAATTCAAAAACACACCGCGAGACTGTGCTTACCACTGCTGTAAGATAAACAACGGCAATTGGCGGTCGACATAGCAGGTAATCGAAAACATGCTGGATCAGAGGCAGCGTTGGCATATCATGAGAGAATAACGTCAACAGGTTGGAGAGTGCGTAGAAGGGGAGCGGAGATGTCCTGTTCGCAAAGTTAGATAAATCTCATGGTTTACAAAACCAGAAGGGGCTTATCGTACCGCTCGAGGGTGGACGCATACTCTCTGTCGGCCAGCCGTAGGAGGTTTTTCGTTATTCTGATGTTGTTTGAGTTTCAAAGCGACAGCTGACGTTGTAACGTGCAAGGACCCACCTGAGAAGACCCAGGACTGGCTCTAGACTGGATCCCATCGAGTCTCTAACTCTATGAAGACTGATCTTCTCCGCGCAAGCAAAGCGCAGCTCTGGTGGCACAGTGAGGTATATGACCGTTATTATGTCATGGTATCCCTAACAAAGCATTCAACACGGTTAATTTGCGTCCGGAAAGGTGAATAGCGTACCTGGAAGTAGCCCAACTTCCGTCGTTTTCTGAACAGTTGCACGAGTAGATCGTGTAAGTTCTCTTGAAGAGTTTCACGGTCATCCTTCCGCTCTACAACAGCACCGCATGTCAGTCCAAGGGCAATTATCCATTGGAGGCACGGGTTTTCACCTACTGGATATAATACGAAGCTGCGGTCGGTGTCTAGTTTGATTTGGTGTTCGTCGGGGTGGACCTCGCACTCGGTTTCGCGGCTCGATTCTGCCTGTTCATCGTCCGTTGCAGCATCTTGGGGTTCTGGCTGCGGTAATGGTTCAACACCAAGTAAATAAGGCCTATATCAGGACTGATGAGCACGTTAGCCAGAACGTATATAATTGGAGCGCACCATATGGAAGCCCGTTTATCTCCAAAGCCACCAGGTTTGAGGCTCAGTTCTCTGAGCGTGTCCAAGTCCGTCTCACAGGCTGGTGTCGCTTCACTAGGTTTCACCGTCGTGGCCGTCGGCGTCGTAGGGTCTACCAAGTCGCTGTGGGTGTCAGGTCGTTGGCCATTGGGTTCGCCGACGTCGTTCATGGCGAGCTGATGGTCGTCGTCAGTTGAGGCGAACATGGCGCTTGCAGCGAGTTCCGCCCCACCTGTGGCTTGGCATGGTTGGGAATCACGTGGGAGGTTCTGGCGGTCCGTTTCGGGAAGTTTGAGCGCTTAACTTGAAAGTGAGGCGGGGACGTTGGATTCCTTAAAAATGTGGTAGTGGTGGGAGATAAACGTTCTCTAAGGGGATTTACTTGGTGCTACTGACTCTCTCAGCTCACGCTTCTCCAGCCCCAATTCCCAATGGTCATTTAGATTAGATCTTTACCTCGGCGATTTCCCATTCATTAGATCTTGTGCTTGTAGCCATGCAGAGAAGGCAATCCATGAATAGAATACAGGGGAGGTTGGTTGTATCGACATGTGCCATATGATATTGAACAATGTTGTATCACTGAGGGAGAGAGACGAGCAATGGACACTACTCGATCCGTGTGCGAAGGAAATGATAATTCAAGAATTGCTTTGGAGGGTGCCGTATGAATGGGCGCTCATTAAAGCTCCTCTTGACATTCGACTTAATTCTCATATTATTTAGCTCAAGCTCTATTATCGATGTAACTCCAGGGGAATTCACAGTAAATGAAGGTGTTCCACATTAATGCAACGTGTTTCCACACATGCCCTTCACTCGTTATTATTGCAGTCATCATACCATGAGAGAATTTTGCTCTTCTTCTTGGACCATCTAGTTCGACAAGCTCTTACTGCTTTCCGGGGATTTCTATGGTAGGTTTTGGTGCCCGTGCTGACTTAGTGGCTTGGGGCGAAACGCGGGTTACGCTGGGCGTGGTAATGTTATTCCCCATTAGGTGGCACCGAGCTCAACAGTGACGCGCATTGCCCGGCGGATTTGTTGCCCACAACGTCGACGTGCCCAGTGTTGGACCTGCCTCAGTGACCGCCATCTGCCTCATGAAACCTTTCTAGAGCCAGGGACACAACTTTTAGCCACCAGGATCCCCCAAAATGACGTCCAGCTCGCATGTTCTCATCCTAGGCTCGAATTCGATCCATTCACTGGTTCCGTCGAGCCTGATAACCCAAGTCGAATCTCTGCTGGACAGTCACAAGCTTGAGGATGCCTTCACAGTTGCCGACACTAGGAGGAAGAAGCTCGAGGAAAGCATCGAGGTCGATGAGGACCAGGTACGTCGCTCCCGTCTCTTCCGCACTAGGCACAGGTTAATATTGAGAATCTAGGCCGAAGAACTGCGCTATGTATTCCAACGAATTGGATTCCAATACTTCTCAGAAACAATGTTTGAAGATGCTGGAAAGCTGCTGTTTAATGGCCAGCTCGACCCGCGAGTCCTAGTCAGCTATTTTCCTCAGCTTCGAGGGAATCTGTTCTCGGACGAGGACCATGTGGACGTGTTCGCTGGGATCGCGGAGAAGATGCCCAGGGAGGCATCTGTGGACGATATCAGTACGTCGCCAACTATTTCCCATTGACCCCAACCCTTTCGCTTTCGCCTTTACTTCGCTCCCCTTTATTCTGAACTTACCATGTATCTCTTCACAACCCTGTCCGTGTACGCCTTAAACATGGGCCTGATCCAGTTATCTTCAACCTAGTCAGGAACTACTCGCCCCACCTTTCGCCGAACACACAATCTGCACCGACGACAGCGGAACTACGCAAAATCCTGCAGGAGAGGGCCCTGGAAATGTTGGAGACGTTTCTCAAGAAAGAGAGGCGGAGACGAATGGCATTAGACTTGGACAAAGATGAGGAGGTGGAACAGTTTAACAATTCTGCTTCTAGCAAAGGGAAAGAGAGGGAGCGACCCCGTTCCATCAGAGCCGTGCGTATTGTAGATCGTTTTCACAAACTGTGGTTAACCTCTCTATCCAGATCATCGACACCGTCCTTGCCAAGATCTACGCGCAGTCAGAAAAGACATCTGAACTCTATGATCTACTTTCGTCGCCCAACTCAATTGTACTTTCCGAAGTTGAGGACGTATTCCGGGAAACAGGCCAGTACAATGCATTGTGCATGCTGTATCAACTTGGTGGACCCGAAAACGACGAAAAGTTGCTTGAAGTGTGGTCGAAGTACATGCGCCGCTGCTTTCTCCGAAAACGTCGCTGACAGGCTTCTCACAGAATTGTCGACGGAGTATGGACAGATCCAGATATCCCTGACCCTCTTTTACAAATGGTGTCCCTACTCATGGACAAACGCGATAAGGCCCTAACCCACAAATGGGGTATATGGCTATTAAAGCGCGATCAAGAGGCAGCCATCCGAGTAAGTGTTCTTGAAGTGGTTTAGTTTCGCCAGTCAGTGAGTGACTGTTTTCCCTCCAGCTCCTGACTGCCCTCAGAGACACCGGCGGAAAGCGGAGAGATCGAGAGCGGACAGCCACTGGGGAAGACCTGGCCTTGTTGGAACAAATCGAGTTGGAGAGTCCTGCTGCTGCGAAACAGTACCTAGAGTACCTCGTGCTCCAGAAACGATCCCAGGTCTGTGGCTTGTTCACTTTTGAGAAATCTATCTTATGTTTTCTGCGCTACAGTCAAAGGAGCTACACAATCGACTCGCGCTTTCGTGCATCGACACCGTGCTCCAATTCCTCCGCCAGGACAATGCAATATCAAAACTATGGCGAGCTAAAGGTTAATGCCCTACCATGTCGCCCCTCTTTCATCTCACTCAACATGGAATGTAGTTTCTTCGTATACATCGACCTCCTCCAAAGCCCCTAAAGCGACACCTCTTTCTCCGACCACTACATCCGGCCCTCCCGCTTTGCCCTCCTTCTTCTCGTACTTTGAGTCCACCACACCGGAGTCTCCCTCGAAGCGAGCTCGCCTCTGTTCAGTTCTTTTTCTCTCAGGCTCGCATCTCTATGACCCCGAAATGATCAAGGCCAGAATCGTCAGTGAAAAACGAGAGAAGATCTTATCACTGGAGATGGCGCTGTTAGAGGGAAAGGTGAGCCTGCTTCCATACCCTCCCCAATCGTGGAAACCCCAATCTCATGATGATACCTTTGCATTTTAGCTTGGAAACCATAGATCAGCTCTAACGACACTGGCTTGCGAACTCAGCGATGCGGCGAGTGCTGAAGCCTACTGTACACTTCAAGGGGATGTCATTCCTCCGAAGGTGGCTATTTCGGCTGCGGAGGCTGCGGGGTTGGATCAGTGGGCTGAGGGGTTGTTCCTGGGGGGTTCAACATCCAAGTCGCAATCTGGAAAGGCGAAGCCGGCTCCTGCGTTAATACAGCGTCCAATTGATGATGCGAAAAAGAAGGAGCTGTTGAAGGTTTTGTTGGAGGTCTATATGTTGGACGAGTATGTCGTTCATTCTACTTCTGTTTTGTCCTTGCATAGACGGATGTTCCTGACTTTATCCGGCTTGACGCTTGTGGTGCCACGATACTGACTGATGAACTCTTCTTTTCAGTTCCCCGACAAGTGCTGAGCGGGCGTCCCAACTACTGAATGCCCAAGCCATGAATCTCGATGTCCTAGACGTGAGTTACCTCTCGCTTTCGCAAAAATAGTCGCGATGTTGTCGGACTTGGCTGATCCTTTTATCCGCTATTCTCCTCCACCTAAACTCTACAGGTCCTAGAACTCGTTCCTCCATCTTGGCCACTTCCGTCTCTTACACCATTCCTCGCCCGTTCCTTCCGCCGGATCACGCATCTCAAGCGGGAAGGGCAGATAGCGAAGAACATCGCTAGTGGCCAGAACTTGGAAGTGAAGGAGAGGACTTGGGAACCTGTAAGGCTCGCGGGGGCTTTGGTTGAAGAGGAGCTGGACGATGATGATGATGACGAGAGTGGAGGAGTGTTTGATGAAAAGCGCGGGTTGGGGGAGAAGGATGTTGTTGCTATCGTTTCGCATGATTCTACGACGAATGCGTTGGGGTTGAGCGAGAAGGGATCGAATGGGATAGGGAGCGGGGAGGTTGTTGCTGATGATCTTCGGTGACTGTGGTGCCAAGTTCACCGCTCGTGTTTCGATTCCCTTTTGGAATGGGGACGCCGGTTGGATATGGGATGGTTGCTATTTTTTTTCTCGCTTTATTATGATCATGATCGCTAATCTTAATCTACGGATTTTATGTGCTTGCATTAGCAGCACTCGTCAGGACTCAGATGTGTGTCGACGTCCAGTTTGCGTTGGTTTCAGGTTTGGCATCTCCGTTCCGTTCGTCATTCCGAACTCTCGCGGTGGGTGACAAACGACATGGACCGTGGAAGGACTGTTGTTGTCCGTGTGCAGAAGAACTTGCCTGTGAGCCGTTGGGAGTTGGACGCTATCATTACGGACATGTCACCGCAACTTTAAAGGAGGCTTTAGGTATCTGTTCTGTGTGCTTTTGTCGAAAAGGTCACACACGGAGGGATGAGGTACTGTGAAGTGACTGACGTGACACGACTGGGACCGCCGACCTGTTTATGGACGATATCATTGCGTGAAGTCTGGGTGTTCTCGCGAGTAGTAAGATTTAAGATACGGTGTACACCCTAATCTACTAATAGCTATGTACCTCTATTTTTGGGAGACGGAATTTGTTGGGCCTCCCCTCGTACGTACGTACGTACCTCCTGGACTCATGTCACGATCATGCTCGGAGAAATGAATCGAGATAACTTTACAAAGGGATTGCGATTGGTATCTACATGCTGCTGCCTGTCGTACCTAAATTTCGAGACGCCGAACCCGCGATGTCCTAAACTTGGATGGATACTTGGACGAAATGGGGCAGTTTGTGGTCGACCGAGACCGGCGTTCAGTATCGAGTATAATTAGTGTATACATACTCTGGATATAGCCATGAAATTATTACGATCCACAGTGTTCCGGCTGAATGGGATCGTCCCCTCCAAGTCCTGCCAAGTCTGTGACATGGGTGTAATACACACATCTTTCGCTCTTTTCTTCGCTCGATTGAGGCGCATCTCCTTCCGTCTTTTTGTTGCTGTTTGTTGGAATCAAATCCGGGGGCACTGTATACGTGAGGCCCGTGCTATTTATTGAATCCGTGTTAGTTCTATTTCTGTGTTGTCGTCAGAATAATGGGAGAGTCCATTGGAGCCGCAGCGATGTTCTCCCACCAGTGACTTCGTGTGGCAAACACGGTCTGATAGGTGGTTATAGTCATTTCAGGTCCAAGGGGAGAAGTCAGTTCTCATGTCGAGCGAGTACGGCGTACCCGTTACAGCGGTTGTACTACTGCTAACCACTTTCCTATTGGAGGCCTCGATTTTTCAGACGGAAACTTCAAAGTTGTTGCGACTATCCCCCAATGTTTGGAGTGGAAATCAGCGTAGGAGATTGGGATTGTGGGGAGGTCAGCCGACACGGTCAGGGAAAAGCGATCCTACTCCGCTTTCAAAAGACCGAAGCTGTCGGACCACGCCTTTGCGGAATGGTATGCATCTGGCTATGGGTCGATTGGGTTCGACAAAGTCTGAACGCAGATGTAGCAGGCTGGATATCAATTTTTTGAAGTGGGGTGAAGATCATGAAGATTGGAGGGAGGATTACGAACAAAGGCAAGATCTGGGGCATAATGTCACGGGCACTTGATCGAGAAGGCCGCTGCTTGCCTCGAGGTGCATCGCATAGAATACCTTTGTTTCAGGGATCATTCGATCTATGTAAGAGAGGCGGCGCGAGAGCGTTATCATAACCCTGTTTTGAGTGCAACAGATGCTTTGAGTAGGAGTGATAACTATGTGTTGATCGGTTATGTACAAGCCTATGGGAGGAGAAGTCTGAAGAGGCTAATTTGTGTCCAGGTGACGGTGCGAGGAAGGTTAGAATCATACATGTATGCCTCGCTGCCAAGTCGAGGCTGGTGTTTACGTGCGGTCTTTCAGGGTCCGACATCCAAAGTTGCACCCCGCTTCACCTTTACTGAAGCCAGCCAGGACTGTGGACTAATAGATGCGGTTAGCATTGTTCGCGCATCTGTAAGGAAGTGAAGCCTTTCTGGGAGGTAATATTTTAATACCGAGGACCAGGCGGCTACCTTAGCTTTCTTTTTCTTAGCCGCGGAAAGGAAGAACAAGAACTCACTTGTGACACTGGTGCGTCATCGGGTTAGCCTATGCGGACCTTGTGGAATTCAAGGATATCATTGTGAAGGGTAGATAATGGGAGGATTGCATGCGAGGCTACAGACTGAATTTTGCGCCATCTGGTGCGCAAAGTGCCTCTAACCTTGAGCCCTGACTTGCGACTTGTACTCGGTGCAGCATGCCCTCTCGATGGAATTCAGTAAATCCACGTTCCTGGGGAAAGACCGGACACTTCCTGATTCTTACTCAAAAACGACTTCTGACGGATTTGAATTTTGAAGACATGTAATGGAATAGATCTAGGGTGCTTTTTCGCGACCGAGGAAACTGCGGCATAAGTAGTAGGAATAGTCGCTTAGGCTTTGACGAAGATAGTAGATGTACAGGAGAAGATGTTGGAACTCGAGAAGGCAGTGGAGGATAAATTGGTCCTCGAAAGTCATACTGAAGGTGGTTGATTGTCCAAGTAGGATAAAGACGCTTCATACATGCATCGAACCCTGAACACAAGTGGTACCATAAGCTTTACCTTTTCAATTATAGCGAGGAAGGATCCTTGGTCTTCGACCGCGGTGATCATTAAAGAGTCGCAGACAGACTATGGTATTTCGCTTCTTTTCATCCAACTCTAGTATGCGTACGACCCAGGGTCTATCAGTCGTCAGAGTTAACGGAACTCTGGCAAGTGAGATCCCTGGAGCTAGGGTAAAGTTCGGAAGCCGTGAAGTACAGAGCATTTGGAGCTAATATGCGACTGAATAGTATTTCAGGGATCAAATCGAGTAGCAAGTTATGTATTGCATTTGAAAGCGAGCTTCTTTGGCATTTACATGATTTCTAGAATAGTCATCTTCAATCAGGGACTTGTATAGATCCGCAAGCTCAAGGCTCTTACTCTCTCGGAACTAACCTTTTTACTGTACTTCTCGAAGGATTCAACCTGGGAGGAATTGGAATAGGCGCCCAATCACCCGAGTCGGCCGGGACAGGTCCAGGGCCTTCAATTTGGTTTTGTTAGACTTGGAAGCCCCTACGACGCGAGGCCAATTAGTCCCACGTGACGTTCACGGTCGCGCGTCGCGTTCCGTTGCCCCGTTTTTCTTTTCCTGAACCAAGCTGGACAATGAGCGGGAGGCTAATAGAGCGGTTCGAGCTCCAGGAAGAGTTCAACGCCGTCGAGAGCGGCGATGGCTACGACCTCAGCAACGAAGATCGATGGTCAAGCGTTGACCCAGACGCGCTGATTGGAGGTACGACCAGGTTCCTGACGACGTCGACGAGGTTCTCACATTTTTCGAATAGCGGCGGTCGAGCAGGTAGCCCACAGCAGCGAGAACATCAGAATCGAAGAAGTCTTTGAAGTCTATTGCTACTTCTTGAAGAATGCGGCGTCGACATCAGCGTCGGTCATGGGCAAGCTATTGGACTCCATAACCTCAGGGCTCAAGGCACAAATCGAAGCGTCAACACGAAGGGACCAGGACGAGGACAGCTATGCATCCCACCGACTGCCATTCGAGCTGTACATTTACCTGCTCCATTGGTTTTGCAAGGCCTCCGAGAGTGTCAAAGTTTCTGCAGACGACCCGCCTCCAGCAAAATCGAGGAGGGGTCGAGGGGGAAAGGCGGCGACGGCGAGGATGACATCGCGTTCGGCATCCAACAAACGCACCGAGGCTTACTCTTGGGAGGACCAGGTTCCCGAAGTGCTGGCCTTGATAACCAAACTCTTGAAGACAGTTCAAATGAACAGAATTTGGCCCACGACCGCCGAGAAGGACATGTTTTTGCAGTGAGTTGGTCTTAGTCGTGTCGTCTAAGGCGCTACTGACGACGCCGCAGCTGCGTTACCCGCCCGGTTTACAACCACATCTGCATTAACGAACAATACCTGAAGAATTCAGCTATCAAAGCCGGAGTGTTCGAAGTCTTCTGCACAGCTGTAAAGCACCACAACCAGGCACTTGCTCTCCAAGTCCACATCACCCAGTCCCTCGACCTTTACGAGCACCTGGCCGAATCGATGGCGGAGTGTCTCTATCTGCTGTCGACCAAGTATGACCACACGCAAACAGGAGAAGAGGTCCTGCGAGAGATCTCCAACAAGGTCTTCGCACAGCAAGATACCAAAGGGCCCCGGAACTACGCTCGGTTCCTCGTCCGGTTCACGGAATTGTGCCCTCGGTCTACCCTCAAGCAACTCGCTCTTCTTATCAACCAGCAGGACTCAGATGTACGCTCATCTTTGCACCGCTGCATTTTGCGTTACTGACTTGCGTCACTAGGCCTATGCACTCCGCCAAGCTGTCGTTGAGATCTTGGGATTGCTCATTACTGAGCGGGACCGTACACTGGAGAGCGAAGCGGAAGACGAAGACCAGAAGAAGAAGATCCAAAACGAAATCGTGGCCATGTTCGACCTTATCTTTGAACGGTCAAAGGATCAGTCATCCTATGTTCGAAACAAGGTCTTGCAGGTGTTGGCGACTACCTGCGACCTCAAGGCCAAGTTCCCAAAACAGCGATTGAGGATGGTTAAACGCGCTCTCCAGCTGCTTATGGACAAGACCGCAACCGTCCGCAAGTCTGCGATCGCCCTGTTCATCAGGCTTCTGGTCACTCACCCGTGGATTTTCGACAACAAAGGAATGCTGACGAGGGACAAGTGGGAGGCTACTTATGAAGAAGCTAGGAAGGACTTGGCAGCCGTTGAAGGCCTTGGGAATGTCGACGTTCAGGAGGCTGACGACGAGGAGAGCCAAGCACGCAAAAAGAAGAAAAAGAAGTAAGTGTTGGCTCATTTCACAAGTTTGGTCAGACATTAATATTCATGATGCTCTATCAGGAAGCGCAACGACGACGAAATGGAGGTCGATGAGGACGACGAAGAGCAAACAGACGAGGAGGGTGATACGGAGCAAGAAGATGAGATGTCCGTTGACGAGGATGGGAACGGGGAGGGTCCATCTCGAAGGAGGCTCAAACCTCGCAAGTCCGAATTGAACGTGCAAGCCCTCAGCGAAGAAGCGGAAGTCCTCATGAACTTGGACGAGAAAGAACTCGCCAAGAAGGAATTGCGCAAGAAGTACTGCCAGGAGGCTCTGCGGTTTATCTCGTACATCGAGACCGCGATGGAGACCATCGAGAAGCTTTTGGGGTCCAAGAGCAAGCCGGAGGTTTTGGAGGCGATTGATTTCTTCAAGGTCGCCCATGTCTTTGAAATCCATGGAGCAAACGTGAGTAATTTCTCGTTTAGCATGAACGGGGGAGGCTGAGTGATTGTTGCGCAGCGCGGTATCAGGAAGATGTTACATCTCATCTGGGCCAAGGATAACAGCACCATCTCGGAGGACGGTAAAGAGATCAAGGGCATCCGGCAGAAGCTTTTGGAGTGCTACCGGTACCTCTACTTCGACCCTGTCGAGGACTTGGAGCCCAAAGCTCAGATCAACCGTATCGCAAAGAACCTCATCGAGTGAGTTACTATATTTTTCTCCCGCTCTGTGCGCTGCTGACTAGTCGAGTTTAGGCGTACATATGAAGCCACGCTGGCTGAGCTCACCAGTCTGGAAGAGATGATGCGGATTATGATGGAAGAGGACTGCATCCATCGCGACATCATCTCCAAGCTCTGGCAGATTTATAGTATGTCTTCTGTGCCTATCGACGACATGTTTGCTAACTCCTCTTATAGCCTCTTCCATGCCTTTGCCCAAGGAACAGCGCCGTGGAGCTATCATCATCCTCGGCATGCTTGGGGTTGCTAAACCCAAGGAGGTACTTTCTGATCGCGTCGAGGTTATGTTGAAAGTCGGTTTGGGCAAGTTGGGCAAGGTACGTGGGTCGGTAAAAGCGTGGGCATCGGATACTGACTCCTCATAGATTGACCTCACCCTCGCTCGTTACACCTGTGTTGCCCTTCAACGGCTCAATGGAAGTGCGAAGAAAGTCAAAGGTGCGACCCTGATTCCTTCGAAAATAACTCCTTCCTGACAGCAGTCATAGGTTCCCTCGAGGACAAAACGATCCGTATGCCTATGGACAATCCCATCTTCCGCAAACTTATGTCCACCATCATCTATCCTTCTCGATGCACGGACTGGTTCGGCCTTGCTGAGCAGGTCATCAACACCGTCTACGCCCTGGGCGAGCACCCAGACATCTTCTGCAACGAGTTGATCAAGAAGCTCACCATCCGAGCCTTCGCAGGGGAGAACAACAAAACAGGTAGTGCCGCGACCCAAGTCAACGGGGATGGGACACAGGAAGACCAAGAAATGGACGAAGACCAGCAAGCACCTGCACCTGATCAAACCCAGGACCCCGATGCTATGAACACCGACCCGCCGACAATCAGCACGAGACCCTCTCCTTCTGCTGCTGGAAGCAAGGACGTCGGTGACGCCTTCGAGCTTAGCCAGCTCTTGTTCGTCGTTGGACATGTTGCCATCAAGCATATCGTTTTCCTGGAGATCATCGAGCGTGAATGGAAGCGACAGCGAGACGCTAAGCAAGCTGGTGGGTTAAATTCGACTACCCTGAGATAACTGCTCCCTCTAACCCAATCCATAGCTGAGAAAAAGGCAGCCAAGGCCGATGCAGCCGGTCGATCTGCCAAAGACAAGGACGGAGACGAGCTCGATCAAGTCGTCGGCAATGCTGAAGATGACATTGCTGACCAGATTGGTGGTGTGCGTGAAAAGGAGTTGTTGTATGGCCCTGAATCGCTTTTGGCGGTCTATGGACCCATGCTTGTCCACATTTGCGGAAGCCCTCACAAGTTCAAGGTGTGCCCATCCTCTCGCAGTCTTTTCTTCGACTGTCACTGACTTGGAATGGTAGAACCCGACCCTCCGCGCAGCCGCCACCCTCGCGTTCAGCAAATTCCTCTGCGTGAGCTCCCAATTCTGCGACCAACACCACAAACTCCTTTTCAAGATCCTCGAAACCTCAAAAGACGCCAACATCCGTAGCAACATCGTCATCGCCCTCGGCGACGTGGCCGTAGCCTTCAACCACATCATCGACGAGAACACGACCGACTTGTACAAGGGTCTTTCGGATCGGAATATGACGGTGAAGAAGAACACGCTGATGGTGTTGACGCATCTTATTTTGAATGGGATGATTAAAGTGAAGGGGCAGTTGGGCGAGATGGCCAAGTGTTTGGAGGATGAGGATGACAGGATTTCGGACCTTGCGAGGTTGTTCTTCTCCGAGTTGAGTGGGAAAGATAACGCGATTTATAATAACTTGCCCGATAGTGCGTACCTCTCTTTCCCTTTTCTCTCAATGCCCCCTGCTAACCACGTTGTTCGCATTCGCACAGTCATCAGCCACCTCTCAACCGGCCAACACGCCGTCGAAGAAGACAAGTTCCACAGCACGATGAAGTTCATCTTTGACTTTATCAAGGACAAGCAGAGCGACGCCATCGTCGAGAAACTTTGTGGACGGTTCCAACTTAGCGAGAGCCCGCGGCAGTGGCGCGATATTGCTTATTGTCTTTCGCTCCTACCTTACAAGTCGGAGAGGTCGGTCAAGAAGCTTATTGAAGGGCTGCAGTTTTATCGTGATAAGCTGCACGAGAAGGGCGTGTATGATAAATTTATGGAGATTTTGAACAAGGTGCGTGGCATCGGTGTTTGGGACGTGGTGGAGTGCTCATTTCTTCGTTTATAGGCCCGTCAGAACAAGTCGAAGGACAAGCCTGACGCCGAACTCGACGAATTCGAAAAGGTATGTCATACACGCGTTTTACGCGTCGTTCGAGCGCCGACTAAATGATTCTTCCTCGTACAGATTCTTGAAGAACACAAGGCCCAAGGTGAAGAAGACCAGGCCTTGCAGAATCGCGTCAACAAGGCAAAGAGGAAGCGCGGTGGTGCTACGAGGAAAGGTTAGTATAGATTTGGCGGTTTTATGGGCTGAACTGACTTTTGGTCCTCCAGGGCGCAAGAAGGCTGCCACTGCTCCTGCAGACGACGAAGAGTAATCTGTATATGTATTTCCCCCTTCATCTCCTTCATTACTGTACACCGGTCCTCTGTATCATTAGTGTTATCTTATTGTAGACATATTTATTGGCATCCCATCTTGTCGACCATTGAGAGTAGACACGCCGCACCAAAGTCCCAATCAATCTCAGCAATCACCCTTCAGAGTTGCGTTCAAAACGTGAGGCATAGCTTTTGTGGTCATTGAACGGCTTAGGGACATACGCATACGAGGAACGGGATATATACCGCCAGAGGATTGCATGGATCGAATGAAATATATGCGAGAGTCAAGGATGGACAGGGACAACTACATGTGAAGGAAGGCAAAATCCAGAAATCATCCGACAGTCCATCCAAGCATCGAGGGTTACAATTAAGCTGTCTTGTGGGCAGCCTTGATAGCAGCGACCTTGGCCTTTTTCTCTGCCAGACGCTTGGCAAGGAGGGCGCTGGGGGACATGATCAGATTGATAGTGATGAGAGAGAGAAATAGATGCGTACTCGTATTCCGCCTTTTGTTCCTTCTGTCGCTCTATTCTGTGGCGCTTGATGGCGTTGAGGTGTCGGCGACGTTGGAGGCGGAGGGGGGTGACCAATCGTTGGATCTTGGGGCTGGAGACAAAAGGTCAGCAGGACGACATGTATCCAAGTCAAGGGGACGTACGCCTTGGTGTAAGGCTTAGCGTCAGGGTTCTTGGCGCTCTTGACTTCACGGCGAACGACGTATTTCCTGACATCGTCCTCCTTGGAGAGGTTGAAGAATCGGCGAATCTTGGTGGCTCGCTTGGGACCGAGACGCTTGGGCAGAACGACGTCGGTCAATCCGGGGATCTCCTGCTCACCCTGCTTGACGATAACGAGGGAGAGAACGGCGATCTCGGGGCCGACGATGCAGCCACGGACGGACTTGCGCTTGCGCTCACCGCTTCGGCGAGGGCGGAAGCAGGAGTGGCCATCGGAAAGGAGCAAACGGACACGGTTGGGGACGAGAACACCCTGCTTCATGGGGAAACCCTGCTTGTCGTTACCACCGGTAACTCGGAAAATGTAACCCTTCCATTCATCGCCCAAAGAGTCGCCAGGAACTTCTTGAGAGATCCTCTTGTCGTAGAAGACACGGCTAAGCACAGCAAATGTTCAGAATCCATCCCAATCCTTTCACCGGCTGTAAAATCGCTCACAATCGCTTTTCGTCATCGATGTCGAGGAGTTTTTGGGCCCCGGTTGCGGGGTCTAAACGACGAGATCTCGTTAGTATCTGTCTCTGTCGCGGTTGCCTGCCCCATGCTTACTGGCAATGTTGAACTTCATTCTGGACACAGACGGTCAGCATGACGGCCTACGACGGCGGCGACAACGAGGACTTTACACACCTTGACGATGCGGTGTTTTGTCACCTCTGGCGGTAACGAACCTCTGGCGTCGACGAGGAATGGGAAGGGCCTTCTGAACGGTCGATACAACACACGACCACACAAACTTTCGCGCCAGCCACAACTTCCAAATCGGGAGATCACAGCTGTATAGTTGGTCTCGGCAACATCCGGCTCAACACGCCGCGCCTTTGCGATTTGCTGCTCGTCGTACCGCCGCCGTCGCCAACGCTCTCCTCAAGACTTTCTCTCCTCAACACTGTGAGTAGTCGGTTTGCTTTGTCGTTGGGGTTGACGTTGACAGCGAATTAGATTCAAAATGGGTCGCCTGCACGCTCCCGGCAAGGGCATTTGTAAGTTCAGCCCAATTCAGTCCACAGGATCAGACATTGAACAGTCGTCCAGCGTCCTCTGCTCTCCCCTACCGCCGCACTCCTCCCTCGTGGTTGAAGGCCACCCCCGAGGAAGTCATTGAGCAGATCGTCAAGCTCGCTCGTAAGGGTTTGACCCCCTCGCAAATCGGTGTTACCCTCCGTGACTCGCACGGTATCCCCCAAGTGCGATTCGTCACCGGTAACAAGATCTTGCGTATCCTCAAATCGCAAGGTGTGTTTGTTTACTTTCTGATCGCATAATGGAGTCTCATACACTTTTGGCGCTTCTTTCACCCTCTTTTCAATCACGACTTGTCGTTGATTTTTCTGATATGCCTTTTATTTGGGGATAGGACTTGGCCCATCCATCCCTGAGGACCTCTGGCACCTCATTAAAAAGGCGGTTGCCGTCCGCAAGCACCTCGAAGTCAACAGGAAGGACATGGACTCCAAGTTCCGTCTTATCTTGATCGAGTCGAGGATTCACAGGCTTGCTCGCTACTACAAGTCCAAGCAGCAGATTCCTCCCACCTTCAAGTACGACTCTGCTACCGCCTCCACCCTTATTGCTTGAGCTCGTCGTATGTAGTCTGGGCAATTGTATGTTTTATGTGCATCATATGGGAATCAAACATGAGTATGCTCCTCGATCCTCGGTGATTTCACCAAGTTCCAGAATCCAAGTTGCACCGCGCGACGTTGGTCATTCAGTTCACAATGATTACCGGGCTTTGAACTAATAAATTCCCCGACAGTCTTCTAGCCTCGCGCTATCTATACACCGAGCAGTTCACCTGAGTACCTTTGGTCGTATTCACCGGCTTCCATCGCTTTAGCCGCCCACAAGTTGGTTCAACCCATGGGGCTGCTATTCAATCCACCTGGCCTCGCGACGGGAAAAATGATAAGACCTCGACATCGTGAACTCGTTATACATTCAACTAAGATCCACGAATTGGCGTCGGTTGGTCATGCAAGGCCCGCCTCGTAGCAACAAACACGCCCACAGCACTCCCAAGCGCCGGTCGGCGACACCTCGGCCAGAGATCAAGCGCGCGCCCTTATACGTCTATCTCCTCCTAGCACTCTTTTCGCATGATAATAGCTCTACAACAATACTCACCTCTATTTCCATCAAAAAACAACCAGGTCTATCTTGTCGGCGACGTCTTTGTGGTGTTACGTCTCTCAGGGCGGACCCACAGTGTATCCTCCGCCGTTCTTATTCTACCATCAAAATGGAAATGTGATCCACACTTTGTTTCGCAGGAGGGCGACGCTATAGCAGATTTCCTAAACTGGCTGGTTGATATGTTTTTATTATTCTTTTTTTGCGACTTTTGGAGGAGGATTGATAAAGGGTGGTGGGGTTTTAGGATTTGGGTCGTTTAGGTTTCTTGCTTTCGTTTCCTTGGTCTCTTTTTTTCTGCTCGCTTGAAGAACTACCGCGGTGTTGGGTGTGTTCATTCCAGGGTCCCCTCGTGTTACGGCTGGACTTGCTTGCCCTCTCTTCTACACATTCTGCTTTCCATGCAAGGATATCGACCATCTAGCTCCTCCTCCATGTCTTCCGTTTATCCTCCTGTGACACCACCCCCTGGAGGGTCCTCCTCCGCACCAGAAATCCCGATAAACACCAGTCGAAGAGGAGTAGGAAGGCCTTCATTCACCGTGGCGCCAATCCCCATTTCTTCCTCGTCCTCCTTTTCATTCCATTCCTCGTCCTCCTCTTCCCCGCCTGCTTCCAGCACGCATACGCCATCATCATCATTCCCGCTACGCCACTGTCGACCGACGACTGCGAGTTCGCAGTTGCGCCAGATGGCGCATTACAGGAGTTATCAGGGACACCAGCTGCGGGGTTCCTCGGGTCCAAATTCCTCCTCCTCGTCGACTGTGTCAACGCCGGGGTCGAGTTTTCCTCTGCGGCCTGTTCCTGGTTTTGGTACGGCGGCGGCAGCTTCGGAGGAGAGGATGAAGGTGTCGACCTTCCGTGGTCCGATGGGGTCGACGACTCCATTCTCGTTTTCATTTCCTCCTTCTACTGCGCCTCGGACTGTTGCTCCTACTACTTCTTCGAGACCCGCAAGCTCGAGCTGTTGGAACAAGTTGCCTCGTGAAGGCGTTCATCGACCGTCGGAACAGGGGTCGTCGGATGTACCGGCTACGCCTCGTGCACCAGGTCGAGGTGAACGAGGTTTCCAAACTTCGAGTTTGGAGTCGTCGAGTTCGAAGGCCTCTCCGACTCGATCGAGTTTTTGGCGGGACGTGCTAGGGGACGAGGATTCTCCCGTCGTTTCGACTTCTTCCTCCTTGTCCCACTCCCATTCTCGATCTCATTCACAAACGTATCTCCAATCCCAACCACAGACCTCATTACCCTCCGCCAATTCTTCATCCGAGCACGACGCCACACATCTTATCCGACGACATCCCCCTACGTCCTCTTCCATTCCCACTTCCACAGAGAAACGACCTTTGTCCCCGACCACTGCGTGTACTGGCCAATCCCCTTCCGAACATGGCCCTCGTGTCCGGAAAAAGAGGAAGCTAGCCCACCGCTCCCGCCTACCCTCCATCTCTCGTCTCTTCACTGATGTCTTGCACTTGAACGTTGAGGGGGAGCCTGTTCCCAAATGGGAGAGTCTGGAGAGTGTGATGGATAGGAAGGGGCAGTTGCCTGAGGTTGTGCATTTCAAGGTGAGTAAATGTTCATTCTACAACTTTTCGCAGCTTGAGCATTTGTTTTGCCCGGGCCTTCGAGTTGGCTGGCGCGAGTACCGTGCGCATACCGCCGGCTGGGACTTCGCCCCTCAGAGACTTCGAAGTTCGGTCCGGAAACACCTCAGTTCGTCTACCGAACGGCCCCCTTCTTCTCGAATTTTAGATGATTGATCTGAACTCTTCGCTAACCTGAACTTGTCGTATCCTCGTTTGCTGTAGCCCGGAGATCGCGTTGGAATCCGCCGAATATCACATTGTCATCCCATCCAGTGGACGAGGTGGACGACGGGAGTGGTTGTTCGGGTGCAGCCTTTTCGACGATATGTGGGTGCCGTTTAAATGCTTTCTTTCTTTCGCTTCTCGACCACCTTCCTCCTCCTCCTCCTCCTCCTCCAGCTTTATGATAAACAACTTGACTGACCGCGTTCGTTAAACAGATTAACGCCAAGACGTCTATCGTGCTTCAGGAATGCCTCGTCGAATTGGACGAGGACCCGCCGTTGGTCAACTATGGACATGGTGGCTCTGGGACAGGAGCGAGCGGGAATCAGAACAAGCGCCCAAGTCACGGCAGTGCCGGCATTATTGCGCCCAATTCGGCCCGGGAAGGCCAGTCGCGTGCTGCGAACCTCAAGACCCAAAGTCCTTCGAGGTTGGACTCGCAACCTGGTGGTTTGAAGGTCCAGCATGGTTCGGTGGTCCAACAGAGCGCGAATTCGAAGGCGTCGAATTTGAAGGCCCAGAAGAAGTCTACTAAACGCCGGGAGCCTGAGCCGGAGCAACATGAATTCTTGACGCACAAACAAGAATGGTTCATGTACCATCTTGGTGAGATTGTTCGACAGGATGCGGCTACGCCTAATATTAGCCATCGGATGTGCGAGGCGTGGTTGGACTACTTGGTGAGTGTACGGTCTTTTTGGATACTATGGGGTGTGGATGCTCCGGATATCCCAAGGCTTATTTTTGCCGCTTGTGGGCATGGGTTGTCATTTCTCCTGGATGATTCGTGTGCTCATACATTTGTCGTTAACAGGGCGTGTAGTCGGTGGTGTGGAAGACCCTATTGTTGTCGTCGTCTTTGGTGCCGTGGATACCCTCTCATCGTCACGGTTGCGCTCTCTCAGGCGTGGGCGGAGTTGTGTGGACACTTTGAAACTAGTGCGCGTGCAGTGCCTTGCATCTCTTGTCTGGACTAATCATCATTCTCTCCCTGTCCTTTCTTTTTCTTTTGTATTTTTATTCTTTTTTATTGTTTTTATCCGTACTCTACGCATGCGTTGAAACGAAACGCATAGCCGCTGTATCACCACACTCGTCGGACTTTCTTTCATCATAAGTAGCGTACAAACAGATATCTTAATTGAGACGGATCCGGACTTTGGAATAGGACTTTGGTTAGTGGGTTGTCTTTCTACATTGGACACACGAAGAATAAACATTATGCATTACAGAAGACATAAGTAAGCGACCTAAGTGGTACACAGAGCGTTAGTACAGGACAGGTCAAAACAAGGTCGAAATCCGAGCTCAGTAAGCGCGGAGGAAGTTGTCGAAGTTTGGCGCCCACATGAGAGGGGTTCATTGAGGCTTCCTTAATTGGACTGTAAGTACGTTATCTCTGTGCATTGTCTTTGGGAACGACCAGGAAGGAGGTCGGTTTGAACTGAGTTGGCTAATTGAATGCGGTCTACAGAGGAATGTGCTTGTTGATTGATTTGTGAGGTCTGAAGCTCCGGTGAGTAAGGAGTGTATAGTGTATGACCTTGAATTCGCCGGATGTGAGAGTCTATTTCCGAGTGTTCGTGGTGGGATTTGCCACGGGTGCGCGGGTGAAGCTCGAGGGGGATTACATAGTGAAGGAAGGAAGACAAGATTCGCCACTGCGACGCGAGGAACGTGGCAGCCCCTATCCATATCCCAAATCAAGGTTCGACTCGGGATTCTGTTTATAACTTGCACACCTCAGCTTGCCCTCTGTACAACTGTTCCTCCGGTAACGGCATCGAGCGTTCACGCACACCCGCCACCAGTGCCCACAAACCCAATTGCCACTTCGCCTACAAGGGTGACTACTGCGATCCTTGATTTGACCGTTCGTTCACATCGCTGACTTTGAATTGGCCGTCTTCTCCGCACGTAGTTGTCCACAATAAAGTCGATGTCTACAGTGATGTCGTCGCAGCAGGGGTGTATCATTCGTGTTGCTGATACGGTTGAGAAAGTTGAGGAGTGCATTGTGGATCTTACTTCCACACTTGCCCCCGCTGCGCAGGTTCTTGGCAACATCGCTGGTGCCGACATCCCTCTTTCGACCTCTTCCACGGCGCTTGGCGCCCCCTCCAGCGCATCTGCTACTCGAGTGGGGTCTACCACGACGCACCCTGCACCCATCCCCAATGCTTCTACCACGCATGTTCCGACCATCGCTGTGGACCTGGAGGGTGTAAAGTTGAACCGATATGGAAGGGTCTGTATCGTCCAGATGAAGTTGGACGTGTCGAACACCGTGTGGTTGTTGGATGTGACAACTCTCGGGTCGATCGCTTTTGATCATGCCGATGGAGAGGGTAGGAGCGTGCGGTGGATCCTCCAGCACCCGGGGATTAAGAAGGTTAGTTTGGCTACTCCTTTCCTCTTTCGCTCAGCTGCCCCTTGTACTAAAACTATCTTTATTTGAAGTTGTTTTACGACGTCAGGAACGACGCAGACGCTCTGTGGAATATCTATCGCATTGACATGCGTAATGTGCTCGATTTGCAGATCCTCGAATTGGCGGTTCGACACTCCAATAAACGGCCCACGCGGAACCTGAACGGTCTTGCGCGCTCCATCGAGTCGTATCTCAGCCCTTCGCCTCAGTGGAAGCAAGTCAAGGACGCTGGTATCAAACTCTTTTCACCCCCGCATGGGAGTTATGAAGTGTTCGAGCAGAGGCCCTTGGATGAGAGGATTATGGTGTATTGTGCACAGGATGTTACGCTGCTTGGAGTCTTGGAGGTTGTTTTGAGGAGGTGGTTGGGGAGGTTTGGGAGTGGGTGGGATCAGAGGGTTGTTAGGGCTAGTGAGGCGAGGTTGGAGGAGGCCAAGGGGTCGGTGTTGTTGGTGGGGAGGGAGAGGGCCGTGTCTCCGCAGATTTGATGATGTATCTTTATCGTTTCTCTGAGTTGTATGCTGTCGATTTCTCTTCTCCTGCTTATCTGTGATGTAGAATAATCTTTACCGGTATTGAACGATGGCTCCATATACATCCGAACCTGCCTGACGAATAAGGGTGTATACTTTCCTTATTGGGATGCAATTTGCCTCGTGTTCTCGTCTCTCGCCATGGTACCATTCATCCGTGAAAAGGAGAGCGAGTGTAGAACGAAGGCTTTTGATTTTTAGGTAGTTTACGACTCGAATTAGCTTCATGACGTCTCCGATGTATTTCGAGAGATAGGGAGGATGACGCAGAAGGGCTTCAAGTTGCACATGCTTCACCTGCTCCACGCCTCCATGCCGAAGTCCATCGGAAACCGTGACGCCGACTTGCACCAGCCCGTTACCCCAGTTCTCCCCTGGTATGGACCACGAAGTCCGGGATGACGAGGTGATCGTGGCGTAAGCATGCCTCGGTGGTATCGCATCGCCAAGGAAAGCGCCGCCCAGACGACCAACTCGGGGGATAAAGGGAGAAAGAATTGGGGTCAGAGGTCGTGTTCTGAAGACATTTGGTCTCGTCGACAAGAGCGCCCATTGATCTACATTGCTGCGAGTGCAAAGCAGTGGTGGAAACATTGCGGAGAGGTGAGCCAAGAAGTGCTGTGTGCACGTGGGAACAGGAGTGATATCAGGGTACACAGCCACCTGCCATGGAGGGCCAAGCTTGTTTTTCGGGTTCAGCTTGGACTGAGCTCGCCGTTGTTGACCACCAGAATCCCATGGCCGCAGCTGCCATCGCCCTCCCCCAGCGACGCTCGCCGTCGCCCTTGACGGTCCCAAGCCCACATCGCCAATCAATCGTCCCGACGTCCCCGTCCAGCGCAGCTTCCTTCAAGACCGCCGCCGCTTCCCCGACGTCCTCAGTCCATACAATAACCAGCCCGACAACCAAGGACGGCGAGGCCATTTTCACCGCAATATCAGCGGGCTCCACCGCCGACGTCCATGTAGTGACAGTGACGAGAGACGACACAGTTGACATCGTTGACGCCAGCCACACCCACCAGAAGTCAATATCAGGCTGTCTGCGTCGTCCGAGCATAGACACCTCCCCCACGCATGTAGGACCACCACCGCCCTCGCCGCCGGCCAGTGTCGAGGAGACAGGAGTTACAGAGTCGACGACGTCCCAGACAATCTCGAAGCCGCGGAATGGGTCAGTATCGACAGTTACGGAAGGCTCTGGCAACCAGCAGCAACCGCGACGACCGTCGTCTCCATCTTCTACAGCCCCTCAGGTGAACCGACCGACAATAACTTCGTCGCCGTTGTCGATGGCTGAGCCATTACCGTTCATGGCGGGGCAGTCCTCGAAAGCTGCTTTGTTGCAGCCTGCACCACCACCACCCCCTTCGTCTTTTTCCCAAAGCCAACGGCCGACACGGCGGAATACGACCGGTTCCAGCGCTGCATCACGTACAAAACGTTTCACAGGTCCGCACTCGAAAGGGCATTCGTTTGCCTACGACGATGCGTCTTATCCAGACCCGGCGACGACGATCGAGGGTGAGCTAGCCTCTGATATCGAGCACCATGCGGACCAGATCAGGCGGGAGCGGATGTCCAAACGGTTCAAGCAGCAGCAGAAGGAGGCAGAGGAGGCGCTTACCCGACAAACGTCCAAAGGCTCCAAAGGAGACAAGGACGACGTCGACCGTCCGCTGGTTGGCAACCTCATCGGAGAAGGCCATGTCAACTATGTCCTCATGTATAACATGTTGACTGGTATCCGGATCGCTGTATCACGATGTCAAGCCAAGATTAAACGACCTCTTACGGACCAAGACTTTGCTGCACGACACAAGTACTCATTCGACATTGTCGGTAACGAACTCACGCCCTCTGCTAAATACGACTTCAAGTTCAAGGATTACGCTCCCTGGGTCTTCCGCACGTTGCGAGAAGACCATTTCGCCCTCGACCCCGCCGACTACCTCCTCTCCCTCACCGCCAAGTACATCCTCTCCGAATTGGGCTCTCCAGGCAAATCTGGGTCGTTCTTCTACTTTTCGCGGGATTATCGGTTTATCATCAAGACCATCCGCCATTCGGAAGCCAAATTCTTACTGAAGATCCTCAAGCAGTATTACGATCACGTCCAAGAAAACCCTCATACTCTTCTCAGCCGCTTCTATGGTTTGCACCGAGTGAAGCTCCCTCATGGACGGAAGATCCATTTCGTCATCATGAACAACCTTTTCCCACCTCACAAAGATATCCACGAGACGTTCGATTTGAAGGGTAGCACGGTGGGGCGAGAGTATCCGGAGGATAAGGCGGCGCAGAATCCCAGAGCGGTGTTGAAGGATATGAATTGGATTAATAGGGGGAAGACGTTGGACTTTGGACCGGAGAAGCAGGCGTTCCTAATCGAGCAGATACGACGAGATTCCGAATTCCTCAAAGAGATTTCGGTCATGGACTACAGCTTGTTGGTCGGGATTCATAACATGCAGAGAGGGAACAAGGACAATGTGCGGAAAAACACATTGAAAGTCTTCTCGGTGCGTCATTTACATATCATTTCCTGGGTTATTCTCTAATGAATCCATTCCTCGTCGTTATACTTCTGTCTAGCCTGACCTACCCGCTTCCCAACGTTCCAAGTCTTCCCAAACAAAGGGAGGGGCCAAGTCTCCAGAGGCTATCGCAATGCGGCGGATAATGAGGTCGTCGGATCCGAAGAGCTTGGGCTTTGATTCATCGATACACTTGCCGGAGAAGGATAGTGGCGAGAAGCACGCCTTCCTCTTCTATCAGGACGAAGGAGGAATGAGGGCTACGGACGAGAACAATGAGCCCCTGCCGATGATTTATTACCTGGGGATCATCGATATCCTAACGCCATACAGCATGGTCAAGAAGGCTGAGAATATCTGGAAGGGCCTGAAGGATGATCGGGTATGTCCGCTTTTTCTTTCCTGGCTCAAGTCCAGGTACCGTTACCTTTCGTCGTATGCTAATTCGTTTGCCTGTCTCCAGCATAAAATTAGCCCTGTGCCTCCACCCGAATATGCCGAGCGATTCTTTGCGTTCATGAAGGCTATCATGCGTGGTGGCGAAGGGGGTGCCAAGTTTGTGTAGTGCCGTCTTGGGTGCTGCGTTTACCTTCACACCTTTCCTGGGCGCCACGCCTGTATGCCTATCTACCGGCTCGCTGGCTCCATGCTCCCCACTCTTCGCTTGACCTCTTGCTCGCCCAACCACACGATGCTGTCTCGATTATTACGACCTTTATGACCACCTTTCCCGACCGATCTGCTCAATCCAGGGCGGCTGCTTGCCATCCAGTCGCGGCTTTCTCGGACCCTTGGGTGTTGCAAAAGTGCGCCCACGCGTCTGGACAATGGTCTGGTGACCGTTGTATCCTTGGCGCCGCAGAACACCTCGTTGTTGTAGTGACGCCCTGGACCCCACCTCGCCGTTCCTGCCTCCACGCCTGTCATCTTATCAGTCCGTTCGTCACCACCATCTTCCGCGACCCACCTCATTGGACTGCACTGCCCCACTGCCATCATCGCATCTCTGCAGATAGACAAAGACGTAGACAGCATTGGACTCTTGCAAGGTATCGATCGCTCATATTTCCATGCCTAACTTTATTACCGGGGATCTTTCTTATCTTGTCCCCGCCGCCTGCCCCCTCCTCCGCTTACATATCGACACACGCTCGTTCTTATTCGATCTTCGTCGTTTCAGAGGTATTATTGCCTTTCACCTTCTGTTACTTAAACCTTATTTGCGTGATCTTGTCCCCCTTTCCACCTATTTTTTATCAGTTTCTTGGTTTATTTATCCTGATACGTCGGACTCGTCCCTCGGCAGTCTTATTGGACTCGCGAGAACGGACCAAGACAGATGAAGAATCGGAAATGAAATGGATTGTTTTTTCTTTCCGAACTTCTTGACTCGTGTTCCTTCCCCAGATGCGTCTTCACAATCCTTTTGGTTCCTCTTTTCCCTAATTTACTAGTACAAAAGCGCGTCTCTGCATCTATTATTCTTCCGTACATATGCATACTACTATCTAACATCACCCGTTATTACCAGTAGTTAATTTCTGAACACTTGTCTCTCTGTCACCATCGTCACCACTGTCCTTTACTTACTTGACTGCGTCTGTCCCTCGATTCTTTTTCTCCTTTCTTTTTTCTTTTATTTTGCTTGTCTTAGTGTCACTGCTACATACTACTACTCCCATCATATATGCACCCTCACGTTCATTTCACCCCTTTTTGTGCCTTTTTTACCCCCTTGTCCCTCCTCATCTGTCTCGTTGGTTTCTTGGTTTCTGTTTCCCCTTGTTCTCTTTTCTTTTTCTTTTTTAACCGTTTCTCTTTTACATTATTTCTCTTTTACATTATAAGGATTCTCTGTATCTATAGTATGAAACGTATTGCGAGTATACCCGTGGCCTTATATATGGGTTTTGGTTGCTTCCTTCAGTGGTGGGTACCGGTCGGCGGGAGCGCTGGAGAGGTTCAATGGAATTAAGCGCCCGCTGGCCGTGGGCGTGAGAGATCTGATACTGAGCACACTGCCACCTCATGTGGAGATGTCGAAACTGGATGCTGGATTTCAAGGAATTCGGAGCTTGATCTTGGATTCTCGTCTGGTTTTGTATGACCCTTAATGTCTCGTGAACATAGCCCTCGCAATCCGGGGCCCTCGATGTTCACTGGCGCCAGTGAAGTCGCCATCGGGGGCGGGACGTTCAATAACGTTGGCCGCGACATTATCAATGCCAGTACCACCCATGTGTATGTAGAAAACCAGCACGTCCAGGGTGCCCCAGGTAAGAGCAGCGCCGTTGCTTCGTATTAGTGGAAAGTTAGCCGGTACCCGTGCTCACATGGATCGCTTAGATTTTGGTCAGAGTCGATTGGAGATCATTGCACGCTGGTTGACGCCGATCAACTTCAAGAGACACCAAAGCTCAACCCTGTCTCGAGCTTTGGCTGGGACTGGGGAATGGTTTATCAAGGGAGAGAAGTTTACAGAGTGGGCGGCGAGCGATGAAGGGCTTTTGTGGGGCAGAGGAATGCGTAAGTTTGTACGTATCTTTGTGTACTGAGTCAGCCCTTCTTACTTTGGTCGCCTTATCGTGTAGCTGGGGCTGGGAAAACGACTCTTGTGTATGATCTCCCTTTTGTTTCGGTGTCTTTGAATTCACTGAATGACGGAGTTTACTCTCTAGATCTATTGTGAACCGCGAACTCAAGCAGCAATATTCGCGCGACCGTGTCCCTATCTTAATGGCCTTCTGCGACTCGATGGACCAGCAATACACTCTTTGCGACATCCTTTCAGCTCTTCTGAGGCAGCTCTTGGAAGACTACAGTGGAATCCTCGAGGTCATAGGCGAGCATTATAAGCAGCACCTGAACGACGATACGAGGCCATCGGAGGAAGAATTGGCGCGATGGCTAACCGATGAGGTCTCCTTGTTCCCCAAGGCCTTTGTAACGATCGATGCGCTGGACGGGCTGTCTTCCCAGAAGGACAAATCGTCGCTCCTCAAGATTCTCAGGCGCTTGCAGAAGAATATCTTTGTCACCTCGAGGGTGGAAGGGAGCATCCCCAACGCCGTTTTGGTTGACATCCGAGCGCACGGCGACGATATACGGAAGTATATCTCGCATCGGATACAGGAGGATCCCGGCTCAGACCTCGCTGACACGTTGGAAGGAAGGGATGACTTCAAGGAGGAAATGGTTTCAAGGCTCCAAGTTGCATCAGCTGGGATGTATGTGGTCCACCTTCCACCCCTTTCTGCTTGCTGATTGGGCCGTAGGTTCCTGCTAACGGTCGGACAGATGGACACTCTTTCAGGCTGTACCACAGTCTCGAGCTTGAGGGAGAAACTCGACCATCTCCCATCGAGCGTCGAAGAAATGTACCAGACCAACTGGGATCGGGTCCTGTCGCAGGGAGAGGAGAGAGTTCTGCTGGCGAAGCGCATCATCGTGTGGTTGGTCAAGGCGAGGGAAGCTGTGACTGTACCTATGCTTCGGCATGCGCTGGCGGTGAAGGACAGTCGAGGGGATATTGAATGGAAGTTTGACCTTGAGGATTCGATCGTCACTGAAAACACCATCAAGAAGGTCTGCTGTGGGCTGGTGTCAGTGGTCGAAGCAGAAACGATGACGAGGACCATTCAGTTAGTCCGTAAGTTTAATCATTCGTTCTCACTTGGGGGTTGGTTGTGATTGCCATTTAAGATCACACCGCCAAAGAATTCTTTGCCTCACGTCTGGGAACATTTGGCTTCCCGCCAGACAATTTCCTCGCTGCAACATGCGTCGGGTATCTCATGCATTGCGGATTCGAAAACCTCACGTATGAACAGTGGCATGGCCCACATTACTGGCATTCGAGCGACCTCCCTCCCAATAATTCTATTCGATGCTGGGACGACTTTCAAGCGTTCGTCAAGCAGCCCAAGTACCCATTCCTCAATTACGCCTACCGCCACTGGGCCTTCCACTCCCGAGAGGCCAGTCGGCATCCACCAGACTTGCCACCGTGGATTCTCAGCTTCCTTCTTCGCCAGACCAAGTATCCCATCGGCCTTGGAGCACCGCCTGACCGCACCGGCAACTGCGTGCCATGTGGCCTCGCCTCCCCGTTGCATATTGCTGCAGTCTATGGATGGCACGAGGTCCTCCCATTCCTCGATCTCAATGCGCACCCCACTTCGGGCAGGGGTCACTCCGCGCTTCATACGGCATCATACTACGGACACCACGCTTTCGCCAGTGCTCTTATCTCTTCGGGCCCGAAGGATTTGCTCATGGCGAAGGACTCGAGAGCGCGGACGCCATTGGCCACAGCATCGAGCGAGGGGCATACCGAAATTGTTGAGCTTCTTCTGGCGCAGCCTGGTTTGGATCCCAATTCTAAAGACGACAAAGGTTTCACGCCGCTCCATAGAGCTTGTATGCGAGGGCAGACGGAGTGCGTCAGGCTATTCCTCGCCCATCCCGATGTCGATCACAAGTGCCGAGACAATACCTGCAGAACACCTTTGGTTTTAGCCGCGTCCTGGGGCCACAGCGAGACGGTGAAGGTATTGCTGGAGGACGAGAGGCACAGAGCGCAGTTGCACTGGAGGTCCCATTCAAAATGGACCGCGCTTATGTACGCCATTGAGTTTGGCCACGAGGGAACCGTAGATCTACTTTTGAAGGCGGATTCGCAAAAGCTCAGGCACTTTCAGGCTCGAGACGGATGCGGAAGGACTGTGCTCATGAAGGCAGTTCGAAAATGCATCCACGGCGGAGCAGACTCGGAGGAGCACAGGTGGGGGAAAGAGAACCGCGCAAAGGCGAGCGGGTACAAGGCCAACGACGACACCCAACCCACGTCACAACAGGATTCTCGCATTCGTATCGTTAAACTTGTCCTAGACGCTGTACCTTCTGGTTCTTGGGTCAACGTCAAAGACAAGTTCCAAAGTACAGCTTTGATGGACGCGGCGTATTGGGGGCGTGCCGACTTGGTCAAGCTTTTGCTCGACCACCCCTGTATCGACGTTGGCGTCCATGACCAAAACTGCGATACTGCATTACATCTCGCAACCCGGCGTGGATGGTATGACTGTGTCGAGTTGCTTCTATCAATGGGAAAAGTGTGTGACGAAAGGGCCCGGCGTGGCTGTTAGGCGTCGTCGGGGTAGTTTTGGCACACGGTGAGCTCAAACGCACAGAGTGACGGTTTAACGTGTTGGTGGATTGAACTAAAGAATCGGTATGCGACTACGACAAATGTCTGGACGTAATCTACAGTCGTTTGCATAATTCAGTTCATGCTGGGGAAACAAAAAATCGGCCCAAAGGAGCCGATCAGTGATGCGATTGACCGGATGCAGCAGAGTGAGCAATTTCTTTCACTTCTACTTTCCATAGTACCTCCTGAGCGAGGTTTGAGGGTCAGTTGTTGAAGATGGTATAAAAAACGATGGAATATTGGCTTTTCGCTACGCTGGGCTTGGAGAAATTGTCATCCTCAGGCGCGCTCGAGCGTGAGCCCAACCTATTCGGAGATGCCGCCATCACATCAAAATTAGTTTTTCTGTCTGGAGGACCTGAACGGAATTATGCAAACGACTGTAAAGGTAATAGCAAATAGGTACAAACAGAAAGATAACGAGTGGATAAGATAACGAAAGAATCAAACGGGAAGGAAAGAGTCCGTGACGCTACAAAGTGGACCGCCGCATGTTATTCGAAGCGGTTTCGCGCCGCCACATCAGAATCCTCAAACGATTCCTCAGTCTTCCAACTATCGACGTCAATGCCAAGGAAAGGAAGAGTAGGGAAACGGCGGTGTTTCACGCGGCTAAACAAGGCCTGATCGATTCTATGGAATGCCTCCTCACCCATCCCAATATCAATGTCAATGTCCGGTGTACTAGCGGTCTTCAAACCCCACTGATCGTAGCCTTGGATAGAGGCCATTTGGATTGTGCCGTGCGCCTGTTAAATCTCGAAGGAGTGGACGTGATGCTTACCGACGCCGAAGGACGGACTGCGCTGATGTACGCGGCTGTGCGCGGGTCTGTGGGCCTTGTAAAGGAACTCGTGAGGAAGGGTGCACATGTGAAGAAGGCAGACCGAGATGGAGGGACGGCGTTAGTGTACGCAGTTGAAGAGGGTTTCGTAGAGGTTGTGAAGGAGCTCATCAGGGGGTGAAGGATCTGGCACAGTTATTATCCGATCGCGTGGTGCTATCCGGGAAGGCCAAAGAGTGTCGCGATCGTACCATGCGATGGTACTACACTGAACTTTTCAAGGAGTGACTAGCGGTAAACGCTCGCTTTATACGTAGGTAAACAGTATATAACTGTTGTAGTATGACAAGTAAAGCCTCAGGTACTCCTAGTTTCATGACCAGGGGCACCACAGTGAGCAAATCAGTCGACATCTTCTGCCCCTAGACAAACCACGTGTAATTGGCTTTCCTCAGTGATGAACAGCCGCTTGGAGGTCTTGTTCGATCATGTACTTCTGTATTGACCGAGTCTGTTCGGGGACCTTGCCATCACCTCTGGAATTTGGGGATTATAGATCACAACGCCCCCCTTCGGTGCAGGGCCAACCGAGTTGCGCTGATGAGCGGCCTTGTCCCGCTCGGCCCACTGGCAAACCGGGGACAATGGCCTCAAACGAAGTGACCAACAATTTAGGTCAATGTAGCTTCGAATGTAGGCAGGGAAGCGCTCACCAACGCGGTGGGCTTGAGGTTCGGACAACCACTCGGGATTTATGTGGGGATTTCTCGAGATGGAAGGAAATAAGTATAAGTATATCAGTTGGCGTGGCAAGAGTAAGTCTGTTTTGCCTATTTCGACCGATACCTCTTCCCAGTTCCCTGTTACCAGGCTTGTCTAACGGCTTGGTGATATGGTTGTTTGAATAGCCCATTGTGCGCTCTTCTTCTCCAGCTTCAATCAAGGGGCTCGCGCGGAGCTGATTGTTCTCCGTCGTGCAAGCCTTGAAGTGCAACATCGTGATGGGTATTGCGATGGTGGTAGTCACGGCGAAGAACGATGGGGCTCGAAAAGTAGTTGTGGTCCATCTCTCTCGTATTTTCCAATCGTTCTTAATGGGGGCTAACCGCTTTGAACCACAGCCATCCTCGTCTTCGTATCTCAGTATTGGTAGGGAGACCTCACGGCTTTGCGGATGATACTACCCACTATTGAAAGGACATTGTTCTCCTAAGTCTATCGTTGCATATAACATGGTCACTTGGACGCCATTGTATGCCCTTGTCAGGTGGCTTTCGAATCCTCGAAGAAGACAATGGTTGTCGGGCAATCATTGTGGTATCTCAGCGTCCTGGGACGTGGACCGTAAAACTATAAATACGCTTCTTCTTCACTCTCAAACTCCAGAACTCGAACCCGCTTCAAGTAACTCAAGCAAGTCACAAGCAAGTCAGCACCCCCAAATTCTCTAATTCGCTTCTCTCTATTCCACGAAATCTAGCATCATGTCCGTCAACAAATTTGTCGTTGTCGCTCAATACGGTCACCCAAAGCTTCCTGGCAACAAACACTGGGCCCTCATCCTCATGGACGCCAACGACAAAATGTCTCCTGGTGTTGCATACGAAGTCACTGGCTCCACCGATACTTACACGCTCAAGAAGCCTGAGACTGTCACTCCTGGCAAGGCCAGCTCCTTTATGGGAATGATTGCTGTGGGCATGGTTCCCGTTCACCAAATGGACAACATCGACAATATTCTTCGCAACACCCCGGTTAAGACTGGAGATAAGACCTGGCACTGTCAACACTGGGTTATGGCTGCTCTGTATAATCTCCGAGTTGCTGGTTTTGCCATCACTCCTGTTGATCGTGAGCAATTGCTCGCTCAATTCAAGGCTATGGAGACTGTTTAGTACTACTAGTAGCCGACTCGACCTGGCGTACATCTCGACGCCTTGCTACAATTTCCTTCTCGTTTCTAATTTCCAAGACATTCTAGTTTCAGGACCCAGCTTAAATCAAGTGTCTTCTTCCGTGTGATCGTGCCTGTGTACATATTTTAATAGTAACTGTATAAATGTAATCTCTCTCGAACGTCAGTGTGAATGGAAATATCCGGTTACCCGCCTTTGAATTGAATTTGCATCGATGTGAATAGGGGTTTGTTTGGAACACAAGGTGATGGCAATTAACGCGGTAGGTGAGTCGCGCTGCGGCGCAACCCTTCTGTTTCCCGCCGGGGACGTTCCTCATCCTCACCACCTGACATAGTCGAGCCAGGGCGCTCCTCCAAAGGTAATAGAATAGGCAGAACCCGACCAAGGCTTGACAAAAACTTTCGGCCGGAAGAAGAAAGGTTTAATGTCGGGCCCAAGCTTAAGGCGACCTGCAACACATCTGCCGCTCGAGCTGATCGAGTCCATCTCAACGACATCATCAATGCGTACGATGGTGAGTGACCACATATTGCATCCACCTTCTGTGCAGTGGCAACAATGAACCACGCTCCAACCGAGCACTCGGAAGTGACGGTCAGGGCCCCATAGCTGACGAAGGCATGGCGCGTTACTGAGAATTGAAGGCAGGCAGGGTTTAGCAGCATCGAAACCTCCGACGCACTCTCAGGTCGTTTGGCAAACCTGGGACAATGGCTTCAAACGAAGTGACCAATGATTTAGGTCAATGCAGCTTCGAATGTAGACAGGGAATCGCTCACCTACGCGGCGGACAGACTCGACCAACTGGATAGCGTCCAGCCCAGTGGTGAACGGGAAGTGTCTTTGGAGTTCGGATCCTCTACACGCGCTGACCAACTCACTGGCGTGCCAAAGGGCCGTTCTCTTATCAAGGTGAATGCCAAGAACAATCTTTCGGGTACGACGGCTTTGCTAGAAGCTTCGGCAGAACGATAAATTGGATGAGAGAGGTGACGCGTATTGTCAGGTGTTGGCGGGGTCGGCGTATTAAGCCCACCATGCCAATGTCAATGTCATTATGCTGGAATTTTGGAGCACTACTGGCTTGTTATTGTTGATCGATGATCAGATATTCAGGTACTATGCGCGATAGGTGCATTAAACGACTACACGTGCATGGTACACAATATATCCACCTTCTGTGCAACAACAATGAACCACGCTGCAACCTCGCCCATGTCGCGCTCGGAAACGGTCAGGATGACCCTACTACCCTGAGCAGGTTGAAATGCTGCACGTTCTCACCGGTCACCCCGAAATCGGATACAAAGTCTTCAAACTTTGTCAGAACCCAACAACGGCCTTCCAAACCCGTCTCTTTTCCTACCTTAGTAAGATTTGACGCCGAAAATCTATTGTAGCTGTAACGACTAACGTTAACGAATGAATACTATGTAGACAGTTGCGCTCCGGTCGCTGTGCCAAGTACTCGCAGATTCCACAGCGGTCTTTCGAAGCCGCGATAGAATCCAATAAATATTGCAGGAGTGGAAGGGTTTTGCTCGATAGCAGCTGCTCTCTACTCACTGTTACCTTCTCTACCATCTACGCTACATAGATAACTTACAAGCGTCGCAAGATGTTCGCCAAAGTCCAACTCCTTTCCTTTGTCACCATCGCCGCGCTTGCCAACAGCGCTCTTGCGGGTCCTATGTGAGTTCTAAAGCCACTCGTTGTTCGAAAGTTTCTAACCTCAAGTTCTCGTACCTCTTGCAGCGTGATTTCCAGCGTGAAGGCTCCCACCACCTGCAGCAGCACCAACACCATCACCCGAACTGCTGGAGGCTTCGACCCCAACTGTTCGGTTGTGGTCACCGTTACGCAGGGCCCTCAGCCCACCTGCACTAGGACGAGCACCATTACGCGCACCCTCCTGTTTAATGGGGAGGTGACTGTGGTGCCCAGGGACGTAGAGCCGACCTTTGTGACTGTGCTGCCCACTGGAGGCCTTTCCACCCGCATCGACGGCACAGTCTCCTCCACGCGTGCAACAGTCACCGCGACGCGTTCCAACGCCCCTGGACCAATCGTGACCGTTTCTCCATGGCCAAGCTCCAACCCTCCTATCGTCACCGTCTCTCCCTGGCCAGTCACCTCCACCCGTGCGGCCAGTCCCCCTGTCGTAACTGTGACCCCTACCAACCCGCCAGTCGTAACTGTTACGCCTACTAACCCCCCAGTCGTTACGCGTAGACCCCTACTAACCCGCCCATCGTCACTGTGACACCTACCAACCATCCAGTCGTTACCGAGACGCTTACTAATCCGCCGATCGTGACCATAAACCTTACAAACCCTCGTGTTGTCAGTGTGACGCCCACCAACCCCCCACTCATAACCGTTACACCCTGGCCAGTCCAACCCCAGCCTCAACCCACCAACGACGACTCGGAGAACTGCTCCGTAGTGGTCACCGTCACCCAACCCGGAACCGCTTCCTGCCCATTCACCAATACCATCACGCAGACTCTGGCGCAGCCTACTGCACCGGCTGACCCCGACTGCTCGGTTGTGGTTACTGTTACTGAGAGGCTTCCTAGGCCTACTACGCGGGCTTAGATGCTTAGTCTGCATCTGCATTTGATTAGGTGTAGCTGTAGGTTAGACTTTCCGTTGACTTGATGTTGCGAGTCAATTATACCAGTACGATCCCTGCATTTATAGAGCCGGTCTCCAAATGAGATTACAGTCTGTGACTTTTCTCCAATACATCCAGCTGGATTGCGCACCATTCTCAGCCTTCAGCGCTCAACTTCCAGCTTCAAGTGCGTACCACATGTGACATACAACATTGCCCACGCAACGCAGATCCACCAAAACGATTTAAAAGATCTACGAATTTTGAGCATCACCGGCGTTTTCCGTAATTCACCGATGATGGGATCATGATCATCATCACCACGCCCCTGGTCCCCAAAACCGCCATAAATTCGCAAGTTGGCCACTTTTTTTCCAACCTTCGACTCTCTCTCTCTCTCTCCCTTCTCTCTCCGCCTCTCACGCCTCTCACACCTCACGCAGCTCGACGACGTCCTCGACATTCTCAGTTCCCCGACTAACGCTCTACGCCACGGGAGGCAACACCAACTCGACTTTCGACATTCGACAGGATCTCGACGCGGACTCGGACGTACCATCCACCCTCGTTTCTCACTCACTCTCGTCACACTCCTTAGTCGGCGAACCGTTTTTTTCTATTGGTTTTATGGGATACGTACAGAAAGAGGAAACTATGGGTACAACGACTATTGCGTAACATGACCAAACTACAATCAAGAACAAGAACGAAAAACGAAACAAAATGATGAAAAAGGGGAACGAAAAGAAAATTCGGATACATCTCGACACTGCACTCTATCGATAACACTACACCATTCACTATACACGACGAGTCACCAGGACCCGCTCCTCGATTCCACGATCCTTGATCTCCCTTTCCTTTATCTGATCGCGAGGGTGACGAGGGCAGCCGCCGCCGCCCACTTGAGCACGTTCTCCATCCTAACGACGGGGAACCACCCGCGGGGCTGGTCACCATTCACCTCACACCGTCGGCGGATCCTCCTCCCCTCCTCTTCTTCGTCTTCATCTCCATCGACATCCAAAGGACGCTTCCGGGTAACATTGGGGATCACAAATCGAACACGTCTCTGTGGGGAGTTGATGGTAAGCACACGTTGTTCAAAGATCCGCCGGTTATAGCCATGGGGAGATGGACGTACCCTGCCATCGCTTCCAAAAATCCTGACGATCCTCCTTCTACCCTTCCAAGCCGCGTTGCTGTAGACCAAAGCCCGATCGTGCACCTCTTCCCGGTACTTCGCCCACCATTCCTTGCTGGTCTCACCGGCCACACCCTCCCATCTGCCATAATACCGCCACAACCCGTAAAGTGTCTTCCACTTCAAGTCGCGTCGCCTAAAGAACGCCTCGTCGAACTTGCGGTTTGGGTCGGGAGGAGTATCACCGGTTCCCAGCCAGCTGGGTCGGTTGAGCTTTTCCTTGAGGTATTCTTCGGCGGCCTGCGGAATTGCAGTCAGTATGATGGTTCGATTGGGATCGGGAGAGAGGAAGGGGGGACTTACTGTGCCGTGTGGATTGAGACGCTTGAGTCTCTCGTAGGTCGCCAGGTCTTGGGCGGTAAAAATAGGTCTGGACCTCTTTGGCGTCTGTGGGCCCTCCTCGCGTTGCTCGCCGCAGGACACTGCAGGCGATTCTGCTGCTTGGGTGGCCGTCTCAACCGTGTTGGTTGTAGTGGTAGCCTTGTCGGCCGTATCGTCATGTGCGTGGACCTGAGGCGAAACGTGTTTGGGCGATGCCGAAACGGTGGTTTCTTCCTCAGGAACTTGAGCCGGTACTAGTGCAGGCTCTGGTTGTTCTTCCTCGTCTCCAATTTCCTCGGGTTCGCCGTCGTGGTCGTTCTGCTCGATAATCTGAATTTCTTGCTCGGGATCGCTGCTCTCTCCATCAGAAACGCCGAAGATTTCGTCAGCCTGGACTGCTGTGACAGCAACCTCGGTGCGGGTATCGGAATCGTCGTCGTCGGTGGCGGGCTTGAGGGTGGTCTCTCGAACTGGAGCATCGTTGCCGGCATCTCCGGTCGTAACAGTCTCGGCGTCTTCCTCTAGCGCAGTTGCTTCATCCTCGGCTTCTTCGACCTCTCCATCCTGGACAACCTGCTCCTCCAGGCCCTTCTGGATCTCGGGGGTCATGCTTGCGGCGCGACTGACAACAACCTCCTCGGGAGCCTCCTGCTCAACCTCTGGCTCGGCGGTCGCAGCACGAGAAACCTGCTCGGGAGCCTCCTCGACCTCTGGAGTAATGCTCGCAGCACGAGAGACGGTGGCTTCCTCGGCGACTTCCTCGATGACGTCCTCCTCGACAATTCCCCTCTCCGCCTTGGTCCTTCCAACACCACCGGCAACGAAATCCTCAAATCGCTCGAATTCCTCCTTGGTGAGGCCGTACATCTCGCGCTGAGCCGACTCTGGCTTCTTCTTCTCCTCCTTGACCTTCCACAAGATGTCGTTGATAATGGTTTGCTGCGTCATGGTCGTCAAATTGTCGGCGAGTGCGGCGGAGAGGTTGAGGTTGCCGAGGAGGATGACGGTGTAGACGCGCTGTTTGGAGGATGGGTAGTCCGGGGTGGGGCTGCGGGTTCTGGGGCTCGCGGACTTGCGGTAGCTTATGGTGGGGCCACGAACAGTGGCGAGCTCGAGGAATGGGGAAGCCGTACCGGTGGACGGGGTTGCAGGACGAGGAGGAGTGACGGGAGAGGCCACAGGCGCGGTCGAGGGTCCGGCGCGTTGATCAACGTCGGGGATAGCGGTGGGAGCCTTGTCGACGATGGGCGAAGGAGGTTGGGAGACCGAGGGTGCCGCGACATTCCCCTTCTCGCGCATTACCGCGCTAATCGAGGTGGCACCGTCGACGATTGGCCCAACCGACAACGAAAAGGAAGCGACACTCTTGGGCGATGCGAGGAACCTCCATGTGGAAGTCGGGGTCGTGGATTCGCGTTTGGTGGGTGCTTTGGATTTCTTCGATGGCTTCTGTTTGGGCGTCACCTTGACTTTGACTGTGGCCTGTCGTTCCTTTGCCTTTGACTTGGTCTTCGCCGCGGCTTGCTTTTGCTTTCGAGCTTTCTGGACTGGGCTTGCAGTCTTTGTGGTGCCGAGGATGGCTTCCTTTCGAGCCGCGGTCTTACGAAGGGAGTAGCGAGTTTGTTGAGGCATAGGAGGCGGATCGGTTGGTTCTAGTTTCGGTTGGACGCTGGTATTGCGAGTGGCTCTCATCTTCGAATTCGATTCTGTTTACTGTTTTTTTGTTAGTTTTCAACGCGATCCTCGATGTACGAGTGATAGTGGACGTACGATGAGAGAAATACGAAGGATAGAGGACGCGGATGACGAGTGGCAACAACGATAGTAGTGGTTGGTGGTCAAGCGGTGAACGAGTCGAGCCTTGGGCGATTGGTAATCTGATGACGATAGGGGTGTGGGTAAATCTTATCTGGATCACGTTACCGCGTCGCGTCGTTGATTGCTTCCGGGCTCTTCGTGTTTCTTTCCTCAGTCCTGCGATTTTAGTGAGATTTTGCTGAAAGGTTTGGATTAGGACGGGAAGGTGTATTTAGTTGTGAATTGAAAGAGAGAAGTAGGCGCTGGGAGGGTTCAGGTTGGCTGGTCAATGGCGCGTCTGTGGCAGTGCGATTGTGGCACGCGGTTGCCTCGTGGCCAGTGCCAAGAGCAACGGAAAGCAGACAAAGGGATAGGAATAGGGGACGTTGCTGGCGGAGGGAGGGGGCGAATTTAGATGACTTTGGGAGATGTTTCTTGAATATGTAACGACCATTAGTAGCTATGAAGTTTTTACTTGTTGCGATTGATGCTATTTGAGGTTGTTGTTGAATTGTCTCCGAGGAACCTGGATCTGCGAAAGATGAGGGAACCATGAGACACGCGAACGCGTCCCCGCGCTTGGTCTCTTTCAAAACTTTTCGTCCTCGTCGATATGCGTCGCTCATTGTCCTAGTAATACTTATGCAAGACAATACATAGAGTCGACTACAATGTTAGCTACTCGTTACACAACTATTGCAAATTGAGAACGCCATTGTCGACGCCAGCGAGACCTCGGCGTTCAAGCGCCCAAGGTTCGTTGATCTTGGGATATTCGTGATTACTCTGCCTCAATATCCAGTTGACGTTCCCTCGCGCCGACTCGGAGGCAATCAAGCGGAGAATGGAATATATCAGAGTGCGCAACTACTTTGGGTTGCCACTGGTCAGGCTTGCGAGATCTTCTAACCCTACCACCTCGACCAGGAAAGGGCGATTCATCTCAGCAATGTCGTCCCAGGCCATTGTAGCATGTCGCGACATCATGCTGTCCATCCACCGGTATTTGGAACCGCGAGACTTCATTTCCATGCGACGGGTACGTCCATTCTTGCATGATCGCCACTCATCGGCAATGCTGGACTGAGCGACACTCTAGACGTGCAAATCGTTCCACAAGCTATCCAAGATGAAGATCCTGTGGATCTATGCAGTACAGGATTTATACCATCGTCATGGTCTTCAAAATTACGTCGCCCAATTCTCGCTCGAGAAGATGTCCTTGGCAGATCTTGAGCGGCTTGCTCTCTCTCCTTCCCGTTTCTTGGACTGGATGAGACGTGGACACTCCAAGTTCATCCCCAAATTCGAGAACTTTGAAGTCTTACGCCCGCCGCGCTTTGTTGCTGTCGAATTTGAATTTGCGTTTATGGTACCCGGAGGCCGCTTTCTGGTGACTACTTCCCGTTCGAGGGCATATGACGATGGAGGAGAAACTGCGGCCTGCTTGTGGGACTTGGGGTATGGAAAGAAGCATCGTATGAAACGACGCCCGGTTGCCCATGTCATATTCCCCCCAGACTTCCGGACTACGAGTATCGCTGCAACATCCTCGAGTCGTGTCGTGCTTTGCGGCGTGTTTGAAGAGTCAGTCTGTTTCCTTCACAATGATCTTCCGTCACATTCCTGATATCTATTTGTCGAGACACAGTGACACCGATGAAATTGAACAGCAGTGCGCCAGAGTTTATACAGTGGACATTCATGATCCTTCGCAAGGCTTTCAACTAGAAGCACAGCTCGACAACCCTCCCGGTTCATCAGCGAGGATGAATTTCCACGTCTCGGGAGATTATCTCTTCATGAAAAGGGGATTTGGCGTTCCCCCCTCGACTCAACCGGGACGCCAGGCGGCTGAGATTTTTATTTGGAACTATCGCTGCGACACTGTGGCACGATTGGATCCGGGGATAATCACGTTTGATTGGGTCTGTTTCACTTTCAATCCTGTCTGTTTCTACTACCCATGCTAACCTGGAGACATGAAAGGTTTCGATCTATGGAGATACCCTGGTGACGGTCCAAGGGGATGTTCAATCGTCCGTGATGGAGATCAAGACGTTCGATATATCGCTACGCAGGAGGGCCGACTTTCCCGACCTCGACGACCTCCCCAGAGTTACCATCACCGAGAAGACAAGCCTGCGTCAGGAATTCGACTACAAGTTTGAGAAGATGAGCGATTTTAGTCTGGTTCATTCGCCGATTTGGGCGAAGTCGGATGAGAGGACACTGCCTGCGGTTGTGGTTATGGATGGGGAGGGTAATGTCCGCCAATTGGATGGCGATGGGAAAGATAGGGAGGTGGACGATGGCTCTTCATGGGGCTGGAAGTTTATGCGATCGGATTGGACACGGCGGAGGACGACGACACCCAGGTCGGCAATGCGGAAGGATCGCGAGCTCAAACCACGAGGCGCATCGGTACTGCCACGAGCTACACGGGACGGGGGCGCTACATTGTGGACTCACACATCGACAGTCCTTTTCAGTCGCTTTTGGGGCACACGTACGGCGCCTACGCCAATAACCACCTTTTCTTCTTCAGTGGACATGCGATCCCTGAGCTGCCCCTGGCTGCGGCTCTTACAGCGGTGCCTATCTCCAGACGCGGTTTGGACGCCGGAGAGCCGCTTTCGTGCTACACGTTCTATGTGAACCTTGAGGGAGACTTCAATCCTGAGATGATTGACCTTTGTACTATTTGTCCGTTGACTGGCCGGATGGCTGTGATTTGGTTAGAATATGGAAAGGAGGTGGAGGAGATTCGTGTCATAGATCTTTTGGACTTGCCTGTTCCAGGTTCGGAGGAGTAGCACCTTGTAATAGTAGCGATTGGAATGACATTGTATGCAGCTCTTTTGCATGGCCGGCGCCTCAGGCCGAGGCGCGACTAGAAGCCCCTATCTACTAGTAGTAACTTAGAGGTATCGCGCTGCTCATGGGTCGCTTGCCCTTTCAATCTTCTTTTCTCTATTACCCACATTACACTGTATTTCTGCCCAAAGCTCATGGTTTCCTCGTCTTGCCTCTCCACCGTTTTCAATGCCCAAGTCAAGTTGACCCGCTGATTTCCCATCACCGCCATCAGATGGCTCCTTTACAGCATTTGTTAGCCATCTCATCGAAGTTGGCTTCCATTTGCCTCTCATTCTGGGGTTTCACACAGAAAGTCAACCGTCAACAAGGGAAGCAATATGAGACACCGGACGCTTCATTTCATGTTCTACAAGAAGGAGTTCCAAGCCTGCTGATCTTGTGTGCCGATGGTTTCATGGGCGGCGTCTAGCGCTCAAGGCCATACATAACGCTTTGAATGTCACCGTCGCTGTCGTAAGTTACCTGGGTTATTGTTCATCAGACTAGACGTTGATTCTGTGGCTATTCTAGTTCTCGCCCTCCTTCTTCTTCTCTACATCCTTGGCGCAATCTCGGATAGGCAGTATCGACGCTTCGAACTCGAGGAGTGGGGCATCCATGGGTCGTTATCCCATCGGCCTGAGCGCTCTTGTCGTTCTCTTTCTGACTTTGGCAATTGGATTCGCCGACGCCAACGCTGGCGCCGCCTCTGAACCAGCCAATGACCTAGATAAACGTGCACTCTGGGAGTCGAGGCATAAACGCCTCGCTAGACGACTTGAGTCGACATATCGTATTCCGTTCACGTTTGGAAACCGCAAGAAGTGGAAGTTTACCGAGGAGGAACTGAAGAACGTTCATCCTAATGGTTTGACCTCTTCTACTGGCTCGAAATCGGGGATTTTGAACAAACCGGCGACGGATGTTCAGGGGAGGACGATACCAGACTATGATGTCCTCTATGAGTATGACCAGCTGGTTGATCATAATAATCCGGAGTTGGGGACGTTCAAGCAGCGGTATTATCATACTTGGGAGTTCTACAAGCCTGGTGCGTGTTTTTTCGCCTTACTGCTTTCCACGATTATAACGAAACAACGTGTAACATATACAGGTGGACCGATTATTCTATATTCCCCGGGGGAACAATCCTTGCTGGACACCTACCCCTTCCTAACCCCTGTGGGTCTTCCAGGCACTCTGGCGGAGCAACTGAACGGGGCTGTTGTCCTCCTCGAGCACCGCTTCTACGGAGCGTCCAACCCATACAACAACTTCAGCACCTCGGTCTTCCAACAAGTCCACACGATCGAACAAGCGATGGACGATTTTGTTGGGTTTGCGAGGGGAGTGGAGCTGCCCATGGCTCGGGCTTTGGCGCTCGGTGGGATTGGAGACCCTGATTCCGTCGGTGGGAGGGAGAAGCTACAGAAGGTGATTACTGGGAGGCGATTGAGTGATTCGGAGAAGAGGAAGGTGGAGGAGGAAGTGAGGAAGTTGAGGCCTGATAGGACGCCGTGGGTTATGATGGGTGGGAGTTATATGGGCGCGCTTACCTCGTGGACTATGAATGAGAGGCCGGGGACGTTTTGGGCGGGGTATAGCAGTAGTGGAGTTGTTCAGCCTTTGGCGTGCGTTCAGTTCTGGTTGCACCTTTTGTTGTCGATGACTTACGAGGGTTCCCGCAGAGACTTTTGGCAGTATTGGTCCCTTGTTGCGCATTATATGCCTCAGAACTGCACCACCTCGGTTGCGTCTGTGATATCCTATATCGATTCCACGGTGGATACTTGGATGGAAACGGGGAATGGAACGGAGTTGGAGCAGGTACAGAGGGATTTTGGGATGCCTGGTGTAGATGTAGTGTTGTTTCTGAACATGCGTACGTCTCATATTACTTTCTTCGGCTTACCTCTGACGACCGCGTCTCGCAGTGATACGCCCTGTAGGTGAATGGCAATCTCTGGATGTCACTTCCGAAGAAAGGGGTGGCTCCTATTTCTACGAATTCTGCGACTTGCTGCAAACATCGAGTAATGGAACTGTCAACGTGGGTCTTTTTCTGAGGACTCTTTAAGGGGAGAATGCGATGATGGTTGTTTGAAGGATACCCCAGAAGGCGCAGGTTTCGAAACTGCGTATACGAATTGGTCGGATTTTTATAGAATGGTGTTCTTGCCTGCAGGTAGGAAAGTTTCCTTGTTTCGTTGGTTGTTAACGTGTTTTCTCAAACCGTTCCAGGCTGCCAGTCATCGGATTTTACGTGCGTTTGTTTCCTTTGAGTCCTCCGAGGCTAAAGTGGGCTCACGATCGAATAGGCGCTGTATAGACGAATCATTTGAAGCGTATAGAGATATGTCTGTGGGCAATGATGATAGGGCGTGGATGTGGACTGTGTGAGTCTTGTATTCTCAGCGCCTCTTCGGTGCTGCAAATCCTGACGCGTGACGTTTAAATAGGTGCAGCGAATTGGGGTGGTTCCAAACGGGGCCCCCACGAGATCTGCCAGAAGTCCCTGCAATTGTGTCGAGGTACTTGGACGTAGCCGCTTGGGAGGTGCGTCTCTTTTCTCATCTTACTACTTATTCGATCTCACGAGAACACAGTCGATATGTCAATATGCCTTCCCGGAAGCCTTTGGATCTACTTCCACTGACTCCATCAACGCAACCGCCCAAGTCGAAGCTGCCAACTCGCGGGTCGACTCGACTTCGCAGAAACTCAAGGGGTGGAAGTCGACTGCTGATAGATTGTTTGTGGTGAACGGTGCGAGGGATCCGTGGTTGGAAGTGACGTGGTCGACGAGTTTGCCATTGAGCCAGACAGATTTGCCGCCTTCGACGAATGCGAGTAGTGAACTGTTGATGCCGAGGTTTGAGGGGTATGCTTTGTATGATAGTAACTCTAACGAGGGATCGAGTACGAGAGGTTCGGACGATACGACGGGCAATGGACTCTTCCCCTCTAGCCCCACTCGGCCGATATACCTGACGGATGGGTTCCATTGCAGCGATATGCAGGGGGTGAATGCGGGGGCGGATGAGAGTATTGCGAGGGTGTGGGTGGATGTGGCGGAGAGGTTTGGGGAGTGGGTGGAGGAGTTTGAAGTGGAGTGGACTGAGGTTGATGGGGAGGGTGGGGCCGCTACTGGGCTGAGAGCATCCCGGAGGGTGGGAGTGATATGGGTTGTAATTGCTGCTGGTATATTTGGTATCTTTTGGCTGTGATTTCGGACTTTGCTTTAATTTATTTAGTATTTGAGCTTCAACGTATGTGAGGTAGTTGATGCTGCCAGTTGTCATTAACTCTGAGCGTCGCGTCCGGTTGCCGGTGAGGGCTTTTACACGCCCTCGCTGATATTGCAGGTGCTATACACTGGCTGCCTGCCGCTTAGTCTAGCTCTGCAACCTATCACACATAACTTTTGGGTCTCCAGGCTATGTGACACGATGGAACGGGAAGGACGCGTTACTCGCGAGGCTTGTCGGGCTGGGTTCACCTCATGTGACCGTGACGAAGCGCGTCTCGCAGTTGCGTGGCTGTGCTCTTCCAGGCCACTTCAAGCTCTTCGGTGCAGGTTCAACTCAAACTACCCACCTGGCGCTCATTGCGTTCTTTGTTTTTCGTTCTTCCTCATTCTCTGGTCTTTCCTACAACTTATATCACGACATTTGAGCCAGAAGATCATCTACACGGCTTCTTAGAGAACAAGCATGGCTACGCGACACCGTCGAACGAATACTGCGACCAACGCAGGGTCGGGAAAGGCATCGAGCTCGAACGCGAATACGCCAGACCAGCTGGCCGATGCTCTAGCATCGAAGCTCACAATCCGGTCCAAATCGTCTACCACGGCCGCTGGATCCTCGCGGACGAAGCCCAGCTCGTCCAGCAAACCCTCCGCATCCTCGAGCTCAACGAAAGCAAAGGCCGATGGGCAACCGCCACGGGAGGAGAAGAAGGAGGATAGAGTCACGTCGATGAGGGCTGTTAACGCGTCGCTTCAAGGACTGTCGGGACTGGTTAAAGCTGGTTGGAAGGCTTCGTCGGGGACTGGGTCTGCATCGATGAAAGAAGCGAAGGAGTGGGTTGGAGAGTGTCGTTACCATTTGGCCGTGCTGAGGAGACTACAAGCCGCTTCTTTAAACGGTGATACGCCAACAACGTCAGCTTCAGGAGGATTGGATATTGAAAGAGCAGCGTTGAGCGTTGTAACCAAACTTGTTGCTTTGGACATGGTGCGTCGTTTCATTTCATTGGGATATCACCATTCAGCTAATGGATGCATCAATAGCACGATGAAGCTAATGATCTGATGAAAGAGATACATAAGCCTCTTTTGGGTGCTTTGAATCTCGGTTCCCCGACGACCCCGTCGCCGTCAACATCTACAGCATCTAATGACTACGACCATCTCTCCATCTCAACCCCTGGAACGAATACGAATCTCCCGCCACTTCATTTGACCATTCTGTCGACATATCTCGCATATTCCCTGGCCACAGCTGTTCAGACATGCAAACCTGAAGACCTCAACGATTTGGTGGAATATCTGGACTGTCCACCCCCCAATAACGGGGTCCCATACACCAGTAGACGCAGCCGTTCCCCAGAGGGCACATTCCTAGATTGGGTCCCTACCTTCCAGAGCCACAAACTCGATCGAAAACACCTAGATGGCTTGTTGACGAGGGTGTATAGTGTTTTGACGAGAGTTTGTGCTTCTGTCTCATCCTCATCATCCTCTTCATCGGCATCTGCGAGCAAATCGACTAAATCGTCGACTGCGACAACGGCAAGAGGAAAGTCATCCGCAGCAAGGACAGTCTCGAAGAGCTCACCCGGAAATACGACGCCAACCACATCAAATGCTACCCCAACTGCTCGAACCATGTTCATCCTGCGAAGCTACGCGTTACACGCCCTGTCATGTACATCCCCTGGTGTTGTCGAGCCTGCGATGTTCTGGGAACAGGTGATGCGGTTCGTAAACGCCTATGTCTCTGGAATATCTAAAGGACGGCCGACCAAGTCGTCATCAGAGGACGAACAAGCCAACCGAGAAGAGGAAGAAGCCACCAATTCCATACTGCGATTCTTCGATTCAATACTAGAAGCTGTACAAGAGAGAGAAGATGCAGGCTCGTGGACCACCGACCCTTCGTCATCTCGTCCATCATCACCTTCGAACGGTAGCAAGGCGGTGACGGATACCCGGAGAGGAGCGGAGAAGTTTGCGCTCGTGTGTGAGATGTGGATCGGGTTTGCGAGGAAGGTGGGGGATGTGGGTTTGCTGGAGAGGGTTGGGGCGTTGATGGGTGGTGGGGGTGGCGATACGTCGAGTTCGAGTGCGGTATTACGGAGGGCGGCGGCGTCTGTGTTTGCTGCAAGGGCGCCGTCTGGGTTTAGTACGCCGAAACAGAAGGCGAGGTCGCTTACGCCGGCTGCTGCCACTGAAGAAGAGGGCCGAGAGGAGGAGGCAGGGGAGGAAGGCAGTGTGGAGAAGGAGAAGGAAAGACAGCAGTTGACCCTCAAGGAGGTCATGCACCATGCGACCAAGATCTGTGCTGTTTTTGCTCAGGGCGTGGTAGCGCTTGACAATGTTGTAGGAGCATGCAGTGTGAATGGTGGAACGAGCGGTGAGGCCGTAATTTTCAGTGCTTAGGAGAAGTGCCCTCTGATATGCTTCGTTAGATGAAGACGATAAAGAAACGATACGGAATCTCCAGCCGTCGCTTCAAATCCTACAAACATCGCTTCCGTTACACTACCTGCTACGCGGAGAGGTCTACACGCCTTTCGTGGAATCCAATACCGACGACCCCAGACTTCTGAAAGAAATTGAGGACTTCAAGCGTCTCTCAGGGAAGGTCGACCGTGGGTTCGAGCGACTGCGCAGAGCGTGTGTTACGATCATTGAACCAGCGCGTGGCGGGAAGACACTGAGGAAGCTTGCGGAGGAAATCTTGGAGTCCTGCGTGGGCGTTCTGAAGGGACTAGTCGTCCTCGACGACGGCGAGGTAAGTCGCGGCCACTCTTTTTCATTTCGATATTCGTGCTAATCGTGCACCCTATTCGTAGATTCATGAGGATGAACACGCCACCGACCCCGAACTCCATCATCAGGTTCATCTGGACTTCATTTCGGATGTGCTTTCTCGCGCTTTGAACACACTGTTCTTGTTGGCGAGGACGACGCTTGATACGAGGGATATGGAGAGTTGCATTCCTGCGTATGATTATTTGGAGGAGGGTGTGGGGATTTGTGACGGTGTTGTGCGACACGAATCTCGGCGAAGCTCACCTCAGTCCCAGGGCGGGGGCGAAGATGGTAACGAAGTAGGCCGCTCAAAGCAGCAGCTGGACATCCCGAATTACCTGCGGTGTATTTCGGGTGCGTTTTATAACCTTGCGGGGAGGTTGTATCAGGCGCAGAGGTTTGGTGCTGCTGTTCCCTTTTTGAAGAGAGCGTGTGTGGTTGGCGAGAAGGGGTTGGAGGGGTGGAGAGAAAGAAAGGGCCGTTTGGGAGCTAAGGAGGAAGAACAGAAGGCCAGTGGGAGGAGTGTTAAAGGGCGGAAAGAGGGTTTGGGTATTGGGGCTGTGAGGGGTGGCGTTAGAGCCAAAGCGAAAGAAGAGGAAAGTAAGGAGGGCAAAGAGGAGTCGGAGAAGGAAAGGAAGGAGAGGGAGAAAGAGAGGGAGTGGAGGCTCCTTGAGAACCAGCTTTTTAAGCGGTATGAATTGTTGGCAGTTTGTTATTTGAAGAATGGGGATCGCAAGGTGTGTGTTTGTGCTCCTGGTTCGCTTCTGTGATCGACGTGAGACTAATATTGGGCTTAGAACTCGTATGAGGCGTTCAAGGATTGTATTCGTGTGTTCCCTTTCTCTTCGACGAGGATGGCGGAGAGAGCGGATCGGGTGGCTTTGGATGGTGTTTTCGATCCCGACAGTGCAGTTCCTGCGCCTACGACTTTGACCATCGCTGAAGACGACGAGAACCGAGCTGGACGAGACGACAGCGACAAGGGCGACGAGAAGAATCTCCTGCAACAACTCAAGAACCTGCTCGACCGGGTCACATACGTGGGCGCATGCGAGCTGCTGTTGAGTGCCAGGGAGGTCTCTGTGCGGAGTGGGTTTGGTGAAGCGGTGGCGCCGTCGGGATCTGAGGATGATTTGGTGAAGAGGATGGGAGGAATGAAGCTGGATGGGGTCTCCGCCTCCCCTTCGTCTGATGCCGGATCCCTTAGGAAGCCAGATCTGAAGGACATCAAGATCATTGGCGCATTGCTAGAGTACCAGTACGAAGCTCTCCTTCAGAACCGACATAAGGAGGGTGCGAGGAGGGTGTTGGTGGGACTTTTGAAGGATATGGTGGAGGTGTATAGTGTTCAAGGGCCATTCAGTTCCCCTGGTGCCAATGAAGCTCAGGAAGCGACGCCTGCGAGGTCTACGAGGAGTGCGGTTGCAAGGAGGGGACGAGGTGGTAGGGTTGGAAGTGGGAGTGGGACCGGCGGCGGGCGGGGCAGGGGTGGTGACAAGGACAAGGAGGGTGAGATGACAGAGGGGTATTTGATGCCTGTGAGGCGGGCGAGGGCGTTGTTGAAGTGTTTGGAATTTTTGTATAGGGATCAGGGACCGGATTCTTCGGATGGCACCAGTTCTCCGGCGAATGACCTCCTCGTCTCCCTCAACTTGTCGTCGACCACGTCACTCGCGGATGAGATCCTCAAGATGCTTTCTCTCTCGTACCAACAAGCAAGATTGAATGTAGGAGAAGACGTGGCTTTGGCGATATATACGAAGCAGTACAGGATCTCGACGCATTTGTGGGTTGCATTGCATGCGCATAAGAGGGGTAATGGGAATGGCGAGATGTTGGGTGTGGTTGCTACGCACGTCGCCAAGGGCGCTAGGATCCTGAAATTCCTCTTTGATTCCTTCACCGGTGCTGCGGGCGGTGGAATGGTTCTAGGAGGGAGGAGGTCGAGTGTGCGGAGTGGAGGCGGTGTGGGTGGCACGCCAATCAGGAGGAAGGTTTCTGCCAGTCCAAGAGTTGTCAAGGCTCGTTCTGGGAGTGGAGGTGTTGGGAGGAAGGCATCTGCGTCAGGAGGAAAGGGCGTAGGGGAAGTGGTGGTTAAGAGGGTTGTGGAACCGCGAGCTACGAGGTCGAGGAGGGAGCCGCCGAGTGTGCCTGCTGCGCCGAGGAAACCGCCTGCTTCGAGTAGGACGCGCGTTGGGACGAGGGCTGGGACGAGGAGTGCTACTGCTGCTGGCGCAACGGTGGCAGTGGGTACGGGTGTGGGTAGCTCGTCGGCGGCTCCGCCTATTACGCCTAAAGCGACCAAGACGGTTACGTTGCTATCCCCTGTGTCGAGTGTCGGTACTCCTCCGAGACCTTCCCTCAGCAAGGAAGTTGCATCTGTGGGAGTGATGCCGATCCCGTTCGATGATTTTGGGAGGTTCCATGAGCTGTTGAGTGCGTTTGTTTTGTTCCTGTCTTGGCATGAAGAATCGGTGCTGATACTTTTGTTTTGAAATAGTGCTCACTGTGAGGATTCTGGGGCTACTTTCGTTGGTTCTTCCCCGAGTCCAGCTCTTGGCTTCGCTGAGGAGACTGTGTCAGAGGCAGCTGGGTGCTGCGAGTGAAGGTGTGCAGTTCGGTATCATCATGTTCGTTCCATGGACTGATTGGTTCCTTGTTGGCGCAGCGTTCATTGTGTGTTCGCTCGAACTCGCCTATGAATATGTTCAGTTGGGCAAACTCAAACGGGCCACGACTATCTTTGGCACGGCGTTGGATGTTGTTCGAGCAGGCGATGCGTCTGAGGAGATCTCGGCATTCTATTTGTTGAGGTTCGCCGAGGCGCTAGCAATGGCCGGCGAGGTTGAAAAAAGGTGTGTTGTCCTTCTCTATTTGTCTCCATGGAGGAAGGGCAATGGGATGTTCATGCCATTTGATGTCAACAGTGCAAAGGTCTATCTGGAAGCACTGGAACACGCGCAGAGGATTGAACCCGATCATCGAGGAATGTCGAGTGTGCAACGGATCCATACCCGGACGAGGAAATTGGAGCTGAGTGCCATGGCTGCGTATGTGTATGCGCTTGTTCAGTTTGCGAGGGTATGTTTTCCCATCATCTCATTCCCCGTCCATTCCTTGATCTTTCCCTTCAGGAGGACGTGACGACTTCGCTCAACGCCATGCTCCAATCTCTCCGCCTGTGGAATAGAGCGATTGATGCCATTTCACGACTTTCGAAGTCCTCGAAATCACAAGCATCCTCGAACCCCTTCGAATCCAACGAAACCCCCACCAATACCTCTGCACACCCGATGGATACCACCCAAACCGCGTCCAAGTCGAAGACTATACTCGCGTCCTCTACGCCTACGAACCGTCGCGGCACAGGCGCTGGCGAATTCGAGTGGCGAATCTTCCAGGGCCTTCTTTCCTCGCTCTTTGCGTTGGCTGACGCCTACCTCACGCGAGGCTCGCCGAGGGAGTCGGAGTACTTCTTAAAGCAGGCCAAAGAGTTGGGCGAGGAATTGAATCTTGGTGTTGTGGTTGGGAGGGCCATGACGCGCCTGAGTGAAGTGCTGCTCGGGATGGGCAAGTTGGAGAGCGCACAGGAGAGTTTGGAGGAGGCTGCGAGGAGGCTGGGGATCAGACGGGATGGTGAAGAGGACTTTAGTGAGGGGGATGTAGTGGAAGTGGTGGATCAAGCGGAAGATGATGATGGGTTTGAGGAGGTCGAGGTGAATAAAGGACCGGTTGTTGCTGCGCTGGAGAGGATTGAGAATAAGCGGCTTCTGGCCAAGTTCAATGAGAAGGCTGAGTTGAACGAGGATGCGCAGGAGTTATTGTTCGCGAGTATGAGGCTGTTGGACGAGTTGAACGGGCGGTTCCAGAAAGTTGATTCGAGCTTCTTGGGGTAAGTTTTCTTTTGTTTTCCGTTTGGTCAGGCTTGCTGATGCTGGTGTAGGATCAGGAAGTCGCTTGACAACGAGAACTCGGGCGATGTAGTTGTACCTGATTTGCTGGCTCTCGTCCTGTGCCGAAGCAGTAAGTATGCCAGCGTCCCGTCTGTTCATGATACTAATCCTTTTACGGCAGTCTGGCTCTTGCGAGAAAATATGGACGCCGACTTCCATGCTCTGGTAGACAAACTCGAGTCTTTGCCCATGTCTATGCGAACCAAAGTGGAGGAAAACGCGCTCATGGCTAACCTGACCCTGTACAATGTATACAACCGGTTCCGAAGTGACATGTTCCTGAGCTCCCTCACTGAGTCTAGTATGTTCATCCAACAGCTCTTCACTTCCCCAACTAACATTTCCTTTCTAGCTATTTCCATCCCGATGGGCATGTCGAGCCAGGGTGGCGTGCAGATTGCACTTCCTGTGCAAGACGTTCTCAATGCGTTGGACACGGCCGAGAAGTACTTCCAGGAGGGCTTGAAATTGTCTGTCGGCTCTGGGGATGTTTTGAAGGCCCGTGAAGCTGCTGTTTCGTTGACCCTTGTCAAGGTGTTCCAGACCTCTCTGGGACGTTTGGGCGATACGAATGCGGTTTATGCGTCATCTTTACTTGGTGAGTCGTATCATCTTGCTGGATTGAACCTACGATGTTGAAGAAGCGTGAAGATACTTCTTCGGCTATTACACTCAGGCGAGAAATGCTCGAAGCCATTCACCAGAAGATCGCAGCATTGCGTTCTGACGATATCGAATGGCCCATGATGGACTCCAAGGGCGCTCCTCAAGCTCAAGTCGCGAAACCTACCAGGCGAATCTTTGATGATTCCGATGTCGACATGGATGATTCGGACGATGAGGGCGAGGTCTCCGTCAAGAAGTATTGGGAGAACGTGAAAAGCAGATACGAACCCCGCCTCTTGGATCCAGAAATGCTATCGACATCACGAACTGCCGACCTTCCTTCGAATTGGACGATCGTTCACGTCAGCCTCACCGATGACAAGGGCACGCTGCTTGTCTCAAGGCAAGAGTGCGGGGAGAGCGGCGTGGAACCATTGGTGTTCTCTGTACCCTTGAAAGGGAGGAGGGACAATGGTGGGGGAGAGGACGAAGAGCACCTTACGTTTGAAGACGCGATGCAAGAGTTCAACGATATCATCCGACTGAGCGATGAAGGCACCAAATCGGCAATTCATGTTCGATCAGATGATGAAGAGGCGAGGTCAAATTGGTGGAGGCAGAGGAATGAGCTTGATGTTCGGCTCAAGGACCTTTTGGAGAACATCGAGTTTTGCTGGCTGGGAGCGTTCAAGGTAGTGTTACCTATTTTCGCCGCCATTGAAGGAGTTGCTCACTCGTCTGGGTAGACTATCCTGGGTCCACGACCTGACTTGACCCCGGAGTTGCTCTCTGAGCTGCGAGCGGGTATTGACCGTGTGTTCCAGCGCAGTCTTCACGTCAAGGATCCAAAACGCACCACCAAATCCCGCTCGACAGGCCATAGACGGGGTTTCTCTCAATCGCTTGCACCAAGTCAAGTCACCCTCGATGACACCATGCTGCGCTGCTTCTCCACGCTTTCACCAAAATGCAGAGACGAAGAACTCGAAGACCTGCTCTATTTCGTTCTGGACCTATACCAGCTTCATGGTGTACCGATCGCCATTGCCGAAGTCGATGCCCTTCAAGTCGTCGTCGATCTCAGAGCGGTTCTGGAAGAACACAATGCGAGGTTGATGAAGCATCGGAGGACGAATCGGGCGATGACAGCAGCGTTGGACGAACACGTCTTCCTCGTCCTTGACAAGAATGTCCAGGGACTGCCTTGGGAGAGTCTGCCGATTATGAAGGGAAGGAGCATCAGTCGAATCCCCTGCGTTGATTTCCTCGTTGATCGTGTCGAGCTGGCCAACTTGAAGCGTGGCAAGTCTAGGGCGGCCTCTGCATCTACTACTGGGGGTCCTCCTGGCTCGGCTGTCCTCGACACTCGCAAAGGGTACTTTATCTTGAACCCGAGTGGTGACCTTGGCAAGACGGAAGGACGGTTCAAAGAGTGGACGGACGACATGAAGCAGATTGGATGGGATGGTGTTGTGGGGCGTGCTGTGAGCGAGCAGCAGTTTGTGGACGCGTTGAGGACCAAGGATTTCGTTGTGTGAGTGATTTCGGATCCCATCACGATGGTTTGTGACTGATCCGCTGGATAGATACTTTGGGCATGGAGGCGGTGAGCAGTATGTCCGCTCTCATCGAATTCGAAGCCTTCCCACCTGTGCTGCTACGATGTTGTGGGGCTGTTCCTCTGGGGCACTCCGTGAGATGGGTGATTTCGACAGGGTTGGAACACCTTACAATTACATGCTCGCTGGATGGTAAAGTTCCTCTGCTACTTATTATAATCTGGGCAACTAATCTAATTCCTCGAATAGCCCAACGCTCGTCGCCAACCTGTGGGACGTCACGGACAGGGACATCGACAAGTTCTCCATGTCTGTGTTCGATAAGGTCGGATTGAAGGCCAGCGAGATCAAGAAACGGGGCGACAAGCAACAGCAGTCCATGTCGGTTGTCGCGGCGGTTGCGCAGTCGAGGGACGTTTGCAAGCTAAAGTACCTGACTGGGGCTGCACCTGTGGTATACGGCATTCCTTTTTATTTGTAATTTATCTGAAAGTTAGATTCACTATCTGATCGATCGCAATGTAGACAATTTGTAGCAGCAATATCATACCCAAGTATCTTTGATACCGTAGAGGTCAGCAGCAAGAATAACAGTTTCGCGATAGGGCAAGAGGCTGAAGTGTCCTACTTGAGCGGGCATTGGGGAGAGAGTGGCAGGACGAAGCCAGGAAAGGCGCTGGCTTTCTTAGTAAAGTTTTCCTTCCAGTTTGGATCGTACGGTTTGTGGGTCTCGATGTCGGCAACGCCAAAGGGGGACATGTGGGCCAACGGTATCGGGTCAGTGACCATGATTTGCATCATGACCAGACCAACATAGCCCTGTTTCCTGAGGTCTTTTCCTTTCTGTTTCAGCGAGTTGATAGCGACCTGGTTACCGGGGTCCTTTGGGAGGAATTCGTCCATTCGAACTGGTTCCAGGACATGAATAACGAATGCCTTTCGAGGGTCGATGTTCTTTTCTCGAGGTTTGAAGGCAGGTTGAAGTGTCACTAGGAACATGTATGTGAAGAGGTTGTCCTGGTTTTCGACTAGTTTCAGGGCGTGAACGGCGGTATCTTGAAGGTCTGGTCGGTTCAACTACGTTTTACAGTCAGATTGGAACTTTTCATTGAATCATTGGAGGTCAACCTCAATCCAGTTTCGTAAACGATGCTCCATTTCGCGCGGTTGGTAACCATTGGCTTCTTCCTCAGACAGTTCCCTGCGAACTGTGTCCCTAAATCCCCTGTTCAACCTGCAGAACGTTTTGTGGTAACTCCAGTCATTTTTCTGGCACTTTTGAGACTAAGCGTCGAGTCTTAGAACTTCAGGAGAGTCAGAAAAGCAGTGGCATGTAGCTCACGCAGTAAACTGCCTTTTTGCACCCGCCGCACACCGAGAGCACCCTCCCTTCTTTTGCCTTGAGTTCGCTTTCAGGAATGTAGCACTTTTGGCACTGTCTTAACACTAGTAGCTCCTCTGGAAAGTTGGACGGCGGCATTTTAGGAAGAAGTATGTAAGTTCGAATGTGGTTGAAGAGAGAAGTTGAGCAGAGTTACAGTTGAAACTTGACTGATAACGAGCTTTGGTCTTTAGGGGCTACATTGCCGGAAGCGGGCCATAGCGGCGGAGCCATCGGCACTCAGCATAAACCGAACTTTCCCACGTTGAACTTGGACTTATCACTCATCCCGCTTTTTTCACCTATCGAAAAACACTGGGACCGACTTGATCTCTTATGAACTCGCCCGACTCGAATTCTTAAGGATGCTCACTGACAGGACGACAAAAAATCGAGCCTCAAGCCTGATGTGATGGACGGGCGTCTGTTTTCTTATTCTGGTGCTGTTGACACGAGGCAAACGAAGCCTTAACGCAGCCTGCTGGGAATTGCAGCACAGCACAGCTCTTTTCTTCTACAACCACGTCTCTCCCTTCCAATGTCGCTTTTGAAGCGGAAACGAGGTGCGATACGTCAAGGGCTGAAGGAGGTCGCACGAAACCTGCTCAGTGGATGGAAGCCGCCCAAAGACGTCGATCCAGTTCGAAGACAGTTCCAACCAACGGGGAACAGTAGTCGGGATATCGCTCAGTTGAAGCTGGCATACCTAATCGACGACAATCCGGACTTGAAGAAAGCCTCGCTTCAGGTGGTCAGTCTCGCCGCCCATATACCACCAGGGAACGACAAGGTACGTTGTTTTTAAAACTACTAGCCGTGTGCACGAATCCTAACCAACATCAGCTGGATGAGACTCTTCTTCTCTCTGCACAGCTCTTGCTTCAAATCTCGAACGCCGTGCAATCCGGCAAGGCGTCAGTGGCTGAGCCAGTCCTTTCCGACTATATTGGGTTCGTGCCCTTCGCCACTTTACAGGCATGGCTTGTCATCTCATGGTATGAACAGCATGATGGAGGATGTCGAGGCGATGTTGGCTTCCCGGACAGTGTCTTGGGAGAATGTTGAGGCACATCTCTCTCATAAAATCGAGGAAATCAAGGTGATTTCTCATCGGCCAGACGCATGAACAGCCATGATTCATTCTTTGCAAAGCGATCCCGCTGCTCCCTGTTGGGATACTGTCCTTCCAAGGGGAACGCACAGGCTTCGACCACCTGGACCGCGCTGCTGGGATCAGCTTCGACTACTTTATCGGTCCTCAAAGATGTTGCAGAGATCGTACCTGTGGATATCTTGAAAGGAGTCACCGAAACGGCGTATAGTCTGTTGACGGCTGTAGAGGTGAGCGATCTACACAAATATACTTCTTTAGTTTCTCATTGACTTCATTAAATAGCAAACAAGGTCGAACATCGATGAGATGCGACAGATCGCCAGCATCGCAGCCGACTTTGTTGTTTCGCTGACCGTACTATGTGCGGAGAAGCCGAACCAGCTTTCTGCCCAGTTTGAACGATGCTTCAAGGCATTCGACGAGTGAGTCTGCACCATGGATGGGTCCGAGCAAGCCTCACGGTCGCGCAGGAAATTGACGGATATTGGCCGCCAGTGCATTAACATGAGCCAGAAGAGTGTCTTGTCACGATTCCTTCAGCAGGGGGCCCATCAAGGTGATCTCACTTTATTAAGAGGGGAGTTGGAGAGCGCAATCAGTAAATTTCAAGTACGTTGTCATTTGAATAAGTCTGGCCACCTTTTCTGAGATTTCCCCCCGGTATTCAGACCGAGACCCAAATGCTCCTTCACTTTGATGTGCGCATTTTCAGCGAGGTGGTGAACGCCAAGCTAGGTGAGTTCACGGCGATGAAGGTCCCGAACGTTGACTGACCTTTTGCAGACCAGGACGCTGTGAACGCTCTTCCGGAACCGGATCATCGCGGCGACCGCCTCGACGAGTACCTTGCCGCCAGCCGCGACGACGAACTTGAAGCCATCTTGAAATGGGCCGATGACCCCGAGCTTCGTGTTTTGTGGATTCACGGTGCTGCGGGACTGGGTAAATCCACCCTCATGCACAAGGTTGTAGCCGTGTTGGCCCAGCAAGGACGGTTAGCATCCTCAGCCTTCTTCGTACGGAAGAAGAACAGGGATGCCATTCCCACCATTAAAGCCGTCGCTCGAGAACTTGCCAACATCCATCCAAGGGCGGTTCCAGCGGTGGCCAAAGCTGCTCGCACTTGCAACGCGGCTCATGACTCGATCCTCAAATACCTCCAGGTGTACATCATCGAGCCTGTTCGCTCACTTGGTCTTCCATATCCCCTGGTCCTACCCCTGGACGCACTGGATGAATGGGACCACCACGAAACCTTCCTACGAGAATTGAAACACGTCTCGTCGACATCGCCGTTCCTCAAGTTTCTCTTCACGAGTCGGTGGTTGCACAGTGTCGAGCGAGGTCTGAAGCACAACATTGTAAAGGAGATGGCATTGCCACCCGTGACAGAGGAGGTCGCCCGGCGGTACTTTGAAGCTCGATTCAGCGACGTTCAAGGGGAAACGAGGACCCTGCTATTCAACTCCATCCCTCAACTGGCCAAACTCGCCAAGGGCCTTCTGGTGTGGGCAGCCACTGTCTGCAACCTGATCCTCAGCGACTCATACACTCGCCCACCCGTGCACACCCTCCTTGAGCGAATCCTCCAGTCTGGATCGGGAGTCGACGAGGATGAACGCCTTGCTACCCTGTACCGCGAAGCACTGCTCTCCATTCTCGGTCCCAAGTCCCGGGATGTGGAGGTTGGCATGCAAATTCTTTCCCATATGGTCATCCTCCAGGAAGCAGTCGATATCACCACCTTCACAGAACTTGTCGACCTTCCTCAGTATCCTCAAGCCGCCCGCGAGATTCACAAACGACTACGTATCCTGCAGATACGGGCAACATTCGATCCAAATGTCATTGAACCCATGTCAACTCGATTCCACGCGTCCTTCCTCGACTTTCTTACCTCCAGCGCCGTCAGCCCCTCGCAATCGGATATGACAACAGTGCCCCTTGCCGTGGATACAGCAAAGGCCCACCTCCGATCAGCGAAGAAGTGCCTGAGTACCCTTCTCTCAAGCTCGCCCCACAATCATCTTTCCTCGAGGCCACTTCCCCCGGCACTCTTGTATTCAACGAAGTATTGGCCCTTTCACCTTTCTCATGGAACGGATCGCTTCCAACCGCTCCCCCCGGAACTCGAAAGCCTGCTGGGGAGTGTATCTGATGATATGACAGCCTGGTGGGCGAAACATTTTGTTGCCCTGGTATGTCCTGTGGAGAGTGGGGAGTTGGCGGAGTGGGAAGGACAGTTGGCGGGGAAAAGGCGATCTGACATTCTTGTCAAGGTTGCCCGGCTCGTGGACCAAAGGCAACCCAGAGGGGAACCAGCCTGGTGGGCGTGGGCGGCATCCCCCTGGGAGGTGGCAGTGATACTGCGTGAATCTCGAGGCAGTATTGACTTGTTGATTCAGCTTGGGGATTTCTACACTCCTGGCGAGATGGTACCATTAAAATGTGCCGCTTTCGCAGTCCATATCCTGAAGCATTGCATAGCCGAGACCGCATCACAGGATGGGCGTTCACTGTATTCGTTAGCATCCGCGCTGTATTCGTCCTACTTGAACACTGACAGTGTTTTGGACATCGACGAAGCTATCGCATTCGGACGCGGTGCGCTCTCTCTGCGACCCCATCCCCATCCAGATCGCGCAGTGACACTGAACAACCTCGCCGTCCACTTGGGCGAGCGCTTCGGGAAGCAAGGGAACCTCGCCGACATCGACGATGCCATCGCATTCGGGCGGGAAGCACTCTCTCTGCGACCCCATCTCCATCCAGATCGCGCAGGGACACTGAACAAGATCGCCATTGACTTGTGCCACCGCTTCAAGAAGCAAGGCAACCTCGCCGACATCGACGATGCCATCGCATTCGGGCGGGAAGCACTCTCTCTGCGACCCCATCCACATCCAGAGCGCTCAGAAACGCTGCACGGCCTCGCCGTTTACTTGTGCGACCGCTTCAGGAAGCAAGGCAACCTCGCCGACATCGACGATGCCATCGCATTCGGGCGGGAAGCACTCTCTCTGCGACCCCATCCACATCCAGAACGCTCATGGACACTGCACAGCCTCGCCGTGCACTTGTGCGACCGCTTCAGGAAGCAAGGCAACCTCGCCGACATCGACGATGCCATCGCATTCGGGCGGGAAGCGCTCTCTCTGCGACCCCATCCACATCCAGAGCGCTCAGCAACGCTGCACAGCCTCGCCGTCCACTTGTGCGACCGCTTCAGGAAGCAAGGCAACCTCGCCGACATCGACGATGCCATCGCATTCGGGCGGGAAGCACTCTCTCTGCGACCCCATCCACATCCAGAACGCTCATGGACACTGCACAGCCTCGCCGTGCACTTGTGCGACCGCTTCAAGAAGCAAGGCAACCTCGCCGACATCGACGATGCCATCGCATTCGGGCGGGAAGTGCTCTCTCTGCGACCCCATCCCCATCCAGACCGCTCGGAGACACTGCACAACCTCGCCATCCACTTGTGCGACCGCTTCAAGAAGCTAGGCGACCTCGCCGACATCGACGATGCCATCGCATTCGGGCGGGAAGCGCTCTCTCTGCGACCCCATCCCCATCCAGGGCGATCAGATACACTGCATGACCTTGTCCTTTACCTTATGTCGCGATGTCGCAAGCAAGTTTCCCTTCCCCACCTGGAAGAGGCGATCTCACTCTGCAATGCAACCCTATCCACCATCCAGCCTTCGCACCGCCATTATGCTGTCTTCTCGCGATGGCTTGCTGAAGCCCGGGAACTTAAAGACCAACATTTCAATGCTTGAAGCCAGAAATGCTCCTTGTAATTATGGTTTTCACTGTCCTGTGTTTGACTGTTGTTTGATGAACCCCTCGATGGCCATGATTGCGCAATGTACCCCATACCACCTGTCCAGATATTTCTATTCCAAAAATCCCAATGCTATGTACAGTAGTTTATGACGAGTACAAATTGTACAATTCCTACGCAGGAAAAGGATTATCTTCTTCAAGCTGAGGTCGGTTCACGAGGGCTGAGCAATTGACATATTGCCAGGTTGAACATCCCATGCAAAATTCAGTTACTTTGGTCTCAAGGTTTCCCTATAGGATCGGCGTGAGCAAGTGAGGAAAGTGAAATTCGATGCGAGCTTCATTACACTGGGTGGGTCTGAGACTTCACTGCGAGTATTCTTTATTGCTTCGGCTCGATCTATAGTCGATGCCATTGGCAGCCGCTAATCAGAAGTTTGCAGACGCGATGAATTCCCATTGGTCTATCGAATACACAAGTTGAACACATTGGTACTACTGCATACGTCCTTACGGAGGTGAGACCGATGAGATATTCCCAGCTTTGCACCTTCCAAGCACACATCGTCGATCATTCCCATCCCCCCGCGGCCTCCCCGTTGCCTCCCCTGGCATTTGCACGCCATCTCATCTCCGCTGCGTTTATCCCACGATGCATCGTTCTCCTATATCCCTCCACTCGTTTTCCGACCACATTGGCAGTCGTCCGCGGAACCACTTTGCAAGACTTGTGATCCATATTGAGCCGAGGACGTCTCTTGAGCGTTGTAGGCGCAAGTTCGCGGGATGGACCTTTGGACAGTAATATCGAGATGGAGGTCGGGAGAGATGGTAAGAAGGTAGATGGGGATGCAGGCGAGGTGGAAACGAGGTCTCGAATATATCTGAATTGATTCTCGGGGGTCGGTTCGAATGTCTGCATTTCGATTCGTCGTTCCTGTTGGGAGCGAGTGGTGGAACCGGTTCACCTCTTCCACGGCTTCTTCAGTAAGATCGATGCTTTCCCGGGAGAAGGCGGATTGCAACGAGGAGGGGTGGGACGAGGGTGAGGTTGGTGGGTAGGAATAGGGATTCCATCGTCCCCGATGCTAAGGTGGTATGGAATTCAAGGCCCAATCGAGGTGCTGAGCCAGGGGGAAGACGCTGAAGGATGTATTGTACAGTCTGTTGAGGGGAGGTGGTGGGTAGAGCAATCGGACAACGATGGACGGATGAATCGAAGACGGTGCTCGCCTCCTGTCGGGAGATTACAGAGCCTAAACTCAGAAAGCCATGGTGGGAGCCCAGGTGTGGTGGAGAAGGCTAATGACCGGTGCTGACGATGTCGAGGTCGCTGAAGTTTGGGTTTTCTATTGGATGGGTCGGGTGTTTTGCTGCGTCTGGTTAATGTAACAGGTCCGGTTCGCTAGATTCTTTGTCGACCTGACCGGATTGAACACGGCCAGGCCGTTCGACATGGCGGAAGGGAAACGTGAGACGTGTTCCCACTGCGAGCGACGAGCGTTCCGACGAAATGCTCTCGCGGTTGCGAGGCGTGCCCCTCCAGAACTTGATTCAACAAGGACTCGAGGTTTGACTGGAACACAGAAGAGGAGGAAGCGTTACGTCGATGAGATATAGTCGGAAGCTGCACCTAAAGAATTAAATTAAAGAGGCTCCAGTGGACGATTGGGTTACGCGGAGGCGTTGACTGACCGGGCACCAGCGTTGGCTGTCGGATCTTTACCAAAAGTATGGCAGTTGAGAACTGGACTGATAGCAAGTTTGGCCTTAAGGGGCTCCATTGCCGGAAGTAGGCCATAGGTGGGCACCGGCACGAACCGAAAATTCCCACCACTGCCCCGAGTCTGTGAGTTGTCTTCCAACTTCCCTTTAAACCACATTCATCGCTTGGTTTTAAACTCTGGATTTTCCTTCAATATCAACAGTTTCTCTACTCCAAAAGACCCAGACTCAGCAGCTTTGAACTCGCCCACGGAAAATAGTTGTCAACTTTGGCATGATGGACATTGGACAGGTATTTTTCCCTATTCTGGTTTGTGGGCGCCATTACACACCAGCGAGAGAAACGAGGGGATAACACAGCCCGCGGGGAATTGGAAGGATAGAAGCCCTTCAAAAGAAGACGACTCTTCCAGATTCCCCATTTCTCCTCCCCAATGTCCTGGTTCAAGCGCAGACGAGGTCCAGTAAGACAAGGATTCAAGGACGGATTGCAAGGGATACGAAATGTATTCGCGGGAAAGAAGCCGCCCACAGATATCGATCCTGTTCGAAGACAGTTCCAACCCACGGGGAACAGCAGGAGGGATATCGCCCAGTTGAAGCTGGCCTACCTGATCCAGGACGATCCGGAACTGAAGAAAGCGACTCTACACATTGTCGATCTTGCCGCCCGGGTTCCTCCAGATAATGACAAGGTGCGTTGTTGTTATCTACAGTAGTTGTGTGCATAAACTCTGACCAATACCAGCTGATGGAGGTTGTGAACCTTTCCGCCCAGCTCCTGCTCCGAATCTCGAACGCCGTGCAATCCGACGTCGACGCACCTGAAGCTGGGCCACTCGTTGCTGTTTTTACTGGGTACGTGCCCTTCTCCAGTTGCAGCATCGCTTGCCATCTCATGTCGTGAATAGCATGTTGGAGGACATCGAGGCTAAATTGGCTTCTGGAATATGTAATTGGGAGGATGTGGAGGCACACCTCTCTCATCAAATCGCGGGATTCGAGGTAATTCTCTTCGGCTAGACACATGAACAGCGATGGCTCATTCGCTGAAACTTGAAAGCGATCCCATGGAACCGTATTGGGGAGCTGTTCATCCCAGCCCAATGCACGGCCCTCAAACTCTTTGACCACGCTGTTGGGCTCAGCTTCGACCATTTTATCGATCCTCAAAGATGTTGCGGAGATCGTACCTGTGGATATCTTGAAAGGGGTCACCGCAACCGCGTATAGTCTGTTGACGGCTGTAGAGGTGAGCGTTCTGACGCGCGGTAGCTCTCTAGCTTCTTGTTGACTTCTTTTGGATAGCAAACACGGTCGAACATCGAGGAGATGCGCCAGATCGCCGGCATCGCAGCCGACTTTGTTGTTTCGCTGACGGTGCTTTGCGCGGATAAGCCGAATCAGTCTTCCGCCCAGTTTAAAAGATGCTTCAAGGAACTCGAAGGGTATGGCCGCTCCATTGATGGGTTCAAGTAAGATTAATCGCCGCTTGCGCAGGAATTTGGTCAATATTGGCGGCCGGTGTATGGAGATGAGCCAGAAGAGTGTCTTGTCACGATTCTTTCATCAGGGGGTCCATCAAGGCGATATCGCTTCATTGAGGATAGAGATGGAGAGTGCAATAAGCAAATTCCAAGTGCGTCGGTCATTCGAATTAGTCTATCTGCCTTTTCTGAAAAAAATCCTCGGGTATCAGACGGAGACCCAAATGCTCCTTCATTTCAATTTGCGCGTTTTCTGCGAGGTGATAAACACCAAGCTAGGTGAGTTCTCGGCGATGAAGGTCCCAGATGTCGACTGACCTTTTGCAGACCAGGATGCCGTTAAGGCCCTTCCCAAATCCGAGTACCACAGCACCCGCCTTGAGAAGTATCTTGCCGCTAGCCGCGACGACGAGCTTGAGGCTATCTTGAAATGGGTTGACGATCTTGATCACCCCGTTTTGTGGATTCATGGCGCTGCAGGACTGGGAAAGTCGACTCTGATGCAGAAGGTTGTCGATGTGCTGCGCCACCAGGGACGCCTGGCATCGTCTGCCTTCTTCGTTAGGAAGAAGAATAGGGACATTGTCACTACCATCCAATCGGTCGCCCAAGAACTCGCCAACCTCCACCCAAGAGCTGTTCCCGCGGTGGCTAATGCTGCTCGTACATGCCATTCGACGCATCACTCCATCCTTGACTACATCCAGGCGTACATCATCGAACCTGTTCGCTTTCTTGGTCTCCCATATCCTCTAGTCCTACCGATGGACGCACTGGATGAATGGGACCACCATGAAACCTTCCTCCGAGAGTTGACACACGTCTCTTCGGCGTCACCGTTCCTTAAATTCCTCTTTTCAAGCCGGTGGTTACACAGCGTCGAGCGAGGGTTGAAGGGCAACATTGTGAAGGAAATGGCGTTGCCACCCGTGACAGAGGACGTCGCACGGCGGTACTTCGAAGCTCGATTCAGCGATGTTCAGGGGGAAGCGAGGATCCTGTTATTCAACTCCATCCCTCAACTGGCCAAACTCGCCAAGGGCCTTCTGGTGTGGGCAGCCACTGTCTGCAACCTGATCCTCAGCGACTCATACACTCGCCCACCCGTGCACACCCTCCTTGAGCGAATCCTCCAGTCTGGATCGGGAGTCGACGAGGATGAACGCCTTGCTACCCTGTACCGCGAAGCACTGCTCTCCATTCTCGGTCCCAAGGCCCGGGATGTGGAGGTTGGCATGCAAATTCTTTCCCATATGGTCGTCCTCCAGGAGCCTGTCGATATCGACACCTTCACAGGACTTGTCGACCTTCCCCAGTATCCTCAAGCCGTCCGCGAGATTCACAAACGACTACGTATCCTGCAGATACGGGGAACATTCGATGCAAACGTCATTGAACCCATGTCAACTCGATTTCACGCGTCATTCCTCGACTTTCTTACCTCCAGCGCCGTCAGCCCCTCGCAATCGGACATGACAACGGTGCCCCTTGCCGTGGATACAGCAGGTGCCCACCTGCGCTCAGCGAAGAGGTGCCTGAGCACCCTTATCTCAATCCCGGCCCACAGTTATCCGCCATCAATGCCGCTGCCCCCCGCATTCTTGTATTCGACGAAATATTGGCCCTTTCACCTTTCTCACGGAACGGATCGCTTCCAACCTCTCCCACCGGAACTTGAAGACCTACTTGGGGGTTTATCCAATGATATAACAGCCTGGTGGGCCAAACGCTTTGTTGCCACAGTATGTGCGGTAGAAGCTGAGGAGATGACAGAGTGGGAAAAACAGTTGGCGGGGGAAAGGCGGTCTGACATTCTCGTCAAGGTTGCCCGACTCGTGGACCAAAAGCACCCCATAGGGGAACCGACCTGGTGGGCGTGGGCGTCTTCCCCCTGGGAGGTGACTGTGAGACTCAATGAATGCCGAGGCAATATTCACTTGTTAATTCAACTTGGGGATTTTTATACTCCTGACTTGAAGGTTCCGGCAAGGTGCGCGACAGCCGCAGTCCATATCTTGAAACATTGCGTGGCCGAGACCGCATCACAAGATGGATCATCATTGCATTCGCTAGCATCCGCGCTGTACTCTTCTTACTCGAACACTGGCAGTGCTTTGGACCTTGACGATGCTATCACGTTCGGGCGTGGCGCTCTGTCTCATCGATCCCATCCCCACCCGGACCGCTCAGATACACTGCACCACCTAGCCGCCTACTTGTCCGAGCGCTTCCAGAAGCGAGATGACCCCGTCGACGACGACGATGCCATCGCGTTCGGGCGGGAAGCGCTCTCTCTGAGACCGCATCCCCATCCAGAGCGCTCCATGGCACTGTAGAACCTCGCTGTCCACTTGGGCGACCGCTTCAGGAAGCAAGGCGACCTCGTTGACATCGACGATGCCATCGCATTCGGACGGGAAGCTCTCTCTCTGCGACCCCACCCCCATCCAAAGCGCTCCGCGATGCTGTACATCCTCGCCATCCACTTGGACGACCGCTTCAGGAAGCAAGGCAACCTGATCGACATCGACGATGCCATCGCATTCGGGCGGGAAGCACTCTCTCTGCGACCCCATCCCCATCCCGGCCGCTCAGAGACACTGCACAACCTCGCCGTCCACTTGTATGAGCGCTTCAAGAAGCAAGGCGACCTCACCGACATTGACAATGCCATCACATTTGGACGGGAAGCTCTCTCTCTGCGACCCCATCCCCATCCAAAGCGCTCCGCGATGCTGTACATCCTCGCCATCCACTTGGACGACCGCTTCAGGAAGCAAGGCAACCTGATCGACATCGACGATGCCATCGCATTCGGACGGGAAGCGCTCTCTCTGCGGCCCCATCCCCATCCAGAGCGGTCAGCGACACTGCACAACCTCGCCATCCACTTGCGCGACCGCTTCAGGAAGCAAGGCAACCTCACCGACATTGATGATGCCATCGCATTCGGACGGGAAGCGCTTTCTCTACTACCCCATCCCCATCCAGATCGCTCAGATACACTGTATAACCTTGTCCTTGCCCTTATGTCGCGATGTCGCATGACAGTTTCTCTTCCTCCCCTGGAAGAGGCAATCTCACTCTGCAACGAAGCTCTATCCACCATCCAGCCTTCGAATCCCTACTATGATGCCTTCTCGCAATGGCTTGCTGAGGCCCAGAAACTTAAATCCCGACATTTCGATGCTTGAAGCCAGTAATGTTCCTTGTAATTATGGTTTCCGCTTGTCCTACATTCGATGCTTTTTTGGGTGACACACTCTATATGCATCCCTGTACACTTGTATTTAGTACTTATCTATGCCGATTTCTCTTTGTCGTTGACAGAGTTCTGACTCGAATGTAACCCACCTGCGAATTACGAGAAGGCACGGGGCTTCCAAGTAGTGACGTTTTGGGAAGTTGAAGTTAGCAAGGAACTTGATTTCCTCGTTCTCTTTCCTATAGAGTGCTGCTAGTTTTATCAAGGATCGTCAATGGAGGAACTTACATGGATTGTCGCGGTCTCGAGTACAATGGGCAGGTCTGCGACTTACCTGCGAGTATTTCCTTTTGCTGAAGTTTGGCTCGACCTATTCGATGATCTCCTGTTGGACACTGACCCAACGACTGCGGACATTACGAGTTACCATTGCTCTATCGAGTACAAGTTGTATATTCGTCTTTCGAGTATACATGGTGGATACATTGGTTCTCTACCATTCCGATGGTCTCCATCCTCCTGCGGCCTCCCGCCGGTCGTCTCTCCTGGTCTTCGCGTTTCGTATCGTCCGAGCTCCCGTTTAACCGCCCAGCATCACTCGTTTTGAGACTTGCCTTGACCCAGGCCCATATCCCACTCCTCCGCCGAACCGCTTCGCTCGGGTTTGACTCGTATTGAACCGAGGATATCTTTGAGACTGTAGAATTGATAGTGATAAACCGGCGACGTTCGTCGGAAGGGACTCTGGCCGTTGGCGCCGAGATGGAGGTCGGAGGTCGGTGAGGAGGTAGATGGGGATGTAGGAAGGGGGCGGCTGTCTCGGTAGTCACATCGCTCCGTCGCTTCAAATCTATGCCAATCATGACAATCTTCCCCAACCCGTCCAGGTCTCCGTACGTTGTCCCTGTTGGGAGCAATTCGTGGAAGGGGCTCACCTCTTCCACGGCTTCTCGTTTGAGATCGATGTTTTCGCGGTCGAAGACGGATTGCAACGAGCAGGAGGGGTGAGACGCGGGCTAAGAGGGCTAGGAAGGAGAGGTAGGAGGTAGGGGATGTACCTTCTCTGGTGCTATGGTGGTGTGGAATCAAAGGCCAGAGGTGTCGAGGGAGGGGACGTTGAAAGATGTACTGTAGAGTCTGGTTGGAAGTGGAGGTGGAGGTTGTGGGCAAAGCGATTGGACATCATTGGACGTAGCAGTTTTATGAATTGAGGACAGTGCTCGTATCCTGTCGGGAGAATGCAGACGCCCACAACTGCGTCCTCCAATCCGTCTCCGAATGCAGGTGTACCGGTTTGGGGATGGCCGGACTCATTGACGAGTCCATGAAGTTTGAGCCGCATACTTTGCCTTCGGGGAGTTGTCGCCCTTGAGTGAATGGCTGTTGGACCTTGCTCCTGTGTTCAGCAGGGGATGGCGATAGACGGCGGGGCGCTGAGCCTTAATCGACCATGGTGGGAGCCCAATTGTGGTTAGATAGTGTACACATTAATGGCCGTTTCTGACGAAGTCGAGATCGTCGTCCATCGTAAGCGTTGAAGTTCGGGCTTTCCATTTGAATTCGCCAGATGGGTCGGGTGTTTTGCTGGGTCTGGTTAATGCAATAGGTCCAGATCCTTTCTGTTAGCTAGATTCTTCATCTACCTGACCTGATTGAACACGGCCAGGCCGTGTGACATGACGGGAAGGGACCCATAAGAGGCGTTCCCGCTGTGAGCGCGTCTCGCGGATGCGTGCCTGTGCTTCCTCCAAACAGCTCCAAGCTAGCATTTTAGCCGATGAAGCTTGGATGAGCTTTTGGTCCCTTTCCAAGTCGTCCACTCAAATGAATTGCCCATAGCGTTAAAACTTGCCATCTCTCTGTGTACAAAGCAGTTTTTGGGCACGCCAAACATCAATTTTGACCTCTGTGTAGGCCGTATAAATGCCTCATTGAACCTTGTCGCCTGCCCACGGTGCCGTTGATCCCATTGATCGCCGAGCTACAATTCGGCGCTCCTATGCTTCTCGGTCCTCTCTCTCTCTGCATCCCACTCCTGTGTAGGCTGAAGGTTCATTCTTTAGTAGTATGCATAACTTTCCTTAGCACCCACCAATCTGGCGACAACGTCTCAGGCCAATTGGTCCATTGGGCGGGGAACGATGATTCTGGCATGATGAAAGGACGACGACGAGGAAGAGTATATCTTCCGAGCATGCTTTCGGAACGTTGGACAGGCCAAGACAACTTGAAGCATTCGATTCGTTGACGACGTCCCATATGTTCAGGCCCTTCCAGCTCAATCGCAGTACGGCCGCGTCCCAGGATTATATAGGCCCAACAAAGCGGCAGGACGCGTTCGTCGCCGTCCATGACGATGTGGGCACCGGCACGAGCAAGGCACAGTGCTGACTCCGGTGAGACAAACAATAAATGTGGCTGACAGCTCTCAGCCCATCAAATGGATGCCGTCGATGCTGACAGTGATGACAATGTTTTAGTCTTCTAACAAACCAACCTCTCCTTTAATCGGCCCCCTCGTCTTTGGTATTCCAGCCCATTCTCCAACCCCACCCCCTCAGGCTGTTTCTATCTGTGAGTTTGCGGGCAACGTGGAAAGGGAAGATTGTGTTGACCGTGTTTAGCAGGTCCGGCGTCGTTCATAGGACAGCAGCCACTAATTTCGCCTGCTGCAACGACGACATACGGAAATTTGGGATAGAGGGGTATAGGAGTGTTTAATCTCCTATATATCAGAGAATTGGCGCTGGTGGGGTCACACAGTAAGTGCTGTTCCCGTCGATCCTCTGTTCGATCCGCTGATACAGGCGGTCCCAAAGCGATATTATAACGCGTCTCAGGGTGCAGCGCGACCCACGCAACTCGCAGTTCCGAATTCCCAAGTTTATTCAAACTCTATTACACAAGGAACTCGCTGCCGACGGTCAGCCGCCCGGACAACGACTATGGCCTACCCACCTATCGCCAATGTTCGAAGCAAGTCCACTTCCGAAGCCTATAATCCACCGACGTACCCCGCTTCAAGAGGCAAGCCTACACGCGCCAAACCCGCAGGGGGCTCGCATTCATTCAGGCCAAATTTACCCAAGGACCCATTCGCAGCACGTCCCTGGATCGTGGACTTTGACGCTCTCCCTCTCAATTCAGCACGCCAACATCAAACTATCCTCGTCATTGGTACCCCTCCTCAAGCCGACTTGCACGCCCTCGTTTATTCCTCGCTCTTAAAGGACTCGTTTCTCCTGATTGCAACGCACGACGTCAAGCCTCTCGATTCCCTTCTGCTGCTCAGCCCTTCGGAATCGACGAAACCCGCGTACGGACCTACAACACGCATTCTTCGGCTCGCCGTTCCCCTTTTCACCACCTCGCAAACGAGTTCGGTTACCTCTCTGCCAGCGACCGGGGGTGCGGGTGCGGGAGGCTCAGATGCACTCCGGCTGATGTCTCTTCTGGCAAGGGCGTCTCAAGTCGTTAATGCACTCGAGGCCTCCAATCCAAGCATCACTTCCACTCCCCCGGGCGGTGTTGTGCCCGCCTCAACGCGCATTCAGCAACTCAGCGAGGACCCCGTAACGGGCGAGTTCGCCGTCGTGGAAGTGCTCGGATCGACCTCGGGAGCGGCCCTGCGTACATTCCCGAATGGCCATGGCGAAATACCGACACCACCACCACCCCCGAATTCGAAGAAGAGCAAACGCCAGACGCTGCATGGTTTGTTTGGGTTTGGCTCGAATTCGTCCTCTCCATCGGCCGATTCGGGCTCGACCTCGCCTGCGTCGCCGACGCCTCACCTATCCAACTCGGCGATCCAGCGAGCCGGGGTGAATGGTTTTGCGAATTTCGCTTCCACTGCGTACCCCAGGCCAGGGGAAGGGGGAGGGGGGACGAGAGCGTTCGACGCGCTCATTAATTACCTCCCCTCGCCTTCGACTATACCTGAGAAGGTTCTGTTGAAACAGGCGATCCTCGTTACGACACTGAGCGCGCCTTACCTCTCCACCAAAGACGACTCCTCTCCCCCTCCTTTGTCGTTGGCTTCCTCGCCTGGTCTCGTCACACCGTCCAAATCCAAGGAGAGAAGACATACGAGTATGCTCGGTATCCCGCTCCGGCGGTTGACTTCGCGGACGTCGAGTTCGGGGCACGAAGGGGATCCTCCTGAGAGTAGTAAGCGGAACACGCTTAGTCGGAGGATCAGCACGAAGGATTTGGGTAGGAAGTTTAGTGGGAAGGTTGGTGGGAATGGTGTGTCGTCCCTTCCTCCGTTGACTTCTCGTGGGGGAGAAGATGATCATGACTGGGAAAAGGTGGATGGACTGCGACGCTACAGAGGCTCAGCGCATTTGATCCACGTTTTACCCGATTCGTCGGTGCTTTGGGGTTCCCAGCCTGGTTCGGCATCTGGTTCAGGTGTGTTTTTCCTTGTCTTATCAATCGCCAATGCTAGTTACGGGCTAAAACTAAAGGGTATGTATGACCCCCCTGTGTTCAGGTTCCAATTTGGCTGCAACCTCGAGTAATACCAATACCCATACGCCGACTTCCAAACCGAAATTGGTGACGAGTATAGAACAGTTTGTGTTGGCGTTTGCGTTCCCGCTGGGTGTGTCGCTGCGGGGGTCGTCCTCTTCCCATGCGGTGGTGGTGAAGGGGGATGGCTCGAGGGATGGAAGGGGTAATACGGTCATACCCTCCAAATCCACCCCGGCTCTACACAAAACGGCGGTGGATGCACCTTTGGATGCTACGCAGAGAGGACGGGGAGGGGCTTTGATGCCTAGCATCCTTGTTCGCGAGACGAGTGCGGGTCCTTATGCTGGTAGTTCCAGAGGTGGTGGTGGAGGAGGAGGAGGTGCAGCGGGGAGCACGGGAGGCGAGAAGCCGATTCCGTATATCGTCAGAGCGGGTGTCATGGGCGGGCAGCTTTCGATCTCGTACTCTTTCTCCAACCCCGATTACCCTACCACCGACAACGATCCACCTGCGGACTTGCAGCACCCGGATACTCAGAACGGTCAGGTGGTGCTCACATTGAGCATCCTCGATTTATTGGTGTTTGGCGCGTTTGATGGGTCGGTGGGGGAGCATGGGGGTGGGAAGGCGTGGTTGGGCGGGGTGGGGGTGAGGGAGGTTGTGGAGGGGTTGGGGAGGGGTGCGAGTATGGGTGGTTTGGGAAACTGCCATCCTGTGGATGTCCGACCCCCGAGCACGAGTGTGGTTATTGATACTGTTTGGATCGGTGCTGTCGATCCGAAGCGGGGGAGTGAGAGGAGCAGGGAGAGGGATAGGGATAGGGAGAAGGATAGGGATAGGTATAGTCGTAAGTCTGGTGTCTTTTTGTGTGTTTTGGTTTCCTGGTTTCCTGACTGATGAATGGTTTTTTTGTGGTTATGCTGTAGCTCCGCCTGTCGTTCCACCTAAAGATGATTTAAGTGGATTGGATAATTGGGCGAGGGTGGGTCAGGGACAGGGACAGGGTTATGGTCGGACGCTTCATTCCCCGGGTAGTATGCCGACGAGCGAATATCCTCATGGAGCTTCGAGAGCTTCCCAGCACCATCGACTTCCTCCTTCTCGAACTTCTGATGAGCAGTATTATGAACCCGCCCCGAGGGCGAGCTCTGACCAGTACCACCACCAATCCCAGCACCCGCACCACCACCACCACCACCACCAGTCCCAGCACCACCACCAACCCCAGCACCAGCACCGATCCCAGCACCAGCACGAGCCAACGTCCAAGACTACTTCAAACAAAGTATCGAGGAAACCGGCACCTACGATCCCAGCGTCCGACTCGCTCATGGCCGCTTGGGAAGCTGTTACTGCTGCTAATAATCACCAGGTGAAGGGTGAGGGGGTGCAGGTGGATGGTGAGGTGGTGGACGATGGGCGATTGGGTGAGCAGAAGATTTGGGATGGTCAGAATGAGCAGAAGGTTGGAGAGGGTCAGGGCGAGCAGAAAGTTAGAGAGGGAAAGGAAAAGACGAAGGATAAAGATGGCAGGGAGCGGAGGGAGAGAGACAAAGAAAAGGAGAGGGAGAGGGAAGCGAGGCGGGAGAGACGGGAGTCTCGGAGGACGCGAGATGGGGAGAAGACGCGCGCGAGTGGGGGTCGTGAACGTTCGGCTAGTCGGAGTCGGCGCAGGTCTGAGGATGAGGCTCGGGATAGGGAGAGGGAGAGGAGGTATGTGGAGGAAGAAGTTCGGGAGCGCGAGAGGGAAAGGAGGCATCGTCGGGCGTCTGAGTCGAGAAATAGGGATCGGTCAAGGGAGAGGGCTGAGAGGCCCAGAGAAGATCTCCATCGTGAGCAAGTACGTGAAAGTGGGAGGGAACGTCGCAGGGAGCGTGAGACGACAGGGTTGTTGACGCCCCCTGTTAGCGGGAGCGAGGTGGAAGTTGACGTTGACGTTGAGCTAGAGGATGGGTTGGATAGTCCTGGTGTTGAAGGGAAGGGGATGGGGCTGGCTCTCATCGGCGAGTCGGGCAAGTCTAGGCGACGCGACCGCGACCGCGATCATCGTGACTACAACCGTTTCGACCAAGACTCCACCCCACGTGAACTTCGGACGGAACGTCATGAACATAGTCGGTCGAGGTCCGGGAGGGAGAAGAGGATTAGTAGTTCTCGACCGCCTAGTCTTGTTAGGCGGGACACGGGGGCGAGTGGGGATCAGGTACAGGATGGGCGGGTCCCACCTAGTGCGAGTTCGGAGTCTGCGGCGAAGGTTGGGAATGAGAGTTTTGATATTGCGGCGTACTATGAGTATGATCGGACGAAATGTGAGAAGCAGAGGAGGGAGCGGAAGGAGAGTGAGAGGGATCGGCGTGGTAGTCGAGAGAGGGAGAAAGACAGGGAGAAGGATAAAGAGAAGGAAAGAGAGAAGAGGAGGAAGGAACGTGAGAAGGAGAGGGAGAAGGATAAGAATAAGGAGAGGGATGGAGAGCGGGAGAGGAGGAAAGAACGCAGTGGAGATCGCGAGCGTGAACGCAGAGACAAACCCGATATTGACTATAACCGTGGAGGAATGGGTCCTCCGCCCTCCTCGCGACATACCCGCGATTCACGCGAAGCCGAGGGAGGGCGAAGATCGAGCAGCCGCCATCGACGAGAGAGCCGGGAGGACCAAGGAGACGACCGTGAGCAGCGCAGGAGGCGACACAAAAGCAGCGCTGGTACACGTCGACAGACTCAGAGTGAAGAGGGGAGGGATATCTATTATGTGACATATAATGGGGAGATGAAGGAGAGTAGGTCGGCGGTTCGGTATGACGATGTGCCGGGGTTGGCTGATGTCCTCAGAGAGGATGGGAGATGCTCGATGGCTGGGATCCCGCCTAACTTCGATCCTGAAGCTGCTGCTGCTGCTGCTAGTGCTCCCACGAAGCATCGGACTCGACGATCAACGGAGGATGGAGAGTCGAGGCGCAGACATAAATCCGAGTCTAGCAAAGCACGTCGGTCTGAAGCGATCGAGCTTGTTGAAGGATCTTCGTCCTCCAACCAGCGCCATCGCGAAGATCGGGAGAGGGATCGGGAACAGGACCTCTCGCTGCTGTTGAGACCGGACCAGTCGCGACAGGTGGGGAAGAGGAGCAGTGCGTCGAGGTTGGGGGAGGTGGTGGGCAAGGTGATGTCCATGGCTGGGTCGCCTGAGAGGGTGCAGCGGACGAGGATGCAGCCTGTCATTGGTTGACCAGTCATGGATGGGATTCGCGATGGGAGTGACAGTGGATAACTTGATTTACACGAACCGGAATGGCTCGTTGGACCTCATTTAAGGTAGTGTATGTAATTATTTATTTAGGACACGGAACTATATCCAGTGGACAAGTAGTTATTAGTTTTACGACGAAGATGATTCGTTGGTAATGTAATTGCTCTACTGTACAAACCTACCCTTGTAGCAACTCCGAAAGTGAGGGACGTCGTGAGTGCGAACGTTGTGCTTCAGTGGGCCTTGGCGAGCCTTGTCAGAGGCAGAGTGAACAATGAAAGAATTCAACATTGAAGTTTGGGATGATACATGATCGTACATGCTTAGACTACTACTGACTGATAAGTGTCGAGTGCATTGCTTGTTACACTTTGGGTCGAGCTTCTGATCATGCCATGCACGCCATGTCCGGGGGCAGCTGGACACATCTAATGGTGGGTGTTGGTATCATGGAGGTCGCAGAAGGGTGATGTGGCTGGAACAGTACTTACACGCCGCCGATGCCTGGGCGAAGTGGGCCGCAGCACGTGTATCCACTGGGGCCTAGTAGCAAGAGCATCAGCCAAAATGAACCGATCTTCAAACGAGGGGCCAACTTACAGACATCCTGAGGATTCGAAAGATTGGATAGACAAGGGCGATGCTAAGTGAATGGACTCGATGCAAAGACTCTAAAATGGGATTACCTTTCCGTTCGCGCCTGCAAAGGAACGCGTGAATTTGGGGACGAGGTTAGAGATGGATGAATCTTGTAGACTTACACCGTAGAACGTCGCTGCTTACATCGCCGATGGCGGCGCCGGAGGCGCCTGTGATGTGGACGGCGAAGAGATAGAGCGAGTAGAAGGTGGCAGCGTTGAACAAGAGGCTTTGGATCCGCATTGTGCTCGGTGGTGTGGAGGGAGAGCTGTGGGCAACGAGAGGACTCGCCCAGCTATTTATTGCACAACTGGCATAGCCGGGTAAATCCCGGTGCACCAAGCCCTGACGTGTAACCGTTCCCAAGTGGCATAGAAGAGGGTCTACCAAGAATTCAGCGTCGGGCCCCTCTTTCAGTCTTACCGCGGGTGGGAACTGGTGTGTTACGCTGCGAGTTCTTCGTTGTTGTTTCCTTTGACTTTTACAGGGATATGTTACTCCATTCGTAGTGTGTCCAAGCTGCTACAGGCTCGCGACTGCTCACGAGGGTAATGGTTTTCGGACTTGGAGCATAATGGACCTAATGGTCCCCACTTAACGCCCGATTGAGATGACAGGAGAACATCAAAGAACATCTCCGTGTCGGATTTAACCTTGAAGAAGCAAGGAATCGCATCACATCCCGAGCTAGTACTGCTAGTAAGTACTTGTCTAAAGGTGAGAATGAAAGGAAATGACCGATCTTCGCAAATCCGCTCCGCTCGGGATGCGAGAGTCGTCGACTTCTCGACTGGGGGTTGCGTATGCGCCGCAGGTGAACGCACCTGAGTAGCAGCGTCTCTTGTACACCATTATGCGGTGCGATGTTGTCTCTGTCTTTGTTGGCCCACCCACCGAACCATCATTTGAGTCTTGTTGATTGGGGTGCGAGTATAAGCGCCTGTCTCTGATACGCGCCTAAAATAGGGGCCGGCCTCCGAGCTGAGAACACGTCGGCCTCAGAACGGAGACAAATCGACCAAGTACACAGTACATACTACTCTAGGCGTAACGTCATTGGTGCCAACGTTGCGCTTCCGGCCTTGGCGGTCCTTGTCAGAAGCAGAGTGAATATTGAACGGAGAAATGTCAAGTTTGGTGTGTTACATGGTACTTGGCTACTTCTAACTGATGGGTGTCGAGTGTGTCGCTTGTTACGTTCCAGGCTGCAGTGAGCTTCTGATTATGGCATGCACGACAAGCCCAGTGGCAGCTTGGCACATCTAATAGTGGTTGTTGGTACCATGGAGGCGGTAGAAGTGCTAGAGCAATACTTACACGCTCCGCAGCACCGTCACGTCGTGTATCCGCTGGAACTGGCTTTCGAAAGAGGGGGCAACTTAAAGACTCCGACAATTGGGAACATTGAGAAAGGAAGAGATTGATAAACGCGGCGCTGTAATTAGGCCCAGTGAAGTACAACGTCGGTTCACGTACCGGATGAATAGATCAGTAATTCGAACATCGATTGCCCAACCATCGGACGGCCGAGTGATGTCATTCATAGCCCTGGTAGCCTTTGTTCATTGTAAAAATCATTGGATATTATCACCTTAATAGCACACCGACTAACCCTCTTAGACATGATACCAAGCTCTTGGTTTTTCGTGACTTTCGCCGGGGAAAGTATAGGGTGCTGGTGCGCGGAAAGCCACCAGGAATGGCTGGTGAATTCCAACGCGGAAATGCTGTAAATTCGAAGCCTATGCAGGTCACTGGGTATAAGGCTAGCAGAGGCAACGGACCGCTTCGAGACATCTCACGGACGCCCTCCAGACCTTAAGGAAGTTGAGGAAGACGAAGACGAGAGGACGAGAGGCAGAAGGAGGAAGAGGAAGAGAACACGAGTACTATAGCCGTCCACACCCAAACCACCGCACCCCACCAGCAACCACGCCCAACGTTCCCTTAGATATCCCTTCACCTCTATATCCCGCCTTCTTATTCACATTCGAACCTTTGATCTATCTTCCCCTCAACTCTTATTTTCGTTTCTCGATTCCATTATTATTTATATACATCCACTATACTCTACACGCTACACTAGTCTCCTCTTACTACTCACCACACCCAACCCCCCGCACACGCTTCTTTTCATACTCTATCCTCCTTTTTCGTCAGTCTTTCCTCTCTCAACTAACCCCTCTATAGATAACACCTAATTAGAATACTATTAGACAAGATCTGCCTCGCTTCGCTACGGCTTCAGGTCTGCCACTGGAACCGCTTCAATAGAGGTCCATCGAGACGCCATATATTATCGCGAGCCCATGAGACAATTGCTTTAAAAAACAATAGAATCCAATGGCGCAGCAACGACAATTAGCAACGCCTTGCGTTGGTGTGCGGTGGCGGTGTTCAACCCATTTGTTTGCGATCAACATACTTGGGTTAGGGTCAACCTCCTTTCTCCCAACGTCCATGTCTGCTCTGATACCTCGCTGCGCGTCCACAGTACAGTAAGTCGGATACTCTGTCATCATTCAAGAATCTCTAAGTAAGTTACATTTGTAGTCGAAGCCTGCCCTTCATCCATTCGAACAATGGCGTGGTGTCGATTCCGAATTCGAGACATCGCGGTGTACAGTTGTCCATGGGAGAACACCGGCGAAGTCAAGTCGATGCCAACACGATCGAGAGTGAGTCCTTGACAGCTATTGAATGTCGTCGCGTACGCTGGAGCTAACGGGAACTGCCGTCGACACAGTGTATGTCCTGAATACAAATTCGCTTCGAATGTTATCCTGGGGATCAAGATATCTTCGCCTTCTTGCACCCCGCTCTCACGCACAATTTGAACGGTTATGAGTCGCGTGCCTACTCCCTTCACCAAAACCCGAGCATTCTTCACGAGTCCTCTATCGATTGAGAAGTTGCGCAACAGTCGACAAACGGACCCCACCTTCACCGACACGGCATGAGGAGGCAAACCAGGCGGTGTATGACGCATTACATAGTCCAACACCGCCTCCGGGGCTGGTACCTCAGCATCTTCCACCTCCTTCAGTTTGTCGGCCGCGTAATATGTTTTGTTATGACCGGGAAGACGGTTCAAGATCAACGTGTTGTATCTGTCGACCTGCCTGTTCGTCGGGGCCAATATGGCGCGTTTCACGCAGTTGGTGGGATGGAGAAGGATCTCGTCTGGGAAGACAAAGGATGTCAGGTCGCTCTCTTCAGTGACAGTGCGTAGACCGGTCAAAGGTATGTCGGGACCGCCTCCATCTCCGATCGCGTTGACAAATGTCGCAAATTCAGGATCTTCGGCATTCCTAATGGGGTGGATGAGACGGGCTATGGTGAAATACCTCCACAGGGGCGAAGACTTTATTGAAGCGGCAACCACTTCGGCGCGGGACCCTCCTCGAACAACGGGGCATGTTTGTCTGAAGTCACCAAGCAGAACAATGACTTTGCCTCCAAAGGGTATGTCGGTTCCCATGACGTCCCTCAGAACATCATCGACGCAACTAAGAACCGCTCGATTTGCCATAGGTGCTTCATCCCATATGATCAGAGATGCTTCTCGTATCAGTTCAGCACGGGCATCTGTTGAGCGAATGGGGGACTGAAGCATCTCGTTCTTTTCATTGACGGGGACCTTGAATGTAAGTGAGTCGACAATTCTCTCTTGAAAGACTTTATCGCTAACCTTAAAGGTAGAGTGTGTGGTCCTCCCTCCATCGTAAAGTTGAGCGGCAAAAGCAGACGACGCTGTTGGAAGGACAACACGGCCTTGGGCACGGAGCTTATTGCATAGCGCACGAATAACGGTTGTTTTCCCCGTACCCGCTTTTCCATCGACAAATAAACTCAACGGAATCTTCATCTCGATCGCTTCCATGATGGTCTCATACACCTGGCTTTGCTCGTCATTAAAAAGTCGTCTACTCGCTTCTGCCTGAGCATTTAGCTCCTGTTCTCGACCCGACCAACGCCTAAGTTCTGCGGTCAGCTCGGCCATGCGTTCCACTGGCTGTGGTAGTCCGTAGTCGCTGAGTGTCTTCCCGTACTCCCCGAGATAATGGCCCATCTCTTGGAGGGCCTCGTTCCTCCCAAGATCGATATTGCCGTTGTTGCGAAGGGTAAAATCGTAAGCCAGTGATTCCCAGAACTCATCCCAGACTAACAAAGGAGCGGGGACACAGTCATTGACCAAGAGATGCACGAAGAGAACACGTATTTCGCGAGGTGTCCTCAATGCTGCAATGGCTTCGGCGATCGCAAAGATAGCTTCGTCGTCATCGGTGAAGATACCCATTGCAATGGCAGCCTCCTGGTACGTTCTGAATTGAACGCCGTTGACGGTTCTGACGTCTTCATAAGATCTGGCGGCCCTCTGAGTTAGAATCGCGCGCAAATAGAAAGTCTGGCCTTGGGTCTGTCGCACGTTCTGGATCCTTGCAAGATGTGTAATGGAACCGGCACGCAAGATGACATGCATACGGGGAGCGTCCAAACCATTCGGGCGCTCGCGGTAATATCTTGGATGGCCATCTTTTTCGGGGTTGTAGGGATCGATTCGGAACAGGGTGAAGTATTCGGTGTAGGTGAGGTCGTCAAAGTTGCGTGTCTGGCCTTCATATAGGAAGGTCCCGTCAGGGCGCAGGAAATACCGCTCCAGCTTGGATAGGGAGCCTTCATCGCTACGTCGTGAGTAACGTTGGTTCCGGATGTTATCTTGATCGTGGACAGGAAGAGCGGTCACAGAGGGGTCCTTTTGGGTAATTCTGAATCCCAGGATGCGCCATGCAGCCTCTCCAGCAGATAAGTACCGCGCATTCCAGAAGTCTTCAATCTCGTTGATGACCTCCGGATTGTTGTCATCAAGTATACGGTAACGAGCTCGATCGGGTCCTAATAAAATCCTTTGATTGAAATTCGGATAGCTTATTTAGGGCGAAGAGAACATACCTTTGTGAATATACTTGAAATAGGTATTGGAAGAGGTGTGAAGTGCTAGCGATTTCGAAGTTGATGTGACACTTCATCATCCTTATTAAGGGGAGACAGTGCGGTACCACCATACAGTCTTGGGCGGATCTTCTGCGATAGAAAACACGTCCTTCGGGACTGATGGTTGTGGTAGGGGTAATGGGGAAGGGGTAATTGAATCGACACTTGCGAGAGCCATCAGCTTGCTCTCTCTGGCAATATGTCGAGGGGGGACGATTCTCGGGCGGGTGATTATGCATCATGAACTTCTGAATGAGTTCACGATCCACTGGGTCGTTTGGTAGCTCAGCAGAGACTACACTATCAATGTGCTGGGGAGTAGAACAGTCGCGGCGGTATTTGATGAGAATATGGATGTGAGGTAGGCCGCGTTTCTGGAACTCGACACACTGGATGGTGTAGATAGGGGAGCCTGCATTAGGGAACATGGTTTTCAGGGCCTTCAGGAGTTGGCGGACCTTTTGCTTGAAGACGCGTACAACGACTAATGGGACATCGGAGTAGTCTTGGCCAGGGCGAAGCTGCGACTGTATTTCCGGCCATTCGGGGTTGCAGGTCATTGTCACAAAAAAGGTGGGCGTCCCGAGAGCAGCAGCAATGGCCAGCGAGTCAGACACTTGCTCGGAGGCCCACTTTCGTGAGCCCAGAAAAGAAGCAGGGAGATAGATGTTCTCGTTTGGTTCAACCTCTTCCTCCCCCATCAACTGCGCATCCTCTCGAGTTCGACGGTCCTCGAGGGACCTTTGAATGAAAGCCAACCTGCTTTCAAGGTCACGTGTATGCATGTCCACCAAATACTCGCAAGTGAGACGGCCAAAGATGGAGAAACGCTCTTCACGAAGTAGTCGAGCGCGATAATGCCACATTTGAGTTGTTGTAGCTTCACGATCAATGTCCCCATTAAGAACCGCTGCACCATTCGCATCAGTGACAGAGCCAAAGAGGCCCCATCCAAGGGTAGCATGGGGAAATAGAAGTGGGTAGGAGAGGGGCTCCCACAGGCGACTGACATTGGCGATGCGGTAGTTGGAGTTATTCTGACGGGAAATGACCAAGCGTCGACCTGAGACATCAGAGACAGCGGTGTTGTGAAGGGATATCAGTGCCGCAATCTCGGAGGAGGGGCCGGTTTCATTGACAACCAAGGATGCCTGGGGAGCATGCTCTGCCATGCACCAGATGCTGTAGCTATTATCCATAATTACAGGTTACATCCATCTATACGTTATTCATAACTACATGGATGGCCACAGGTACATTTTTATTCATAACCGCCTCCTATAGAACCAGATCACAGGCTCGCTCTGCCCAGCCACACACTTTCCAAACCAGGACAGTTCTCCGGACCATTGATGTCGGCATCCCGGCAGACCCAAAACGAGCAGAAAGCGAGATCTGGCGATAGGTGCCTGGCCAAAATAGGGCAGACACCTCGACCCAAGTGCCCTCGTGTTCTGGTTCTCCATTGGGCACTACCCCCGCCGTCCAGCACCCTCGTGACCTGCTTCTCCATTGGGTTGGAAGCAGCGCCCTCGTGTCCAGCGACGCATCTGGGGACGCGAGCCATCAATCCGATGACGCCATTCCCATAGCCACATCCATCATGACAGGTGCCCAGCAATCGTCCGCAATTGTATGATATTCGCAAAAACATATCTGAACCCGGCATTAGACATCGTACGAGGGGGGGGGGGGGGAGAAACCAAGGGGGGTACAGTAGGGTACAGTCATGTAGCCTCCACCATTATCCAAGGACTCTTTCCATCCCACATTTCCATCAATTGCGACCGGATGGAACCGAATGTCTTCTTGGCGTGCAAAATCATTGCGTCTCTTATAGCGGCCTGCCTATGAGCGTAAGCAACCTTGCCTTGTCGAACTCTCTCCAAACCCGCCACCTCCAAGGAGTACACGGAAGGGTGCTGGTTGAACTCCGTAACCGGAGGATCCACCCACGATTCACTAGACTGTTGGAAAGCGGCCCGGTCCCGCCAGCGCTTCGCCTCCCATTCAAACGTTACTTCCACCCTTCGAATCTCCTCAGCAAGCAGCACACATTCCTCCTGCCAGCGGTGGGCCCGCGCTCGGGTTTTGCACCATTCGAGACGTAGGTCTAAATTACGTCACCGTGCCAAAAAGAACCCACATTATAACTGTTATGACATACCGGAAGTACCCGTCTGATCCCCCCCACCTGCCACCGAACCCACTCGCCAGATCCAACTCAGCTGCTTGGAGCCCTCACCACCTTCATCGTCGTCGATTGTCATCCCACGGACGTCTGACTCTGTCAGTACCCGAAGAGTTGCTTCCCAAGACGAATCCGCCGTGATGTTGGTCAAGTTCGAGAGACAGGCGCGAATTAACTTGTAGCGTGTGATGTTGTTGTCAATACGAGTGCCGATAGTTCCAATCAACGCGTTAGCCCTAGTTGTCTGGCGGTATCCCTGCGTGTACTTTTTTTTTAGCTGCCACATGTGCGAACGAAGGATCAAGAGGGTCCTGATTTGCTGCAGGACCGTCTCGCCCTGAGCGACACGATACCGGTGCTCGTACCTAGCAAGACGCTTGTCGTACGGGACCGACTCAGGCACAGCGGAAGGCAAGTAAAGAGGGAGGGTGCAGGTATCGTCGGGGCCACTGGAGTCTTCCTCCTCTTTCTCCTTTTGGTAAGCCGCCACCGAAGGCATGAAGAATGCCTGCAATTTACGCCACGCCCCAACCTTCCTCCTGACTGTCGTGGAACGCTCCGTGATCATTGCTCTTTGGCGACTCGTTGAGTGTGTGCCCAATTCCTTCGTATCGATCGCTAGTTTAGCCCTGTCCACACAAATCAGAACATGTTGAATACGCGTATACCAGCGACATACTGAGCTGATTCGAGTTCCAACCCCATCCTAATGAAAACACTTGGCCCTACGTTCTTATGCACCAAAACGACCTCTCCCGCATCCACAGCCGCTCTATCCTCCGCCGCCAACGCCTCTCGAACCTTATCCGCTGTCAAAACTACGTAACCGCGGGAGATCAGTGGCTACAGCGACAGCTAGACAGCGAACCAACACACCTTCCGCCTTGCTCAAGAACGGATTCTCGCACGCAGGGTCCTCCTCCCAATCCAGGACCTGTTCCGTCCACTCGGCCACAGAATCTTTTGGCAGTGCCTTCGAAAATTCCAGGAAAGCCTCCACTTGCTCCCTCCGTTTTTGAATAGCCTCCTCAGCTCGCTTGACCAAGTACACAGCTTACAGGCGAAGTCAACGTACATCCGCCGTCATCGCAAGAAGACACTGTCACGCACCCATGGCAACAATTTTCAACCAGTTGTCATCTCCCCAGTGACTGTCAATCTTGTCTCGCCGAGACCCGGGGCCCATTTGGCTGGTGCTCGCCGCCAGCGCGTTGCTTCCTCCCCAACCACGTTCCGGCGACTCCGCCTCAGTCCTTCCCACCCCTTTCGTAAAGTTGAAAGAGTACTCAGCCTGGCACTTAGCAATATGAGCGGCCAAATGGTACTTGGGCACCATGAAGATCATGTGCCGCAAGCGATTGAACCCTGTGGACAGGGCCTTTGGATATTTCTTGGTTCGCATCTCAAGCTTCTGGCTCCACTGACATCCGATGTCGTAAGACCACACGACGTCGTCTGGAGTGTTGTGACAGATGGTCCGCAGAGCGAAGTAGTCCATATATACAAATCTATGATCCAACGCGTCAGAGACGCCCTAAGTGAAAGGGAGATCCTCCTACCGTTCACCCTTATGGAGATCGCCTGCCGACTCAGGCCTCCGCATGTCGTGCCGAGCACACATGGCGATGCCAACCCCCGTAGTCGCAATACCCTTCCCTCCGCGAATGCTTGCCGATTTGATGGCGTCGTGATTGTTGCAGGTGCTCTTCTCCTCGTCCTCCCCTGTGTCGAACGCGGCCAAATGAGATCTGAAACTCTTGTCGTCGACCATGTAAGCGTAACCCTTGTTTAAGCCAGGGTCGCGTTCGTCAGAAGATACATCCTTGCGCTTGAGTCGGAAGTTGGCGTCCATAGCGAGGAAGAGCCGGTAAACAAACCTATCAGCGTCATCAGTAACCGAAAAGGTGCAAAATCAAGTGTAATCGCACCGCTTGTGGTCCTCCACGGAGTCCCAGCCCTCGGGTAGATTGATTTGGGGATAGGGACATGCAGGACACAGCAAGGCGCACTCGCCAGGGGCCGTACCTTCGATTCCAGACAGAGAGTGACCTCGCCCCGCCCTCTTCATCATTCGGATATGTTGCCAAAGGTGCGCGATTCTAAGGAAGCTTGGGTACCGGTCCTGGAAGGCAATGAAGTCAGCGACGTCCCATGAATGAGGCCGAGATATATCCTACCGGTACTGTTTGGGTTCCAGTGTTGTCGGTGCGTCGTTCCAAGGCGCGCACAAACTCGTAGGCGGAAGTTTTCGACGTAAAGGCGAGCATTTGGTACGTCTCCAAAACGTGAAAAGTCGCTGCCGTCTGAGGCTCCGCGGTTGTGGCAGGGAAAAGGCGATGCCTCAGGAGTTGCACCCAGTGGGAGCCTCCCGAGGAACACCCGCAAAAGTCCAGCCCGACGGAGGATATCCCGTCGGCGTGAACAATCACAAACGAGTCGTCCCTTGGGCGTTTCGGTACAGGACACCTCTGGCCATCGGGGTGACCCAATTGAATTCGCAACCCCAACGCCATCAGGCTGACCCGTTCAAAGAATTTGCCATTCCAACGCTGCGGATAGTGAGCACAAAGCACGACAAATGGTGACAGTACTCACCTCCGCGCTGTGGAAAGGTAGGCGACTGTGTTCCCGTACCATACACCCCTGACAGTGGAGCACATTCGAAAAGCATGCTTTACATCGGAAACCTTCACCAGTGCTCAACTCGCAACCACAGGAGCCGCAAAGCGATTGATTGTCGGGGGCCTCCAAACGTAGAATTTCATCCAAAAACATATCTAACTTCTCTACGAAACCTGAGGTGGGCAGATCTGACTGGGAAGCTAACGTTCAGTGCACATGGGAGGGAAACGCTCAGCCAATACTCACAGGAACCTGGGCTCTGGGCTGCTTGTTACCTCCTGCGCCCTCTTCGGCCCTCTCGTCTTCCTCCCTTGTCTCCAGACTGCCTACGTCGACGGCAAAATGCTCCGCAAACATAGCCTCCACGTCTACCCTGAGTCGACACGTGTCATCCTGAGCGTTGCTGACAGCATGTGCGCGCTGAGTCGGTTTTTTTGTGGGGGATGGTGGCACCGAGAGGAAGGAGTCGGAGGCGAGATACCCATGCGACGTTGAATCAATGCTGGTGTACTCTTCTTGGACTTCCGAAGGCTGAGACTGAGGATCATCGAAGTCGTAAAACTCGACATTGTCCGCCAGACGTCGTTTCTTCGGAGGCATAACGGTAGGTGGTCGCCAGATATCAAACCGTTATCGAAGGCAATGATCGATACGGGGTGTGTCAGCACCCCGCCAAGCTGTTCCCACGCGCAGGTTTAACCCAAAACGCGTAACCCGCCCTGTCAAGGCTCGATCGGCGGAGGTGGGCTGGATATAACCCCAAGTTCGAAAGCATCAAGAAATAGATGATTGCACTTTTATATAACAACAGAGGTAAGATCTATTCAACCCTCAACCCTAAGAGGCCCCGCAACCGCGTCGATCTCCTCACCCTCCGAGTTATAAACGGGAACTCGTTGAGCCTTCCCCACCTCATCTCCATCAGAGTTGTACACACAGATTAAAGGATCGATGGGCTCAGCCTTTTTGAAGCCCGTAACCTCCACCTCACCCTCGGAGTCTGATGAGTCCACAACGAGAACCACACCGTTGGGAGTCTTATCTCCGACCTTGAGTTTCTTGGACTTGGGCCTTCTCCTCTTGTCGATTTTGGTGGCGGCGGCGGAGGTGGAAGAGGAGGGGCGCGACGAAGAGGTATAGCCCCGCTTCTGCTTAATCTCAGCGAGTCGGCGCCATACACGCGCCTTATCCATGAGCGACAGGTTGTGGTAGGAATGTCCCGCCTGCGGGTTTTGTTATTCAGTGGATCCATTACGCGAGTGAACAAACACTATCTTACCACATCTGTGTATCCGGGCATGCGGGGTGGAGCAGCGGCGTGTCTCTTCTCAAGCGCTGCCTAAACAAAGGTGAGTACCTGGCCACATCAACCATCAACAAGTTGACTTACCAAACATGCTTCCCACTGCTCGGCGTCGAGCGCGAATGCTTCCTCCCATGTGATGTCCGGCTCCACCCCTCTTCGCGAGTGTGACGCCCAAACGATGTCTTTATGGATAAACTACCGACGGATCGATGAGAAGCTCGACAATGCTAATTAAAGGTGAACCACTTACGTCGGCTTTGATCGCCCTCCTCTGGGCGAGCAAGTACGGAGGATCGCCGTCGTCGGGCTCAGGGAAGTCTGTGTGGAACCTATCCACACAGGCTTCCAGGAACTCATGTAGCCTCCCAGCTCGATGCGCAGGGGTATACCAGAAGCTGAAACGGGTGATGAGCTTGTAGTGGGCGGTGATACCGTACATCATTGCGGGGGAGTATGTGGGCTGCAGCCAACAGCGATGAGAATTGGGTGCAGGACGACAGTAGGAGAAATAAAACCCACCTTGCAGCGCGGACCAGAGCAGGGCACAGAGGGGAAGAAAGAGAGGCGGGGTCCCATTGAGAATCCACTGACAGCTTTTTGAGTGAGAATCCCTCGGGGACGGTTCGGTTTGGTCTAATCGAAGCTGCAACCCCCTCCAAACACGCGCTCTGACCTAACAGCAACATCAATGAGTGTTTTTCCTAGCAAAGACGATCCCGTAAAATCACAAGAAATTAGCCAGAATTTCGAGTGGAAAAATCCGCTTCTAACGATACCAGTTTCGAGATGAACCGAGGGGAAAAAGTAAAAATGAGACGAAACCCGAGAGATCGTAAAGAGACAGGTTTGTCCGCACTTAGAAAGCAAGGTTTAATCTCCTCCACCATGGGACGCCCCCGAAAGTACACCACTATCGAAGAGAGAAAAGAGGCTGCAAAGAGGGCTAGCAAGCGGTATTACTCAAGGTACTAAGCTCGTCCCCACCCGCTTTTGTTTTGCCGTTAAAACTAAAGAAATCTTCTCGCATTGATCAAGGAACAAGGATGACATTAACCGTCTCAGGCGTGAGGCCTACCGCGAGCAACATCCTAAACGGTATGTCAATCCAAACATAAACCCCTGGACGATGTTCATACTCTCATAGGACAGAGGTGCAAATGGCGAGGGTGCGCGAACGAGACGAGATTGCCGCCGCGGAAGGCAGGTGCGGAGGCTTTCCGTTTAATTCAATGTTCCTTTTCTGAACTTGCCCTTTTAGGAATCCGGCGACATGGATTGCTCGAGCACGAGCTTTGGTCAATCGTAGTGAGGTCCTTGTAGGCCCACTCCCTCGGAAATATTTGGATGATCTATGCCAATCCATCTTCTCCACGGCGTCAAGCGCGCCGACCCCCCCAACTCTCGCTACAACTATCTCTCAGTTCTCGCGACTTCAGAAGCAATCAGGCCAATGTGAAGCGACGGTATTGGACGTAGCAGGGGCGGGAGACGACTGGAAGGAAGTCCGAACCTTGGTCAAGCCAATCCAGGACATATTACTCAGCTTAGAGGAGATCGAGACCATAACCACCACCTTGGGTCCTCGTCAACTGGAGGAGGAGTGGTCCGGCGGCTCACTACATTACCAGAGCGTGTGGAACAGTAGCACTGCCCCGGCTGAGAGGTGTTAACAGCTGGGTTCTTACATGCTAGGAGAAAAAATGGAATGGCGACAGGGAACGATCTGACATTTGAGAGCAACTAAATGGTACACAGCGACGTAGCAAGGAGATACAAATACAAACTGTGGTAAAGGCTCGCGACAAGAAGACTACACGGCCGGGAAGGATCACGAAGGCGATGGAAGGGTGATGGGCTCAACCGCGGCGAACAGAGCGGTCCCCGACGTCAACGGTGCCATTGGCACAGGCCATGTTCCAAGCCGCCAGAGCTTCCTCGTGGGTATCGTACCTCTTGTAGCACGAGTGGGGGACACCGATGACCATGGGCTTGACGGTCAACCTGTCCGTCGGTGAGTAAACGGTGGGATGGGGGAAAAATGCTATGGGGCACTTACCAGTCCTTGTAGATGCCGCGAGAAGTACCAGAGGTGACTACATACCAGGTGTCCTTGGAATCGCGCAGGAGGTTGTAAGCGCTGCAGTGGGCGCAGACAAAGCCACGGAATGAGGCAGGGGCGTCGGGGTTGAGGTCGCGAGCGTAAACCGACTTGCCTGAGGCGCTGCCAGCAGCGACGTCGCCGTTGCTGGGCCCCGTCTCCGCAGCACGGCGTTGAGCCTCCAGTTCGGCTTGGTCTTCGGCAATGAGTTCTTCGGCACAGGCAGCATCAGCTGCTTCCTCCGCCTCGCGCTTCTCGAGAGCGGTGACGAGCTCGCTGGCTTCTGTAGAGAGATTTTGAGCGCAGGGGAGGCGGGGGATGAGGGGGAGGTGCTTACCGTCCTTCAAGTCGTAGCCACTGATGCTGAGGGCCTCGAGGATCGTGCGGAGGGTCTCGGAGTTGACCTCGGCGGGGAGCTCAGGTCGGTTCTTGCTAGGTTCGGCGGCTGGGGTCTTGCCTTTGTCTGCGAAAGGGCATGTCAGCTGTGAATAACGGAGCGTCACAAACCCGTCTTACCCTCACCAGGGGGTGGAGGAGAGGCGACGTTGATACCGAGAGCGGCGCAAGTCGCCACAAGGGAGGAGAGCGTAAGAGCCTTGGGAGTGGTGGAAGCAGTCATTTTGCTGAGGCGGTTTTTGGGGCGGTGGAAGACTGGGTTGTCAATAAGAACACGGCCTGTCAGGGTTTTTATACCTGTGAGGCGATATTTGGAGTCATTTGGACACAAAGAATACGTACCCGTGCAAGCGCAATAGCCTGGCACCCAGGTGGCACGCGAATCCTCCTGTAATCCCCACAAATGGCCACGTCTACCCCCTCCGCTGACGCCCCGCCGGGGGAAGGAAGTGGGTCTACAAAAGAGGCCGTAAGTTAGATTAGGTTTATTCTTTTTTGAGGCAAAGGCTGAAAAAATCATTGACCGATAGTACGACTGGCATCCGACCCACCATGTCCAGAAAAACTTTCTCCGCAGCAAGATGGCCGCTTTCCTGCAGGCGAGAGCGGAGAAGGAGAGAACGAAGAAAAAGGAGCCCGTCAGCAACTTCTTCAAGTCCGTCTACACCGAAGTAGACGTGCGATGGCCAACCTACGAGTCGGAAGAACTCGCAGAAGCTGCCGAAGTGGCTCGACTGGCTGCCGAGGGGGTTGAGGGTGACCCAGATCAGTCTGCTGAGCTTCGAGGACAAGGTTTGGCCGACGAAGACCAGGTCACAGGGACGGGACCTCAGGGGAATGGAAGACGCGGGAAGAGTAAGAAAACCGTAAAGGAAATCGTTGAGGAATCGCAGCCCCGTGAGGCTCCTCCTGCGAATTGGGACGTTGGCGTTTGGCAGGCCGCTAGGCGAAAGGTTAGTTTAATTGCAATGGAAAGCATCGAGATTGGAACTGATCCTCGTGTCTGCTCGCAGAAGGTCTATCGCTGGTTCTACAACCAGGTTCCGAAATTCAAAAGAAAGGGGCCAAAGATCGAACTCGTCATGGCCCCTGTTCAGCGCCGGTCGTTGAGTGACTGGCAGTTGTTCTCCAAAGACTTCTACGGAAAAAAAGTCAGAGGAGCGGTAGAGGAGGAGGCGAAAAGGTTGGAGGCGGCTGGCGAAGAGGTGGAATTGGTGTCGCTGCGCCAAGATATGACGATCAAGGCCTGGAAGGATGCCGATGAAGAAACGAGGGCCCACGTATTCGCGAAGAAGGCTGAGATTGCTGAGGCGAAGGCACAGGCGGCGGCGGCGATGAGCACGGCGATGGACGTTCTTAGCCAGGAAGAAATCGACGCGAGAACCCCTGAGGAGTATCACGAGTACGTCGCATGTTCGAAAGACAATAACGGAGCTTACCTTCTTGTTAGATTCCTCGCGATCCTCCCCGAGCTTCTTGACGCGTTCTTCACTACCGTATCTGCGAAAAGCGGTTGGTCATTCACGGTCCTCGCCGGCGGCCCTGATCCTTCCAAGGAGGGTGGTGCAATCCGCACGATGTCTTATCACCACGGGGTAACTCCCCGCGACCAGACCTTCCGTCAAATTCTTCCACCGAGGCAGTTTGCCGACATCTTCATGAAGCCTTACTCCGGATTCTTACATTTAGTGTATCGTAAGTGCCTTGTACTGTACACCAGCACGAACGTAGGCTTACCTGACATGCCAGCTAAGGAGGTCCGTCAGAGTCGCGAACTAGCCAATGGGGACTCTTCCGCATTGGATCTTCTGTTGTCCTTGAACCCGTCGATGGTGAACGAGGACCTTCCGGAAGATCAAATCGAAGACGCCCAGGCCGGTGCAGCTCGTATCCGACACCCTAAGGGTGTGGCGCCTGACGAATCCAGTGCTACCCCACCAACGAAGTCTGGACAGGGAGATGCTGCGCGTGACGATGGCGAGCTTGGACGGGAGAAGACGGAAGGGGACGCGAAGGGGAAGAAGAGTGCTGGCAGGAAGGGAAGCTCCAAGTCGAAAGGGAAAGGGAAGGCGAGCGATGCGGTCACCCAGGTTCCTTCTCAGGAGTCAAGTGAGGATACCTCGCCATCTGGAAACCTTGTCCGGCAGGTGGTCAACCCCGTGGTGGGGTCGGGGATGCTGGCTTCGGTGAATGTCGCTGGGCCATCGTCTTCCGTTGGCACACGAGGAGAGGTTGCGGGGCAAAGCCTCCATGTCGAGGATGGGAATCTGGTGGGGGAGATTGGGGGGGGCCAATTGGGGTTCGCGGCGTCAAGCGGAGTCGATGGGGGAATGAGCTGCCAGCTGTTCCCGCCGGACGACATGGTGTTTGGTACGGGTTCCGGATTCGTCGAGACGGGCTCAAGTGGTTACGGCGTTCTTCCTGTCCCCAATTTCAATCCCTCTGCGTATCTGCCCCCACCGGGTTCATTGTCGGCACTGCTCCATGACTTCGGGGCTGTGGATTTGTTGGGACAGCAAGCGGCGAATCTGGCGTTGCAGGAGGGAAGGGACGAGTCGGGGGGGAACGTGACTTCGGAGTTCACATCCGCACCGTTGCCGGACACACGTGGCATTGCGTCATCGGACGTGTCGGCCGGGGTCTCTTCTGCTCCTGCCATAGCCAACGAGGCTCGGGTGTCCGAAGGCGAGGCGAGCACTTCTGCCCTATCCCTATCCGCGGTTCCAGACAAACGAGGTCTGGAGGAGGGGGATGCTACTCAAGGACGGGAGAAGCGTGCGCGGCGTATGAATACTAGGCAGGGGGCCCCCGCGTGGGTGGAGAGCGGTCAAGCGTACCTGGCACTACCTGGGGCTGGGTTAGAGTGGGCTAGCTGCATCGAGACGTGGTCCACGTTCGAAACCCGCAATGCCATTTTGGATACGGGGTCCGTGCGCCTGCCCAAACCATCGATCCGTCCCAAGATTCTGTCGCAATGGCTGGCGAAGAAAAAATTCCATGACGCTTTGGGGGGCGAGGACGAGGTGGAGGAGTTCGCTAAGGCCTGGCTGGTATGGTGGAACGGCATACAGCCCGCCTGGAGGATGCATGAGGGCGAGGAGGTGGGATTGCCGAAGCCGATCAGCACGGGTAAGGATTTGTCGGGGCTAAAGAAGCCTGGATTCTGCGGTTTGTTTTCGGTTCTGGTGGGTTTGCGGTGGTGGGCGAGCGCTAAGAAGAGCCCTGTTAAGTGGGAGGCTGCTGTCGCGGACGTGAAGGCCTGTCTGGAGGAGCTGGGTGGCCGCTGAAGGCGCGTACGTGGACGCGGATGCGTGGGATTTTGGGAGAGACCCCGTGACATTTGTTTTGATGATGTCTTGATGGCGGTTATCGCCGGTCCTGAATGCTCGTTTTGGAAGGGTCTGCACGTCATAGATTATTTATAGCTGCCCATGTATTTATGGCATTCTGTGACCCTTTTGGAAAGATTTTGATTGTTACCCACGCGTGGCACCGGTGGCAGATGCTGTCGTCCATAGGAAGTGGAATGAGGGCCTGTTTCTTGGCGTCAGGAAGGGCGGCTTGCGCTGTCTGTCTGGGAGAGTGATGGGCATCACGAAGGTGTGATGTGGCTTGTCGTGATGGAAAAGGGTGGGAACGCGTCGCCCAAATGGCAGGATCGCGCGTTATGCATAACCACCTGAGGGTTCATAACCGGGTCGTTATGCATAATTTACTTATGGATGATCTATGTATTTATGAATAATTCCTACGCATACGCCTCTGCCATGTCATGGACCATGCGTACATACTGTACAAATGGATTGACCCGTTGGAGAGCGTCTCGAATGGTTTGAAGCCACATTAAAGGTAAATCTTCAGCCAGATCCCGTCGAGGCATGGAGCTCATCATAAAGCCGTCGTGCAATAGCCAGCGCATAGCAGAGGACGGATGCATTGGACGGATGCGATGATATACCTTCCCTTGGATGGCAAACATGGCACTGCCACTATAGGAAGGAAAGTCATGGGTTGTCTCGAGGGAAGCGAAGGAGAAGATTAGATTGAGGGCACGAGAGACTTTGGAGATTTGAGGATGGTTGAGGAAAATATTGAATTCGTCTGGCAAGGGAGGTAGGGGGGGAACATCTTGCAGACGACTTCCGCGAGTGCCACAGCAGAAACCCGGTATCTCCCCGGTAAGGAGAATAACCTTACAATAAGGGCATTCATGACGACGTCCATTGCGGACAGCGCCCCATTGCATGGGTGGGCTGGAAACACCACGGATAACCCACGGATGTTCAGAAGTAGACATTGATAAGATAAGTCGGTGTGATGTGACGATGATGGTGATGGCGGGTGATGAGGAATGACCAGGAGAGTAAAGGCGCCATTTATAATGTGGTCAGACTATTGTGAAAGACATGTTATTGTGAGGGATTGGGAAAACGGAAGGCATGGTTACAGTAGGTAAAGTGATGCAGGGGCCGAGCGTGTTGCGTAGCGAAGCAAAAAAAGAGAAAGAGGACATTGAAAATCGGGGACAGGAGAAAGCATTTACAAAAGGTGGCTGCTAGGCGCAAAGCTCGGACCATCTGTTGGTTGTGTCCATGGGGATGAGAGGTCAATGAGAGAGAAAGCAACAGTAAGGCCAGAAACGAATCTCACCGTTGCTGAGACATAAAAAGGTGTGGAAAGAGGTTTGGAGTGATGTTGGGACGCGAATGATAGAGAATGATGTATTCACGTAATTGGTGAACAGAGACGGGTGTCAAAGTAAGGCCCTGAAGCTTGAGCAAGAAAGGCGTAAGGCGGCGAGTAGAGGCGCACAAAGGCAAACGCGTAACAGAATAGTGGTGTTTGTCAACGAAGTCGTGACGGTGGGTAACACCGCGGGATTGAAACTCAAGACAGTAACCTCGCCGTGAGTGGGAGTGGGACATTTTGGTATGAACGAAAGAGTATGAATTGATGGGTTATATACTATACAGATGCAAGGACCACGAAGAGATAGAAATAAAGGTCAAACCATGAAAACAAAAAGTAAAGTAAGTAAGTAGATAAGGTACCGATCAACGGGGTATTCGCGGAAATAAAAGAAATCGAGGGACAAAAGTTATAGACTGCTGTCAGTGGCCTTTCCCTTACCCTTATCAAGGGAAGGCGGCACAGAAACGCCAAAGGCCTCGGGAGGGGGGACGTCAGGATACATGTCTTCGTCTTCCGCCGGAGGAGGGAGTAGCTGATTGCTGTCTGTGTTCGGCTCGGAGGGAAGTGCGATTGCTTGCTTGGAGCGGAGAGAGGCCCTGGTAGGCTTGGCGGCGGCGCGAGGCTTTGTTGTTCGTTTTGATTTGGAAGGTGGAGATGGGGACTCGGGTTCAGGAGCCGTAGCGGCAGGGGGAGGGGAGGAATGGGAAGGGCCAGGCTGAGCATTCGATGGACCAGCCTGAGCATTGGCAGGAGAGGAAGCGAGAGGAGAAACAGTAGCCTGGAAACGGCGCTTTTTTGTGGGAGGCCCGGCACCGGGAGAGTCCGAGGTAGCAAGTGAGTGCGCATCCTGAGGCCTGCAGTTGAGCGCCAAGTGAACAGCGCCAACACGTAGAGAGCGGTTAAACGACTCGCAAAGACCGAATACGGCAACACATGAGGACAGGACGGGGGAAGGGGTATTCTTCCATCGAGGGCTTTTGCCATCGAGTACGCATCTGTAGGTCAACAAAGGCGAAGACGTGAGAACAGAGCGGTAAGAATAAAGTCGAGAATGGAAAACGCACACGACGGAGCTAAACTGGATGGAGTCGCGGACATACTCGGCAAATGAAACAGAGAATGTACGGTTCCCATCGGAGATCTCAACAGCGGAGGAGACTGTGCCGACCACAAAAACGTAGGGGCTCAAGAGAGACGGAACACTCTCTTCGTAAGAGTCCAAAGCGGGGTCGCCCGGGAATGGCTCACATACAATGCCCTCAAGCAGAATGGGAGCATCAGGGGAGAGAAGAGTGTCATCGGAAGGTGGGGAGGGCAAGTACATCTTCGCCTTCAAGGCAACGACGACGTTGTCGGGGAGTGGATTATTCGTAGGGTGTGAATAAACGCGAAGGCGGGCGGGAACGTGCTGTCCATTCGTGCACATGATAGTGGTGTCGTACTCAATAAAGAGCATACGGGCAGGTCGAGAAGGGTTATCGGGAACAGTTCCAGGCTTTGGCGCGGCAGCAACACGGCGACCATTGGCGAGAGCAAAGAAACCGTCGATTATTGCAAGAGACATAGGTGAAGAGGGAAACGGCGATGTGATGCGAAGTGTTTGGAGGAGAGGCGAAGTGCAGGGAGCGCATTTATACAAAGAAGGAAGGGTCAAAGCACGAAAGGAAGGCGTTGCGAACACAAAAGGAAAAGGGCGGGCGGGGAGAGAACAAAACGGGAGGTGAAGAAAGGCGGTGCGGATAGCGACGGGCGCATAGCAACGATAGCAACGAAAGGAAGAAAAGACCAAGAGTGTTTGAGTGAGAGGGAAGGGAAAAAGTATAAATAAGGAGGAGAGAAGAAAGAGGGCGGAACGCAGGGGATGCCTTGAGGAACAAACAGAAGCAAACAAAATTGGATGGTAAGTTTAATAAGAAAAGGGATAGGGCGAAGGCCACCTTAATCTCTGCGCAACCTAACGGCGCGACCCCGAGACACAGGTAGTGGTCACGTTTACATAGGCACTTACTATACGTTACCTCATGGTAGAATCGCTAGGCTATACCGTTTCGACACAGTACCTACTAATGAAACGATATTTCAATCTCAATAAGGGTAGCAGACCTTTACCTGTTCACGCCTGGTAAAAACTCTGCGGCCCGTATTTCACTCGATCCTCGCTACATATTTCCTGGTTCCTTCATCCACCGCGGCCCCGTAAATAGTGGGTTATATATAGTAGTACTTGGAATACTGAGTGATAATCCTTGTTGTTTGTTATAATCAAGATTTAGCACTACCGGTCGCTTCTAATCATGCCATGCATGACAAGCCCGGTGGCAAGTTTATGCATCTAACAGGTGGGTGTTGGCATCATGGTGTGGACGACCAGGGGTAATGTGGCTAGCACTTACAGGCCACCGATTCCCGGGCGAATTGGGCCACAGCAGGTGTATCCCTTAGGGCCTAGGAGGAGCTTTCAATCACATGAGCTAGTCTTCACATAAGGAGGTATCTTACAGATGTCCTGGTTTCGTTCGAGGATTCGAAAGATTCAATTGCAAAAGAGGTGAATGAGTTTGACAGGGCTTACCTTTCCGTTTGCACCTGCGAATCGCGAAAGTGAAGCACATGAGTTTGGGTGAGATAAAGGAAGATGAAACCTATAGACATACAGCGTAGCGGCTCGCTAGTTGGTACCGGTACCGGTTCTGCGGTCAAGGTAGCATCAATGACTTCGCCTATGGCAGCGCAGGAGGCGCCTGTGATGTGGATGGCAACGATGTAGAGCGAACAGAAGGCGGTAGCGTTGGAGAAGAGCCTGTTGATTCGCATGGTACTCGATGGTGCTGTAGAAAGAGTTACAGGCGACAGCACTGAGTTACCCAGTCACTTATTGTAGCTCAACTGGCGTACCCGGGTAAACACCGGTGCTCCTTGGCCCGTCTGACATTGGATCCTCCGCCAAGTGACATAGAAGATCGTTCACCAAGGACTAACTGAATATCACCCCTCCCACCGCTGTGAAAAACTTTCTATTAAAGCTCATCGGCGCTATTACTCCATTCGACAGCTCACGAGGATAACTACCGTTGGACTAGGTGACACAGAATTTGATTAAGATGATATACAAAGAAGAACATCTCCATGTCGGATTTTACCCTTGAAGAAGCAGGAAATCACATCGAAATGACCGAACGTCGTTAATCCGCTCCGTTCGGCACTCGATTTCCAAAGATCGAAGCGCTGTGCTGGGGTCGTGTGTACCACAGGTCAACGGGTCTGTACAGTGGGATCCGTACAGCCCTACGTTTAGAGTAAGCCTATATGAGGTGTCGTGTTGATCCCGTCTCAGTCGCTGGCCCACCAAATCGGCCATCAAAAGCGATGCTGATTGGGTACCCATTTAAGCGCCTGTCGATGATGCGCGCCTAAAGGAGGGGCCAACGCCCTGCACCAGACAACTCTTCGGTCTCAGAACGGAGCCGATTGGTTCTCCGTTAGACTTTCATATTAGGTCTACACAGTAATCATCCAATGGTCCGTAAGGCCCCGTCGTGACCCTGTACGGCGGGGAATTACAAGGAGCGTATCGTCCAATCGAAGGTTAGTGTTACTCTAGGCGTCGTAAATGGCGTTAATGGGATAGTGGCGAACATCGATACCCCATGACTGGACAGAAAATAAGTTACTCTAGGATGAAAAAGCAATCGATAAATAAAGGTGTGCTTAAAGCACTGAAAAGGTGGTGAGAGAAGCATGGTGGTCGTGAAGAATATAAATAGGATAGATGCGATGAAATTAAATTAGAATGCGGAGAGGTGATATCGCCATGGGCATGAGTCGTGAAAGAATAAATAGATGTGCGGATGTTGTCTAGTGCATGCGAATGACAGAGCGTCCATGAAAGGCTTGATCGTATGGTGTGTAAAGGCCATTAACCACTGGCGGAGAAGAGGATGGCAACCAAGATTCCAATATCCAACAACCCTAACGCGACCGCGGAAGGCGCGATTGAGAGGGAGACAACTCCTTGGGTGCGGTAGAGGGCGCCAACTGGCTCGGAGGGGTTGTAGGAAATGTTGTTCCAGCGTATAACTCCTTCTTGAGGAATTTGAGTCCACTGGAAGTGTTTGTTGTTCACCACCATCGTCTTTGACCTCCCATCCGGAGCAACCTGGACAAACTGGGAGGCATATTGGCGCGGGATGCTGTTGGAGTGCGTTCGCAATTCGATAATTGGCTGCCCTTGCCACTCGATTCTTGCAGCAGGCTGCCGCCCCGAGTCGCTAATGATGGTCGTGCGAATCCCATTTTGAATCGAAGTCGTAATGTAGAATCGTGCACGGCGTTCTTGATCAATGACCGTGGAATTGAGAACATCGGTGCCGGATTGAGGCGCGAACGTAAAGGTGACCCATTTCGGCTCTGACCTCCCAGAGAAGTCGACGTGGGGAAGCGCTCCTTGGATTGAAGGGATGTTGGAAGAGTTGCTCCCAGTTCCCCAGTTGGCGTAAGGGTTGAGGACAGACATCTTGAAGGAGTTGGATTTGAAGTTTGGAGGAGAGGGTGAGTTGTGGTTTGGTGAGGAAATGGGAGTCAACCAGATGCTTTCTTATAGGTTTTGAAGTAGGCTGTGATCCTCTACGAGTAGAGTACGATTACAGCTTAACTCCTACGGTAACTTTGATACCGAAAGTGTCTGATGGTTCGGTGGGGATAAAGAAATAAGAGCCTACTAGGTGGAAGGACGTTATCCCCTCTTGAAAATTCAAGGTATGATGTCAAGTGAAACGCACCGACATTCCGTTAGAGCCAATCTTGATTCTTGATCGAGGCTCTTTACATCACGAACGTCCCTTTTCTGTGAACAAGGGCATTGAATGGGCTGGCTGGAATAGAGCCTATCGCGTTGTAAAACTGGATGTCGGACTACGGCCACATCCTTTACTACCGTTCATCTGACACAGCTCCAGAGAGCCCCAGTGATTGGGAGCCGCCGGTGGTCCGACCTGGGCAAGTTTAATTTTGAGAAACGTGCACTTGGAGAAAGCATGTGAGCTGTGTAACAAACGTCTATTTGGCGTTGTTGCATCCTACAGCACATTAGCCTGGTCTCCACCGATAATTCTTAATCGACGCTGGAAACACCTACACTGTACAGCTTATTCGTGAATCGCCGAAGTTCCACCACTGAAACGTGAGGCCTTCCCCTTGCATGGTCCCCCCGTTGTGCTGGTAGCTACGCTATAGCGTGGTTTGATTAGAGGAGGGCTTTGTTCAGTATTTGGACGATAGTTAATGACGACCTTGGGGAACAGAGGACGATGGATCAAAAAGGAAATTTGACCGTGATCCCCATCATAGTGGGTCCCATCAATTTTGGGCGGCTACCAACTACGAAGACTGTCGAGTGGAGAATGGGTCTGGAGACACTGAGACAGATGAAGAATTGGACTCGGCGGGGTAGGCCTGAGGTTAGTAGCATGTACAACGAAGAAATGAATCTCATAATCAATCGTGCTTCTGATCAGGCCCTCCAGGAGCATATGTCGGCCCCTTCAACCATGTCACTCTTGAAGGCGGACCCCTGATTGGATCACGCATCCGCACAGCGCTTGAAGTTGCCGCGGCAGCTACTCCCTTTTGGAGTGCCGGGCTACCTCTGGGAACCATCCAGGCTCTCAAACGAAGACGGGGGTACTTGGGCACATATTTTCAGAGTTTTACATTGGGATTGGTTCGAGTCAGTGTATTCCTCGAAGACTACACTATAGCTTGGTGTAGATGCTCGACCGAGTAGCTCGTGACCGCCGTCTTCTATTACCATTAACCAGGATTCAGTTGGAGCCTGAGACACGGCTTGTTTCTTTCACCGAGCTCTACGAAGAAGTACAAGTGTGTCTATGCGAGATGCCTACAAATGCCCTGAAACAGAGCCGCGTCCGTAACATGATATGGGAAGAGTGGTGTATGTGGTTCATGTACTACCGAATGGCGGACGACCGACGGGTTGTGATCAAGCGCTCAAGTTCATCACCATCGCAGAATACAACCGAAGGTAAGGCTAATGAAACGCCTGCCAGAAGCAATAGAGTGGGACTGTGGATCAAAAAGGAGAGCAGACCCTCCCTGCCACGCGTGATTTCTCCGTGCGATTAGCCATTTGGCATTGTATTAATACTTCTCCGTGTCGGGTGCCAAGCTGAAGTCAATCCTCTTCAACAGACCCTGAAACCTTTTCACTGTATTGACCAGGCGATGTAGTGTTGGGCATAGTAGGGACTCCCTCGAACAACCGCTGGAATACTCAGTGTGTGCAATGTTCTCGGCGCTCTCGGGTATCCGCAGAGTCTGGCAGAAGTTTCCAAAGCGAATAAAGCTTAGCCTGAAATAATTCTTAGGGGGGACGTTTTGTCATAGCTCACATGGTCGATGCAAGACCAGATTACTCTCCGCTTCTTGCTAATTCTGACCTGATATCCAATGCGCCCAAGTACGCGCCTAACGATCACACAGGAAAGGGAGCATACGAGTGTGTAGGTGGCCTGGAAGCCCGAGCCATAGCAAGTGCAGATCCGGGGTTGTCGGACTGGGAGTGGGAGTGGGAGCGTCGAACTAGTACTGGAGTGAGCCCAGAGGAACTCATGACGCGCATCTGGATCTACCCTCTGACAGAATCTCAATGCCGCAAATGTCTTCGATCCTGCCCAAATGCGAACTGAATTGACCACTATTAGCATTCCGATTGGAAAGGAATCTCATTTCCAAAAGCTCTCAAGTCGGGAAGCACCAAGTCACCGACCACCACAATCAGCCATCACAGCCTATCATATCTATCATAAACCGTCGGCTACTCTTGACTGTCGCAGGTAGAGAGGTACACGACACTCGAGCCTTGAAACACCGAAAGATGCAGATAATCGGCTTGCTGATGGCACAGAAGCCCGGCCACGTTGAGCGAGAGATGTCGTGGGTCAGGAGGTATCACCGTCTGCCTATCTCCTTATGCGATACCCATTGCGGCGACACTAGCGTTCAGCGCTCAGTCCCAGCTCCAAGCGCTGGGCTCGGGCGGTTGGGCGCCTGTGTCATACGCGAGCACGTGACGAACACTACTGCGAGTTGTCCGCCCTTCGAGCTTCAAGCCCCCTTCAAGCTCAAGCTTGACTTCCGATCGTGAACCTCCGTCACGAATAAATCACCAGATGCATGGGAATATTTCCGTGTCTTAAAGTTATAAGTCATTAAGCAGAGGCATGTGCATGGATACATACAGACTGGGTTGTACAACATTGGGACACCTTAAGTTTAATTCGTGGGCGTGTCTCAACGAGGAGCAGAGGAACACCTGTCGGTTCTCCAGCTCCTGACCCATAGGAGGAGATAGTCGAGTTAAGTAAAATGCTACTACGACTTGTAGATTCGCAAAAGCCGTGCCTCAGTGACTATCCGTATACGGCACAGAGGACATTCGCGGGAGCTTCCCATGACTAGGTCTGAGCAATCACGACACATGCAAAGGTGTCTGTCGGTGAAAACCGCAAAGTTAGGGATTTGGTCATCGCGACAACACTGGCGAGAGCTACTTACCCGCAGTCGACAATGGCAATATTAGCATCTTTGTCTTGGCAAATAACGCAGAGACCCCCTCTTTGCGCACCGCTAGTGGAGTTGAATGCGGGAGGCGGTGGCATCGATGGCTTGGGGGGCGACGAGGCGTTGCCATGAGCCTCGGCTTGCTCGTCCTGCGTCGCTGATGTAGGCTGATCTGTCTCCTGAGAGGCGCTCGGAGGATTTGGCGTTGCCTCGGCCTGCTCCTGTTGCTCCCTTTCCCGCTGGGCACGCTCACGTTCTTCCCTCGCCTCCTGTTCACGCTGTAGACGCTCCATTTCCTCGAGTTCTTCTGCTTGACGTTGGCGCTCGCGTTCCTGGCGTTCATCGTCGACCAGCGTGAGCACTTTCTTGACCAAATCCTGCTTCTCAAGAATTTGTCCAGCGTTGACATGGTTGGTGAAGAGGATGGATTTGAGGGCGCTGATGCTGAGCTTTCCAATCTCTTCGGTGCTCATGTTTATCAGTTCATCAAGGGAAGGCGGTGGAGGGGGAGCCGGTCTCGAAGTCGCTTGATTCGTCGAGGGTTGCGGCCGCGGTGGAGGAGGGGGAGGTTCGGAACGCTGTTGAGGGGGTGGGGGAGGACGAGAAGCTTCGGGAGGCGGGGGCGGAGGAGGAGGGGCGTTCTGTTGGAAATGGTGGTGATGGTGACTTTGGTATGTAGGGTATGGTTGCTGCTGTCCGGGGTATTGTGTCCAGTTAGGCATAGGTTGTTGGGGAGGTTGAGGAGGATGGTGGTGGTGGGGAGGCGGCGCCGAGTGGTAGAACGACTGAGATTGAGGGTAGGAATGAGGATGGGGCGGGACGTTCGGGGGTGCGCCATGGAAATACGAGGGACCCGGCTGGGAACCGTATCCATGAGGTGGGTCTGGTGCCAGATCTGGACGAGGGAAAGATTGGGGCCGAGTTTGCCTTGGAGGAGGGGGCGGCGGTTGGGGTGGTGTCGCTGGTTGCGAGCGGAACATATTTCTGAATCCTGGCCGCTGGTCTGCAGCTGGCACCGAATGTCTACGGTAGTAATTCTTATCAAATGTAAGACGCATGTCCAGAGTACGGTGGTGGATAAAGTCTCACCTCATTCTCGGGCGCAAGGCAGCCGTTTGGGCGCTACAGATATCAAGCTTAGGAGATCTGAGCGAGGCTGAAGGTATGATCACCTACTCTTGCCGATAGGATAGCTTCAATCACGTCGTCCTTCTCTACAGCGTGTGTTATTCTGATCCCATAAGCGTTCGCATACTTCTTCAGCTTCGCCAACGGTAGAGATTTGAGTTGGGCTTTCCCGGCTGCGGTCACTATGGAACACAGTTCAGTTCCAATCTCATCTGATAGGTTCTGCTTCACTCACGGTTGAGAAAATCTATGCAATACCCACAAACGGGTACCATCTCATAGCCAGACGAATCAATTCTCGGCGACAACGCCTGGTAGTCTGTACAACTATGGCAATAGTTATATCCTGTCGAAATGTGATCTCCCCAGTCAACGGCTTCACTACGAACGGTACTGAAGTCTAAACATACCGCAATGATTACATTTCCTTGACCTGGAGAACACGATATTGAATTCCTTTCCACAGCGTCTACATCCTTCTGATTGTGCAGAATTGGCGAGCGGCGGCGGCGGTCCACTGAGCAACGGTAGTCCCCTCCTGGCCTCAGCCATAGCTCCAGAAGGTCCTCAAAGATGGTGGTTCAAGACAAAAAGAAAATTCAGGATTATTGGCTGATAAAGACGCCTTGCGTGTGTAAGCACTTGTCAAGGAATGTGCTAGAGATTTCGATAGTCGTAACACCGAGTCCACTGTCTGCGGCGGTGCTCCGTCCGAATTGTAGCGCATCACAGTCATGTGACTCTGGGAATGCGGAGTTGAAACGTGGAAGTCGGATCGCAATCCTGTGCGGCACCGTGACTGAACAGTTCTGAATCGAAAACGTTGCGTCCCCTTTTCTGTTCTACCATCATAAAACGAAAGCCTGTAGCTCTCTCGCCTTTATCAATACTCGTGAATTATGACCTCCAACTGCTCAAGAACTGGGCAGGTCGAACGCTTGTACAGCAGTGACTCGGTGTCTCGAAACGAACGAAGGACAGACAGTCCTGTGGCGACGCCGTCTTCTGGGATTAATCTTGCGGGATTTAGGAAATTGGGAAACTCTGCTACGAACGCCCGACTTCTCCTGTACCAAGGGGCTCATGGGCTTTTAGGCACTGATGAACCACGGTGATCAACAAACCGCTACTGACTGAGCTGGAGACTCAACTATTCGATCTGGAACTGGGATTGCCTTTCTCCTACATTTGATTGACTGATTCTGCCTTTCACCTTGAATCAACGCTCGAGTCCATCGAGCTGCACGACCGAACTTCCGCCCTTGATGGCAATTGATGCATCGATGCTCCGCCACGAAGTTCTATCCAATCGGACTTGGCATATGGTCGGACTCCATACCAAACGATCTCTCTGCATAAAATCTTTGGAACATCGCCATACATTAGCAGTCAGCGCAACCCCGACCCTTCGGTCCTGTCAGTTCGGCGACGTTTTAGAAGAAGATACGCCCACTTCCCTTCGACCCCAGGTTTACAAACCAGTGTCAGCTTGAGTGGACGAAGAAAGGGAATCTTCACGGCAATTGGCTCACGCTTTTTCCAGGTGATTGGAGTGTGTAGTCTGAAGCTCTCCGTTACGCCAACGAAAATCTGACTCTGGGACAAGGCGCACAGGGCGCTTACCAGCAGCCTTTAAATTTTGATCCGCCAGGCCCAGACCCCTCTTCGCTCCACTAACATCATGTGACTCTGCCATCAGGGGTATAAATAAACCCCTAATCCACGGCATACCTCGTTGCGTGTCCTGACTCACCACTTCCAGGAATCCTCAGTACAGGATGATTACCATCACCTTCGTCAGTTTCTTTCACCGTTCCTACGAAAACTGCTCGCTAAATGGTGCATTAGATTCGGCATGGCGAAAGCGAAGACAACAAGGTGTGTAAACCCGTTCCACCAATCGATTACGCCCTGTTGTAGTATGTATCAATGAAGTAACAGCTTACCTTCGTGACTCCTTACTTTCCTCTCATCTTATCTACGTTCCTATCTCTTACCCTTAGATACAAAACTCATACCTCAGTAACGACTTCACGACTTTGTACAGATGCTTGACCCTATAACAAATGTTTGTTACTATTTTACGTTCCTATCTCTTACCCTTAGATACAAAACTCATACCTCAGTAACGACTTCACGACTTTGTACAGATGCTTGACCCTATAACAAATGTTTGTTACTATTTACCCTGGAAGGCCTCGCCTTGATCTTGACCGTGTTTGCTCCTATTTAATTCACATGGTTTCACCTTCAAAGTCTTGACATTCCCAGCGTCCCCTGGAAGCGCTCGGAAGGTATGAGAACATCGTAGATAGTTCCGTACTACTCTAGATAGAAATCGTGAATAATATAATAGATCGCCCTTCGACGAAAGGACGAACACCTTTTTCTAACTTCAAACTTGACTTGCCCTTGAGTAAGAATACCGTACGGCTTCGCGCTACGGATTCGAGTTTGAGAATAGAAATCGATTACCTCAGCATTTACTTCGCTTCGTGAAACTACGCTCAGTGAGACTCTTAATTACAACTACGACTATTCATTATTGTATCACAACTGTAAGCTGGTAAGGTTCTATTGAATCAGGTTGAGTCGTCTTACTGTCTTCACCCCGAAGACACCAACGTTTCGACGCCTCTCAACACGCCCAATGCTGATGGATCTTTGTATTAGAAACGGATTTGGGCAGGCTGGAAAGACGCCCCACTATCGAAGCTAGGTGATTTGAAGCTGTTCGCTGTATCGGAACTTCCTATCGCTGATCTCAATCCTTAACATCCTTGAATAGGTCAACGGGTGAGTCTCGCCGGTCCCAATTACCTCGATTTGAAGTCCAGGTACCCTACCTAACGGCTTGCTGAAATCAACTTCTTTTTCTTCTCCCCTGTCTGACATCGTCATTTCAATTTTACCGTGAAACGACAAAACGAAACATCGAACTTCATCGCCAACCGTATACCTGCAACGTATGATCAGCAAGCTCAAGCTGTCGGCGAATTCTTCGCGAACACACGCTTCACCCATATCTACGCCTCGGATCTCCGTCGGGCTCATGACACCGGCAAGGCCGTGCACTCTCGTCTCCAACAAGATCCCAAACCTCCATTTACAGTAACGCCCCTTGTAAGGGAGCAGAATTTTGGTGTCGCCGAGGGGAACGCCTGGATTGTGTCCATCCCCGAGGGGTCGACTAGAGAAGAACAATATAGCCAAGGCGTCTACCCCGTTTTGTGGGAACGCCACGAAAAGTTCGAAGGGGGTGAAAGTTTGGATGATCTGGCGAGGAGGGCGGAGGAGGCGCTGAGGGAGTGTGTGTGGCCCCATCTTGTTAGAGCTGTCGAAGGGGGTAACACGAGTGGCAGTGGTGGGGACTCAAGAGTCCATATCGCCATTGCCAGTCATGGATTGGCTATCTCCGAAATGGTTTCGGCTGTGACGAGGCTGGATCCCAAGTTGGACGCCTCCAAGACGTACAAGGGCTTGCTGAACACTGCTTGGGCTAGAGCTGAAGTTCGTGTAAGAGTAAGTTGCCCCGTCTTTCCTCGGTCAGTGTTTTTCCCTTGGACTGACAAAGACAACTTGCAACGTAGGACGGTCATTCAGGACCTATAGACCTCCAGAAGCTTCCCCCTCTAGAAGTTAAGGTGACGCATTTCAACGAGACCCAGCATCTCAACGGATTGGTGAGTGATTCTGTTCTTGCCCTGAAAACTTTCTCAGTCATTTCAGCCCGAGGAACTCTCGGACGGAGAGGTGTCAGCGACCTCGGACGAGGCCAAAGCATTCTTCGGTGGAGGTGGGGCCACAGCCGCTGTGCCGAAAGCCAATGCTCGAGTCGAAGTTGAGAAGGCGGCCCACCTGTAAGCACGCACTGTGCAGCAGTCAGGATACGATCTAAGCATCGGACATCTACTTATCACAGAGCCTGCGTCGTTATTACAGCGATAAGGATACTAACTACCGGAAGTCAATGGATGGAAAGACATTCTACTAGAGTCTTAATACAAGAGTCATTCATCACGAGAGGCATGAATCATCGTGAAAAGATTGGCGAGGAAGACACTATGTAATCGAGTTCAACATTCATTCAGAATTCAGAGTGAGAGATTGAGCAAGGTTAAAATTCCTAGAAGGAAAGAAAAAGAAGAAAAGGTTTAGATCGCCACACCTACAACACCACGATACGATTCTTCCTCCTCAACACCGGGTTTGTACGACTCGTCAGGTTTCTTCTTGGGGTACGCCCACCCCGACGTAGACCGACTCCTTCGATGTTGCAGAACCCGAATCGCAACCGGATCCGTGATGAGGAGCTGAGGATCGGGATCGCTGAAGGGATTGCCCATGAACATCGGCGCGCTGTTAACCCTCTCCCGGTGGAACGGTGTATCATCTGTGAGGAGCCTTCCACCATTCGGATCAAGCAACTGAGAAGAAGAGGATCTGTTAATCGGAGCACTCGAAACAGACCCGTAACTCGGGAGGGGTCGACGGATGATTGAAGGAGAGGAGGGGTTGTTTTCCTCCATTGTGAAGAAGAGGCTTGGTGGTAAGAGAGGAGAGTCGGACGATGTTGTGTTCGTGCGTGTAGATTCAGGTCTGTCCCTAGCCATGGGGCAATCTGATGGATCGAAGGAAGGGTCCATGTAGGCCTGGTTTTCCGGTGTGAAGTAGATGGCATCGGGGATGGTGGCTGGGCTGTCTGCAGTGGGTGGCCGAGGTGGACGAACAGGTGGGCTATCCAAACGGATGGGAGGGATGAACACGTTGGCCCTCGTGTTTTCGGCCAGAAGGGTATCAGTCGAACCACCCGAGTCTCTCGATCGTTGAGAGTACTCCGACGACGAGACCGAGAACTTGGACCGAGGAGGGGGCAACGGTCCGTTGCCAGATGATTTCTCCATGTTCTCAAAGTTCTGCTGCTCGTACTTGACCGGTTTGCGGGTGCGAACTGGAGGAGGCGGTGTGGGGAAGGGGAACCAAGACGAGATAGGACGTGACCCGCTGGATTTGGGTTCGATTCGCTTGTGACGGAAGGCTCTCGACGTGCGCGGGTCGACCAGGAAGAAGATGATCAAGGCGAGCAGGGCGAATGCAGCTATGACGATGGCGACAATTTTGAAGTAGCTGATACGCTTGGCTTTGGACAAGGCTTCAGCCTCTAGAGCCTTACGGTCTCCTTCCGAAATGTCTGTCTGAAGAGGGGAGTCGACAGAACTAGACACGGAATGTGTGAGGTCGCTGGAAGGGGCTGGACTACTGGCGCTCTCGTCGGGTGAATTGCTTTGGCTCGACGTCGAAGATGGCTCCGTGCTTGTAAACGCAGTAGTGGAGAATGCTTGGGCACGTGAGGTAGTATCCTGGGAGTCACTAGAAGGAGAAGCTGACGTCCGAGTCGGATACGGAGAAGGGTGCCTTTGCGACTCTGGCTGGCTTGTTGGTGCGAAAAAGGGCGAGACTGACGTCGGCGTGGGCGAGTCCAGAGGAAGAGCAGGAACAGTCTGTTGAACAGCAACGTAGTCATCTCCGCTTGATATCGACGTCTCCACAGCTAATGCAGGGTGGGTGGGTCGAGGGGTACCTCCCGTAAGAATACAGAATATCTCCCAGGGAGGGCGTAAAGCAATACCGGTTCGTCGCACAAGCGAATCCGTGGGGGTAAATGCGGGGCTTTCGTGCTGGGTGGTCGCATGATGCCAGGGTCCAGGTTGGATTGCACCTGAACTTTCCACGGGTTGAGGAGCTGGGATTGCATTAATGGTCCAAATGGATGACGAAACGAGACATAGCAAGGTAGGGATGCGCATAGAGATTCGTGAAGGAACGTGGTGCCGCGCAGGCTTGGTGACTTGGGGTGAGCTGACAAGACGGGGAGATTAGGAAAGTTCCAATGTTGACCTTGGACCTGGGGTATAAGATAGACCATGAATTGGAGGTCGTCAGCCCAGGCGGCTAACGGTTGGCTTTTGCGGTGTATATCGAAGAGTTTAAGATGTATCTAGGACAAGTTAGAATTCAAAATGTGAAGACATATCCCTCGTCGCTGGCCCATGCGGGGCCATTCGACGAATGGAATCTTGCATGCATCCGAGAGGAATCTGTATAAAAACTTCCAAAACGGTGAAAGGTAAAGGACAATGTGGACAGTCATACTTTAGAAATCAGAACATACCAGACTCAGTACCAGCATCTCAGAGTCTATGACAGAGAGTGTTCAGAATGAACGAAGAACGCAAACGCTGAAAGCCGCCGTTGAGAGTCGGTGTGGCTGTGCCGATTAGCGCGGCCTTCTCACGCCTCCCGACGTTCTTGGCGGACACAGCTTAATCCGCAACCACCACCACCGTTCCCTCAGCGCTGCCCACAGCCAACCGTTCCCAGCTCGTGGACACATTCAGAAATTGCCCTCTAAATAAACACATATGTCGCTCCAGGACCCATACCATGCGGTACAGCATGAAATCCAAACCTCACTAGCGGCGGCTACGCAGCTGCGGTCGTCCTATCTACGGATACGGAATATGGCTAGAGAAGACAGCGAGGAACTCAGTTGGGCACGTAACGAGGTATGTGTGATAAATATACCAGCTTGAATGAATACGGTGGCCGACATGACATTCATACCACATAGTTGAAAGCGACATTAGCAGCGCTAGAAGCCGACCTAGAAGACCTAGAAGAGAGCGTCAAGTGCGTATTCGACATTCCATTCGACCCTCCAAAGTCTTCAAAAGCTAAATAGTCCTTGAACGAACGCAGAATCGTTGAATCCACAGACGCACGGATGTTCGGATTGGACGATGCAGAGGTTGCGACCCGACGTCAATACGTGACACACGTACGGAAGGAGATTGAGGTGCGTTGGTTTTTGAACTTGAATGATACGAGGAGTAGAGCTAATCGACGTCGTTTCTCGCAAGTCCAGAACATGAGAAACGAAGTAGACTCCAACGCGTCGACCAGCTCTTCGAATGCTGCCCAGCAGCACCCGTTGGCATCTGGTGCAGCATCACCAACACAGGGCAATTCAAGAAACGGGTTTTCTTCTCCCTATAGGGATGATGATCAAGCGGAGTGGGCCAGAGAGGAGCAGCAGGTGCGTCTGGAATTAGCCCGTCACAGCGACCATTAACTAACCATGTTACGCTGTCTTTGGTAGATTATGCTCCGCGAACAGGACCAAACCATCGACAGCATTGCCGGGACACTCAATACTATCGCTCAACAAGCCAGTTTAATGGGACAAGAAATCTCGGAACACAACGAGTAGGTTCCCTCGACCTAGTAGATGACTTAATGCTAACCAATGTATCAGAATGCTAGACGACCTGGAACAAAACGTGGACAGGACACAGGACAAGGTCAGCGATGGGATGCGCCGGTTACGCAAGTTCTTGCGCGACTCGGAGGAGAAAGGGAGCGGGTGGTGTATCATCTTCCTGATAATCGTGCTCATGGCCCTTCTACTTGCCGTCATTCTCGTCTGATACACACTGAGTAACTGCCCCGTCGATCAGGTTCAGCTAGACGGACGGAATAGGCCTCACCTCCACCTTATGTATACCAGCATGTTGTAGATAGTCACTATTGCCTCTCTCTGTGGATCTAATAATACACCGATATGATACCAATTTAGTACTATGTAAAATATGTAACTATGTGCAAAGAAGACCAAAAGTATGTGCATGAGCAGGACGAGATGTAGGGCCATGGTGAGAGGGTATACACAAAGCGAGTTGAAAGCGAGATGCAAAGCGACAGCAAGAGGAGAGGTGAAGTAGGAGAGTTGAACCTGTAGGGTGGTAGTACAATAGCGTAATGTCATGGAAAGAGCAACGAGACGAAAATATAACGAGCACAGAGAAAAAACCCGTGTGTAGAAAAGCCCAATATACGAGGGCCAGTGAAGGTAACATCAGTATAGTGTGCAGATCGCCCTCATTGTTCGGCGTTTGAATCACTGGCATGATGTGGAACAGCTTGCTTCAAGAGGACAACCTTGCCCGGCTTCTCCAACAAAGACTGTAGTCCCTCTTCCCTCGCTTTGATGTGGAAGTCTTCGGTAAGTTTCAAGGGATCTTGCATATCCGCCTCAGTCTGCCAAGTCGCCTCCCGGACATCGTATCTGCGCATCGATGAGCATGGATTCTAGTGAGCACATAGAATGTATGATAAAAACCACCACGCACCCATCCCACAGTACAAGCCATTCGAATTTCTTCTGTTGGTTGAGTCGACGACCGATAATAGCTTTCACAAAGTATTCGTCTTTCTCAACTCGAGGTTGGTTGCAATCAGGCCGAGCGCAAAACTTGGTTCTGGCAACAGGCGGTAGCTTCACCGTATGTCCTACAAACAAGCCTCGGTCATCGGTCTCCCCTGTGAGAAGTGAACTTTGTTTACGTCGACTGCAAAGGTTCCCGTCAGCTGCTATTCAAAGCACCATCAGGAGTCACAAGGGATACTCACGAAGAACGTTTGGTAGCGCTCAAGCAAGGCGGGCAATTGAATTGGGTCTCATCGTCTTCGATTCGGTAGTCGTCAGTTTCAATTCCAACGCAGCCGTAGTGGTACCATCCATGACAGCTACGGGCGGCAAGTTGCCGACAAGAAAGTAAAGCGAGGTTATGCGTCGTATGATCAATAATTTATTGTAATAAGAATAACTGGAGGGATAATTACTCGTCGCATTCAATAAACTAGGAAAGGATCGCTGGTGAATCAATGGTAGCCGAGGAAAGTCAACCAGGGCGACGCACCTCCCGCTGGAAAGAACTGCTACCAAACTCATTTGGCTTTGGCCATTTGACATTTTTGGCTCTTTCGCGCGTCGCCTTGCGTGCAGCAGAGCTAGTCGTACTGACCGCAGGCGAGACGCTGGTATGTGCATGCTTCGAACTCGAACCGGCGCCAACATTCTTCTTCAACTGTGCAACCGATTGCTGAACGTTTTCCCTCTTGATGACGATGTTGTCCTTGGCCTCTGAGCTCGAACTATCGGATGGTAGCGTCTTCACTTTCTTCTTCGACGGTGGCTTCTCCCTCTCCTTTCCCTTCCCCTTCTCCGACTTGATTCCTAGAGACAGTTCCCTAGCCTTCTTCAAAGGTCTGTCACTGGCCCCGTCATCCCCCGACCTCCTCTTCCTAATCTTCGTCGCTGCCAAGCTAGGGCCACCGATGCGACCCTTCAAATTCAACCCTTGCGAAGGTGCAGGCTTTGCCTTGCTTCCAGAAGCGTGCTGGGTATGTAGAGCCTTCTTGGGATAGATAATGTCTGTGCTCGAGTCACTGTCGACGTCGAAAAAATCAGAGTCCGACTCGGTGGGCGCGGCGGGGCGTTGATTTTTCGCATTGGAGGTTTTGGACAACGGCTTCTTGGGAGGTGGGCGTTTCCTCTGATCGACCTCTGAGCTCGAATCCGACGAAGCCATCATCGTCAAGTCGATGACACCGTCGTCACCACCTCGCGTGTCCACACTCTTGGCAGCTTCTCCATCTTCCTCCTCATCCGAGGACGAAGCCGCCGCCTTGGCAGCTTCAGCTTCGCGTCTCTTCCTCTCCATCCTCTTCCTCGCCATTCGATTGATCAAAAGCTGGTTGGCCGCCCTAGGCGAGAGCTCGGGTGAAGACACGATTTCGATAACCTCTTCCGCCGCCTTGGACTTTCGGGGAGTCTTGGGAGGTCCAACCTTCTCCTTTTTGATCTTGATGCTCCGACTCGAGCTTGGTTGGGTCTGCGGCTCAGTCTTGATGGAAACGATCACAGGTGGTGTAGACGAGCTTGAGGTCGGCAGCTGGCGGAGAGTGGCAGGTCGGATCGCCGGAGCAGGCTCGGAAGAGCTGTGCTCAGAGCACGCAACGGATGGCGAGCCCAGGCGGATAGGGCTGGGTGAATGAAGAGGCAAGTCCATCGTGTCCATCGATTGGTCTTGGTCTTCGTCATGGAATTCACCTATATCTTCGACTTGGTCGAGGTCAGGAGCGCCCAGCTGGTCTTCATCCACCTCCATGCCTGTCGATTGGGCCAGCACCGCTTCTCCATCCTCCTCCCTGTCTTCATCTTGTCTTTCCTTCCCCTTCTTCCCAACCGGCGAGTCAAGTGAGGCCTCAGAATCCGAAGCAACCGAAGGAGACCTCTTCCTCTTGGGAGTCCGAATGGAAGCGACCGACCCAGTCCTCGACAACGATAAAGGAGTCCTGGCACCTTTCGGAGTCGAGGTCGCCAACCCACCCAACCCTGCAACAAACGAGCCCGTGCCGAGCAGTCCGCTTCGAGTACTGGCAGAAGGCGTACCAGGTAACGTCGAGCTCTTCTTCAGGGGCGAAACCCGATGCTCCTTCCCACCCCGTTGTTGAACTGGAGATCGCGATGCGGTACGGCGCCGAACTGAGAAATCAGGGAAAATGGCGTTGAGTGACGGTGACTTTCCGATCGGAGCCTTGGTTGGTGATGCTTTCGACGGGGATTGTTTTGGAGTCGAGCTAAACTGGAAGGATAATGAGGCGGGGACAGGGATCTCCGGAGAACCTGGCTCTTGGGTTCGTCGAGAAGAGGCACTGGGCGTGGCCCTTATATCGCCATCATCCTGACCTTCCTCCCCAGAGATGGGCGGAGGAACTTCGTTCTGATCTTCGCCGGTGCCTTCTACTTCGTCCTCCAATTGATCCTCATCCTCCTCCTGGACCGGACTGATCATTCTCCTCGACTTGGGCTTCGGCGTATCTCCACGCGTAGTAGGTTTGACCGGCGACGAAGGAGGCTGCAACGACATCATCACCGCCCGCGCATACTCGTCTGGGTCCACGTCAGATGGCGGGGGTTGCATGGGCGAAGACGGAGCCATCATCGTTGTCGCGTCTCGCTCGCCATCGTCCTCGTCCTCGAAAGGTAGAGAAGGCAATTCACCCTGGTCCTGGTCGTCCTCTCCCTCCAATTGATCCTCATCCTCCTCCTGCACTGGGCTAACCATCCTCCTACCCTTCGCCTTCGGGGTGGCTCCAACATCTCCTCGGCGCGCAGGCTTTACCGGCGAGGACGGAGGCTGCATCGACAACCAAACCGCCGCCGCATATTCATCTTCATCCACATCAGAAGGTGGAGGACGGATCGGCGAAGAAGGCGCAACAACAGGCGCGGTATGTTGCTCTCCATCGTCTTCATGGTCGGAATCAGGTTTCGGTGGGGAAGAAGGCGGCAACTGTTTGGAAAGCCACAAGGCCTTTTTGTACTCGACTTCATCAATGTCAGAGGGCAGTTCTACCGCTTCGTCGTCAACTTCGACGTACTCCAAGTCTTCGCCTCCATCCCTGTCATCACCACCAACGGATCCATCATCATCATCCACATCGCGCGCATTTGACCTTGCGCGGTCTGCCATAGAGTCGGTATCGGAGATGGGGAGGAACAGGGGTTCCTCGGTGGACGACCTGGTCGACAGCGATTTCGATTTGGATTTCAGAGGACTCGACTGACGGGAAGGTTTATCCTCGTGGTCGACCACTTCAGCAACCTCGGTCTTTTTGTCGCCTTCTGACGGTCTCGGGGTAGGAAGCGGCTTGGCGATGATATTGAGTTCGTCCTCGGACTCTTCTTGAGGTCTTTGTATGTCTTCGTCGACGTCCATAGACCTCCCAGGATCTTCGGCCTCTTCCACCGCATCGGGTTCTTGGACCTGGTCTTCCAAATCATCTTTGACATCCTCGACCGCGATGGGTTCTTGAGTGTGATCCTCATCGTCATCAGCTTGGTCTTCACCCCCAGGAATAGCGTCATCAAGATCTTCAACCCCAGTCGCCTCTTCATTTGCTGGCACCTCATCAATCGCAGAAACCTCGTCAGCGGCAGGGTCTTCGTCAGCCTCTGGAACCTCTTCGATCGCAGGGACCTCCTCAGCCTCTGGAACCTCTTCAACCACGCGGCCCCCCTCAGCCTCTGGAACCTCTTCAACCGCAAGGTCCTCCTCAGCCTCTGGAACCTCTTCAACCATGCGGTCCTCCTCAGCCTCCATAACCTCACCAACCGCAGAAAGCTCCTCCACCTCCTCGCCACCCTCACCCTCCTCCACATCAAGCACCTCCTTAACCACAGGCGTACCCTCCCTCGACGTCTCAGGCGTAGGCAACGGCTCGCCCTCCGGCGGCGCAACCAACGGTATCCTCTGAACATCCCCGCCACTCGTTCCCCCAGCAGACGACTTGGACGTCCCAGCGTCATCCACAAACGACCCATCGCCCAGGACAACCGGCGCGTTATCCCCCAAAACGCCTAGTCGTAACTCGCCTACGCTGCCTTCCATAGGCGCGTCGGGCTTGTATAAAGAGGTCTGCCGGAGGGTTTGAGGGGAGAGGTCGGGTTGGAAGTAGGTTGGCTGTGCAGCGTCTGTAAAAGATAAGAATTTAGCTGTGGTTCCATTCATATATACGAGTTCGATAACAATGGTAGCGTACCTTCGAGGTTTTCATCTTCACCCTCCGCACCTTCTGCTTCACATTTGCTCCAATCCACTTTCGAGAACGAGCCTGCCTTGCATGGTGGTCGGGATGGCTGCTGTGGTTGATTTTGCTCTCGTAGCGCGGGGCTCGTGGTATGGCCGTCCGGTGCAGAAACCTCGGGTTGAGCGGGAGTCGAATCTGAGTCGAGGACCGGCGCTAATGCAGCCTCCTGCTCGATTTGTACAGCATTCGAAACGGTGGGCAGAGGTTCGACGTCCATATCTTCCTTGGGCTCTTCATCGGGTTCCGATTGATCTCCTTCGTCCATTTTATCCTCTTGGGCTACTTCAGTCGCGCTGTCGTCTTCTATTACAGATGCTTCTCCAGGATACGCCAAGTCCAACTCCATGTCTATGTCTTCCGACATGGGTGTGATAGGCTACAAAGTCCAAAAGGGTCAATGAACCCATCCAGTGAAGATTGGAAAAAAAGGAACCCACCCTACTCTCGCCGGCATCTTCAAGATGAACATGAACTTCGCCGAACTTCTCTGCATCGTCGTCTATACCTTCTTCCTCGACAGCAACTTCACATGACGGCTCCGAAAGAGATTCCTTGATAAACTGAAGACTGTTGGAGGTACTCGTGCCCGTAGCAGTTGCAGTCGCCAGAGTTGATGAACTTGGAGCTAGAACGACAGAGATTACATGGTTAGCCATGCCCGAGAAAGGTGAATACTAGTTCGACGCCGTACCTTCAGTGATCACTGCTAGACTGGCTGCACGCGAGAATATGGGTTGAGAAACGCCTGTAGGTTGGGTCTCGGGTTCAGGGCTCTTAATCTCCGCTGGGCGCTTGATGGGACTCGACGCTGCTTCGCGGTAGGTGATAGTTGGGATAGGAGTTTGGGCAGGTACTCGGGTCGCCTCTTCAGATACTAGTACAGAGTAGTAGTCAGTAAAAGGGAGGATATGCAAAGAGAGAGCGTGGTGCAACACAGGCAAGTGAATAACGGCAACTAGAATCTTGAAAGGAAGGAAAGCAAGTAGCAAAGGCCAAACTCACCAGCCAAGTCATCAGCCTTGGGATCTCTCACCCTTTCCCATACCTCTCCAAGTACAATGAACATCTCGTCCAACTTCTTTCCCAAACTCTTCCCGCCGCCCTCTGCATCATCCGTTCCCGCCGTCTTCCCAATAGCTTCCTCCACCGCCTTCAAACGACTCTCCACCCCAGCCAACCGCTTCTCCCAATTCTCGTTGGCTTGAGATTGAAGGTTACAAAACGCGCGAAGTTGCTTGGTGAGTTCTTTCAGATCTTCGTCTTGTTCTTTCTTTTGGACGACCTGAGCAAATTCATCCTTGAGCTGTTGGTCTCGGGAGGAAATGTGGGCCAGGAGGTCGTTGAACTGGGCTTTGGTGAACATCATGGTTACGCCTTGCGTGTTCATTGGCGTCGTGTTGTACGGCTGGACTGTGTTGCGGCTCGCCGGCTCGCTGGTGCTGGCAGCAATCGAACTTGGGGTCATCCGAGACCCGCTGCTGCCTTGAACGAAAGCGGAAGTTGAGGAGGCTGAACTTGACGAGGCTGCGCGGGCATGAGCTGGTGTTCGACTGGACGCAACACTCTTCGGAGTCCCAGGTGCGGGCCGCGAACCGTTCGCGACTCTGGGCCGGTACTCTTTTATCTGCACTTGAGCTTGAGAGCTGGCAGGATCATGCGCGACTGGCACTCGCTGTTGCTGCTGCAGAGCTCGTTGTTGTTCGAGTTGGAGTTGATACGGACTTGGTCTGAACTTTTCCTGGTGGAAGATCGGATGTCTGACGACAGGTTGGGTCACGGGAGTCTGAACATTGCCTTGCAAATGATAACCAGCTGGAGGGCCCATCGCGGAACCTGCAGCAGCACGAACTGGGCCTACATTCGCAACAGGCATCGCAGCACTTGAAGAAGTCGGATTCGAGACAACGCTCCGTGCAGAGCTGGCGCTATCAGCCCTCGACCTTGCTCGCGGTGTTGCTTGTCCACTCGTCTGCTCCCTCATCTGGCGAAGGCGACGCGCATCTTTGACCGTCGACATCGCGTTCAGAGTGGGTTGTCGATGACGTCCTCAGCGGCGGCAGCGACAACGACGACCTCGACAAGTCGATGGCGACGAGACAAAGCAAAAGTCAAAAGACCTGAAAGACGAGCGTCGAGGAGGGATCGCCAATATCCCACGCGTCTGAAAACGAGCGCGTAAAAACATCCGCAAATAACGCGTATGCGGGGCCGGCCAAGACTTTTTGCTCCCCCTTTTCATCGTCATCTCCGTTTTTTAAACTCTTAATTCCAGCACGATGGACGCCCAATTCCCAAGTACATACAATAAGCGCCCAAGTTTTGTGACTGAAACGTATATCTCACCAGGAACCAGGTACATTGATACCCAATGACGACCAGACCGGGGTGAAGAAGAAGATTGCGATAATTGGAGCTGGGCCTGCTGGCCTCGCAGCTCTCAAAGCCGTACTTGAGAGCCCTCAATACAAGGCTGGGCTATGGGAAACGATAGTATTCGAGTCTAGGTCAAGTCTGGGAGGCGTTTGGTGCGTATCGAGCTTCGTAAATATATCGCTTTCTTGCTGAAGGATTTACAGGCTCCCGGATGCACCAGATGCTCATAAGCCAGACGTCCCACCAGCAACACCGCTATACGACATGCTCACAACGAACCTACCGCACCCATTAATGTGCTACTCGGACTTTCTTTTCCCCCCGGAGACGCCCCTGTTCCCCAAAGCCGCAGCAGTCCTTCAATACCTCGAAGCCTACGCAGACCGGTTCAATCTACGGCCGCACATCCTATTCAACACAACCGTAACGTCTGTTGAACCCAACCCATCCGACCCATCTGGCGAATTCAAATGGAAGATCCAAACTTCTATCCTGAGTATGGACGTCGATCTCGTTATCGTTGGAAACGGCCACTACTCTGTACCACGCTACCCAACCACCCCCGGACTCTCGACATGGCTTTCCGAGTCAAGTAAAGCCCAACACGCCGTCTTCTATCGCCATCCCCTGCCGAAGCACGGGGATAAAGTCCTGGTCGTAGGAGCAGGACCCAGCGGGCGAGACATCTCCACCGAACTCTTATCCACCGGTCGAACAGTCATCCACTCAATGACAGGGACACCCAGCGAAGATAAACTAGGCGGAAAACTCAAACTCCGCGGACGAGTCAAGGAATACGGCGATCCCCAAACTGGTACACTCACATTTGAAGACGGGTCGGAGGAAACAGGAGTGGATTTCTGTATTCTCGCGACAGGATACGAGTACTCGTTTCCGTTCCTCGATTCATCCGTTCTTCATTATCCTACATCAAGCGATGGCGCGTCAACGCCCTACCCACCGCCCCCACCTCCTCTCCCGACCAGACTCTACAACACATCCTTCAACGTCTTCCCCCTCGCGCAGCATCTCTTGCCTTTAATTCCATACCACCCTAGCAATGGGGACAACGGATCCCCTACCTCCTATCCACCAACCTCCCTCGCCTTCCTAGGCCTCTTAACCCGCGTCTCACCCCTCCCCCTCGTCGAAATCCAATCCAAAGCCGTCCTAGCCGCCTTCGCCCACCCGGAAAACATCGATCTGACAAAAGAAGCCGTGGAAGTGATGAACCGGTACTACGAGCTCCTCCCAACAGGAACTACGAATCAAAATCCAGACGAGGCGTTGAAGGTTGTCATGAAGAACTGGCATAAATTCGAGCCTCAGGATCAATACGACTACCGAGACAAACTCGCTTCCTTTGTCGATTCCGTTTCTTCGCCTGCACCTCCATCTGCGACCTCCTCGCCGACCCTTCCTACCACCACTTCGACTCCAACGCCGAAGGTTCCATCCTACGAACGCTACTTCTACAGCCTCAAAGATATCCTCCGCTCAACATGGGTGAAACTCGAGAAAAGTGGTGAGGCGGAGGAATGGGTTAGAGGTGTGGGCCAGGGCGGTCTGGAAACGAGTGACTCCGATGAGCGGTTGAAGAAAGCCAAAGAAGAATGGGTGGAATTGATGCATCGGGTGGTTAGACGCGGTGAGGAGGATATGGAACGCGAGTATCGGGAGAGGCAGCGGGGAGGCAACGAAAAGGTGGAGACGATCGACGATGTAGATGTAGGAGGTGCAAAGTTGTGAATTCACATTCGCTGTCACCTCAGTAAGGACGTACATTGACAACCAGTGCATTCAACTCGAGGACTCGCATAATAAACATGAAATACTAATGGCAATTCGCCTCTGGAGATACATATCGGATCATTGTCCAGCGGGATTCAGAAACTCCGCTGCGGAGCATGTTCTCAGCTAACTCCCACTATCCACCGGTGACCATTGCTCTCAACTGCCTTGTTATCGGCGATGGTTGCGACAAAATGTATGGTGAGCCACTAAACCAGGTACTTACTCGACACCGACCGTGAAATCCAAACAGGCGCTCACGCCTGGATACGGGGAATGGGCGCTAGTGGATCCGCAGACTCTTGACTCGCAGATGTCAGCCACTGGCGACAAGACGTTTTCCGTCACTAGGGATTAAGTATTCACATCCCGGATGCGACTTTGGGGGCACTATGGATCCTTGTGGGGCAACTCCAGCAATTCCTCGTCCATGGCTCAGTGGAATTCCTTATCGCATCACCTCCAATGATCACCTCGGAATCTGAGCTGGGGTCTGTTTGTCGGGTCTTGGGATGCAAACAGCAAGTCGCCAATCATCGAGACACTGGCACCGGTCCAACAAAGCAAAGTGCACGACAATGGGGCTTGGGGTGAATGAAGCCCGTAAGCGAGCAGACTAAGCGGGATTGACTCGCGGATCTAGTGGACAACCAAGTCGACGTGTCACAAGGAGTTTGTACTATTGTGACCTTCATCTCCGTCTCTGGACAGGTTCACCGACTATCACAAATCTGGACAGGCCTTTTGTCGAGTTTCTGACTCCTTCTGACCTCTTTCGTCAGAACCAAGTCAGAAATTCGTCATTGTGGACACCCGGGGATAGACTTGATGGAGGTGATGGCTTGGCTATGCCCAACATTGATGGAAGATTCGGGAAGTGGCAGTGACGTTCCCCGCTGCTTGCCTCCTTCCCACCATCCGAGCTCTGGCTTAGCTCTCTACTTCCTATCTATTCCTTATTTATTCTGCGATACCCAGGTAACAATGACAGAATACGACTACTCTCCAGAAGCTTGGGAGCGTTACTTCGAAACCCAGCACAGAATCGCCCGTTGGGTCGACGGAACGCTGACTCAAAGGCCCTGCAATGCATTTACGCCAGCGACGCCACACGTAAAATTCCTCGAACTACAACAAGAAGAGAAACGACGAAGAGCTGAAACCAAGAGAGAACGACCGACTAGAGAGCGACGCCATTCATACGACGTTCGCCGGGACCACAAATACCGTTCAGATACGGAGGAGGAAGATTACTATCCACGGTCGTCTTCTCGAACCAGCAGGCACAGCAAGAGCCAGGTTAGCACCAGCCAGGTGTCTGGATCCAGCTCGCGTCGCCACGAGCGCTCTTCATCTCGTCAGGAGTACTATTCCTCCTCTCGAGACCGCGAAAAGGACAGGAGTGAACGCAGAAGCTCCTCCCAAACCACTAGACGTCCAGAAAAGGAGCAGATAGCTCTCCAAGGCCAGGGGTACGTGCTCGTCGAAAAGAGCCGTACGACTCAAAACACGCCCACCTCCACACGGGCGTCTACACCGACCTCTTCCACCCGCCCACGATCCAACTCGTCGTCGCCCGCAAAGCCTTCCAAGCCTTCCCGCTCCCACACCGCCCCCAACCTCAGCTTGGACCTCCCGCCTGTGGGTGTCGCCCATGACCCGTACCACTATCGCTACCCGCGCCTCTCGGCAGGCGCCAACTCGTCGGGGCCAAGCTCCGGTTCCACAACCAACGGCGGCTTCCCTCCGCACCAAATCCAGGCGCGGCTCCCACCGCCCAACTCTGCTCCACCAGTCATCCCTCACGCTCCCCAGCCTATCCGCTCGCAGACCGTTCCCGGTTACGGTTTCACCAAGGCTCCAGTTCCCTCACGCAGCCCGGACCCGGCGAACGTTCCGCAGCTCCCGTACTCTGCGTACGCTTCGTCACCGACCAAAGCCAATGGCTCCACGTCGCTGTTGAAGCGGATGTTTACGGGGTTGGCGATTAGCAAGCAGTCGAGCTCGCCCAAGCCCAGGCCAGCTGTTAAGGAAACCTCGGGTGGTAAGAGGGTGTTGAGGAAGCGAAGCTTGAGCTTCTAAAAAACTCCTTTTGCCTTTACCTTTACTCCGGCTTTTTCCTCCTTGGGAAACTGCGAGGCGATTAATCTCCGTCTTGCGATATCGTCTGCAAGACGACGTAAAAGTGGAGTGCAGTGCTTACCTCCGCGTTATAGGTCTATTGTGTCTTTCGGAATCGTCTTCTTTTTCGAGGATGCCAGGCCTTGGTAGTGCCAGTCAAGGTCTGGCACTTCATGCTTTCTTTTCTCTCTTCTTGCTTTATGTGGAGATTTCTTTGTCTCTTATCTATACCCATCGGAAACCAGTCCAGTCGACCTGTTGATTCGGGGTTCTGGGTCTTTCTTTCCATATGCGTGTCTTCCCCCAGTACCCCTATATATCTGCCTTATTGTTCGCCTTCTTGTCCTGCCTGCCGCCTTAATCCTTTCATAGATGGCACAGGCTTCTATGCTATGTAGATTCCCCCTGTTAGATTTGACCTATTACTCTAGTATTCTGCCCCCCTTGGCCTGTTTATCTCCCGTATAATTGCGTTATACTCCCTTTTGTCGCTATGTTTTATATATGTCCCTATGTTTTACTTAGGTTTGCCGGTTGTCGCTTGTATATACTGCTACTTACTTTCGTCTCGCTTGCTTTTGCTCTGAATGGATATTGTGTTTTATATCACCAACTCAGCTATGAGCTCAAAGATCGAAACGGATGCAAGGTGCTTGGATTCGTAGGGACAACGACCGCGCACGGGCGCTTAACAACAGTGAATTAACATGTCGCGGCGTCTCTGCTAGGTAGCTCTCTACATCGCTTCCAATACACTCTTGTGTCTCGGGGATCGGGGTGTGATCTCGCAATCGAATGGTTCAGGGATGCTGCGCATAGACATGGGGCGTGTTCAAGTTAGCCATCTGAATGAACCCTTGAAGGAGGAGGACCAGGCAGAGTTCGGACACCTACGCGAGCAAACTAGTTGGCGTATCAAACTTCAGGGTCGTCCTTTCTCCAGACACCTCATCCACCGGTGGTCTGACGTCAAAGTAGGCCAGGAGGTTGAGAGTCAGAAGGGAGATTATGTCGTTGGCCAGGTTTCTTCCTGGACAGATTCTGTAAACAGCAATGGGGTGTGAAAAAGGCAACTTGTGAATATTATATGCGAGGGGAAAAGGCGCATAGAGTATGTGACTCCTACCTTCGCCCATAGCCGAATATCCCAGACGCTGGATCCAATACCGAAGTGTCTATCTTCTTCCCGTCTTCACTCAGGTACCGCTCGGGTCTGAAAGATTCAGGTTCAGAGAACCTGTCCGGGTCGTGCATGACCGCCCTGAACGACAGTTAAACGTTAAATACCCATCGTCAGCAAAAGACCTTCCCGCTGGGCATCCTTTCAAGCAGTGACCTCACCAGGTATTCGGCAAAATCATCGTCTTCGCAGGGATGAAATACCCATTGTACACGTCGTCCGCGGTGGTCATGTGTGGTAACGCTGTTCCATGTTCAACCCAGGTTCAGTGAGCTCAACGCGCGCCAAAATTCGATATACTTATACACAGCGAACTCTTGTAATTGGACACACGTACCGAAAGGGACTGTCGTATGCCATCTCCCGATTTCCTTGATGATGGCTTGGACATATGGAAGGCGATCCAAGTCGTCAATTGATAGTAAGAGTTTGGAATCCGAGCTGCCGTCGGATGCGTTGTTGTTGAGGGTGTTGCCGAGGGTGAGGCTGTCGATCTCGTGTTGGGCTTTACGCTGCACTTCTGGGTTTGTTGCGAGGCAGAAGAGGAGGACGTATCCTGCACTGGTCGTCTAAGAATCCGAATGAGGTGGGGGATCATATCATAAATGATCAGATTGCTTGACGAACCGGGTCTGAGCCCGCTGAAAAAGGCAGACGTTTCAAACCATAGGTTAGGGACACTAGGATCATGTACGTGCACCAAGGACACACTCGGTATATGTACGTACCACCAAACGCCTGCCCCATAGCATCTTTGGCGATAGATTCCTGCCTCGCTCGCAGTTCCGTTCCTTCTTCCGCCAGGCCTTGAATCAACTCTGTAGCAAAACTTGGGTACTCGCTTTGCACGCCTGCCTTCTTCATGTCCGAGAAGAGAAGGTGTCACGTCAGCCAACCCCCATTAATCAACAACTACTCGGACAGTGTAATAAAAGAAACACCTACAGCCCTCGCCAAAACCTCCTCCCAAGGCTTCTCATGCAAATAATCAGTCAAATCTGCCAATCTCAACAACGTCCGCTTCCACCCCGCACCCGGGAACCAAGCGGGTACGAATCGGAGGATGGGGAGGACGTTGACCAAGAGGCGGCCTGGATTCAGGTACTCGACTGCCGCTAGGACGAGTGTTTGTGCGATGGAGAGGAGATCTGTGAGGAGTTCTTGGCCTTCCGAGTTAGGCTGCTTCGGATAGGAGCCGTAGGTGACCCGGAGGAGTATCAGACCGAATGCCCTGAAGTCAGAGGTAATAGATCAGCGTTGGGCACTTCAGTTTCGAACACATAAGGTATTCAAGTACTCACGACCGAAGATCCTCCCAAACCCCAACACCCCGATCAACACAAACCCTCTTCAAGAAATCTCTAACCTCTTTTTCAACCACAGGTTGAATACCACGAGCACTGTTATGAAAGAACTGGTGGAACGCTTTCCGGCGTTCCCTCCACTCGTTTCCATACGCCATCATTGCAAAGCCCCAGTTTTGTCGCATCCTGAAACAACAAGAGCCTGGGGGGTCAGCCTCAGAGGAACACAGAGGGGAATGATGAAAAAGCCGACTTGCAGATCAGAGGTGGCGCTGTACGGCCTGTCCGAGTAGTTCGTCGACCTCTTGACTAACAGCGCCTCTATATCCTCCAAGGAATTGAGGACGAGCATACGTTGGCCTAACGCTTCGAGGTAAATCATATCGCCTGGTAAATTTATAAATTGAGAGAGATTCAATCCTTCGCTCGGACAATATGAAGAACAGAATAGAGAATGACTTGCCGTATTGTTTCTTCCACTCCGCACTGGCATACACCTTCCATGGTTTAACTTTTGGAATTTGAAGCAGATTCCCGAGGATTGGGAGGCCCTTTGGTCCCGGAGGGAGAGGCAAGCCTTTGCTCCGCTGAGCGAAGGCAGTCTTCATCGAGAGGGCCTTCAATGCCAACAAGAAACCCAGAGCGACGACCGTCGCCGCAAGGAGTGTCGTCGAATTCAGCCTCAAATATTCCAAGATATTGATGATAGTAGGCATTTCGAGTTTCATGCCTAGTCGGACGCAGGAGTTCGAGATAAGTTCGGTGGAAGAGGGTTTGGTATCCAGATCTACAATATTCGAGGACCTTTTAAAGCTCTTATACTTCATACGAATGACGAGTGGGAAATACCAAGGCCCTGCCAGATCCATCCTCACCAACTCACCCTCTGCTTCGCGAGTGAACCTCCAGCACTTGCATTGATAAGTGACAGATGCCCCGGGAACGTCGTGGGTCAACTCATTCCACTTAAGATGCCAACGTAACCTCTCCAGTCCCAAAGAAGACATACCTGTCGACTTTGGAGTCTTCACAACTCCTATGATATCGGCTTTCACCTTTTGGTGCCACTTAATTCCCATCGAGCCCGTCACATGCGCCAGAATTTTTGTCAGTGCTTCTTTCAGAGAGAGGAGATACCAGGGACGGTTGAGCCGTGGGCTTAGCTGCGCTGTTACCGCAACATGCAGGTAAGCGGTGCGTGGTGGGCGGTGCTTGGTGGGCGGTGCTTGCGTCATTGGAATGAAATAAGCGCCCATGGGCGCTTGATTTCACCACTCTGATTCGAACCCAGCAAAGTTCACATTGATACGTCACCCCGCGCATCCGAAAAACATGAGTACAACAATACAAACAGAACGAACGGCGTACAAAATACAAGTTTTCAGAAGCACACAAAGCTGCGTCGTCCATCCAGTAAACAACGCAAGCAAATCATCCAGTGATTGATAGCAGCAGGGTCGGGAAGACAGTAGCAGATTATGCATCGTGTCGTGTCACCCACCCTTCCATTCCAAACCCAAACCCATCTGCAAACCACCCTCATCCCTCTCCTCTTCTCTCCCATCCATCACCTCCATCCAATCACACTTAAACCCTATCCTCCGACGAACTCCTACGCGAAACAACCGGGAACGCAGCCACCATCCCTCTAATACTCCCTCCCCTCGCAACACCCGTACCAGTAGGAATAGGCACAGGCGGCAGCACACTCGGCGCCACACTCGTACGCGTCATCATCGACTCCCGGTATGCATCAGGGTTGGTCACCCTCAACCGAGGATGCTCCAACTGGCTGACCACGCTCACTGGACGTGATTCCTCGGGCGGAGCACGCACTCCTCCGATAGGAGGCTGCATTGGGCTAGTAGGTCCTACACACGCAAAGCTCGAGCGATCAGAGAAGTGCGTGTCTCGTGCAGCATCGGCGAAGGCACCGCCTTGTTTAGCGTAGCTCGAACGCCTCGCGGGACTAGCCGTAGTGACCGACATACCACTATCCCTCCTGCTCGCCGAAGCGATACCCGACACAATAGGCGGCGAAACGGAGAGTTGAATAGGCGGCCTGTTCATATCAGAATACACCGACGCGCCCTTGACGATCCGGACTTCTTGAGCAGACAGGAACGGATCCTTCTGCGGGCTGCCCATCTCCACCTGGACCTGGTAGTCGTACGCCTTCTCGGGGATCGCAACGTTGGGCAACATCGCCGGATTGTAGTTCTTGAAATCGATCTCCTTGGCGCTAGCATCGAAGGCGGTGCCCCAGTCATCGGTTTCGCGGTTGTTGAAGGTAGCAGGGGCGTATTTCTCGTCGTAGCGGCTGAAGGTGACAGGGGTAAAGTCGGCGCCTTCGAGTGCTTCGCTAACATCAACTGTCCATCGAGACGCCAAGGTATGAAAAGAACAGTGCAGATGATCCAGATCAGGTCAGGTTCAGCGATGAACTGCAAGACACTTACGATATCCAGCAAGGCCTTTGCCAAAGTTGATTCTGCAGAGGATTCCAAGAGCGATGGTGAGGACCAGGAGGGTGAACGAGGTGACGGTGACTGTGGCGAAGAATTGCCAACCCATGAAGATCGCTCGGTAAACTGTGACAAGATATCTAAGTGAGGGCGCAACGAGAGAGGATGACGGAGCTCTTACGTGCACTGCTAAACATGACACACGAAATCACGACCAAAACAAAGGAGATGAAGAAGAAAGCTGCGACACGGCGCCTGCACTCCTTTCGCATACATTGCCATCCCTATAGAACCAACGATGAGCCATCGTTGGATGTCTAGCAATTTTGTAACACGTACCAGAATGACCCAGGGGAGGACGAACTAGACGTCTGTTAGACTTTGATATCCTCGGAAGGTGAGGCCAGAGGAACTTACGGCCATATAGATCACGAAAACCGCAAGGTAAGTCCTCCAGTGCTGAGCAAACATCCTAAAGTTCCCGTGCGACATCTTGCTGATCCACATCCCCGCTGAGGCTACCCCGAAGAAGCTCGCGAGTTGGAGGCCGACAGAGAAGAAAAGCAGAAGCTATCATTTCTGCGGGTAAGAACTGGAAAAGAGTTCAATTAGGACAAAGAACTTACCCTGTACATTCGGTGAACGGCTGGTGAAGCTCCAACGCGGCTGAAAGTTTGAACAGAGTAAACCTGGCAGCGTCTATGAGCACATGGAGTCGCTCTGACATGAACAAGCTACCTACTTTGTAGAGCTTCCAAGTGAAGAAACCGAGAGCCAGGATGGTGAAGACGTTGAGAACGACAATCGGGATCTACAAAATGTAATGTCAAAGGTGCGCCAACGAGGATGGATACAGTCACTCACCGTGTGTCGCAGCCGCTGCTCCCACCAGGTACCCAGGTAATCCCGACCCTCGCAGGGGCCAGGAACGATAACTCTGCGGTACAGCCTCGTCAACGTTCTGGTGTTCTCAATGCGCGAGGCTGCCCATGCGCCTTCAAGGATATGCGCAAAGAAAGCCGCGCCGAGGTGGGGCAAGGATTCGTTGAGGATCTATACGGAAGGTAGTGGGTATGAACATCCCAAACACGAGGTGTGTAAACGAGGGTGTACTTACAGCAACGATTCCGATTGTCATCATCCAGAGATGAGAAAAGAGAATAACGACATCTTCACGTTGCGAGTCATGGAGACTGTACAATCAAGTGTCAGCTGATACCCCAACGAGGCCTAATTATATCGAAACGTACCCATCTTCGAGATGGCTCAGTGCATAGATACACGTAGGGTTCGGGGATACACTCTCAAGAGGTAGCTGGGTTGCATCAGGAAGGGGAACGCCTGTCGCCACTGTATTGCTATCCAGGGTCGGATTAGGAAGAAGCGTTGTTTGCGCGGGGAAATTCACAGTTGGGGAAGCAGGAAGTTGAGAAGCCCCGGTTGGCAATGGCGAGAGGGTAGCCGCTTCTCCAGGGAACGTAGCAGGAAGGGTCGCAGTGCTGAGAATCGATGAGTCGCTGACTGTCCTGGTGACCACGACCAGTGTTTGAGACCCGGACGTGAAAGTCGAACCAGAGATCGGGGTCGTTGCTGGGAGCTGAGGTGTGCTGACAGTGAGGACTACTTCGTCGTCGTCGTCGTCCTCCTCCTCTTCTTTGCCCTCCTCTTCATCGTCCGATTCTTCTCCATCCACATTGGATTCACCGTCGTCAACGGACTCTACTTCATCCTCCTCAGAACTCTCGGAACTTTCCTCATCCTCCACTTCAACAGCTTGTCGTCCCTATTCCCGTAGCCAAAGAGTTAGAGCTCATGTTCTGAGTGGTTAAGCACGGGCACGCACGTAAAGCCTCGAATATATCTCCCTCTTCCTTCGTTGCAATGCAAGCGACCCTTCCTCGAGGTCCAGTACAGGTTCACAGCGGGTCCCATCCAGCTGGGGGATACCATCACACTGTTGTAACCATCCATCAACAATTCGGGTCAGGTGTGGAGGGAGCCCAGCATCGTCGACGACACGGGTGAGAATGTTGACAGCTTGGGTATTGTCCGAGAGAATGACGCCTTGGAGCGAGCTGAGGACGATGCATGAAACGACGGTGAAGAGGAAGTAGAAGGACGTGTAGCGCGTGAGCGTGATCCTGTCGTACTGATTGGGTATTAGCGCCCTGCGTCATAAGAGATGGAGATGGGACAAGTACGTACGACAAGCTTGGCTTGGCTGACGGACAAGAAAGTCTTGAACCATCCTCTCACCCGGAGTGGGAGTTGCATCGTACAGAAAGCGACTGAATCAGAGCGTGAATCGGGACTCCACCAGCGCCTGCTGGGAAGTAACAAAAAATGAAAGAGCGTGAAAAGAGTGGCCTAAGAGCCAGTCTGTTAGGCGTAGAAGAAAAGTAAAGAGAAAAAGAGCCAAGAGAAAAGCAAAGTTGCTTTTTGCTTGGAAGAAGAAGGAAGAAAAAGAGGATGATGATGAATGGATGGGGAACAGGGGAAAGAGGGGCAAAACAAAGGGCCAGAGGATGCCACGCCGCACCCATGATGATTTCGGCTCGCGAGATAGCAAAAGCCCCTCGTTGACATGCAACGGGACGAGGTTGCCAACCAATCGCAACCGTCGTCTCCATCGAGTTTCCACAATTCCAAGTCGTGTGACGAATGGAAAGCTTCCTTGTTCCAGGCCAATCAATTGTTGAATCAAATTGAAAAGATTGGGGGATCATCGCCCAATGAAATCCATTTCCAAACCATGGACTCACGGGATCTAATTATAACGGTGATGGTTGCAACTCGGCCTCCAACTCGAAATCTCCAACGAGTTTTTCTTAGATTTTACTGTTCGCCTTTCACAGTCTTCCACCTCATTTCCACTTCCTCAAAGACGGCGACCCTCTTGGTTATCTGAAAACCTAACCGCTCGAAGAGCCTGATGCTGGGCGTGTTGCCCTCTGATATCCGAGTCAACAACCGGGTCGGGTCAATCTTCAATGGCGAGTCGATTTCTTGGTCTGCATTGGTGCATTGTGGACCGAGATGGCAACCTGTTGCGTAGCCCAGCATCAACTGTAACGCTTGCAAAGCGTAGCCCTTTCGTCTGTATGATGGTTCTACGAAACTCAGGTTTAGAGAACCCGTGAATGTGAGACGAGAATATGTACACACCTGCAATCATAATCTCCACTTCAGCATGCCCGTCATCATCTTCTGATTGTTCTTCCTCTGTATCGCCTTCATCTTTGGACGCCAGTGGCCTTCGTAGGCTTTCCAACGACCCGTACAAGAATAGGTTCACGTCTCCAACCATCGGACACACCGTCAGCCTCGGATCTGTCGGTTTCACAATTTCATCTTCGTCGAACAACGCGTCCTCTCTTGAGAGAACGATAAACGTCAGCTTGTCTTCATCCAGCTGCCACTTCTCTATTCCGACCAATCAGAACCGACTTTTGCGTATACAGAACAGGACGGAGACTCACCCTGCATCTCGTACTCCTCCTCCAAAGTCAACGGCTCGCTCGCAGTCAACTCCCTCAGCTCCTCATTCGACATCCACTCGTTGTATTTCTGAAATGCCCGCAAACGTATATCAATCAGTCTCCGCGTTCTCCAAAATCTGCCCTCCTCGAAGCAGATTGTGGATTATGGATACCAACAGGAACATGGGTTTTCGCGTAGGGCACCAAGATAACGTTCGAGCCTATCAGGACGGTGTCGATGTTGCATTTCATGATAAGGATTCGGCGGACGATGGGAAACAGAAGCAACTTGGGACCGTGATTGAGCGGAAGAAAGGTCACGACGGTTTTCCCAGGCCCCTGGACGAATTAGGGGCGTCAGCTGCCCAAAGCAGAAGTATGAAACTGCCCTCTCCTGGCGAACGTGAAGAGGAAGGAAAGTATCATGTGTACTCGAACAGGAGCTTGACAGCTAGAATATCTACCGAGGCGTTCGAATCCACCAAGCCAATACATTCGTTCATCGAATCGATCACAGTTGCATCGGTCAAGTAGTACACAGGTAGTAACTCATACATACACGGCGACTCAAGCCTTAACTCTAGGGGTAACCCTAATAACCCCAAGCCACGCACCCCACTTCTCCTTCTCAGCCCCAATATCCTTCGGCCCAAGCTTCCTAAACTGCTGCGGAACCCCAGCACCTGCCTGCTCAATAAAATCCATCCTCTCCACCTGATGCGTCGAGACAAACACCTTGACGAACCCGCTCTCCTCGCGCGTGGGGTCGTCGAGCTCGAATTGGATGGGTGCTCCGCCTGTTCCGTACCCGATGGAGACTGTTTCGCCTTCTTTGACGGAGCTGGCTTGTAGGTAGCTCCATGCCTGGTAAAGGGGAGGAAAGATGGTATGAGCGATGAAATTTCAAATGTCGGGGAAGGAGAGACCGAGTTTACCTGGATACTGAGGTCTGCAGGGTTGAAGTAGAAAATATAGATATACAAATCCTTCTTCCTCTTGTTCAACACACGAAGCCCGTACTGGTCCACAGTCGAATCCGGCAGAACAGCAACCCCATCCTCGTTGAACAGATTCGTAGCCGGGTCCTCTGGCTGCATAAATATAATTTTCTTAACCACCTTGTAAAGCGCAACATCGATGTCCCGGCACAAAGTATCTTTCACCTGGTTAGGTTCGGGATAGGACGTGAACAGAGTCCCGGACCCGCTGTGCCGGCCCAATTGGTAACGAAAGAGCGCGATGGCGTCGAGGAACTCTGAGAACCGGTTGTACACGCTGGACCAGGTGAAGGCGGTTTTGTCAGACCCGGTGCTGCGGAAGAGAGGCTCGGTGAGCTCAACTTGGACAGCATCCTCCGCTCTCCCATCCGACGGCTCAAACGTCACCAGCGCATTCGCACGGGACGGGTCATAAACGATGGTATACCACGACTCGCTCGTCGTGTGCGGTACACCAACACGCCTCCGGAGCTCCTCGTCCATCCAAACCGCTATAACAGCATCCCGAAGACTCGGGATCGCATAGACAGGCGTCTGGTCTGGAATCTCAACAGACTCAGGCGTAGACGCCGTTCTGACAAGCACAGAACGGAACACCTGCGTCTGCTCGACTTTCAGCGTCCCTCCGCCGTCTTCCAACTGGAACAGCGCATCATTCGCGATCCCGTGGATGCTGCCAGCGTTCACCTGGAACTTGTCCCCGGGAATAGTCTTCAACAAGAACTTGCGGCGCTCCTTATCGATGACCTTGTTCGTGAAGATGATCTTGGTGGGCTTGCCTTGGAACACGGGGTGTTGCTTGGTGGAGGGAGGGACCAAGGGGATGAGATCCGAGACTGTTGTATCGACCCCGATACGCTTTCTGAGTCCTTCCACGAGCTTGGTGGTGAAGTATCCGTCTTTGGCTTCTTCGTTGGCGGTACAGGCAGCCATGAGGATCTCGGAGCCGAAGATGCGCGAGTTTTGGTCCGGTTCGAATGGAGAGGGGGGTCGCGTCGCGAGTTCAGGGAGTTCCCAGATTGCACGGTCGATGGAGAGAGGGAAGGGCGATTCGTCGATGGGTAGGGCATCACGGCATCGGACGTCGATGTAATCTTCTGTCTTTCGTATCCCGCCTCCAGAGTGACAGCAGTCCAGGATGACGGTCTGGTGTATGGGCGCCCGTTAGTGAAGAAACTGTGTAGATGCTGTGAACGGCTTACAATGTTCCTCCTGCCCTTGACCTCCAACTGCTTTAACAGCTTTCCCATAGTCACATCGGGTATACACCTGACGACCTCCCTATCTTCTGCGCGCTCGTCGCCTTCCGCACCCTCCCCACTCTCCTCAACCTCACACCGCTCATCGTACGGACAGATCGCTTCGATCTTCATATCCCACGAACTGACAGGCCAATCCTCTGGTTTCATCGTCCTCGCGCCATGCCCCGCAAAGTAAAACACAACAGGGTCATCAGCCTCAATCGCAGGGTTATCGACCAGATGACTGCGAAAGGTAGAGATGATAGCTGAGCGCGTCGCCTGTTCGTTACGCAGGATACGGATGTTGGAAGTAGCGTTGTGCGGTCCGAATGCTTCGAGGAGGTAGTTGTAGATCAGGGATGAGTCTGAGACGCATTGGCGGAGGTTGCGGATGTCGGGGGATTTGTACTGCAATGTGGGCGGTTAGAAGAGTGGAGGAGAGCGGGTGGGTGGTTGTGGACGTACCTCGTCGATGGCGACGATTAGTGCGTATACGCTGGTGTTGTTACGTTCACTCTTAGCATATTTCCTCGAGAATCGAGGCCTAGAGCTTACTTCTGAGCCATGGGAGCGTTGGAGAGCAGATAGTCGACGGTGGTGATACAGATGTGTGTTTCGTGGACGGTTCCAACTAGGAGCTGGTGCTGGTAGAGAAAGAGCCTGAGAGAGCAGACGATAGCCGCTGAAAAGAGCGATAAGAGATGTATTCAAGATAGAAGGCAGTGTTAAGCGCTCACCATAGAGTTAGAGCCACCAGACTAGGCTAAAGATGTCAACACTTTTCGGCCGTCGTACTGGTGGGCCACAAGGCAAACTGGAGCGCCTCCGGCTGGTAATATACCGGCTCCAGTTGTGTTTGTCTGAGCTTCTCAGTTGTCGAGCCCATCGCGGTTGACTGAGGACGTGGTGGTTGAAGTGCAGAGGAAAAGTAGTCACCGCGGACGGTCCTTGGCGCTTAACCGCAAGCCATGCCGTCTTGACGGCATCGGTAATTGCCGTTATTTTCCTACCGGGCTTTGGTGGTTCGGACGGAAGGGCGCTTTACATCTCCCTCGGTCTTCAATCCAAGGCAATAGATCCATATTATTATGGGAAGGCGTTCTGTCGACCTAAAGGCTATGCTGCGACACAACGACACCAAAACTGCCGCCCATACACAGCACCCACTATCTCCATCCGACAATGAACAAATGAGCGCTTTGTTCTAATTCCAGCAGCTGCCAACCGGCTACAACACAAAAGGCTTCTTTAACTGGCATCAGCAACGCTGTTTTCGCCCTACAGATACTCGACATGCATTCCTCGCGGTCTAAACACCAGTCTAGTCGATTTCGACAAACCTTTGGGAACCTTTTCAGCCGCAAGAAACAGCCCAGCAGTCCACGCCAAGGAGGATTCACGAGTACTGAGGATGGTAGTCGTGATATCGCTCGGCTGGAACTGGCATACCTCGTACAGGAGAATCCAGACTTGAAAAGGATGATACTGAAGATTGTCGACCTCGTCTCTCAGACATCACCAGGGAATTCGACGGTACTGTGCTAACCTTGGTGTGGGCTTAGGTTCTACTGGCTGATACCTGAACGCGCTCAGCTCGAAGACGCCGTCAATCTCGCGGCTCGACACTTGCTTCAGATTGCCGATGCCGTGCGGTCTAACCACCCAAGCGCTGGCAATGCTGTCGCCGACTTTACGAGGTACTTTCATACCGGTGTGATGTACCCTGCTCGCCAGTTCTAATGTCGTTTTCCCTAGCATGATGAAAGAGATCGAGTCCATACACTCTTCGAACCATTCACGGACACAGTGGGAGACGGCAGTCGCAACACACCTCCGCTCCAAGGTCGAACAAATCAAGGTGCGTTTTGTTGGTCTTCGTGTTCGTCGCAGTACGTTCAATACTGCGTTTAGCGGTCCCATCCAGGCGTCTTCGTCGATTCCAGCGTCAAAGACGAACCTTCGAAAACTTGGACCTTGGTGCTCGGCTCCGCTTCCACCACAGTATCCGTTCTCAAGGACGTTGCGGAGATCGTACCTGTGGAGATGGTTAAAGGGATTGTCGGGACTGCTTACAGCCTCTTGAACGCAGTAGAGGTACGTTGGTTGATTTCAGTGACCCTTGCGATATTCTGACGACGGTCTTGGTTAGAGAACACGAGCAAACGTCGAAGAAATGCGACAAATAGCCCATATCGTGAGCAACTTCGTCGTTTCGGTTACCCTGCTATGCATGGACCAGACATTCAAACCTTCCGCGCACTTCGAACGTTGCTTCAACGACCTTGAAGGGTGAGTAACTTGCCGGGCTACCTGGACAAAGTTGTTCACCTCGACATCCGGAAGGAAACTCACCAAGATCGGTCGCGAATGTCAAGATATGAGCCAGAAAAGTCTTTTGTCGCGGTTCTTCCATCAGGGCGTACACAAAGATGACATCGAGTCCCTTAAAACAGAACTACAAGAAGCTATCAATAAGTTCCAGGTACACTCTCCTCCATCCCTCTCCCGCTTTTGCAACTGAACCCGGTCTTTAGACAGAGAGTCAAGTGATGCTCCACTTTGATTTGGGCGCATTCTCCCAAAAGATTCACGAGAAGTTAGGTGAGCCCTATTCGGAAACCTTTATTAGAAGCCCACTGACCTTGTTGATAGACCAAGACGCCATCAACTCCCTCCCTGAACTTGAACGCCACGGCAATCGTATCGACGAATACCTCGACGCTAGCCGCGACGACGAACTCAAAGCCATCCTGGAATGGGTGGACAATCCCGACCATCCTGTTTCCTGGATCCATGGCGCCGCTGGCCTCGGAAAGTCGACTCTTATGCACAAGGTGGTGGACATCCTACGGCAGCAAGGACGGCTTGCCACTTTTGCCTTCTTTGTGAAGAAGAAGAACAAGGATGTCTTCACCACTATCAAAATGATGGCGCGAGAATTAGCCACGACGCATCCAAGGGCTGTGCCAGCGATTGCTCATGCCGTTCGGACCTGCAATTCGGCCCATGGGACGACGCTCGACTACCTCCAGGCCTATATCGTCGAGCCGGTTCGTTCGCTTGACGTTCCGTACCCCATCATTGTCTCGATGGATGCTCTCGATGAATGGGACCACCACGAAACCTTCCTACGAGAATTGAAGAACATCTCATCGACATCGCCATTTCTCAAGTTCCTCTTCACAAGCCGGTGGTTGCACAGCGTCGAACGAGGCCTGCAGAACAACAGGTTGAAAGAGCTTCCTTTGCCACCGGTGACGGAGGAAATCGCACGAAGGTACTTTGTATCTCGCTTCAGCGAAGTTCGAGGGGACACGCAAATCCTGCTCCTCAACTCCATCCCCCAACTCGCCAAGCTCGCGAATGGGCTTCTGGTGTGGGCAGCCACTGTGTGCAATCTCATCCTATCAGACTCGTACACCCGCCCGCCTGTACACGCCCTCCTTGAACGGATCCTTCAGTCGGGAACGATGGCTGACCAGGACGAGCGCCTGTCCAGTCTCTACCATGAAGCCTTGCGGACCATTCTTGGGGACAAGCCAGAGCAAGTAAAAGTTGGCGCGCAGATCCTCTCGCACATGCTCATTCTTCAAGAGTCCATTGCCACCTCTGCCTTCACGGAGCTCGTCGACCTTCCGCAATATCCTCACGCTGTTCCAGAAATCCACAAGCGACTACGTACTCTCCAAATTCGAGGGACATTCGATCCGAATGTGATTGAGCCTGTACCTACTCGGTTTCATGCGTCGTTCTTCGAGTTCCTGACATCGAAGACCAGCATGCCCTTCCAGCTGGACGCTACGATTTCTCTAACCCTTGCTCCCATTGACGCCCATGTTCGATCGGCAAAGAAATGTCTGAGCACCATGGTCTCGATCTCACCCGCCGCCTACCCTCCCTCGGTACCGCTATCCCCCATCCTCCTATATTCGACCAAGTACTGGGCGTTTCACCTTGCGCACGGAACGGATCGCTTCCAACCGCTTCCGCCCGAGCTGGAAACCCTGCTGGACCGAATGTCCATTGATACAGCACTCTGGTGGGCGAACAGATTCATCGGGGCAACTTGCCTTCTCAATCCCGAGGAGCTTGCGGAATGGGAGCGTGATTTGGTGGGTCTGGAGAGGGCACAGATTTTCATCGAGGTTGGCGAGTTGGCCGCTGAGCAGCATCTCATCGGGGAACCCGCCTGGTGGACCTGGGCGGCATCCCCCTGGGAAGCGGCGGTGCGGTTCAAAGAGTCCCGGGCCAATCTCGAGTTGCTGCAACGGCTCACGTATATGTACATCCCTATCGAGCCGAGTCCTGAAAAATGTGTCTCTTCGGCCGTTTCCATCCTCGAACACTGTGTGGAGGTCTCCAAGTCGCAGAACGGGGCTTTGTTATTCCTTTTGGCGGGAGCGTACCATAATTCGCATACCGGCTCTGGCAGAATTGAGGATGTTGACAAGGCGATTTCGGTTGGCCGTGCTGCTTTGGCTCTTCTGCCCCATCCCAACCCTAGTGGACCGGACCACGGAGACGTACTGCGCGATCTGGCTGTCTATTCCAACAGTCGCTACGACAAGCAAGGTACCCTTGCCGACCTCGACAATGCCATCTCACTAGGACGCGAAGCTCTCTCCCTCCGACCCCATCCCCACCGAAACCGCGCACACACGCTTCACAACCTCGCAATCTACCTGGTCAAGCGGTTCGAAAAGCGAGGCAACATCGCCGACCTTGACGATGCCATCTCCCTCGGGCGGGAATCTCTATCCCTGCAGTACCGCGCCCGGCCAGACCGGGACGGCTTGTTGGACGTTACGGCAACCACCCTGCACAATCTCTCGCTCCATCTGGTCCGCCGCTTCATGCAGCAGGGCGAGATTGCGGACCTCGATGAAGCTATCGCTCTGGGGCGCAGAGGCCTCGCCATCTTGCCGCCCCTCCACCCACACCGGGCGGTCGCTTTGGTCGAAGTCTCCGGGTACCTTTGGGCGAAGTTTTTGAAGCAGGGTGGGATGGACGTCCTTGAGGATGCTATCGCTCTCGGACGCGAGGCGTTGGACCTCCGGCCTCACCCGCATCCGATTCGGGCGCGCATATTGTTCAACCTCGCTGGGTACTTGTGTCAGCGCTTCACGGAGACAGGCGATATTGCTGACCTCGACGATTCCATCTCGTTCGCAAGGGAGGCTCTTTCCCTCCAACCGCACCTCCATCCAAACCGGGAAAATACGATATACGGCCTGGTGGTGTCGCTGCTGTATCGGTGCAAGACAACGGATCCGCTACCACATCTCGATGAGATCATCACACTTTGCAATGAGGCTTTGGCTTCGCTTCAGCCCTCGCATCCACTCCATTTTGCTTTTTCTAATTGGCTTGTTGAAGCTCAAGCGGCCAAGGATGGTAGTCGAACTGTGGATTCGATCGGAGCGGCTGACTTGAAGTCATTAACCCTTCAAATCGATATCGCACCAGGTCAAAATACGCCGCAGCGTACTTTGAACACCTTTTGTCAGCTGCCCGCAATTTGACTATAATGTATGGTTTCGATCATGTCGGGCGACCCATAAGCACGTAATTTCATATACTTTGCACAGTCCAAGTACTACATCTTGCTTTGTGTCGACCAGATCCCTAGCCTATTACGTCTATGTACCTTATCTCATTGTACACTCCGCCTACTTCTTTCTCTCACGGGCTCATACGATACAAAATCTTTTTCGCCTTCTTTTTCTTCTCTTTTCCTCAGTCTCTGTTCATCCAGATTCTGAGGTATGTTTTTTCCTGTATTTTGTTCGTGTCTACAGCTACTTATCTGTACCTATAGCACTCGTCTTGTCCACTAGGTACAGCTCCCAATTCTAGTCTCTGTTCATCCAGATTCTGAGCACTCGTCTTGTCCACTAGTACCTAGCCGACAGGTTATGAGCCCCGGCGACTAACTATAACAGTTTGCCACCGAGCCAGATCGCTAGTTCTAGCGGAACCGAGCTGTTTCTAGAACGATTTTTTCGGAGACGTTGGAGAATAGGGTCGCGGGAGAAGATTTTTTTGACGGCAGCTATACAGGTGCGCCTATCATCTCGGGTGCAGCAGTTTTTGTCCGTTATTTCTTTCTCTTTTTCTGTTTCTTACGCGTAAACCTTGTCTATTTTTTCTTTTATCTCTACTATGAGTCAACACCATTCCCCTCCTCATTCCCCAGTGCAAAACCCTGGAGAGAATTTTGGTAGCGATGGTGAAAACCAACATCAGGCCATTTTTTCGGGCTATGATGGCACCATTTCATGGGTTCTTCCGGCCCCGGTGTTTCCAGCACCTATGCCGATGCCCGAGCAACCAGTGGCTATGCCACCTCCTATGGGATTTCGCCCTTCTACGGCCCCACCGTCCATGGTTCCTTCATCTTTCAATCATGTATTACCCCCAGTTCAAGGCCACGTGCCGAATTCGTATACTCCTTCTTTTGGTCCAACCCTTCCACCGTCATACAATTTCGGTGGTAGTAGACGCACATTTGGTGCTCCAGGCGCTTTTCAGCCACATTTATCTAATTTTGGACAAGAACTTTATTCGATGAATCAATCTTTTGGTCAGGCTCTCTCACAGAATGGTTTACCTTCAAGTTCTGCCGAGAATTCGTATAGAACTCCTCTTCTTTCACCATTACATGTAGATAGAGAACTACCTTATCATAACGCTTCCCCATACACCTTTCGGCAGAATGCCATTCGGGGAAATCCCTCCTATTGTAATCTAGGTGCTCCACCTTTTTTACCTGCTGCATCTGGGATGATTGGTCAAACTAACGCTGTTAATCCTGCTATTCTCGATCCCACGTTTATGGCCAACGGAATTCTCCCGAGACACTCTACTCCCACTCGAGATCCACATCTACAGTACACACACCAACGACATTCACCGTCTACGCCTACCGAACAGATGCGACCACCTCACCCACCGAACCAACCCATGTTCCCAAATCACTATCAGTTTCCGTTACCGCCTCAGGGCTACTATCAACACCCACCGTTCGTATATGATATGAACACCATCACGGGTTTGAGCAAGGGCTTACCGAGTACGGAATCTATACCCAAGCTTACGGGTCGGGAAAACTTCCGTGCCTGGTTCGAGGCCTTGGAATCGGCTGCGTTATCGGCGAATGTCTATCCCCATATCGCTTCTGAACCTTCTGAAGGAGCACCATATGACCCTATATCCATCCCCACCTACCCCCCATCGGTCGCGCCGGACTCACCTCCTCATGTTTTGGCTTTCTACCAACAGTGGTGGCAAAAAGACAATGTCGCCTCCCATCTCGTTACGGCAAAGCTCTCGGATACAATTCGCTTACAGATTCCGACGAAGAGTTTGAACCGTCGAATGCCCGCGCGGGAGATTCTTCGGGAGGTCCAGAAGATCTACGGTGTGGTGGACTACACGTCAGCACTTGTTCTTGTCTCCGAGATCACCAACCTTACCTGCAACGGGGAGAAGAAACTGTCGGTCGATTCGTATATTTCGACCTGGCGTTCGAAATTCAACACACTCATTCAGTCCAGCTACAACCCTGACGGCCGTGTCCTCGCCCAGAATTTCCTGCTTGGTTTCCCCTCCGACGATATCGACTGGAAGATATGGGCAGCACGTCACATGCACTTCCTCGAGACGGACTCCCCCTGAGGGCATCCTTGCCCGTATTCCCTTCCTCCTCCAATCAGCGACGGATAATCTTCTCGCAATCGACAACACGACTAAGCTTCAGAAGCCCTCTTCAAGCTCAACTTCGCGTCGTCAACAAAAGTCTACCGTATCGTCGGCGAATCCGAAGGCGAAGGTTATTTGCTCTCACTGCAAGCGTTCGGGTCATGAGGTGTCTACCTGTTGGGCTGAGGGAGGACCCATGTTTGGGAAACGAGAAGAGGTGTTGAAGAGCAAGCGAGATGATAAAAAGGAGTCTGCTAGGATGGGCAATTATCACACCCCCGGATCCTCCACCCCCTCTTCCATCCTCCTCTTCGACATCTGGAGCTAAAGCTGCCCCTTCCTCTAACACTTCTATCGCCTCTGTCGCGTTTGTACCACCCACTGTAGAAACCTCGATGTCATCATCTACCGAGAATATGACTATTGTTGACTGGTACGACCTGGATGTGGTGTCCTTAGTGGATCGTTTTGACGATGACGATGTCTCTTATGATCCTAGCTCTGGATTATCTGCCTCTACGGCTACACACGACCCCTCCCTCGCACTCGTTGCCCCGAGTCAGGATCTACGTGGATCAGTTTTTCCCCAGGAGTACAACTGTCTTCTCGACTCCGGTTGTTCATCACATATATTCAACGACCGCACTCTTTTCTGGACACTCGACTCCTTGTTCCGCCGGGAGGTTGGTACGGCCAACATGGGCTCATTCACAATTGAGGGCCGAGGCGATGTTGCGATACAGATCTACCATTCCGGTAAACCTATCGTACTTCGATTCCCGGATTGTTACTACTATCCCAACACCCCTATCCACCTTCTCTCTGTTGGCGCTTTCAACGAGAAAGGCTTGGACTGCCTCTTCCGAGCTGACCAAAGCTCGACGATAACTTTCCCTCGTGACCACCAATCCCTTCCAGGTTTATCTGTTTCCATCTCACATTGGAACAGACTGTACCTACTATACTTCAACTTCCTGCTTCCCACCCATACGATCAGCAGCGAATCACTCGTCGCTCTGTCTCCACCTCCCCTCTACTCCCATCTCTGTCTCGTCTCTATCCCGTTCGAGGATGCTTATGCGCACGAGGCCGCGTTTCGCGCCACTCTCACGGCGCAGCGCCCCGTCCCTCTAACGGTTCATCTTTGGCACCGCCGCTGTGCGCATGTCAGTCTAGAGGCGATAGATATGATGGTTAAAGGGACGTACGTTGAGGGTATGGTCCTGGACGAGAGGAAGGGAGATCCACCCACCCATCCATGCCCGACTTGTGTTGTGGCGAAGGCTAAGCAACAACCTTACCCCCATAATCGACATCGTGCCTCAGCCGTACTCGAACTCCTCCATCTCGACGTCGTGGGTCCATTCTCTCCATCACGGAAAAAGAAGTTGTACTTCTTTACTATCCTCGACGACTACTCCAACTACGGAACCACTTACCTCGTCTCGACTCGTCCGGAAGCAATCAAACACTTCAAGGACTACATGTCGAAGTGGGAACGTCAATTTGACAGGAAGGTTCTTTCTGTTCGATTTGATGGTGCTGGGGAATTTATTCATACGCTTCGGGATTTCTGCACGTCGATTGGTATTCGCTCCCAACCCACAGCTGCTTACGCGCACCCTCAGAACGGAAAGATAGAACGGTATAACCAAACCAACGAAGACGGTATGAACGCGCTTCTAGCAGACTCCGGTCTTCCTCCCTTCTTCTGGGGCGACGCCGTTCTCGCACACCAATATGTCCGCAACAGGGTACCAACCTCGACTCTTCCCCCCAACATAACGCCATTTGAACGATTCTTCGGCCATAAACCCGACATTTCGAACCTGAGGGTCTTTGGGTGTCTCTGCTTCCCTTATGTGTACAAGGAGAAGCGAAGGAAAGGAGATCTTCCCCGTTATGAGGCGATCTTCGTTGGGTATGAAGAAGACCGTGTCGGATGGTTGGTTGTTACCCCCCAGGGCAAGGAGAACTTCGTCCGAGACTGTGTCTTTATGGAGAACGTTCGCGGACGCCTTCATTCGTCGAAGAGTCTAGTTCCCCTCTCTCCCAACTCCATCACCTCTAGTGACTCGTCTATGCTTCCCCCTATGTCCGTCTCCACCACGGAGGTTGTACCTTCGATCAGGGCTAAGGACGTTATCGACCAACGTGAGGAGAGGCTCAAGACTCTTCGACCTCGACTACCCAACCGCGCAGCCCTGGTGACCGACGACGCTATTCACAGCTTGATGGCCTTATCGTTTCTTGACTCTTCCTTTTGCGAATGGTCATTCTCCTCACTCGAAAACTTTCACATCGAACAATGCTCCCTTCTTGCGTCCTCTATCGACCGTGCACGGTACTCTCGTCCGAAGACATACACTCGTCCCCCCAAAAATCTTGCCGAGGCGCTGCGGAGGGAAGACTGGGATGCCTGGTTCGCCGCGATGCAACGAGAAGTCCACAGTCTCCGTGTCGATCACAAGGCTGTTACCGCGGTCCCTCTTCCGCCTGGTGAGAAGGCTATTCCTGTCCGATGGGTTTACGACTACAAGTACAACCCCGACGGCTCCATCATACGAGGGAAGGAGAAGGCGAGGTTGGTTGCCCAAGGTTTCCGTCAGGGACCAGGTGAATATGCTTGTGTCGTTCGACCAAAAGCTATTCCTTACCTCCTTATCAGGCGATTATGGTGACACTTATGCACCAGTTGCCCGCCTCTCGAGTATTCGCTCGATCTTGGCCTGGGCCTGCTTCAAGGATTTGGAAGTGAAATCTTTCGATATCAAGACCGCCTTTTTGCACGCTAGGCTTTCGAAACCCATATACATCAAACAGATCCCACATTTTCCCGAATCTGATTCTTCCCATGTTTCTTCGTCTTCATGTCGCTCTTTATGGCCTCCGCCAATCCGCCTATGAGTGGTACCATTTACTCAACTCGGTTATCACCTCTATTGGCCTTGTTCGTCTCGATATGGACCACGCCGTCTGGGTCGGCCGCTGGTCTTCCCCACCCCCTGACTCCAATCTCACCATGCCCTCTGACGGCTCACCCCTTACAATTATTGTCCCTGTTCATGTCGACGACGGTCTCGCCGCAACAAACTCCACTCCCCTCTACCACTGGTTTATCGACAAACTCCGGGAGCGTATCAATGTTGTTGATCTTGGCGATGTTTCTCTCTACTTGGGCATCCGCATTATGCGTGATCGTACCAAGCGTCGAATGTGGTTGTCCCAGGAGTCTTATATCGAGGAGGTACTCGATGACTTCGGGTTGAAGACCTGTAATTCCCCCCCTTGTCCCTATCAGCCGCCCCTTGAACGAAGTAAAGGACGATCCCACCTCAACGACCAATCTTAACCCCGATGAATGCCGAACTATGTATCAACGCATAGTCGGTATCATTACCTACCTTGCTGTCTGTACTCGTCCAGACCTGTCCTACGCGGCTATGGCACTCGGACAGTACAACGCTTCGCCAACCCCAACTCTTGTTGTCATCGCTCGTGGTGTTCTTCGCTATCTACGCAAGACATCCTCACTCACACTCGCGTATTCCCCATTCTCCGATCCGAAAACCGACAAACCATATCCTCTAGGTTCCCCATCGACTGCGGGGTATTCGGATGCGGACTGGGCTACCGATTCATCGGACAGAAAGAGCGTCTCTGGGTATTGTTATTTTCTCAACCACTGCCTTATCTCGTGGTCGGCTTCGAAGCAAAAATGTGTCTCTCTTTCTTCTACAGAAAGTGAGTACTACGCACTAGCTCATGCCATGCGTGAGGGCTTGTGGCTTCGGCCCCTGCTCTCCGCTATCGGTATTGAATATCCCATCCATTTTCCACTTATTCGGCGACAACCAATCAACTATCACGATGTCCCAATCTCTCTGTGTCAACACCCGATCCAAACATATCGATGTTCGTTACCATTTTGTTCGTGATAATATTCGTTCCGGTCTTTTCGATTTGAATTGGGTTCCTACTTCGGCTATGATTTCTGATATTTTCACGAAACCGCTTTCTTCTACTCTTTTTGAAACTCATCGTGATGCTCTTCATCTTGTACCTTGCTCTATCTCTGCGTAGGCGTCTTGAGGGGGTGTGTCGACCAGATCCCTAGCCTATTACGTCTATGTACCTTATCTCATTGTACCACTCCGCCTACTTCTTTCTCTCACGGGCTCATACGATACAAAATCTTTTTCGCCTTCTTTTTCTTCTCTTTTCCTCAGTCTCTGTTCATCCAGATTCTGAGGTATGTTTTTTCCTGTATTTTGTTCGTGTCTACAGCTACTTATCTGTACCTATAGCACTCGTCTTGTCCACTAGGTACAGCTCCCAATTCTAGTCTCTGTTCATCCAGATTCTGAGCACTCGTCTTGTCCACTAGTACCTAGCCGACACTTTGCATGTCTGAAATTCGTATCGAAGGCGCTCTGATCGTGACTGATGAAGGCGCAACATTTTGTGGTAACACGCTGGCCCGATGGTTCAATTAACTGGTTGTGGGAGCTTCTCCTCATCACCAATGGTGTCCACCGAGTTCTCCTTCAAGTCGGGTATATCCTCTCCTTCTCCCTCGTCTCCCACCATCTCATCTTCGTCCGCTTCGTCCGCTTCCTCTGCTTCTTCCACTTCCTCTCCAGTTCCAACATCTTCCCCACCTACACCACGCCCCACCCCCCTTGCAGGTAAAACATCAATAACACCAACCCACGCTCCCCAATCCTCCTTTCCACCGCCTTCTCTCGGGCCAATCTTCCGCGTCGACTGCGCCCTCCCAGCTTCCTTCTGCTCCAGCGATTCCATCCTCTCCACAGGCCGCGTCGATGCGAAAACTTTGATGAAACCGCTTTGTGCGCGGTCGGGTTCGTCGAGGGCGAAATCGAATGGATCTGGTTCGGAGGCGTATCCCGGAGTGATAGATTCCCCCGGGCTCTTTTTGGCTGCTTGTGGGACGCTCATAAGCTGTTAACGTAGTTTGGGTGAGGATGATGTGAGGTCCATAAGTATAGAGAGAAGACATACATCAATACTAAAACTCGCAGGATCGAAATAAAAGACGTAGAAATACAAATCGCTGGTTTTGCTCTTGTTGAGGATGCGGAATCCGTACTGGGTGTTAGACGACGACTTGAGGGTTGCCACACCCTTCTTGAAGAGGTTCACGGCCGGTTCCACAGGAACATACCCGGCATCCTTCTCTTCAACCCGATACATCGCGACATCCACCGAGCGACACAATGGATCCTTCTGATCCACAGGCGAAGCGCACTCTGTAAATAGCTTCGAGCAGCCCTTGTTCCTGCCCAGGTGATACCGGAACAACGCGATCGTCTCGAGGAATTGCTCGAACCTCGAGCACACGTCTCTGTACGCGAAGGCGGTGGATTTGGCGTTGGTGTTGGCGAAGAGCGGGTCGAGGAGGTTGACGATGACTTTTTCGGGTTGGGACCGGACGGCTTCGCGCCAGGTGAGGTGGATGTGGGCTTTGGATATGGCGCTGTCTGGCAGGAAAGTGAACCAGGATTCGTTGGTTGGAATAGGGAGGCGGGCGCCGAGTCGGTTCTTGAGGTTTGCGTCGAGCCAGACGGCCATGATGGACTCCTTGAGAGAAGGGATGGCGTATACGGGAACGCCGGTGGTGAGAACGGCGTTGGGTGATGTTTGGGGTGTCTTGACGAGGATGGAGCTGAACACTTGTGTCGACTCGGCCATAAGCACTCCTCCACGATTGGGGAGTTGGAATAACGTTCCACGCGCGATACCGTGGATGCCACCGGCGTTAACCTCGAATTTCCCATTGTCCAACTGCTTCAATAAGAACTTGCGTTTCTCCGAGTCGATGATCGTGGTTGAAAATAGGACCTTGTTGGGATTGCCTTGGCATACTGGGTGCTGGTCAGACCTCGAGGGTACGAGTGCATCGAGGTCGGATAGGGTTGTATATACGCCACGGCGAGAGCGTAGCTTTTCGACGAGGACGCGCGTGAAGTACCCGTCTTTGGCTTTCTCCTTGGGATCGCAGGCTGCCAGAAGGGTTTCGGTGCCGTATTTCTTGCGGAGGCCTTCGATATCGTTCGACTGTTTCGAGATGTGGCCGATGGTGTCTGGGAGATCCCAGATTTTTCGGTCGATGTGGGGCGGGAAGGGGGTTTCATCAACTGGTAGGACGTTTCGGCAGCGATAGGGGAGGTAGTCTTCTTCGTTCTCGTCTTTCTTCCTGATACCGCCACCGGAATGGCAAGAGTCGAGGATGACGGTCTGCGAGCGTCTAAAGTTAGGGGATTGCAGTTGAAGTGACAAGATAAGGACGACGTACGACGTTGGTCCTCTTCCGAATCTCCAGCTGCCTCAGAAGCTTTGCGATCGTGATATCCGGAATGCACCAGACAGCCTGGTTGGACCTCGGGTCCACACAGCGCTCGTCGTGCGGACAAATGGCCTCGATCTTCATATCCTTCGAGTCTACAGGCCACCCGTCTGGTTTCATAGTTCGGATCCCATGTCCGGCAAAGTAGAAGATCACTGGATCCTCAGGTTGGATGTTGCGATTATCGATGAGGTGGCTGAAGAAAGTGGAGAGGATAGCCTCGCGGGTCGCTTCTGCATTCCGCAGGAGACGAATGTTTTTGTCGTTGTGTGGTCCAAATGTTTCGATGAGGTAGTTTCTGAAGAGGATAGCGTCGTTGACGCATTCGCGGAGGTTCCGAAGTTCGGGGGATTTGTACTACGGAAGGGGGAGTTGGTCGCTTGTCGATGGCGAAGCTGTTAAGGACACTTACAGTGTCGATCGCTATGAGCAATGCGAATACGCTATCGGGGTCATCAGTAACCATCGTACTAAGTGAATGGCAAATGGACTCACCGAGTGCCTGTAGAAGCCATCTTCTGTGCCGCAACGATGGGATTGTCTTGAAGATAACAAGGTCAGGGTCTAAAAGTAAGAACCGCAGCTAGGAGTTGACAGTTCTCCCAGAGGTGACACTTCTGCGCTGATTAGAAGTCGATTGCGGCATCGGAGGCAGTGGTCCACGAGCGCCCATTTCCCCTGACAATCGATAGGCGCTGGCTGTTCGGGTTTCATGTTCGAGCCCGAATCCAGGTTTTCATGAAGTCTTCCATTAGTGCACCTGGACGACCTGAGCTGCTCGCGCAACTCGTTCGTTGATGCAGTGTAGAGGGACGCTTCCTGTCTCTGCATTGTGTGGAAGGAGCGTTGGGCTGATCAAAGCAACGTTCGGGCTCAGATCTTAGACTTTGTTTGAAACGCAAGCCGGCGCCAAACACGATGCTCCGAGCGGATCGGGTCGTCGTTCCCCGTCGGTCGACGTCACGAACAAGCGCATCTCGCCGTTGTCCGCAATGTCCCTGACGCGTCTCCTGGGCTTTGGACGCTGGCGACGGGCCATTCTGTCACCAAGTGGGAGTACTGCTGCGCGACGATGTTTCCACAGCTCGAGACAACACCACAACGCCCTCGAATCGGAAAAGCTTAAAGTGTTGTTCATGGGGAGGGATGAATTCTCTTGCCTTGTCCTTCGTGAACTGTACGCTGCCTCAGGTGAGTACAGTACCCACCGCTCCACCAGCCTTCATCTGATCCAAAGTCAAGGAAATGTCTAACTGCCGTTGGAATAGATGTTTGGCAAGAACTTGTCGTTGTGACGAACCAGGACCAACGAGTGGGACGTAGGGCGAGCCAAGTATCAGTTTGTCAGTGGAATGCGCTGTTATTGCTCTTCAGCGACTGAAGAAAGACAATAGCTCCCCTCAAACTATTGGCACAAGACTTGAAGAACGTGTGGCTCGAGTACATACCAGACACCAAACCAGAATTCCGGAAATGGGAGGTACGAAGCGGTCGTTATTCTGGTGTAAAGATACTGACGCCCAATCAGCTCCCGGCACCGTTCTCGTCATACAGATACTCCAGTTCTGAACACGAGAATGGAATCAACCACGAACCACCTCCTCCAAGCCAGCATGTTCTGGTCACGGCGTCCTTTGGACGTATTCTAACACGAAAACATCTCTCTCGCTTCCTTCCATCACGAAGGTTGAATGTGCATCCTTCGTTACTCCCCCAGTACCGGGGTCCAGCGCCGATTCAGCACTCAATAATGAACGGAGACCCCGAGACTGGCGTCTGTGTCATCGAAATGCTGGACGCCGTCAAGAAGGATGCGGTATCACCCAAAGCAGGAATTGACGCTGGGGATATCTGGGCCTCGATGAAAATGGTACGCCGACCGGTATTGCCTTTGACTGACACTCACGAGCCCGTTCTCGTAGGCACAACCAGCCACTGCGGACTTTGCGCAAATGCGCGATGCACTCGCAGTCGAAGGTGGAAAACTGCTTGTCGGGGTGCTAAGGAAGATGAAGCAGGGAATTGAGGTACGACATCATCCTCTTATCTATGAACGGTGATCTTGACGATAGCGTGAACCCCCAGGGTACACGTCGGTCCCAGATTCAGCCTGACAGCCAGGTTGCCTTGCGCCCGGCCCCCATGATACACCTACAGGACGCTTTCGTCGATCCGGCTAAGATGGTGGCAGAGCAGGTCTGCCAAAAGTGGCGAGCGATCGCACACCAGGTATAACTTATCCCTCCACACTGTTTCTCCTTTACTAACCTTTCCACCCAAAGCGACCTATTTTTACTTATCGCGCCGAACACCATGGGGAGAAAGATAAAGCTGTCCAGCTACATGGCCTTCAACTCCTACCACCCGGGTCCTCGTCGCACGTGGAAGCGGCCCTTCCTCAAGAACCCGGTTCAGCAATCTGCACATCAACCGAGAAAGGCCAGCCCAAGCGCATCTTTGTCCGTTGCGAGGGTGGAGGGATCTTCGCTCTTTCTAGCGTCAAGCCTGCTGGGAAGCCTGTGCTTCCGGCAGCTGACTATTGGAACGGAATCAAGGACAAACGGAAAGATGGATCAATCAAATTTGGATCAACACTCTGATTCTGTTGGTCTCCCGTCCTTTGTTCTCGACGGTCGACGGGACGCTTCCCGTCCCACTCCGGGGCATGCCTCATCTATCACTTTTTCCGGTGTTCTGAACCCATGTGCCATCCCCCGGTGCGTACATAGACCGAGTCATGATATTATGGAACAAGTGTTGGTGATTTATTGAATACCAGTATATGCCCATCATAAGCCCCCTCGAATTAAGCGCCTTCTGATGGATTCGCCCATACATGCATATCTGGTGGAGTTCGTTGATGCGATATTTGATGCCTCTAGCCCATCCATCTGTCCAACGCCCATCCACTGACATTCGAGTGTTGCCCATCACCACTCCGTCTCCGCTCGTGACACTAGACTTATCCTTTTCGCGTCCATGGGCCTCAACTCCCCCACATAACCCCACCGTGCGCCTTTGGCAACGGTATCCGTTCCATCTCGAACCGGGTTACATATCTCCTGTGTTTCCGAGCGTTCCGTTGTGAAGGCATTGTTTCAGGAACGCGGGCGCGGATCGTCGAGTCATACATAGCCCCTCAGTAGAGTCTGAGCACTGACATTGCCTCGAAGCTTCTTTCATCTCTTCCGTCGTGCCACCAACAAATCTGTAGGTGAGTATGTATGTAGACCTTCTGTCACATCATGGATCCATCGTCTCTTACCACATCCCATCCACAGCCCAAATCCCAAATCGCACAAATCTATTTTCCGCCCACAGAGCCACCGTCGACTGTTCCTTGACACCCGGCCAATGGCTGGCCGGAGTGGCAGCGGTTCTTGAGGTGCAATGTCGGGCGCTCTGTCTTGAAACCCGGAAGAATTTGCTGTTGAGGTTCTATTTATTCTTGGTCGGTTGTGATCACCAGTGTCGGTTCGCCAGTGATACTTCTGTGGAAGAATTAGGGGTACCGAAGAGATGGCAGGGGAGAATGTAGAATATGGTGTTTATGGGTAACGGAGATGGCACTAGAGGGAAGTTCACGTAACGGGTTGGGACTCGGAGGCGATGTGACCGTCAATGGCGTTTCGCCCGGGCAGGCTGTTATATTGAGGTGATGATGGCATCTGCGAAACCTATTTAAGAGGGCCTTGGGGTCATCCATCCGCTCACCCCGCCGTTACGTTGCGGTTAGCTGTTCACCTTTGCTTCACTCCTCTCTAGCTTCGCTTGCTGTTCTTCTTGCAAGTTCCTAAGATGTCCTCGAAATCGTCTCCCGTATCGCCTAGAACCCAGCTTACCGTTCCGGTGTGTTTTGGAGTGCTTTACTTTTGGGCTACTACCATGGGCTGACAAGTCTCCGTAGTCGAATACACACAACCGCGATTACTCACCACCAAGTCCTACGGACACCATCGCAAGCGGGTACTCAAGCATCACAAGATACACATCGACCAGCTCCAGCACCTTCGTACGTCCCTCCACACAAACAAACACCCCCCGCAGCCTCCACTAACCTTTCCCCCTCCCACTTTCAAACAGCGTCCCGAATCCTACCCCCTCCCGACACCCTCAACCCAATTCTGCATCGCCCTCTACTCCTACAGCGACCCCGACCCCGCCGCGCTCTCCTTCTCCAAAAACGACGTGATCGAGGTGCTGCAGCAGCACCCGTCGGGGTGGTGGGACGGGCTGGCGGGCGGGGTGTGGAATGGGTATGGGATGGGCGGGCAGGTGCGGAGGGGGTGGGTGCCGTCGAATTATGTGCGGTTGTTGGGTGGACGGGAGGAGGCGAGGGCTGTGTTGGCGAGGAGGGGGAAGATGAGTGGGAAGTTGTAGTTTGAAGGTGGCGCTGTCCTCCCTGTGCCCGCCCTCAGATTGTGTTTTAGCGCCCATGCCCGCGGGTCATTGTGACTCTTTCATACGCCATGTCTAGTGTGTGTGGCTGCTCGACAGTGTCGGTATCTCTGGGACCGATGTACCCTCCTCCACTCCTCGCCCACCAAATCGTTCAGTTGCTATGTGCCTGTCTGTCTTGTTCATCATTGTATTTTACCCTCATCATCATCATCAGTAGTATTTGTATCAGTATGCCTATTTGTATATCTTCCATCGAGATCGAGGAGTTAACGGGAACGGGATGGGGAAAGATTAAGGGAGACTCGGAAGGCTAAGTTTAAAGGTTTCCTTGCGCGAGGACCAATCCGGTGCACCGGGAGTGCAGATCGTACCGTAGCGCCTCAAGCTGATCTGGGCGCTTAAACATCGAGCTGTGTTAAGGACCGACAGCCTGTCCATAACTCCTAAGGATATGCAACACTTCCTTTTCACCTTCATACGCGAATGCTTGGTGAGAACTTTGACAGTTTTGGGTGTTCTCTTGTAAGGGGAAAAGAATGCCATTGGATCCACTAACCATTGCCGACGTTTGACGAGTTAGCCACCCCATGGCCTTATTCCCACTGAGTCCAGAGAAGATCGTAAGCTCCATTAGAACAGTATATTGCCAAATATAAACCTACGACACTTCCCGCAACCCTATAAACGAAACAATGTAATCCACTAGTCGAGGTCATTAAGAGACACTTCGCGGATCTCAGTCTCCATGCCCTCCAAATCCCTAAGGCCCAAACCTCCTGCAATACCAGCAACCCTACCGGCAACACCTCCGACCTTGCCAGCAACTCTTCCGACCTTTTTGACGAGCTTTCCAAGCCTGAGCCTGGGGTCCCGAACCTCGAGCTCATCAATATCAGCAAATTCGCGCTCCAGCAACTCTTCAAGCTCCTGGTACGCGCGAGCATCGAGGTCGAGGCCGTCCAGCTCGTCCCTCAGAGCCAGGGACGCAGCAACACCCGCGACCTTTCCTGCAACACCTCCGACCTTCCCGACGACACCCTTGGCTTTCTTGAGGAAGCGGCCCAGGTTGAACCTGGGATCGCGGGTGTCGAGGTCGGCAAACTCGCGTTCGAGCAACGCGTCGTCTGACTCGAGGATGTCGCGGGCGGGGAGGTCAGGGTCGAGAGTCACGTCGTCCAAGGCGCGAATTTCGTAGAGGTTGCCGTCGGTGTCTCGCAGGAAGAGGCGAGCGGCAGGGATGGCAACCTTGCCCACCGTTTTGGCGACACCTACGGCCTTCTTGATAAAGTTGCCGAAATTGAACTTGGGATCTCGGAGCTCGAGAGCGTCGGAATCGATGTCGGTTGAGCGGCTAGTGAAGGTGAGAAAATGTGGTTAGAAACGGCATTAGAAGGTGACGCAGGAAAAAAACATACGTGAATGATTCTTCTTCAGCGGTGGGTTGAGAAAGTGGGGCAGACAAGACGGGGGCAACGGCGAAGGCGGCGAGGACGAGGGTAGCGGCTTGAACCATTGTGAATGAATAGGAGGGTTAGGTTTTAGAAGAGAAATATGTAGATGTAAAGTGTGGTGGTTGGAGAGTGGAGGAAATAGGCAAGTAGTGCGATCTACGCAAGTTTGGGTGGCAGTTGTGGGGGTGAGACCAGCTGAGGAAACGACTACCAGAGGGGTAAAGCATTTTATGGCCCAGAGACAGGCACCGAGAAACCTGCCCTAGCCCAAAAGAAGTCCAAAGCGTCGAGGCGCCGAGGTCGATTTGTATCTGGATCCCAAGTCGCTTGCGGATCAACGTGGGAGATGACTATCATTGTCGAAAAACATAGCCAATCGCAACCTGGATATTCAATTTCCCCTCAGTGCAGAGTTCCAGTAGCTGGAAGTCGTGATTAGATTGAGTACCAGGGGGTTTAGAACGCGTCAGTGTTTTTGCAAAGAAGGGAAAAGGCGGTTGACAACAAGGGCAGCCGTCAAACCTTCAACAATGATAACGATTACTATCCGCATCTCGAGGCTGTGGCTTAGATTGCCGCAGGGCGTACCGTGTTCTATTTTTAGGGATCTACAGGTCAGCTGGATAATCGTATAGAGTCATTGACCTCTCACCGTCACCGCAAATCGGTGCCTATCTCGCACAGCCGACCTCCTGCACTTCCCAATACTCCAGACCAAGAGTGCGATTATCATCACCGCCGTAGCGTAGTAGCATTGCTTTTTGCGGATACTAGTATTCGCGGGCTTGTTCTCATCAGTTCTAGCTGGTCGATGTCTATCCTCTCCACAATCATAGGACGTTGACTCATGACAGACTTCCAACGTTCGTATGAAGGAGGTTCTCTTCTTGAGCTTCTTGACCGAATCAGAGCAATGCAATGCGAGGACGTCCATCTAGGTTTGTCGTCTTGTCGACAACACGACATGGTACCCTTGAATCCTGTGGCCTTCGCGATTAAATGAAGGAGAAATTGATGCATGCGCATGAATGACATACCGCAGGACACCATGATAGCAAGGTGGCGAAGGGCGTGCTTGTTGTGATTCTGCGCTAGTGGTCGCGTTCGGTAGGTAAAGGATGCGATTTTCCACTTTTCCTTTACTGGGATCTGGTTGCTGAACAGCGTGTTTGATGAGCGTAGAAGCCAGGAAGGAAGTGGCGTCCAGCGTAGGTTACAGTTCCACGGCTATTTTCAAGGCAATGGAATTGGGGTCTCGCGAAGTTCAGGTTTCCTTAATGTTAGAGACTGACAGGCGGTTTTTTGAGATAAACGGTCACAGCAGACTTCGTCTTTCTATTCCAAAGTGGCAACCGTGCTAACATAAATATAGATTAGATGACATTGAGTGCGGAAATGTGATCACTGAACACACCTTCACGCTTTAAATAGACACCCAAGATCACCGGGGCCAGTACCCGCAGAAACACCGTCCGTAAACCGCAACACCGAGGTGAATGGCATCCTGAACGCCAGACGGAAAGATGATAGCAACGTGATACTATAATACAAATATCAAATACAGCGGAGAAAATAAAGATGGATACCTCGACAGTCTAGGCTATCGCTTCTCGTCCCATCGTTCAAACTTTTCTTCCCGTAAGCTCTCCAAGTAGGCATCTTCGACGGCTTCGCATAGGTTGTCCAGGTCGCTCAAGGCTTTTAAAAGGGCATCCAAAGAGGACAGGCCATCTAAAACACATGTCGGAATGGACCAAGGACTCCAGGGTCTGTCTGTACGCACCGTACATCTGGATTCGAACGTTGATGACGTTTTCGGATGGATGTGGGTTGCTGGTGGTTGATATGAGCATTCGATTCGCTGGGAAAATGGGGACCAGGTGTTCCAAACAAGGACGCTGTCTTCCTGGACGCCCACCCGAGGGAGGTATTCACCTGTAACCGCAAAATTCAACTTTGGGGCTGCACCAACCGTTAGTGGCCCGCTTCAACCCATTCAAGCATATCATTAACGCACTTTTTCATCAACATCCACCGCAATGAGTTTCCTATCGTATGCGATTCATCATGAAGCTGGTAGGTAGCGGCCGACAAGTCTGGTGCGGCGCCCTTGAGCTATCGTGGCTTGTTGCATAAGAATCCGTCAACTTCTTCATACATTCAAGGTAGAGCTGAGCTCACAATTTTGATTTTTGGCGTCGTTTCTGTCATTTTGGTTGACTGTTGGGTTGGCTATTGGTCCAGGAGGTGATGCAAGAAATTTCAAAAAGGCGCCCAGCTCAGCTAATCTCAACGCGTGGGAATCCCGCGGCAGACGCCGATGCACCGGCAGTGCGTTGCTAAAGCCGGTCTCTTTTGATTCTCCCTGTCGCTCTCAGCTTGTCTCTCGACTCGTCGGTGGCCATGTGGAATTCGAAATGTGTAGAGGGCTCCACTTTCAATCCCGACTCTTACCCAGCAAACTTGGCTGTTTATGCCTTGAACGTTCTCCGAGCATTGGAGACCAATTACGGCCCCGAGCTTCTTATGATCAAGGCCTTCAGCGGTCGCAGAAAACCAGGCAGCTTACAAACAGCTTACTGAGCAGTATACATATGACCGCAGAAAAGACAGTAACGGGGTCTAGAAGCCAATCACATGTTCGACAGGGGCTCAAGAATCCATTATCGCATTGGTGTCACGACCTGAGACAGGTTCCATAAGAGGAGGAGTCAAGGTTGGGGGGGAAGAAGACGAAGGAGCTCAGCTACTAACATCCACTCTGCGAAATGGTTCCGGAGAAGACTACGTGCTACGTTCTGCCTAAGGTTCTCCTTTACTTGGATCACTGCTTGAAGCTATTGTTAATAATTCATTTTCTTATAGCCGGGCTCATATACTGACCTTGAGAAGCGCGAAATACCCACCCCGTCGCCCAAAGCTAATGAAGTGCTGGTTCGGATACACGCTGTCTCCCTTCAGGTGCGGCATTCTCGAACTGTGTCATTCTTGTATTAACGCTGCCCTGTAAAGTACCGCGACTACGCCATTGCGACGGGAACGTATGGCTCTGGGTGAGTCCACATCAGTACCAGTAAATGGAGCTCGTTTAATTGAGTATCCGTAGATTCGAGAACTTGATCCCTTGCTCGGATATGGCGGGAGAAATCGTCGCTCTCGGAGAGGATGTCACTGGCTGGAAGTTGGGACAGCGCGTTTCTGCAAACTTCAGCCTCGACCATTTGGACGGGGACCCTACCGAGGCTACCGCCAACAGTTCTCTGGGTCTCCAGCAACCTGGAGTCCTAGCCACCTACAGGTGCTTTCCAGCCCATGTACGATTGGTCCCATCTCTTTCTTGCAGAACTTGACTGACGACGCACTCTTCGAAAACCAGGCGCTCGTTCCCATTCCGCTTCATCTTTCCTACACGGAGGCCTCCACACTACCGTAGGAGTTTGATATTCACTTCCGAGGCTATGAGGTCTGATTTTGTGTTTCTAGGTGTGCCGGTGTGACCGCGTATAACGCGCTCGCAGGCGGACTGAATCCTATTAAAGCCGGAGAGACTGTGCTTATCATGGGGACTGGCGGCGTCTCGATGTACGTGTCATTCTATGATCTAATGTATAGCGTACACTAAACCTGTGACCTGCGTGGATCTCGCAGGTTTGCACTTCAATTCGCAGTTGCATCGGGTGCCGTCCCCATACTCATGTCCTCCTCGGACGATAAGCTCAAAATCGCGACAGAACAAGGAGCAAGGCACGTTATTAACTATGCTCAGACACTCGATTGGGATCGTGAGGTCTTGCGAATTGTGAGTTATGTATTCCACCCTTGACGAGAATTCCTTTCACAATTGACCGTTTGCAGACCAACGGGACGGGGGTAGACCACATCCTCGAAGTCGGTGGTGCCGAAACACTTCGCAAGTCTGTCAACTGTATCAGGATGGGCGGGTCGCTTGAGCTTGTCGGGGCTTTGTCCGGGGTATGTGCCTTATATCCATTTTTTCCGGTTGTGACACTGCTGACTCATTTCTAAGGTGCAACCGCCCCCAGAGTTGATCCCTACGATTATTCTCAAAGCTCTTCAAGTGAGGGGTATCCTGATCGGCTCTGTTGCACAGTGAGTAACAAGTCAAGCTGTATTCAATGGTAGTATTCTGAAAAATATCCAGGTTCCGCTCAATGATTCGTCTCATTGAAGCTCACCCAGAGGATACGCGCCCCGTCATCGACCGCGTATTTCACTTTGACGAAGCCGTACAAGCGTATGCACATCTCGAGGCACGGAACCACGTAGGGAAGGTGGTCATCCGGGTCGAGCATTAACCTTTGAGGTCCGATTACGTGCTATGTAGCTGATTTATCTGAAACTTAATTCTCAATGTACCAAGATCTTCAAACTAGCTAATCAATGTCGTTTAGACGCCAGCCCCTGTCCAGCGAAACACGTGCGATGAGGTCACGCGAATTTCGGCTGGGCTTCCGATCGCGATTGCGTTTGGTCGCGTTGTCGCCAACCACCTCTTCGCCATCGCCCTAAGATTCGGGTTATTTTGTTCATTCGAGTCATTCGATGGCTATGTAACAGACACCTCCTTAAAACTCCCAAAACGCCTTTGCGCAAGGCCAGCCGACAATGTTCCACGATGGACAGAGAGAACCCCTGTTAGAGGAAGTAGGGACCGGTAGAACGCGACGAGGGTTCTGGAAAGCAACGAAGGCTTTGGCTGAAGATAACGTCGGCCTACTGCTTATCGCAGCGGCGCAGATATTCTTCTCGCTAATGAACGTCACAGTGAAGGCTCTGAACAGCATGGACCCTCCTGTCTCTGCATTAGAGGTATTTGCTACCTCCTCGGTCCTTTGGGTGATGAAACTGAACTTGTCGTGGTTTGTCCTTAGCTCGTCGCGGTGCGAATGGTTAGTAGACTTCTTTCAACAGTCGAGCGAGGGCAATAAAGGAAAGAAACGCGGTCTAGGGCGTCACTTGGGTCTGTTGTGTGGGATACATGTACGTTTTCCTTGCGCATTGCACCTGCGTGATCTAACGTGGCCTTCATCCCCCTAGGTTAGTCACCAAAGTACCGGATCCCTGGCTAGGTCCAAAAGGTGTCCGCCTATGGCTCCTTTTCCGAGGGTTCACCGGGTATGTACATGTCCGTCAGAATCATCTCAGCTTCAGTACTGACTTCAATTCCTAGGTTCATCTCCCTGTTCGGAATGTACTTCTCGCTGCAGTATCTCTCCCTATCAGACGCGACAGTCCTCCAGTTCCTATCCCCCGTCTTCACCGCTATCGTAGGAGCGCTGTTGCTGAAGGAGTCGTTCACCTTGAAGCAGGCGTTTGCTGGAGGTCGGTAACAACCAACTTGCTTTGGAAGGTGACGCAGGGGTGCTCATGTTCTGTGTAGTGGTCAGCATGGCTGGTGTGATACTCATTGCCAGACCTGCTGCGATATTCGGGCCCCACGTCGGTCTTGGTCCCCAAGAGGACGCGCCTCAAACGACTAGCGACAGGGCGATTGCTGTCTTGTACGTGGATCTCGTCTGGAATGCTGCAACCTGGGACTGACTGAGCCTTCCTGGTAGCATTGCTCTTGTCGGCGTGGTTGGTGCAACAGGAGCATGTGAGCGTCCCAATGTCTATCTTTCGACGGTCGAACTGATCCTTGCCCGACAATGAGATATCTCCCTTCGCGCTATTGGGAAACGAGCGCACCCTATCCAGCCACTCACGTCTCATGCTGGTCAATCTGCGCTCGTCGGTGCCCTCGGGATGTACATTACCGGCGAACGCTTCGTCCTCCCCGCTAGCAAAGCGTGGTTAGCTATGTTTGGCTTGATGGGTTTCTTTGGTATGATAGCGCAGGTGGGTCGTCCCTTTGAACTACAGAACAATGCTGACCTTACGATCCTCCGAACCAAACCGTCTTCAGATCTTATTGACGTTGGGATTCCAAAGAGAAGCAGCTGGGAAGGGAAGTATGGCGATATACACTCAAGTATGTATCCCACTGGCGAGAATATTTTGACACGATGCTGACTGTACTCTAGATCGTGTTTGCCACTATCTTCGAGCGTGTATTCTTCGATGCCGTTCCTCCATTGCTCTCTGTCCTGGGAACAGTGCTCATTATCTCCTCCGCTGTTTATCTCGCAGTGAGTCCTTTTGCTCCGAACATTTTCTGTAGCACCGGTGCTCAATCTAATGTTAGCTATTGAAAGAGTCAAACAATGGGAACGGCCAATCGGTCAGCGCGGAATCGAACCTGGGTCGAGGGATCGAACAAGAGCGGATGGAGCGAGGCCTTCTATTGGGGAGTGATTCGGAGAGCGATGATTTGGATGACAATGGTAAAGTTAAGGGACGCGAAGAGAGATAGAAAGTTGTGCAAAGGCAGCACAACAGTCGCTAGACATAAACTAGAGTACAAAAATTCCCGCCTACTATTGACTGGTGCGCACTGCGGAAGGCGCGCTGGCGGCCATTGTTAGACGCAGTGTTTCGCCTTCTGGAAATCCGATGGATGTTTACTATGCACATGGTCTCAGGGAATACAGAAACCTCTATTATCTGAGGTCGAAATGCCACCGGGCTACTCTATACTTCTTGAGAATCGGGTGGTTTTCTCATGCGCCCTCTGCTTTCCTTTGTTTGGAGGAAGTCGGGCCACTTTTGATGCATTGATGAGCCGACTCGGAAGCATTACCTAACTTGTGCCAAACACTGATGCGCAAAGCAAGTGAGGGCCATAGCGGCTCAAGAGCCTGACATGCCGCCTCTAGCACTTTCTATGAGTACAGAGGCGTGACTTACCCTGGAGCCTAGCCTTAGACGCAGACGATATGCGTGAACATCGCGCTGAGAGCGGTGCCAAATGAACAATGCACCACCTGAATCAATTTGAAACTCCGACCGACAAACAAGCGTCTACTGAAATTATTGACGCCGACGCGCCAGGTCAATGAGAGTTCAATTGTTCACTCACAATACGACGCGCTAATCGACAAATCCTCTATTGACTGACCTATTGCAGGAAAAAGATGTTCATGAGCCTTTGATGGAAATGCACCATTGACCTATTACAGACTATAAAGCGAGGATGGAATGATCGAGCCAGTTGACTCCTCACCCCACGTTCTCTTTCCTTTTCTCTCTCTTCGCCAAGTTTCTTCATTCCACCTTTTCATATTTCACACTTTTTACGACAACACACATTCTTCTTCGGCAGGCTCTGATAATCCAGGAGGTTATCCATCCTTTTCTTTTTACTTTTCAACTTTCAACGCTTTTCGACGCCCTTCAAACCGCCTGCCTCGACTTTTTTTCAAAAACCAACCTTTCATATCTTCAGCAATAATGTCTTCTTTCAAGAGAACGTCGGAACGTCCCACTCTTCCTTCCATTCACACCCTCGACTTGCCTTTTGTGCCCAAGGCAAGCTCGTCTTACGACACCAGCGGAAAGGTACGTTCTCGATTATAGTCATTTGTCGAGATATCGGCGACTAATTGATTCACTTTTCAGTCTGATCGAGACATCTGGGCTCCTCGCTCTCGATACGCCCACGGACTCCGCAAATCATCTACCTCTTCCTCAACCACCTCCATGTCCCGCTCGCCCTCGCCGTCCTACCCCTCATCTCGCGCATCCTCTCCTGCATCCTCGTCTGCCTCATCCGATTCCTTCTTCCCCTCGCCACCCACTTCAGCGACTATGCCCGCCGGCCAAGTCCGCCTGGTGCCCTGCTCATTCGAAGAGGCAAACGCTATCATCGTGATGCCCACCACATCCACCAACTCCGCACCTTCGTCGACGGGGAAGACGAGCCAGCAGCAGCAACAACCCCTCCTCCTCGTTGGCTCTGCGATGCAGCAATACGTCAAACTCCGACACCCACAACGCGAGATGTCCAAGAACGCGCGCGTGCATCCTTACAAGATTATGCCCTCCAACGGCGGCAGCCTCTCCCGGAGGTCGTCTGTGGCTTCCCTGGTGTCCAACGCCAGCTGCAGCAGCGTCCCAGCGCAGTAAAGCTACCCCTGCGACTCTAAAACCCGCCCATCGCGTGGAGGTGGAAGCGGCGGCGGAGACCTCGAAGAGGTTCTAAGTTATGATCTATATTGTTTTTTCTCTCGCTTTCTCTCGAACGGCTTTCACGACAATGCATCAAGACCATCAACAACGAAACTTTGAAACGAAATCTCTGTACGAATTATACCACCCACCCCCAACACACGATACCACGGTTTTTGGCATCACGGGACTACTTTGCATGCAACGCAACGCAACGAACGGCTTCTTATCAACTCCAATTGTACTTTTTGTATTTCTACTACCCTTTTTTCTTCTGTGAATCAAGGCGATGGGTTAACCCCCGTTGACTTTGGTATGTAGAAGAAATGTTCTACCTTACTCATGTAGAGTTTAATTTGGACTGTCGCCTGTAGTACTACTTGCTCGCATGGTACGGTTACAGTAGTCAGTCCACAAAATGTATATCATTTTGTAACATCAACATGCCCGCGGTGTGAAATCAGGGCAAGGCATCCAGCAGAAGGTTATCTCTCCTCCTCCTTCAAGACCTTCGCAAGCCTCCGCACCGCCTCTTCCATATCTTCATCAGAAAGCATCCCAAACGCGACTCTCACAAACGCCGTGGTCCTTCCATCTGGATAGGCAACTTGACCAGGTAAAACCAGCACGCCATTCGAGATCGCCTTTTCTCGGATGAACGTACTCGAGTCTGCTGGCGAAAAGATATCGTTTCGATCAGTACTACTAGGAAACGTGAAGTAGAACGATGATAATGATTTACCAGTCAGCAAGTTCAGCTTAACCCAGAAATACATCGAAGCATCCGGGACCCTCCATTCCGCCAACCCAGAGAGATGACGCTCGAGGTATGCGTTGAAGACCGTTCGCCTCTTCTTGTAAACCTCTGCAATCTGACGTGTATGAGCGAGGAAACCATTCAGACCCCATTCCCGCAAGAGCTTGAGAGTGATAATTTGGGAAAAGGTGCTTGCTTGAGCGACGGAGATCGAATTCTACACAGCGTCAGTGGGTCAGTGATTTAGCAGAAGGTTATGTAGAGGACCGGGGGAAAAGAGACGACATACGTGTCGCTCAATGGCATCCAACAGTTCCCTGGGGCCTGTAGCCCACCCAAGCCGGAACCCAGGAGCCAAAACCTTGCTGAAACTATCAAGTCGAAGGACCCTCCCCAGTTCTCCTCCAAGCTCTCTCTCCAAAGAGAAATAAGAAGGCGGACGAGGCAGGTTACCGTAGTACAAAAAGTAATACGGGTCATCTTCGATAATTATAAGGTCGTACTTCCTCGCTAGGCGCAGATAATCGCCCTCCACCCCTCCTCTACCCGCCTACCATGAACGTCACTCATCATCTCCTGAATCCACTCGACCAACTCGGTCACACCAGCCGTCTGCCCATACTGCAACGCCACCTCCAGTTCCTCCTGGAGCTCGAGAACCAGATTAGTAGTAACGTCTCGTACATTATCATCACCGGCACCGGCGGCGGTGGTCGGTTTGACTTGTATCGTGAGTTTCTCAAAGGGAAAGGTTGAGGGGTTTGGCTGGCCGAGGACCATCGATAGAATGCCTGATTTGCTTCCTACTGCAAAAAGGTCGTGGACTGTGATTGGTGGTGTTAGTTCTGTGTTATCTCGTGGGAGGCTAGGACTAGAGTAATATCGGCTTACTAGGACACGGTTTCCTCGCTTTAGCCGCGTTGGACAGTTTGTCGGCGTAGAACGTCGGTGGAAGGGCGAGGGTCTGCGAGGGTCCGGGAGGTGAACTTGGTACCTTCCCCTTGGTCGATTCCTGCATGTGCCCTTCTTCGGCCATAGTAGACATCTCTGGTAATTGCTGCACGAGGGGAACTGATTCTTGACCGAGTTCGGATCGAGTGTGAAGAGAAAGAAGGTAGGTGATACTGGAGTTCGGTCTCCAGCGGCACTCAGGGCGCCTTTGTACTCCCGCTAAAAGGTTAGTGTCATCCTCTAGGAGGCCCTAGTATGCATGTTGCAATGCAATTTCTCCCCTGCATTCTGTTCCACTGGTTGATAGTATGCAATTGCCGCCCATTGCTGCATTCCCTGATGCTCCCGAATGTACCAACCTGAGCCTTCAACGATAATGGCAAGAGCTCTGCATAGTGGCCAGCGGCATAACCCAATCACTCGCGGCAGAATCAGGTCTCGACCCATCCTAAATGCCAGGTCTAAACCATCACTTTGATATTATGGAAACCTGAACTACAAGCACATCGCTAAAGCAAGTACCTAGCGAGGTAAATCAGAACGGGAAATGCGGAATTAAACGTGCGACAAAGCGACTCACATCCCTGCTTCTTGTACTAGTACAAAGGGTCTAGATGTTCACGGTCACAACTACTTCATCCACCTTTGACCGATTTATACAGAATCCCTGTACCACAGAATATCAGTCCCCGATTCTTGACCAGGAGGTAAAAGATTCTGATGCCAGAAAAAAAGCATACCGGCGTAACCCAAGTCCCACATCCACAACACTGACCCGCCCAATCAAAATTGCCCAACTTTGCTTTACACCGTTTATTAGGACAGGTAATCTTGCCAGCCGTCTCGCCATTGAACGGGTCTTCCATCCATTTCATCTGAATACCCATCATCCAGAAACGATGGTTAGCGATCAGCAGCTTCAGACGAAGGGAAGAGGAAGGGGAGGCGTACAGGTTCGACGTAGTACCCGGAACACTTGTGGTTGATGAGGATAGGCGGTGGAGCCGGAGGATGGGACTGGGATCCTCCATTCGGCCTCAGAGTAGCAGTCGTACCCGCCGCCGGCCTCCCCGAGAGATCAATAAACCTGCTCCCATCCGGTGCAATAGAGATCGGTAGTGTTGAAGGTAGCGAGGAGTTGCCGTTCCTTTTGACTGTATGCACAAGGGCCTGGATGGAATTCGAGGCGTCCTGACCTCGTTTCTCCGCCTGTGCCGCGGAGGAAGTGGATGAAGGCGAGGACGGTGAGGAAGCGTCCAGCGCCTTGTCCAATTCTTTCAGGTCGTCCAAAGCGGACGTTGGGGTAGGATCTTCGTCCAGAGAACGGGCTGGTGTTGGTGGTGGAGTGGGAGGACCAATCTGGCCGTGATCAAGCATGTGTTCGCGAGCTGCCAATTCATGTCTAGCCCACGGCAGTGAGCAAATCCAATCCTTACACTGAATCCAGAGGCTACTCACCGACACTTCTTACACCGGATCCGCCTGCTCAGCTTTTTCGCCGGTGTAGATTCAGTAGCCGGGGTCGATGGTGATGCTGTTTGCTTGGCGGGTAGCTCCCCAAGCATCGCAGGCTTTCCAGAGTTGGGTGCGCTTGAGCCTGAAATTCGCTGTCGGCATCCTTTACGCCACTGGCTGGTACTCTACTCACCTGCAGCAGCGATAGAACTCGCGTTTCTCTCCATGTAGAACCTCCTTACATACGGATTGTCCTGGGACACCTGATGCTTCGCTTCGTGGAACAAGTCAAGTTGGCGACGGAATCCAGCATTGGGTCTAACACTCGGATCGATCGGAGGTCAGAAATGGCTGATAGGGGCAAAAATGACCATATACGCACTCGATAACTGGTCTGGCTTTTCGAACGACTTCCAAAGCTTCCTCCGGGGAAAGTTTTTGTGTGTACATCAGGTACGCAGCGACTACGGTGCTGCTGCGGCCTGTTTGGAGAGTTAGGGAGAGGTTAGGGAAGATTTGAATGTAATTCTCACTAACGCCGGCTTGACAGTGGACTAAAACGCCTCGTCCTTTTCCGAGTTCTGCCTCGATGAATTTGACAGCTGGAAGAAGATGTGATAGGATATCCGAGTCCTCTACATCGTCTATTTCGATTTGATGTCGAATGAAGGTCTACAGAGTGAAAGATTAGTCTTTTTCATCACATAGCAGCAGATACCGACGCACCTCTTTGATTTTAACAGATCCTCTAAGGACCGATACCACACTCCCAATACCCTTTTCTTTGAGGTTGGCAGCGTTTAGCGCACTGGGCAGACCACCCAGCCAAAGCCCTGGTACAATCTCGTTCATGTCCCGCCATAGACCAGGTAATATGAGAGATTCTTCGTCGACCACGCCGCCCTCGTCTCCATATTCAACGGTTGGCCGATATGCTTGTGTAGCCTTGATCGCATTCAATATCGAAGCTTGTGCAGAGCTTGCTGGTCGTCCTGTATCCATCTGCAAACCGTTGCCCTTGGTATTGGTTCAGCGTCAAGAGTCCAGTGATTGGCGGATGATGTCGATGGACATGCAAACAGTGATACCATCAAACTCTGTTACTCTCCATCCACCACGCTCTCGTCATCTAAAAGCCCACCTCTGCCCAACATTATCATGAATACGATACAGTTTCAAAGGCTGCGACTAGATCTCAGTCTCACGACCAACCCAACGGTATCCACGGGCACGGGGACTCGAAAAAAGATTTGATGGCGTCGTTGTCGGCTTTTGGATGAGGGGCACGGTCTCACCAGAAACGAATTCAGGAACAGGGCCACACAGGGCCCCCCTTTTTCCCAAGTTTGCTTTCAACCAAACTGATGTGAGCATCGATGCCATGTCTTTGCCATCCAGGCAGCGTTTCCTGTAGCCTCTTTCCTCGCGATAGGCTGGGTCGCATCACTTTGCCACCTCTGGGACCAGATCATAACCCCAGGATACCAGCACCGACACCGGTAAGACGTCGTTTTGTGGCTCTCATGGATAGATTTTAGACTGATGATCGCATGCACCCCAGGCTCACCTCCGTGTTCGAGCATCCCAGAGCCCGCCAAACAAACGACGTCGACTGGAAGGCGATTCAGAGGAAGAAGGGGGGAGATTGATCCCAACCAACGATCCTCCCGCTAGGCCCATCGTAAATGAGCACGGGGTCGTAGGCAAACCGCCTAGGCGTTGGGTACTCTGGGGAAGCAGAAAGTACGAGCCTCCAGACCAATCAGGTTTGCGATACAAGCACTACAACGATATGGCGTTCAAGTGAATGCCGATAGGTGCGCCCTCGTTGACCTCTCGTTCTTCCCTATCTCTAACCAACGAGTGTAAAAGGTTGGCGATAGTAGATTGAAGCCCTCGGACATCCACCTCTACTGACCGATGAGAAGCCACGTTTTATCTACTGACGTGGAAGGATGCGTCGAAGCTGGATGTCGTACTGTAACAATATCACATCGTGCTTCTTGGAGCAACCTGGACCACCCGTCTGTCCTCATCAACCCCATCGCTTTGACTCCCAATAGAGGGCTCTGCAACTGAAAGCGGCCCTCGTGTCCTCGGTTCCGAGTCCAGTTTTGCTGACCAGGGTGACCAGACCACTCCCCAGAGCACATCTCTCGTCACAGTGGCCACGACCCCTGCCCCACCCATCGGAACCGATGTCGGGCTTCTATTCCAGTCTCATGGCCCTCGGCTTCCCCTGTGCACGGACTTCTGGCTGGTCAAGCTCCAGGTCCGTTTGCCTAGTCCATACCTCCACTCGGAAACGTCGACGTCGTGGCAGAACCGAGTCGAACCCTCCGTATCACAACTCCCATATAGTATTTTTCATTCGACTGCAAGAGTTCGACATGCAAGCATTAAAAAACACAGTAACCAAGTTCCACAACCAAGTCCAGATATACAATCGTCCGTAACCAGAGAACAAGAGAAAGGACAGAAATTAAACCAAGGCATGTACAAATACTCAATTTTTTCAGGGACGGTCGCCCCAGAGTGGACTCTGCTTCATACGGTACACTGCAATCAATAATTTGGTCAACATCCAGCAGCAAGAAACCCAAACACCACTAAGCGTCGCACCTTCAAAGCAGACCATTTCACCATAACGTCCCTCAACCGCGCCGTAACAGAAGCTTCGCAATCTTGACACTCCAAATCCTTCAGCATCGTCATGAACGCAGCTTGAATCCTATGAGTCGAGATATCTACCATATCACCAAAACGCTTGTCAGCATCTCCCCCGTCTTATCGCACGACTAGAAATAAAACCCCACCCACCAGGTCTAGCATCCCACACAAGCGAAGCAGAAGCCAACGCCCACGCCCTCGTCACCATCCTCTGTTCCTCAAACCCACACCCCCCAATCGGCGCATGCAACCCCGGCGGCTGCAACAACAGCCCCTTCAACGCCTCCAACCGCCCCGCCTGCAGCAACACCAGCCGCTTCAAATACACCGGGCCCATCCGCATCGCCATCTCGTCCGTCACATTCGACAGCTGGAACGCCAGGAGGTGGGAGGACGTTTGGGACGCTAGTTGCTCGATCTTGTGGTGTGCCGCGAGGGCGTAGATTTGTATGGGGTGGTGCGGGACGTGCGAGAGGAGGAGGGTGTAGAGGGGTGTTTGCGGGAGGATGAAGGTGGAGGGGGTGATGCCGTATCCGGGCATGCTGTCGATCGCGTGGACGAGTTGGTCTAGAGAGGGGGAATTGGGTGCACAGGAGCTCCCGTACAGGAGATGCAGGATGACGTTGAGCGTCATCGCGTCCTCGGGGATTTTGATTACCGCGCCGTTCGCCGTGGCGCCTGGGATCGACGAAGGGAGTGGAAGGAACGACGAGAACGCCTCTGGGCACGCAGCCTTGATCACATCCGAGTGCACATAGAATAGGACATCGTCCTTGGAGGAAAACACAACATCTCCTTCCGTCGGGTGGGATCCAGGACAAAACGAAGTCGACACAGACACGACCCGGTCTGCAACATCGGTATCGATCGAAACGTTAACATCCTGTTCGCTGAGTGCGAGAGAGTGTCCATGAGAGATCTATCCGTACCAAGCAACATTGGATAGTTGGAAAAGACATTACTGTTAGCGATTTTCGGTTGAGGGGAGAGATTGTACTGGTGGTGCTAACCAGCGAGGACTCCGTTAGTTCTTGCAGCGAGTGCGTGCGGTCGGCCGACCCGAGGGAGCCTGGCGGGGAGGGGTATAACGCGGCAGGAGAGTTTATGTGCGTCACTCGCGGAAAGCCTGACATGGTGGTATCCTGCTCCCAAGTACCCGCTGCTTCCCACTGATACCCGGAAGATGGGTCGATAGAAGGCCTAGAATATCCTTGGTCCATTATTGATCAAAACTTGGAAAAGGTAAGCGTTAATCCAAAGCAGGAAGGGGACGAGGACAGAGGGGGATCGTCGAACCTTGGGTCTCTCGATCTGATCCCTTAACCGCCGGGAAGGATGGGAGGAAGAATCCATGGAATTCCACAAACAAGGTTTATATACCCAACAAGCTTCAGAAAACGTCCGCGTGTCGCGCTGGAGGTTATTTACGCGACTTGTGGGGAAGACAACTCTCCTTCTTCACTCCACTTTTCGACTTGAGGTTTACCACAAATTCGAAGCAAGTTTGGTCAGATAGCTTACATGTAGACGCGCACCCTGTCCATAGTCAACACAGATTAAGCCTTATCTTGCATTGGGAAAAGATCATCGCATTTTGGGGTGCCCGTTGGGGAGCTCAGGGTGAACTTCCCTTCTGGCGACGTCACTTGCGCGGTCATTATGACGTAGAGACAATGGCGCTGATCTGTCGATATGGTATGCGCGAGAATCCTGATGGTAGAACCTCGTCACGATGAACATACCATCTGCCTTGGTACACCTTGGCACCTTTTCCGCAGCAAGGGTTTGTCTCAGTCTCGTGGAGAAATTTCAGGGAGAAGAACTTCGAATGGTAATTTACCCCTGGAAAACAAAGGTCAGCAACGCTGCAGTGCAAGCATGAAGACGTGCAATTAGGGCTGTCTCGGATGCTCACAACACCGGAGAGGGGCCGGTTAAATAGCCGGAGCGTGCGCTGGCTTGCTGGAAGGCTCTAGCAAGTGGTGGTAGAAGGAAAAAGATGGTTGAGATTTGGATGCAACACGAAAAAAGTACACGTTGGAACAATATCATTTGGATGGCCACATAAACATCGTGGGTGGATGTTCAATCCCAGAAGCAATTGCAACAGAAATGTGAAGGCATCTCTGCACGATCACAACCTGGTTAGGCGCTGTGGGACAACAGTAGAGGCCGGGGGAACCTTGGGCAGCAGGAGGAGGTCAAACAGGGGGAGGTCATCAAGGAAGAGGTCAAAGAAGCATTGATTGCGACAGGTCCCTCCGAAGTGACGAGGTTACCAACAGAGGAGTCGACTGGAAACGCAGGGAGACATTGTCGGTATTAGCGTAACAAAGAGTCTGCCCCCTGGGTGCGAAGCGGCAACAGAGACAAGAGCAAAGGCAAGAGGCGGCCAGAATTCTGAACTCCAAGGCGAGAAGGTGCTGTTGAAGAGTGAAGCCGCCAGGGATTGCACGACGTGATAAAGATGGCACTCCAAGTCACAGCGGTCAGGCAGGTGACAGAGCAGGGCGGTGAACGTCCGTTTGTTGTCGCGAATCCAGTCATACCGGTGTGTAATCTCCTTGCATTTCGCGCTGTCCGAGGGGTTGGTCCCACAAAGCGTACAAACCAGACTCAGTGGCGTTGCACATCGGTCAGCCACGGCCTTGAACCCCTTTGGGATCCTTATGCTGGGTTCCTGTCTCTAAAGCGGTAAGCCTCCGTGATGGTGAACAATGGGATACCGTGACTGCTTACAGGCGACCCTCGATGGTTATCAGGACTTTGATGCCCATACTACCATCATCAAACTATCCCGTTCCATGAGCGTCAGGATGACTCCCTTGTTCGCGGTTCAGTGAGGCCCTAGAACGGATAATGATCATAGGCGTGGTTAGTCAGTGAGAGGTACCTGAGCGATTACATACCAAAGCGCCCAGTAGGCTTGTCTGGAGCTGGGAGTAACGTACGGTCCATCTTGGCCGTTTCAGTAGTCCACCGTTCTGGAAAGATGAAAATATGGGAGTATGCATGGCGCGCGTGTGTGTGCCTTCTTGGAGTCTTCGTCCGACATTTGGTCGAAGCTCAACCTGATCATGAATGAGTTCAGACTCTGGCTAGGGCGCTTTGCCAGACGCTAAAGTCTTTGATTTCTAACATAGCCAAATACTACTTTGCGCGGCATTTCAGCCTCAGCGAAGCGCCCAGCGCGACCCTTTCGACGTGACCTTCCCATCCAGTTTATGGCACTTGCGCCACTGCGAATACGAGCGGAGTCTCTCTAGATCCGTGGCGATATAGGCAGAAATAACACCGATAGCTTATGGCTATTAACGTCAGACACGTAACCTACGCATTGACAGGGTACTCTGCGTTTGAGCTGCAGTCGCAGATCGTTGCGGTGCACTATGAAACAGTTCCAGTACACACCTTCATCTGAGTCTCCCATACTAATAGTTACTGCCATCAGGTCTCCTAATAACCTGGGAGAGTGTATGCGACAATCCGCCTGTGGTCGAGGTGGCGGTATTCAATCCTTCGGTGGCGTCCGGAGGATTGGCGCTGTGTTACCCGCGGAGGCTGCTTTCTGAGAAATTCGGAGGGAAGATAAGCGGTGGATAAGCCGCCTTACGCTGCAGGGAAAGCCGTTCACCTTCACACCATCGTCGGTCCTGGAAGAGGCGTTCGGTGAGATACTTGGTACAATGATAGTGATAATACCGTTCCTTTGGTGAGACTGTATGACTCGGCACCTGGTGGATACTGAGAGATAGTGAAAGGGACAGAGATACCCGAAAGGCAGTATTCGCTCTAGCGCACCTTCCCCATCCACAGACCTCAAGTCCGCCCTTCATGGGTATCCAGAATGGCATTCCGTTAGAGATGACGTTATTTACGGCCGCTCTGTTTTCTCCATTTGCGTTTACATGCGCTTCTGCGCAGAACATAGCTCAAGAAGCACACGGAAAAAAAAGAAGCATGGCCTTTTCGAGGCAGCCTTGAGCTTCTTTGCATTGACAAGCTATTCAATGTTCCGAGGTGCTTAATTAAAGCCAGCGGTCGCAGAAGGGCTTGAAAGAAGCTATTAGAGTAGGATAGACGAAGCGTGAGTTCCTTGTGCTATAGGACATAGAGATCAGGATCATAACGTTGCATCCATCGGGAATGCTCAGACTGGATCGGTCACCGCGCTCCGATACGTACACTGAGAACCGGCGCCTATGTTGCCTTATCTCCGTTTCATTGCGTGTTTCAACTACTGAGTCTGAGAGCCTGGGCGAGTCTAGGAGCCGGTTAGTGCACTACATGGGGAATGAAGAGATTTATTTGTCAAGCCCAATCATAGAGGGCTTTGGAGCAGAACCACGACCTCATTGGATAGTTTCAATTTCATGAGATCACGCCGCTGTGCGAGCTCGCGCATCATCGACTCTGTGGAGTGTACTTACCATCGTAATAACCGCTGCATGTAAATGCTTGAAGACTTCTTGGGTGCTATTGCGACTCGGGTATCGGACCTGAGTAGCCATCTTTCATATAGCTCGCTGCCTTTGTCTATTGAAGTCAAGTGTTCCTGGTTCTAATGGTTAGGTACAAGGAACAAATACCTCCTCCGTGCTCTTGGTATCGGAAGAGCTCCAACCGCTCTGACAATAGCTGAGTGAGTGAACGTCGAGATGATAATCAAACGACCTCGTATGACAATGCGTGACGTCGGCTTGAGATTAATACACCTGTCAAAGCAACGGAACAAGATCTTTAATTGACCTAGGTCAACTGATGCCGACGATCCTCGAACACATGCACGCACATCTTCTTTAACGGAAAGACTGCATGAGAACTTTTGGCAACCGATACCAATATTGTACTAGACTCCAATACTTCGAAAAGGTACACTGAGGCTTCCTGGTCCGTGGATCGCAAAGTGCGATTATCTAACTTTGAAGGTGCTTTATTGTTTGATCTTCCCGTGGCATCCCAACATCTGGTTCGGTGTACGAAATGTTTCCATCCATGTACATGCAAAGAGATGCGCCACTGGAAAACTACGCCTCTCATCGCCTCTGAGCAGGAGCCCGCCTCCGCGCCATTGACGCCTCAGATCCTTATCACAAGGGCGGATAACAGCGTCTGGTTATATCGTCGACGCTGATCAAGCGCTCGTGGCCAGCCCCCCGACAACCGTGAGTATGGCATAATTATCAGATAACCACTTTGATTATCTACTGGTATGCGCCAGCCGGCCAACGTGGTGAGAAAAAACTCGGAACCAATGCCACCAACGGCCCTGACCGACTCGGACTCCCAACACGTTTTGCTTCTGAACCACCATCACGACAACAAGGAAAAGGTAGACAAGAATCTATCTCCATGCCCAAAGCCTCCATTGTGCCTGGACGTTGTTTCGACAGATGCGTATTGGATCCTAGTTCGGAACCGCTCGCGCTGTATCCTCTCATTCTCACATCTCGTAAACGTTAACGCATTGACATTTCATCATTCTTTTGAAAAGGACACTTGGTGAGATATTTCATTGCTTCATTCACTCATACACAGAAAGTTAATCAAGGGAAAGAAAGGAAATTGTTGTTATCGATACTCTACACACAATTATGGAACGACGCTGGCAGACACTACACTACACGCTTGAAAATATGGGTGGGAATGGTTGATGGACGTTAAAGTTCGTCCGCCTCGGTGTAGACGGTGGGAAGGGGCCCTTCACCGTAGACGACGGTCTGGTCGACCTCGGGTGGGACAGCGGTCGCGCTGGGATCTGCGATAGATGGTCCCTCACTGTCAAAGACGACATGGTCAGCAGTCGAACGCAACAGCCGATACCAGTCGGCAGTTCACTTACGTCCAGACAACAGTGGTGGTCCTGTCGACAAGGTACGGTGACTGCTTGACGATGGTGTGGAAAACGCGCGTCACGGTGTGGACGTCGCCCTCTTCAGCAGACACCTGTGAATGGACAGTGATGAGCGACATATCTCAGAAGAGAAAGGGGAGGGCACATACGCCGTTGAAAGCAAGGATGGAAACAAGGGTGAAGAAGGCGAGTTTGAGCTGCATGGTAGACGTTGAGGGGACGGGGAATGGACGCGGGGCAGGAAGAGTTACAGGGGACTCAGGGTGAGAACGAACCTCGCCCAGTCTCAGGATATATATCTGATTTTCTTCATTCAGGTCATATTCGGAACGCGCAGCTCGTGCCTTGGAAGTCCAGCCGTCCCTTTCTTACTAAGTCCCAAGAGGTTCTCATTGGAGCGCGACCGACCTTCGGTTCTTGGGAACCCACTTCGTTCGGGCCTCTCATCTTTCCGGCGCCCCTGGATTAACAGCAAAACGGTCTCATGAGCGCCTGCCCAGACTCCCAGTTCGAGATGCATGCGCTCTCATAACAGGGTCTGATAACCAACTGACGGGCATCAGCCTCCGACTTACTACAACGATCAAGATCCCATTTACGATCCCTTCTCCTTCTTTCCTTGTCCGTGATTGCAAATCCTTCCTCTTGTTGTTCTACGCACTTGAGGTAAGCGCTCATGTTATGGCACCGACACTTTAGGAGATGTGTATCTGACATTCCACACCGCAGGACCCAAATGGCGAAATCAGACGCGAATTCGGAACTTCTGCCAACTCTCCTGGGCCCTGAGGCACATCCCCTTCTCCAGCTCAGGACTTGTCAAAATTTCCATCTTTCTCTTCTGTTTTGGACTCTAGGCCCGCAGTCCGCTCACACTCACACGAGGTGTGTCATCCACAGGCTTACGAGGACCTGAAAACACAGGTATAAAACCCTCCAGGCTATCGACCCGAGATTCCTCAGACACCTTCCCGTCGTCGCAAGTCCTCCTCCTTCTCTCCCTTGAAGTCCTGCGACCATGTTGTTGCTGTCTTCCCTTCTCATCGCTCAGTTCGTTCCCCGTGCCTTGGGTGCCATTGGTCCCAATTCCAACCTCTATGTCGCCAATAAGGATATCGCTCCTGATGGCTTCACTCGATCGTGAGTCCATGGCCTGTCCGTGATAGCTATGTAACTTTAACCAATTCACCCATCTTCATCGCAGTGGTGTACTTGTTGGCACTAATGCTAACAACCTCGCCTTCCCTGGCCCTGTTATCCGTGCCAACAAGGTACGTTTTTCCTCCACTCTCCCCTTTAGCGTCACGCTCATATGGTATGGCCTTGTTAGAACGACCACTACAATCTGAATGTCATCGATGAACTCACCGACCCTACTATGTTGCGAACGACCAGTATCCACTGGCACGGATTCTTTATGAACGGCACTGCCTGGGCTGACGGTCCTGCCGGTGTCACGCAGTGCCCCATCGCCCCTGGCCATTCCTTCCGTTACAAGTTCCAAGCGAAGAACCAGGCTGGTACTTTCTGGTACCACTCTCATCATTGTACGTCACCCCTCCCTCTTGTTCCAGCTTTTGAACGCGATCCTCATCTCCGACTCCCACATAGTGTCCCAGTACTGTGACGGTCTTCGAGGTGTCATGGTCGTTTATGATCGCCACGACCCCCACCGCCATCTCTACGATGTCGATAACGGTATGTTTCATCCCTTTACCTCGACTCTTCGTAAACCAAACCGTGCCTAACCTTTGTGAATCTGCAGAACAAACTATCATTACCTTGGCAGATTGGTATCACACTCCAGCCCCCTCTGCCGGTCTGGTCCCCACCCCCGATTCCACCTTGATCAACGGCAAAGGTCGTTATGTTGGTGGACCTATGGTCCCTCTCTCTGTCATCCATGTCCGACGTGGAAGGCGCTACCGATTCCGATTGGTTTCCCTCTCTTGCGACCCATTCTACACCTTCTCCATTGATGGCCATAGCATGGTTCGTAACTCTCTCTCTTTCCCGGTCTCTCGCTCATCACCGCTCTTCCCACTAGACCATCATCGAAGCCGATGGTATCAGCACTGAGCCCCTCATTGTCGACTCAATCCAGATCTTCGCCGGCCAGCGCTACTCCTTCGTCCTCAACGCCAACCGCCCCGTCGACAACTACTGGGTCCGCGCTAACCCCAATCTCGGTGACATTGGCTACGCTGGTGGAATCAACTCTGCCATCCTCCGCTACGTCGGTGCACCCAACGCTGAACCCACCACCACTGAATCACCCTCGCTCAACCCCCTCCTCGAGACGAACCTCCACCCGCTCCACAGCCCCGCTGCTCCTGGCAACCCCACCCCCGGTGACGTCGATGTTGCGATCAACCTCGATGTCGTCTTCGACTTTGCCAGCTTGAAGTTCCAGGTCAACGGTGCTACCTTCGATGAGCCTCCTCTCCCCGTCATGCTGCAAATCATGAGTGGTGCCCATACTCCCCAGGACTTGTTGCCCGCCGGTGGTGTCTACACCCTCCCCAAGAACGCTGTCGTCGAGCTGTCCATGCCCGGTGGCTCTGTTGGTTCTCCTGTAAGCTTACTCCCAGCCTCCACTTTCCGCGACAATTACTGATCCATTGACCTACAGCACCCCATGCATCTTCACGGCCACGCCTTCAGCGTCGTCCGAAGTGCCGGAAGCTCCACCTACAACTTTGTCAATCCTGTCCAGCGAGACGTTGTCAGTATCGGTCAAGCCGGCGATAACGTTACCATCCGATTCAGGACTGACAACTCTGGTCCTTGGATTCTCCACTGCCACATCGATTGGCACTTGGTTCTGTGAGTATACCTTCTTTTTCTCGATGCCTTGGATTATATGCTGACTTGGGTGATCCTTCTACTTCCAGTGGCCTGTCCGTCGTCTTTGCTGAGGACGTTCCTACTATTGCTGCTTCGAATCCTCCTCCCGCATGGCACGATCTCTGCCCCATCTACGAGGAACTCCCCCCTGGTACTAGGTAATTGAGCCCATCGTATCAGCACGATACGATAGGCGTCCGAGTCTCTGTACCAATCAAGTCGCCACTGGGTGTTCGTCGGAACCATAATGGTTACGCGTCGCTCCTGGTGGTCCATAATAATCCCTGTTCTGAATAATTGTATTGAATATCTATAGTCGTTTTGTCTGTATGTGTCCGACTGCCAAATGAAACTCGAATCCCTTGGAATTTACTGTATCTTTTTGTGGGAGAACGAATGTTGAGTGGTCGGTGAGTTCGCAGAATAGCCTCGCTGACTGTGAATGGACAGAGGGTTCCTGGCTCTGCGATTTTCAGAACCAGAGGTGCTGCGCCTCTGGTCGATGGAGGAGTCCATTCTATGGCCTTTGGTGTAAGCGCTGAACAGTTGGAACGGGTGTAGAGCGTGTCAGAGATGGAAATCAGTCGTCCGACTCCATCATCACAGACGAAAGCAATTGCAAAAGTCGCATCTTCTTCGCTACCCTCGTTCATCTGCAATTCCAAGCGAGAACGACCGAGGGCGAGTCCAAAGGCTTTAGAAATTGATGCTAGCGATAGAAGTACAGCGGTACATTCAAATCGGCGAGTGATTCGTTGGGAGATAATGTACAATGATGTGAATGGACCGATGGGATGGGATTGTAGGAGCAGCGCATGCACGCATTTGCGAAAACAAAGGGAGTGACAACGTGGGGTTGAGGCTCAGCTCTGGGGTATGTCGGTCGATGTGCTAAATATCGCAGCCAGGTGGTCCAAGAATCATGATGTGGTGGCCAGACACGCGCACATGGTACGGTGGTGTTTCTGGCGCTTGCTTGCTTTCACAGAAGCCTTCCTGAAAGTTGGCGTCGAAAGGTCGAGCCCTCAACGAACGACCTGAACGCGACCCCGCGCTCAGTACGAAAACATCCTCCCATAAAACCGTTCATCATGAATGAGGTTGATCGTATCGTTCACAAGCTTCATATCTGCCCAATGAAGCCCAACGATAGTGCAAGCGTTACGCGTAAGTTCACGAAAGACAGACAGAATTAGAGCCACGAACCAAGATCAGCTCCCAACCCGATGCAACCCCGCATCTGGATCGTCGTAGGATCCATCACTTTACCGACGATTTCGAGGTAAGTGTCGGAGATGGGTTCGTGTTCCTGTGGTTATCGGGTGTCAGAAAAGGGCGTAGGGTCGTTGTAATGGGTCAGAGCACGTACCCCAACGAGCTGCACGACGACTTGTCCGCCATCCGCCGCTGACACGGTCAAACTGCCATTATCGTTGAACTGTTTCAAGGTTGATATATCCACAATGTGCAGAGAAGATAGGGTTGTAGATAGATAAGCCAGTCAATGACTCGCGCTCAAAGACGAGAAACATGAACACTACAGCGCACCTTGACCAATTTACAAGCTAATCGAATAGTCCTCCCTTGAAAGTTGGACAAGAGCGCCGAGTTGACTCGGGGCGTCACTTCTTGCTCAATTCCGTTGGACATTCTTCCCTTTCTTTTTTTGAGTCGGTTTGTTGAGGAAAGAAGAGAGGCTCGATATCTTTGACGATGGTCGTTGGAAGGAAACGAAATGGGGAAGCGCGATGAACGCGTAGCAGGATCTGCACGTGAGATCCGCGTGCGTGGGTTGCGCTCTTTCGAGTCCCCCTCGACGCGTCTTCCCTACTACCGCCCAAGACTTTCCTGCTAACGCTTTGGCATCTTCCTCTCGTTCAAACCCTCCTCAAGACATCTCACAGCAAGGGAGGCGCTACATCCAATTAACCTTTTTGCTTCTAAGTACGTTAGATATATGTACATAGCGGGTGGGAGAAGGATGGGAGAACCAGGAGACTCGGAGCAACAAGCAATAAACCCCCTTTTCATACGGGAAACGAACAATATTCACGAAAACAAATTCAATCCCGTGAAAAAGCAACTATTTTCAGAACAGATTAGAATAGTGTAATTTTAAAAGGGGGTTGCCCGCGCAAGGGTAGGTGGTCAAGATACAAAAGGACCTTTACTCAACGAGCCTACGAAATAGTTAGCACGCAAGTCGGAGGAAACGATAAATGAGGGCTTACGAAGGCTCCTTGTCAAGCTTGATGTGAATGGAAGTGTGGCTCTTGACACCCTTGATACGGTGGTAGGCGTTCAAGTTCTTGTGGAGGGTCATCTGGAAGATGGAAGCGCTTCCTTGTCTGTGGGGCAAAATGCCATCAGCAACCCACTCACAGAAAGCAAAAAAACACGCAAAACGCCCACTCACCGGCTAGCAATAGTAGCAGAAGCCAAGAAGTACGTCCAGATCCTGAACCACCTCTCTCCGTACTTGGCAATGACCTTATCCTTGTTGCTCATCCAGTTCTTGTACCATCTCCAGAGGGTAGCGGAGTAGTGGACACCGAGAACGTCAATGTTCTTCACTTCGAAGCCAGCTTGCTCAAGCTTGGTAACGTGCCATCCGAGCGAGCAGGAGGCATCGGCACCAGGGAAGATGTACTTGTTCATGAAGAGACCCCTGCAAACCGCGTTAGTTTCCTCGTGGTACGGACATGATACGCGAGGGAAATCACATACCAAATCAAATCCTCAAACTGCCAAGTCTGCCTGAACCCAGAAACTTGATAGAACAACAGACCGTCATCATCCAACAGATCATAAAGTTGGCTGCAGAACTGCGAGTAGCGGCGGACACCAACGTGCTCAGACATCTCGAGGCAGGAAATCTTGTTGTAGGTGGTACCAGCAGGGATCTCGCGGTAGTCGTGGCAGAGGATGCGGGCCTTGGTCGAGGGGACGCCGTTCTTCGCAATGCGCTCAGTACCGAATTGCGCCTGGTTCTTGGAGAGCGTAACACCAGTTGCGTCGCAGCCAAAGTTCTTGGCGGCGTAGGTGACGAGGGTGCCCCAGCCGCAGCCAATATCGAGCATCCTGGGACGTTTATTAGCATTGGGAAGAAACGACGCCTGGACTATACGCACTTGTCCTCAGGCTGGAGGTCGAGCCTGTCACAAACGATAGCCAACTTGTTGTCCTGGAGGGTCTCGAGCGACTCTTCGATGTCGGGGTTGCGAATAACACCAGAAGTATAGATCATACGAGGACCGAGGAACCACTCATAGAAATCATCACCACCTATAGCAACCCCATCAGCACCTCAAACATATCACGAAAGAAAGAACAACGCACGATCATAATGCCCCCTAACCTGCTCCTCATCCTGTCGCTGAGTATGCAAGATCACCTCAGGGATGAACACCGTCAACACATATTTGAACAGCGCCCATGTAAAGTTGAACTTGGCCCAATCATGTCGTTGTTCAAGAATCTCAAGCATATCACCTATTCACCCAATCCCACCAAACAGAAAGAGCCAGTTAGCTTGTCTGCCACGTCACGCCCAACGACCCGCTCAACAACGCACCATTAACATCAATCTTGCCGTCGAAATACGCGTCGTGGAAGACCTGCATAGGGATCTTGTTCTTGCCATTATACAATTCCTTGAGCTTGGGGTCCTTGATGGTGATATACGTCTCGATATCGTTCCCGGGCAGCTCGACTTTGGTGTTCTTCCTTCCACCAATGTGGGACATCAGCGCCCAGTAGCCGACGGCGGTGGGCACGCCCGTGAGGAGCGCGACGAAGAGATAGGTCTTGAAACCTCCACGGTTGACAATCGGCGTCCAAGACTTGACAAAGTAAGGAACAACGACGAGGAGGACGGCGAGGTGGAGGTTGGAGAAGGTGCCGTTGCCTTCGGCAAGGCCGACGAGCGGCGCGTTGGCGATGGCTGGGTACGACGTCGGCTTCACCGTCGTCGACGACATTGTTTTTTGGGGACGAGAAGGGGAAAAAGGGGGGTGGGTGGGTGGTTTGACTGCGGACAAGCCCAGACGAGCGTTCTTATGGACGTGATCTTGCCAACGCGACACTGCATTATTTGGTTTTGTTTTTCCTAAAATCAGACCATGGATTGGCGCCCATGCGGTGGGAGCGGAGCCAAGCAATTCCCTTCCCTTTTACGACATCCGACTCGAGGCAGCACGAATGTTTGACGTGGAGAGACTTTGGCGGATGGAAGGCCTGGCGGTAGTTAGACCGAATTGCGCTCGCTGCCTGCACAGAAAAGCGAAGGAGGCGTTTTGATCAGAGCGGTCTACTCCGTGACCGCCCAAGAGACTTGGAGGGAATGGAGACAAACGTGAATCGCATAAGCAAAGGATGATAGGATAAGATATGTGTAGTAACCCTTTGCGAAAGTTATCCGATGACCTTTCATATTTTCAGAGGTAGCGCCCATCCGTTTTCCCGGGCGCCCGTGTGCCACCCCCACTGCACCCCTGGCTAGCCCACGTCACCTTGGTCAACGGGAACATAACTCAAATAACTGGAATTAAATATAAGCTACAAATGTACACGACCGCCGCACGAAGGCGGAACCCTCTAGCAAGCCTCGATCATCTTCTATCGTCGGGATCACCCCGCCTCTACCCAAAATCGCGTACTACCCCACAACCCCGGACCATAAAACCCAAGCTTAAAGCGAAATGACCCTCGTCCCATACTCGGCCACAGGATACGCAAACCCTGGACCAGGACAATTAATAAACATAAGCGAGGTCGGAATACCCAAATGGTGCGCGAGCGCGTGCACAGTTCTAGGCTCAAAAGTCCCCTCTACGAGTAACTACCGAACCATCAGTCAGTCGATAGGTCACGAAGGGGAAGAGGGGAAGAGACGCACCAAGTCTATCGTAATCTCAGGAAAGGCCTCATCTAAAACTATAAACGGAAGTTAGGGCCGTAAGCATCAAAGTAGACTCGAAAGAACACTGAAACCCAAAACTTACTTTTAGCATTCGCTTCCAACTCGGACGGAATCCCTCCTTTCTCTTCCTCATAAAAATGTATAATCTTCAGATGCGACGTCTCCTCATTCCTCTTGGCGTAAAGGATCATATGGAACAGCGTATTAATCTATCCAAGATTCCAGTCAACATCCCATCCGCAGGTAGAACAAGAAAGAGAAGAACACGCACCTCATCACCCTTGGCACAAACACACACAACCTGCCTCTTCAACCTCGTCATCAATTTCATCAACCCACTCCCCACTCTATTTCTCCCAACAACTTGATTGCCCAAAGGCGGCAGTGTGACGGAACCATGGGCGTCAACTTCATCATCCGACCCACCACCCCCCGGTGTCGACAAAACAGCCGCATTCGAGTCGGCCTGAACAACATTACACCACTGATCATACACCCAGTAAATCCACCTCAGCACCCTGACCTTGTTCTGTGTCACGGCCAGAAGCAAGAGCAGGCTAATCGTGTAGATCGCGAAATATCCCGCAGTCCTCGGGTTCAGTGCGATGTTGCCACCAAGGATGACAGGACACACGATGAACAAGGAGAAAAAGAGAACGGGTAATCGAGCTCGAGAGGAACGACCCAAACGACCGCGGTTGAACCGAAGGAGGAGAAGCGAAAGCGGGAAAAGAGTCATCACGACTAGCCACACGAGTGAGAACATCTCCGAGACGACAGCGAGTCGGGCACCGGTAGTGGCGTAGACGATGGCACAGAATGCGATGAAAGAGAGGACGGAGACGTAAGGCGAGTTAGTTTTGCGTGTTAGTTTTAGGAACGCTTGCGGGAGGATTCGGTCTTGTGAAAGCCTTTGCAAGAGTTCACATGCACTCAGGATGCCTAAGTCAGAATGATTAGGGACGTCACGTCAGGGACGCAGGATTGAGTGCCAACCAGTAAGGACGCCGCCACAGAGAACGACGAATGCATCAACGACAACCCATATTCTCAGCCATTTCCCAGCGGCCTATTAGTGAAGAAACGGTCAGGGTCAGCAAGAAGAACTGTGAGCGGGTAGAGCAGCTCACCATTTCACCCAAGACACTCAGGATATTTGCGCCTCCTCGAGTGACATCAAGTGGAACAATGGCCATGACAAGGGTCATCAGGAGCGTATTAAACACAATCGCGGGGAGGTGTAGGTTCCGCAGCACTAAGGGGAACTTTCCGGGTTTGATTCTCGAGATGTATGATGGCGTGCCTATCGAGTTTCAAAGTTAGCGTATTTTCCTCGAAATGCACCTGGGGTACCCACATTCAAAGCCTGTCAAACCCAACATGCCGATGCATACACCATGATACAGCTGTCTGAGGATTCCAATCCCACCATCGGCGGCGTTCTCTCGTTGGCTCTGCTGCCAATTCGCCTTCCACTGATCATTACCCGTTCGGCCCCAGTGTACCGCACTAGCAATGATCAACGACACCATCGTCAAAACCTAAGAGTTAATGGGTTCTCTTATCAGCCAAACACAGAACATGCAATACTTTATCTGTACGCACATGGAGCGATAGTACAGCCAAGGCAATCCTCGCGCTTTCTCGCACGCCCAAAAGGCTGACGACTGTGAATAACACTAGAACCATCGCGGCCAGAATCCATGTTGGGAATGGTAGAGCCAAGACTTCGCCGGCGATGTAAGCTGCGGCTGTAGCGGCGGAGACGATTGAAGTAGAAGCATAGTCGAGTAAGAGCAGGGTGGCGCTGACGAGGGCAACAGGCTTCGTTGACACATTGAGGCTTGAGAATGCGGACGGATAAGCGACGGCGACTAATGGGAAAGATGAACACACTCACAAGTAAGTGTAGGGTGCTCCACTGATGGGAAGGGCGGAAGCGAGCTCCTGCATCATGGGTCGCCATAGGAAGAGGATGAGGGTGGCAACGAATAATGAAATGGGAGAGCTAAAGGAGTGTTAGCGAGGCTCATTGTAGAGTATGAGTCTAAGCACATACTATGCCCCAGCAACGACAACAACCGCCGGGAATGCATAAAACACGCTCCCAAGCACCGCATTACCCGCCAAGGCGGCAGCCGTGAACTGACCCAGCACCCGCTCCTTCTCCACCGTCTTTAACCGATTCTCAGCCTCTTGGAAATCCTCCGAGGACAACTTAATCCTCTGGATAGACCCCCATCCTGCAAACTCAAAAGAGTTGGGGAGGTTGATGAAGCGGGACGGCACAACGGCGTAGTCTTTGAGGCCCGAGTTATCAGGTGGCCGGTATCGTTGGCGTCGGAGGATGACGTCGAACTGAGAGTCCCTGAAGGACGGCGGCGCGATACTGTTGCTTGCACCTTGACCAACGGTATCCGTGTCCGAATCAACATCAACCACTCGAACGACCAGACTATATTGCACTCACCGGCGGTGGCATTACCCCGCACAAGGGTGACACTATCGCGCCTTGCTCGCAGGTTGCTCGACGAGCCCAGTCGGGTGGTTGGAGTAGGCGGTTCAATGGCAATCCATCGTTCTTGAGACGCGTCGGGGTCGGGGTCGTCGTTGAACATGGTGCCATCATCGTTGCTATCCTCTGGGATAGTTGCCGTAGTCGGAGAGGCGGGATACCCCGTCATCGACGTGGGCCGCGAGGTAGACATTCTGACCGAACGCTTGCGGGGACTGGTATGAGTCAAAGACGAACTGCTGTCGCCGATGAAATCACTGGTCTGACGCTGACGAGCCATTTTATATAAACCACTAGACGGTATTGTGGATCAATTTCTGATTTTGCCTCCGCATCAAGGTTCCTATTGTAACCAGGAAGGTCAACTACCGGCCTTTGTACATTTTCAAAGGGAGGCATTACCTTTGTTGTGCTTTATCTGCCCGAGTATGAATGGGACCAAGAGCAAGACCCGCGAGCCGCGCTCGACGCCCTTTTTGTTTCCATCATCATCATAAAGGCGGAGTCTGCCGGCCCGAGCTTGGCACTGGGCGCTTAAAACAGCTTCAGCTGCGACAGGAGAAAACAGCAGGTTCTCGTCGGCGATGCATCTGAAGTGGTGTAATAGCCCCTGTCGTTCGCGATTGACTCCCAACTTGAAACACGAACATTCCTGCTCCCACGTATACATAGGGCCAAGGCGAGGGGAACTTGTGATTTAGTAAGGTAGGCCTAACCGGTACGAAGCCTAACTTCCGTAACTCTGCGTGGACTCAGGACATGCAGTACAACAGAGGACGAAGGGGGACGCTCTGGAGTGGGGAGTCCACACCAGCAATGGGGAGACCGAACTTGCGTTGGCAAGAGTATCGTGTCGTACCTGTTAGAGTATGGGTGGACCGGGAGCCTATGACTAGCCTCAAGATCCTCCGATTAGGAGACTGGGTTCCCAGAAGAGCCTTGAAACACCCCAAGTAGCCGATACCTGCCCATGCCTTAATCTCCGGAACTCTATCTATTCCCGACACTCTCAAAACAACACAGTATGAAAAAAGACTTGACCTCAATTTACACAACAGGAGCATGCCTCGCCTCCACAAGAGTGGCCGCACTCGCACGCGCAAACTCCTCCCCCTCACCCCCAACAACAGCAACACCGTGACTCTCAACCAACTCCTCCCCATCCTCCCCAATCTTCCTCTTCCCAATCGTATCCTCCGCATAATTCTCATAGAAGTTATTCGCATCCCTAAACTCATCAAGCTGCCCTTGGTCTCTACTCCTACCCGGCCCATCCCAAAAATGGAACGCATTGCTATGAACGCCGTAGGAGGTGGGTACGACTTCGAGGAGGTCCCCGCGCGCAATTTCGATAGCGGGCACTTCGGCTGGGGGGAGGCCGATGAGGTAGGCGAGTAGGCAGCGGATGACGGATGCGTGGCCGATGATGAGAAGATCTTCCTGTTCGCGTTCGAGTTCGATTATCACTGGTTCCAGACGGACTGGATGGCCAGTTGTTAGCAAGAGTAGGAAAGAAAGGGGAAATGGGCTTACCACTCAGGTCGTGATAACTCTCTGCTCTTGGTGCACGGTACGAATAAGGGTCCTTCGTGAAACGATCCCAGTCTTCGGGGTAGTACTTCTTGGCTTGCTCCGGAGTGAGGCCATCCCAAATCCCAGGGTTGATCTCCAACATCTGGGGTTTCTCCACGACCTTGATCCTCGAAGGGAGGGGAGGAGAGGCTTTGGGCGGTGATGACTGCTGTGGCTGGGAGGCATTATAATCGCTGCTGTCGTCATCTATGAACGGGCTTTCCATAGGCGACATCACTTGTTCGCCGTCGACGAGGAGTTCGGGGATCTGCAACGAGTTGCCGCCGTTGTAGGCTGCGACGAAGGGCCATGCGGTGTGGTGTGCTCTGCGGCGTGTGGATGTCCAGATCTAGTTATAGTGAGAAGAATGAGGATAGATGAAAACGTGGAGCACAAAAAGAAGGGAAATGGAAAAAGGAAAGACGTACCACCAATCTCCTCTCAGCAGGATTAAGCCCCCTAGCTTCCAAACTCTTCGCTCTCCTCTCCAACACGCAGTCTTTCAGCTTCTCAGCATACTCCCAGCCAGCCGGCGAAAGATCCGAGTCAGCTTTATAGGAATGCTCTATGAGTGATTGACCAGACTTGGGTTTGGGGCATTATAAATTTTAAAAAGGAAGATTTTATGAAAGGGGCAAGTGAAAAAGAAAGAGGAGATTTAGCAGCACGAACGTAAGTCGGATGAGTGTGCGTTACCCACTCGAGCAAAGTAGATTGTGCGGAATCGGTTGTGGATGTTCATTAGGAAGAAGACGATTCTTGACTGGATTGTGGGTTTGGGTGGTGAGGAGTGAGTTCGGCAAGGATGGGTTGGGGATACGTACCTGGAGATAACCTTGAATTTTCTTTCATCGGGTTAGTCAAAGACGCGATGTCTAGCAAGGGTGTTCATACATTCAAGTCAATCTTCTCTCCAACCTGTGGCAAAGTGCGATTAGCGAGGAAGGCATCGTTGGCCACTTTGTGAGACCTACATTCAGGATCTTGATATACGGCCATTTGGTATCATCTATCGTCTGGTAATACTGCTCATGGTTCTTGATTCGATTGTAATAGTCTTGCACGGCCAGGTCGGGGTCCCAGTTCCTGTAATCCGGGGACGAGATCTTGACGCTCCGGATGTTGTTCTCGATGATCTCCCTGTTGTCGCAGAGAGATTCTTCGGGATGTTAACCACTCGAAAACGTTTGACAACGGAAAGGAGACTCACCGAGGAGTACGACATGAATGCCCTGAGCAGAGAACTTCTCCGCCAATGCGTCCCGAGCCTCCTTCCGTCCATTGTTGGCATCGTAGATAACGACCTGCCCCCCTGCATTGAAGTAGTCCCAGATGAGCTGCTCACATCCATCGGACACCTTCTTCCTCAGCGCGATCGTCTCGGGGCTCTTCTCTCCTGAAAGACCTTCGAGTGAGTAGATGGCCCTAGAGATGATATCCAATTTGACGACGTACCAGGTGAGAAATAGTCCGGTGGGACTTTCTGCGCACCACCAAGGACTTTCCTCCTGTAATCGCCCAGGGAAACGACCAAGGTCTTGACTCCCATCCATCGCAGGTATCGTTCCAGTGCTCTCGAAATATGCGTCTTGCCCCGCGCAGGAAGACCGATGGTCAAGACGAGGATCTTTCCAGCATGGAAAAGCAGGCCTGAGGCCGTCGTGTACAGTGGTGCGACCATCGTCGATGCTGTGGATGAGGAGAAAGAGGGAAAGACGGAATCGGATTAGGATTAGGAGCTGGGGCCATGGCCATGATGACAACGTATGGATGAAGCCGAGATCAGGTGTCCACAGGGCCTTGTCTGCCATCCGGAACCAAAATGTGATAAGATAAAAACAAATAGCACCCAAAAACATTATTTCAAAAAATAGTATACATAAACACGAGGAAGAGCGCAAGACAGCAGCAACGACAGCGGGTCAAGACAATAAATAATTGAGCAACTATGTCATGGCGAATCCATTTTCTGGGATTGCCGCGCGGTAATCTTCCATCTCTTTGTCGAGGTCTTCGACTGTGACTGCTTTCTTCTGCAGCCGCTTGGGTCCTTTCCTTATTCGAGGTCGACGTGGCGGGACGGCACGAGGCGCTGTTGGTGGAGGTGCACCTGAAGCAATCCGAGCGGCAGCTTGTGCTTGCCTGTCCGAACGCGTCAACATAAAACCCCAAGAGCGCCGAGAGAAACGAGGCTTACAATTTAGTTACAAGAGGTTGATTGGGTAATGGGTGGCCTGGTGGGTTGGTTCGCTGGACAAGAGACGTTGCCTTGGGTCCAGCAGCTGTTGGTTTGATACCCATACGGTCAAGCAGAGACGGAGGTGCTGCCGGTGCTGCTGGTCCAACCTGTGATGTCGATGCAGAGCCAGGAACACCGTCCACAATGATTTCAATCTTGATGGGCCGTCCTGCACGTTCATAAGCACGAGCCAGGGCACGAACAACACGAGCACGTACGTCCATCTACAATTTTGCCGTCATACTTGGCCCTCGCAATAGCTGCATCCCCCGACCTCACAAACCACACCATCGCCATCCCCTTCGACTTTCCTTGCGAGTTGTACACCAGAAACGACTCCCTGACAGGGCCAACTGTCTTCTTGAATAGTTCCTGCAAGAGTCACAAAATTCAAAGGAAAGGACAAGTCAAAACTGGACATTGAGTCAATTGCGCAAGAAGGATAAAGAAAGACGGTCTCCTCACCTCCACTTCCTGCTCATTCACGTCGATGGGCAGCTTGCTGATGAGAATCCTGCTGCCCGCGTCCTCTGCCGCGCGTTTTGCTGCTTGCATCACGTTTGGACGCCATGCTGGAGGTACTTGGTGCCCGACGAGCTGTCGTTTTGTGCGGTGGTAGATGTTGTGTCTTCGATCTGGTCCATTCATCGCGGATTCGAGGTTTCTGTGTTGGGTTTACCGGGCTTTCGTAGCGTCAGGCGCCAATGTGGATGGTGGATGAGTTTAAGCAACGCGACTCGTGGGAGGATTGCTTGGCTGCCGGATCCGGCACGAACAAACAAACTTACATCCCCCGCCTTAACATCGAGAAAGCTCAGGCTTCAATCCCTCTATATGCCTCTTTACCGTATTTCACAATCTTCTGTACGAATGCTGTCTATACATCTCATTTACCGACAACTGCTCAAATCCTCTGAACCGATTTAGTCTGAATTGGACAATAAACAGGGGCTCCTTTAATCCATTTCATATTAATGAGCAACTCGAGGAAAGGCATACAGACGGACGGGCGCACCTTGGCTTTGCATCCTAGCCTTCCTCGCCTCAAAGCCCTTCCTGTTACTCAACCAGGAAAAAAATCCTATTGTAGCTGCTACACCTAGCCCTCCTACGAGCTGCATCGAGAAGGGGAGAGAAATCAGACTTTCATTCTTCGCTCCGACTTAGGACCCAGTGAAAGAGGTGGACTTACAAAACTGTTGCTTTTGAACCCGCTATGGCTCAAGTATCCGGGTGCCATGCGAGCTTCGTGGTGGCGATAGCGGAGGACCAGAGTTCTGAACATGGTTCGCGAGCTGAAATCGGTGGTGATGGAATGTAAGAGAAGATAGGGGGAATTTCAGGCTCGGGGCTTCAGAATGGGGCTAGCCGTTGAAGGACAGGTATGATCTCGCGACCCCTACAGGTAGGACGAGTCGACCCCTACGGGTAGGCCAGGCACGTGAGGTGGCGACTACCACCACATAATCCGACTATTGAATATTCTAAATGATTGCCTGTTTAAAATACAGTTGTTGTAGCTACCCGGATATTAGTCGAATTTGAAACCTGTTACTCGTCAATACAGCACGATACTTCCCTGTGGTCCCAGCTGTCAGCAACTAAGGGTTATAAATCATCACCCATGTACGACCATCTTGCACCATTGTACCACATCCCCTCCCTTCCGTGGTCAGGGTGAGCTACAAGTGGTCAGCCCCAACGACTCAGACGCACCACAGATCGAAGGGGTTTTATTTCGTCCTTTGTTAACCCTGTTAACGCATCTATGGCTCTATTGAACCACGGGCCTTTGTATGTCGCACAACCATAGGCCATGTACTCATTGTTCGACAAGACTGAGTAGGGTAGCCACGCGGTCTGTCTGAACTAGAGATACTCGTGTTGTGGTTCACCCCGCCCATAGCGCCGACAGGTGGATGTGTCGTTGCATTCCGCCCAACTACCCCTTGGTTTCATTGAACTATAGGCCATACGGCTACAGTCCCACCACACCATAGGATGTTCGGCTACGGTCCCACGACACTATAGGATGTTCGGCTACGGTCCCACGACACTATAGGATATACACGCTTGGTATCTCTGATCTATAGGTCTCATTCCTTTCACCCCTGGCACCTGTTTAAAATAGCTGTATCATATCTCAGGCCCACCGAGAAGGGATTAGCCGCCGTACCACGCTTCAGCACCGTCTTCTATCGTTGTGGTATCGGTGAGCGACGGGTATTACCAAGTACTGTACTTTAGAGACACCACACTTGGCTGGGCTGTGGTATCAGTGAACAGCGCTCATGTATTCTGAACCACACATACCTGCTTCCCCACACATCTTCCAAGTACTGCTCCCAACTTCCAGCTTGATTTTGTATCTGGTAGTCGTCCCAGGTCAAACGGCGTGAGGTACCTCAGAACCACAGGTAAGGCGGTCTGTGGTACCTCAGAACCACAGGGTAAGGCGGTCTGTGGCATCTCAGAACCACAAGGTAAGGCGGTCTGTGGTACCTCAGAACCACAAGGTAACGAGGTCCGTGGTATCTCAGAACCACAGGTTAAGGCGGTCCTTGTTCTCCCAGAACCACAGGGTAACTTCCAAGTACCAACGTCCAGCATGATTTTGTATCTGGTAGTCAAACGGCGTGTGGTATCTCAGAACCACAGGGTAAGGAGGTCTGTGGTAACTCAGAACCACGCATCGTAAAGATGATAAAGTGGGCCGCTCCTACATACAGCCACTACGAGAGTTAGGCAAAGTTTTTTCCAAGAAGTAATCTACCTGCTCTGGTATCCCACGCAGGCTGCGGTTCTGGGGAACGAGAGGCCAAGGTTTGTGTGGTATCCGGGCACCGCACACATATGACCTGTGGTTCGGAGACACTGCAGGCCACGGAGGTTTACAGTACCTCATAACCACACGTCGTATGACCTCTGGTCAGGAGCTGTTCCAACAGGTTACAGACTTAGTCCTGTCTACGAGAGTTAGGCAGGGAACTTTCCCAGAAGTACTCTCACTTCTGCGGTATCCCAGGGCCACAGCTATACGCCGTGTGGCTCTGAGGCACCACATGTCAAGGGGTATGTGGTATCCGGGAACTACGGACATATGATGCGTGGTTCGAGGATTCCACGGATCAAGGTGGTGTACTGTACCTCATAACCACACGTCGTATGACCTCTGGTCCACGGATGATATAGTCTGCCTTTCCTGCGGCTGTTGCCCCACGGTCGATAGGTGCCGTCCCCAGAACCTCGGCCATACGAAGCGCGCGTGTGGCTGGAAGATATAGCAGGATATGGAGAGAGGGGCAGGATCTCGGCACCACAGACAGACAATCTTCGGCTCGCGGATACCATATCCGAGTCGGTCAATGGTGTATTTGAACCACACACATGCCACCTGTCGCGATCCTGGACCATGAGCGTTTATTCCTGGCAACATAGGGCACTACTAGCTACAAACGTTTTCTCATAGTCATTCCTATACACGAAGGTGACTAGTGGTGCCTATGAGCCGAGCCCCTTACTAGTCATTCAGCAACACGAAGTTCATCTGTTGCTCAGAGGTACCACACAACTTACGACCTGTGGTAACTCCGAGCCGAAGGAATCAGGGACCTGATGGTCTCTAAACCTCACGCCAGCTTAGACGCTCCACAACTCACAAGGTTCGTGGACAGTTAGTTGCCAGCTCTTCAATTATAGGCATCTGTGGTCCAGCCAAACAGCGCACTATAGTGCTGTGGTCCAGTCATACCAAGGGGAACAAACCTCAAGGCTCTGTCATACCATAGGTACGGGTATCTGTAGGTCAACGTACCACCGTTGGGTACACGTAAACGCGAAGCAAGAACGAAATAATGATTAATACGATGCACGAAGTGTCCTAATACAAAAAGGAAAGAATAAAAATAAAAACAAAAAAAAGAGGAATTATTTACGACGTTTCGAAGGGCCAGGGTCACCGTCATCCTCAACATCTGAACGAGGCCTCTTCGGCCTAAGAACCATGTTGTCCTCGACGTTCTCCGCAATCGTATCCCAAAGACGGCGGATCCTCGCCTTCACAATATCCTCCTCAGTGCGGCGGTTACCTTGCTTGTCGTAGGCGTAAAGGTCTCGCACATTGACCGAGAGGGCGTCGAGAATGGTGCAGAACCAAGTCCGAATTCGGGGAGAGACGGGCATACCGAAGAGCTCTTCAGTATCCTTCGAAAACGACGAGATGTAAGGAAAACCCTTCCAAAAGAAGAAGTCCGTGAGCGCTTCTTGGAGATCGCAGCCGCAATGCAGTTGACGTCGGCCATTTTCCGTGACAGGGAAGAACTCGCGCAGCTCGTGGTACGTGAGGCCGTTGACGCCACTCGGACCTTCCTTTGGCATCTCGACTGCGCCTTTCAGGCGGGGGATGGTACCAGGAAGCCTGTCGGGGATAAGACGAAGGTTCCTGGCAGGGGCAGAAACGGTCTTCGTCGGCTTGAAGTGGACCCCTGTCACTCCATCGCGCGTGTCATCGTTCTTCTTCGACGTCCTATCCGACAGTGTGTGGTAGTGGCATCGGGTGAGTCCCTTGCGGACAATGAAGGTTTCCATCGCGATATTGATGGACCCTGTCCCGTAAAGGTGTAGCATCTCTGCAAAACGACGAGCGTCCCAGCGAGGACCGTTTGGAATGTCGTGCTCGAAAGTCATTGCGTTACACAAGGCGTTGTACGCATTGGCTTGGGACAGTTTCGAAAGATTAGCCATACCCCACATCGAGTTGAGCGATAACTCACACATTCGTTTCGCGATGATCTGCTCGCGGGTTAAGGATTTTTCCTCCTCCTCCTCCTCCTCCCCCTCCCCCTCCCCCCCGGCCTCCTCAGCGTCGTTCTCGTCGTTGTTGACATCGACCGCCTTCTCCTTTCCCTTCGTCTTCTCCTTTCCCTTCGTCTTCTCCTTTCCCTTCGTCTTCTGAGTGTCGCCATCGGTTACATCGGTTACATCGCCGTCGGTTGCCTTCCCTATTACCTCCTCTTGCGGTCCCTGCAACCGTCCCTGCTCGTTGCCGTCCTCTACGCGCTTCTGTGGCTCCTCCTCCTCCTCCCTCGCCCCGTGCGTTTCGACAAAACGACGGTCCCAGCAAATGACGTCGTATAGGCGGCGCAACATCGCTGAGCGGTCACCGACGCTCAGAACGCCCATCTCCTCGTACTGGTCGAGGAGGACCCTGGCTTCCTTGAATACCCCCCACCCCCATACGCCTTCCTCGTTATCATCACCTACCAGAGATTGAGCGATCGATTATTCGTTTACATCACCAGTAAGAATGGTGCGCACCTTCCAGTATCCCTCGGGTCTCGGGCTCCTCTTCTTCCTCGTCACTGTTCTCGCTCCCCCCTTCGATGGCCAGAAGTATACTGTTCATGTACTTCGCCAGACTATCGCTATCAAGAATTGATGTTTCTTCATCTTCGTCGATGAGGGCGGAGATTTGCGTGTACAAATTCCAATGGAAGGCGTCGAGGGCGACCTTGGACCCTGGATGAAACGTTAATCAGCCGTGTCTAAACGGAGGGGGGACTGAATGGCTAGAACTCACTTTCTAATCCATCATCGTTTTGTGCAATCGTGCCTTCCATTTCCCTCTCGCTACCACCGCCTGAGTCGTCGCCCGCTTCGCCAAGGGCCTTCAAAGAGGGGTCTGCGCCGTTCTGAGAAGACCTGCCCTCGCCAGGGCCACCGCTGCCAAACGAGGGGTCTGGTTCTCCATCTGCGAAACTCTCGTCAGTACCTCGAAAGCTGAGCGGAATGTTGGACTCACGGGCATCATCGTCACCCAACTGGGTTAAAGGAGAGTCGGGTGTGGTGGAGGGACGTGGAGAGTCGGGTGTGGTGGAGGGACGACGTGGAGAGTCGGGTGTGGTGGAGGGACGTGGAGAGTCGGGTGTGGTGGAGGGACGTGGAGAGTCGGGTGTCGGAGAGAGAAGTGGCGGGCGGGGAGAATCCTGTTCCCCAGACTCCACCAGAACGAGACCATTGCGTAAGCCGGCCAATTGGACTTCAGCTTCCTCAATCTTTTGCGTCATCGCCTTCAACGCCCGCGTTTTGACGTGACGTCTGTGCTCTGGAGAAATTCGTAAGCTAAGCAAACGAGAAGGTGAAATTTGTCATTACTTACTAGGTGTTTTCGTGCGCTCCAACGTGAGCAGGGCCTTTGAGGCCTCAAGTTCTTTGATCCAGTCCTCTACGAGGTCAATGGCTTTTTTAAATTCGCCTGCGGCGCGTCATTAGCAGGGGCAACGGAACGTGGTGACCACCGTGTCGACGTACCGATTGTTTTTGGAGGGGGGAAAGAGGGAGCAACAGATTCAGCAGCATTTTTGTTCGACATGTCGGCAGAGTTATTGAGTGACCAAAGGGAAGGAACATGTAGTCGGTGGGGACCTCAGGAGCAGATAAGTTAGCAGAGCGCACCAAGCATGGGAAATGTGAACTGCGATCCAAGTCACCAAGTCGACATGTAGAGATATTGCCAGATCCTTCCATCGGAAACCAGGGCAGACAAATTTGAAATGCTGGAATAGGGTGCATGTGCTCCCACTGACCACTTGGACTTAGGAACCTGGAGTCTTTTCTTGAAGTCGGTTGTGCTTCAGGGTTTTCTTGTTGAGCTCGTAGTTGCAACGCACCCAATCGAATAGAACAAGGCATGGGACTCGGAATCAGGAATGCCTTACTCCTCCCCGAGTTCAAGGTCTTGTCCTCCCTTAGCCAAGCCACTGGGATCGGATGGTCGGGAAAACACTGGGTACGCGTATCCGATCGTTGTCCCGGCCGTGTTGGTTATCATGTGTAAGGTTGGGTCTAGAACACACAGGTGACCCTTTTTGCCAAATTGCCAGCCAGAGAAGGCAGTGTTTCCCTGCGCGTTCATACGGGCGCTAGATCTTGGGTTGGTCTCCAGAACAATGAGAGAGCTGCCGATCGATTGTCCATGTGGGCTTGGTCGGAAAACAGACCGAAAGGGGTGACGCAACCACCTACTTCGTTTGGATCTCCGGAAAAGTTCCCACCTGGTTTGGTCGGATCAATCGATCGCGGAAACCCCTGTCGCCTAATTTGGCATCTGAATTTTGGGGGTTCCAGTGAGTTTCAGAGTAGTCCAACCAAAAACTCCCCCAACTTTCACAGAACCCGGCGAAAAAAAATCAATACACGACACACTAACAGATAAACGAGAATCTAGCAATGAAAACTAAATATGAAAGCCTCGAAAGAGCGTAAGTTGACTCTGGCGGCACTAGATGTCGAACAGTCCACCACTCTTCTCGTACACCTCCTTTGCGTACTTTTCGACAACGTGCATGAGTCGAACCTCCGAGTCGCTGTAGTCTTCGAGCATGAATGGGAAATCACACTGGGTAATTATCCCAGCCTCGTTGATATTGGTGGGGACACGGGTGGGTAGGTTATGGGCGCCGCGAAGTCGGACTCCTTCAGAGAAACGATCGTCGATGGTTTTGTCGGATTTCAGAAGGGAGTCGATAGACTTGCGTACGTCCTTCTCGAAAGTCTTCCAGGCCGTGTGGGAGACGACCACGTACACTTTCCACTCCTGAATAAAGTCTTCCTCCTTGAACTTCTGCTGTTTCGCTTGGAAATTGTCAGAATCCCTGCACATGGAGGAGGCAGACGATAGTAATCCTCACCAATCGCCCCCGTGTCTGGTCGAGTGAAAGGGAAACAAAACATTGAGAATGTGATTTGATGAATGTGAGCTTTTGAGCACGGTGAGTAGAAAAAGAGGATACTTTACCTCTTCTTTTACGATAGAACCCCGAATCATCAACGTGCCAGGCCCTTACAAGATTGGATAGAGCCCACCGATTGAGTTCCCCGCGAGTTAGATTGCGACGCAGCTCGCGGTGGGTGAATGTGACGCGGTCGACTGGATTGTCGACGACAGGCGAAGTTAAAGGTATATCGCCCAGGTCGGTCTCAGAGGTTAAGATTAAGGTACTGGGGAGCATGTCGTCGTCGGTGAAGAATTCAACGATAGATCAGAGGAGGCACTCTCTCCTGCGGGGACGACCTCTCGGTAATTGCCGAAGTCACCGGCCGAATGGTCATTCAATGCGCTCTCCACCATTGAGACGATTGAGACGAGTTTTCCCTGCCTTATCGTGCTCCTAAAATCACGAAAAAATCATAGAAATTCAGGGATTAATTCATACAGCATATTCCAACTTACCGTGAGTTTCTACACCTACCAGGTAAAAAGTCAGACCAACGATCCTAATTCCATCACATCTCTATCAGTGTTTGCACTTACTCTCTCGTGCCCTCAATGAGTCGCCCAAAGAAATATCGAACGAAGAAGGAACTCAAGCAGGCCAATAGGGATAAGAATAGGAGGTACTACGAAAGGTAAGCGAATATAATGGGCTTCTTTGTTCTATTCTAACACAGGATATTCCCTCTCCAGAAACAAGGTGGAAATCAACAAACGCCGGCGTGACAAGAGATCTGGCAAGGCAAATAGGTAATCCTCCTCCTCCTATTCGAGGGACTCTATTGAAGACCAAAATCCCTGAAGAGGAGCAGCCAGAGGAAAGGAAACCGTGCCCAAAGACCGAGAATCGGTAGAGACCAATACATGCCAAAGGTAAATGTCCTCCTTCTCCATGATCCATGTATCTCGACTCAACCTCAAACGAAAAGGGATGTTGATGCTCAAGACCTCGAGAGGACGGTCGTTATGGCTAAGGAAGTGTATCAGGGATACCTGCGAATGATTGGCAGGGATGGAGTCAAGTTTATGCAGTCTCTGTGTCGCCAGGTTCTCGCCCTCTTCAATAATGGGGAAGGTGCCCGACATGTGCGAGACTATGTATCCCGACAATCGTCCAAATTCGACCCCTGGAGAAGAAAAATTGTCGAGTTACATGGAGAGGTTCTGCAATTCCGAGGAGTTAAGGATGTCATTGCACAGCTCGATCGGTTTCTGCAGGACATAGACCGTGTTCAAGGGTGGGTCGACGACCTGGAGACCTACCTTTTCACGGGTGCCGATGAGTTCACCCAGGCTTATGCTAACAACGAGTTGCTCTTTCAACGAACCTAGCAGTCTCACTGTTTTCTGTAGCCACAGAATATATTTAAAACATGGATTCAAACAGTCATATTGGGCATCGGTGAATGGGACAAGGAGATACAATGCTACATTACTTATTCGTCGTCCAGAGTGACACCCTGGGCGACAAGAAGCCGCTTGAGGCGGCACAGTTCGTCCTCAGCGCGCTCAGCGCGCTGAGTCGCGGCGTTCGCCTCGTCCTTGGCCGCCTGAATCTCCTTCTCCGACTCGAAGAGGCGGCGTTTGTGAGCGCGGGTGAGATTATTCATTGTATGACGGACCTCCTTGTGAATGACCTCGACATCTTCGGGGGCATCATTGCAAAGCTTGCGAGAGGTGAAATGGCTGAACGGAGTCTTGGAAGCAGGATGCTGTATGGCGAGATACAGCCAACATCCTGTGCGGGTTGAGATAGCTTCGGCCTGGGTTGCGAGATGAGATCGAGTGATACCGAGTGATAGCTACAGAGAGGAGACTCACCCGTGACATGAGGTCAATCGTCCAGCGTTCGAGCTTGCGAGTAGCTTCCGCTTGCCCCTTTATAGGAGGCTTGAGCTTACGGACACGATAAACCTCTGAAAGGACAAACTTGAGTGACGAGACCGCATTGGGCAGAGACGACGATGAAACTCACCCCACACGTCGTTCCCACGTCCGGCACCCTCGACAGTACCCCATTTCGCGTTGGCGCCAGATGGTTGGGTTCGCTTCACCTTGGGGGTCGTAGAAGAGGGAGTTGGGCTGGACGTAGGGGTTGCGTCGACGGTGGTGCTGGCATCAGAATCCAAACAGCGATTGGGAGTAGCCGGAGGCGTCGAAGACGGAGAGACAACGCCTAAGTCGAGGAGAGATGAGATCGGGTTCAAGAACGATGACTCGATGACTTAGACGGTTACCTGTCATCTCGGGAGGAGCGACCGGGGCAGGGCCATTCACTCCTGCAACCAGAGCACCGGTTTGCATATCCTCCTCGATGAGGATAGGGTCTATCACATTGAGAATGGGGTCGCGATTACCGACAAGAGGGCGAGGTGTCATGGGAGCGGGCGCAACTGCGGCACTCGGCGATGAATCTACGTGGGTCTGTAGATCGACATCCTGTAGATATGGTGGCCTAAGTTAGTCGAGGGTACTTAAACAGGACAAGGACCTTATACTCACGGAGGGAGTCACAAGGGGCGGGCGTTTGCGAAAGCGATGTTCGCAGGTGGAAAGTAGGGGACGACCAGGACATCTCCGACACTGGCGAGGTCTCCTATCGGCTTTCGGTTGCTGGAGCCCCGACTTTGACTGTGAAAGGCCCTTGGAAGCGGTTTTTTTCTTCTTGGGAGAGAGGGACTGAGAGCGAGTGAGAGCCATGTGGGGTGCAGGCGAGAATTGGAGCAACGAATTTTTCAAGTTTTATCAGAGTCTAAGAAAGACACGTGAGAGCCTAGGATGCGGGTGACGGCCTGAGTTCGGTGGAAGGGACGCATCAGGAACAGGCGGCATGATGTTGGGGTAGAACATTGGTTGTAATCTCCAGATTGATCCTTAAACTGGGCAGTGGCTTTGGCAACCCGATCCACCGATTTCCCACCTTCCTCTCACTTTATTCACCACAGTAAATGAGCCAACGAAAGAGACTGGCAAACTGGGACGATAGCGACGACGACAGCGGCTATCCGTCAGCACTGTTGGAAGCTGCCAGGAGGGATGACTGGGATTCGCCGACCAAAGCATCACGGAGGGTGAGGTACCAGCCCCGACCACGAAAGCCCGGGAAGTATCGGAGTCAGCAAGTGCCACAGGAGAACCAGCCGACAGTGTTGGAGAACGAACCGTTGGAGGGTGCAGAGCATGAGGCGCCTGATGTTCAAGTTGATCGCGATCCTGGCATTGGGTCCGAGATCGACACAGCCACTATCTCCCCCGAGATCGCTCCCGGTTTCTCGTCCGAGGTGCCCGACAATCGTCTCGATACCTATGTTGATGCAGTTACCGCTCACGTCGCCGGATTCTACCACCTGGAGGGCAACCTTTTCGTTGTTCAAGGTTGGGACATTGAAAAGGGCCAGTCCTTGGTAAGACTTAAGTCACATAGGATGGTACTTCGATACTGAACGGCTTCAGGACCACTGGTACCATTTGGAATACAAATTACTGGTCGGCGAAGCAGACTCCAACTCATTGCTTGTGGCGTGCACTTGCCCTAGTGGGCTCGATAGTACTTGCATTCATGGTCAATTCTTTGTTAAGTACGATGTTTCATCCCTACTCGATTTCGGGGATGAGCATGTTTCAGGTAAGTGTTAATATAGGTGGGCGCTTCCGTGGCCTTCACTGACTTTCCATATCATTTTTTAGAACATTCCCTAGCAATCATGTTCCTACAAACTTCCCTTCAGAATGACGATGTGACCTCTTATTTCTCTGTCCGTTCTGCGTCGACTTCCGCTCTGAAGGGCCGCGCTATCGTGAGGCACACAGGTGCACCGGGAGGCTGGAGCGGAACCTGGCGCTGCTCGAAGGATACTGGCACAGCGACCTGCATTCACGTGCGCCGAGTCCTGTTGGTGGTGGGGCAAGGGGAGGACCATGGTGACATAGGAAATTGTGGCAGCTTTGCGGCGAGTAGGCCGGTAAGCGAACTGGGTGAGTGAAGGTAATCTTGGACTCTGATGCTCGTTCTGACTTCGAATACAAAGTGGGAAATCGCTGCGGCCAAATATCACACCTTCCAGTCAACGTTCCGAGCTGGGCGACACTCCCCAGTGACCCCCAGCATTATCCTCCGCCTCCTCCCTTTCGCTCTGTCCCAGAAACTCCTTTCCTTCTCGATGCACAATCGTCTTGCCCGTGCCCGACTGGACGCACGTTCTACGATAGCTTCAGGCCTACGATCTTTCGCCTGTGCAAGGTCTACACTCTGTGCGGACTTTACTCTCATCAGATCGAACTCCAACCGTGCCCCCAATGCCCCCCCTCGCGTCGCAGGTTCATAGGTCCAGATCTAAGAGATCTCGGGCTATTCAACTTCAATAACTCGATCATTGTCTCTCATGAACTCCTGGACGAATATACCAGCGCGTATACCAGCTCCGAAACGCCTTTTTCGTCATGGGTCCTTCATCTTTCGCGCCGATATCGAGCCACTGGCGACACATTTATGGGGGAGGATCTTTTCAGATCGGTTTGGTTCTCGTACGTCTCATTGCAGGACTTCTCAAGCGACATGAGGTGCTCAAGGTGTGGAGACCATCCTGAAACCGTGATATGGGATGGTATTACACTTTCCTTTGGGAGGAAACACATGACTTCAACCCTGAGGCCGCCGACCACCGTCTCCGAATCGTCTCTCGTTCGCAGAAACGTCAAGTATCACCCGCGCCAACAACTCATCCTCGATGCATCGCTACGAAAGCAGATACGAGTGACGGTGGACCCTCCAAGCCTCGACGCTATTCTCGAGCATGACGAAGAAGGTTTCTCGGCAGATGAAACACCAGATTCGCCATCGAAAGCTCGTTCCCGCGAGCTGAAGGCAATTGGGGACCACTTGGGCAGGGTGAAGGCGGTAGGGAGGGCTTTGAAGGAGCTTTGTCCAGCGTTGGGTGTCCTCTTTGACCAGATGTTCGGAGAAGCAGCGTACGCCCAGAGAAAGAAGGCCCCCAGCGCGTACAAGGACTTTTTCATTCAGGTACCGTGTGGTATTGTCTGATTCTGGGGGAAAGGTGCATACTAAATTCAAATTTGCAGGTTGCAGCTGAGGAATCGGTTTTACAGATGATAAACAACTCGTCCGTTCTCGCTCTACGATCGTTCTTGCAGAATCCCACCAAGGCTACAGCAACTCAGATACTTGCAATTCCTGCTCTTTACAAGGTCGTGCAGGTGCACCATGATGTCGCTTCCCTGGTTCCAATCATGGTGTGGTTGGAGACTCGTGCTTCTCACATGTTATCAGCTTTGAAGGTCGAGGAACCGCTCCCTGGCGTCCAGGATGGGGCGGCGGTCGGCGAGACACGAAGTAACTGGACACTGGTAAGATAGCTTTCGAAGTATGTGGCGATAGAGTGATGACATACTTCTTTCTTAGACTGGGTGCTTGTATAGCATGCCACAAATTCGCTATCGACCCAAGTATCCTCGGCTGCGGAACGATCAGCAGAGGGACAAGTCTTCCAAAAGAGGCGATGCGTGCGGGAAATACTTCACCCAGTATGGAGAACAGCGTCTCACCGGCGGTCTGATGGTGGCATGGTGCACACACGGAATCTGCTACGGCTTCCATTGCATCGCGGAAAGCGAAGGCCGCGACGATGTGTTCTCGGCAATGGTTACACGCTGGCCTGTTGCCCCAAAGCGTGTGGTGTACGACTTCGCATGCTCGTTGGGGCCTTACTGCATGCTCAGAGAGCCGGAATTTTTCCAGAACACTTACTTTTGTATTGATCACTTTCACAGTTCAGGTCACACGAAATGTTCGCCCGCAGCATTTCTCTCGGAGTATGCGAACATCGACCCACGACTGGTAATCATCAATTCCAGCGCTGCTGAGTGTGGTAACGGCGGTCTGAAGAAAATCCGCAAGTCCGTCAGCTATATGTCTCAAACACGCGCCATTATCTACTCGAAAGTCTTCTTATCGGTTTGGAACCGTGTCCGTGAAAGGAGGGCAGTAGGCGTAGTTTAAACGGAGGTAGAATAGCAAGGAATACGACTTTGTTGACACAGGATAATGGATTCTACAGAAACCTAAGTGATTCGACTTCAGTGTGAATATGTTCTTTTAGGGAATAAAATCGCCTTGGCTGAATCTGTGGGATGGCCTGGACATAGACGCTGGTCCATTTATCCGATTGCGCTCCCAGGAACCGGACGCCTCTGGTTCGGGCTCTTTTGTTCATAGGCACAAGCTGGTGTGATGGGACTGCACCCGGCCTGCCTGATGTTCCCTGACCAACGTCGTAAGTACTGCATAGCATATGGAAGCCGGTATGTATAGATCCACAGAACCACAGACATGGTGTCGTGTAATTGAGCTCTACTAGGTGTTCAAATGTAATCGTAAGGGGTGGGGTGTTCCCTAGGCCTTGTAGTCCGGCTAAACCAAAGCTAGGAACTGGTATCCGTCTATCCCGAGATTTACACCTAATCTTTTGATGGCCTATTGCTCCGTGAAACCATAGCCCGTCTTGGTGGGTGTTGCTCCGAGAAACCGAGTACATGGTGTGATCGAGAAGACTACTTCATCATTTGATAGCCTATTGCTCCGCGAGACTGATGAGAACCACTCTAGTGGATGGGTCGGGAAATATCAAGGCACGTTTGTGGTTCACACGGACCGTTGGTCGCTTTTGGTATGGTATCCGCTATCAAGACATTGTATAGCTTTGGTTCCTGGGGACTTACGCGTCTCCATAGCCTGCCACATCTTCAAACCATACAGGAGCCTGGACCGCTGCAATTGAGCTTGGGGCAACAGCCGACGGTATCATTTCAAGACTGCGGGCCATGCGACATGTGGTTCGGAGGTACCACAGTCCACGTACCCTGTCACACACCCTGACCACAGGTAGCACGCCTGTGATTCCCGGAGACCAAAGCCCAACTTACTCTGTGGTATGGTCGAATCACACATCCTACGGCTGTGGTTCTGGGATATAACAGGCAGCTAGAGTGGGTCTTGGGAACCCTTTTCTGTAACGCTGTTAGTGTAGACGCCAAGGTACAAGTGTTTGTATGGCTGTAGTTGCGAGGGACCGCAAGTAGGCTGGACTCGTGGTATCCCAGAACCACAGTCAAGAGGGGCCCGGGGGAGGGTTTGCGTATGGCTCAGGATAACAACGCGAACCTGGGCCTCAGGGTGTCTGAGCTGCAGGTGGGGAGGACATCCAGTGGCAGGCACCACGGGTGACCCGATGCATTGTCTGTGGAAACCATAGGCCGGTTCCTGCGGTTCGTCGGATACTTAGGTTACTAATCCCTGGACGCTCACAGGTATGACAAGAAAAAGAAATGTGTTGCCTCATGGTTCTACATAACAGGAGGCTGTATAGTAGCATACCAGAGGAATCCTGGTTCGACGAAACCAGAGAAACGGATAGACGAGGTTGAGGTTATGGTAATACACAATAGCAATGTATTATGGTCGTGCGTTATATCGTTGTAGGTTAATTTTCATTTCACGTGACTTATGGCCTACGGGTAGGTGGGACTTCGTCCTACCTGTAGGGGTCTCTATGTACTACATATGATATAACGGGTATCCGTCAGAATGTGAATGTGGATCCACGATGACACAGGGGCCCCACTTTCAGTGCTGGGACGTCATAACAGAGACTTCTCGAGATTCGACAAAGGAGTGACACGAAGCGAAGATTTCACCCAAAGCGACATGCTACAAGTACTAGGTGGGCACTGCCATTCATTCCCTGGTTTTCGTTCCATCCAGATGCGATGCGAGGCAATAACAAAGAATCTGATTTCATACTAATACAACAGGTGAACGAAGTCGAAATACAGAAACAGTGCTGAATGCGATGCCTTATGCCGGTCTCGGAAGTACAGGAGCACCTAAACCACCTCTCAGCCTGCCATCAACCACAAAATCAGCCCCTAAGCGCACCATGACTCGTCTGCTGGGTAGGAGGGGCAGGTACGTTCTTCCCCTTATTCAAATACATTAAGAATCCCATGACGGCTGCGAAGCCCACCGCTCCGACCATCTGAAATGGGTTTCAGTGATTAGCACCGGTTTCCTCATGATGGGGGAGGGTAGGAGCCGTACCAGGTTGTTGTTAGCTTTGGAACCAGAGTTGTAGCCTGAACCACCGCTGGCTCTACCGCCGACGTTGCGTCGAATTGCTGTTCTGAGCATGATAGCTGTGTTGATCTGTGAAGCTGATGGCTGCTGGTGGGACTATCTGTAGCTGACGGTGGTGGTCTGTAAAGGAGGTTCGAATTATCGGTGGATGGTGGAAAGAGGTGGAATCGAGAAGATCGTCTGTGGTGTCAGTTTCGGGTATGATGTCAAATATCGAGGTATACTCCCTTGATCCAGGACTCAATAGAGCGAGGGTCTAGTCTATTGGAGCGTCTCAGGTGAATGGTGGATCTATCGATCGCAAGAGGTGCGGGCGGGAAACGATGGCTAGGCGGCCGCTCCCGCCCACAGCTAGAACAACAATTTCAACCTGCATCCACCCCAATCATAACCACCCCAATCATAACGCAAAATTCAAGTCGTGTTCAGGTAGCCATATAATACACTGATACAGGCAAGTTTGCAACAGAAAACAAAAAAAAATACACTTTCAAAGAGGATAAAACGTCGTAAGCAAAAGGTCATCTCGGAGGAGACCAGTAAATTCCGAGTCGGGTTCATGAAGATTGATGGTTGTCGGTTCAGCAGAGCTGAGCGTCGACATCGTTTCAGTGGTAGGACCGCAGAAGGGGGACAAGAATTCCTTTACTGCATCGCCTGGGTTCCTACATCACCACCGGCATCTAGGGTTAGCTGTATGCTCAGCAATAGGCAGAATAGCGAACACGTACTCTCGGGATTGCGCTTCTCCGCCAACCATTCGACGCCGTAGGCAAAGGCGATGAATGCGGCCAGGGATCCGAGTCCGACGGCCTAGATATATAAGATGGTTGGCAGGGAATCAGGTGGCAGAGAGTAAAGGTGTAGACGCACCATGCCTGTCCTGTCCGCGCCCCGAGGTCTCAGTGTGTTCGAGAGGCCACGGCCCCAGATGGCGTCGTCGACCATGATGTTACGGGCAACGCGGGTTGGTTGCATCGCGATTATGTCTGTGCTGGGAAGTTGGTGTTTGAGCTTTAGAAAGTGTTCGACTGTGTTTGGAGGGATCTTCGGCGTACTTGCGAAGTTTAAGTATATGTGCCTTTGGGATTGACATAGACGGATCGGTAATACATTCTGGAGTGAATTGAATTCATACACTGTGGGAAGTCGTCGGAAGTCTGAGTATGATCAAATGGAAGGTAGTCCCAGTTGGGAGCCTGCTAATTATGGCACAGATTTTACGGGAGGCTGCTCGGCACAGCCGCTTTGAGAGGTCGCTACATGTCCCTTGATTTCCGAGAGCTACGTGCCTACACAAGTGTCTCTACGAATTTATTGTATTCAAACTACTCTCGGAGTCCATCGGTGTCCGTCGAACTCCAATCGGAACAGGAATATCCAGCAAGGTATACAATCTGTTCAACCTTCTTTTCCAAATCTCCGTATCGAAGTATTCAAAGGGAAGAATGTTCGAGTCCACGGATGACACCAGTTCCGCGAAAGGCACTGAGTGAATTAGTATGTCCTTATTCAAGAGGAGTTTGGCTTCATTCGCAGGGTCGGTCCATGGTACGAGGCAGTAGGCATGGAAGCGCAGGCCTAGGTACGTCCCGCTTTCCATTAGCTCGGCCAGTAGTCGGAAAGTGGCGTCGACCTTGCTGTAGAGTGTCACGTTTGTCGTGATATCCTCTTTCTCTTCCATGAAAGGGTCGAGGCTATCTGCATTGAGAACGACGATGCCAATAGCCTTGCATATCAGTCCAACGACGCCTTTTAGGTTGATACATTGGATGTTCCGTTGCAGTTGTAAGTGACGGAGTGTTAGGTCCAGGATGTCGACGAGGGAGACTACGAGCACGGGAAACTCATAAGCAAAGGCGATTTCGAAAACCCGAATTGTCAACCGGCGACTCACCTATGGGAGCATGTTCCTCACCAACTCGGATTATAGCGGAAGCAAAGTCCACCCAACTGTCTATTTGAGGGTTGGTGTCACCCCCTGTAAGTGGGACAGGCCAGCGCTGTGAGATGGACAAAGTACGCAGGAACTTCCAAAATGCAGGCGACTTGAAGACTAAAGCAACGTTCTTGCGAAGTGTCCTCGCAGGATGGTCGAGGAAACGCTGCCACGAGTTCACAAATAGGTCGAAATTTGGGTTCTCCCATTGGCCTACTGCGGCGGAGAGATCATCGAATCCAGCTTCCAGTATTTGGGATGTTTGGTGGAAGCTTTCGTTAGAGATTGCGTCTGAGGTCGAGTCAGGGGTGGCGTAAGCGTCGTCTAAAGGATAGAACACGAACGTCAGTAGCAAAGCCAGCATAGATTCTGCGGCGTCTTGAAGGAAAGAGATGTTGGAGATTCCGAGCGGGCGAATGTCCATGTGTAGCCTCGCGTGAAGGCGTTTGAAGAGTTGAATTCGCAGAGCTGTCGGATGGCTTAGCGGTGTAGGTCGTTTTGAAAACGGACATGCTCACAATGCGGAAGAACCGAGTAGTCAGAAAAGGGTCTCTCTATGGTGTTGAAGATGGGCGGACATTCCAGTCCAAGCTCGTCACATTGCTGCGTTATCTTCACGAACAACTCCAGTAGATGGCGATGCTCCCATTCTCCATAGTAGGTTCGCGATGGCTCGGCCCTGCGAAACACCTTCCGTCCAATGTGGAACATCAATAGATCTCGAGCAAAGTTGACCTGGTCTGCAGGTGGTAGTGATTCCGGGATTTGGTCTCTGATGTTGAAGTCGGCGGTTCTGAAGATCTCCCTGCTTGCATCTTCGGCCTCATCCACAGAGACAATGTCCCGCAAGGAGTGGTATGCGGCATAAAGTACTGGGCTGTCAGTACCCCGATGCAGCCGTAAAAGGCGACAAAGAGCAAAGACAAAGCCGTGTCTGAATCTCGGGCCCTTCCTCCGCCACCCGTCGTACGCGATCCAATCCTGAAGGTGCTTGATCTCGCGGATGCAGGATTTCAGTGGAATGTCTTCAGCGGCTCCGCTGTTTACATTGGTTAAATGACGAAGGTGGTGCCACGTCGCGGCCACGGCGCTACAGAGCATCGTGAACGCCCATGCTTGTGGGGATCGGTATGCACAGTAGGTACCCGAGAGACCCGGCCAGATCTGCGTCAGAATGAAGTCGTGGAGGCCTGGTAGCATCGGAGTTATGATGATGAAAAGAAGTGTCGGTCCCACGAAAGCAGAAATGACCCATGCTGCAAACGGGCTCATGGCAAAGAAATAGTCCACCAGTCCACAAAGGAATAACGCCAACGCAGCTTGCAGCAGGATGGGGAGGATGGAGATGATGAATGGAATTTTCCATCTCTTGATGGACTCAGCTCGTAGATCTCGGGCTGCCAGTGCATCTTTGTCGGAGCGCCCGGGATCCTGGCGTTGGTATTCGCGCAGCCACTGTAAGCAGACGATGCCGACGGTAACCACTGCGAGGCTGATGGTCAGACTGATAGCCCACAGGATGTTCACGCGAATTGCGTTGGGTGGTGGTGCAAAGGAGGGTAGTCGCGGGAGCGTTGAGGAAGGCTCGTTGTGTGAAAATTCGAGTTGGGTAGTTATCCGGCCCAGGAGTTGGACGGTGACGTCCTCCGGAGATCCCTGTAGTAGCCTCGTGGCCTCGACGCTGAAAGCCGTGACTATTGCGGAGAATAAGCCAGCCTGAAGTACCTTGTCAGCCCGGGACGAGAAGCGGTAAAGGTGTAATATCGATCGAAGGAAAGCAGCGTACAAATAGCAGGAGGTTCTGGATTTCGTCCTTCCATGCGGCACACCGACCGTCATCGTGCTCTTCAACAAGCCGTCTACAGTATTTCAGGTCCCTGTTCTCCCCTGGCATAGGAAAACGGAGCGGGTCCTTTGTTGTCCATGGCCTCTCCGCCTTGAGATGCGTAAGTCTCGCCTTCACTGTCACGAACATGTCTACATACCTCCCAGAAAGGCGGCGTTGGAGGTGTGTGCGCGGTACTTGATGTTTCTCTACTTGTGCTTGAGGCCGCAAGACTATAGTTGAAGGTGTCGTCTGGCATGCCAACCGCAGGAACCTGGGTAATGTGGGGAAAGGGTAGGCAGAAAAGAACCAGCCGTGTTGTATTTAGGATGGTTGGAGCACGCTTGAAGCCATCTCTAGTTAACAGCCTTACTCCGTGACGTGTGATTGATCGATTTACTTACGGGTCAGGCTCTAACATTGCGATAGGCGCCCATCATCGCCGCAGGAACAAGAAGGTTTTTTTTTCCGGAAGTCCCACAGGGATGTCATCTTGGCACAGCCCTTCGCTGCGCCGCCGATGGAAGTCGAAGACGTGCTCTAACCAATCATCCAGGAGTGCACGCGAGGCTGTGAACTCCCTGGGATCTGGCAATCAGGACCTCGGAAAGCGTGTGAGCCTCAGTCACATCCCATGTCGATCGTGTACATTATCCGCCGAGTCATTGTCTGGGAACGTCTGGGGAAGTTGGGTGTCGAGCGTTGCGTAGTTCTATCGGACATCGAGTGCTGTTCTCTACTAATATCAGTGCTTCTATGAGTCGTTGGAACCACAGCCTGCAGAAGTTCCACGAACCCAGGAATAAACTCACCAACCGGGGCCGTCTCTGCTCTGAGAGCACATTCAGCAAATCAACACCACATATCGGTGCCAGCTGAGACGTTACCTCCCGGTCCTTCCCGGTTGCAAGTCTCCGATTCACCAGTTCTTTCCATGGTAACGTGAAAGATTCATGACTGTCGAAGTGACCAGGAATTGGTGCTTTAGCGCTCGCGACGTGGCTATTAGGTTGCGGCCAGCATGCCGGTTCCCACGGCTGGACCGGGCTGTTGTTTGTGCATTGTTTACGCAACTCCTACGTGGCTCGCGATGGCGGCGGTGGTGATCTTTCTCGCTCACTGCTGTCGCCGACGCCAAACGATTGTCTGTGACAATCTTATTTCTCTTTTTTACTGTGACGAACAACGATGATGAACTTCGAGGACGTCGAGGAGCGCGACGGTGGGTTTCTGTTTGTTGGTCAGTGACGGCGTCCCTGAATACGGTCAACGACATTCTAGGCATTCGACTCTCATGGAACGTCTGGCCATCATCGAGGATTGAAGCGACCAGGACCGTTGTGCCCATCTCTGCCCTCTACACGCCACTCAAAGTCAGAGAAGATCTTCCGCCGGTCGTATATGAGCCCGTCGCGTGCAAACCGCCTTGCCGAGCGATCCTGAATCCATATTGGTAGGCCAAAGATCGCGAATTGGATCGCGCTCTGGGACTGAAATGACTGTCTAGCCAGATTGATATTCGTGGAAAACTCTGGATCTGTCCTTTCTGCTTGTCGAGAAATGCATTCCCGCCGCATTACAAGGAGATCTCCAACACCAATTTGCCCCCGGAATTGTTGCCCAAGTACACGACGATTGAATATGTTTTGGCGCGACCCGCTCAAGTCCCACCCATCTTTCTGTTCGTTGTCGATACCTGCTTGGATGAGGACGATTTGAAGGCTCTCCGTGATGCCATCGTGGTCAGCTTGAGCTTGATTCCCCCCTATGCCTTGGTGGGATTGATCACGTATGGAACCATGGTATGTGTTTCGCGATCGCGTATCTGTTAGCCCTTGTTCAAATAATTGCAGACCCAAGTTCATGAAATTGGCTATGCCGAGTGCTCCAAGTCATATGTCTTCCGGGGCGGAAAGGAGTATCAACCCAAGCAAATCCAAGATATGCTCGGTCTCTCATCCCAAAACCGTGCTGCACCACGCCCTGGACAACCGTTGTCTCAACAGGCCTTTGGCGCAGCCCGATTCCTTCTCCCAGTCTCCCAGTGCGAATTCCAGCTGACCGGGATCTTGGAGTCGCTTACCCGCGATCCCTGGCCCGTCGCCAACGACAAGCGACCATTGAGGTGTACCGGCGTCGCCCTCAGCGTCGCCGTCGGTTTGCTTGAGACCGCCTTCCCCAACACTGGCGCGAGAATTATGCTCTTCTCCGGTGGTCCCGCCACCGAGGGACCGGGTATGGTCGTCAGCAACGAACTGAAGGAGCCTATTCGTAGTCACCACGATATCGACCGTGATTCGGCCAAACATTACAAGCGGGCCATGAAGGTATGTTGTACATCATTCAACGTACTAATCGTATACCAACACCTACTTCTAGTTCTATGAAGGACTTGCTCGTCGAGTCTCTAACAATGGCCACGTTGTCGATCTCTTCGCCGGTTGCTTGGATCAGATTGGCTTGCAAGAAATGAAGTCACTGCCAAATTCCACGAATGGCGTCATCGTCCTTTCCGACTCCTTCGCAACATCCATCTTCAAGCAATCCTTCCTTCGCCTGTTCAATAAAGATGACCAGGGCAACCTGTCGATGGGCTTCAATGCAACGCTGGACGTTCAGGTATGTTACGGCCCTGTCTTTTATGTTATCGCTCTGACTCGTTATCCCCCTTAGACCACAAAAGAGCTCAAGGTCTCGGGAATGATTGGCCACGGAATTTCCGCGGGGAAGAAATCCGCGTGTGTTGGCGAGACTGAGATTGGTATCGGTCAAACCTCAGCATGGAAGATCAATGCTATCACACCGCGCACAGCGGCGGGTGTCTACTTTGAAGTTGTCACCCCTGCTGGCCAACCTCTCCAGCAAGGTTCCCGTGGACTTATTCAATTTGTGACCCACTACCAGCACTCCTCGGGCCAAATGCGACTTCGTGTCACCACCATCGCACGGAACTTCGCGGAAGCTGGATCCCCTTCCATTGCCGCCTCCTTCGATCAAGAGGCCGCCGCTGTTTTAATGGCCCGGATAGCCGTCTTCAAGGCAGAAATAGACGATTCCCCCGACGTCTTGAGGTGGTTAGATCGTATGTTGATCCGACTCTGCCAGAAGTTCGCAGACTACAGGAAGGAAGATCCAACATCATTCCGTCTCACGGACAACTTCAGCATCTATCCTCAGTTCATGTTCCACCTCAGAAGAAGCCAGTTCCTTCAAGTCTTCAACAACAGTCCTGACGAGACAGCGTTCTACCGCCATGTCCTCAACGAAGAAGATGTTAACAATTCGCTGATCATGATACAGCCCACCCTCATGTCATACACCTTCGACCAGCCCCCGCAACCCGTCTTGCTGGACAGTGTCTCCATCAAGCATGACGTCATCCTCCTCCTCGACACATTCTTCCACATTCTCATTTTCCATGGAGAGCTCGTTGCTCAATGGAGAAAGCAGGGCTACCAAGACCAGGAGGGCTACGAGAACTTTAAGGAACTCCTCGAGTTGCCTGTCGCTGATGCCCAAGTGAGAGAATTATCGAACCTGTTGGGTTCTTCACATCGCTGACTCTTTTCCCCTTGATATAGGACCTCCTCGCCGATCGCTTCCCTATCCCACGATACATTGTTTGTGATCAAGGCGGCTCTCAGGCCCGATTCTTGCTCTCCAAACTCAATCCCAGTACCACGCATATGAGTGCGACCATGTATGGTAGCACCCCTGGTGCTGGAGCTGGTCAGGCTATCTTCACGGACGATGTCAGCTTGCAAGTGTTCATGGAGCACTTGAAGCGATTGGTGAGTGATGCCTCAACTGCTGCTGGAGATCACTGGTGGACTGACGCGATTCTCTTCTCTTCCTCTCAGGCTGTTGGTGCTCAGACCAACTAAATACCTTAGAATCAAGCACGGACGATGATTCGAATGGTAGCCTCTCTCCATCCTCTTCCTCTCTGCAGGCTACTGTTGGGTTCTTGTTCGCTCGGTCCGTTCCGTGGAGGACTTCGTGGTTTCGTTCCACGGGGGTTCAAGTTCTGGTCTTCCTTTTACGTTCTTCTCGTGTTCTGTTCGTACTCTTTTTATTTGGCGGTTCTGGCAATCTACTTTATATCTGGATAACTATGAAAAACGCCCTTACTGAGTACATCTCCGACTATGCTGAAGAGGACTGTTGATGTCTAGAACGTCGAGCTCTGCCACGTTACACCTGCATTTGACGGAATCAAGTCTTCAAGCCCTCCTGTCAGGGATCCCCGTTGATTGGCTTTCCTTGACTCTGCCCTCTCTGATAGGGTCTCGGGGCGACTGTCTGCAGGCTATTTTGTTATATCCCCAGTTCCGGTGGAGCGGCAGCACATGATTAAACAAATCCTTCATTCTTCGTTTACCTAACTAACTAAGCTTTTGCACAACTAGGTTCATTCGTCTAGGCATACATGCATCTCTCTCCTGCACTCGACCGCAATCGGATGACATTGACTTTTCGGAGTTGGCGGAGATGTGACCAGATTGAAGGGATGGAGGGGATCTACTATCTCTGACCCTCACGCTATCAACTCGCCACGACTCGATCCACATCGTTCAAGAATGCACTGCCCGCGATAGGCAAAATGGCGCATTCTTTCTTGGATTATTACTTTTCGTCCCGTTAGCTTGCTCAGGGGGGATCTGAGTCAAGGAGCCAACGAGTAGTTTGGCTTCCATACTGGCCTGCACCGCTCGGGTTCTGCTCTGACACGTCAGAAAGCGGTACTTCGAACTTCGACGTCTATCTACTTATCTCTGGCTGAAGACGTTGATTCTTGCTCTAGTGTAAGATTGCGGTTGTACACTTTTCGAGTTGTTGGCGTTGTATCTCCCCACACCGAGACCCAGGGGGGAAGATTGGAGCGGGCTGGATTGGTTAGCCTAGGTCGAGTCGGTCGGATGGCTGGGATGCGTGGAGGTTGATTCCCAGTGGTTCTTTCTCGCTTAGTTTCACTCCTGTTCCCTATATATGACTGCTACTGAGATATGGTAGGTTCTTTCCCAGTTACGGGCCCTTTTCTTCCTTATCTCTCAAGGCGCTTTCTATTATCTAACCGTTCTTCATCCATGATGGAGGCGACCACCACTTTGACGATGTTGTCCGAGTCGGCTTCCGATTTTTCAACCTCGACTGCTCCTTCGACATCGTCCACCATCTGCGCGGTGACCCATGACAGTCGTTCTAGCACATATCTCGCCAGCGACGAAAAATCGACAAATTCTCAGAACGACCACGACGGCGGCTCTCAGGCATCTACACATGTTAACAGCAGCCATGCCTGGGCCTCTGACGACAAACTCGAGAAGGGTGTCAGCCTTGACTCGAAACTCAACGCGAACATTGATAGCAACGCGGGGAGAGAGAGAGATCTCGGATTTGCCTTCCCAAATTCATTCTTAGCGAACGGGCTATTATTCGACCCTTACCTCGATTCATCGTTGTGGGAGACCGTGAAGCCAGAGCCAGAGGATGGGAGATGCATGGAGCGATCTTTAACACTGCGATCTTTGGTTATTGGTTCGCTAGTTGGATGCCTTGGGGCAGCAATATATCAAGTACGTGGCGCTCAAATGAACCGTCGATATTCCTTCGTTTTCCCTGATGAAACTCACTCAATACCCAGGTATATGTATTGAAACCGGTGTTCGCGGTGGTTAACAACACGTTCCTGATAGTCGTAGCCTATATAGGCGGGTCATTCTGGGCGGCTGTTTTACCAAAGGCACCGTCTAGAGGAGAACAAAATGTCGAGAAAAGGCGGAAGGATGAAGCGTCTAGGAGCTTTGGCGACAGAATACTGTGCGTCATAAACCCTGGGCCATTCTCCCTTGGAGAGGTGAGTTGCTCTCTACAGCTTAGACGTAATAGGAACTCATCTCACCGAAGCACGCAATTTCCTCGATGATTGCCATGGCTGCTGCGAACGGAAGCCTCGCTGTGCAGACACTCTCAGTGCAATATGTCAGTATGTTCCTCCCTTTGACGACTCGATATCGCTCTGAAGAACGACCTCATTTTAGTTGTACTACGACACCCAAGTGGATCTCCTCGCGGCCTCTTTATTTATATTCTCCACGACGTGCTTTGGGTGAGTCTCGGACTGAAGTTATGATTGGACTCATTATCCTGATCCCGATCTTGAAGGTGTGCCCTAGCGGGACTTTTCCGACATTTCACTGTCAAGCCGAAGGGGCTGATATATCCGAGTGTAACTATTCCAGTCAGTTTGTCATATTGTACGACCGCAGTAACCGTGCTCTAGGTTGTGCCTCCCCTGTCGTTACTCCGGGGTGAGCCTACAACGTCTCTGCCCAATGCTCATGCTGACGTGAAACCAGTCTTCCACGCCGAGCCAGATTCCGACCGGCAGTGGCTGTCGAAAGGTTTCTCATTCACCTTCTGGACAACCTTCATCTACGAAATTTTCCCCGCCTACATTTTCCCTCTCCTAAACGGAATCAATATATTTTGCTTGGCGTCCCAGACATCCACATCGCAGATCCTGCAGGACGCATTTACGAGTTTGTTTGGGGGTGCTAGTGGAAATGAAGGACTCGGGCTGTTCAGTGTCTCTTTCGACTGGCAATTCATTGGTTCCTCGTAAGTCATCCGTCTCAAGGCCCGTTGTTCCATGGTCAATGACGTTGCATAAGGGTGATGCACCTCCCAATCAGCTTTCAAGGTGAGGGCTTAACCACAACTATTGGCTTCGTCCTAACGCTTGTCTACCAGTGAATGCTTGGATAGGATATGCCCTCTGCTATTGCGCCACCATGGGCATCTACTACTCGAACATCTGGAATGTAGGCTCACACCTCGCTATCTCGACGTTCGGAGCTTGTGCTGAATCCATGACCAAAACAGGCGTTCAACCTTCCTATTTTGGCGACCACCATCTTCTCTCCGAACGGGACGGTCTATGACCACACGGCGATCATGGACGAGAATTTCAATATCATCCCAGAAGCAATCAGAGAACAAGGTGCTCCTGGCCTTACAGGATCCTTTCTGTGGGCGAATATAGCATCTAATCTTGGTGTAAGTGTGTTCGGTTTCTAAATTTCCCCGACGATAACGAATTTGCTTGGCAAGGTTGGAAGCTTGATCGCTCACGCTCTTTGGTTCATCGGACCAAGGTTGCTCTTCCCGTTTATGTACAGGGGTTCGAAGGAAGGGAAGGCGCCCAGTAAGCGACTAGTTAATGTCCCAACCTGGTGGTATACTGTCCTCGCCTTCTTATCGTTCTTTGCGGGTCAGATTTCCATTCCTTTTCAGCCCTCTGTCATGCTCACATTTTGATGACAGGATTCACGGTGGTCTTGAGGCATCCGTATATCTCCCAAATGCCCTATATGCTGGCGCTTATCGCAGGGACGATAGCTTTTGTTCGTGGTTTCCGCTTTTCCCCCCACCCTCCCAAATGACGATCTAACAGCCACTCGCGAATTCGCTCAACGCGTACCTGGGACATTGGATGTTGCCAATGCACGTAGCTAAGATGGTTGGCAGTTTGGTCCTCCCTGGGAACCCTCTGGGAATTCTATACGTATGTCAAACCCCTGTCCGCGATGTCTCCATTTAACTTCGTTGCAGTTCTCGACTTGGAGCGAAAGCGCCGTGTCAAACGGCATGTACTTCACCTCACAGCTAAAACTCGGCCAATACCTCAAAATACCCTCTCGGGTAATACTCTTCACACAAATCTGGGGTCTTTTGTTAGGTAGTAAAACCTCTCCGTTGTTTGATTACAAGATGGGCTGACCATCGTCAGAACAGGAGCGTTGGTGAACTACGGTAATCATCTAAAAGCCGTCGGCTTCCATAAGTTGCTCATGTCCATACCCTTTAGCTACCATGGCCAGGGTCATCGAACATCAACAAGAAGCTTTCACGAGCCCTATCGGAACCAACATATGGAACGGTCAAGTTCCACAGATCTTAAACAGCGAGGTTGTAACCTGGGCGCTTGCGAAAGAGTTATACAGCTTCGATGGGCCTTACTTTATCGTGCCTCTGAGTCTCCTGCTGGGCGCTTCTCTGACCACAATTCAAGCTCTGCTTCACCGGGTATGGCCTCCACTTCAACCTCGCCTCCCAGCTAACAGCATTTTCTCGCTCTTTCTAGATCTGGCCAAACCTTTGGTTCTTAGACGGTAGCACCCTGATGCTTCCCGTCGTTTTCATGGTATGCACCCAAACCACACCTTCTATCGCGCCAACCCTCATTCAACTCGCACCCAGTACTCATCCATAATGACCTTCGGCATCACCTCCTCCATCATCTCAAGCATCCTAGTTGGAATCATTTGTCAACTCTGGATCCGAAACCGCTGGCCAGTCTGGTTCAATGACCACAGTTTGATCTTTGGGAGTGCACTCGACGGGGGAGCGCAGTGCATGTTGCTTTTGCTTTCGTTCACTGTCCTTGGTGGGATTGAAGGGTCGCACAAGCCTTTCTGGCAGGTGGGTTCTGTAATGTTTTCTTTCAGTAGGTGTGTCTGATGACTGGGGCTAGTGGGTTGGAAATCCAGTCGTTGGAAACGTGGATTATTGTAATGGGAATGGCGCGCTGGATCGTTGATGAGCGATGATTTATAATCGTATTTATCTTAAAGGCCTTTTGTTAGATACATCTTGCACTCTGGAACGGAATACAGCATTTCATCGATATCGATATCCTGCCCCGCTGAGAGCCCCTTTTATTCGTCAGTTGTGGAGTGCATTTGGTTAATGGAAGGAGGGACTAACCTGTACGGCGACTCCCGCCCAGCCCACCCCCTTCTACAATCTACCCTTCAGTAGGCCCCACACACGCTTCAGTCGGTACAGCCTCCCCAAACGAAGCATCATACGCATCCGGATAAAAACACCCCGCAACAGGAGTAGGCCCTCCCGCCCGATCAAACGTATTATACCACCCATTCAACCCACTCGTCCCCGTGACCTCCGCCGATGCATCCGTCGTAACCGTAAACGTGGGCGGGGGAAGTGTCACCACGCTCCCCGTGCTCGTATACGTCGGCAACAAACCCACCTCCACCTCCGCGTTGGTGATGTTACGCGGAGGCCAGGGGTGCTGTTGGAGGTAGTCCTCTGGGATGACGGGGTCCCAGCTTACGTCGCCTGTTTGCCAGGGCTGGAAGGCGCCGTCGAAGACGTCGGGTGTCGTGCGTAGCCGTAGGCATTTGCCGATTGAGTCGCGCGGGTCCCGAGGGATCCAGCCGTTGTCGAGGCCGAGTTTGTAGGACCACATTGGTGCTGCGATTCGACCGTCCTCGGTTTCGCCTACCTAGACCTCGGCGTCAGGCTTCGGACACACATAAGTTGGGAAGGCAAAGAGGATAGTGCACACCTTCCACGTCCACCAGAAAAAGTCTCCGATAGCGTCAAAACTTGCCAGGACAAAACTCCGGATACCAGCTTTCATCGTCTCGTTGTAGCTCTCCCAGTTATCATATTCGGCGCACTGCGGATGTTCCGAAGCGATATCCACACTGCGCAAGAACAGCCCACAGTCATTCGTAGCTGCGGAGAACTGGCCTCCAATGGTAATTCCATTGAATCGACGGCTGTTGCAACGAAGGGAAGAGTCAGATCCTCAGACCCTGATTTCGATCTCGTAGGAAGATGCACACCTCTGGTTAAAAGCAGGCCCCCACATATCACACACCATCTTAGGCCATATGCCCCCTCTCTCACCATCCACCGCCATATTGACGATGGATGAGGTGTTGATACCCTCAAAGGCGATGAAAGGGTGAACGTCCAGTATCACCCGGTCCGCACCCGGTAGAACAGGTGTCTCATTCCATACGTCGATCGGGAGGAGCGATCCCGAAACTGCGATATACTTCAATGGAATTATAAGAAAAAGGGGCTATTGAGGGTTTCTGGCAAGTAGAAAAGAAGGGATAAACTTACTGGTCCAGCCTTAAACCCAGTAACCATCCTACGAATCAAATCATACGCTCTGAGATGGAAACTCGAAATGGGCTCTACGCCAATCGCGTACCCGGCTGGCTGGTTGAGAATGGAGATGACGGGGACGACGTCGCGGTATTGCGGTTGGGAGATGAACTGTGTTAGGATGCGGATGTAGTATAGAGTGCGTTCGGCGTTCGCAATGCCCATGTTGCCGGAGAGGAAGTTGATAGAGCCTTCGCTGGGAGATGGAGTGTATGGTATGAATGTTTGATGATGAATGCACGAAGGAGGTGAATCCTTACCGTCCGGATTGGTTTAAACCGTTTTGAGAGCCGGGACAGGTGTGCAAGTCCAAGATAACTCTCAGGCCGTACTTCCTGGCCCACTCGACGGCGCGTAGGAAGTATCTGCCATAGCTGTTAGGACATGTGCGAGGGGAACAAAGGAAGCGGACGAAACTCACGTCCAGGATGTCCTTTCCAGGTAGGGTTCCCCATCCCAAGTTTCGATTGCCCAGAAACCGAGTGGTATCCGAACCCAGTTTAACCCAGCACCTGAATAGATCCCTTTAGAAACCCAGTGGATAGATGGCACGAATGGCATGCACCTGCAATCTCAGCAATATCCCTCTCCGTCTGCAAAAAAAGGACGCCAAGTCAATTCGTGCAACACAAGTTAAGGAAGCTCTAAATCCACATACAATGAACGTTTTATAGTGGTCCTCAATCTGACCAATCCCACCACCCGCTTCGTCCCTCCTCATGGCTTCACTCAGGCTCCACTCGTCTGATGTTCCTGGATATTTTTGGAAAAGAGAGGGTGTGATAAAGGGTTCAAGGACGAGCCATCCTCCGAGGTTGACGCCGTATATTCGGTCTTGGCCCCATGTCCAAGATTCGTTCAGAGGCGGTGTCCATGAGTTAGGTCTAGCGTATAGTTTGAATGGGTCGAGAGGGTTATGATGCCCTGTGAATTGAAGCCATGAGTGGTTGGTCGTAAGTAGCCCGAACTGGTAAACTTACAGTATCCACCGAAGGTGTTTTGGTATACGAACGACGCGTCTCCTTCGTTCATTCTCACTTCGGTCCCATCCCCACCCGTCTTATAACCAATGGTGAGACCAAAGGATACGTCTGGAGGACGTAAACTAGACTCACAAAACTTTGCGGAGGATCCTCGGGGACACCAGTCGTCAGAGGCTTATCCTCCGTCTCTGGAGATTTCTTATTCCTCTGACTGAAATATACACCCAAAGAGATCGCCAACGCAATAATAGCCATACCCCCAAGGACGATGATAAACGCAGCCCAACGTGTCTGTTTCTGGCGTTTCGACCACCCGCCAACGGAGGAGTCGGGGCGGAGTGGGAGGTTGGGTACATCCGGGCGCGTCTTTTGAGCGTAGGGGTTGTGGAATTGCCCTGGCGGTCGTGTGGAGGAGAGGTTGGCGAGCTGAGCGTCTCGGATGAGTGACATCTGGTATTGTCGTTCGCGGGATTGGGTTGTTTCTGGGTTGTGACTTGGGAGCATGCGGTGGTACCAACTTGTAGGCCGTGTTCGGGAATGGCGGTGTTCTAGTGGTGGTGGGACGGGAGGTGGGTGGTCATAGGCAGCATCTGATCGAGGTCAAAGGCATTAGATATAATTCAATATAGACGAGGTTTCCGACGTACTATTGGGGATTGGAGGTGAAGGATCGACATTTGTATTCATTGGGCCATACCCCATTTGATCCTCGTGTATTGGTGCTTGTTCTGGAGGACGTGCCTGTGCACTAGTCCAAGCTCTATGGCCGTGTTCGTTCATAGCGTAACCTCCTGCCTCAGGAAAGGTAAGGTGGGGCTGTGGGTCATGATATTCCGGCCGAGGATATCTGTGGTCGTGCTGGATTGCATGGGTGTCGAAACTAGCTGATGCCGGTGATGGTGAAGCGGCCCAGGTCGATCCAGGGTTTGAGGGCTGAGGCTCCCTGTGGCGGAAGAACCGGTAGCGAGACTGGGGTTGCCCACCCAGTGGGTTCTTGTAAGGCCGAGTAAAGTCGTAGTTTGCCATTCAAATTTGCCTGCCAAGTTCAGCTGCTTGGCTTGTTTTCGAATTAATTTGGTTGGACATACCTTCCCGAAAAGATCCTCCCAAGCGACAGGGCCAGGTTGAAGATTTTGAGGAATCTTAGAGAAGCGAGAGAGCCATGGAATCTTGAAGACTCTTTGTCGGCCTTGGTTGTTTGCAATGGGAAAGCCATGCATCCCATTATGTCACCAAGCACCACGACTGGGAAGCCATGAGGCAGCCTCAAGGCCTAGAATATCGAGTTTGGTTCATATCTTGCTATAATAAAGAATTAGAGTGCTGAAACTCGCGATTCGGAATCGATGTTGTCGTCGTAGTCGCTGTCGAAGTCGTCTCGATCGTCTCTCTGCCAGTGGGCCACGACGGCAGATCCCGACGTTGGTGGTTGCCGGCATCGCAATTTGCGGCGCTTATAACTGAGGCGCCTATTGTTGGGAACTTCGTCATCTTCTCAGCTGTAATTACCGCCAGGCTTTCGCACTGTCAACTATGTCACCTTGGCCGCTCTTCCACGAACTGTACTGTCGAAGAGTGCTCACCAAAAACTCGGGTTTGGCTTAGTGATGCAAAGTCGCTAAGGATCCCGTCTTGGTTTCTGGATTTCACCAGTGTGCCGCATAGGTGTTTTCCAGCCAAGTCCCGAGAAGTCGACTAATGGGCGGAAGGAACTAAATGTCACGATGGAACGTGATGAATTCCTGGACCATGGTAGGCCAAGTTCCTTGTACCCTTCACTGATATCGTACAACGACAATTCCTTGTCTAGACGATATTCCGAATCAGTGCGGATAATTTACGAGGTTGGATGAGGCCATCCATATCTGAAAAGAACCTTTCCTATCGCCGCTCACCACATCCGTCAATCTACCTTGAACATCATGAACTCGCCACCCCTATCTCTGTATCGAGCAGCACCAATCATGCTTCGAATAGAAGAAACCAATCAGAAGAAAACGAGCGGAGTCTAATGTCGTCAAAAAAGCATCGAATTGAATTACTTAGAGAGTCCGGGACGGGTTCCAAGAATAGACGGCATCACGGAATGCGGTGCTCGATTTGTTTTGGTTCGTTGTTGTCCTGGGCTCCTGTATTTGACGGTACTTGAGCCAATGGCGCCCTCCCTTTCATTCAGTCCCCAGCGGTCTGTTTTCCACCACTATGGGGGAGTTCGCTCGTCAACTCGATGCAGCAGTAGCAGTTTTTGCCAGAGCTGCTGCAGAACAGGTGCTTATTATGTTCTCAGGCACATTCATAACAGGCCTGACGCCTCAAGTAGGGTGGAGTGATATCTGGCGACATACCCACAGACTATAGCCCTTCCAATCCTTTTCGTCTATGGGTCATCCAAGTCGGTGCGTCGACGTCTTTGCTGAACGAGTAGGAGAGTGTAGCACTGACAGACAGCCAGTCATCATCATCGCCTTTTCCCAGATCCTGGCATTGGTGCTGGGCCGTATACGACAGCCACGGGTAATCGCAGAGGTGATTGGTGGTATCCTCCTGGGCCCGACTGTCATGGGCCGCATCCCGAATTTCAAGGAGACCATATTCCCTGAAGATTCGATGCCCCTTTTGACCCTAACCGCAACCGTCGGTCTCATCCTCTTCCTGTTCCTCGTCGGTCTCGAAATCGATACTCGCCTGCTCAAACGTAGCGCCACAGCCTCCGCGACCGTGTCCATCGCCGGCCTGGTTATACCCCTCGGTCTAGGGGCAGCCCTGGGCGTCGGAGTCTACAACCAATTCATTGAACCCGAGGTTAATTTTGGCTACTTCTTGTTGTTCGTCGCTGTCGCCGTCGGCATCACAGCCTTCCCAGTCCTATGCCGTATCCTCACCGAACTCAAGTTGTTGGACACTCAAGTGGGCGTTGTAGTGTTGTCCGCCGGTATCGGGAACGATGTTATCGGTTGGGTACTTTTGGCTTTGACAGTCGCTCTCGTCAATTCCACAGGCGGTTTGACGGCGCTTTGGGTGCTCCTTGCGACAGTGGGATACACCATCTTCTTACTCTATCCCGTACGATGGGGTTTCGTGTGGCTTTGCAGGAGAACCGGAAGTCTGGAACAGGGCTCGCCTACGCCATTCATGATGACCGTTACTCTCATGGTCGAATTCGTGTCCGCGTTCTTCACGGACATCATTGGGGTGCATGCTATTTTCGGTTTGTGTCACATTCTAATCTCAGTTGAAGGAACTGAATACTGATGATTGATGATAGGTGGCTTCATGGCAGGTCTCATTATCCCCCACGAAAATGGATTCGCGATTTCGTTGGTGGAAAAGATCGAGGATCTCATTAGTATTTTGTTCATCCCAATCGTAAGTGGAACATCAAACCAACCTCAACGCGTCTCTTACCCGTCACCCAGTACTTCACACTCTCCGGATTGAAAACCAATCTCGGTCTCTTGAACAGTGGCGTTGCATGGGGATACACCATCCTCATCTGCGTTGTAGCATTCGCTGCCAAATTCCTTCCTTGCGCCGGCGCCGCCTTCTTGTTTGGATTCAAGTGGAGAGAGGCAGGAGCCATCGGCACTTTGATGAGCTGCAAAGGGTGAGCAACAACGCCGCTGTCTGATTCATGCCTATGGAACTGACCGACTATCGTAGTCTCGTCGAACTGATCGTGTTGAACATTGGTTTGCAAGCCAATATTCTCAACGACATCACATTCTCGATGTTCGTTGTGCATGCTTTGGTCCTTACTTTCGTCACCACGCCCCTCACTCTCCTCTTTTACCCTCCTCAATACCGTACTTCGCCTATCTCCAAGTCAGGAAAGGGCGCTAAGCCTGACCAAGAAGAAGCGCGTGACAAGCCTGTACTTGACGGTGAACTGAGGACCCGGTTCGCGCTCGTCCTGGAAAAGGTCGAACAACTGGCCCCTGCGATGACACTTACGCAGCTCCTCCAACCTAGCGTCTCCACATCCACCCTTGTATCACAGACAACTGTGTCAGCCAAAGCCGCAGAAGCTCTCGGACCCGACCCCAGCGACGATATCGACGATACTTTCAAAGTTGAGATCGACACTCTCCGCCTCATGGAATTGTCAAACAGAACTTCCGACGTCATCCGATCCAAGGAAGCTGATGCTCTCATCTACAACGACCCGGTCGTCTCCGCTTTCAGGACATTTGGCAGCCTCAATCGCATGGTCGTGTCTGCGACCCTTTCCGTGGTTAGCTTTGACCAGTTCTCCACTGCCATCGCTCAGCATGCAACCGACTCTCAATCGGAGATGGTCATCATCCCTTGGGCGAGGGGAACAACTTCCCTCTTGAACCCCGAAGGAGTGGATTATGGACGTAACCCCTTCGATGGCGCTTTCCACAGGACTACAACCACCGACCAAACCACCTCAGTCGTCTACTCCGAGTTCATCCGGAGCGTTTTCTTACGCTGTCCGCGAGATGTTGCGTTGTTCGTGGACCGCGGTGCACCCTCGATCTCCATCTCTAATGACCAGCATTTGTTCCTTCCGTTCTTTGGTGGACCTGATGATCGCCTGGCTCTCAACTTCCTTGTTCAGTTGTGTGTTAGGAGTGGTGTTCAAGCTACTGTGGTCCGCATTCAGAGAGCGGAGGAAGGTGTTGTTAGTGAGGAGAAGGATACTCCTCTAGTGTCACCCGGACCTACGAGCCCGGGCGCTAATCACGTACGTTTTTTCGTCGCCCTTTGAATGGACAGTTCTCTGACGATGCATGTTTCCAGCTTACCGTCGCCGCCGCCGACACCGTCTATGGCCAACTATCAACCCAAGCTCGTCTAGCCTCCGACACCGAAGACAACCTCATCTGGGAACGCTACGCCGGCACCTCAACAACACACTCTCCCACCATCGCCTCCGCCCTAACCAAAATCACCTTCTCCACCCAGGCCTCCTCCCAGCCCCTCCACACCGTCATTGAGCTCGCCCAATCCGAGGCTGCCAAAGTGGAAGCGGACCCGAAGCTGTCAAAGACAATGATTGTGCTTGCGGGGAGGTCGAGGCGGATGGCGGTCGAGGCGCTTGGTCCTGAGCTGAGGAGGGTTGTGAGTGAGACGGGGGCGGGTGTTGGGTCGAGTGCGCCCAAGACTTTGGGTGATGTTGGCGCTGCGTTGGTTGCTACTGGTGTTAATGCCAGTTTGTTGATTGTGCAGGCTGCTGTTGGGAGTTCGAGGACTTGAGTGGGTTGACAGACCTACTCCACGCTGACGATTGTGGTGACCTCTGTCTGCGATTAGATCTTACGACTCTTTTGATGACCTTCTACGACCTGCTCGCTTTTATCTCTTACGATTTCAAGGGTTACTGTTGTTACTGATGTTTTTTCTTTCTCTGCTTGATTTTTTGTTGTCCGGTTCTCTTGCGATAATGTTGATTGCGTTACACACGTTCATGCGCGCTACATCTGGTGGTTTTGGATTTTCGTCGGGTTCTTGGTTTTCCTTTGTTGGCTTTATTGGGCTTTTTTTTGGTTTCATGCAATTGGTGTTCATTAGGATAACTGAGGTACATAGCTATGTAGCGTCACCCCAGGAATGGCTATGTTCAAGCTGGATATAAGTACGCAGTGGTCCGGATTGATGAACGGCCTATATTAGGCGTGGCTATTGACTAACCACTTAAAACTAAATTGCACTTCCGCCTTCGACGTTATATTTGACTACTTGACACACTCTAGCGACGTCGTTTTTTGGCCCGTTATTTAGTTTGTAGCCCCAGTTGGTTCACTGACTCTCACCCTCGCCTTGCTTGGCAGTACTCCGACCCGGATGTGACGAGAGGTGACGATGATTCCGAACTCGAGGAGGTGAAACTGGTACATTGCGATTAGTGGCGGCATTTGCCGTGGAGGGCGTTGAATCCGCAGACCGCCGGTGTGGCAATGAACGCTGAGCGCTGAGCCATGGCGTCTGATAAAGATAATTGGCCGCAAGCGAGTGCGCAGGAGAACCTTCGCTATTTCTGACCTAGGACTCTTCAGCGCTGGCGCAAGCGCTCCAGCATCGTTAGGGACAGTAGAGACCTTTGCAGTTACGGGAAGTACATTTCCTCCCAGTGAGAGATGATTTCGGCTGCCAATGTGTGTCCCGACTACCGAGGCGGCCGCGCCTGTGATCGATCACTCGCCCTTGTACTTACCGCCTGTAAAACACGTCCGATCCCGAAGCGAGGGTAGTTGTTCACCATGCTGAGCTGCACCACACGTCGAGGGTGTTGAGCGCGTGGAAGTGAGCGTGGAGTAGCCCCAGGTCGTATTCGGCCGCTCGTGCGAGCACGTTTTGCATCGCGATCATCGCGGCCGACCATGGGCGCTAACCCACTTGTCTCCGGCGCTTGCTGTCCCCGGCGCGGACGCAATAACGTTGCAGGGCCCAAGGTTGAAGGGATACAGAAGATTTAGCGAAATTATCGTTTTTTAGGCGTTTGAAATATGCGGACATCTATGTACTATTCAATTGGCATTCAATGGTCCTTCCAGGTGAAACTGCGCAAATTTCAGCGCTTATTCGGGCCCCGTACCGAGCTTGGACTTGATGCGAGCCAGGTGTCAAATATACTCCAAGGCACGAAGGAGAGGTCGATAAGCGTCAACATCTCGGTTTGGGCCATTTATACTAACAACACGTAAGGGTCCTCTGTGATCCGTGTTCTCTCACCCAATGGAAATCTCCAGACTGTCGCCCACGTTTGGGAGGTTGATTATCTGGGAGAAATGTCATTCTCACATCTTCCCATTTTGTATGCCCTTCGGCTCGGGCGAAGAAGCGTATCTGCAATAAAGGTGTTGGGCGAAAGCAGCCTTGCAAGAGAGGATTCACCCCATCTTCACTTCACTTCACTCCACTCCGTCCTCTCCCCTCCCTTGTCCTGCCGCTCAAAATGCCACAGGGTCCAGCAGAAGTCGCGTACGTGTTTAGGGATCTACATTCCCCCGTTCAGTTTGCTTACGCTCAACAGCCATGGGTACATGCTCACCGGGCTGATATTCAACGTCCTGCTGTTTGGCATTATGATCACGCAGGTCTACCTGTACTATACGACCTATAAGAGGGACCCCATATGGATGAAGAGCTTTGTGAGTTCGCACTTCCCGAATTTCAAATTCGAGCGTCGGTTGAGGCGGTCCCAGGTTGCTTTTATCTTCCTCGCGGATATCGTCAACACGGTCTTCTGCTATGTTGACCTCTACCGAGCGCTGATTCTACGTTTTGGTGGGTGCATCTTGGGAACTCAAAGCTATCATCTCTTTCAAGCATTTGACTAACGCGCACCAATGGCACTAGGTGAAGTTGAGATGCTCTTCACGGCGGACTGGAGTGAGTGTCTTGCGTCCGGCGTGCTAGTCAAAGACCATTCTGACTGTCCTTTACACCAGTATTTGCGACAGGTCCGTTCCTTATACACCCTATCCAGTGATAGTCCAGGTTATAACGCGGCTTCCGCTCGATACACAGAGCCAGCGACAACGGTAAAGCAATTTCGTTTTCGTCAGCCCCATCAGAATATTCACATCTATTGCAGGCAATTATCGCTACATGTGTCCAGTTATTCTTTGCATGGAGAGTCCGTGTCCTCACACGACAATGGAAGATTTCATGGGTGCTGGTGGCCATGGTGGCGAGCACAGCCCTTACGTCCGGAAGTACGGCTAAACAGCCCCTGTTCGTGGATGGAACGCTAACAAACCCACCATAGTTGCCGGTGTCCTGACTGCATGGGAAGTCGTTCGACACCCTCACTTTGCTGAATTCCAGAAGTTTCATGTGGGTGTTATTTAACGCGGCGACAAAACGCCAAGTTGATCGATTGGCGTTTCAGCACACTGTCAGCACCTGGCTAGGCGCAACATGTGCTTGCGACGCGTTGATTACAATTATCCTGGTCGTCGCACTTCGCCGCCAGAAGACAGGATTCCAGCGCTCAGATCTAATCGTCGACCGTATTATTAAATGTGAGGCCCCAAGTTCTCTTTCCGTGACCATGGAAATAGGAACTGATTGACCTTCCGTGCCTACCTACCTACTAGTGACGATGCAAACCGGCCTCTTAACGATGGTGGTTGCTGCGCTCGATTTAGTCTTCTACCTCGTTTCCGTAAGTATTCTGGTAGCCTCTGTTCAGAGTTCATTGGCTCACCCCTGTTTACTTCTCTAGACTTCTGGCCTGTATGTTCATTCAAACCGGGGTTTCTTTGCAGGTTCTCACCTCCTTCTCAGACATCTCCTGTTCAGTTACCCCCTAAGCAAACTTTACACGAATTCCCTCATGAGCACACTGAACGCCCGCAAGTCTGCATTTTACGGATCCAGCACAGCAAGCCATACAAATGGAACTGACACTGACGGAGTCAATACTTCATCCGGCTTCAAGAACGGTCTTTCCGGTATTTCCAGGGCTTCTACGCATTTTACTCTTCGTCGAGATAGGACGAGTAAAGCAGTGAGCGGACTTCGTCTTCCTTTGGCAATCATTCGACAGCTGAGCGTGCCCCATTAGAGCGACATGATCAACTTCCATGCACACAAGGCCACACGCGGACCTGAAGTCTTCGTGCATGTCGAGCACCATGCACTCGCCGATGTTGAAACACCCACCGAAACGGAAAAGCAAAACCGACATTCCTTATATGATATCGAAAGCGGCAAGGGCAAGGGGACGACTGCGCTGTAGTAAAAACGAACACCCTCATTTTGTATATACCCTCATTATTCATACTTCCGAAAGCATTAGCTTATCCTGTAGCAAATACGACTCGTTAATGACATACATGCCCTGTAGTAATAATAACACGCCCTTTGTTGTTTGCTTCTCGGCCGCCGTGACCAAATGGACTGTGTAGTGACAATCCTGTAGCATCCTCAAGTCGATCGAGAGGGCGAGTCTTTTTCAAAGTGTCCTTTGTTGACCTCGCGGGTCCAAACGATGAGCAAATATAGACGCGCAATGACGGAAGTACTAGTAAGCCGCTCGGATTGCCCGACGTTCCGTACTCTGTAGCACTATATTATCCATGTCGAGCCTCAGCGAAGGTTGTTCTTCGGAACTGCCTCACATACAGTTTCATCCTCCCTGCCCCTGCGCGCACGGATGTGCCATGAGGGAGGAACCACATGGAGAAGTGCGGGGTATGCTGGGGTCGGAGTCGGGGTGAGGCGGCAAGTGGTCGGCGCGTACTGCGATCAGTGTCGGGAGCCCACCGGGTTGCATGCGGGCTTGGCAAAATGCAGCCATCGTCGCCCGAGGTCCACGGTCAGGAAAGAGGGTACATAGGAAAGAATCGGCAAGGAAGAGCCTAGAAAATCAGCACAATTGATAGCTATGTCATCTCGAGGTTTCTTAAATTTTGATTGCTCAGCGACAGCCATAGGCGACTAGATGGGCCAAGAGGGAACGAAGGAGCCGACTTCCACAGTCCTTCGTGATATAGAAGACATGCATTGGCACGACCGCGACTTGAAAAAGCTGAGTGAAGCGAGAAGTAGGCTTCTCGCGGGGCTTCAGTCAGGTTGTGGTTTTGTCGCCAGAGGTAGAAAGGTTGGGAAACAGCGCGTGGCAAGGTTTCAGTTATTTGCGAAATGAAGGTATAGATTCGGGATATAAACTCGGGGCGATAGATATAAGTACAACCTGAAATGAACACTCTCAGTATCTCAATGCAAGAAACAGAAAACCAAGAGCGAGGACTCACAATACGATACAACAACAACAACGCTACACGCCACAACACAACTTTAGTCCCTTGGGCTCATTGCTGCACCCCGGCCCCAGCCAACGCCTGCCTCATCAAGTGCGCCAAATGCACCGTACCCTGCCACCAGATAACCATAGTGAGTCCAACGATACCGTGGAGGGTTCCCCAGATATTCTCAGGTGTAATCTTGAGTCTGTATGGGAATAGCACGTCGGTCAGCACATGCAATCAGCCTAAGCAAAGGGGAAGGGAACGTACGCTTCAGCAGCAGGCCCAAATGTATGAGGGATGAAGCGGGGTGCTTGGTAGATGACCGTCGAACAGGCCGTATGATAGACGCATAGAGCAATGGCCAGTGCGCGTTTGCCAGGAAGGAATTCTACGACGTGTCGGGAGATAGTAGCCGGATTAGGAACGGGTGCTGCAAGGAGGACGAGCTGGAAGGCGCACCAGGTAGAGAATAGCACAAAAGTGCCATGATACAGCTCGCAAGGCTAAGAGACGCGTACAACTGTTCAAAGTTCAACAGTCAGAGTCTTCTTTCGTGCTCAATCCTGGCGACATCCACACCTTGACTAACACAAGAGCCGTGTTATTCAGCTGCAAGAACGGAAGACTGGCAGGATAGAATAGCCCTTGGACGACTATTGGGAATTCCAAAGCGATATGTAGCAGGAATACTACGGACCTATTCATAAACAATAACAATACAAAAGTTGTCAACGATGCGTTTGCGTATCCAGAAGCAACGAGGACTCACAGAGGACTACGGGCAGCGTTCATGGCGAGAAGAGGTCTTTATCTGTTGAACCCGGCGGTTGGTGGTCGCGCGACGCGATGTTGGTTGGCGGTCGATGGTGGTGGAAGGAAGACAATAACCTGAGTCTCGCGAACCCGTTCAACAAACTCCGTGCTTCGGCGTCAATTGATTTCCATACGTACATACCCTCATCTACACAGTCCTCACAGTCACGACGCACACAGAAAACCAAAACGATAATAATATTAAGAAATAATGATACTACATAAACGAAAACCTAATCCTCCACCCAATCTAGTTGGCTGGATGGTGGACGTCTTGGCAGTTGTCGAGTTGCTAATGAATGCGAGTGTATCCCCAGGGATCGGCAAGGTCAAGTGTAGGGTAGCATTTTGGGTCATACAAATGGAAGGGGGAATCATGGATGGGTTACCGGTGTTCTACGTAATTCCGAGAGGGAATAATAGGCATAGGAAAGAAAGGCGTTACGTGTATACGTAAAAAGGAGTCCGTTGAAATCTTGTCGTAAAGCGGATTAAGAGAAAGCATAGACCCGGATCTATACCAGGAGACAGTACATGATTCGGCAGAGATGGAGGGGTATAGTAACCACGAATAAGGGGATGAAGAGAAGAATGAAGAGAAAGATGAAGGTTGAAAGAACGAGGGAAAAGGGAAGGTGATTTCCTTTTTTCAGCAAAATCAGCAACCTACCCCTCAAGCATCTTCATCCTCCTCTTCATCCCCCGCAGCACCTCCAGGCACACGCTCTATCCTGACCGACATGCCTTCAATCTCATCCAAATCCCTCTCCAGATCCAGGTCCTCTGGAGGCTCATCCATATCTCCCAGATCAAGCTCCATCCCCGCTCCCCCTCCTTCCTTCAACCGACCCTCCAACACCCCAACCTTGCTTCTCAACCTCAACACCTCCCGTCTCAGCTTCACAATTTCCTCGTCTCGCCTATCCACGCGGCCCTTCAGCGTCCGGATATACTGGTTACCGCAGATCAACAGCTGAAGCTTGCTCACTCCCTTGTTTGGACCATCACCGCCCGCTTTAGGTGGTCCACGGGGAGGCAAAGCACCCGGAAGGAGAGGGCCACGAACAGGCAACACTTTATCCTTCGATCTCCCTGTAGCCGATCCGCCACCACCCTCCTCCTCAATCGTATCCTCAAACGCGATAGGTGGCAACAATTTCCGCAGATCGTCAAACGTCGTCTTGAGCGAATCACGTCGTTTCTGTTCTGCAGCTTTGTGCGATGTTTTCTTTTGACCGGGTGGGAAATTGGCATCGGGCGCAGGTTTAGGGTTAGGATCTCCAGCTAGTGGAGAGGAGGAGTGAGCAACCATGAAGATTAGGACAGTGAAACAACTTGCCTGGGAGGATCGTTTTGAGCTTGCTGCTGCCATCTGCCCTGCCCTTGCCTTTACTACCGCGCGTCGTCATCGTGGTTCCATTCGATGGAGGATTTGTGTTGTTCGCAGGACCGGTATCGTTAACACTACTCGAGGGCGCACCTAGCCGACCCAGGTTCATGATGCTCGCAGGTGTGACTGGCGTCAAGCGTGTTCCAGGAGCGGGAGCAAAGATGTCTATCGATGACCCTCCCATATCTGAAGAAGCCATGGACTGATTGGTGTCCGTATTCGGGGGTGAAGGGTTGATCTGGGACAGGTCGACAGGGGAAGGACTATCCTCAGGCATCCCGCCCAGGCTCCCGGAACCACCATGGGGTGTACCGGAAACACTAAACGTATGTTGATGCTGTCCCATCCCAGCGTCACCTCCAGCATTCGGCGTCGAGTCGTAGGCAGCAGTCAATGGGGTCATGGTCGGTGGGGCACCGGAGATGCCACTCTTGCTTCGATTCCTCGATCCTCTCAGCAACGGCGTCGACGTCGTGGACTTGGACGTCCTATGCGCGGATTGTCTCCTCGACGACGAACCCGAAGGGGGAGGCAACATCCCCGCATTGGCCAAGGTCGGCCCGATAGCAGGACTGTGCTTCTTCCGCGAAGAGTATTCGTCATTGTGGGGCGATGCCGCTCTCTTGTTCCCATTCGATGCCCTCTCATTGGTACCCATACCGCGCGTGTCCATCCGATGTGAAGACATACGCATGTTGGATGGCGTGGCGCCATAGGCACCAAGCCATGGACTCGTTAGCGGCGACACGTCCAAGTCAAACTCTCGCCCCGAGCGAATGTCGAAAGCCAAGTGTTCCGGGGCTGACGCAATCCCTCTATGCAGATTGGAATGAGATTGGGAGTAATCCATACTGGCCTGGGGAGCCATCGGTGGGGGAAGAGGTTGCGAAAAGGCATCGTCATGAGGATGGTAGGTAGAGGTGATCATCGGTGATGGAGTATGGGATTGCGAATGCGAGTGCTGCTGTCGCTGATTAGGGTTGTGGGTATTATTAGGGGACTCGGATTCCATGTAACTGTTGTTCAAAATCATCGGGGAGACGAACTCCATAGACTGCTGTTGTGGCCTCAGCTCCGTGGAAGGACCTTTACCCGCCGTCGTTAGCAACGATGAAGACGCGGGTGGCGATGATAAGCTACGTACCTGGTGTCGGAAGGTAGTTCCCATTCTGACTCTGATCTGAGGAGTTGGATTGGAATTGCTGGTTCACGTCCAGAGGCGCCGTTTTCGAGAGAATGGGGGATGAGCTGATGAGGGCCATCTGGAGGGCGAAACCGGATGAGCATAACCGTGCACTGCTGGGCACAGACTTACGCCATACCTGCTGCTGGAAGATCTGGTTCTGCAGTTGCTGCAGCTGTTGCAACTGCTGAAGTTTGATCTGCTGTTCCAGGATGCTTTGAGGCAGGTTTTGACCCGCTCCCATGAACGTCGTTGGGGACGAGAGCATGTTTTGCGACGAGGGGTTGGGGTTGTTGGTGGACGACTGCTGCTGCTGCTGCTGCTGCTGTTGCATATCGAACGGGGACATGATTCCATACGTATTCGAACCGCTATCCGATGCACCACTCGAATTGGAGTTGATGGGGACAGCCGAAGATGGCAATGCGAACCCCCCATCCAGCCCCTGCATCTGCATCAAATTGCCCAACAACTGCATTGTCAACTGGGTATTGGGACTCGAAGGCTGCATAGGCGACGACGGGGGGAACATTGGACTCGTCGCTGCTGAAGACGTGCCGTTGGGGTTACTCCCGCCATGGTGCGAGCCCAAATGGTTCATATTTATCGCCAGAGATCCGTTGTTGTTGCGAGAAGACTGTGAATTTGAAGAAGAGGAGTCGTGGGGAGGTTGTTGACCTAATTCTGGGTGTGGATTGCCTGTTCTGTGATGCCCGCTTGAGAGACCTGCGGTTTGACCTGGGACAGACATATTGCCTCCAGACGGGGGAAAGAAGGATGCCAGGATGTCCTTTTCGTGCTGTAGGGCAGAAGTATGCATTAAAAAGCCCCTGAACCCCGCTCTGGACGCTGCTCGGGGTCGTTGTCGTTGGTCGTCGGTGTCGTGAACGACCCCTGGGTGCTGCGGTCGTCGCCGGCGTCGACTAGGAGGGTGTGGTGATGGTTGGCGGAAGAGTCAGGCTGTCTGCGAAAAGGTCCCTGAGCTCGATAAGATGCCCAACGCCAAGGCTTGCCATTATCACACCCGCCAATCTCACGGGGCCGTGGCTGTTTTGATGGCGTCGCCGGTCGGTCCGCATCTCCGAAAGCGAAGGCTTTTCTTCGGACAATCACCTGCTCCTCAGCGGCCTTGACGCCAGGAGACTGAGTTGGTCAGGGTGGAGCGACCAAGAAAGTCGAGCACAAATCTAAACGACAACAACCATTTCGAAAGAAAAATCAGTATGTACGTACAAAAGTGGAGTTGCAACGCTATTGAAACTTTCACGGACCATTTACCTGGGTGCAAAACTAAAATAAGAAGTCCGACGTCTCAAACGCCGCGCACGAGGTCATATCATCCCAATTGCATAGTTTCACAGACAGCACCGTGACAGGAACACAAAGCAGAGGGGGCGCTCCCCACAAAAATTGACCAATAGAGCAGCAGGCTAAGACGAATCAGGCGATGACCATGCCCGGATCTGGCCTTGTCGCTTGATCCTTTCAGAGCTCAACAGTCCCCAGTCACCCAACTGAAACTGCAAAACCCTAGGGATTCCGGAGATGAGAATCGACTGACAGCATGCCCGAGACAGAACTTACAGACAATTACTGCTCACACGACCTGAAATGCCCCATGTTCACAGAACCAGAACCAGCTGACCCCAGGTCACCCATAACAATCGATTGCAGCCTATAATAAGCTCAGAATAACAAACGTGTCCCGTCACACAACCATAACATGCCCTAACCCAGTCTTCTTTCGCCGCTCCTTTTCCATTGTCCTGTCACCGAGTCGCACTCGCAGTCAATAAACCTACATCAGCATCACCATGAGGATATGTATCCTCACTCCTGACCACCTTGTTTCTAACTCGCAGTCAACCGATGATGAAGACAAATGATGATGGACGGTTCAGTGTCAGAGGCTCGACCCCCTAGGCACTGTCTCTTCGCCTCCCTGTTCCCAGGGAAGAACAAGAGTTGGCTTTCGGCGCGGGGTATGATGAAGGGTGGCTGGGGATCACCGATCTTTCACGAGTCGAAAAGCCTTGGATAGTCTTGGGAACATGGAGGATATACATACATCCGTCTATCCATTCACTCCCTTTCACTCCCGCGAAGTTGGAGTGCCCCCATCCTGATGTTAATTTATGAAAGTGATGATGTGAAAGAGCGAGCCTAGGCGCCATTGCGACTGGGGATGAGAAGGGTGAAGAGTAGAGCAGTGATTAAGGAGGATGGTGGCGTCCAATCGAGGTGAAGAGGGAATGGCTGGCGGTGACGTCTTGCCGCCGGTTGGGCGGGGCCGTTTCAAATACTTGCGTGCCTGGTTCTCCGAGAGATTGGTTCACTGACAATATGGCAGGAGACCTTCGGCGCCTATGCGAGTCGGATGACCAACCTCGCGCCCTCCACGCGGCAAACGCAGGTCATGGGCAAGCTACGAAGCTGGCGATCGAGAGTGAATAAATGGCTTGTTGGAAAATTCGAGGTTCATGCGTGCAAGAATTCCGGTGTTTTCGGTCTGTTAGAACGACATTTCTCTGGCGACTTCACCCGCAATCTGGCGAATAATTGGGGTGCGGGTTCAAAGTAGGGCAAAGGGCTAGCAAAACCCAGTGTCCGATTGGAGTGGCAAAGAAAAAGACTGTGGAAACAGATTAAACAAATGGCAGATGCGCGATTGAAATGTCATCGGGTGGAGTCGATCGTCGGCTTGGTGAATGCTTCTCGCGAGTCGCATCAAGGCGGCATGGACTGGCAAAGGCAAGTGAACGCAAGGTGCCAACCCTGGCAAATGGTAGGCAACCTGGGCTGTGCGAACCATCGGTGTCGTCTCCCAAACCATGCTCAACCCTGGCATGTGGATTGCGTGGCCCCACGTCTCGAATCGGTGACCGTGCTGCGTTTGAAACCGAAGGAACCGCGCCCTAGCAGATGGACAGTGGTCGGAAGGCATGACACGGTCCTTAAGGCGTCGCGAGCAATTCCCTGTCTCCCACCCCTTGTAACCTTTTAGCCCGATACAGAATTCTAGTACCGCCATTCCAAGTTCTAAGCCCGGACCCGTGTGCTGCGATATGGTGAGAACGGTATTTTTATTCAGAAAGGCGAAGTCAAGGATATTGGAAAGGTTGATTGGTCGTGTATGGCGACAGGGAAGGATCCGGACTACTTAGGTTTCCTTGTCGAAGGCGGCGTCCGAAGCAAAGTCTTCCCATCCAACCTGCTCATCTTCCCACCAATCCGACTCGTCAAAGCAACCAACCAAGTCATCCTCCCACTGAACCTCCTTCCTGGGGTCCACTTCCAGCAACCTCCGCTTCCTGTCAGCTTCCCGGCACTCCTCCATACTACGCATCGCCTGACAATACCGATCATCCATCCCCTGGGCATGCAACGCGTCCAATAAAAGACTGTAGGTTCGATCTGGCAAGGCAACTTCTCTCCTGGTTGCCACCAAGAACATGGCCGCCTTCAAGTTCCCTACTTGGATGCACGCTTCGACGGCAACTTGCCAGTAGTTGGCGATGACAGTGAGCGGGTCCTCGAGGGGTTGTTCATCGAATCGAACTAGTCGCGGAGGTGAGTCCGGAGCGGTGAACGCGAGCGTAGGCGAATTTTGAGTCTCTTGACGATGGCGGTAGTACATCAATACGCGGTGCAGCAGTCTGTGGAAGAAAAAGCGCGCTTTGTACGGGATGCCGTATTTGGCTACCAACCGCGAGGCCTCTGGGACAAAGATATAATGATAACCCTTGTCCGCAAGGAGCAGTACGTAGAGCGAGATAAACGACAGCTTTTTCGCTGGGATTCCACTCTTGAATAGCCAGTCGGATACCAAAGGGAATGGGTCTTGGCCCCGAGGCCGTGCCAATGGATGGTGCGCATCCGGAGCGAACTTCAACCACGAAGCGTATTCTCGAAACGCTCCGTACTCTGTCGCGTGGGCTTGGAGGAAGGCAAAGGCGGCTTCTTCGTATAACGGATGCTGGGCGACTTTGACTCCGTTTTTAAGCATGTTGGTAATAAGTGATTTTGCAGCGCCGTATTTTTGCTGCTGAAGGCACTTGATTACTTTGGCGTTGGCTTGGACTTCGTCGATGTCCGGGAAGAGGGGCGGGTCGTAAAGAGATGCGAGAGCGGGTGACATGGCCTCTTGGGTTGGCTTGAGCGTCGAGATGTGGCGAATGCCCAGGGTTGGCTCATGAGAGAAACGACCAGGATGGGCCCATAGTGGAGAGTTACGGCCTGATGGATTGACCTCAGGTCCTCTAAAGGCGTTCCTGCGACGAACAATTTCGGTTGGGACGCGACATTTCGCGACGGTATCAAGGCAGAGATGACGAGCAATGCCAGGTGTCCGAAGGGGATGCATGGGACATATTGTGGCCAGCTCTACAAGATGACGGTCAGCATCAAGCGTTGTTTAAACACCGTCACTTACTTGAACACGTCCTCGTCGTTGTTCGCGATGACCGTCCCGTTGACGAAGTCCAAGACGAGTTACCCGTATACCGAATGCTTGATGGTTTGATGCCATCAGCACATAATTCGCAGGCCCCTATTTTCACGTTAGAGCGTCCGATCAAGGCCACCGGCATCCTCAGGCAGGTTCGGTTCTGCAACGTCGAATACGTTGGCGACACGTCCTCTTCACGAGCTCCATGGCTGGGAAGTTGGATCCTGGTGGGTCGAACCGTGTGGTAGCCGCTACGGCATCCCCCCTGAACAAGAAGGCCGAAGAACCAATCACGAACGTTCCACAGTCAATGACTGAGAATCGCTGAATTAGGGGCTCTCCAAGCAGTTTTCGCCATTTGAACTGATTTCTCAGGTGGAAAGGGAATAACTTTGGCCCAAGTACGTGCTTAGCAGCATGATATCGATCTCTGATCCATTTTCATTGCCTACAGCTGAGAAACACAGTAAGCGACGGTGAGGACGGCATCTAGGGACCAGCGGGAAAATTTCGGATAAATAACCCAAAACACTTTCCGCCCCACAGCTGCCCACAGGTCTGCCCTTCCAACCGAACCACCACTCCTTCGAGGGGTTCTGGCTTCCTTCTGCGTTCATATCTGAAGCTCATAGACCTGCTAAAGCACAAATTAGCTTGGTTAGAGCCTCTTTTCCTCAGAGAAATCACCCACGACACGTAAAGGCAGCCGCGAGACGCGAAACCTACAGTGCTTCGGAGAAATCTACCCAAAAATGTCAACGACAACACCTAATGGCGACGATACAACAGCCACGAACAACAGTAACGACCAGAAAATGATCTCAGACGAAACTAAAGTATCAATACCCCCCGCCGATACCCTCAATGACGCCACCGTCGTCCGAACGGTCTCCTCAGAGAAGGTCGACCCTGGCCCTGATGGCCAAACTGGAGTTGGAAAGACCGCAAAACAGAAAAGGACTGGAATGATTCAGTTCCTTACCCTTTGCTGGTGCTTGTTCATCCTCGGATGGAACGACGGAACTTTGGGCCCGCTCTTGCCCAGGATTCGTGAAGTATATAACGTACGTCTTCCTCTCCTCGACCACCTTCGTCCAGGAATACTTATCCTTAAAAATGACAGGTTGGATTTACAGTTGTTTCCCTCACATTCGTTTCGTCATGTGCGGTATGCTCTACACCCCCAATCCATGAAGGCTATTCTTGACAGTTCTCCAGGGATTCATCCTAGGCGCTTTTCTAAACATGTACATAGGGCCTAAATTGGGTCTAGGGAAGGTGGGTGCTCCTCTCAGGGTCCTCGTTATCACTGCGTACTGACCAATTGTAAAGGTAATGGCAATAGGTACGACCTACTTCCTTGGAATCTCGCAGCATTGTTCTTTACCTAGTAGAATCACCTAGGCGCGTTCCTTCAAGTGATCACCTACTCCGTTCAAGCCCCTGCACCTCCCTTCCCCGCATTTGTGGTGGTGAACGCCCTAAACGGCATGGGTCTCGCTCTGCAAGTAAGGGTATTTCTGGCTTCTTTCATTCCTGGCCTTTATTGAAGCAGGATTTCCTCACTACTTAGGATGCTCAAGCCAACGGCTTCGTGGGAGCCCTGACAGAGAACGCTGAAGCCAAGATGGGTGTGCTGCACGCTGCCTATGGCAAGTGTCTAGTGTCGCCCTCCTCGCTTTCCAACGCTAATGTGCATTGTGCAGGTTTGGGTGCATTCGCCTCTCCCCTCGTCTCCACTCAATTCGCCCAGCATGAACGGTGGTCATTCCACTACCTCACCTCACTTGGCCTTGCTCTTTCCAACACCATTCTCGTCACCCTCGTTTTCCGTCTCAAGAGGCAGGACGGTACGTATGCCCGCCAACGCTTGTTTATCCCCTCGCATGTCCCTGACGGTAGTCCTCTCCCTTCGTAGACGTGATGCGGGAAGCAGGCGAATTCGTTGAGAAACGCGATAAGAGCGAAGAGAAGGAAACCAACATCAAAGAGATTCTGTCGAACAAGGCTGTTCATTTCCTGGCCTTGTTCATCCTCATCTACGTTGGTGTGGAGGTCACGATTGGAGGATGGATCGTCACTTATATCATTGAAGAGAGAGGTGGTGGACCCTCCGCGGGGTATATCTCCTCTGGATTCTTTGGAGGTAAGTCGCGTTTGAAGGCATTTGGGCAGATGTAAGGGGGGCACTCACCATGGATTGAATAGGTCTAACTCTTGGACGAGTGATCCTTCTATGGGTTAATGAGAAGGTGAGATAGACCCTCCTCGGTCGTCCAGCTCGAGCTGAGCATTTGCCCCATAGGTCGGTGAACGCCTCGTCCTCTACATCTACGGCATCATCTCCCTAGGGTACGTCACTTCCCTTACACATCCCACCCTAAACGCTCACCAATCCCGCACTTTGCGATAGGCTCGAATTCGTCGTCTGGTTCGTCCCCTCGCTCATCGGCGGCGCCGTCGCCGTCTCCTTCATCGGTCTCCTCATGGGACCCATGTACCCCCTCGCAATGAACCACGCCTCCCGCGTCCTCCCACGACGCATCCTGACCAGCTCCATCGGCTGGATCGCCGGATTCGGCCAGGCTGGAAGTGCTTTGATCCCCTTCATGACCGGTGCAATTTCCCAAAAGCATGGGATTAAGAGTTTGCATCCTTTGTACGTTTTACCCCCCTTTTCTCAGTCTACACGGTTTCTCTAGCCTTGGAACTGACCACTGGCGTCGACGTACAGGCTGATAGCGATGATGGCGGTACTCGTCATCTTGTGGTGGCTCATTCCCAATGCCCCTCAGCGGTCACCCGAAGCCAGTGCAACCCCTTCACCGCCTCCCGAACTTGCGGAGACCAAGACCACAGAAAAGTGATCCAAATATGTATATAGACCAAACTTCAAAGCCTCACTTCGTTGCCACAACCCTTCGTTACCACAACCCACTGGACACTATTTTTCGAACTTCTAGAAAGGGACTGGATGGATTTTTAATGAAATATACAACTTCGCGCTGCAATTTGGTTACCATACAGCAATCATATCCAAGGATGCGTTCAAGGGAAGGGCGTAGCATCCCTTTCCCTCTGAGAGCCTCAAGCCTCCCAGTGAGCATGACCACCATTTCCCAAACGGAAGAGGAGTTCATTCGACTACCTGAGCCGAGATCGGTGCTTTGCTCGTCAATGGCACACAGTGTGCCCGATGGATTTGGCCGGGATTGGCGCCGTTGTGACAAAGTTTTTCACATCGCGTCTTTACCACGATGACGAGGGCCCCTTTTTCAACGATTGGAGAGCATGAGGGACCGAAATTGATCTCGGAAGACCGGACGTGCAGAGTGAAGAGTTTACATTCGTGGCCCCCCTCATACAATCTCACTCATACAATGGGAAGGTTGCAATCATATTTACGAGCCACCGTATTCCTACATTGGTACGGCAACAGCGAAGTATTACAGTATTTACAAACAGGATTGGTAGAAAAAGCCTAGGAGGGCCTGATTTAGTCGTTATACCTGTAGCAGTTGGGCCATGCCTCGGTGTTCATAACATCCTTGATAGCAACAGGAGGAGAGAGGGTCGTGAAGGGCATCAAGAAGTCCAAGGTGAGGTTGGTGTAAGGAGGCCATGCGGTGGTGGTACCGGAAACTTCAGTCAGTCGATTGGGGTCGAGAGCTTGCCATTTAGCCCAGATACGGTCGAGGTTACCGTGGTGGAGGTAGAAAAGGGGATCTAGTGTTAAAAGGAAAGATCAGTCAGAACAAAATCGAACGGAGCAAGTTGACCTGGGAAACGTACCACCAGGGGCCGACCACCCGTCGACCATCAATCCACCAACGACAGCATGTCCAGCAAGGTGGATACCGGTGTTAGGCTCGAGGGGAGGACCGACAACATCGAGGAAGAGCCTGAAGTCGTCAAAGGTGGGCTGGGCCAGTGTCGCAGCAATGACGGTGCTGTTGAGGTTGTCCTTGACATCCTCAAAAATGCCACGGACGAGGCAACGGTCCATAACCAAAGTCGCGGGACCGAGACGGACGACTTGGTCTGCGAAGGGGCCGGTTTGGACACATCCCACTTCACCTTGAGGTCCATTGAGTGTTCCCGGGAAAGGTGGAGGGACCGGGAAGGGGAAGTCTTCGGGCCAGTCAGGCCCAGGGAACTCAGGGATATTAGGTGGAGGAGTGTATGTGCCTGGGACACCGTTGCCGCCGAAACCCTCTACGTTGTCGAAGACAGGAGAAGAGGCCATTCTGAACGAATCAGTTAAAAAGTTAGTCGAGCGTTAATGCATCGTTAATGTGTAGTAATGATGGGTAAGGAACTCACGGCAAAGGTCCATCGGCGTCACGAGTCCAGTCCCAGTACCTAATAAAGCAAAGAATGTCAAAACAGAGCATAGTGGTATTCTGCCGCGTGTACTGACGTTGCCGGTCCCTTGTAGCCACATTCTTCCTTCAAAGCCTTGTTGTACAAGGTCACAAAGTGACGATGCCAATGCAAAAATTGGCCCTACACACAATTCAACGCAAAGTCAAAAGAGGAGTATGATCAAGCGACTGACCACAGGGTGAATATGATGAGCGAGGTCGTAATGGCTCGCTTGGAATTCATCGTAGCGGCTTACTACACCAGGACGGGGAGGGTTGAAGGCAGTAGAAGGCTTTGCTTGGAGGCACTTGACGGCGCGGATGTAGTCGCGACGTTGCTTCTTGGTCAAATCACGCCTGAAATGAGCATGTGAGCGCGTCGTTCATCGAGCACTATGCTTGAACATACCATTCTTTCCGAACCTCGATCTTGCGGCACTTGGGTGGCTTGGGTCCGCCTGGTCCTCCGCCGCCAGGTCGTCCTTGTACCTCAACATCACCATCTTGCGGGGCGGCGAAGATGGCGGTGAAGCTTTGGAGGAGGACAGCGAGGATAACAAAACGGGTGAATAGAGCCATCGTGCAAGGTCTTCGAGGAGGCGCTTGGCTGGGGTCCCACCAATCGAAGCATCGCTCTCTTTATATCTCTCTGCGGTTCCATGGTCCTTGCCTTCTCCGACCTGTCGGGGAGCTCGTGCCTTGCAGCGATCCTAGAAGCACACCAATTCAAGTAATATCAGCCTTTTTTGAACGGAAGGGTATCAATGCCGACGAACATACCCAAAGGCCCGAACCCTCGACATCGACCAACTGTCAATGTGGTACGGTGATGTACTCTTCGTGGTCCGTGCTGAGACCAGTACAGTCTAAGACCACAGGGTCTTCACTTCGCCTAAGAGATTCACTTCAGGACGGATAAACGGGTAATTAGGCCCAGCGAGAATTCCCGCCGCTGAGATCGTCTGAGATATGACAAATTGGACGCGTCTATTTTGTCATCTAGCATCGTCTCTCAGCGCGATTTTTACCCACTTTTTTGTGCTCAGATCCGCTTAGAAATGATAGAAACCCGAAATCGTCCAAATGTATCACATTTATCATATGTCGTACTCTCACAACTAGAGTACCAACTGGCGCAGACATGTCAAAAGGAAAAAGATAACCAGTCCGGGAATAGCTACCACTGTGGTTGTATGCCGCGCCGCAGACAAGGGGAAGACTCTGGAATTTCTGTTAGGTTTCGTCGTTGCAAGCTGCAAGGAAGAGACACTCACCAGATGCAGATGCGCGACTGTATCGTGAACTTCCCACTGAGCTAGAAGGTTTCTTGTCAAGAGAGAATAGGATGGGCAATTTGAGGCAACTCACCACTATAGAAAGTCCGGCGGGTGGAGGGCGGGTTGGAGGCTGTTGGAGGCTGTTGGAGGCCGCAAACGTCGAGTCGATGCACTCGAGCACGCTGGGCCAAGTTCGTGCTTTGCTTAAGGGGCCATCGCATTGGGAAGGTGATATAGGTCCTGGGAGGCGTCGAACACAGTGGAGATCCAAAAGATGCCTAGACACGATGGGGACGTACCTCCTCCCCCTGATCCCTCTCTCTGCGTGCTCTGTATGCTGAATCACAGACTACCTGGATATCGGCGTCGTCAAAGACAGTTTTCACTTCCCGCGATTTCGATGTAGAGGACGGCGGGGTGGTGTATGTGGAGGGCGTAAAAAGTTACTTTTGAAGTTAACGTTGACTAACTTTGCCCGCCTAAGAACATAGAGCCTAACTTTTTCCCACGCATTCGAAAGTAACGTACTAACTTTTGGCTAACTTTGGCTAACTTTCGTCCCCCTTACTGCCAGCCTGAGACGTACTTTCGACTTGGTAGGGAGGGGTTGTGTACGGGGCTCAAGAGCTACTTTATCCGGGGAGGGATGATGGTGCGAAGCCGAGAACAAAAGGAGAGCATGATAGTTTATTGTGCGCCAACCAGTTACCAAATGGATTCTTGAATATGTTAGCTCTTCTCGCGCAGTGATACACGATCCAGTTAGCACATCACGTATACAGATGTGCTAGGCCGTCTGTTTATTCTGGAAGTAAAAGGGCTAACTGTGGCTTCATTACATCGCGGTACAATCTTGAATCAATGTTTGTTGCCCTGGGCACCTTGACATCAGGACTCGGCTACCGTCTACCACTTCGCACTTGCCCCCATGATAATGAATACACAATTTCGGTCACAGTGGGGCAGAATCCAGTGTAAGTTCTTGATCACCCCGTCATGCGATGTGGGGACCGTGTCATCTCTTAACCCCTTACTGTAGAAATCGAGATCCTATAGCCAGCTGTAAGTATGTACTCTCAGTCGTGCATATACTCTGAATCGACTGAGGTGTCCATTATAAATAGTGTCTATAATAAAGGGCTTTGCCCATTACAAGTCCGTTATGCCACCCACAATCGTGGTCAGAGGACGGTTGAGACACTTACAGGCCACCTCGTACTCACGCGACCCTGAACTCTTCCCCAGGCTCATGCAATCCATCGCGAGAACTTAGTGCTTGACAACGCACGAAAAAAGTTAGCTTCACTCCAGTTACTTCCGCCTTACATTCCCCATATAAAAAGTTACTTTCGGCTAACTTTACGCTAACTTTTTCGGCAAAAGTAACTTTGCTGAAAAAAGTTAGAAAAAGTTAGTTTAGTAAGGAAAAGTTAGTTGAGAAAGTTACTTTTGTAACACCCGTGTATGTGTGGTGAACCGTGATGGTGGTCGAGAGGAAAGAAAGCCCAAGTCACCGCGCGCCGCATTGGGCAGGGTCTGCACGCTCGTGACTAAGTCCAAAGTCCTTCGGCTTGTGGCGGAGAAAACAAGGAACAACCATTTCTAAGTCAATTGAATGGGTCGAAGATATCATCTGTGAGCGGAATCCAGCGAACACGACGGCAGCGAGGAAAGAAAGGACGCGTGGAAAAGCTGGAAAAATCGGGCGTATCATTTCACAGCATCTATGAGCACGTTACACACGCGTTTTGGCGGATTTATCATATCTCAGACGATCTCAGCGGCGGGCATTCTCGCTGGGAATTAGGGTCAAATGTGGGCCAGCAGAGTTGTCGAAGGGCAAGTCGGATATTGCCTTCTGTTTACGTATGTTAAGTTCAGACGCCTTTACCTTCGCCACGGTCGTCAGCCCCATTGTATTCGTTCTAGTCTCGGCCAGCCAGACGTTTACTTGGCGACGAACCCGATTTGGGTTTGCCACCGTAAACGTCTGGGAACCCGCCAACAGGAAAGTTCCTGTACCCGTCGAAATTTAAGATGCTCGCTAAATCGCTAAAAATCGCTTGTGCCGAGGGATGGAGAAGAACCAAAAGAGCGGAACAAGATCTAAACACGATCCAGCATTGGGCTAGCACCCACTGAGTCGGACTTGGCAATTACCTCCTTGAAGGTTCCTTCTAACGAGCGCGCTTTGCAACTTAACCACCCGCTGGGTATATTGTATCTGTACTACAAGTGTGTAATAAATATACCTCATACTCCAATCCAATGTAAGGCGTATGAGCCAAGTTACCCATCACGCGCAGCGACAATGTCACCTATAGGCTCGATCTTCTTGCAATATCCACAGCCCTTTTGGCGAATCCTATGCTCAAATTAGTGTATATACATGAGTTACAGACGGTATGGGGCACATAAAAATGATAAAGGCAACAAAAGTTTATTAGAAACTAGAATTCATTGTGTTGCAATTCCGAATGGACGGCTAGCGTTGCCACTTGATTGTTTACCACCTCCTGCATGAACCACCCATTTTCAATTCGAGTTTCTTCTATATACATAGTCTAGAGCATGTCAACATTCAGTTTTTAAGGTATCATAAAATGTTTGTGGCTCTAACTTGAGTTACAGTCTCTCGTAGGAGGACAATGCACGCGCGCCTAACCTCCATGGACCATGACTTTAGGGCAGGCACGACGCCCGGAGGGATCCCTTTAACCATTGGAATTGGGCCAAGTTCATTGCTGTTGAACGGTTACATGAGCGGGAGCTTATTCCTGAGATACAAGCGACGGGTAGAGTGTCAAACAACCCTTGATCAATGGGAACGGAAAGCCGCAGCTACTCACGCAACCGATCAAGACCTTACACCGGTAATAGCAGCGCAGAAATTGGGCCTAACTTACGGAAAGTCCAGGAAAGCCGATGGTAAGTAGAGTTTTAATCAAATTTAACGGATTTTAATCAATTTTAGAGGCCTTATCGTTCCGAAAGTGAGCAAGCACAGGCCTTAAACGGGCGCTTAACGATTTATGACGGCTTTCTCCATTTTGGGGGTTGCCCCTATCGCACACCCTTAATCAGATCGAGAGCACGAATCACTAGTCACTGCCACTTGTTTCATTTTCCTCTTTCTCTCTGCAATTGGCATCTTCTTCTTCAACTCGAGCACAATATGGGAGTTAAAGGCTTATGGGAGGTCAGTTCTCATCTTTAGTAGCTATTCAGTTTTAGCTCAAACATTAACCTTTCATAGTTGTTGCGTAAGAATCCGGGGGTGAAGGTAACCAGCCTGACGGACTGGTTTGTGAACGATGCCGTAGCACGAATCAATGACAGCAGAAATGCTCCGGTGATAGGTGTAGATGCCAGGTACGTTCGCTTCTGAGTTCTCAAATCGGTTGCCACGATTTATCCACGCATCTTGGGTCAACCAGTACATGGATTTACGAGGCGCAAGCGGCGGTGATGCAAGCGTCCAAACATCGTGCTGCATGGGCAAGGATAGGACAGCCAGCTATCATGAAATGTATTCTCGATCGCCTCCTCCAGCTCATAAAGTTACCCGTTGCTGTCGTTTTTGTTTTTGATGGGAACGGGCGCCCTCAGTACAAGCGAGGCCGAAAAGTGAAAACCAAACCACATTATTTGACGGGACACTTCCAAGCCTTTATCAAAGCGTTTGGTTTCCACACACACACGGTGACCATCATCGGTTCCTTCGGGCTAGGACTTGGAACTTATTATCTGTAGGCACCTGGAGAAGCCGAGGCAGAATTGGCGTGGCTCAATCTCACGGGCCAAATTGACTACGTTCTGACCTCTGATGTCGATGTCTTTATTTTTGGTGCAACAAGTGTCATCAGAAGGTGAGTTCAATCCCTCTCAAACACTGGATTCTCAACAATTTCACAACTGTAGGCCCTTGAACAAAGATAATTACGATGAAGTTGAGATCTACCACGTACCGACCCTCCAGGCTTATGAAAGGGTCCGGCTCTCCCGAGCTGGCCTGATATTTATTGCCATCTTCGGAGGAGGTGATTACGACCCAGTGCGTGAATGGTATTTGCTCTTGCTACCGTTTAGCAATCTGATCTAGCCGTTTTAGGATGGTCTCAAAGGGTTTACCGTCGAATCTGCATACATGCTAGCTGGGCATCAGAGTCTTGTTACAGGGTCTGTGGGAGGCGATAGAAGATGGTCATGATCTTGATGAGTGGGCGGGAGAAATTGAAGGGCAGAGCTAATCATCAATTCCTCGTCTTTTCTCAAGTCCCAACGGCCACGCGTTGCCTCAACCATCACAAATCGGTTCCCCGATCCAACCATCGTCCGACAGTACACCTGCCCGCTGACCAGCAAAACCTCCGGTGATGCAAGTGCTCTAACGGCTTCCAACTGGGGAATCAACCTACCAAATACGGCAGCTATCACAACCTTGATTTGCGAGCATTGGGACTGGGACTGGAAGAAAGTGTATAAAACTCTTCTCCCATCCGTCTATACCGGTTCAGCCATACTGTTACGAACATATATGCTTACTATACTGTATTACTATACCTGCCTCATCTCTACCTTATGTTTTTCATTTCAGCTCATAGTCTTACTCATATTTACTGCGCATTACTGATTGCTGACTGATACTTATTAAAAACTCATTGAAACCTACATACATTCCACGGAATACGCATGTTACCCATGAGGACTACGCCTCATGGCTAACACACGTCTTCTAGTATATAAACTCTCTAGTTCTCTTAGCTAGTTTCTTCACTTCGTTCTTAATTGTTCACAAAGCTATACCAAGTCTCAGTGCAAATACAAATATCTTTAATTATCACTCAAAGTCTAGCTCGAAGTTCACAAAGCTACAGGCGAAGAACTCTTGACGTAGTCACGAGTTGATTCATCGACCACAAAGTCGCTGAGTACTGGACGACACGTGCTTGTATCACGTATAGTCCATAACAGAAGAACGAAGTCTCAAACCTCCAAGGCCCGCTATAACGACTAGCCATGGCCGAACAAATATTTCAGTCTGCCTGGCAGACCATCGTACAACTCTCCGGATTACCATCCACACCCGCCCTAGCCAGCGGACTTTCGGAAAAACTATCCGAAGTCCATACCATAGTCTTCTTGATAGGGAGTAGGAGCAATCCTATATCAGATCTGGGGACTAGCCAACAAAGCCATCATCACAATCAGCGAGACCCTCACGGAAACTGCTCCACATGTAGAAGGAATTAGCGGAGGCACTGCAAAGATGGCAACTGGCTTGGAAGAAATGTTGAAGAAATACGACGACTTCCTTACTCTGGAGAAAGCCCGGAAGGCAAGGGAAGAATCCAAACCCAAGTTGGATATCCGCCAAACCACCCAAATTCTCAGGGAAAGCAGAAGACGTCGAAACCTTCATTCAAGCAGTGGAAACATACTTGGATAGTAAAAACGAATGAATGAGGCCACTGCAAGAATCCGATACATGGTCGCACTTGTGAATGAAACGGAGAAAGACAAAACCCGGAACTGGGCGTCCATTGAATATAGGAAGATGACCGAATACAAGAAAAAGTGGCTTGAGGCGAAGGAGGCTCAGAAGACGGATCCGACCTTCACTGATCCGGAAGGGTACTACCAGTCATGGGAAGATTTCATCAATCAGTTCCGAAAATACTTCTGCCTACTCCCAAACAAGGAAACCGCAAAGAAGCAACTCAAGCAACTTCACATGGGAAAGAACACCTGTGATTGGTACACAGGAATGTTCAACAGCTATGCAGAAGCTACCGGATACGGTGACGAATGGGCCCTGGATCAATACAAGGCTGGATTAAACCCCGAACTCCGACTAAGGGTCGCCACCCAATTCGCTGCCAGACCCGCGGAACAGAGAGAAAGTTCCACCCACTCTCCAAGAGTGGAAAGACGCAGCCATGGAAGTGGATAGAGAGTGGCGAACAGAGCGGGAATATCGCAGTGAACCCCAACAGAAGGTCAAAGTGGTCTACAGGGACGCCCCACAAACAGCGAAACGGGAGGAGAAAGACCCTGATGCCATGGATGTTGACGCCATCCAAACAAAGCAGTCATCCGGCACACAAAATGGGAAATGCTTCATCTGCAAGGAAAAGGGACACCCGGCGCGAGCCTGTCCAAAAGCCAAATGCGGAATATGCCGACAACTAGGACATACAACACAGAGCTTGCCCCAAACACCCTGACTCGGGAAGCTCAAACATTCGAGCCACAACAAAGGGCGAAGGATCCGAGGAGGATTTTTCATAGGGGACATCTTAAGGTCGATGGAGATCGTCCCCGAACTGTCAATTGGAACGGCGACGATCACCACCCGAAACAAACGATCGATCGTTCTACCAATTGAAATACCCGATAGTGGCATCGACACAACGGTCCTAATCGACAGCGGAGCGGATGACCTATTTATCCACCACCGGATGGTTGACAAATAATAAAATCCCTACAAAAACACTTAAAAACCCCATCAAAGTCCGAAACGTAGATGGAACCGCAAACAAACAGGGAACCATCTCACAAACGATTGAACCCATCATCAACATCAATGGACGACTACAAAGATATACTATCTATGTCACGGGATTAGGAAAGTGGGATTTTATCTTCGGGATGCCGGTGGTTACAGAACGAAAACCCCGATATCAACTGGAAACGAGGAGAGGTCAAATGGAGAAGCACGATATCTCCGACCATGGAGCAAGATGATCAAGACCTTCTCCTCGCCTTCATCGAAGGAAAAGCCACGAAAGAAATCAACGAGAAATGGCTCAACGCGACCAGCACTGAAGAAGGAGACACCGACTATGAACCACCTCTTGAAGAGGATCTTAAACTCAAAATTCCCCATGCCTTTCACGAATTCTTAAGTGTCTTTTCTGAAAAAGCATCAAATCGTTTCCCAGAAAGGAAAGAGTGGGATCACGCGATCAATCTCAAGGAAGGCTTCAAACCCAAATCGTTTCCCATCTACAATCTCACGCCGGCCGAGGAAGAAGAACTCACAAAATTCCTTGATGAAAACTTGGCAAAAGGATATATCCGTCACTCAAAATCACCAATGGCATCACCCATGTTCTTCGTGCCAAAGAAAGACGGAAAGAAACGCCCATGCCAAGACTACAGATATCTCAACGAATGGACGGTGAAAGACGCCTACCCACTACCTCTAATATCCGACATCATGGACCGGGTGAAAGGAAAACGATATTTCACCAAACTCGATGTCCGGTGGGGATACAACAATGTGCGCATCAAGGAAGGGGACGAATGGAAGACTGCATTCAAAACCAAGAAAGGGCTCTTCGAAGCACTAGTCATGTTCTTCGGACTCTGTAACTCACCCGCAACGTTCCAAAGGATGATGGACCACATCTTCATCGTTGAAATCGATGGGAGACTTGTGATCATCTACATGGATGACATACTCATCCCTGCAAACACCATCGAAGAACTGGAACACATGACTAAAATCGTTCTCAAGAAACTCAGGGACAACGACCTATTCCTCAAAGTCGAAAAGTGTCAATTCGCTCCAGACACGAATCGAATACCTCGGCATGATCATAGAACACGACAAAATCATGATGGACCCAGAAAAGGTCAAAGGGATGGCCGAATGGCCCACCCCCCACCAACGGTGAAGCAAGTACGATCCTTCTTGGGATTCGGAAACTTTTACCGAAAGTTCATCATGAAGTACTCCGAGATCGCCAGACCCCTAAACGAACTCCTAACCAAAGAAAAAGAGTTCATTTGGACTGAGGAATGTGATAACGCATTCAAAACCCTGAAGCAACGATTCATCGAAGAACCCGTCCTCAGAATGCCGGATATGTCTAGACCATTCCAGATTGAATGTGACGCCTCCAAGTACGCGTATGGAGCTGTCCTCACCCAAGAAGACGAGAATGGCAAAAGGCATCCGGTAGCCTTCCTATCAAAAAACCTTCACTCCCACCGAACGCCGATATGAGATCTATGATCGCGAACTCCTTGCAATAGTACGATCCCTGCAAGAATGGAGACACTATCTCCAAGGATCAGAATTCACCACCCACATCCTTTCCGACCACAAAAATTTAACCTATTTCAGACAACCACAAAAACTCAACGATCGACAAGCCCGGTGGTCCCTGATACTGTCCGAATACTATTATAATCTCAAAAATATGCCCGGCGACAAGATGATTCAAGCTGACGCTCTTTCTCGAAGACCCGATCATATTCCGGAAAAAGACGAAAACGACCTACCAACTATTTTATTGAAGGAACAGTTATTTATCGATGAACTCGACATGGATACCTCCATAGGTTTGATTGACCTTGAACTCCAAAAACGAATTGATCAGTCCACAGGAATGGATCAAACCGCGATTGAGGCCATGAAAACCCTAGTCGAAGACGGATCAAACGAAATGAAACAAGGACTCCACGATTGGACGGTCATTACCGAAGATGGAAAAACCACACTCTTCTACAAGAACCGACAATATATTCCGAAGAACAATAACATCCGAAGAGAGATTGTCCAACGATATCACGACGCTGAAACTGCGGGACACCCTGGAGAGTTGGAAAACATTCCATGCCATCAAAAATCATTATTACTGGCCCGGAATGAAGATGTTCATCAAATCATATATCCAGGGATGATGCGAAATGTCAGCAGTTCAAAATCAAGAGGAATCCCCATAAGATCTCCCTCATGCCCATAGAAGGAAATGATCGACCATTTGGTTATGTCGTCATTGACATGATTCACGGATCTTCCGGAATCAAACGGATACGATTCGGTCCTGACCGTGGTGGACCACGGCCTCAGTAAGGGGGTGATCTTCATTCCAACAAAGAAGACAGCAACTGCTGACGATAGAACAAAACTTCTTATGGGAAAATCTCTTCAAACGCTTCGGATTACCGGACAAAATCGGTTCTGATAGAGGTCCCCAATTCGCAGCCAAAGCTCTCAGGGAGCTGTTCCCTCTCATTGGAATAGACTCGTCACTATCCACGGCTTACCATCCACAAACACAAGGAGCCATTGAACGAGTACATCAAGAATTGGAGACATACTTATCGATCTACTGCATCACAAACCAAGAATCGTGGGCAGACAAACTAGCCCTCGCTGAATTCACGTACAACAACCGAAGGCATGCAGATCGAAAACACTCTCCATTCGAACTCATCATGGGGTTCCAACCCAAGGCCTTACCAACGACGTTCTCCAAAACTCAATTCCCATCTAGTGGAAGAACGACTCAGAGCCCTGGAAGAAGATAGAAGAGAAGCCGTGGCAGCACACGAGCTCGCCAGATCAAGAATGGCCCAACGAATCAAGGGGACACCAAGACCTTTCCGCAAAGGTCATCGAGTGTGGTTGGAAGCAAAAAATATCAAGCTCCCATACTCCAAGAAAATGACAACAAAACGAGAAGGTCCCTTCGAAATCACAGAAGTCCTTGGACCAAACACGTTCCGCCTCAACCTTCCCCCGACTTGGAGGATCCACGACGTTTTCCATGCAACTCTACTTTCCCCATATGTCGAAACAGAAACACACGGACCCAATTACACACTCCCTTCTCCCGAATTAATTGATGGAGAAGAAGAATATGAAATTGACAAAATCCTCAAACATCGAGTCGTGAGGAACCAACGACAATTCTTAGTATCATGGAAAGGATACCCTCTCTCCGAAGCAGAATGGAAAAAGGAAAAGGAACTTTCCCATGCTAAGGAACTCCTCAAGGCGTACAAACGAAAACACAAGCTCACATGAGGAAGCCACATGCCCAACATGCACATCTCATAAACCTGAAACATGAAAAACTCAAGGACGACATGCACCCTTATCTTAGAACATGAAAGACAACATGAGGCGTGTATCTTGAACACCCCTCAAACACATGCCCCATGACATCAACCAAGAAAACACGAGGACTTAGACTTAAAAGAAGGGAGGAAGACTTGATTGAAGAAAACAACAAACCAACTTCACTCGACAAACCACTTCCACCCAACAACATGTCTGCTCCTCAGTACAACTACCTTGCCCCTGCCATGCCCGTTCCCCCTCTCAACGAGGAGGAATCTCTCTTCATGGTCACCAATGCCCAGTACGCCGTCCGACTCGAGAATAGACTTCTCGAAACCCCTGGTGCTGAGCCCGTCGCTCGCATTGTCTCTATCGGACACATGATCGCCCTTATCATCGCCCAACTCATGGGCATAGTCAACACTCTTCATCAGTTCGTCTTCGGGATTCACGAACACCTTGTACACCGTCCCGAGATCACCGATCTTGTACTGGAGCTTCGAAACCCCCAACCCGAAGCTCCAGGCCCCCAACTCTATCACCACGTTCCCCAACAACCTCCCCCACCTCCTATGCCCATTCCTGACGATATTCCCTCGCCCATTATGCAACGACCAACTCAACTTCGTATGCCAACTCCCGGACCATCATCCAATATCATATATCGGGCGACTCTACGGGATACTTCATTCGATCCCAACGACCTTCCCCCTCTCCAATACCCTCCGACACCGACTCCCCCATCTGCTCCCCAAAAGGAGATCATTGACGTCGACGACCCCACCCAGCCATGGAACCAACCTTTAGGTTCCGAACTGAACCCAATTTGGGTTCGTGATTTTATCTCCCGCCTTCGACAAATCGGAATTCCGACTTGCAACCTTTGCCACAAGACAGGGCACCTCGCTAGCCGTTGCAAAGGAAAAGGTAAACTCCAGGAGTAGTTTAGTTCTAGTAGGGGGGTAATGTTACGAACATATATGCTTACTATACTGTATTACTATACCTGCCTCATCTCTACCTTATGTTTTTCATTTCAGCTCATAGTCTTACTCATATTTACTGCGCATTACTGATTGCTGACTGATACTTATTAAAAACTCATTGAAACCTACATACATTCCACGGAATACGCATGTTACCCATGAGGACTACGCCTCATGGCTAACACACGTCTTCTAGTATATAAACTCTCTAGTTCTCTTAGCTAGTTTCTTCACTTCGTTCTTAATTGTTCACAAAGCTATACCAAGTCTCAGTGCAAATACAAATATCTTTAATTATCACTCAAAGTCTAGCTCGAAGTTCACAAAGCTACAGGCGAAGAACTCTTGACGTAGTCACGAGTTGATTCATCGACCACAAAGTCGCTGAGTACTGGACGACACGTGCTTGTATCACGTATAGTCCATAACACATACGTCAATATCTTCTGGTACGCTTTAACAACATTTATTTGTCTAACAACTGGTCCCTGACCGCTTAACATTGTAGCCGGAACTTGTTGAAAAAAAGGCTATGTCTGATTGCATTGACCGCCGTGCAATAAATTTTGTCCAGGGTCGACTTCTGCCACGTCCAGGTGGCCTTACATTCGACGTCTACAAGGTCCAGTCCACTATTTCCGGCGAATTTGTTCCATCGATGAAGGCGTTCATTAAATGCAGAAATCTCACAATCCCACCAGAGAATAGTTACGTGACCTCAGCCGAGTTGCTCATCCCAGCACCTGTCTTCGACATTTCACAGAAGACTATGATGCCCAACAAACGCCCTGGAATGGGAAAGAGAGCCAGAGATGACGACGACGTAGGGAGCCAATATCCCAAGCGCAAAATGACTGATATTTAGCACGAGATGAATCTAATTACTGTCCTTCTTTCCTGTACTATAGATGATAAAATCCGATGCTTTACTGGTTGGAATCGAGAGAAAGGGGCTGGATACCAGATAGAGATACCAAAAGAGGTTGAGCCGGCAAGTGATCGAGGCCTCTACAATTTGCCTCGGAATTGAGGATCGTCGTCCTTTTCTGCATCCACAACTCTTGCTTGTGCCTTTTCTTCCTCAGACCATGGTCATTGCAAAGTACACGGGCTCAGCAAAGAAACCAGCAGCAACTCGCCATTCGACATCGCGAAAAAGGGCTGGGCCGGCCAATGGCGAGCTTCCCTCGTTCACAGAGATGGCTGCAGCCAGTAAGAAGACCTCTCGGAAGGTTCTTGCAACAGCGACAGCAGAGCGTTATAGTTCCCGTGTAGAAGAGGCTCGGCGTTTTCTCAAGAGCTACGACACGAAGGAGAAGGATGAAGAAGCATATCGGGCAGCACTCTCTCAGATCTCCGATTTTCCAGATGACGAAGCAGGCAACGAAGAGCCAGGCGACTCGACTACTACGATGGACCCTCAATTTCCCTACGCCCTTGACGGTCCACCCAAAGAGTGCACGCCCAATGCTATTGCTATGTTTTTGTGGTACAAATCTGCGGTCGAAGGGCGGGGTTCCAGTGTAACAGACCAGGTCTATTCAGCCATCAAGAAGCATTATGATCAACTGTGAGTAGCCATCATTGACTTCTGCTTAATATATCCCTCATCTTTGCTGCAGCGATGGCGATAAATATAGGATGGGCGTTTGGCGTTTTGATGACCGGACAGGGCAATGGCTAGGCAATCCGGCCTCGACTGGGACAGTCCAGGACATGTTGAAGGCTATCAAGAATCAAGGTGGTGAAAAGGAGCGTAAACACTCTCGTGCAATGAAAATGGAGGACATGCACCGATTGTACAGCCATATCAATTCGGCTATGCCATCCCCAGAATGGAAGAACTCGAAAGCCTTGGAAACACGAGCGGAAAATCTCCAATTTTTGGCATTTGCTGCTCTGGGATTCACACTCTGGACTCGGTGAGACAGCCTTCTCTTGATTGTGCCTCGGTGATCCTGATTCTTTTTCTAGAAACTGCGAAGCAGTTCAGCTTCAAGCAAAGAACTTCGACTTCTCCCCGCCCCCGAAGCAGGCTTCAAATGGTGTGAGCTATCCGTATTTTGTCGTCAACCTCTTCAATCGAAAAGGGTGGCAGCGGAAGATGGCTAAGGGCGAGAATCAGCTCAATGGTACGTCCTCGACCAATGACGATTCACGATAGCAGACCTATTAAAATTCGACACTGGTTATCTCTAGGTCATACCTACAATATCTATCCCAAACCCTACACCCCAGCAGTTGATATGTATCAACGGCTTCTTGACTGGAAGAACTTCTATGAATCCGAGCTTCTTGGACGTCCACTGGAGCCCGACGACTATATCTTCCCAACCATAGGAGCAAACCTCGCAGTGCACCCAGATGATCCCCTTACCAGCGACGCAGTGCAGAAGAAGCTCAACAAATTCACGCAGGGAGCAGGCCTAGGGACTGGGTACACCACCCATTGCTTCCGCCGTGGTGGGGCGCAATATCGGTTCATGTTTGCACCCATTGGACAGCGATGGACGCTTGCTCGAGTTCGGTGGTGGGGTGTAGTGAAAAGCAGGGGTACGGCAGACCCTGCGGGTTTCGGGTAGGGGTATGGGCGGGTCCGGGTCCGGGTATGCATTTTCTTACCCGCGATCTTCAAAAAGAGCCCCTACACGTCCAAATCGGCCATGAAATGGTCGAGTTACGCTTGATTGAAGCAATTCAGGCATAACTCGCCCATTTCTGGGTCGTTTTGGACGAAATAAAGCTCAAACCCTGCGGAAAACCCGCAGGGTTGCGGGTAGGGTTTTGGCAGGGTCCGGGTCCGGGTCCTGGCTTTCAGACCCGGGGTTTACCCGTGGTGAACACTAGTGGGGTGGTTGGGCTATCGGTGAACATGTACGTTATCCCTGAACTTTGTAGTGCTGTAACTGGCTCACAAATGCAATAGCGCGATACGCTAATCCGCTATTTGCTAGACGAACTATACATGTACGAAGACGATCACCGAGACGCGCTATGCCCCTTCGATGAAGACACCAGCAATGCACACATGGGAGAAGATCGAATGCTGCGACCCTTGACACAGCTCGAAGGTCAGCAGCTGTTCGAACGTTTGGGCAGCATCGAATCACTCTGCTCGATGTCCCAGAAGGCTTTGTCTGCGACGTCGTACAACGCCCAGCCCGCAGCCCCGGTATACCATGTCTACAACGTCTACCACGTTGCCAACACCACATCGTACACTGGCTTCGACACCACTCCCATGCCCATGCAAGCCTATCAACCCTCTCTGCAGCCAACACCTTGGGCCATCGCTTCTACCCCTCTGCCCCCTTCCACCGGCATGTTCCCTGCCCACTCCAGTTCAGCAGAGCGCCTAGCCCTGTCACAAGGGTTTCACCCCATCCAGCTGCTCTCGGGGCCTCCAGCGCCATTCAATGCAGCTCTGCAACCTCAAGTCGAAGCACCCGCTGCCGCCATTCCTTCTCGTCGTTACTACACTGTGCCTCGTATTCATCCAGGTAAGAGGGAGCTTGCGTGGAGGCAAGTCATCGAAGACTGGACTTGCCCGAATCCAGCTCGCGCATCCAAGCCCCTGTCGAAGTGGGATGTGTCGTTGCTCGCCGACTCAAACCAAAAGCAGCAGTACCACTACCGCAAGGTCATCGCTGAGGAGTATCTAGATCGGTAAGCACTTTTCATCGTTCCCGGTACATTGCAATAACCAAGAGGGCCCCAGGTTCCAGTCCAATGACGCAGACTTTATGAATGCGTACCCCGAGCACAAGATTGGTATCTCGGCGCTCTATCAAGCGATCCTTCGAGAACACCAGAGGCTTGGACTAGCAAAACGGCGTAGCCGCAAGTCAAGATCCCCGACCCCTTTATCGTAGATAAAATTCACCTGGTTTGCAGACAATGTCAATAAGTCTAATTCAACTAATCGTTGTACTTAAATCACGGCTTACAAGCAAATAATTTCATTTTCGTTGCTGGGATTTGTTGATTACAAAGGGAATACATAGATATCTGTCGGACCACTGTACGTCACTACACGCCCAAGTGAATGCAGCTATTCAATACGTACCAAATCAATGCTTGCGTACAACTGCAATGGCAATCCCGCGAAGGAGCTAGCCACGGGGAGATTTGATTAGCAACTCACTCAGGCGTATGACAAACGACACCAACTTACGGGTGAAAACGAAAGAATGAATGTTTTATGGACGTTCGTGCGAGCCAGCTGCCATACGAGCTGTAGACGTATGGATGAGTTGGCTAGTAGGGTCTTGACTTGAGGTAACAATCCAGCGAGTGTTAGCAATGTATTTACCAGACAAAAATCATTGAACGCACCATGTTTCATGTCGCACCATCGAGTGCAGCCATGGAAGAACGGGTCTGAAACCCATCTCCATCTCCATCTCCATCGTGTTACGGACTCGAAGGGATCGTTCTAGAGAAGAGACACACATTGGCGTGCACGAAGAGGCGCGTCGAAGAGTCAAGCTCAAGTGCAGCCTTGGCAGAATGGTGGTGGTTTGTGGGGCCTCCTGGTGTAGAGTCTGAAACCCACGTCCATCACCCTTGTGCTTCGGCGCAGAGCGTTCGTGCCAGACATGCATTGACATGCGCGAAAAGACACACGTCGGGGAGCAGTGCCGATGTCGAGAACATCGAACATCGAAGCAAGACAGGTCCGGATTGAAGCCTGTTTTGGCACTACGTAGTGGGCGTTGGACTCTCGCAGTGGCCGATCCACCTGTTTTTCAGGACTTCGAGCGAAAGCGCTGAAGGCTTTTAACCCTCTCCTCAGGCTCGGCTGCAATCCCTATGTAAATTACCTGCGAGATTGGATCACGCCAGAATTGAAAAGGCTTTAATTCACTCACCTCAGTGCCTTGCGGTGTTGCTCGACCCTGAATCCCGCGTTTCATCACGCCTTTCGAGTCGTTGGCAGTGCCCTCGTTCCCTGGAAATCGGCCTGTCCGTACATCCGGAATCGTTGGTCAGTTGTGTTCTTGTGCAGTCTGAGGCCAGTCATTCCCTAGGGCGGTGAAGGGAGGAGAGAAAAGAGGACGGTGCGCCTGTGCACTCGAGTTGACAGCTTGAGGACAGCCTTTGTATTTCATTTATCTAATTTCTGACAGCTCTTTCTGGTAGCTTGTCGGTTGCTTCTTCAACTTGCTCCACTCGACGCGTTCGGGCGCTCCGGGCGACTCACGTGCCTTTGATAAGATAAAGAGATAAGATAGATACGAGATTAATGAGATAAGATTTCAGGGCGCTTGGCGCGTCCCAAACAGGTAACCGAGCGGGGTCGCCCACCGCGTGGGGTACCGATCTGTCGGGCCCGCGGCAGATGCGGCCATCAGCCCCTAACCCACATTTGGCCCTACCCGCCTAAATTTCTCGACATAAGTGGGGGTTCGACACTCCGACGGTTCGGAGATTTTTTCTCGCTTAGATAATGCCAATATCGAGGCTCGCGTCGCGTCGTCGCTTGCTCCCTCCCCCCATCGACGCCTTCTCTGTCCCTCTATCGTTTAAATTTTGCCTCGAAATCTTGTATATTATGTCTTCCAGTAATCCGACACCTCTTAACTTCTCCATATCATCGAGACGCGCCGTTTATGATAAGGAAAATGTGCCAGCAACACCATCAACACCTACCCCGGCCACCCATGTACCAAACTCTCTCAATTATGAGAATCTACGTCTTGATCCCTCAGCTAGGAAGAAGCTACATCGAAATGGATTTGTGGCAACACCCAAAACGCCCTCGTACACGCCCTACTCGGTGGGTAGAAGACCGAAGAAGAAACTGAGTCTCTCGCCTCCAACTGTCCCTCCCCCCAAAGTGCTACCTCAAAATCCGCTTCAAAACCATGAATGGAACGCCCTCGCACATTCGAAGAAGCTATTAGAACGTGGGCAAACGCTCAAAGCGTTCCAAATCGAGGCAGCAAACACGGTTTTGCGTCGCAATCAGGATTTGGCTGTCATAGCACCAACTGGAGCTGGCAAGTCCTTGCTGTGGATGTTGCCTTTGCTTGCTCAGGGAAAGGGCACATCCATCGTTGTAGTGCCATACACAAGTCTCGGATTCCAAGGAGAACGAAGGTAATTCCCAATTCTAATCGTTACCGTGCACTAGCTAACAAGAATTACAGAAGTAGGTCAAGCTGCATAGCTGCGACATTCTTATGCTCCGAAACCGCAAGCTACGAGACTCTCAATCGTCTCAATGCTAATCGTGGCTCTCAGATAATCTATATCTGCCCCGAAATGCTCGAAACACCGAAACTTGCACAGTTGCTTTCCAGCGAGCAATTTCGAGCCCAACTCTCCGGGATCTACATTGACGAAGCCCATACCATTCACGAAAGCGTTTCGTGGAGGCCCGCCAACGCCAACTTACACATGCTACGACGCGTTATAGGGCTAGACGTCCCCTTAATCGTCATCTCCGCCACTTTACCATCAAAATACCGAAAATCACTCGAAGTCTACGCAGGCCTACGTTCCCAATACCACCTCATCCACCTTGGGAACTTCAGGCCCGAGCTATCAGTTATACGACAACATATGAAGCATCCCAAAACCTCCTTCCTCGATCTCGCCTTCCTTATTCCTCTGAACGCGACCGATAACCAGTGCTTTCAGTACATTTACCCATGATATATGGTATACCTGACGGTGCAAAAAGCCCATGTTAATGGCTTCACCTGACCAGCTGACAGATTCTGTTCCTCATGTATAATGGGTCAGCTGGCAGGTCACCTGACTCAACTCCCAAGGTATTTCAGGGGCCTTTGGCATCCCTTAGAGTATGGGTCAGCTGGCTACTCACCTGACCCATGTCTTGAGGACTTGATGATGGCCATTCTGGTTGGTTGGTCACTGCTCTTGTCAGCTGTCTGTTATGCCATTGCCCTCCCTCTCCTTTATCGTTGGTCACTGTTCTTGCCAGCTGTCTGTTATGCTCCCTCTCTCTTATGTTCAGTCACCCATTCCCTGTGAACCTGTGAATAAAGATACAGGTAGCCTTCAAGCACGGGATAGCGACTTTCACAGATCGGCTCGAGGAAACCCGCCGTTCCGAGGCCTGTTGGGTCTCAGGTTCTTTCCCGTGGGGTTCTGTTTCGCCAAGACGCGACGCGCTCCCGACACGTGACTCTCATCGTTATGTATGTCTTATCTTATCTGGGGTTATGGGCGGGTTGAGAGGTGCGCGCGAAGTGCGCGGCACGAAATCCCGTCCACCCAACAGGCCAAGGATACTTGCTTTTAGCGGCCCACATCCCACTAGTTTTTTGGAGATTGAACATGTCTGGACTGGCAATAGATGACAGCGGACTGAGCATATTGAGGCTGGCCGCTGGAAAGCCATTGTGTATGCACGCTAGGCAGAGAAAAGCATGTATTACAGTATTAGGGCCTACATACATTCTACTCAATCATTGTTATTATCCTCACCGCCCACCTTGTTGAGCCCAGTCTAGTCTAGTCTACTTAGACCTCTATGAACGTCATGTTATATTGTGGTTTCATGGATTTTCAAAGATAGTGGGAAGTGGGCCGTTAAACGGCAATTTACCGAGGCCTGTCGGGACCCTCGGGCCTCAGCAGGCTACAAAAATAAAATAATAAATAATTTGAAAAAATAATCACAAAACAAACTGACATGGCCAGGAGTCGAACACCGGACCTCGCAAAACATGACGTGGCTTCTGAGCATCGCGTCTTGGCGTCATCGAATCCCATGCAAAAGAAACCGAGTCCCGACAGGCCTCGGAACCTCTCGGAACCTCATAAATAATTTTTCTACAAACGGGCTCACCCCACATTGCGCGGATCAGCATTGCGCGGATCATGCCGCCCCACAATAGGAAACCCCGCCTTGCGCGGACCTTCGCTCAGCCTCGTGCACACGAGTAGTAAACCCCATGCTAGGGTTAGCAAGCCGCCAGCATTAACCCCCAAACTAGGGTTACATCGACTCTACAGGTACCTTCCAACGACCGCGCCCGCCGTACAATCCCTTCCTGCATCCGACTCATGACTTCTGAGGCAGAACGCTTTTTGGCCCTTAGCAAGGCATCCCAACGTTTGATCTGGGAAATCTATCAAAGTCGAAATCGGAGTCCGCGGGAAGCATTGTTGATATTGCTCGACCATTCGGTGAGTGTGCATTGGATCACGAGTGTCACAGTAGCGATTTACGCACCCCCTAATTAGAAAATAGTGAAAGATTATCGCAAGTCCCTGGGCCTAGGGCCCAAGACTCTCGACCTACCCATCCGCATGTTGTTCTCTGAGATCGCGAAGAACCATAGCACCTACCTCGATAAAGATGTCAAGACCAAACCCGAAATTGTCCTCGACACCGGTTTCCTGATGCGCCTACCACCACTACCACCTGACTTCGCACCACCCGACGACGTTCCCCACAACGACGATGTGTCAATGAACAGCGAGTTCGAGGATGAAGGCGATCAGAAGAGATCGATGAAGCGCGACAACACCCACATGAGCCCACAAGCGAAACACTCGAAAAAGAAGAAGACTCATGCAGACGACACTGCGACTCGCCCTTCGACGCCCGCGGAAGACGTGGAGGATGAGCCGCCAGCTCGAGCAACGAGAAGTCGATCCTCAAAGACTGGGGGGTCGAAGGGTACGTCCGCGCAAGGTACGGCGGAATCGAAGGGGAGGGTCGGTGCGAAGGATAAGGGCAAGGGGAAGGAGAAAGAGAAGGAGGTAGAGCAGGAGGAAGAAGAGCAGGAGGACGGCCAGGAGGAGGAGGAGGAGGATGGGGTACCAGTGCAACAGGAACCGCCTGCGCCTGGCTCTGGGTTCGAAGTCACGGACGAACCATGCGCGCTATGTGTCTTCACGCAGCAGAAGTACTGCTGGCGCCCTGGTATGGGGTCGTGTTGGCGCTGTCGCAAGCAGAAGCGAAGGTGTTCATTCGCGAAGACCTCAAAGGCGTCTACGACAACGACGAAGGCGACAACGAAGATGGTGACGACAACCAAGACGGCGCCGACGAAGGCGACAACAAATCCGACAGCGACAGGGACGACGGCGATGAAGGCAGCCCCTGCGCCGTCCGGACGCGAGGCATTGAATGTGGCAGGTCCGTCGTCCAAGCCCGCGGCATCGTCATCTGGGGCCACAACGACCGGGGGACCTGGGGGTCAGTCACAGTGGACCGTTTACGGTTTCCCAAGTGGTATGCCGGCGGGTACTGCGATAGGTAAGCTGGGTCGAAAGCTATCTTTCCTGTTATCCTTCCGGTTCTCACTCTCCACACACAGATACCTCGGGTTTCGCTAAGGGAAACGACCTGGAGCTGACGGCTACCGCCGTGCATGACCTTCAGGCGGACGTTTATGATATCCGCGGCCAGCTTCAAGCGAAGATAGATACCGACGGGCAAGCTTTTGGTAACATCGACAGTCGGTTGGAGCAGCTCGAGGGTGACATGGAGAGGGTCCAGGAAGATCTTACGACATTTACGACCGACATCGACGATCTCCGCGGGGAACTGCAGGACTTGAGGACAGCCGTGCCCAGCAACCCTAAGGAAATGGAGAGGATATCGCGGGCTATCGAGAACGTTGAGCGACGTGTTGGGGAGCAGCAGGAGAAGTTTTCCACCTACCAGCAGAAGGCCAAGGAGAAGCTCCGTACAGCTGTGCAATCGGCTGTCAGCTCCGAGGTGAAGAAGATGGGTGGTGGACTTGAGGAGAGGTTGCATGAGAAGTGGGAAGGACGGACTACATCGCTCGAGGAGAATCTGGGGGTCCTTGAAGATCGACTCAGCGAGTTAGAAGGACAGCAGGCATCGGAGATGGAACAACGGTTGGAGGGTCAGATTTCAAAGAAGGTCAATCACCTCTTCAAGGCGGCAGAAGGAAGGTTGGAGGAATTCGTCAAGAGTACGATCGGGAAGGAGTCTAAACGTCTGGAAGACAGTCAGGTCGACCCGACGGAGGTTGCGAAGAGCATCACCAATTACGTCGAACAGCATTGGCCATCCCTTCTGACCCCGATACTATCGGATACTCTGGAGATTCAGCTCAAGGACCGGATCGGAGACGTTGATGCCAATATCGTTCGGGTTGGTGACAGTCTAGCTGCACGCCTGCGGTCTCTTGTCCAGGAAGAGATTGCACGGGTCAGTCACGACCTTGTGCGAGAGGCAGTATTGACCACCATGCGCAATCTAACCGTTGCGCCTTCGTTGCCTCAGCATCAACACCCGCCCTATCCATCATTCATCGATCCCGATCTCTTCGAACAAGCCTTCGAGCCTATCCTCCTCTCTTCACCGCAACGCAACCATGGCACCTCAATCTCTTCGGTTCAATTCCGGGATCCCAGTGGATCATTTCGCGCGGGACTTCAAGATTCCGTTCTGACTGCAGTTCCCGATGGGGTATCTTCCGTGAGAGCTCGGCCAACTACAAGGGACAGGGGTGGATCAGACGAAACAGAGGAGCAATAATTTAGATTGGTGTGTATATTGGCGCATCTGTAGTACATACAATGGAATATTAATCATTCTTCCCCTTTCGCCTTCGGTCTTTCAAATCGAATATATCACCTGTATTACCCCCAGCCACCGCCCGCGGCCTAGCACCCTTCGACTTGGTCTTAGACCGTGTCTGGATTTCAGACGACTTGGCCTTTGCACGAGTAGTCAATCCAACGGCCACTGTCGGCATATTCTTCCTCGGAATGGGTGGCCTGTCCTCCGTTTTACTTGACTCCTTGTCTGAGGCATTGCCCCCATCCCTGGATGTGTTGGACCTGGAACGTCCGTTCGACGATCGGTGTGTATTACGCTCACCGGCATTCTCCCCTGTGTTCGACAACTTGCTACCTCCAGACGCGACCTCTTGCTTTGTCTCGGTTCGGGTACCTGAGGAGTCCTCCGCCGCGGATGAATCGGCCGCCGCGGATGAATCGGGATCCTCCCTCATCTGTGGTTGCTGTCATGATGGTGGAGGTTCCCGCACCAGAGGGAGAGGATGAACCCGATTCGGACGATGGCTGGAACGATGAGAATGCCGAGGCGCCCGCAGAGGGTGTCGAAGGAGGACAAGATTTATTTCCCGAAGATATTCACCTGCCACTCCCATCAGTCGTCAAAGGGTGGCCCCAATCTCTGGCGTCTGTCCGGGTAAAGGAACGGTCCATGCGTGTTGCACAGGCCAACACCAAACTTGAAGGTATCCGGGACTCCATTGGACGTCTCTCATACCTATACCGATCTCTGATCCGCGGGGCCAAAACGAAGAAGTCAAAGACCCGTTCATACGGAATAGTCAAGGGTTCCCGCGACGAGCTACGTCTGCAGGTGAACCATTATGAGCAGGCCCGCCGCGCGCTGCAACGCCTTGGGACGGCGCCTGCGATTCTGCTCAAGTACCAGCGCATAACTCCAGCAGATATCAAGGTCAGCACGGCAATCGCCGACCCAAATGCGCGGGGCCAAAGTTCTTCCCACTTATCGTGGATCTGGGGTATTCCTAGCAACAACCCATCCGATCGAACGTTGTACCTGGACGAACGTAAGACCTTCCCTGCTCACACGAGTCCCACCATACTTACCCGACATATGTTACAGTTTATCGGGTTAATTGGATGAGAACACGAGAGAAGTACCTCAGGGAAGAGGAGGAGTACCAATTTCTCCTTCAAGAGACTCAGTGGGTTCCTCGGTTCTTCGATTCCAAAGCGCTGGAGTGGGAAACGCGGTGTGCCCAGGTTTCCCTACCTGGTCACATTGCCTACGCTTACCGACAGGCCGAACTCTGGCGAAACCTCGCCCAATTCGCACGGGAAGGTTTTAATAAGGTGCTCAAGAGCTTGCAGGAACCGGTTCCACGCGCAGCCACAATGACGTGTGCTGAGGACGATAGAAGCGATAGAAGTCCATCCCCCCATTCGGATTCGTCTGGACCTTCTGATGCAACCCCGTAGTCTGTTGTAGAGTATATAGAATATATGACATCGTCCATCCCCTGCCTCTCCAAAACATGGAAACAAACCGCGACCATCCCGCGAAGGTTTCAAACCTTGTCCTTATCAATGTCCTGATGCCCCGCGCACTCGCAGTCCTGAACACCCTCCTGGCGGAAGGTCGTCGCCTCCACAACCGTCAGCTGTTTCCGCGGTTTATCCTATGTCTGGAATTTGAGTTGGTACGTTTACCCTACTCGATACTAGGCTAGCATTTATCTATCATGCGATATAGATTATAATCTCATGGCATATCGCCTGCCATGTTACAACGTGGGGATGGAAAGATCTACAACTCCCCTCTGCGTTCTGCCATCTGGTTCAAGTAACCCGGCTAGGCCTTTTAGACGACGAGCTTGTTGTCGAGGGCTTGTCTCATCGACTGGCCAGTACCCTTCCACCAGTGGTGAGCGACCCTCCCCGCGCATGGTGGATTAACTTCCCCGAGCGCGAGTCTGAGGCGCCTAGATCCCAGGACGACAAAGACCACTTTCAGCAGCTATATCCCACCGAGGTCTGTGGGACCACGTACCTTCACGCACCACCGCCTCCCCCCGCCGGAACACCCTCCCGCGGCCCGCCCGATATTCTGCCGACAGGTCGGGGAAACCTTGCGAGATCGAAGGTTGAAGCAGAGAAGTTGTTAGAGATGGTGGAATCGCATTTCCAACGGGGGAAGATCAGATCAAACCAGTTGGACTTTCGCCTTCGTAGATTGTGTGAACTCACCACCTAGATACTCCTACCACGGTACCCGAGATACTCTTCGCATGTCCACTCTCCCAATATTATCTTCTCCTTTCCTGCTATCCACATCCGAATGGACCTCGCTATGCAACTATCTTGACCGTCGTACCGCCCACTGCTTGGTCTGGCTTTCGAAAACTACGCCTTTGGAGGACAGGCGGCTGGACGAATTCTGTAATGGGCTGATACTGGAGTATGTACGTACCCCCGTTCCTCGTTGAAGGCATTACATGCAGACGATATCGAACAGAACACTCAGCTTCACATCTTCCTCAGCGCTATCGCCGCCGGATGTACCCCACCAAGCCCAGCCCTACTGTCCGCATCGACTGGGTGGATCCCAGTTGCGGGTGATGTGAAAGATGTTATCACCGCGCAGAATCTCCTCCCGACTGTCTTCCAGAATGGAATACCCGAGGGGTACTTGGACTTTCAGGTCGGATTTCGTTGGTGGGAAGAGGCAACCCCGCAAGCACGTACACCGTCGCAACGCTATTACGCCATGTTTCAAGCCTGGTGGACAGAACAACCGAACTCAATCACGCGAAATGCGGTGCGTCTGTGTTAGACTCTACGGAACTGCGGAGTCTGCGGAGTCGAAGGGACCTTGGCCTCAACGTATTGCGTTGTGCCCACGCTGGTGGTATATGGTCCAACCCGAAAGGAGAGGGGAGGAGAGGGAGAGAGGGACGCGCCTTGCGGCGGAAGACGAGGAGAGAGAGGAGAGAGCCTTGCGGAGCGGAATCAGGAACACTATGCGGAGGTGCGGAGTATGCGGAAAGCTCTAGCAAGCCTAAAGGCTCAAGACTGGACAGAGGGGAAGTTCTGTATAAGTCTGATTCGAGATTCCGGATGAGTATCTACTACAGAAATCTAGCTAGCTTATATATCTGTAGATACTCTGGATATACTCTGGGACAAGGTCTGGGACAAGGAGATAAAAACTGAGTCATAAGAAATGCGGAATACCGCGGAATGCGAAAGGGATGAGTAAGTGGATTCTAAAGAACAACTAGTAAAGCAGAGAATGAAGTCATAAAGAAGTATAAGAGGTCACATGCAGAGTCTGGGCGCCTAGAGGGCGGTTACGAGGTTTCTCCGCGCGGTCCGCACCGGCCCTCAGTTGCGGGCCGTGTCGGTCCAGCTGGTACAAGCGGGCTGCGGACTTGCGGATGCGGACATCCATAGAGCGGACACATGCGGGGAGTCGCCATGTGCAGGAGTGGGATGGATGTGGCGGAGATGTGGAGATGCGGGATGCGGAGAGATGATGGCGAGTGCGGGGATGTGCGGAGTCATGCGGGATCATGTGAGACTGTGCGGGGAGTGTGGATCAAGGCTGGTGGGTTGTGGGTAGATGTGGGTGGATGTTCGAGACCCTAACAGTCTGAAGACTAGCAAAGAATTGAAGTCGGCGATTGCGGCATTGCAGGAGGAACTGAGCCAGGTTGATGAAGATATCGCAAAGGCTTTGGCACGACTTGTAGAGTTGCGATTGCTGATTGCCCAGCTGTAATTCCAACGCTTTTTGTCATAATGTCATAATCAAACCGTGATTTATTATTAGACTATTGTTCAATGACATACACCTATCTCCCTCCACTATCTCTAGACCAACACAAAGACTCTGGAACACTGGACAAAGACGTTTCCCAGGTAGAGGGAAAGGGGAACTGCACACCCGCGGCGTCGAATAACCCTTCGCGCCAGAAGTAAGCTAGACAATACCGCTCACCATTCACCTGTGGGACTCCATGAAGGACTGCCTTTCCCAGCAACACAATGACACACCCAGGGTTGTATGTCCATCTACGATTCAATGTTGGCGTCAAAAACACCCCGTTCGAGTAATTCCCACCGGTGACGAGTAAGTCCATGCCGCAGATGGGACCACTCGTATCGCGGTGGGTCGGAGTCTCGCGATTGATAATGAGGGATAACGAGCTGAAGGGGGAAAACCACATCTCGATGATCGTCGACACCGTAGCATGATCCTTGGTGAGTTTCGAGTTTGAGTGCAGCTCTGTCAAGACCTTGATGCCGGCTTCGAATAACGGTTCGTTTATCTGCGATAGGATAGCCCCAATGAGTGCCGAGGCGAGTGAAATATCCTTCAGGAACTGTCGACCATCTCCGTTGGGTGGTTTCAAAGTCGACGCCGGGCCGGGAAGTTGATTCTAAGTGCTGATGAGCTTGTATGAACAGCTCTATGACGCCCGCGGACGCACCTCATGACCCACAGGCCACCACGCAGGAGCGAATGTCAACACACCCGGGTTCATATTGCACTTCCCCTTCCTGAACAACTCCGGCCCTTCTCTCCAGTTTCCTGCAAGCCTCTCCTGACCTTCTCCCTGCTGTTTGCTCTTCCCCTTGGCCTTCTGCTTCTCTACCTTCGCTCGCTCAGCCTCTCTTGATCTCTTCTTCTTCTCTAACTGTCCGTCAACCCGCGTCGCCAAAGCCCCGACAGCTGCATCGAGTATCCTCTGGATCGTCCTAGTCAGAAATTGTATCACTCCGAAGGGTGGTGTGCATACCATTACCGCGGGTGAAACACAGTTGGGCAGGTAACACAGGAGAATGTGGCCTTCTGCGTCAACGATGATAGCTGGAAGCATCTCCGGTACCGAATGATTGCCTTCGAGCTCAGCGCCCGCGGGGAATTCCTTTGAAAGAACCCCCTCGCGGTCGGCATTCCGTCCGTCCTGTCGAGGGGTAAGTTGAGACATATAGTCCCGCACCGCCCAAGCAACGCGATCTAAGGGTCAGGTATGTCACCTTTCCTCCATTCCAAACCCGAAGTAAAAACTCACATCTGCGCCGGAATGCTTTCTCTAAAACGTAGGCCGCCTGCCATAGCGCAGCCCTCAATACTGGATTGGCGTTTATGCTATCGTTGTCGAGGTGAGTGTAAGGATTGCCTGTGCGAATACCTTGTATCATCCTCCCAAGGACAGCTGCGGCTTCGCGAATCAGAACCAAGGCAGGGAGTCGTTCATCATCCCACAATGAATCGTCGTTCTGGGAACCTGTGGAAGACATCAGCGTGGTCAGAAGGGACGTCCGTTGCAGATGACGTGTCTTAAAGAAATCACGGAAAAACCGAGGACAATTCGCGGGGAAAATTATCCTTTGTGAGTCGGAGTCTCTTTCGATCCCTCGCCTGTTCACACCACCCACAGACCTGAAGGTACCGTCGAATCCCCAACCTCTCACACAGCCCCTTCCGTTCTGATAACCTCCTTCCACAATGACCAAGAGCAAAGGTAGGTATCAACGTCCACCCTTTTCTACAACGCCTACTCACATACGTATATGGCTCGGGCAGGGAAAAAGAATCGGGCGACTCGTTCTAGGAAGGAAGGCAAATCCGGGGGCGACAAGGCGATAGGCGAGACTCAGTCAACAGGTGTGCTTCCCCCTCGAGTGTTATTGGGCAATGTCCTGACAACGCACGGACACGCCCATGCAGAAACGACTACAAGGACTATGGCGGAGACGCCCGCGGATCCATCTCAAATCTTCGATAAAGCGGTGCTTGCACGGGAGTATGACATTGGGGGAGGTGTAGCAATTTCAGACACAATCGCGCGCCCATCTGAAAATGTGGACACCGTAGTTTTAGGAGGGGAATACGAGGTTGGGAGTACCCCACCAAACCTCACCCAGACTGGCGACACACCCGCGGAACGATCCGCCAATGTTGACACCGCGGCTTTAGGGGAGGAATACGAGGTTGGGAGTACCCCGCCGAAGCTCACTCAGACTGGCGACACCGCATTATTGGCAGCTGAGTATGCCATTGGCAGCAGCCCACACCGGGGTAACTCCGCCGATACCACCCGAGCCTCACCTGCCAACGCCTCCGAGTACGATACAGCCAACCTTGCAGCTGACTATGATGTTGGTACGGCCTCCGCTGCGCTTTCCGGAGAGAAACCTGACGCCTTGGACCATGACACGGAGCACCTTGGGATGGAATATTTCATTGACCCAGACTCAGCTACTATACCCAAGCCCTCTAGGGGCCAGAAGGATATAGAGGAGCAGGATACGGATGACTTCGTAGAACCTTCTGTGGTAGGTCCTTGCTATCATTTGTAACTTTATTTTATCTCACATTTGTGCTCCCAGGCTAGCAGTGATGCTGAGATGGATGGAGGGGCCCACAGTGATGTCACTCTTGTCAGTATCCGTACAAGATGTAGGGAATCACTGTTGGACTGCTATTTGCAGGAGAAATTGGCAGTGCAGAATCTGTTAGACTGTCGCCGTCGTATCATGGATCATATAGCGCTGCTAACCAGAGAGTTGGAGAGTATGGAAGTAGAACAGTAGAGTACATAGCCTTGATTTGGAGAGTCTGGAGGGTGTGCATAAGTAGGACTAAGTTAATTTGAAAAGATTTTTTTCTATTATCTCTCCGTATAAATGAAGGACAGCTGATGATGAGGTGATGGGGTGACTGACCATAAGAGAACAGGTGATAGACCATACAGGAGAGGGAGAACAGTGGCATAATGGACACTGACTATAAGGACAACAGGGTCAGTGACTATAGCAGTGGCGTAACGGACAACTGACTATAAGGCAGAACAGGTTGTAAACAATACAGGATGAGGGAGCAGTGGCCAACCAGAATGGCCATCATCAAGTCCTCAAGACATGGGTCAGGTGAGTAGCCAGCTGACCCATACTCTAAGGGATGCCAAAGGCCCCTGAAATACCTTGGGAGTTGAGTCAGGTGACCTTCCAGCTGACCCATTATACATGGGGAGCAGAATCTGTCAGCTGGTCAGGTCAAGCCATCAACATGGGCTTTTTGCACCGTCAGGTTTACCATATAAGATGGCTATACCCTACTGAAACATGTGCGATAACGATGTTCCGCCAACAATTGTCTATTCCGATGACCTCAACCTTCTGACAGCCATGTTTTGGTGGTTCCACTTCCGGTTGAGCTCAGCAGGGCTTTCTCCCAGCCTTGTTGATATCCTCCATGCTGGCCTTTCCAATGCACATCAGAAAATATGCCTTGAAGACTTCATCGATGGCCGTACAAGAATTCTTCTTGGGTCAGATAAAATAGGCGCCGGAATGGATTTCCCACATGTACGAGTTGTCATACAGTATGGCTGTCAAGGTTCGACATTGGTCCGATGGGAACAGCGACGTGGTCGGGGTGCTCGTCGATCTGGGATGACAGCTGTGGGGATTTTACTTGTAGAGAAGTCGATGGCGGGAGAAGAAGAGAAGTCTCCAACTATCCGGAATCCTCGAACCGAAGATCCCGGTTTAGTCGAGCTCGCACAGACTAGCAGGTGCTTGGAGCAAGTTACCAATATCTGGCTCGAAAATCCCTCGTCGACTTACACGTCCCGCTGCGAACGCTGCTCCAACTGTAATCCAGCCCTCAAACTCCCAACACCTTACACTTTCGTCCACGAAATGCCGCAATCAAAATCCGCGACCCAGATCGCTATGAACAGCGACACAGTTGCTGAGATTCACAATCTCTTACTTAAATGGCGAGGGGAGCTTTGGAGGAGGGAATGGAAGGATGAATGGCCGTCTTACGGGCCCGAGTGCCTTGTAACTGACAGTGGCTTGCTGTCGATCGCAAAGAATGCCCTCAAGATTTCGACCGCTGATGATTTATACAATGTGACACCAATCATCCATCTCGACGACCTCGCCCCTTCCCTTCTTCAAACCTTGGAGAACATCACTCGGACTGTATGCGGAACGACAGCTCGCGAACAGCAGAAGCAAATTGAGGAGGCACTTTCCAGGAATTCCGAGCAGGTGGCTACACCATCATCTACGCCGTCGATTGAATGGGCTCCTCTTCAAATGCCATGTCATTTTGATACCAATTAGGGTAGTAGTACACTGTCATTATTCATACGTGCACTACTACACTAGTACAGCAATCCTAACTCGTTCAACTCTGGTATATTGACATCATCCTCTGCAATTAACTTTGCAAAATCATCTTCAGTAAGGGAAAGAATAAAGTCGATTTCATCCTTATCAATTGCAGTTTGGAGTTCTGGATCAGCATCTAGGAGTGTAGGATTAGTTTCCTCTCCATGGCGGGATCGAAGGCGAAGTTTGTGTCGAGCAAGATGGCGGCTATGACCTCCGTCTGGTCCGGATAAGCGAAGGGCTCCAAAGCGATAGAGATCAACGACCGGGAGGGTCGAAGGCTTGTCGTTCTCGTAGTCGAAAACCCGATGCCTTGCAAAGTGGGCAACTGTTAATTTGACATCATGGTGTTGTGATACGTTGGCATGGTGTTGATTGAGCAGCTCGACACCAAGGTCAATGAAGGTTTGCCGTGTAAGGTGCTGTACATGGCCCATAGCTGGTGTGATCTTCTCAAGGACTTCCGGCGAGGCGTTAGATCCATGGGCATGTTCCTTGACGTGATCGTTGTGATGCTCTACTCGTATGTCGGTCTCCTTGAAGTCGTCCTCTTTTCCCGATGGATTGACAAGCATTCCATTAAAAGCAACATCGGCATAGTCGGTAGGCCATTCGTGGATCATGTTGTGAAGCAGCTCCATGCACTCGTTCGCATAGTTGTAGCTTCCTGCAGCATAGAACATTGGATTCCAATACTTAATCATCCGAAGAATCCGAGAGGGGTGTCCTTTCTTGATGGCTGAACGCATTTCGCGAACCGTCATGAGATCGTGCATTAAAAGGGTTGCATGTCCGGAAATGGTGTGTCCTTTCAATGTCTTCACTCCGAGTTCTTCGAGACGACCAGGACTGGGGAGGAGATAATGGTCCACCACCTTTATTGCCAGAGTTTTCAATGTGTTTCGTGTACGTCCAAACGCAGCTGTAAAGTCGTCGAAGTCGTCGGTTTTGAGGATGGCCAAGGCGGACCTTAGTACAAGGCCCCGCAGAACAACATCCAGAAATCGGAGCCAGGCGTAATAATCGATTTTCTTTGGTTTGACGTCGTCGCGATTGGGCAAGGTTTTACAGAGCTCTGAGAAGCTCAAAGGGTCTTTGCTGGCGTCGTTTCCCCAGTAATTGCTGGAGAGAGCACGGATAAAATTGAGGATGTAGTGCATTAGGCCACCCACCATCTTCAGGCTTGAGAGATGGTCAAACGCATGAGGGGAGCGGTCTACAGCGCGCTGATCTTGAGCAGCACGATCACGAGCTGTTGTGAGTCGGTCCCCGAGAATGGTGAACACATTGGATTCAAAAAATGCTGGGTCAATCGAGAGGACTCCAGGGCCGAGGTAATGTTCTAGCACCACCATGTTCCCTCGAGTCGAACCCTGCTCTTGGTCGAATGTTGCGGAGGTAATATTCCTCGGTTTTCTTGGGTGGAATCGCTTGTGGGGTCTTGAAACGATGGAATTGTTTCAAAGGAATCGAATGGGAGGTCCTTGACTTCATCCGAGATTATCTGCATGACGTGAATTATAGCGTTCTCCCGGAAAGCTTGCTGATCTTGCTTGGTTGGGAGAATGTCTGAAAGCGCCTGGCGTGGTGGAATAATGTGCCGGCGGCCTTCGGATTCCTTGAAGCGCGATAGAGACGTGATATTGAGCGGGTCTGAGCCTTTCGGATGATCCAGAACGACCAGTATTGCGGATGTTTGGTCGTGCGTTTGGGTTTTGTGTAATGCAGTACTCTCCCAAGCACGCTTGCGCCAATTGAAGTTGTCGTATGGGAGCATCTTAATCTTCTGTGAGTCGTTTGCGACCACTCGGGCCAGCTGCTTCGCACTCTTGCTCAGGGACGAGATAGCGCGAATTTGAAAAGGATAGGAGGAGCAAAATCCGATCCTATTTAGCGCCTGAACCATTCGCTTTGACACCTGGTTGTCCCAAAGCCATAGGGCGTTAATTGCTCCATGGTAATTGACCTGTGAGCTGCGGAGGTTGAGGACCATCGAAGTAATAAATGTACGGCCCTTGAAATCTTCAATCTGAGTAAATGAATGATGTTATATATCAGTTGCACTCACAGGATTACGATCACGACTGTTGTCCATCTCAGATCGTACCACAGCCTGAGGATTGTTTGAAGGAAAGGGGTTGTCGTATCGTAGATCTCCGTTAATTTGGCCAGACGGAACTCATTCACTATGTCAACCGTGATATCTAGTGTTGCCGCCGCTCCGCTTTCCACCGCTGAGCCGGCAAGCTAAGCCAGGTAGCTTGGAGTTAGCTCGGTTCGTCAGTTCGCAGAGCTTATAGTCTGTGACGTGGCTTCGCTCAGCTCACAGCCGCTCCAAGCCAGCTGAGCGGCACGAGCTGGATTTGTCATTCCAAATCGGGATATGAATGGTTTCGGGGGATGATTTCGCCTCTTTCTTCCTTGTACCTCATCTCTGTGCACCCAATACATCGGTTTTCCTCTCCTTTCGCGCCATAGGCTGCTTCCTGACTGTCCTAGCACGAAATAGCAACTTAAAAGACGAAAATAGAACGACACCGGACCCACAATTGAAGAAACAAGCTCAGTCGCATGTCCCGATTTCGAACATGCAGCAACAACAGCCTTTTCACGAGTTTTCTCGTTCCCCGATAGCAACATACCCGAAGCTCAAAAGGGAACCTGTATACCTGGGCTTAGAGGACGCGTACACGCCCTCAGGGCTTGCTTCATGTCGTGGTGCAGCAAGCTCTGAGGTCAATTCAAAGGGGTCCACGAGGCTGCAAATGGCGGTGAGATTCGCAGGGTTTGGAGGTGGATGAAGTATCTGTGAAGGATTGCACTTTACTCGGAGGCTTCAGAAGGAAATTTGGGCACCAATGCATTCGTTCAAGAGTCAGTGGTGTGGAAATGCGAAGCAAATTGGATTCTAGGTATGTTCCTGAGTTCTTGAGGGGTGAACGCATGCCCCGAATCGCAGTGGTGCACAGGATGGGATTCTGAGATAAAAGGTTGGTCTACCCAGCCTTTTTGCCCATTCACTACTCCATCGATATCTCGACCCCTGCTCTGCGATGCCCCACACACGTCAAAGGAAATCGAGTCCCGACCCGACACTTGACGATGCGGACACTGGCAGTGGTCGTGATGCTCCGAACACTCGTTCTCGCGGTCGCGGTCGTGGTTGTGGTCGCGGTCGTGGAAGAGGCCGTGGTGGACATAGCACTGCGATCGAAGCATCCACTTTGTTTCCCGGTGGCTCTCTGACCACAACGTTTCAAGTTGAGCGTGCGTTGAATCTGACTTTATTGTTCTTCGGAAATGATAATCTGACTTCTGATTGACGTACCTTCCAGTATCCCATCCTCCCGCCTCTCAGCTCCCACCAGCAACATCCATTCAGGACACCGACACTGTCTGGGAGTCCGAGTCCGCCGTTTCCCAGTCCCAGTCCACTTCCCATCCATGCGCCAATCGCTCACCCCTTGGTCGCTCCTCTCCGGCGGAATTCATTGACATTGCTCACGTTTCCGATTCATCGGAAAGTGAGGATTCTTCGCCCACCACATCCCAGCCCCGGTTTGATACTAGTGAGGCCCCGGCTGGTTCATCAGTACCGCGTGCTGGGCCACACAGCCGCTCTCCTCGCAGACGTCGTACCCCTGGATCTCGTCAGGGAGGTCGTAAAGCGAAAGATGTTTGGAGCTTTTATGATGAGGAGGACGGGGATGCACAAGTGTGCACATTCTGTCGGTAAGTCTGCGATTTCCTTTTGCATACATTCTTTTGACCTGATGTTGGATTTATGTACTCTACAGAAAGATATATCACAACCGCGACCGCTTCAAAGTCAAGAAATTCGGCCTAAATACCGGAACTACTGTCCTACGCACCCATTTACATGATCATCACCTCGCCGATTGGGTCGACTCTTGTGATCAAGCTGGTATTCCCATCACCGCTGATTTTGTTCAGGAAAAGGTAGAAGCGCACAGGAGGGCATCAGGGCAAGGTAACAATGCGGGCTTGCCCCAGAAAAACTCGAGCGCAATTCCGCAGTCTTATCCCTATTCCCGCGAGGCCTTTATAGATGCCCTCGTGAAATGGATTGTTTCCGATGATCAAGTAAGGCTCCAGCTCTAATACTTTCATTTGGCTCTCGTAACCTAGTTTCTATACAGTCCTTGAATGTCATCGAGAATAAGTTTCTTCGCGAGATCTTTCTGATGCTCCGGTCTGACCTCAAAAATTCTGACATTCCTCACCGCACCCAGTTGCGCGAAAGGGTGATGCAGACTTGGGAGGATCATATTGACCATTTGACGGAACATATTCAGGTGGGTGCTCACAATCTGTACGCCTTTCTCAAATTCTTGTGCTGTATTGACATATCGTCCAATTCATTTGATAGACGCATGCTCTTGGGAAGATCTCGTCAACGACGGACATGTGGAGTGATCCCAATCTGACGCCATTTATGGCAGTCACGATCCACTGGATGGAGGGTACAAAGGTCAGCACGCCCGATGGAGACCAGTACCGCGTCCGCCTTCGTTCGGACTTGATTGGCTTCATCAGAGTCCCTGGTCATCACGACGGGGAGCATTTGATGACGGCGTATCTTCATGTCATCAACCGAGTGAAGATTGCGCATCGTGTAAGTCCCATTGGTTCAGCGTTGTGTCGACACGTACTAATGGAAGTGATGGTCCTTTCAGCTGGGATGGATCAATATGGACAATGCAAGCAACAACAACAGGTTTATCCGCCTTCTCGCATTAGAACTTCAAGCTCGAGGAATCGATTTTTCCGCCGACGATCGCCGTATTCGGTATGCAAAAGCACTATATTTACTCCAATCCCCCTTGTACTAAGTCCCCGCATTAGCTGTTTTCCCCACATTGTTAACCTTGCCTGTAAGGCTATTCTCGCAGCAATTACCGATATGGACTACGCTCGGGAACCCCAAACACCCGAGGAACATACCACATTTTTGGATGCTATAGATCATGATCCCATTGCAACACTACGAGCCTTTGTCCGTGCTGTAAGTATACATACTGATACGAGATTCAGTAGCTGTTCTGATTGATTCTTAGGTCCGCGCATCTCCTCTACGTCGACAACATTTTGCTAAACTCACGCTCCACTTGTATGAGCGTGAGATTCAACTTATTCGTGATGTTGACACCCGATGGTCATCAACATTTCTGATGATTGAGCGTGCGCTCGAGTTAGAAGAGGTGAGTGTTGAATTCTTATCCTCCCAGTCACTCAAGCCTATACTTGCACGCTCAGGCAATCAAGAAGATGATTGCCGAATTTCCTGAGCTCAAGAAATATACTCTTTCGGACGATGATTGGGCAGCCTTAGAAACTGCCGAAGAGATTCTATGTGTGAGTTGCTACTTTGCTTGTATAGCTAGGAAGTCGTAACTGACTTGAATCCGGGTCGTAAACACTGTAGGTCCCTCACGCATTCCAACAGATCCTTTCTCAGGAGAAGACACCTTCTCTCGGGCGGGCTATTCCAGCTTTTGAGGGCCTCAAGCACGCCTGGACAAAGCTAAAAATTGATATCCCACTCGCAGCGTCGATCATTGACGCTGGTCTTGATAAACTCCAGCAATACCGCGAGCTTGCTGACCAAGTTCCAGCATATTTGATGGCAATGGGTGAGATAGCCCCACAAGTATTCACATTTAGTGTTCGGTATTGACCCGCACACCGAAGCGCTTGATCCAACGCAACGTTTGAGTTACTATGAGAATCACGATCGCGAGAACTTTCAGAATGCGAAAGCCCTTTTGTTGGAAAAGGTGAGAACGTCCTATCTGGTTGACTGTGTGCACTAAATTCTGACGCCGTTACCAACAGCTTAAACCATATCACGATTTCCGACTTCAGACTTCCAGGCCCCAACCACGGCAACCCCAACAACCAGATGTGCCTCTGCACCCACCTGGGGCACCTGCCATTGGGCTGGGTCTACCCTCTGGTCGTCGCCGTAACGCCCGTCAACCGCGATCAGCATCTCAATCAGCGGCTGATATTCTTGGTCTACAAGGACTGAACGCGAGGGCCAATGACGACAAGGACCTACTTGTTTTATGGGCCAGTTCGCAGGCTCATGGCAGGTTACGAGTCCGTCTCTGAAGTATGGTGGTATAAGCTAAGGGTGCTCGCTGGCGCACACCTTCGGTGCGCTCGCGCTCGCACCAGAATTGACCAATGGTGCCCACCAAGATCACATATTTTGTTGAATATGACAAGAATATGATTCTATCATAATTTTCAGTTTAAGTAACATGAACATGAAGTACCTAAATATATATTAACATACCCACTAGAATTTAAACTAACAAGTTAATAACTTACAGCTATCTGACCGCGGACTACTGCCTGCTTATCATGAATATAAATAAATGGCTCGAGCACGAATTGAACCCCCAATCAGGCAAATTCCGGACGCTTTGATGACAAGTGTGATGTCATCAAAGTGGGGCTCCGAGACCGGCCAGCCGCAGTCGCAAATGGAAGAACTCCTATTTTGCCCCTATTCTGAACCCTTGGAATGATGTCATAGCTAGTGCTGGCAGAAAAGAATGAGCGACATTGAATTTCGTCATATGTCTGGCATTGGGGACACGTAGACTTGTTTAAAACTATCAACACTGTTTAAACAGTATTTAAAATCACGGCTCTAATAAAGTCTTTTGCTCAAAATAGCATGATATGCCCTAGTAAACTGACAGCTATCGACACATCCATTAATGAAATTGAGGCTTGAAGCACTCAAAATGAATGCTAAAATGAAGTCTCATTAAAGCACGATGCAGAGGCACCACAATGTTAGATGAATAAAGAAGTTAATAAAGAAGCCATCAAAACCTGTCCATCAAATCCTCGAAATTAAGGCTCAAATGAAGTCTCGTTTTCAAGGACCTCACGGCAAATGAAACCAATCAAAGCAATCAAAGGATCAAACGAACTCGTAAAATGAAAAGAACGACAGGCTGTCAAGCGCAAATGAAGGCTCAAATGAAGTCTCACTTTTCGAACTGCATAAGAACGACTCCTAACGGACTCGTAACATGATGAGGTAAATGCGTACCTTTTCGACAAATTCAGTGGAACGAACTCGGTATCTTTCTGGCAGGCACGTCTTTCACTTGTTTCTTCTTATGTGTTCGACTTATGTTTGCTGTATAGGAGAATCAGTTACGCTATCCGACACTTTTCCTGGCGGCAATGGATTATTTGCCGATCCCTGGCTCGGCGGTACCCTGCGAACGTGTATTCTCGTCCGCGAAGGAAACAATGGCCGCAAGAAGAAATCGAATCACCGCCGAGCTCATGGAAGCTTTGCAAGTCATCAAGTACTCGATTTACCACGGCGGATGCATTCTTGACTTTAGTGTTGGGATGCAAAGGGAACAGGAGCTCGAGTATCTCGAAATCCGTCTTAATTCGAGTGATACTGTCTCTTACGAATTGTAGATCACCTATATGTGTCCATCTAGGCACTGTAACGATGGACATTCATGTCGAGAATAGCTACATAGACATTTCCATCCTAAAGCCCCGACAAATGGCAGAATAAGTCGTTAGGAACATATGAAACGGTACACGGGATCTAAAAGGGAACAGAGCGGTTCGCTAGCTGGCTTTGAGCTGGCTTTCAGTGGTGCGAGCTAACTTGACTTTAGCTTCGCTCGGTTTACGAGCCAAATCTTACCAAAAGCGGCGAAAGCTGAGCTGAGCTGAGCGAAGCGAAGCGGCGGCAACACTAGTGATATCCTTTGCTGATAGCCTGAGACGTTCGGCGAGTGCGAAATGGGGACCACTAGAGGCCCGATTCGAGAGCTGTGCAGCTTCTTGCTCACAGATAACAGCAGCCTTCCCAACAATCCACTCTTTCAGTCCTGAATTGCCCTTTAGAGCGCTCCACCAGAGCTCTAATAGTTCAAGATGACCGTTATCTGATAGGAAGACATTGGAGGCGTGCTTCAAAGTCGAGTTCCCCGAGGCAAATATGGTCTTCAAGAAGGATAGAAGGGAAAACCGAGGGTAATAAGTGGCCTTGTAGCCGAGTAGTTTCTCGGCCTTTTGTTCATCGGTTTGGGGTGAGGCTCGCTTAACCGGGGTGCAGGGGCGGTGAAAATCGAAGTCTGCGGGGTCGTCATCGGGTAGATCAAGGTCCATGGAGAAATGGGCATTGTTTATGACTTCCTCTGGGAGGTAATCGTACTCGAGTGGGTCGGGTTCTGAGGTTAGCTGAGCTTCGGGTTCTTCGTAGTCTGATTCAAATAATCCCATCACCAATGGAGAGCGTAAACGTGTATCATCCATTGTGTGAGGTATCGAATACAAAGGAATATCGGAAATGCAGAAGAGAAGGTGTCGATGGGGGGAGGGAGCAAGCGACGACGCGACGCGAGCCTCGATATTGGCATTATCTAAGCGAGAAAAAATCTCCGAACCGTCGGAGTGTCGAACCCCCACTTTCCTGTTGGCGGGTTCCCAGACGTTTACGGTGGCAAACCCAAATCGGGTTCGTCGCCAAGTAAACGTCTGGCTGGCCGAGACTATATTCGTTCTTGACTTGACCTCCATCTGCAAATGTCCACTTCTTACATAAGTCACCGTCTTCAAAACGACCACCAGTGTAAAAAAGGAAGCCATTCAACTGAAAAGAGAGATAACCATTCAGAGCAGACTTCAGGGAACGGACCCAGTTCTGCACGTCCTACATTTTTGTCAGACGTAATTCTTTGAGATTTCGAAGGTATATCGTCCCACATCTGTCTGCTTGACTTGGTAGTGCTTACTATGTTTATCATAGAGATGAATGATGATACAGGGAAAGAGTACTAGTCCAACAGCAGTGCCAGGAATCTGATACCTGGATCGCTGGGCTTATCGCCTATACATACGTTTGAGACTGTGATGAAGGGCTGAAACCTATAATTTTACAAATTCAATGTCAAGATGGTGAGGAATGCTCAATCCAAACGCTCCGAATTCGTTTTTGACCCATTCTCTGTGCTCACTATCCGTCGGAACTCGCCATTCGTATTCAATCAGGAGCATTGCGAGCAAAGTTCGTTGCTGATAATTGGTTAGCGTCTCCGCCGCAACACATAGCAGGAATCAATGCGTACCTCGTACAATGAGAACTGCCTCGCCACGCATTGCCTTGGACCGGTACCGAAGGGAATGTGGTGCACTGGTCGAACTTTACCGCGCTTCTCCTCGCCTGGCATGAACCGATAAGGATCGAAAACTGCTGGCTCCTTCCAGACCTTGGGATTGTTATGTACCACCCACACGTTCGGGACAAGCGAAATTCCTTGCGGGATGGGGTACTCCGTTCCTCCACGACCGTTGCTCAATACGACAGCCTCCGTGGTCCACCTAGCTGGAAGGAGAGAGATGGGAGGGTTGATACGCATGGCCTCCTTGATGCATGCGTAAAGGAATTTGAATTTGGGATGGTCGTCGTAGGCGGGTTCCTTGCGGTCCTGCAGGACGTCGAGGACTTCTTGACGGGCGCGTTGCTGGTACTCTGGGTGGCGAGAGAGGAAGTACACGCAGCTGGCAATGGCGCCGGAGGTGGTGTCGTGGCCTGCGCTGAACAAGATGGAAAGATTGGAACGAAGCTCTTCGTGCGACAGCCTATCATCCTCCAACAGGTAACTGAGCAAGTCTAACCCAAGCTCGCCCTTCTTTTTCTCCAGGACCGCATCGTACCGAGCGTTCAGGGCGTCGACTTCAGCAATGACGGCGGTACGAGGGAAGTAGGTGTCGAGGAAGGGGAAGATGAGGCGGACAGGTGTTGCGATGGAGGTCATGACCTGGTTGAAGTGGTCGACGAAAGAGAGCTCTTCGTCATCCGAGCTGGTCTTCAAGGCTTCGAAGTTATGCCCCAGCAACGTCGTACCGACAACGTCAAGGGTATACTTCTGCACGAGGTCGCTGAAGATTTTCACGACACCCTTCTCTTTCGACCCTCCGATCATGTTCATCACGTCCCCCGCCAAGGATACGAACCTATACACGGGAATTTCCCTGTCGAAAGCCGCCTTGACACTCTCAGAGTGACGCTTCCATTGCTCTCCGTTGGAGAACACGACGTTGGGACCGGAGAGGAAGGAGAAGTGCAGATGCTCTTGATAGTTCTTCTTTGGGAAGAGGGCGGGGTTGTGGGTCAAGTATTTCAAAATCTGGACATTGCGAAAGCGATCAGTTCCCGAATCGGATCAGGTATGAATCCATGTTAGATGTCACTCACATCGCCGTCCAGTACATGCACTCCCCATTTACCTAACATCCAGACAGCACAAACGCTCTCACCCCGTTCTGCCAAGGGGAGAACACATCGCTTCATTCTCTGGTCAACGCTCTCACGAACTATGTAGCTCCAGATGATGGGGTAAGGGGAAACGCGAGGGAGATGACGGAGGTTCGAAGGTGGAGTAAAGATGGTGAAGTGGATGAGGAGGAAGATAGATATGATGGCGAGGGATGTATACAGCAGCCATGTTGGGCATGTAGCGAGGGCAGGGGAGAGGAAGGTGACGATGGAGGAGATAGATTCGGAGATGGTTGGAAGGGGCGTTTCAGTCGAGTTCGTTACAGCGGAGGAATTGTTGAATGGGTTTACAATGGAAAAGAGGGATTCGAGGGAAACACGGAGGTCATTGATGCTGCTTTGGGGGGTTGTTGCTGGAGCTGCCATGGTTTCTTGGTGTTACAACACCGGCCTGGTGAATTTGGACGGCCTTTTATACAGGTTCAAAGATAGTGGAACGGAGTCTTGGCTCGATCCAAGTGGTGGTAAGCGGACGTGAAGAACGCGTCGTGTCGTTTTCTGCCTAGATTGATTGCGTGCAGGAAGGGGGCTATGGAAGGATAAAGTGTCGATGCGCCGATCGTTGGCCCAAAAGGAACCTGAACGTCAGCGATTCGACGAAGTGCTAATGCGGAGGAATCGAAAATGTACTCTCGTGGAGAAGAGGGGAAGGCCACCCGCGAGACGACGTAACGCCGTTGGACCCAACCTGGCTGCGGAAAGTGCCTCTTTCGCGGTTTGCGCCTCCTTAAATACTTCACCTTTACGTGGTATCCTGAAAATGAAGGCGTAATAACCATCAAATGGATTTACAAACGTTGTTTTCATACCAGATTCCATCGCACAAGGCAGGAGACCCGATTTTGCACGCGAAGGCTGTTGGCAGCGTTGACGCGTTTGGACATGCTATCACCGTCAGATTGTCAACTTCCTGAGCAAGGGATCGCACCCGGCGGACAGCCCGTTACGTGGGTCGTTACGTCGGTAGGTTCGGGAGGAAAATTCGAGCGAGCGGCGTGTCGGAGACCCTCAATGTACGGGAAGCGAAATGACTGGCTTCTGAAGACATTGTCAAACCAAGACTCGGAGGCGGTCAGTCGGCATCACGCAAATGGTCTGGCAAATGTCCCTGTGTATTCCACTTTGACGTATGATGGCTACGAATCAGAACAAAGGATGTTCTTTGTAGAGCGATGTGAACCTCGGTTCTAAGCTGGGCGCGATGGATGTCAGCCCCTTCCATTGTAGGAACGGGAACTTACTTCCTGCCTTCCATGCTTCCTCTCTGTTGTCCTTCTGTCGACAAATGGGCCAGGCTGCAATAGCGTGCCACTATTGCTCATCTACTTAGCTCATGCCGATGGGGAGGCCGCTGGCAACAAACCGATTGTGCCTAAATCATCGTGGGTCACTCAAAACGGCGATCATCTATCCACAAGCCACAAGATAGGAGAGCAGTTTAGGAGGGGGAAGGAGATCATGACCCCGGTCTCAAGTCCTGATTTGAACGTCCATCTGTTCGGTGACGCAGAGAACCGACGATCTCCGGGAGCTGATGCGTCGTCAAACGGATACCAGGTATGCATGGGAAGCTGAAAGGCTCGAGCGAGAACTCTTCAACTCTGAAGGATTTCTGACAGAGCCTAAGTTGAAAAGAGAGTATAACACTCAATCCAACTTGTGAGCGGAGTGAGAACTGGAGCAGGGTAAGTATAGTGCCTAGATCCAATACCAGTGTGAATATATAGCTCAATTATGACTTATCTGACATCTATGAAGGGGCCATGTTTATTTGTGAACGCTTCAAGCCACCCACTTGATTCTTATTTCCAAGTAAGCTGTCGAGTCCAAACTCAGAGAACGCATAGGCACCCAGCTTTATCTATATACAGCGGGGCAAGAGTCTGAGAGACGAGGTAAAAGTTCTGGTGCTAATTAAATTGAGAGTGTATCACCGCATGCGTCGCAAGAGCGCTGAATCGGAATTAACTTCGAGGGCTCCTCGATTCTCGCGGTTCGGAGTTTGAGTATCACCCGAGTATAATCTGCGAAGAAGTTAGGATAGGAACTAACTTAGCGTCCCAACCGTATCATACCCTGGAGTGGCCGCAATACACTCCCAGGAAATTCCTGTACGCCCTAAGCGCCCAACACTTGTTTGGTTAAGCGCTGAACGAACAAGGTAACTCCAACTGCCATTTGGCTCCGCCCGATCACTAACATCATCAGAGACGATCTTCTTTAGCTCAGTATGGAGAAAAAGGTGCGTTCGAGCACACTGGCTCCCAAACAAGGGAGACGGCTACTAAACAATTGCAAGTACCAAGTCCGGGGTAGTTACCGACCATCTGGTAGACTGACGAAAAAGGCGGCTTCCCATTCGCAAGAATATAAATTATAACATTAGTTCTGAAGCGCAGCTAGGCCGACAACATGAAACGCGGTCCTTCGAGCAAGGAGTACTATTACAGTCAATGCTTAAGAAAAAATACGATGGCTGACAATCATCTGTATTCCCTGAGATGCTCACACATTCATTCTTCCATGCTGCTGTTCATAGTCCCGCAGACCACATTGCGCTTGAAAGGCGTGGGATGCAGGACTGTGGTTGGAGGCAGCACAACCCTGGCTTGGGACCAAGCAAATCCTTACGCCCTTTCGCATCGAATTCTCTGATTATCTCAATCCCAACGAATCGCCGTTTCACGTCCAGCATGTCGGACCGAGGTTTGGCGCCCTCAGTGCACAGCTTCACGCGGTGGAATTCATAATTCATCCACAGAACACTACAGGGAAAGACCAGCCAACGGTGTCGTCTTGCACCGGCTTTCGTTATTGATGGATAGCTGTCTTACAAGCATTTGACATGAGAAGCTCGCAAACCCATTTTTCGGGAGGGATCTCAACCAGTCGGAGGTCGTGCTGTTACTTGTTCTCCTGACCTCCTGAATGCTGTTTGTCAATGTTAGAACCGGTGACAGGGATGCCCGGATATTCGTTGACACCATGGTATTCAACGAAGTTCGGAAGTCAAAACCGCACACATGTTGCAGCAAAGCAGATATCGGTAGACCCAGTGGAGCCAACAATGCACGTTTTGATATTTGTTTAGTTTCGGAGGTCTGTCGAAGTTGCCGTACTTTATCTCATCTTTATTCGGTTAACAACGATGTTATCCGTCCGGTGAGAGGCTCCGAGTCCTCGCCTTTGAACTTTGGAACAAGTTGTGATCCACTGCCGAGGCTTTTCAGTCTACAAATTGCAGGTGTGACTAGGACAACACGATGGCATTGGAAATCAACTCGAAATATTGTACAAGGGTTTACAGGGTGTTACAAAAGTAACTTTCTCGACTAACTTTTCCCTACTAAACTAACTTTTTCTAACTTTTTTCAGCAAAGTTACTTTTGACGAAAAAGTTAGCGTAAAGTTAGACAAAAGTAACTTTTTTGTATGGTACAAGTAAGCCAAAAGTAACGTGCCGAAAGTTAACTTATTGCTCAAGTGCGGCTACCTTGAGAAGACATGGCTTGGCGATAGGTTGAGATAGGTGAGCCAATCGATGGTGATTAGGAACGTCGAAGATAAGGCGCCATGTATGCCCGAGTACTGTAGTAAGTACTCATTTTGATTGTAGAGGCGCTACAATCAAACTCTGACCGCAGGAGACCGGGGGCTCTCCGAGTCGTGAATATGTGCCTGGTTATTGAATTCGAATTCGATTTCAATCTTTTTGACCTCGGCGCTGGCAGTGAGTCTCGTCAGGATGTGCAAGACGTATCGAACTCGGATTTTTACCGCAAATCCCATGGTAAGAAGTAGAAGCAATTAGGGTGGGGAGCGATAATTTAGCCCAATAGAAATCAGGCGTCACTGCGAGGCGCATTCATCAGGATACCCCCTGGCAAGTTTGTTTGTACCAGACCACCCCCAAGCAGTGAGCAATAGAGAGACCTCTAGATATGTTCTCTGGGTCGACCAAGACCGTCAATTAGCTGCGCTCAAGTAGCTGTAACCCCCGACATGATTTGGACGTCTACTAGGCTCACCGAGTCCGACCCAACGACAATGATGAACCCATGTATCAGTATGTGGGGATTTCTACCCATCTTCGCGTGTTACATTTGAATGGTATAATCCTCGAGCATTGGTACATCCCTTTGTAAGTATATCCCGTACCTTCATCGCTGCCCGTAGTAGAAAAGCAAAGGGACAAAGTTAGTCGAAGTTACTTGCTAACTTTCCAAAGCGTGAGAAAAAGTTAGACCAGAGTCGCGGCAAGGGGGAAAAGTTAATAAAAGTTACTTCGAAAAGTAACTTTTTACGCACTCGTGTTTACAAGGTAGATGCTACAATCTGGATTTTCTCGACTCGGGAGGAATATAACATGAACTGCTCTGGTAAATGGGGTAATCGGAAACGAATAATCAACCCGGGGAGATCACGGAGGCAAAAAGGAAGAAATCAGGAACTTAAAGATGACGTCACCGAGAGACTTCGGACTGTCAGCCGCAAAACACGAAGGATTGACGCGACTTGTGACGGAGAGCGCGGTCGTTCAAGCTTTCAAGGCTTGTTCGCAGCTTCAAGGTCATACTTGGTGATTTCGCGATTGAGGTAAGTGAGCTTGGCAAGGGTCTTCTCGTCCCATTCTTCCGTAGCACCCCATTCCTTCTTGAATTTCGCGATGATGTCCTCGTTGGGGTTGGGGTTGAGCTCAGGGTGTGCGATGAGCATGCCCAGGACAGCACGCCAGGCACTGTTGAGAGCGCCGGCGACCCATCTGAAAGGGTGAATCAGTTTCAGGTTTTCGAAACACGGGGTCAGTGTGAAGCGTACCCATGGAAAGTGCTGCAAGCGTCGCCGGCGAAGTGGAAGCGTTGCTTCGTCGAGGCAGGCTGAGTGACATGAGGGTAAACGTTGGCGAATTGGCCGGGCCCAAATTGGCAGAAAGCACCTGCGTACGAGGGTCAGGTTCCGTCTCTTTCATCGCAGATAATAGGGACTTACCGAGTTGGAATTCATCGCGATAGAAGTCCCAAGGGTAGTAGTCCTCGTATTGGTCCCAGAGCTCGTCGACGTCTTTGTTGTGAAGGGCAGCGAGGTCGCGCATAACAAGTTCGAGCATGACACGTTCTTCAGGGGTGTCCCTGCCTTTCATCAAACCACCCAAGCGCTGAGAGTCCTGCATTCCATTGTAGGCAGCAATCATGCAGTTGGAGTACTTGCTGCCAGGATGGGTAGAGTCGGACGGGTAGGAGGGGTAAACGCAGTCTCGGATGGGTCGATCAGTCGAGGACTGACCACCCTCGATACCGAGCTTCTCCCACCAGGCGGTCTTGAACTGTATACCAATCTTGATGGAAGGTGTATAGGCGAGGGTGCGAATGGCGTTCCTCTGACCGTATGAGAGATAGAGGCCGTCCAGGTCGACCATGCGCAAGCACGCAAAAGACATAGTACAAATGACATTGGAGAACTTCTTGACGCTCCTGCCTTGGGCCGAGGGACGGGGGTCACGACGAGAGTCGAACTCGACTGCGATACACTTTCCGTCCTCTTCCTCCTTTATTTGGACAGCGCGCATATGCAACTTGGGTTGGGTACTGAGTTTCTTCCTGATTTCTTCATGGAGAACCTCGGAGCCTCCACTAGTATGCACGTCAGGCAAGAACTGACAGGAAAGCGCATGCAAGTACTCACTCGAAGCAGAACCATCCGACCTCTTGGTTTGCCTTGTTGGGGTCCATGAAGACAAGAGAGGCGAGAACAGTCTCGGTCAAAGACTGATCGAAGAGGCCAGTTCGCGATTCCATCTTCTCGTACCAGTCGACGACAACATAGGGGATCTTCTTCACGACCAGAAGATAGCTTCGGACAGAATGTTCTTCCCATCTCTTGAGCTTCTCAAAAGCCTGGGGGAAGGGGTAGTCGACGAAGTATTGGCGGAACTCTCTGAGGATCTCGTCCCAGAAGTAGCTGGAGCCCTTCCTGAATTCGTCTTCGGGAATCTGGCCATCATTGGCCTCAGTGACCTTGAAAATGTCTTCCTTAACGAGGTTAGCTTCGTTGTTCCGCTTCTTCGTGACGGTAATGCCGTTGAAGCACATGAACGCGTTGTCGTTCGAGCGAAGGTAGGGGAGCATCTTAATGCCCAAACGTTTCTGAGCCAGGTCGAATGTCCTCCTCATGAACGTGGTGTCGGGATAGCGCATGGCCCCGACATCCTAAAATGGTGTCAATAATGCTCACATTTGTTCGAGAGGAAACTTACATAGTACTGATATTTGCCATCGCCGTGGTTCCTGAACCTGTGCGTGTAGAGCCTGCCTCCAACACGACCAGAGCCCTCCAAGATCTCGTACTTGATTCCGAGCGAGTCAAGCATCAATGCGGTGTAGAGACCCGCGATGCCCGCACCAATGATTCCAACGGGATAGGGAGAGGGAGGATCGGGTTTCGGTTTCGGGGTTAGAGTGCCAGGGTCGATGTATGGGCCTGGTATGGTGGGATCGGTGTAGAGGTTGATGAAGTGATCAACAGCCTCTTTTCCAGTTTGACTAATAGCCTGAGACCCGGTGTCGATCGGAGGAGGGGGAACGCTTTTGACGTCCCCTTCCATGATGTTGAGGGTGATGAGCCTGTGAAGGGCCCATCAACATCCCGTCTAACCACAGACACGATAGACCAAATACATACGCATCATCGTACTCGGGAGCGCCTTTGACCTGAGTGTCGGGAGGGCTGTCCTCCACAAAGATCTAGGCGGACAAAGGTGTCAGCTTTGCAAGATCGACACGGGAGTCGGGGACTAACTAGGTAGGTAGTGTAGTCAGGGAAGCCTGGGGGTGCATTAGATGGCTTAGTGGTCTGGAAGACTCGTTAGACGGTTGTGGCGAAGAGCAGGAGGTTGTTTATACTCCAAGGATATTCGCTCGAGAGCTGCGATACTTGTCGTTCTTCAATGCCTCTTCTCGGACATTGGATGTCGTCGAGAAGTAGGTGTTGATATCGATAACGACCTTCTCTCTCTGCGGGATGATGGTCACAACATCCTCACTGGAGTCGAGGTCTCGCATAGCCTGGTTAACGTTGGCCTGACCCCATTTGTTAATGAGGTAGTGGCTCTTCTCGTCGCCCTCGACATCGAAGTCAATGGTGACGAGTTGGTTGTAAGGCCTTCGGCTTATCTGGAAGAGGATGAATGAGGCTCCGCAAGATCTTCAAAGCCACGGCGTGCAGAGTGCAGACTTACAGCACTGATGTTGACAAACCACCCAGTAGGGAGCTCGATTTTGACAGAGGTGCCAGTGGCAGAAAGGATCTTGGGGCGCGACATAGTGGTATCCCGTTGAAGGACCTAGAGGCGGGGTAGGGTAGTCCTTATACTGAATATTCCCTCTGACTCGTGGCGGTACATCCGAGCTATCCTAGAGTCTCTGGTGGGCATGAGGGCAGATCCGAATCCAAAGTTCCCGTGACATGGCGCTCGTAATGTGGAAGTGCCCTATTGTTCCTCGACACGAAGAAACAACGCCGTTGGGACGCTTTAGGCCACCAACCCTGCTAGATCGAAGATAACAGCAAATGAAGACCAGATGACCATGCTATCAGGTGGGTACTTGACATTGGTGACACCTCGAATCGAACTGTGGTTCCCGTGTTCCAAATTGAACGATTCAAGTTTCGCCAATCCATGACGAACTGGTCGTAAACGGATGTCAAGTGATTAGCTTGCGACCGAACAACGTCGTATTCGTGTGGCGAACGATTCTGAGAAGCATTGGAATGAGCGCCTGCTGGACACGACCCTTGGATGCTGCCGATGGTGATGGACGGAAGAAAGAAAGATTGGAAGTCAGCCTTGTTTGTGGCGTACCGCATAGTGACGGTAAGGCGTCGATCTGATGGGAGACAAACACTCCCGGGCTGTTGCGACCATCGACCAGAAGTCCGGTTACAACTTCTGTCAGATTTCCTTTCCAAATTCCAGGTCAGTGTATACACCTCACAGACTGAAGTTTGCACTCAACACTAAGTCCTGAACCACCCACTCTAGAGAATTAAAACAAATCTTCTTTTAATGAAGCCCAATACCTTGGCCATCAGGAGTCCATGTTTTATGACCTATTAGGAAGTATCTATGTCGATAGGGCGGCGTGGCTTTCCACCCATATTGATAGTGCCTTGCTTCGAGTCCCCTGTTGGTGGTCACCAGTCGCTGTCAACCTTCTACAAGTCTTCTTTCCAGTGTCTCCATCTGAAGCCAACGAGACATACGACGCTGAAGGCTCCGGAGATGAACCAACTCCGGTTTCTAAATACATCTCCATCTCCGAACGACAACGACCCTCGTTCTGACCAGGTCCCGACGCCACGGCGGGGGACACCACCTGAGCCATTGTTCTCTTCCGACTCGTAATTCGAGGACATCTTTCAAGTGACAGTTTACCTCCATCTCGCTTCTGTGCGGTGCGCATGACCAGGAAGGATTCCCCAGGATTTCTCACCTCAACAGCAACCCGGGTTTCAGAAGGAATCTCAGCGTTTGGAGGGAGTTATGAATTGGGCGTGGTTGTACTTGGGTGCTTCAGAGCTTTGCCTCTGCAGATTATCTGACTTGCATCCAAACCCCCCACTTCTGAACACTCACCATGACTCGCCCTACTCATACCCCACCCCGAGGAGCCAGCTTCTCCGTTAACGTCCCTCAAGGATGGAACGTTATCGTCACAGCTGTAAGAGCGCAGCCTCGCGTTTCTCATCGGCGACACTACTGACGTCCCTCTCCAGATTTCCCGCAAGGACTACATGCAGGCCCTCGAGGTCCACTACGACATCATCGACGATGACGCTCGTATCTTCGGTAGCCGTCCTGGCGAGAAGAACGACCACATGAAGGTCACGCTCGACCAGAACAATTCCCTGCCCTTCAAAGACCAGGATGATCCTTATACACTCGACCTGACCTTTTTCCACTCCACCAAAGAGACGAGGAACGCGGAGAAGGTTGTCGACAACAATGAGCTGAGCAGCAAGATCCATGTGCTCAAGACTGCTAAGCCCCCCGGTTCGTTCAAGGGCCCTGACAATGTCACTTTCATCGTAAGTCTCTCGTGGAGGCCATCGATGGAAGATGTTGTTGACGATGACCAGATCTTCGTTGAGGATACTCCCTCCCAGGAAACCAATACTGGCCAATACGACGATGCGTAAGTTTCCTCTCAGCTTCCCTAGGCTCTCATCTGACTTAACGTTGCAGTGTTGCGATGGTCTACTGCGTTGAGAAGCTTTAGGGGTGCAGGGGTGTCATTGAACGAACGTCTACTATCTTTCTGTACCATAATGATTGCGTTGTACGAAATTGAGATAAATGCACATTTTTACAAATCTGAATTTTGGCTTTGCAATGCATATGTACGAGTGACCACAGATGTACTATGGGGCTTTAACTTGAAGTTTAGATCGCTCAAAAGTCCCCTGGCTTACCTCCCTTCTCAACTGAATTTGGCGCGATGGACAGTGCCCTTGCCGTGGAACAAGTTTTTCGAGTATACAGCCTCGTGAATCCTTCTTTACCTCCTAACTTCTTGTCGACATTGGGCTTGACCTTGGTGAAGTCCATCCTTACTGTCCCAAAGCCTCGCTGAATATAAGCTCGAGTTCGAGGATTCACATGTCCGTTTCATTCGTTCAAAAACATATAATACACAGTGGTACATCTTCTCAAAACACATTCTCCGGTACTCTACAAAGCTTCAGGCTCAAGCAGCGATATACGTCTTCAAAGTCGAAATCGAAGGCGAGAAGAAATACTCTCCCCCACGAGGATCAATGAACTTGTGAGGGAAAGTCATAATTTCCTGCTCCAGAGTCGGGTTTGCACCGCTCATGGAACGATGGTCGCCCTCTTCTTCCTTGCCAGTTTGGCCAAAGATGGGATCGAGACCTGGGGTGACGGGTTTGTTGGGCGGGAAGTTGGGGTCGTTGTACCAGCCTGTCAAGGGCGGTTAGGCACTTGGCCGAGTCGAACGGAGAATGAAAGCAACGTACCCTCTTGAATGAACTTGAAGCCTCGGACAATGCTGCTTTGGTAGCAGACGACATGAAGACCGCGCTCGTAAATGGTGCCGTTCCCGTCCTTTTCTTCATCGGTGATTTCAGGGCCGTATGGCATGTTATGACGGCGAACGCTAAAGAGCGTGATTAGCTTCGCTTTCCTGACGATTAGAAAGGCCAGACAAAGACTTACAAGTGCTTGAACGCAGATTCCACAGGAGACACGTCGTTACGCGGGTTGGACTTGCGCATATGAGAGGCGAATGGGCACCGAGATTGACCTTTGGATTGATCAAAGGTAAAGTTATTAATCCTGTTATCATCCTTGGCGATGTCAGGGTCATTGTGGTCAGGGGAAAGCTCAGTCGGCGTGCCTGCGAAGGACACCCGTCAGACATCATCGTTCTCAATCCCGGGGCTGTCGTACTCACCATTCTTCCACCGGCCAAAGAGGCGAGCACCGAGCTTATCCGCAGCCTCTTGAGGCTTAAGCTCGGGGAAGATCCTGGGCCCATGTTGCAATAGGAAGTCGTCAAATTCGGGGACGAGGTTGTTTAACTTGCGGGTGACCATGAAGGCGCCGTCCTTGGCCCAGGCGGGTCGCTTGTCCTTGTCCTCGTCACCGTCGTATCCCATGACGATGACACCCATGGGAATGAGAGGGGAGCCAGGATACCTCATTTTGTCCTTGAACGTAACGCCAGCGACCTGGGGGTTGGACATCCCGCCTCGATAACCAAAGTGATCGTTTCGATCCTCCGGCTCTGGACGAGGGAACCCGTGGATCTTGACCACCTTGTGGATGGCAGATCTCGAAGGCGTGTACTTGAACGCAGCCTCCAGCTCGTCGATGAATTTCTGGGCTACGTCGTTGTTGTAAGCAACGATAAGGAAGATGCCGTGGATATCTTCCTTGAAGGCACCATCCCAGCTGGGAGTCCAGAAGTTGCCGCGCTGGGTACCTGCATCGCCGAGTTCCTTCGAGTCTTGTTGTTGACCTTTCTCGTAGGCGATATCGCCGAGGTTGTCGCTCAAGCCGAACATCCTCATGGCGAGATGAGTGAAGCCGACATTGACACCCAGCCACGGGTATTTGAAGCTATTGGGGTCCCTGGGATTGATAGGTGGGGGTGGGTCGTTCACCAGTTTATCCGCAGTGGTGATCTTGGGGATGACGAAGTCCTTCATGACCTTCCTGAAAACGGGTAGGTTGGTAATGCGGAAGTAGTAGAAGTGTTCCAACGCCTTTGGCATTGCAGGTCTGATAGGAGAGTAAGAAAAAGACGATTCTAGGTTAGGTCCAAATACCTACAGAATATCGCCTTGAATGTTGGGGAGGTTGTAGGGAGACGGCTTTGGCTTGGGATCCCCGCCAGGGTTGGCTCCGCCTTCCATGACGTTGATAGCGATGACACTACCGTACAGTGAGTGACGATATGCAACTTCGAGAGAGGTGACTTACACGTCGTCATATTCGGGACTACTGGGAGGAAGAGCGACCGAGCCATCCTCAACCATCACCTGAGCAGTGGTTAGTAACTCGGAGGAGTCGGGATAGCGTGTTAACGTACTGCAAATGTGACATAGTCAGGGAAACCTTGGGGAGCGTTGGCCGGTTTCTCAGACTATGGATTGTGATGAGATGGTCAGGGACGAAGAAGAGTAACCCAGCGCTTACAGTAAGGACGTTGATCCTGTTGCTTCTATACTTCGGGCTTTCCAAGTCCTCGCCAGAGACATTAGACCTGGTGTGGTGGTAGACGCTGAAGTCCATGGTCACTGTCTCATCCTGAGGAATGATAGCGATAGAATCCATAGAGGACGTGGTATCGCGCATTGCCTGGTTGGGGTTGCCCCATTGGTTAGCAAGGTACTCGGCCCTGGTGTCTCCTTCGACCTTGTAAGCACAGGTAACAAGCTGATTGTAAGTGCGCCTGCTAATCTATAGCGGAATGTTAATGTCAATCTACGAGAATCGAGAGCACTTTCCACGCACCGCGCTGACAGTAGTGAACCATCCTGGTGGAACGACCACCGTGAAGGAGGCACCATTGATGTTCGTAAGCGTCGGTCTCGTCATCGTCTCTTTGGTCCACAAGCTTTGGCAGAGTGGGGAGCCTTGGGGGCTTTGGAAAGCAAGAACTTGGGTCGTTAACTATCAACGAATCTGCAACCGGCCATCCTGAGGTTCCAAGGATTTACATTTCGTCTATCCTGAAGGCAATCCAGGATTTTTCCAATGAGTGAATCTGGGTGGTAAAAATCAGTATGTCCAACCTTCCATTCAGGAGTCGATAACTACATTCTGCCTGTTCATTTGGTTTTGGTCCTGCCATTAGGTCGCTCCGTATTCGGTCACATCTGCTCGAATGCCACTTCGCGACTTCCGGTACATCAGGTTCGACTTCTCGACGTGTGGAATGAGGTTGGTACCGATCTACATAGAGTCGTAGCCAAGGTGGTCGAAGTCAAAAGGCAAAGCTTGGACTCGAGAATCACCGGAGGTTTCAGACGCCGGTGGTAAATAAGGCCAAACACTGTCGACGCGCTTGCGGAGTGTCGATCTTCGGAACGCGTCTCTCTGTTCGACCGCCACCATGGTCAGAGCCTACTTAGCGTCTTCTTCGTCTCCCAATGAAGCTCGTATTGTTTTGGAGACAAGCAATGCTCAGAAAAAATTTCTCTAACTCCAACGATAGGGGGGAAATCGCGTCCGATACGGTCTTTTACAATCACATCGGAATCCCCATTGCTCGGGAACCAGAAGGTTGGACATCTTTCACCGCACTAGTACTTTCTTTGTGAAAGCTATATCGGAATTTCACAGGGTTATCTCGCTTCTATTCAAAGAAGAGACGAACCCTCCGCTTTCGCCAATGAACGCAAGAATGGTATGGAACATGATATCGATACGTCACCCACCTGTCCATGAACCTCATTGCTCCTGAATGTCGCCATGATAAACTCCATTCACCACAGTACAATGAAGGACCCTATTCACCGCCGACCAGTCATCTGACATTTTTGCACCCCAATCGAGCTAGGGACCAGCTGGCGCTCGAAAATCCCACCAAGTCCATCTGCTGTTTGCAGCTACCTGTCTGAAACCCAACAAGGGACAAAGTATAGTATATATCCTCTGAGGAAATCAGTGAAGTTCCCCCAACTTGCCTCAACATGGTCGCTCGTCCCTCCTACACCAAAGGCCCCGGCGCCTCTGTTAAGCTCACCATTCCACCCGAGTGGTTCATCAGCGTCTCTGCTGTGAGCATATTGTCTTCGACTCACATGCGTTTATTTCATCTAACATCCATTTCAGATCTCTCGAAAGCAGTACCACCAAGCCATCTACCTTCAAACGAACATCCGTAACAATTCTGGCACTTTCAAGAGTGACTCTGGCACCAGTGGGCCCATGCCCAATGCTGTCAGTGGTGCTACCACCTTCCCGGTCGCTCCCCGTGATTCGGTGGTAGAGCTCACCATCTCGGCCTTCTTCGCCACTGTCGATGGCAAGCTGGGCGCGAAAGACATCAGAGACCCCAAGTACGCCTCGAGCAAGGTGGATGTCCACGAGGTAAAGCTGGATTAGAATGCGAGGAGATCGGCATCGAAATATTAACGCGGCCTTCCTCTAGTCCAGGAAACCAGAAGGCGCCTCCGAGGACATTCCCGACTATGTTACTTACTTCGTATGTGTTGCCCCAGGCTATGACCAAATGTATTATTCCTCTGACTTGTCCACCAGATCTTTGTCGAAGATACCTCCGATGCCGACCAAGTCGCTGGCAGTGGCCAGTTTGACGACTCGTAAGCTTGCCTGGTCGGGATCTAGACTGGCCATTAAACTGATGACAATTACCAGCGTCGTTACAGTACACTTGGTGAAGACTAACACCAACCCTATCCCACCACCTCCCCCTCCGGACGTCGTCAAGCCCTACAACCCAGTCTTGGACCGACCTCGTCCATCCAAGCTCCCCAACTACCTCAAGTAAGCCCTTCAATTGATTCGCCTTTTTTTTTCTGCAGCTAATACGCACATAACAAGGGAATACGACGTCATCTTCCTCATCGACGACTCTGGTTCTGTAAGCCTCTTGTCCTTCCTGTGCTCGAGTTCCAATGACAAACCTTCCAACAGATGAAAGGGGACCGCTGGCGCGAGGCTACCCAAGCACTCAACAACCTCTCCAACTACATAATCGAGAACGGTTGGGACTCGGACGGTATCGACCTCCGCTTCCTCAATTCCAACACCATCTTCAAGTTCAGAGATGAACTCGTCAATGGTGTTGAAGACAAGGACAAGGTTGCTCAAGCCATCGGCAAAGTCCAACCTGATGGTACATTTGCGCTCCTTCTGGTTATCTCCCTCGATTGCAGACTGACTCCTGTTTTCTAGGTGGTACCCCCACTGGCCGAAGGGTCAGGGAACTTCTCGACATCCACGTCGGCAAACTCGAGCAGGCCAAAGGAACCGAGGCGTATAGCCAAATCAAGCCTCTCGACTTGATCTGCATTACTGATGGAGAACCCAGTCAGTTGCCCAACCCTCTTCTCTCCCGCTTTACCCTCCTTCCCCACCCCTTTGATGACAACTTGACTGACGCTACCCTTTCCAGCCGACGACGCCGCCCACGAAGTCGGCAAGATGCTCGTTGAAGTCGCGAACAAACTTCGAACCAAGCCACCCCACCACCCCAACTCTCTGGGTATCCAATTCGTCCAAATCGGCGGTGACGAGAAGGCCAAGGAGGCGTTGACCAAGTTGACTCAACTCGATACGGGGGTACGAATCTCACCCTTATTGTTTGTGTATCTGAGAATACTTGCTGACAGACTGTCGCAATGCAGAACATCGTCGACACCGTCCCATACAATGGGCCTGGCTCGATCACCGCTGAGAGGCTTGAGCGTATCTTACTTGGTGCTTTGCACCCCAACATTCGCGCCATGCGAGCTCCTTGAAGTTCTAGGAATACCGCCGTCACACTGCATTAATAAGAAGTTTGGCCTGACATTCGAAGCCCTCATGTATGTAAAGTAGCGTTGGAAATCAGATTGTACTCATCTGTCGTCGATGTGTAACCTTTTCCTACCTCCCACCATAATCGCTTGACTCGCCCATCCACAGTGCAGGGCCTTTGGTGAGTAATCTACACGAGATAGCTAGGAGTTCTGACTGGCTCCGCATCGGGTATATCACATTGAACCAACAGCTACAAGATGGTACGCAGCGGATAGACTTGGTTGATCAGTTGAATTATCTCATCGCCAAACCGATCTACTTCGCCTCACTGGGTTACTCTCTCCGAGTCCTCCACAAAGGAAATAATAGAGGAACGAACACAACGATGCGCTTCAAGAAGAGATGTCCGCGCCACAACGGAGAGTGGATCAAAGTTTTCGCCTTCAATCACTGGAATTTGATTGCAGTCACAGCTCGGACTGAAAGGCCATCCTCGTAACCATCCTAAATTGCGGCCTGACACGACGGCCCAAAGAAGAAAGGTGCCAGGCTGTTCAAGCTTCATACACGTCCCATCTGCCAGACCTCATGACAGCGCCGCGTCCACACAATCGATGTCACCTGCCCACAAAGTCCAATAACCCTTAATCTCCACTGAATCCCTCGGTGAACAGCGTCGGTTGGTACTGAACGACTAAAGCTAAGTGATATAAGAGATCGTACACAACTTACACACATCGAAACCCACAAACGATTTTGTCAACGGGAATTCAGATAGAATACCTCAATCTCTCCTCTGCCGGAGTTCGCGATCCAACCGCTTACTCCAAGTCAGAGACGCGACGGTGATAATGTTCAGCACAACATATACCATCAAACCTCCTAGATATCCCAGGCGTCCACCCCTCGACGCCAAAGACAGCGAAATGGAGAAAAGTGAAGAGGCTGTGGTCGGCGCCAAAGCTCTCACACCCGATGCAGTAAGCTGTGCCAGCCCATTGGTCGTACCCAGCGTCTCCCGTGACGGAGCAGCAGCGCCAATGTACAAGAACATACAAGCTGTCATACGAAACACCCCATTTCAGTCAGCTTTATGTTCAAGTTCGGTTCGGTGGGAATGGCAAGAAAAGCAAACAAAGTGCCACAGTGAAAGCAGTGATGTCCCAGTGGACATCCGGGATGGAACACACGAGATGACGGGATGTTTCGCCGAGAACGCGAAGAACGGAGCGGGTCCCACAGGAGAGCTTTGACGAAAAGATAATGCAGGAAGGACGTACCGTAAGACATGTACGAGAATGAATAACATCCCAATTGGAACGCGATGCCCAGGTACACGGCGGGCCCGACTTGGCCGCCTTCGAGCCCCGCCAACGCCGACAAAATAGGGAACATGGCAAACACCACACCCATACCCGCAATACCAACCATATACGTTGTCCGATGTCCCAGCTTCCTCCTGACCCATGCAAAGCACAGGACCTGGAAGAGCCCATTCAGGACACCCCACACACCGAGAATGCCACCGATTTTAGATGGTGCCATGCTGAGCCCACCTAATGAGAGTGGGGTGGAGTAAATGAGTGGGATGAGCACCAAAACGCATTGGTCAAGAAAGGCGAGGAATGCAAAGTTGGTGATTGGGATAAGGACCTGGGGGATGAAGACGGATCGGAAGGATGGAGCAGTAGTCTTGGAGAGCAGAGCATCGGTTTCCGAGGTTTCGGTCATGGAATCGACCGAGCGTGGTCTGTCGGGTTGTCGGACGAGAACGTCATCCGAGTCCACCGCACCATAGGTTGAGCATGCCCGACGCTCTTCGTTGATCGACGCCGATGTACGATCAGCGAGGAGTTCTCGCTGCTTCCGTCTGCGAAGCACACTGGGTGCTGTCTAACAAGGGATATCAGCCTTGCCAACTCCGCGAGGGCAAATGAAGAAACCTTTCGCACCTCCTTCATTGCAACGGAAGCCAAAAGGAAGGCCAAAACTGGCACCAACGCCGCAACGAAACACGGCAAAAAGAACGGAAATGCGCGTAGGAACTCAATATGTCCAAGAAGCTTTGGCCACCTCTCGGCCGGGTTGGAGAAAGCCCCTCCTATTGCAGGTCTAGAAACGGAGTGCGAGATTAGATCTGCATTTTGGCTTCCAATCAGAAAATTTGAGCAGCACGTACCCTAAAGTAGATCCGACAGACCAAGCTACAGGGAGAAAGGCAAAAGCCTGGGGAGCGTTAGTTGCGTCTGTGATCTCCGCCATGACGCTCTTGGTGACACCAACGTTGCCATTGAAGGCGCCCTGTAGTGCCCGGCTGAGGAGTAGTAGCCAGTATCGTTTTGAAAGACCAAAGCCGAACATCGATAAGGCCAGGCCCGCCATTCCACCCAATAGTATTGGTTTGCGACCGACGATGTCGGATGCACGTCCCCAGTGCATCACCGTGAGGCACTCTGCTGCGTAGAATATAGATTCCTGAAGTAGAGATATCGGTCACGGTCCACAGAAAACATCAACACACAAGTTAGCACACTCACCACGATGCCCACGTAGTAGCCAGTCTTGGTTTCATCACCGTGCGTTATACCGAGCGACCTAATCAGGTCGTTGACTATAGGGTAAATGACGGTGCAGGTCACCGGCTCTGCGACCTGAATGAAGATGGCGATGAACAGCTGCAGTTTCGGCAGCGGCGTTACTTTCCGCGGCTCGTCAAATTCGACATGCTCGCCATGTAGGTCTTCGTCGTCGCCAGCGATGGTCTGTTCAGGACTGGACGCGCGGGAGTAAGCGTCCTCGTTGGCCTGCCTCTGGGTGGTCATGGTAGCCGTGAGTGGGTGAGGAAGAAAAACTGAAAAGGGTTGAGGTGGGCTGATTGCCTTTTCCTTTGTAACATGGAGCCTGTCGGACTATTCGGTTCTCGGGAGTGACAGCGACAAGGTGGTGAAATGAGGATGCTGTCCACTGACCCTCGCTTCCCCGAGATCCATCAATCTCCGATGACATGGTCCTTGACCGGGACTTGTGCAGTGCCATGAACGATCATTATGAGATATCTCACAATTCGGAGGTCAGCATCGGTCTTAGAGAATGGAGGCGGTGGGGCATAGGCTCATAGTGGTTCATAATGCGTACGGAAAACATGCGAAATAACAGAGAGACGATCATGCAATAAGTTGGACGACACCACCAGCCTCCTTGATCTTGGCCCTGCAAAACGTTTAGATCCTGGAAGCTGGCGAATCCAAAGCAGGGTACGCACTCTGCCTTTTGTGAAACAAATCGTGCCTTGACGATGAATGGGAGTTTTGGCAGCCTAAAAAATGTCTTATCAGAGATCGAGACTTTGCCGAATTTCCAACCTCACTCACTTTCCGTTGCCCAAAACCTTGCCGTAGCCGAATCGCAGGGTGTCGATCACAGGGACGACGTCTGAGTCGGCAGTCAAGCCCTTCTTCTCCTCCTCCGGCACCAAACTCCACAGCTTGTCGACGTTGATGATTGGACGCCAGTACTGGTTGCGAGTCAGGTGGAAGTATCGCATACCAACTTTTCCGAAGTAACCAGGATGGAACTTGTCAAAGTTGGTTCTGAAAATCGATTCTAAGTTGGGCGTTTCGACATTGCAATTTCGAGATCAACGCACCGGTGGTGGTGCTGACCACCAGCGAGACCGCGACCACCTGGGTGCTTGCGGTGCTTTCCAATACGACCATGACCGGCGGAAACGTGGCCGCGATGCTTGCGAGTCTTGGAGAACCGGGTGGGCATGGTGTCTGCAGCGAAATCGAGCGATCAACAAAACTTCATCTCGTCGCCGGGGATGCCATCCAGCTGAAATTCCACGCATTTTCGAGCACCAAAGCACTCGGGCATAGTCCCAGCGTCCCTCTCGCCCCCGGCGTGCATGCAAACAAAAATACTCACCTTCTTGAGGTTGTTGGCGGTTGGCAGTCGACGACGACGAGCAGTCGATTTCTGTTGATTGCTCGCCTGTAGCTTGGCGTGGGAAGTGATGCGACTTGGCGATGGCGGAGAATGAATCGTCTCGCTTGAACAAGGGGAACAATTTTCGGCGCGACTGCGACTTGGACCCGCACATCCATGTCATAACGGTGAGTCTCGCTGCGTTTTGTCGGCTCTGATGGCTTTTTTATTTATTGTCGCTGAGAGCCTGTGGGTTCTATGAAAACAATACGTGTTCTGAGCCTCTTTTCCCCGGTTTCCCAGTCGCAGCAAAACTGACGCTTTTTCTCCTTCTAGGGTCACGACTAATAGTTAGTTTTAAAGGTGAGCAGACTTTCCGATCTTGGGATGATTAGAACCTTCAAACTCTTTTGCGTCCGAGTGCACGACACGGAGACGATCGTTTGAAAAATATGCATGGCTTTATGACTTTTCTCTAGCCTCGTTGCTTCGAACCTATTGCTGACTCTCAACTTCTGTAGTTTCCTGTATAATACTATGAACGCTCCTGCCCGATATGAACTCTTTGTGCTCGAGGATGGCGAGAAGCCGTGCGTCTGCGTCTCGCGTTAAGCCTGCAGTCCAAATGTTGATGATTGGTATCCCGGCCCACCCAGTGTTGAGGTCATAGAAGACAGTAAGATCCCTAATGCCGCTACGATCAAGGTTGTGAAGCAAGACCACACTTTGGGCAACATGCTTCGGTCGTATGTAACCCTCCACCATCTTCGTACCCATTTCATCTTACCACGGCCGTCTCTTAGTCAACTCCTCGCCATGCCCGAGGTCCTCTTCGCTGGATACAAGGTTCCTCACCCTCTCCACCCCTACTTCATCGTGAAGGTCCAGACAGATGGGTCTATCACACCCCAGGCAGCAGTTGAAGCAGCTTGTACAAAGCTTATCGCTACCATCAACACCGTCGCGCAAAAGTTCAAGCGTGAATTCAGCTACAAGGATAGCACTAGTGGCGAGGGTGCCCAAGCGGGCGACGATCCCTATGGCGGTACCGGCCCTTCCTGGACCAGCCAGAACTACGCCGACTTCGATCTTTGATGGACTCGCTTTCCTTTTCTTTCCGTTTCTGTTATTTAAATATCCCCGTGTATAATATTTCGCTTTCCATTTGTATGGCATATTTGAGGTTCGTCGTAACGATGCTCTCTGTGATGCTACTGACCTGGGTTGTCAGTTGAAGCATGCTTCGACATAGTTCCAGGGAAGGGTTTGTCCGAAGGGTGGGATGGATGAGAGCGTGAGGATTCAAGATGCTTCCAAAGAGTTAGTCCAATGCCAGCTCTGAATCTTGAGGCGGCGTACACCTGAACCTCGACAATATTGTATGGGTGGCGAAGCAGGTCTCGGGGCCTCTGTCCGCGCTTCACGGTCCGAGGCAACGATGAATTAGCACCCATTTCCGATGGTCAACACTGCCCGCCTCGACGTTGCGTGAACTATATCAGTGAGTTGACAAAAGTATGCTCTAGAAACCTCGAATTTTCCAGAAGGTTGGTCGTCCAAACCATCAACTTTCAGATAATGATTAACCTGTTACTACAATCTGTCGGGCAGGACCACAATCATGGTTATGGCTGTGTTACTGCTTTCCGTGATCGAATGTGGCCCTCGCCATACGCGAATTCGACTCCCTCATATTTCTCAATGGGTGACTACAGATCCAACCGCGTTAAATACCAATGTGCCCTCAGCTGGGCCGTTCTCCTATACACTGGTAGTCAACGCTACCGCCGAAAACCAGGTCAGCTACCTTGTACTTGAAGCTTGGAGCATCTGACGACATTTCTGTTTCATTGGATTCAGACGAAATACCTTTCGCTAAATTGACGCTATGCTCAGAAAACAGAAATATATTCCCCCCATCCATTGTCAAAGATCCAGCCATCCCCAGGGTACACTCTGCTCGGCCTCTCGATCATGACTATAAAGCGCTATATCTATGGCATGTCAAGGAGCCATCACCTCCCTTTCGTTGCCTCCCTTCAGCAAGGACTGACACCCCGGCATGCACCCATTGCGTCCACTGGCTGCCGCAATGGACTCAGAGTCCCAGAGTACGGCTTGAACAAACACTTGGTCCGATTGAGATAGGAACGCTGGCGGCCATCCTCCTGTTTGGTATGATAACCGTTCAAGTATGGACCTACTACCAGAGGTTCAAGGACGACAGACTTCACTTGAAGCTGCTGGTACGTAGTAGCATAACTTCGGCCACGAAACGTTGTGCTGACTCCTTCTTGATCCAGGTAGCGACAGTATGGTAACGAGTAAATTCCAGGCTGTCAGACAACTGATTTGACTCCGTTTATCAAGGATGTTCGAGGTAGGCAGCACATTTTGCGCAGCCGCAGAACTCTACCGCATAACCATCCCCAAACATGGACTCTTACCGCGGAGACGAAAAACTCCCATTCCTGATCGTCGCCGTCTTCACCTCACAAAGTGTGATGCTCGTTGCTCATGTATGTGGTATCCTACACCTCCCAACCGATCCATGCTGACAAGTTCTCAGAGCTGCCACGCAGGTCGTGTCTGGGGCATGCTCTCAAAGCCATGGAAAATGATAGCACCAATTTGCACATTCATGACTCTGGTGCGATACATCGGGTCCTTCATCGCCGGAGCCTTCTACTTCAAGGTACACGATAACGCGACTTTTCGAGCGCAGTTTGGACCATTATCATGTCTATCATCGCCTGCGCCGCCTCGGTAGACATCATCCTTTCGTTAGCGCTCGTCTTTTATCTGTATCCCAAGCGCGCGACCGTCTTTAAAAGTCCCTTCTTGTTTCCTATTTCTCCTGATTGATGCTGGCCACAGCAGCGTACGCCTCATCTAGCGCCTCATGCACTTTACACTCTGTAGGTCGTTTCTCCGTGAATTTCAGTTGTCCCCTGATTTCTTTCGTACTCAGACACAGGGCTTCTAACAAGGTCATCCCATCCGTTGGAAAACAGAACTTCCAATCATCTTACATACGGTTTGTCTGTTTTACAGCTCCTGGGTCCTGCGCTACATACGACCTCTATTCCGAGTGTTCCGAATCCGATATTTACAAGAAGTTTTCAGTTCTTCTTCGAGGCCAAGACCAGTAAGCATCCTATTCAAAGATAACCATCTGACAGTCCAATGACGAAGCCGTACCCTTTCGGAAGTGATGTGGATTGTCATCTTCGCATGTCATGCCAAACGTAGGTTTACGGAGGTCATTCTACTTCCCCTTTGCCGAGTAAAGCCCATTCTATTCCTTCATAGTGTATTCTGTCAGTGTGATCACTTCTTAGGTTTCATTCAATCGATTCTATACCCTGCCTACTAATCCCGCTCTGATTCAATCTCTTCGCACACTGTGCAGTCTGTTTCTCGGAAAAGCCTGCGAAATATCGTTGAGCACAGCTCAAGTCTTCCCTCCACCTCCCATATGTAGTCGCCAACATCAATAACGCCACTTCAGCAAGTCACATTCGCCAACCCAATGAGCGAGAGGGAGCGAAACTACTTGCGGCTTACTACCAACCCACCTGCCACTCGTACCATCCACGCGCCAGGTACCTTTAACCACAACCCCAGTGCACTCCGGACCGATATGTATCATGTAGGCCATAGATTTTGAAGCCAGTAGCTTCCCCTCTATACACCCTCTTTATACACCTTCAAGGATAGGCGATAACAGCCTTCATGTGGAGGAAACGAAGGAGGGAAATTCGAGCTCCGACTCGATGAGTCCTGGCCGAGTCGGAGGGTTCTGTTACAACCACTCGATGGCGCCCTTTGAGTTAATGTTAGGATGTGTAAGGCTTGCCGTGGTGTTGCCCAGTGCTGCGGGATAATGCTGGCTCGGTTATTTATGAATGGTGGGCTGAAGCACCACCGGAAGGATCCTCCAAGGCACCAGACCTGAAGGCAGTGGTAAAGAGTGAGATATGAAGAACGAGGCATCCCCCTGGAGCCTTTAAAGACTTCCGGCTAATCTGAATATACACGCTGAATGGCAAAGGAGAGAAAGCGTCGATTCGCATTGTATTGAAGGTTGGAGCTGAGGACACAGCCCGACCTTCGGCGCCTATGTGGGGCACCACAAAAGACTCCGACAAGGGGCCGGAACCAATGTTGCCGGAACGGTCCGTCACGGAACTCGGCGTTGATTTGCCGAAAAAAAGATGCATTCCCGAAACGAGAGAGGCGATTAGAAACCATGGCGTTAGAACAAAATGGAGATTTATCTTTCTCTCCATCCACCACCATTCCATTACTTGAACTAGTCACATACGATACGATTGAGAAACCTCATGGATGCTTTAGATAGCAACCATTTCTTGCTCCTTCCTCGACCAGACGTCGTAAATGGCCCTCCAGCAGGCGTCGTCGATACCACCACCCTTGCGGCACACGATTTCGATGTCGATACCCGGACGGGCTTCATGCCCCCACAACAACCATTGAGACGCCTTCCTGCCGATTGGGAGCCCTGGGAGCAAGTCCTAGATTCTGCATTGGCATCGCGGTTGCAGTTGGGCTGCAAGGCAGGGTTGACCGAGTTCGAGAAAAACACATCTGAACGCTGGAGGGCAACAGTCAGAGAGGTGAGTGATATCAACAATGAGAAATGGGCGATGTATTGACCCGAGTCTAGTTGCCTATACTCTCAACTTCTGATCTGACCCAGTCAGAATCTGTCCTTCGACGAGCGCATCTCGTTCTGGCCTGGATCATGCACTTCTACATTCACTCTCTGCCACCATCATCCCCTATTCGAATACCCCCACCCATCACGGTCCCCCTGCTACAAGTCTCTGCGCACCTGCAACTCCCTCCTATCCTCACCTACTCTGACGACGTTCTTTACAACTGGAAGTTCATAGATGGGAAAGAAACCGACGACGATGGCAACGCCATCATGCCAACCATTTCCAACATCGACACTCAAGTCCTCTTCACCGGCACCCGAGACGAGGCTGAATTCTTCCTCACTTCTGCGCGGATGGAGTTGAAGGGTGTCGAGGCACTAGATCTGATGCAGCACATGATGGACGAAGCGTTCGTTGGTGATGATATCGCTGTTCATCGAATCACAGAATACCTGCGCGAACTATCAGTGGTGATCAACGACCTCAGCGTCATGCTCATGAAGGTGAAGGAGGGATGCTCACCACAGGTCTTCTACAACGACATTCGACCGTGGTTTAGAGGCGAAGACTCGACTTCGGGATCCAAGTGGGAGTTCGAAGGCATGGAGCTCGATCCATCGCTTGCCGCACCCACGGAACTGTCTGGAGCCAGTGCAGGCCAGAGCTCCCTCATACACGCTCTCGACATTTTCCTCGGCGTCGACCAGTTCTCGCACTCTCGAGGAGAATCTGACGAACCTTCCTCTTCTCCACCGACCATGTTACCCCCGGGCCAGCAACAGCCTAAATCCGCATTCCTTAAAAGAATGCAATCCTACATGCCCCGCCACCATAGGGCATTCCTCACCCACCTTGCCAATAACCCTCGCCCGATTCGCAACATCGTAGCTCTCCAAGCGAGAGACGGTGGCGAGGCAGGCAAGCAGATCCTGCAGGCTTACAACACTGCAGTTCAAGCTTTGAAAGAATTCCGCGACAAGCACATGATTATTGTCGCCCTTTACATCATCGGTCCTGCCCGGCGAAACGTTCTCGGCCAGACTAGCAGGGAGAAAAAGGAGGATTCGGGTGCGCTGAAAGGCACCGGAGGGACAGATTTGGTCAAGTTCTTAAAGGGCGTTCGCGACAAGACTAAAGACGCGATCTTGCCTGTAGAACGGGAACCGTGATACCCGCCGACGTCCAGGTTTTGGTCCGGCACCCCTAAACAAATGTACTCATCTAACATGTATCATTATATCACTAACGACCTCGAAATGAATGTACCATACTCACCATGTCATTAAGTTATGGCGCTAAGGGTGACTTAGGATCGTCGCTGAGTGGGCTGTCTGTCACGTTCCTGTCAGTATGCTAGTGGCCATGTCGCAACAACAACTCGGGGCCAATCCATCTCCTGCCACGTCGAATCGGTCTTGGATTCCACCCTGTGGGTTGAGGTCCATGAAGCACGGTAGGACCCGGGGAAGCCTTTATTTAGTTTGAGAGGGCAAAGTATGCGGCGGCCGTTGCTCAAGCTTGTTTCCCGAAAGGGAGGACGGGCAACCAAATGGGGCAATCACGGGAGTGGAAGGTCAGCGAAGTCTACTTGGGCGGCGGAAGGAGGGATCCACGTCGCTATTCGGATCGTCCACTTTGGGAACATGGGTTGACGACCAGGACGTCAGGAGGGAAGAGGGCACCACACCAGATTAAGATTCATGATTCCTGAGTGGGTATCGAAGAATCGGGAGTGTGCCCACCGGAAAATCAGATCGAAAGAGTTTCTCCGGCGAGGGTGGTCTGTCAAAATAAACGCCTTTCGAGCTTCCATAAGGGTAAAAAAAACAAGCAAGTGGGATTGGTAGGCTTGGTCAATACAGTTGAGCGTGATGGACGCCTCCCGCGGATTGCCGTGTCGTCTCCACTGTGGGGGTTGATGTGCCCAGAGGCGTCAACAAACAGTACCGAAGGACTGATGAACAGCCATGAGCAGTGGCGGGGGACTACCGTTTATGTTTGAGACGCCGTTTCATCTTCTCCTCCATCATGTGTCGTTTCTTGACCTGAGTTGGACTGACGTTCTTCTCCTCCCGCTCCTCCCGACTCGTCATATCGAGGTAGTCATCGATGCACTGCTCCATTTTAGCCTCGAAGAAGGCATCGGGTTCCTGGCGACGGCGCTCAAGCTCGTCCGCCCTGCACTCCCACTGGAAGTCGAAACCCCACCCTTCAACCAAAGGCTCGTCCAAGGAAGGCGAGTACTGCGAGGCCGGCTTCGCAGCAAGGAGCCCGCCTTCCTCGCGCCACCACCTAACAAAGTAAACGGCTGCGCGAGCTAGATCAACCTCGGCACGCTTTTTGATCATACCCATTCTCTGGCCGAGCTGGGTGAGGAATTCGTAGAGATCTGCGGTCGGTTGGCTTCCAGGGGGTAGGAGGTGTAGGTACGCTGGCGCTAAATAGACAGGCCTCTTGTCAGCATACCGGGTCCGTTTGAGTATAGGGAAGCGCAAATGGAAATATTAAACCCGAAACAGCGGAAGTGACGAGAGCGATGAAATGGGCGCGTTTTGTAGACACGGCAGCACCCCGTCCACTGAAAATACAATGCCCACGGCTATCCCGGGAGGATGCAGTAGTGAAGTGTCGTGAAACACTTACATATAGGATTCAGTACATTCAAACGATACAGGAGGTAAGCAGCCAAAGCTTCCATATCGTAGAGTCCTTCTTTGATGCCCGCTGTGTGAATGGGTGAGATAGGAGGAAACCATGAACCATTCCAACCAAGCTGATCGCCGATTAAGAAGGATAGAGGCGGCTGTTACGTACCTATGAGGGCAAGTTTAACACCTCGCTCGGCTCCTTCCTCACCGCGTCCAAGATAAGGAAGCATTACCCCTGGAGAGTCGTACGCATAAATTGGAGGATCCAGGGAGAGCTTCAGGCGGGTAGAGAGCGCTTGCGTCATTCCCGGGTTCGCGGACGTCTGAAAGGCTTTCGAAGTGGCTAGAGATGAACATAGGCCCAAGTTTCAAAAATGGTCAAAACAGACGATCGGATAGAGGCAACTGACCTCCTTTAATACCCATGTGACGAAGGGTGTTGAGCAAAGTTGACTTCCCCACATTCGGCATTCCAATGACGAGAACGTTTAGCTCCAGTGCATGAGGATGCTGCTTTGCTATATCTGTGGCGGGTAGAACTGATCAGAATCGAAGAGACGGCCATGAAGTAGGCCTAGATTAAGATGGTGCGACCTACTTACGAGGATTTCATTCAAGGTTCGGATGCCCCTCGGTCTATGCCATGAGGTAAAAAGGATCTGCTGATGGGGGAACTTCTTGGCCATCGCGCGCTTGAAGGGCTAGAGCGACGATAAGCTCAGTGGGGTGGACGATAGGTGGTTGGTCCTTTACCTCCACGCCCCACTGGGGAACCAAGTCTCGTTTGTTGAGAATGACCAAGTGTTCGCAAGCTTGGCCTGCGAACAATCGCTTCCCGGGATTGTTTGGATCCCATCCGCGTTCGAGCCTCCACTTCCGCAAAGCACCTGGTCACAAAGGAATAGTTAATATCATGGCCGATACCCGGAGAAGGTCAGCACAAAGGTAAGAAAGGGGGCTCATGAGTGGCGTGGGGCCCTTGGAAGTGTTTGGCTATTCCACTATGAATGGCTTCGAAGGTTCCAGAAAATGAGCGAAAAGCCCCATCTTGCTATGGAGCAAATAACGACCCGGTGAACACGCGAGAAATCAGACACACCTTCGAGGGTTCTGTTGATGCTTGTAAGAGGCAAGCGGGAGTCCCTGATTTCGAGGACAACATCTGTCCGAGCCAGGAATGTCGGCAGCTGCTTTGTGAACTTCATCATATGCCCAGGAAACCAAGACGGTGGTGCAGGCAGCAAAGGCATGGGTATCCTAGAGAGTGCCATGGGGAATCACACTTTGTTGACTAAAGCTGAAAGAACCAGTCCGTTTGTGACAAACTTAGCCTGAGATAGGCTTTTATTGTCAGTGAGATTGATCAAGGGTTCCAGAAAGAGCCAGATATCAGGATAGATGCCAGAGATGTGCCAGAGACTCAGAATCGGCCGGAGGATAGTGATATGGAGTGAGAAGAGAGTGACGCGACGCTTGAGCGCGCGACACGAAATTGTTTGCGTGTGTTGCGCCCGGACAGTGCGGGAAGATTGATGGCGATCGACATTATGTCAGCGGCCCGATATAGTTTATCCGCGACGCCTTTTGACCTCGTTGACGGACGCGATCGCATGACTCTGGGTGATCGAAAGCTCGAGGTCGTTTTCTGTAATGACGTGGGCAACGAGTTTGGGACAAAGTCCCCTTTATTACAACTATGGGATATATGAACAACACGCTTGACTGTTATAATGGAACCACACATATTCTGACGTGCGAATTGTGATGGCTTGAAGAACAGAGTTCAATGTGAATGCCGTACAATCCATATCCCTGGAGAGACACCGCCAATAATGCCTCCCGACACGTAGCGGCATTGAGACCATTTGCAAAAACCGAGTAGATATAGTATTCCTGTAGAGTCGAGATTTGCAACCAATAGGTTGCAGTTCAATAGACACGCATCTTACATACATTGGCAAATAACCGTGACCAGAATCGGACTAGATCAAGGAGGACAAAGCATTGATGAAAGGAATGGACAGAAACGAAGTGGTCAAAAAAGAAGAGAATTTCGAAGCGCACACACACTAATGATCTTCTTTGTTGCCTAGGTTTGAAGGGCAACAAGTAGGAGCACTTTGCCTATAGAACAGTGTAGGGAGTCGGGCAGTCGGAGGTTGTCGTCCTGGTGTTGACCGTGCTCGACGTCCAAACAAAGGATATGATAGCGGAAAACCGCGGTGGATAGGAAGGGGGATGACTACTGCAGCTTCCGGCAGAGTTATAGTCAAATCCAACCGTTGAATAAAAAAATACAAGACGTACCAACTTAGACCCAACCATCCTTGCCGACGCCAATGGCGTCAAAATTCTTTCCACTGCGAGTCCGTCGTTCCTGCAAGATGGGAACAGCGTCGAGGTTGATGAGTTTCTCGGACGGCGGTGGCGACCCTTCAACCCAGCCCTTCCACCCTTTCCTAGCCGCTGGTCGTTTTCGACGTTCCTTCTTTGGAGGGGGCGCCGGTGCAGGTATATGGCGGCCGTCGAGGTCTTCATCGTCGTCTGGGGTGTGCAGTCTCTTGAGTGAGTCGTGGGACATGGAAGACGAGACTGAAGGACCTGGGGTGCAATCGGGTGTAGGCTGTGGGGATGGCATCGGCGGTGGAGTGACTGAGACGGAGCGTTGGGTGGATGCGATCATAATCTCTGGACGCGCCTTGGGGACGCTGGATGCCTTGGACTTCCAGAAAGACGACGCTCTTGAGTTGATTGGCGGGGGGACAGTAATAGACGTCGCGTTCGTCGTCGACCCTCGGATAGTGGCACTGCTCTCCGCCGCAGCGAGCTCCAACGCACGGGCTTTCTTCTTCTCCTTCCTCTCCTTTCTTTCCTTCCTCCTCTGCTTCTTCTCCTCTGCATCTCTTTCGACGACCTTGTAGGGACCCACGCCGTTCAGCAGGCTCGTTAGGACGTCTCGCGGCGGGGGAACGTCGAAATCGCCGGCCATAACGCTTGTCGCTGTGCGTCGCATTCGTTTTCTAGGTGGCATAGTTGGGTGATGAGAGTATAGGATTGCCATTGAAGATATAGGGAGTCTGAAGTAAAGAACGGGGGAAAAGGCGCAGTGGAGCGGGAGGTGGTGGTTGGGAGCAATTGTGACTTGTTGCCCTTTTACGGCAAGCCATCAACAACACAAGCATACACACACCCGCTACCCAGCACGTGCATATCAGGAACCTTCCCTCTTTTTCTGCCCCATCGATTTCAATGATATCGTCAATCAAGAATCTATCTCCTTACGGGATTACATTCCAAGTCCCGGTATTGTTATAACTTCTTGCATTTCGAACCCTTTGACCCACCGTTCTTTTACGTTTCCATGGCTTTTGTCCACCTCCCTTTCCACCCCCCTCCCTTGTGCAGAAATAATCTCAACGTGGCCCTTGTAAACCCCAAAATGAATTCCTTCGTTTATCTAAGGTTGGAACGGCATCGGCCGACTTCACCGTCTCCCCATCTGCGCAAGGAGGCCAGAGGGAGTCCAAGAATCCTTCCAGGCGCCCGGAGCCTTTATCCGACACAGAGTACCCACACACCTGTCCCGTGCAAGCACATTCTGTAGACTTCGAATGGTCTAGTTGTTTATAGAAGGGAGCGCTCGTGGCTTCTCATGTCACTCATAGTTTTTTTTCGTGGAATGGATCTACCACCGTGCTAAAGGCCCCCAATCACTGCTCTGTGGCAGGGCTTGGCGCCGGACCATATCTCCAAACCCAAACGGCCTCTCCTCCAGAGGCTTCGAGATATTTCCAGGGAGGGGTACTGGACTCCCTGACTCGTGTAGGTATCCACCACCCCGAAGCTTTGGACCGGCAGTGGGGTAGCCCCCTCCACGGGTGGCTGGGAAAGATAAGGATCGATATTTATGGGTTACCGTCGCCGTAAACTCAACAAGGTGATATCAATGTTGCAATCTCGGGTCGTGAAATTGACGCTGCAAAAGTCAATCCCTCAGTGTGACAGGACACAAGGGTATCAGTCGTCGCTACTCAAAAATCGCGGACATTCATTGGATGATCGATAAAGGTATTCACCGTGCTCGAACAGGGGCATGGCCGAGTCATAATAGTCTACCAGCGGACCATTGAGGTTATTCTAGCGTAACATCTCATCCTGATGCGGAAATGAAGAATCGCATGACCTGTGCTACTCCCAAGCGCGAACGCCCAGCTGTCATGCCAGATTCAATCTATGTGCGGCGAGTGGAGCGCTCTCATTTCCTCCCACCCACCTAGGGGTTGGCCGACAACTCCGCCCTCGAGATAATAATAAGTCAACAAAGCTAGGACGATGAAACAAAGGGAGAATACACATTCTGATACGATGATTCTTTGGGCTCGTGATCCAATACGAACAGTCGTTTGTGGTAGGTGTATGTACCCATCGGAACCAAATGATGTGGCACTGCCCGAATTAGAATACAGGATCTGGTTCCGCCCACGAACCATGTAAATCAGCGTACTTTCCGGGCGCAAACCTAGGCCAGTTGTACTGGAACACTTACACATGAGTATTGAGGGCATTTCCTCAACTAAAAAAACCTTAGGAATTGGCTGAAGCGCCCCAAGCACCACGGGCGCTACGCCGACCGTCAGATTGATCTCCGGGATAGCCCACCGGGCCCCATGCTCCTCAGGAGCCTCCCGCCTCTTTGGTTTTTGTGAAACTGACTAGGATGCAGAGTCAGAAGGTCATATGAGGTCGTTGGCTCTGGACGAGACCACTGAGCATACTCGCCGTCGAGTTTTGGACTCCGCCGTCCTCGCAGGCTAACGTCGGAATTTTCAAATAAATCGTATGCCCTGGGTTTCGCCAAAAGGATACCACATCTATATTGTCTGAGTAGTCTACTGTAGAATACTAGTCTTATACCCGTGCTGGAGGCGCTGAACGTTACGCAAAACCTGAACTTGGTCCTCACTCCTCTTCACTGACCTATTCCACCAATAAAACAGATTCACGCGTTGTAAACGCATCTGAGATTCTGTGGACCTAGGCCAATGTATGCAGTGGCCATTTTTCATCTTCCAGGCCACCGGATAGACTAATTTCCACCTTCCATGAGGTTTCATCGTGTTCCTGCGACGGCGGTTGACTTTGAAAAACTTCCAAAATAAATCAAAGCAGAACGGGACCGCGTCTCGGTAATACCCAGCCCATTGTCGATCTAAGAGCTCGTCCTACCTGCACAACCCTCCAGAATTTCACCTCACCCTTGCTTTCCATTTTGCAAACAGGAAAGCACGTTTTGAATCGACCTCAAACTCCCTAGCCGAGTCGGGCCACGTTCCGAAAACGTTCAACGAGGACCCCAACCTCGCGGTAACCTCTCGGTGTTGTCGCGGAAGCGAGATCGTCTCTACGATGACTTGCGCATGTTGATGTTGTCGCCGTGATTAAATTATCCAATTCCACCTGCGCTTCTACTGCCATCACGCCGCGTGCAGGCGCCAGGGCTCCCTGGGCTCCCGTACACACGGCGGCGACCCTGACTGTGCTCATTTGGGATGACACGTTGCTGTGGGTGCTTCACAGCTTTCGACCACACCCCCCATCCCGGCAATCGAGTTTCAACTACCCCAGGAATAGGCAAAACTGAAAGCTCAAATGCACATACCGTGACACATGCACCCGGCTCGTCCCAGGTTGGCGGCCTGATGCTGTTCCTCAACCCGTCCGGTCACCGGACACTCTTTACAAAGAGTCGCACTATCTGCGGGTTGCTCGATTTTGGGAAAAACCCTCCCGGAAATGCGAATTCCCCATGCCCATCTACTATTGGCCAGAATTCTCAACCATCCATGGCCCAAGTGTTCCCTTCGGTTCTAGCCGTTTCAATTGGCCCATATTCGGCGGGAATGGGTCTATATGGCATAACGCCATCATCACCTCTTTCCATGTACATGTAAGTGAGCCCCTCTTCTCCGATTTCCCCCTTTCCTTCCTGGGAACTTTACCAGACGGCGAAGCTCTAGCCCTAAAGCTTAAAGGCCTTCTCTCCCAGTTTGAATTGTGTTATAATCATCAGCCATCATCCCTCCCCAGAGAGGCCTTGACTTGGGTTGACTGAACGAATCTACGTTTTACCCGATGTAGTATCCTGAATCAATTCTGTATGCTGATTGGGGTTGGGAGGCCGTAAGCGAGCCGGAGCCTCCGTACGCCAGCTTGGAATGGGTATATGTGAATCAGAAACGCAGAAGCATTGCGTGGAACAAATAAATATAGAGCAATCCTGCATGTCCCGAGTCCAGGCAGTACTTTATGGCCAACTGTTTGGTAGGTTAAGCGCTTTGTGGATTCCAAACAGTTGGGGAGAAGCTCAAAGTTTCATCCCTCAACTTGACTTGTTCAGAGTGTTAGGTCTCTACTGCGACACCAACTCAACGTACGTCCAACCCGAACCATCCAACGGCCCCGGGAGGACCCAAATACCCAGGAGGGTTAGAAGCTTCCAAGCCGTAATCCCACACAGCACACACGCACATGTTTTCAAAGTCAGCTTAGGAAGAGTACAAGGAAAACCGTGACCTCTCGGTATGTAATTCATTACCGAAGATCTTCAGATCAGCCGTCTTCCTGGATAGGCACCACGCGAGAAGACGCCCCAACAGGCTACCCCGTCGGGAGAGTAATCGGTGGTAAAAATCCAGTCATCCGGATTCCTAATCTCTATCATCCCCCTTCGACCAATAACATTCCACATTCCTGACAAAGAACCTCAGGCTTTTGATAGGCGAATCAAACCCGTCCGAAGCTGGAGGGGAGATGTGATACCGAGATAAGAGCAAAGATCTAAACGTTCGTCTACCAACTGACGACCTACTCCTATGTTTTCGAAATCGCTTCCTTATCTATCCATCGAAGTCTAATAACAGACGGAGGGACATCTATTTATAACACCGTCGTTAAGGTCCAGCCAACGCTGCTCTCACCGGCTGCTCTCAGGCCAAGGGCCTTTAGTTCCATATCGAATTCCGTTTACGTCCTACCCACCCACCTACCTCCCTGACATGTATCTACTCGCCTTTACGCACACCCATCGATGACCAGTCTAAGCCCCCACCTCGACGTCAGCCCAGTCCGCAATTGTAACCCAAAAACAAGAGCACCTAATCACCCGGACCATACACAAGAACTGATCAGAGCCCACTTCGGCGAAACTCCCTTTCCCATCTCAAAAAGCAACTGTCACAATCCCACAGCTAAGGCGTATTCATATATTTCCATTCATGCTTCCATCTCGCCTACTTGTCGGACCCGATGTTTCCTTTCTGAGAGACAAGGCAGGCCAATCGCGGGCGACATACATCCGTATGTATTTGATAGTTTGGTGACGATAGCGGTTTTTGAGAACCACAGACCTGGGCAGTAGTGGCCGTACTTACTATCAGCTCTTACTATCAGCCCAAGCTTCCCACTCCTTTCCTCTAGGAGAAATCGGATGGAGGGTGAATTTAAGTGCTCGGGAACCCACGTCCACGACGTCCAATCTCTTTGACTTGACAAGGACGACACAGCCGCGATGATTGTCACCCCAAGCAACGCATTCTAGACTCAAAAACTGCGGAAACGTCAAATGGCAGGTAGTGCAAAACGCCCTTCTCACATCCCGCAACCTGGGTCTGAATGGACGGTAGAAGATAGTACCAAAACTGTGTCAAATAGATTGTAAATACCGTCGTAGCTGTATAGTCGTATAGTCTGTGGGAATCTCCATCATCTGTATGTCGAATTCCGAAACGTGCGTCCCAAACTAGGCGCCTCCTAGCCGCATCCCCCATCCGTCCCAAGATCCGCGACCTCGCCCAGTGAGACCGCTTACCGTCCCACATCCCGGCCACTCCGCCTGGCTATGTCAAACTCCAACCCAATTCCGTTTTCCCGAATTCCCAAATAAAATCCCGTTTCATCCAAATCGAAATCCATCCTACATCACCATCCGATCCCCACCACCAGCAGCAGTCAAAACAGGACTGAAACACGTCGGCGAAATAGCGCCTCCTCCCGCCCCAACACCCCCACCTGCACCCACACCCACACCCGCGCCTACACCCGACCCAACCACCTGCGAATCCGAAAACATATCCTGCAACCGCTGCTTAACCGCCCTAAACGCAGACCCCGACCCCTTCTCAAACGTCATCACAATCACACACGCACAGCCGAGAGGCATCTCCCAGTGTGTCGAGAGCAGAGCCGTTGCGTTGGCGTTGACCGTAGCACCCTGCCCACCTGAGGTAGGAGCCGTAGTAGTGGTAGTAGCTGAGGTCGTATTTACAGTAGGATGATGGTGAAGATGATGATGATGATGGTGACTTTGATGGTGATGCCCAATCGCATTCGAAGCCGTCCGACCAAGTGCAGCAAGACTATTCCGAGTCGCTCTCGCTCCAAATCCAGCCGTCCCAGCGCTCAAAAAGGTGTTGGAACTAGGATCCAACGGCTGTTGCGCATGTTGTTGAAGTTGCCCAGTAGTAAACGTCCAGAATTCCGAGGTAGCAGTGGTCGGCGTAGGCGTCGGCGTAGTCCCAGCCGAGCTCGTCATAGCACCAGTCCCACCACCAGTAGTGGGCCCAGGACTAGCAGGAACAACAAGACTAAACTCCACCCTCAACCGGACAGGTTTCAGCGTCGTATTCGTAGCAAGATCAACCACGCTCTGGTCCAATCGACAATGATAAATCTCACTGCTGTCGGCGTTAAGATCCAGAATAACACGAGAAATGCCAAAAGCGAGACTCTGGAAGAACCGGAGCGTCATTTCGCGAGTTTTGGGGATGTCTTCTGGGGAGTAGAAGACAGAGGCGGGAGGATGAGCAGAGTGGCTCTTCCAGTTGAACAAATTCGAGAACCAGCCTTTGAACTCGCCGACAACAGGGGAGGCCATAATCCTGTTGCTCGTACTACCAGTATGGGCAGTCCCAGTACCACCATGGAGGCCCGGAGAAGGCGTATGGAAAGAGGAACCAACCAAAGTGCGACGCTGATGGATGGGCGGTAATTCAATCGGCGGCGCTGTAAAATGACAAATTCGGCATTCGTGAGTAAAGGTATTTCCAAATGCCGGTGATATCTATCCAGGGGCCAATAACTCGGGGGACCGACAGGAGCGGGTACTTACGTCGACTTTTCCTTTCTTTCTCCTTTTTGGTTTTGGCGCTCGGAATGGAGTGGGTGGTCTCCGGCGTGTTGACCACATCTCGTCCAACCTCCCGATTGGTCGTTACGCCGAAAGGACTAGGTCGAGAATGAGCATTAGCAGACTCGGTTTCGACGTGAGTCCACCCATCATCGACAGCCATGGCGTTCTCCTTTTCGGCGTCTAGTGAGGCACGACGACGAGTAGATTGCCGGTGGTGGATATGGTTGTCAGATGGAATAACTGAAACGTCAGTTCTAACCGCCCCAGGTCTATCCACGTTTTCACGGAGATCGGAACGTTCGACCATGGACTGTCTCAACGTGACCGCAGAAGAGTCCACGTCCATCAAAGACGGCGGCGGGACCCGACCTGGGTGCACGGATGCATGGAATGGTACAGCTGATGCACGACGCTGAAGCTCCTTCAAGAACGATCGATCTTCTCCGAGGAGGTTGGGGTGTCGTGTGGTCGGTATAGGCGTTCCAGGCATCGACTGGATACTCGGGTCAGTCGCACGTCGTTTCTCATGAGAACTTCGTGTTTGGCCGTGGGTCATCGAATGCGTATACCCGCGCTTGGGAATGGCAGACCGAGGAGAGCTGATAGTGTTTATCGAAGAAGCTGTACTCCGGGTCGCGGAGGTTGCCGTAGATGTCGTAGAGTAAGAATGTGTCGTTTGCCTCTTTCGCGTATCCATCGGATGTCGAATGGACTGATGGGCTGAGCGAGACGCAGTAGGCAGCACCAATTCATTGGATCGTGGATCATCCGCAGTAAAGGGTTCATTCGCGGGCGTGGTCGATCTGTAGGGTGAGACAGCTTTGTCCGCCGGAGATGAAGTGTTCACGACAGCCTCGAGGCTCCTGCGTGCACGAGTTTGATCGAGGTCCCAGCCAAGATAGAGTTTGTCCGATTGACATTCAGTTTCAGAACGTGGAGTTTGTATCCTATCCGCAGCGTCATCAGACCGGTTGCGAAGTGATTCTTCTCTGTATCTGTCCAAAAGGAAGTAGAATGCCTTGGCGTGTAGCCCTTGACCTGCGGGGGAACAAAGGTCTTGTTGGATGGCAGCGCCGTCGGGATCGGCGTGTCGTCCCCAGATGATACGCAACGAGGCAAAGAGTTCAGGGTCAATGAGATCAGGAGAAGCAATGGGGCGCGCCAGAGTACTAGGAGAAGGGGGTAGTGGAGGTTGAGCCAAAGTAATGTCCATAGTATGTTGCGAGGTGGATGTCGGACCCTTGACGAACCATGGGTGGACAAGAATGTCTGGAATCTGGAAAGCGGTCAGCAAAGAACTACTCAAGGACGGTAATCCATACCGTGATGCGTTTGTGAACGTCTACGACAAGCATTTTGGTCAAGAGGTCTTTGGCCATGGGATCCATCCAAGAAGGAATGTCGTACTTGCCGCTCTTGACCTTGGAGAGTAGAGTGCGAACGTTTTTGTCGTCAAAGGGAAGTCGGCCAGTCAAGAGAGCATAGAGAATGACACCACAGCTCCAGATATCCGTTGCCGTTCCAAAGTACTTTTCTCCATTGACGATCTCGGGACTGGCGTAGTGAGGAGATCCACAACTAGTTTCGAGTTGGAGCATAGGGGGAGCAAAGGCCGCCATGCCCCAGTCGGCAATCTTGACGACAGGCGGGTCGAGAGAGGCGATGAGGATATTCTCGGGCTTGAGATCTCTGTGGATGATGGAAAAGGTATGTGCATAGTTGAGACCATAGATGATCTGTCGAAAATAGAGAAGAGCTTCGCTCGGTGGAAGACGACCGCGGTTGACCAAAAAGTCAAAGAGCTCGCCACCCTCGACGTACTCGAGAACGAGAAAGAGCTCCTTCTCGCCCTCGTAGACGTCGTAGATGCGCATGATGTTGGGATGGTTCATGAGTTTCATCATTGTGATTTCGCGGTCGATGCCGAGACGCTGCTTTTCGGATTTGGCCTGCTGGGTGGCGAGAGAGGCTCTGGAGTTGACCAACGGTGCAATGGGGAGGATCTTGACGGCTGCAAGCTGGCGGGTTCGTTGGTGGCGGGCAATCTTTACACGACCAGAAGCGCCTTTGCCGATGCATTCGCCCAGGATCCAGGGACCGATAGACTTTGGATCTGAAGGGAGATCGAAGGCTGCTGAGCCCCCAGCGGCGGCCTTTTCCTTTGCCCAGCGAGTTCCCAGTGGGGCATTGTACTGAATAGGAGGTGCGCGAGGCGGGCTGTCTTGACTGTTCTGCATGGCGGTACGATGTCAGACGCCTTCTACGGCCAGCGGAGAGAGAGAAACCAGGATTCAGAAATCACCGTCAGCCACAAGATTCAAAATCACCCGGCCCATGCGTCATCACGTGCGACATATCCCCCACCCAGCATCGCTGAAACCCTCTCGAATGAACATTGGACCAGTTCTTCAGAACGTATGCTGTTCTTCTAAAGAACAGCCTCTCTGCGCTGTCTTGAATGCGACAAGTTGTGAACACTGGAAATGGGGCGCAACCTTGTGGGCGCCTGCTGACCAATTTGTTGGCTTGGCATCGAGAATTTCTGGACACTGGTCATTATTGGCTCTGACTGCTTCACCTCCGTGGCCAATGTTGCGAGCGTCTCAACAAGGTTGTCGCTCGCTCACCCGTTCACTGGCCTCACAATGGCGACATACACCACGGAACATTAGCATTGCCGCGTCCCAGAACGTCGCCGCCGACAATGAACAGAACACGACCTCGATGCCCAGAACACCAGCACCATCCACCAGCACCCGGGACTATTCACAACTTCTCACCACGACGACTGAAGGGCAAAAAGCAGTTCGGTGGATGAAGGATGGAAAGGTGGAGGCCGTCTCTGAAATGTTGTCAGATGCGGTTGCGAGGAACGGAGGGGAGCAACTGGTCGCCGAACTCTTCCGCGGAGCAGTAGGATCGCGAAAAAACAAGGAATCCAACATCAACATCTTCTTCCGCATCCTTGAAACACTTCCCAACGCCAACACAGCCCCTTCGACCCCATTCCAAGCCATCCTCGCCAACACCAAGAAAGCCCACTTGGACTTGGTCAAGCGACTGGGCCTTCTCTGCGCCAAGAAGGGCTATGGTGACTTTGTCTTCTCCGAGATTGCCCCCATCGTCCAATCTGGGTTTTCCGCGCTGGAGTATGCGCAATGGCACCGCGACGTCAACATTGCCCTCACGACGTTCAAAGGCCTCGTCATCGACGTCGACAAGGTGTTCGAGGAGGACGTGCAGGACTACAAGGCAGTTGAGGTCGAGCAGAAAGAGCACCCCGTCGTTGGAATCATGGACATGATCGAGCAGTCGCTTCCGTCTACCCTTCCAGAACCCATCGCAGGCGACGTGTTCGAGGAACAGAGCTCCGAATACGTCTACCTAAACATGGAGTCCCTCGACCACAGTACCACCAAAGTGATCGAACAAATGGTTAGCGACGGTCGCTACACCTACGCACACGAACTACTCCAGGAGCTGCAGTCAATGGGTGCAGATATTCCCTATTCCCTCGCCTACGCTAAACCGGCAGCAGACGCGCTGAAGGCCATGCAGTCCCTCGACAAGTCTGCCTCCATCGCGGAGAAGGAAGATTCCGTTTTCACCTGGCTCCGACTGCTTCCCACCACTCATATGACTCAATCCTTTCCAGCCGAGCTCGAGCAACTCGCAAATCTCATCTTTACTTCCCCACTCACCCACCTTCCCTTGATTCAGAAGGCCGCAGTCCTCTTCGCCTCCAAGGGTTTCGCCAGCCAGGTCTACAAGGACGCCTGTCGCTCTGTTTTCCTCTACGGTTCTCCGGACGAAGCCGAAGAATTCCTTCACGATTTTGAGGAAGCGAATGCCAAGTATTGGGCGGATGCGGAGCCTAAGCTTGCCGACCACCGACGCAGGATGATGATGGGATTGGCAAGAGGTGTGGCGGTGCGGTCGCTACTCGAGCGTGGAGAGTTCCACCGGATAATGCCCTTATTCCTGGACCCCTTTAAAACCAACGCCTATCTTTCCCTCGGCATTCACGACCTTGTCATCCGGAGATTGAACCGCGACAGACCCGCGATGTGGATGGCGTACCTGGAAATCGTGAAAGCTCGGAAAGACGAGGTCATTAAATATGTGGAGGCCTTGGGCAAGCAAGTAACCGCACCAGCGCCTTCGATTAAATCCCGCGACCGCAACCTGATACCCTACCCCGATACACTACCGATTCGGGAACTCGTTCCATCACTGCGGACACTCAAGGCTCAGATCAACGGCCACGCCGACCTCTACCACCCCTTAACCCTCGCAGCCTACCTCGAGAACTACCTCGCAAGCGGCCACTCCTTTGGCCTCACCCTCCTCCTTGCCAAAGCCCTCAAATACAACATGCCCTTCGCATCCAACCTCCTCACTGCTGAAATGCTGCACTACCACCGGATGGAGTCCCCGGTTACCGTCATCCGAACTTTTGTGGAACACTTTTACTTGGTCGGCGTGCCGGTGAAGACAGTGTTGGAGGTGGCGAGGAGTGGCGGTTCGGACGGGGGGCAGGAGCAGATCTTGAGCTCGAGCTCGGGGAGCAGCAAACCCCCACGACGCCGGATTCATGAAATCGGCCTGCACAATTTCAATCCTGCGACGTCGAACGTCAAGTTGTGGCCTGCGAAGGAGCACTGCGCGCTTGTTTGGCGCGCTCTAGCCTCCATCCAGCAAAGCTCGGAAGACCTCGAAGCGTTGTACGGTAAACTCGTACAGATCGCGCGGGATGGGAGGGACGTGGACGCCGAATTGGAGGATATGGGTATCAAGACCCTCGCTGTCAACTGGGCTCGGAAGAATGCCAACCCAATTAGCAGCTGGAGTTTCACACCCTTCTTGCGGGGTCTGGGGAAGAACGGTGCGGAGGAGGCGATATACGACATGGTTTCGCTGGGGCTCACGCCGGGTCTTCATCATCTTACCGAACTTGCTGGGACCTATGCGCGGTTGGGCGATTGGCGGACAGCTATAGCCCTGATCAATCGGTTGGAGAGGCATAGGCGTGCGCAGCTCTACTATTTCCAGGGGAAGAAGTACCGGGAGGAGAAGGCGACGGAGTGGGATGTTTCGGCGTTGGTGGAGAAGGGCCAGGAGTTTGTGTCGAGGAGGAACGAAGCGCATGTTGTGATACCTGATGCTGTGTTGTACAAGACCGTTATCGCGGGGCTTGTGGAGGCCGGCTTGTTTAGTTGGGCGGATAAGGTGGATTTGATGATGAAGAAGAAGTATGATGTTAGGGAGGGGGAGGATGCGAAATTTGATGAACAGTATCGTCTTTTGACGATGTATCGGCAGAGGAGGGCGGAGAAATGGGCGAAAGGCATGAAGGCGAAGGAGAAGGAGCTAGAGGCATTTTCTGACGCGAATGTGCAGGTTCAGGCCTAGGTATGTCGACCATGGATCGGGTCATCGTGGAGACGTCTAATGTCGAATTCTAGGTCCTGGTTTCCTGTTACTGTTGCCTTCGCTCGTTTCTAGCGCCATCATATCGTTTTCCCCCTGTCGCTCGCTTAGACTCATCCGGAGATCCTTGCAACTATCGCCACATCCTGATAAAAAGCTTTCGTTACTCGCATAGATTAGCCTTACTTATAACTGTATAATACCCCTCTCTATTACTCACAGACGCCCGAACGCTGTCTTCAGTCAGACCCGCGCTTCGCTCACTTTGACCACCTTGCTCTTTGCCACTCCGAATCGCGGCTTGCCGAGCATCAAACGGCACGGATCGGACTCCGGGGACAAGGCCGTACTCCGATCATTCCGGTGATGACCGACTGCCTTCCATATTCAGCGCTGTGGGAAGAACCGCGCTCCAGGGGTAATTAGCCCGTTTCTGGCATCTGGGCAGACGCTTGACGGCTTGACTTCGGATTTGTACCTTCCCCGCAATATCCCCAGGCTTCAGAAGGTTTTGCTAGTTGTGCGTAGGCCGTGCCTGTGCTCACTTCGACTTTGAAATGTCGTTTGGCAAGCCTCCTTCGGTTCCGGACGAGTTTAAGACCCCGCAGTGAGCAGCTTGTGGTTTTTTATTGTTGGTACTTTGGATTAATCGCGGTGAGGGTAGGCTGGCGCTCATCGACCACGGTTGGCAAGAAACGTTTACAATAGTGTGGACGTCTGTGCTCGCTTTTGCTGTTGTGGTGTCGGTTCCTAGGTTTGTGAGGGCTATCAAGACTGGGCGGGCGTTCAAGGGTGTCTTTGGGATCTCGGAGAGTTGGGGCCAGACGAGGTACCAGGCGCTGTCAGCTGGAGTGCGTGAAGAGCAGCGGAGGGTTGATGGGGCTGGCAAGAGTGTGTCAGCAAGAAAGCTGGAGGCGGTGTTGAATAGGGTCGCGAGTGTGCTGTGGTGGTCGTTGCCTGGACTGGAGGTTAATGCTGGGCAAGGTGCGTTGTGTAAAGATCAGGGCAGGGGAAGCGACTGATGAATGGGCGTATAGTGATTCTCATTGTGGGATACCTCGTTACTGTGGTTGTGTGCATCGTTACGGATGCTACGCTATCCAAGAACTCCAATCGCCCAGGTGAGTACCTCGAGGTTTACTGGTCGTTGTGATGTTGACGAGAGATGGTGGTTAGGTTACATCGCACTCGCACAGCTTCCCGTGGTCTTCCTTTTCGCGACGAAGAATTCGGTGCTTTCGCTCATCCTAGGCCCAGGGCACGGCTACGAAAAACTCAACTACATCCACAAATGGGCAGGTCGATCCATCTTCCTATGCTCCCTCATCCACGGTGTCCTCTGGATCCTCAACCACAAGCGTATCGGGAACCCCATCACTGGAGAGAGCAAGGAGGATACGGGTCTAGCGGCGTTCGGTGTGCTGTGTATTATGGTCATCTCGTCGTTGCGCCCGCTGCGCAGGTGGTACTACGAGTTGTTCAATGTCATCCAGTGCGTACTGGTTTGGTATTCCCATGGATTGAATGACCTTACTAATGCCTTGTTTTCCAGCATCTTGGCATTCGTGTCGTTCTTCGTTGCATTGTGCTACCACAGTGCGAACTACCTTTCGCCATGGATCTATCCCCCGCTTGCATTCTACGGCTTGGACCTCATGTTGCGTATGTTCAGGACGAGGATTAAGGATGCGTTGTTGTCGCCTGTGAATAGCCAGATGACGTTGGTGAGTTCTGCCTTCTTTCGAGATGCCATAACTGCCAAGGACTTACTCTATTTCTTAGGTCCACATTCCTGATTGCTCAGATGGCTGGGTAGCAGGCCAACACGTCCGCCTACGCGTGTTCTCCTCAGGACGAGTCTTCGAATCGCACCCCTTCTCCATCTTCACCGCTCCACCTGGTCTCTCATGCGTCACCTCCCTTCCGGCAGGGATCAACCTCGGTGCCAGAGTTATGGGTGACTGGACCAAGGCGTTGAACGACTATGCGCGGGAGACTGCCAAGGTGATGGAAGAGCAGGATGAGTGTGGCAAGAAGGAGAAGCCCGCAGTCACTCCAGAGTCGTCGAACGACGCCAAAGAGAATGCTCCGTCGTTGCAGGTACCTGTACAGGTGATGATTGATGGTCCTTATGGTGGATGCAGTGTCGACCTTGGACGATACGAGACTGTGTTGCTCTTCGCTGGTGGTGCTGGTGCTACGTTCACGATCGGATTACTTGACGATATCGTAGGACGGTGTGTCAAGTTGCGCCGACGAGGTGGAGAGATCACCAAGAGAATCGAGTTTGCGTGGTGTGTCCGGTCGTTTGGTGCGTACCCTTGTCTTTTCACTGTGTTCCTGGTGCCTCAGACTAGACCAAATCTGACATGCCATCTCGTTCATTCCTCCCGGATTAGGTTCAATTGATTGGTTCGCCCCAGCTCTCATGGACATTGCCAAGGTGGCTGAATCCTCCGACTTGGCTGTTCACATCTCGATCTACGTGACCTGCTTGTGCAACCCAGAAGCCGTCCCCCCGATTCCCAACTGTGACGTCACAGTCGTCCGACCGACCATTTACAATGTCCTCACAGACCTCGTCACGCCTCCAAATTCGACTTCCAACGCGAGGTCAGACAACGCGAGAGTGAAAGCGACGGAGATCAAGGTGGAAGGGTTGGTGGTTCCTGATGTTAAGAAACGCCCGTCAACTGCTGCGACGGCGACGACTGGTGTATCTGAGAACTCGGATTTGGATGAGAGTGTAGAGTTTGAGCCGGCTGTGAGGGATAGGCTTCCGTGGGTTGGTTTGGGTGGTGGTGTGGCTGTTTGTGCGAGTGGACCCGAGGGCCTTACGAGGGAGGCTGCGAATGCTGTTGCGAGGTTGCAGATTCATAGCGAGGGGAGGGAGCTTGGGCCTGTTGGGGTTCATACGGAGGTGTTTGGGCTGTAAGGGTCTGCATAACCCGGTGGGTTGTGAGTGTACACTTGGTTCTCTCTCTTTCGTTTTCTTTGTTCTATGTTGTTTTGAATTGGTCGGGCTCTTATGGGTACGGCCTTGATGTACATTGTAATTTTACCCCCTGTCACAATACTATGGATGGATGGATGTGCATTGGGAAAAGTCAACCGCGATAATCATGGGACGAATCGCGCTGAAAAGCAACGCCCGAAAGGAGGACAAGTTTGACGTTTGGATCAGACTTAACCCAGCACGTTGAGGGAGGCCTACGTAACCTTATCAGTATCGAGGCATCACACAATGTCACCCATATATCTCAACGCCTTCGTACCAGCCACCACTCCCAGCTAAATCCCTCCCGTGTGTATGCGCCCTCATGAGCGCTTTACTGTGTAGACCCCCGTCCTTCTACCAATTGACTTCCTGGGTGCCGTGGTGGATCGTTGTGACTGGTATACTTGGCGTTGTCGTCCTCCTCCGAGTCGGTCGAAACCTTCGAGCTGGTCGCAAGACGCCTGCGCCGCTTCCTCCTGGTCCAAAGGGATTGCCCATCCTCGGTAACCTTTTTCAGATACCTATTCACCAGCCATGGAAGGTTTATCATAGCTGGAAAGAAACGTATGGTGCGTGGATTCGTCTTGCTGAGGCCTGACAAGAGTCAGTGGAGCTCAAGGATCAAATACAAGGGGATATAATTTACCTTGAAGCGCTGGGTCAGAGGATTCTCGTTCTGAATTCGCTTGCTTCCATTGAAGCTCTCCTCGTGAAACGGGCGGCAAACTACTCTGACCGTGCTGGGAGTGTAATCACTGATCTGTGGGTCTTCCAAGCACTTCAGCTGCTTCTATCCATTACTCACCCTTGGTCATATAGGATGAGATTTGGATGGCTGTTTGGTTTGATGAATTATGGCTCGGAGTGGAGAGAACGAAGACGGGTGTTCCACCAATTCTTCAACCACAGCGAACAGCACCACCCGCTCATCGAACACGAGATCGGCAATTTCTTACGGCAATTGACTAAGAGACCTACGGGTTACAAGGAGGAAGTGCGAACGTAAGTGGCCCCGCCCCTCCGAAATAACCTAGTGATTGCTCATATATCCCGAGCTAGAATGCTAGGAACCCTTATCATGCGACTTACCTACGGGGCCGAGGATAACGAGTACAACAAGCGCTTGATCCATGCCGCCAGTGCAGTCGCCATAGGGTTTACGAAATACTCGGTCCCTGGCGAGTTGCTGGTTACTAGCTTCCCTCTTTTGCGATATGTGCCATCCTGGTTTCCCGGCGCGGGATGGAAGTCCAAGCTAGAAGAGCTGGCTGTGATCAACGATTATATCCATGGCCAACCGTTTGATGATGCGATTGAAAGAGCGGTGAGACCCTTCGGATTTTTGCAACAGCTGGAGTTGGGACTGAGGATGCCATCGTTGGTTCTGACTATAGAAATCTGGGAAACGCGAGGAGTTCCCTAGTTTTATGTCGAATGTACTTCAGACCCTGCCACCGGAAGAAGACCCCGAACGGCCTCGTCAAGAGGGAGTAGCTCGAGATGTCGCGGCTGGTGCTTATGCTGGTGGGTGCAGGTCGATTCCTCTCCATGCTCCGGAATGGCTGATCGTCTCTGTCGACAACGCCGTATCCAGCTGATGCTGACACGGTAGACTTAATACTCAAGGTTCCCTCGCTTAAACTAACCCCTCTTCAGATTGCAAGTTCTGCAAACGTCCTCGCGGTGGCACTTGCTCTGCACCCGGACGTTCAGGAAAAAGCGCAAGCAGAGATTGATGCGGTCGTAGGCTCAGACAGACTTCCTGAATTCTCCGACTTGGACCATCTGCCTTACATTCAGGCGATTGTCAAGGAAGTGAGCCGTTGGAGACCTGTTGGGCCTCTCAGTAAATTCATATTCTCTTGCATTTGAGTTGGAAAGCTGACGCCAGGTTTCAGGTTTACCGCATCTGTCGAGGCATGACGATGTCTTTGCAGGGTACTTCATTCCAGCGCAGACAGTTATACTTCCTAATTCATGGTTGGTTGCCCATATTTCTTTGACGTGTTTCCGCTGCTTACCTTGGATCTTGTGGTACAGGGCTGTCTTACACGACCCAACAGTATTTCCGAACCCTGAAAAGTTCAGCCCCGAGAGGTTCTTGGAGAACGAAAAGTTAAACCCTTCCGTCCTGGATCCTGAAGTTGCGATATTTGGTTACGGGCGAAGGTGAGATTCAAGATACTCCCTCAACCGTGACGTCTCTTACACTCTCTGTACTGATCTTCCAGGGTATGTCCTGGTCGCCAGCTGGGTAACGACATTCTCACAATTCTGGCGGCTCGTCTTCTCGCTTGTTTCAACGTCAAGCAGGCCTTTGATGAAGCCGGAAACCCCAAGCCTATCAGCGCTGAAATGACTTCGACTTTCATTTCGTTGGTGTTTCGCCTTGTTCAAGCGGCGATAGAGACTGATCTACGGAGTGGTGTAGGGCGCCCTTGCCGTTTGATTGCAATGTTGTACCTCGCTCTTCAAGCCATTTAGCCCTGTTGCAAGAACAAATCTGAATTGCTCCTTCCAGGGTGTGAGGTCTTGTGAGGTGTACTATGTAATTGCTTTTGTCATCCCCAAGCACAGGGGATCCGGGTAGCTCTTCGTACACAATCATCATATTCCTTCTTCAGCCCAATTTATTTAAAGTATCACCATGTTTACCCCTTCAAAGCATGTGGACTCCGCAATCAACTCCGTAAAATTGCGATTGGGTCGGTATAATGTATAATTCGTTAGAATCGGTGTATCAGAATTGGAGAACCCACTCTCCACGTAAGTATGTATGTACTGCTTTTATTCATCCTTAGCCCAGCAATGTTCACTCTTCAAGGTTCTACTAAGCGTCTCCAGGTCGCAGCAATTTAAAATCGGGCGCTTATCGTGTGGCTGTGAGAATTACACGTGACTAGTACTGACAGCGAAGGCGCGCCCGTCCAGTGTCCACCTTTTCTCTTTGACATTTGTCTCTGGCCACCAAGACTCGGATACACGGACACCTGTTCACCCAACCTCTCACTCCGAAGCACCTACTTTTCACCCAAGCGAACGTCATTCCATCATCATTTCTTGACTCGGATCCAAGTAGTCGGTGTCGTTTGTCGAAGGACTGCGCGGGGGTCGGAATAGAGTGCCTCTTGGTCGCACTTATGTACCCTCTGGCAGAACGGCAGGGGCCTTTATAGACTTCTTCCACAATTCAGAAGTTATGTTTGTCTCCAATCTGTGATCAATATCATCCACTCTCACTCCAAATGGGACACCACATATTCCGACAGCTTCGCAGTGCCTGGAGATAAGAAGACTTGCGATGATCTGAAGCGCCTTGTGTCCCCTATGATTTCCCTTCTTCACGAGTTTTCAACAGCTTTGCTGTCTCGGTTTACAATTGCTGGCCAACTCTTCTCACATGTACTGAAAAGCACTCCGTGGCCAACAGGCGTAGCGCTTGGGGCTCTCTGCGCGATCGCGTCGGCGGCGGCTTATCTACGACAGCAAACTCTCAGAAGAAAAGGCCTTCCGCTCCCGCCTGGGCCCAAAGGTCTACCTGTCATTGGTAACCTTCTGCAAATCCCGGCGGAGCACCCTTGGCTGGTGTATAATGATTGGAAGAAGAAGCACGGTAGGCTGCTCCTCTTTGATCATGCTCGTTGCTTTCGCTCATACTTACCTCTCCGCAGGTGATATGATCTATCTCACAGCACTGGGCAAAGGCATCCTTGTTCTCAACTCTCTCGAGTTGATTGAGGAGCTGTTCGTGAAAAGAGCTACGAACTACTCTGACCGCTCTTGGAGTCCCGTTGGCGAGCTGTAAGCGCTTGCATTGTCGAGCTTCATTCATTTCCGGGCTAATTCAGTCGTATTCAGAGTAAGAACAATGTGGAGCTTCGCAATTATGAACTACGGACAGGAATGGAGGAACCGTCGCCGTCTATTCCATCAGTTCTTCTACCGTACAGAAAATCATCACCCAGTGATCGAAGAAGAAACGCTCTCATTCTTGAGAAGGCTTGCCGACAACCCTAAAAGCTTTAGGGAGGAAGCACGAACGTGAGGCCTCACATTGCACCTGCTACCAGGACGCTGATGCCTTCCAACTTAGGTGCCTAGGACTTATCATCATGCGCCTTTCGTACGGAGAAGTCGACGCAAATTATAACAAAAACTTGATGCAGGCGGGGGATGCCGTTTCACTTGGTTTTTTGGAGTATTCGTCTCCAGGCCGCCTTTTCGTCAATACGATCCCTGCTCTGCGATATATTCCCTCTTGGTTCCCAGGCGCAGGTTGGAAAGCTAAACTCGAAGAGCTGGCCATGCTGAACGATATGATTCACAACAAGCCATTTGACGATGTCAAAACGCGAGTCGTATGCCTTCGTTACGTTCGTTCAATAGCCTGTTCAAGCTCACTGCATTTCAAGAGATCTGGAAAATTGGGTGAATATACCAGTCTCGCAATTCAGGCCATCCAAGAACTTCCGGATGAAGGGGACCTGGATTGCGCTTATCGAGAGCGCGTGGCGCGAGATGTTTCGGCTCAGGCGTATACTGGTAGGTGTCTCCCATTCTTTTTTGTGCGTGTCGACTCGTGCTGAATCAATGCAACTGCTAGCTGGTGCTGACACGGTATGTCTGCTTCCTATTCTCGCCATTCCCGACTACCGATCATTCACTCATTTTCCAGACTGCCAGCTCGGCTTTTGCCCTCGCCCTCGCGCTGGCAATGCACCCCGAAGTCCAACGCAAAGCCCAGGACGAAATCAATGTAGTTGTTGGCTCGCAGAGACTGCCTGTATTTTCGGATGTGAAAGACTTGCCCTATGTCCAAGCCATAGTCAAAGAAGTAAGCCGGTGGCATACATCGGCACCGATGAGTGCGTTCCTCTTGCGTTTTGAGTGTATCTGAATGCTGACCACATCTCGAAGGTCTCCCGCATTTGTCAACCAAGGATGATGTCTTCAATGGTTATTTCATCCCCGCAAAGACCATCGTTATACCGAACACGTGGTATGTAAATCTATGCCAATGTACATCTGGGTGACCGACGAAGCCTGTCATCACATACTAGGGCTGTCCTACATGATCCAGACGTCTTTCCGGACCCCTTCGACTTTAAGCCGGAGCGGTTCTTGAAGGACGGAAAGATCAACCCCGCTGTTCCAGACCCAGAGATAGCAGCGTTCGGCTACGGGCGGAGGTGAGCGCTGAGCTATGACCTCACACTGCGCGATGGACTCACTGTCACCCTCTCTGAATCGCCAGAATCTGCCCCGGCCGGCATCTGAGCAATGACACTTTCACGCTTCTGACGGCTCGACTTCTCGCCTGTTTCAACGTCGACCCGTCCCTTGATGAAGCTGGAAACCCCAAGCCTCTCAAGTACGAAGTGACCTCTGCGTTTATCTCGTTCGTGTTCAACTCTCGACGCATTGTCCTGTCAGCTGATTTCTTTCGCCAAGCAACCCTTTACCTTTTGATTGCGATATCGTTCCGCGGTCCGAGCGACATTTGGACCTGTTGAAGTCTCAAGGGGTATAGAGCACTTCTGGACAATCCAAGCTTGACTCTTCTCGTCCCCACTGTACTTTACCGAATGTTCACGGCCCTGAGCGTTTCTGATTCGAGTGTTTTGACTTCCGTGAGAGAAGGTAGGAAAGCACCGAGTCCAAGACAAGATTTGAAACGGATGAGAATTTAGCATCCTCAGTAGTTTTAAACGGTGTCGTATCAGCTTCTCGTTGATTATCAAATGACTATATTTGATTGATGCTACCATTCCCTCTCACAGAGCTTCCATAATTATTAGTACCACTTGCTTTCCACGGAATCACCAAGGGATGGAGACGAAAGTTGAAACTGACCGGGGCAATACGTCTTCGTACCACCAAATCAGCGCCAGCTCACGCGTTTCTTCCCTCGAGCAGCACTGCCATCCTTCCCTGCTTCTTGTCGCAACACATGTAATATAAGAAGACCGTCCAAAATGATGCTGTAAACCCCCCTCCACCAAAATGACGGTGACATCCCCAGCTGCCCTGCTGTCACTTCTCGAGGATATACCGCGACATCTTGCCAGCCGACATGGCGCTTGGCTCTTTCTCGTCCCAGCGGTCCTCTGTGCCGCTATTCTCGGAGTTATTCGAAATGTTCAAGCTCGGAGACGGAGAAGGAACTTGCCACTTCCTCCTGGACCCAAAGGCCTGCCAATCCTTGGAAACCTGCTACAAATTCCATTCGAGTACCCGTGGAAGACGTATGCCGAGTGGAAGAAACAATATGGTGCGCTTTACTCGAGTTCTTCTTGTTATTCTTGCTGACGACGACACCAGGAGATATAATCTACCTGGAAGCGCTCGGACAGAAGATTTTGGTCCTGAATTCGCTAGAGACTATCGAGGCCCTTCTTGTCAAACGCGCGGTAAACTACTCTGACCGTTCCTGGAGTCCCATTATCGACTTGTGCGTGACCCTTTCTCTTCTCCACTGGCGTTGTTCGTGACTTCCGTACGCCCTCAGAATGCGGTCTGGTTGGAGCTTCTCGGTCATGAACTATGGGGCAGAATGGCGAGACAGGCGAAGACTATTCCATCAATTCTTCCATGATCTGGAGGACCATCGACCAGTCGTTCAAGAGGAGCTCCTTGCGATGCTGCGCGACCTTATTGGACGACCGAAGGAATATCGTGACGTAGTTCGAAAGTGAGTCCGTTGATACCTTCTCGCGGAAATGAAACTGTAATGGGGATTGGCTCTGTTTAGCGCCATGGGAATCATTATCATGCGACTCACGTATGGAGCGGTGGATAAGGACTATAACAAGCGCCTAATCCACGCCGCCGATACTGCTGTCTTGGGATTCGTCGAATATTCCAACCCTGGGCGTATGTGGGTCAACATCATCCCCTCAATGCGGTTCATTCCGTCCTGGTTCCCTGGTGCTTGGTGGAAGAGGGAGTTGTTGAAGCTCGCCAAATTGACGGACTATCTTCATCAACAACCTTTCGCGGATGCGACGAAGAGAATGGTATCGTAGCTCTATTTTTTTTTTCGTCGCATCAGTGGTTGTTGACAAGCTGTTAACAGAAAGAAGGAACACAGGGTCCTCATACCAGCTTTGCCACGAAGCTCATCCAGGCGCTTCCGGAGGAGGGTGACCCCGAGCGAGCGCGTCAAGAGACGCTGGCTCGCGACTCGGTGGCACAAGCATACACAGGTGAGCGTCGCCCATCCAAGCCACGTATCGAAAGGGAGCATACTGACATTTACCTACCTAGCTGGTGCTGATACGGTAAGCATCGCGGCAAGGACTGGGAATAATCGGCAGCCTCATTTATACCATCCTATGTAGATGGCTAGTGCTGCTTATGGTCTCGCCTTCGCCCTGGCGTCTTATCCCGAGGTCCAACGGAAAGCCCAAGAAGAACTTGATCGAGTAGTTGGTCCGCTCAAGCTACCGACGTATGAAGATATAGATCAGCTTCCTTACCTCCAAGCCATCGTCCGGGAGAGTCACCGCTGGCATGTAACTGGTCCTCTCGGTAGGTGAAACTCTTCGTCCAGCAGTGCATTTCACTCACGACTAAGCGAAGCCCTCCCGCATTTGTCCAGGAATGACGATTCTCTCAATGGGTATTTCATCCCAGCAAACACACTCGTTCTTCCGAACTCATGGTAAGTTTCGTCCTATTTCCGTGTTGAAGTTGTCTAAGGTATTGGCCAGGGCTGTTCTCCATGATCCAAAGGTGTATCCTGAGCCGCACGAATTCAAGCCAGAGAGGTTCCTAAAGGATGGCGAGCTGAACCCGGACGTTCAAGATCCCAGCGTTGCCGCATTTGGATATGGTCGCAGGTAAGCTCACAGTAGAGACGGTCGGTCTCCACCTCGCTTAGCTCACACTTGCCAAAGGATATGCCCAGGTCGTTTCTTCGGAAATGACACATTCACGTTCTTGGCAGCTCAGCTCATTTCTTGCTTCGACGTGAAGCCTTTCCTCGATAAGAATGGAAACCAAAAGCGCCCAAACCTCGAATCCTCGTCCGCATTCATTTCGTAAGTCTGTCTTCTCAAATCAGTTGGTGTGACTGGCAGTGAATGCAGTTTCAGAATTCCCTTGCCATTTGAGGTGGAGATAGTACCTCGATCTCCGCAACATGTGGCCTTGTTGCAAGCTTCGTAGGGCAATGTCTAGAGATTTATAGATTTATACGCATAACGGACTTAGCAGGGGTTCATTCCCTGAGCTTTGAGGTCGAATAGATACTTAGATGTGCAGTGTTGGTCAATGCAGCCCGATAAGCGCCCAGGCCGGCGGGTCAATGAGTTGTTTGGTCTTCCCGATGTTGGCAAACAAAAGAGTCGCCCCGCTACTCCGCGAGCTGCAGCCCGTGTCTTGTTCGTCCTTCGGATTGTTCTCCACTCAGCGCTTAACCGCAGCGTTGACCTCCAAATGACAGCACTATCGCGACGAGCGCGTACCACAGCAAATGAACTGCAGAATCATGGAGGATGCCAACCGTTCTCGTCATCAAATGGCGACTGATCCCATTGAATAGAATTTGAACCGACAGCATCGAACAACGTCCGACTTTCACCTTGCTTCTGTGTGCATGAGCGCTTTCTCAACCAGCGGGCTTTGGCGGTCTCTAGATGGATCTGAATTTGTGACCAGAGGTGGCCACTGGTCCATTGGACTCACTTTGGTGGTCGGCTGTGCCATCTTGTGGGTCGCCAGTCGACGACGCGAAGCGCGCCGAAGGAAGAACTTGCCGCTCCCTCCTGGGCCCAGAGGACTCCCTATCATTGGAAATGCGCTTCAGATACCTCTGGTGCATCCGTGGCTGGTCTATAACGAATGGAAGAAGGAATATGGTACGCGACCAAATCCTCGCCTCTTGCATTGGTACTAAACCAGAACTGTTGCAGGAGATTTGATATACCTGGAAGCGCTCGGCCAGAAGATTCTCATTTTGAACTCCCTAGAGTCAATTGAAGCACTACTTGTGAAGAGGGGAACGAACTATTCCGACCGCGCTTCAACCCCAATTATTGACCTGTGAGTGAAGCGATTTGGTGCAGCAAGTACGACAATTCATCACAATCCACTCGCAGGATGAGAACTGGTTGGAGCTTCTCCGTAATGAACTATGGCCAAGAGTGGCTAGAACGCCGACGCCTCTTCCATCGATTCTTCCACCACAGCGAAGGGCATCATCCCGTAGTCGAAGAAGAGACGTTCAACTTTTTAAGAAAACTCGTGGACAAACCAACAATTGCAACATTTAGGGAGGAGGCGCGAACGTGAGTCAACTGCTTAGTCTGACGGGACGGAGTACTCAATCCAATCTAGCATGCTGGCGATTATCATTATGCGACTCACGTACGGTGCCACGGATGCTGCATACAACAGACGCTTAATCGACGCAGCCGACGAAGTAATAAAGGGCTTCGTGGAATACTCTTCCCCGGGTCGTCTACTCGTCCATGTGTTCCCCGTTCTAAGACACGTCCCAAGTTGGCTGCCAGGAGCTGAATGGAAAGCTGACATGCTGAGGCTGGCCGAAATCAACGACTACATCCATGACCAGCCTTTCGATGACGCCATTGAACGAGTGGTACGCCTATTCTCAAACCCTCGACCTGAAGTTCCAACACTTACAAGTCTCTGCCTTTCAGAAAACAGGGACACAGAGCGAACATAGCCTTGCCACGTTAGCAATTCAAGAACTCCCAGAGGAACAAACGGATAGCCGCGCTCATCAAGAACAGGTTGCAAGAGATGTTGCGGCGCAGGCTTACACAGGTGAGTGCCGATGATCCGCTTGTGCACACCCTTTGCTAACGAAGTGGATGATAGCTGGCGCTGATACGGTAAATCGCATACCCTCGATCTGATACGGGATGATTCTTGTTTACTCCATTTCAGACCTTTAGTTCCGCCTGCGCCCTTGTTCTAGCACTTGCGATGCATCCCGATGTCCAACGGAAGGCTCAAGAAGAGATCGACGCAGTAGTAGGCTCGCAAAGGCTGCCTACGTGCAAGGACTTGAACCAACTACCGTACATCCAGGCCGTGGTGAAAGAGGTCAGTCGCTGGCATACCGTGGGCCCATTGAGTAAGTGACCCCCCAATCGAGATCTCCCGCTGGAACTCGCTCGCTTCAAAGGTTTACCGCACGCATCGAAAGAAGACGATGAATACAATGGGTACTTCATACCAGCGAAGACTGTCATCTTCCCGAATACATGGTACGGTTACCTCACACTCTATCCAATATGTATTGCTCATTGGCGATTATATCCAGGGCCGTCCTTCATGATCCCGATGTATACCCTGAGCCACATAGGTTCGACCCTGAAAGGTTCCTCAAGGATGGCAAGATCAATCCCGAAGTCCGAGACCCAGATGTCGCAGTATTTGGCTATGGACGCCGGTGAGATTACCCCACTTCCCCAGGACTTTCGTCACCGAAGACTCACATCGAACCGCAGAATCTGTCCAGGGCGTAACCTGAGCAATGATACGTTCGCCTTACTTGCCGCTCGCCTTCTCGCCTGCTTCGATGTCAAACCCAGCCTCGACGAGACGGGACGACCCATACCTCTGAAGCTTGAAGTGAACTCTGGTTTCATAGCGTTCGTCGCCATTGCTTCCTTGTATGAAGGGCGCACCACATGGACTGACTCGTTTTCTAATGCAGAACGCCCTTGCCTTTCGATTGTCAAATCATTCCTCGGTCTCAACAACACGCGGAATTATTGTATGCTTAGAGTTGTCTTGGTTTCATGAGCTGTGATTGCGGTATCATAGCGAGCGAGTATTCGACCCTTCAACCCGGTCAATCGAGAGGCATCACTTCTCGATTCTCATGAATCCTCTGGCCTTTGTTTGAAAGGCATTCTTTTAGGGTGAGATTGGGATTTGTAAACGGAGAGTAACGCCCGCGAGTGGGTGCAGTTTGGACCTGAGCAGGGCATGAGCCCATGAAACCTGATGTGGAAGGCTGGTTCGAAGAGAAAAGGGACGATTGATTGGTATGTATTGGAGGGCATTCTTTACCGTGAATGCACACATTTTACCCACAGAGGTCTACCTATGATCGCCAGCTTACTGAGGGATATCCAGGTATGAAGTTGCTTTCCTTTGACACTCTGCTCGAGATTGTGCGAAAGGGTCGTAGTACATCCATAGATTGTCCGGAGGAACGCTTGTGTCGTTAGTACGTGCCCTGATGGGGAATTACTTACCTTCGTTCGGATTCCGCAGTTCCTGGTGATCACCAGACTCCCTAAACGTCGAGATGGGTCCTCGGAGAACTTCGAATTCTCATGTGTGTCTGGTATGTAATGGGTATAAATATCCGAGAGTTTCAGTGCGATGCCAACTTTGGTGCCGAGGAAGTACAAAGTTCAACATGCGCTCCCAGCAGGTAAGCATATACACACCGTCCAATCGCCATCTCGCCCAGTAACTCGGTCGTGCCCATAACGCAGGCCGATCTCGAGCGCAATGCCCAAATCCCTTCAAATGTTGGGGATGACAGCGACGAGGAGACCAAAGTCGGCCACGACACTCTTGTTAGGGCTGGAACGGAGAAGATCGAGAAAAACGACTTTAACAAGGTGTCTTACCTCGATGCCAATGGAGTCGCAGTTTCTCAAAAGACACCGGCTTCCCCGAAGCCCAAACGAAAGCGACGCGTCTGGATGATTATTGGAGGGGTGACCTTGCTACTTCTAGTCCTGGCGGGCGCTCCACTCTTAGCCATGCTCATTACTCGAAATATTGCCAGCGACAGTCGCTCACCCACCACGTAGCCGACTGGGGTGACATCGACGACGGAGTCCTCTCGTCCTTCGGATGCGAGATATTCAGTAGTGTCCACGCAAGGTTCAGTGGAGTGAGGAGAGCGAAGGCGTACGGTAGCGTTGATGTAAGCATGGACATTGTCTTTTTTAGTGATCATCGGACACTTCTCCTACTGTAGCGCCTCCGTGGGCTGATTAGGCGCCCATGCTTCGACACGGATTTTTACGTTCTCAATGACATAGTTATGACGTTTATCTGGCTAACTATCCGTTATTGTATGAGGGCATGGACATTCCTGAGAAATCTCGCTGGGTCAGGAATAGGCGAACGGGGAGAAATGCTTGCTGATCGAAGGTGCGACGATGTACTAACTAGAAACCCCCGATGAGTAGATGCAACTCCGATAAGGATGAATCTGGAAGATGAACTACCGAGTGAAATGGTCAGGCTACCCTCACAGCCAGGAGTGACAACTTCAGCGGCTCCCAGAACCCAAGGGAGAATGGTGCGCACGATATAACATTCACAGGAAGAATTTTGACCCCCTCAAAATGCATTACAATTTCCTTAAAAGGCGATTATTAGGATCTTGAACTCACCAAAATCCTCCTTTGAAGATGTAGCATCTTGAATAGCATCTTCGAGCTGTTATTGGGCCCTTCAAAATAGGTCAATCCCAGCCGTGCCTGTTCATGAGCACTTCTCGCTGCGGATTTGTCTCGAGCGCAGTCGTGTTCGAGTTGAGACTCGGGTATCAGGGCGAGTGATCCAGCTGCCGGGTGTTTTGAGAGGTGGATGCCTTTTTGAAGCTTCGATGCGCAGCTTGCGGGCTCGTGTAGGGGCTCCAGGTGCGCGGTCGCTGATAGATAGACGATAACCTGGGCATGTATATAAGACACGGACTCTCTACCTCAATCTTTGCTGGAAGCCTCTTACCTTTTGACAATGATTGTGGGCCAGGTACGAGTCTTCATATTGTATATGCCGATGGGTGAACTGATGGGCTATCCGAATCGTCAGGATACCAAGGTGGCGCCTGTAGCTAACCCCCCGGCGGCTGATACCTCTCAGTTTAAAGACGAGAAGGCTCCCCCTGTGGACATAGAGCAGGTGAGTGTGGTGCGATGTTATTTTTACAAACAGTATAATAATGCTGGGATTCCGACCGGGTTTATTTCAAACAGGACGTCAGCATCCAAGACTCCCTTCGCCACAAGAGTCTTGCTTGATTCGCAGGGAAGTCGCGACACTGCCTCATGGGTTGAAGACGAGACGAAGGTTGCACGGGATACCATTTTGGGTTATGACACCCTCGCATACAACTCTCCAGCCATCTCCAAGTTCCCTTACCTGGATAGGGAAGGACTTGACCCAGGCTCCCAGGCAGTCGCTCAAAATCCAAAGCCAAAGCGACCTTGGATATGGATTGGGGCAGTGGGTCTATGCATGCTCATAATCGTCATCTTAGCCGCTCTCTCGGGCGCTTTGGGATCTCGATGGCTCAGAGACCGCGGGTACATAGAGGACGATATCTGGTACACGAGGACGACAGATCCAAACGGAGAGCGATTTATCGTGATCCGGGGAACGTTGTCCATTCCTGTCAACGCACCTACCTCGGGCATGCACATGCCGTACGACTCCTCCTCCTTCCCCACTCCCACCTCTCTCGGCCCTTCGAACAGCCCATCGCTGAGCATTTCAAACACGGAATAGAGTGCCTTACCTTCAATCACGGGTTTCTGAACAGCGAGGAACAGACGGCTGAACGGAGAGTCGATGAGATTGGACGCGCAATTCAAACGCCTGGACACTTTCATTACCTTTTCACTGTGTACCATGTATTTCATGAGACAGTAACGAGATTGAACGAATCTATTGACCCTGGTTTGGAAACTGTGGTGAACTAAGACTTCTTTAGAATGTAGTCATTCTCGACGTCGATTGTGCTGAATGTTCGATCTCATTTGCTGCTTAGCAGGGCCCTGTCGCGTCGTGGAATAAAGGTAATCCTTAGAGTCACCAACAACTAGTGAGTTCGTTGGGTCAGCTCGGGACGCATGGGCTCGTATGGGCGCTTGTGCGTGGGAACGGATGATCTGTCATCAAAGAGGCGCGGTGAGCGCCCATCATCCGGCCACCGTGTAGTCTGACACTCGCGTTCGCTATCCAAATCGTCCACAATCCCAATCCAGTCAAGAGTATTCAACTTTAGGTGCATAGTCTCTTCCTTTCAAAAACAACTTGGTTCATCAGTCCGCTTTCCCATAGGCCCAGCGGTTGACTTCCACTTTCTTTCAGAGCAGAGTCCGGCTGTATACAATCTCCATCCATTCAGCCGCCCGCCAAGTCGGCTTTTCCAGTCCGATATGGTACCACTTCAGCTTCAAGAAGTTGCTAGGTGATGGGCCCGAAAGGCCAAGATGGGGACCCCGGTGGAGGACAAATCTCGGTCGCTGGAGCCTTGCTTTGCGCATCGCGTCACGACACAAATGCGCCAGAAGTTTCTCAAAGCTTCTCTGTCATCTTTGGAGACGATTACAGAGGCAATTCTTGGACCCTCCACACCTAGGGAGCTGTTCAATGCAACAAGCTGGTCCTACAGAGATCGGGTGGCCGCAAAACCGCACGCGTCAGGATCATCACTCGGCGCGGAAACCCCGAGGCCCTGCTTACGTGTGGGCAATTGGGTCATCATCACTCTCCCTTTCCTCCGTCCTGCAGCATATCCTGCAAGGATCGGCACTGGAAAATCTTACGGCCTCGTACTCCTTGTAGCCAAAGACATACCATACTGGATGGCTTTACTTGCTCTCGAACACCCCATCAGCCCTCGCCGTGTTTCTTCACCATTTTGTCGGCTAAACGCGTCCAAAAGCTAGCGGGACGAGGGGTGTCTTGACACAACGATCATTATGTGACACGGCTCCCGAGATTTCACAAGAATAAGAGGGGCAAGGGTCAGGTCATGATCCATTGATTTGGTTTAAACTCCCCACACTCCTTACGTCCTCTTTCATCCTCTTTCTCCACTCTCCTTCGACGTCCGCCCCGCAGGAAGAGACGACCGCGACGCCAGAGGCCCTTGGATTCTTCAACCATGTCCAAATCAGGGCCACCAAGCACCGCGGACGAGAAGTCCACCGCTGTGAATGATCAGCACACCAAGGAACAGAAGGAACAGCAGGCATCGACCACACCGTCCGTCAACGAGAAGAATGAGAAAGGATCGAACAAGGATGTCGCTGCAGAGAGCACAGTCCCCCAGACTGCCCCAGTCTCGTTCTTCAAGCTCTTCAGGTCTGTTCAGTCCCCGCAGCTCGCACTCCATCCAGTATTGACGAGACCTCTAGATTCTCGACCAAGCTCGAGCTGCTCATGAACTTCGTTGCTCTGATTGCAGCAGCAGCCGCTGGTGCTGCCCAGGTACGCAAAAAAATTGTTTGGTCCGAGGCACGATACTGACCTGCCGGAATAAAGCCCCTAATGTCCCTCCTCTTCGGTAACCTCACTCAAGACTTCGTCAACTTCGCTACTGTTGTGGGCGAGGCACAGGCTGGAAACACCACCGCTGCTGCCCTTGTCCCAGAAGCTGCTGCGTCATTCCGTCGGGTTGCTGCTTTGGATGCTAGCTACCTGTGCTACATTGGTATGATCCCCTTCATTCATCATGCTTCTTCCTTTGTTGATCTGGGCCTCTTTCAGGTCTTGGCATGTTCGTGTGCACATACGTCTACATGTATGTCTGGGTCTATACTGGCGAAGTCGGCACCAAGCGCCTTCGTGAGAAGTACCTTGAAGCCGTTCTCCGTCAAGATATCGCGTACTTCGACAATGTTGGAGCTGGAGAAGTCGCTACCCGTATTCAAACCGACACTCGTAAGTAACGTGCTCTACAGTACTGCGTCCGTTCCTCACAGGGTGTTTCCAGACTTGGTTCAGCAAGCGACTTCAGAAAAGGTGGCTTTGACAGTCAGTTTCGTCGCCGCCTTCGTCACTGGTTTCGTCCTCGCCTACGCTCGATCATGGCGACTTGCCCTTGCGATGTCCTCGATCCTCCCCTGCATGGCCATCGCTGGAGGTGTCATGAACAAGTTCATCTCCGCTTACAAACAGTGCGTATTTTTCGTTCATCTTGTTTTCCTACTCGATTGACTTGGCGTGCAGACTCTCCTTGCAATATATCGCTGATGGAGGAAGTCTGGCCGAAGAAGTCATTGGCACCGTTCGAACCGCCCAGGCATTCGGTACTCAGAGAATTCTTTCCGGCCTTTACGATAACCACGTCAATAAGGCTCTTACCGTCGACCTCAAGGCTGCCAGTTGGCATGGAAGTGGTCTTGCCTTCTTTTTCTTCGTGATCTACTCTTCTTACGGCTTGGGTGAGTCTACAACCTGTCGTCCCGATTTTGAGCTTCTGCTGAGTATTCGACCCCTCCACCTCCAGCCTTCCACTTTGGTACCAAGCTCATCAATCAAGGACACGCCACTGCTGGATCCGTCGTCAACGTCTTCCTCGCCATCTTGATTGGTTCCATCTCGCTCACTTTGCTCGCTCCTGAAATTCAAGGTATGTAAGCCGTTGCCCAGCTTTGACCGTCTCTCTGATCGACAATTTTAGCCCTCACTCACGGTTGCGGAGCTGCTGCCAAACTATACGAGACTATCGACCGTGTTCCAGATATCGACTCGTACGATGAGGGAGGTCTCAAGCCCGAGACGGTCACTGGCGAGATCACCATCGAGAACGTCACCTTCGCTTATCCTTCCAGGCCCACCGTCCAAGTCGTCAAGAACCTCTCGCTCACATTCCGCGCGGGCAAGACTGCCGCCCTCGTCGGTGCCTCTGGTTCTGGAAAATCTACTTCCATCTCCCTCATCGAGCGCTTCTACGACCCCAATGAGGGTGTTGTCAAGCTTGACGGCATCGACCTCAAGGATCTCAACCTCAGATGGCTCCGTTCGCAAATTGGATTGGTGTCTCAAGAGCCCACCCTGTTTGCCACCACCATCCGAGGCAATGTCGCTCACGGTCTCATCGGCACCAAGTGGGAAAATGCTTCTGAAGAAGAAAAGTTCAAGCTGATCAAGGATGCTTGCATCAAGGCCAACGCAGACGGCTTCATCTCCAAGCTGCCCAACGGATACGACACCATGGTTGGCGAGCGCGGTTTCCTGTTGTCTGGTGGTCAGAAGCAACGTGTTGCTATCGCCCGTGCCATCGTTTCCGATCCCCGCATCCTTCTGTTAGACGAGGCCACTAGCGCGCTCGACACTCAATCCGAGGGTATTGTTCAGGATGCATTGGATAAGGCTTCAGCCGGTAAGCACTTTCGGGTCTTCGGATGGATAAACTGTAGATGCTAATTACCCCGGTTTCGCTTTCTCCTTTGATCCATAGGCCGAACAACGATTACCATTGCCCACCGACTTTCGACTATCAAGGATGCTGACATCATCTACGTCATGGGCGACGGCGTCGTCCTCGAACAGGGCACCCATAACGAGCTCCTCTCCGCCAACGGCGCCTACGCTCATCTCGTACAAGCTCAAAAACTGCGCGAGGCCAACGACAGTCAGGCTGTATCCGGAGACGATCAGGAAGACGGTTCTGATGCTGCTGGATACGAGAAGATGGCTCGCGAGGAGATCCCTCTCGGTCGTTCCAACACTGGTCGATCTTTGGCTTCTGAAATTGTCGAACAGCGGCAAAAGGAGCGCGAGTCCAAGGAGAAGAAGGGCGATCTTAACCTGCCCTACCTTTTCAAGAGGATGGCCTTGCTTGTTCCGGAGCAGTACACACGCTATTTCTTGGGTGCTATCTTTGCATGCTTGACGGGTATGGTCTATCCTGCATTCGGTATCGTCTATGCCAAGGGTATGGAGGGCTTCTCCGTCCTTGACCCGGATGAGAGGATGAAGCAAGGAAACCGCAACGCTCTTTGGTATGTTCACCTTCCGCCTTTCCTGGTACGCAATACTGATCATGGTACTGCAGGTTCTTCATTATTGCGATCATCTCGACCATTTGTGTTGGATTGCAGAACTACCTCTTCGCATCCGCCGCCTCCAGCCTGACTGCTCGTCTCCGCTCCTTGAGCTTCAAGGCTATCCTCCGCCAAGACAGTATGTGTTTTCTATTCAAAGGCTGCTACATAGGGTAATATGTCCCCAGTCGAGTTCTTCGACAAGGATGAGAACAGCACCGGCACTTTGACTGCCAACCTCAGTGAGAACCCTCAAAAGGTCTACGGTCTCGCCGGTATTACTCTTGGTGCCATTGTTCAATCCTTCGCAACTGTTATCGCCGGTTCCGTCGTCGGTCTCGCCTTCATCTGGAAGCTCGCTCTCGTCGCCATCGCTTGCATGCCCTTCCTCCTCTCCACCGGTTACATCCGTCTCCACGTCGTCGTTCTCAAAGACCAGGCTAACAAGAAGGCTCACGAAGAATCAGCCCAACTTGCTTGCGAAGCTGCCGGTTCCATCCGCACTGTCGCTTCTCTCACCAGGGAACGTGACTGCTTGAGGCTCTACAGCGAGAGTCTCGAGATCCCCTTGAAAAAGTCGAATAAAACCGCTATTTGGAGTAACGGCTTGTATGCATTGTCGCAGGCGTTGGTCTTCTTCGTCATCGCCCTTGTTTTCTGGTACGGATCGAGGCTGGTGTCCACCTTTGAGGCCAGCACCTTCCAGTTCTTCATTGGCTTGATGGTACGTTTCTTTTGTCTAACATCTTGTCATCCCATGCTGACGGCTGTCCACAGAGCACGACCTTCGGTGCTGTCCAAGCCGGAAACGTCTTCTCCTTCGTCCCCGATATCTCCACTGCCAAGGGCGCTGGTTCCGACATCATCAAGCTCCTCGATTCCATCCCCGAAGTCGATGCTGAATCCGAGGCTGGTAAGAAGCTCTCCCACGAGAAGCTCCAGGGCCACCTCAAGCTCGAGGACATCCACTTCCGTTACCCCACTCGCCCTGGTGTTCGTGTCTTGCGAGGACTCTCTTTGGAGGTCCAGCCTGGTACCTACGTGGCCCTCGTCGGTGCTTCCGGCAGTGGTAAGAGTACTGTCATTCAGATGATCGAGCGGTTCTATGATCCCTTGAGTGGCGAAATCTATGTACGTCCTCTTGCTTGGTGTCTCTTCTTCTTTTGTGTCTGACTGGTCGATCTTTAGATGGATGGCGAGAAGATCAACGAGCTCAATGTCCAGGACTACCGTCGCCACATCGCCCTCGTATCTCAGGAGCCTACCCTCTACGCTGGAACCATCCGATTCAACATTCTCCTCGGTGCCATCAAGCCTGCTGAGGAAGTCACCCGGGAAGAATTGGAGGCCGCTTGCAGGGATGCGAACATTTTGGACTTCATCAAGTCATTGCCCAGCGGATTCGATACCGAGGTCGGTGGTAAGGGAAGCCAGCTCAGTGGTGGTCAGAAACGTGAGTCAAGTGGTCTCTTCAATTCCGGAGTCGAAGCTAACAAGTGGCGATTTAGAACGTATCGCCATCGCTCGCGCTCTTCTCCGCAACCCCAAGGTCCTGCTCCTCGACGAAGCCACCTCCGCCCTCGACTCGCACTCTGAAAAGGTCGTCCAGGCCGCTTTGGATCAAGCTGCCAAGGGAAGGACTACCATCGCCATTGCCCATCGTTTGTCAACTATCCAAAACGCTGATAAGATGTATGTCTTCTCTCTTCTGTTGTGTTCGCGTCTTGTGCTGACATCTTCGATGTAGCTACTTCATCAAGGAAGGTCGAGTCAGCGAGGCTGGAACTCACGACCAACTTATCGCCCAGCGTGGTGACTACTATGAGTACGTGCAGCTGCAGGCGTTGAGCAAGACCGAGTAAGCGGGCGAATAGATGCGTTCATCCGCTACTTGTTGCTATCTTGTCATTCGCTTTCGTGCATTTGCTCTTGCTTTGTCATGCTCCTTATGATACATACCCCGCTGCTCCACGTCCTAAGGCTGTCCATCGCCTGTGGAAACGACAATTCATGCTAATGAATGGAAGGAGGAAAAGAGAATGATTCTCTATTTAATACCTATTTACGGATATATTCCCTACCACCAATTACTATTTAGAGTTCCAATCCACTCGCTAGAACCTGACGCGTTTTGCGTCCATTAGCGTACTGATAGTGTTTAATGTTAAACTTCGCTCTTCGACACATTTCACTTGTTCCATTCACCATGAGCGCCTACTAGATGGGCGCTTATTTCCGGGAGCGGAGCAAATACAATACAAGCCCAATTAAAGGGTCTTCAGTAGACTCAAGTGTTTCGGTGAACGAGGCGTAACCTCGCAATCGAACGGCATGGGCATCCTGCGTTGTCCGTCAACAGAGGACTCACGACAAAGCGGTAAAACGCACGCGATCAAACCAGTTGGGGTTTCCATCTTCAGTTTCTTTCTGGTCCCAGTGGCCTTGTCTACTCCTGGTTTGATGTCGAAGCAAGCTAGGAGGCTCAGTGCTAGGAGGAGCAGTGTATCCGAAGCCATTTCCCGACCAGGGCAGATTCTATATGGCCTATTGAGACAAGGGTATGGGCGAATGGAATGCTACTTGACGCTGCTCACCGTCGTCCGTAGCCAAATGCGACGTCTTCCGAGTCTAAAACGGAGGTGACAATCTTCCCGTCTTTGGTCAGGTATCGTTCGGGCTTGAAGGAATCGGGCTCAGGGAACCGCGTCGGATCGTGCATTACCGCCCTGCGGGTGTTAGTACTGTCAGCAACAAGAGGGCCGAATTGAGAGGGAACTGGGCCGCACCAGGTATTAGGCATGATAATGGTCTTTTCGGGAATGAAATATCCTTTGTAGACATCATCCCGCGTCGACAGATGTGGCACAGCTACATAAGTATCATAGTCCAGTTAATTTAATGGTCACCAGCAAGGCTCAGAGAAGGAAGCGCACCTAAAGGCACGGTGGTATGCCACCGCTCAACTTCCTTTACAATCGCATGGATATAGGGTAGTCGCGCCAGATCTTCAAACGTGGGTAGTCTTTCGTCCGTGTTGAGAATGGCGTCGATTTCGCGTTGAGCTTTGCGTTGCACTTCGGGGTGCATGGCGAGTGCCAAGACGAGGGCATAGACTGTGGCAACGCTCTGAGATTATGACGAAGTGGGCAATGAGTGGTTAGTCCATGCGAGCAGAGTGGACAGAGCTGTGAACGTACAGCGTCCGAACCGGCTGCGTGCAAGGTATGTCGATACTTTTAGCGCTACTGACAAGAGTGAAAACTCTGGAACGCACCAGCATAAGCCTGTCCAGCTGCATCCTTCGCCACCAGCTCCTGCCTCTTCCGTTTCTCTGTTCCCTCTTCCGCAAACTCCTGAATCAGCTCCGTTGAAAAGCTGGGGTATTCACTCTGAACGCCCTTTTTCTACAAAGCCAAACGAGGGAATACTCAGTGCTTCCACTCTTTTGTAAATGAAGGCTGACACTCACCGCCCTCTCCAAGGTATCCTCCCAAGGTTTCTCATACACATAATCACTCAAATCCGCCAGCTCGTTGAGGGCCCTCTTCCATCCGGCACCCGGGAACCAGGATGGTATGAGCCTCATGCTGGGAAAGGTACTGACCAGGAGTCGGCCTGGAGTAGAGTACTCGGTGAAACCTAGAACGAGGGCTTGTGCTTTGGGAAGGATTTGGCTTAGGAATGGTGGTTCGTCAGATCCTGAGCTTTGCTTTGGGTAGGATCCGTAGGTAACGCGCAGGATTATCATGCCGAACATCCTGCGTATAGTGCGTAGGTGCGGGTTTAAATAGTATACTGGTCATTAGACGGAAACGACGTACGAACGAAGCTCATCCCGGATGATGGATCCCCCATCACTGGAAGCGCCCAATTTCTTCATTGTCGCCTTTATCTCTTCTTCAATAACCGGGTGGATATTCCGCTTATTGTTATGGAAGAACTGGTGGAAGACTTTTCGTCGTTCCCTCCACTCTTGTCCGTAGTTCATGACTGAGAATCCCCAAGTTACTCGCATCCTGGTGTAACCAAATTAGAAGTGGGATGAGCGGTTGGGTTCTAAATTAGCCTAGTACTATAGTGCCAGCACGATCCAGAGAACAGGACGTACAAGCCGATAATTGGACTCCACACTCTATCCGAGTAATTCGTGGCGCGCTTGGACAACAGAGCCTCGATATCCTCCAGTGAATTGAGAACGATAATACGTTGACCGAGTGCTTCCAGGTAAATAATATCGCCTGCAACGCTCGGTCACCAGACAAATCCTGCAAGCAAATTCCCATGTACTCACCATATTCCTCCTTCCATTCCGCATAAACCTTCCACGAATGCTCTTGCGGTATCTGCAGCAAGTTACCCAGTAGAGGTGTACCTTTCGGTCCAGGGGGGAGCGGCAGACCCTTCCTCCTCCGCGCAAACTTCCTCTTATTCTGGAAAGTACTGCCACACCAGAAAGCCGCTAGAACGAAGCCTGCAGCGAGGAGAGCCGTCGTGGTTGGATTCGTGTCTAGCCGCGAGACAGCCTGTGATTTAAGTTGGGATAAGGTTGGGAGGAGGAAGTCGAGGTTGGGGATCATGTAGTCCATGGTATTCTGTTGTCGGGTACAGCCAGAGTCAGCCTGAGGCCTAGCAGGGAAGGTGGGGAAGGAGGGGAACCTAGGACTCGTGTGTACACCCTCCGATAGGGATTCCTCCCCGTCCTCCTTCTATACTTATGATGGTAGAGTCAACTGTCAGTGTCTATCTCTTCCGACTCCACTACTAGTACCGCACATGTGTCCTCGATGATAGGGTTCGCACTAGCGCGCCCATGCATATGGAGAAAGCATGTACGTATACCCCCAGTCTCCTGACCCTCCATTGTGATGACCGCTTTACGGTATTCTTGATTGTCCTATTGTGTAAGTTGCACGAGACTGTGACGCTCGAGGCAGAGTACTTACCTGGACAATCTAGGCATTCAGATTGGCTCACCTAGCGGAGTTCAGATTCGATCATCACCACCTCGTTCCTACATTCCACCTTTCGTCTACTCCCGAGTTAGTCTCCTAGCAGGGGCGTCAGTGCACACAGGTGCCTCACTGTAACACATATTCCGGGATGACCATTGTCACACCCACCACTGACATGCTGTACAAATCCATTTCCGACACATCGTGCGTCCGTCGGTATTTTCTCAACCGGATTTGGGCTGCGTTAACGCGTTGAGACCTTGAGGGGCGATCTGCAGTCTAATCTAAGACTTGGCGAGCAGAACAAACAAGAGAGAGAGAGAGCGCGTTTACCTCTGATTTTCGCTTTGTGTGTACAATCAAGAAGGTTGGCGCCGGGCGCACACCTCGGATGCACCGGATAGAAGAAGAGGGCTGACGGTGTCGGTGGGTCCATTCCGCCCATGAAACCCGATGCCGCATTGGCCCATTGCTGCATTGGAACGGTCGACGTACCGGCACATCGGAATTTGGGATTTGGGACAGGGGAAATGCGTTCAATTCTGGAAATGGAGAAACCCGTGCAGTGATGGTTACAATGCGTTCCAAATGCCAGTGATTGACTGCGACAAGCAAAGAAGGGTTGAGGAAGGGGAGAAGAAGAGGTATTGAAAACCTATGGAGCTGGAGGACGGATGTTGCAGAGAAAGGAAGAAAGAGGGAGAGGAGATGATGCAGTGCATACGGAAGGCAGAAAGAGAAATTCAATCATCCAATCCATCCAAGTCCGACCCTCCAGTTGACCACTGGACACAAGTCTCCATTCCAGCGGCTTCTAGAGTCCAGAGCGACGAACAGCCAGAGCAAAACAGGCAAGAAATGCATCAGACGACTGGCACACAATGCTGCGCACGAGCACGAGCAAAGCAACAGAATCCAAAAACAAGTCAAGCGAGGAAAGAAAAAGATATATACGCTAAAGAAAACAAATACGAAGCAATAGATAAATACGGAAAACATAAATACAAAAAACGAGATACTGAGACCAAGAGGGGAAAAGAGGAGCAGTAGTAAAACTATAGTACAACAACAGCAACATTTAAGAAACAACAACAAAAAAGCGAGCGAGCGAGCAGGTTGAAAAGTCCAGTAAATAGACATAGATCGGTAAATGTGGATGTATCCAGGAGCGCGTGGTGTGAGGGCGTGAGGTGGTGGTACATGAACGAAGGAACGGCGAGGAAGCACGATCCCAATGATCCAAGTCATAGAAAATCTAAAGGGGACAATTCTCCAAGCAGGGAGCGGATCCAAGGGCAGACAAAAACGCACAGGGTGGCGCATAAAGGTGAGGGCATGGAACAAACAGCGTGGCAGGTAGATGGCCCAGACACCATAACCCTTAAAAGCCTCTACGCACCAACCCTTCCACTAGCCAGCCCACCCACACTCTCCACATCATTCGTTATCCTCCCTCCCCCAGCATTACCCCCAGCATTCGCACTACTCCCACCCGTCAAACTCCTCAAAAACGCGGGCCTGGGCAAGGTCAGATTGCCCAATAGCCCTCCTCCCGAGGTCGAGTTATCCGCACTCGCGTTGGCATTCCCCGTAGAGTCGGAATTGGTGTTGTTGGCGTTATTGTCATTGGTGGCGAGGTTGGGAGAAGCGGGGTTGGCGTTCGGATCGCCTAGGGACATCCTTTGCAAGTCACCCGCCAGCACAGTCTCTTTCGACGCGGATATCGGCGGAGGAGCAGTCGTGAGACGCAACAATGAAGTATATGCTGTCGAAAAAAGGCGAGAGTCAGCGTTAGCACCAGCGAAACCGAGCCAAGAGGCTTCAAATCCCTCAACAGTACAAATGAACAATGCAACTCACGTTGTCTACAAACAGGACAGAACCATCCCTTCGCCTTCCGCTTCCTCCTCGGGTTCGTAACAGGCGGGGGCGGCGGTGCCGCTCCATTCTCAGCATTCCCCGCTGCACCCCCACTCCCTCCCACAGCACCGGCAACCTCCGCTAGCCATCCTCCACCCGTATTCCCTCCTCCCGCATTCGTAGTAGTTTGATTCGCAGTCCCACCGGTAGTAGCATTAGCAGCGTCGCCACCACCGCTACTAATAACACCCCCAGCACCAAACTCAACCATATTCAACGCGCACTCTTTACATGCCACCAAATGCCTACAGGGGAGTAAGACCACCTCCCTAGGCGAGCTCAAACATAACAAGCACTCTTCAGCTGTCATCGAGTCGTCTGCGTGGTGCGGGTCGTCGTTGTGTGAGTAGACGGGCGGGTAGGAGTGGGTTGGGGAGGAATGTTGGGCGGCGGGGACGTCGGTGTCAGAGGATGACGAGGTTAGACCGAATATTTCGTGGAGGTGGAAGGTATGTGGGCCAATCTGTGCGGAGACGGTGTTAGATGGAGAAGTAGGAAGGGGGTTTAAGACATACCGTTGCTTCGCGCTTAACGACCTTGACAACCCAAGGTCTCGTATCTTCCTCCTCTTCCTCCTGCTCCTCGACTGCCTCCTTCTTGTCCCCCTCTTCCGCAGTAGGCGATTGTGCAGTTGGCGAAGTAGGGCTGGTAGGCGCCCTCTCCTTGGTAGGCCTTGGCCCAACACGCACAACGTGCAGATACGTAACCTGCTCATTAGGCGCAGCCAACTCGGTTCCCTGCTCATCGAGAGCTACAAGCCTGATCGTAATCTTCACGCCGTCTTCCTCTGCAGGTTTGCCTTGTCCACTAGGCGCCGTGGAGCTGGCGTTGGTGGGAGCGCCATTGGCGTTTTGCTGGGCTTCCTCGGCGTGTGCATCCACGACTGCCAAGGCTGGTCCTGCGATAGTTCGATTCGGGTTATGGGTGTGTCGTCTAAACTTAAATGCCTGGGTGAGGCGTTTCATGGGTCTGTTGGGAGCATTGTTGTTGTCGTTGCCTAGGTTGGTGTTGAGCGTGAGGGTAGGCACACCCTGCGCAGTCTCGGAGTTACTTGACGAGCCCGAAGCTTCCTTCGACACCGCACCGCCGTCTTTCTCCTCTGGATTACCCTCTTCCCCCTCGCCAGAAGCAGACGCAGTCGTAATCTTGGGCACCTTCTCGAACCTCCCTAGCTCGAAGATAGCCCCGTCTTCCAATCTCAGCCGTCGACCGAACCCTCCTTCACAGACGCTTTCGAAGATCAAGAGTTTGGCGTACGGATGGTGCGGTGGGGCGCCTGGTGGTGCATCGGGGTGGGTTTTGGGGAGGTAGACGTGGATGTGGATCGATACTTTCGGGCAGTCGGCGTCGTATTGGAATTCTAAAGCATGCTGCTGGTAGTGGTGTTGTGCGGACGTCGCAGGGGACGGAACAGCGTTCGTGGCGATGGGTGAGAGTGGTGAGAGTCGGATTGTGGGCCGTTTCAAGTTTACGAGGGCTTGCAATGTCGTTGTTGGTTGTGTAGGCTAAATGTATATATCGTCAATAGTTAATCCACAGACATTGGCAGAGACTGACATCTTTACTCCTCTCGACCCAGCTGGTAACCACTTCAGGCGTCAACTCGTCGGTAACCACCTTCTTATCCAGACTAGCAGTCCAAGCCGGCCCACTCGTCACAGCCCCAATATTCGGTCCAAACAGAGGCTCCAGCGCCTTCTTGTCTCGGACAGTCGCATTGCCGTTGATATCGTTTTGTGGGAGGAGGTGCGCAATCCCCGGTGTTTGGTGTGTTTGCATTTGAGGCGTTCCCATTTGCTGTTGTTGTTGTTGGGACTGGGACGAGGGAAAGGTGGACATTTGAAGTTGATTAGGCGTAGATTGAGCCGGGGGATTTGAATTCGAAAGAGGGAGAATAGAAGATTGCTGCTGAGCTGCGCTAGAGTTTCCGCCGTCGTTAAAGCGTCTTCGAAGCCATTGGAGCGAGTCTATATTTTTATCAAACCCTGTATTCTATTTCTATTCTCGTCTTCACTTACAGATTTCTGACATACTCATCTTTGCAGTCAACAGAAATAGGACGGCAGGAAAGGGTCTGGGAGTGGATTGGAGTGAGGGGTAGGTGAGTGAGTGAGAAAGAGGCTGAGACCGAGTTGCATTCGATCTTGGCCGAGGACCGTCGGTGATTAAGCACCTGCCTTTTAAGGCGATGACTAAGCGCGCTACACACAGGCGATCATCGTGACCTTCATCCCTTTTCAATCGCCTTTCTTTGGACCTTCTTGGACTCTTCTCCGCCTTCAACAAGAGACTTGTGTTGCCACCAGATGCATTGCGGGTATCTATTGACCGGGAGAACAGAAGTAAACTAGCGAATGCGAGGAGACTGACGATGCGGACGATGCCAGCAACGAATACCATGAACCCACCAACCCCTTCTACTCCCCGAGACACTCAACACCCCACACACTACCTGGATCCTCACCACGTCACTCCGCTGCAGCTTCTATATACACCGCCATTATGTCGTTCTCGGCAACAGAACCCCGCTGTTGTCCTCCCTTTCGGCAACCCAGAATAAGAACCAGATGGGCTCGCGAGTCTCGACGGTGCTAAAGATAGCACTTGGTGGTGTTTCTTCTGCCGTGCGTTCCGTGGGTTTGTAGCCGATGTTCGGGACGCTCACGGAAATCTTTGCTGGATACGGCTGGTCAAGATTTGTGACGTTCTACCATTCTGGCTTTTCTGACTTAGCTTGTTTCCCACCTCTATTCGCCAGCAAAGGAACATCCTGCAATCTTTCATTAGCGGGTCTTGACCATCTCTCCTGTCCATACAAACTTGATGCCCATATGATCGTCGCTTCGTCTGGGGCTGTGCGGACCGAAGTATATGTGTCTCTGTCGCTCAAGTCTATCCTTTTCCACACAAGCTGTTACCATATTCAACATATGTAAAATACACTAGAAGCTAAATGCCTTCCTCGCCTTTCCCCTTCTTTGGCTTAGGCTCTTCACGGGTACACTCTTCCGCAGAACGTTTCTCCAAAACAAGTTTATCACCCTCTTCAGAATCCACTCCACCATCCCGATCCTCCTCCTTCTCCATCTTCCCAATCGCCTTCCCAATCATCCCTAAAACCCTCAGATAATGCACCCTCGCCTCCTTTCTTAACAGGTCCATCTTCCCTCCATCCCCGTGGCTCTCATCATCCAACGCCTCACTCTTTCTCGCAAACACCTCCCCGACAAACTCCCTCCACTCACTCACCAACTCCCTTACCGCACCGCCCCACCACTCTCCTACACACCCCTCCACCTCCGCCCTCCTAAACCCCCTTTCCTCCTCGCTCAACACGAATCCCAGTTTCGCGGTATAGCAACCAAGGATACTTTCGGCACTACTAGTACTGCCTCTCGGAAACCACTCGTTCATCCTAAGACCAAGTTTCGACGAATGCACACGGTTCTCTTCCCCCCGCGCTCGATACGCCACAACAACAAATACAAAAACCCAAAAGAACGATTCAAGGTCATCCAGATGATCATGTCTCCCCGTCGGATACACTTTCGGATCCAGGTTGCAACCGCTTTGCATGACGAATACGGATTGCCAGGTTGTTGTTCCTATTTCGACGTCCACTGGCGGTCCGACGCCGTTTTTGAGGCGGACGCTGCGGTCGAGGTCGATTAGGACGCCGCGGTACCCTTTGGGAGAACGAAAGCCTTGGAGCCCCAGGAGGATGTTGCCGATGCTGACGTCGCGGTGGAGGATGCGTTTGTGGAGGTAGAGGTTCATATGGCCTGTTGCGTTTTAGCGATGCTCTTACCGACGCATGAGAGGGTGGAGGACGTACCGGTTATAGCATCGAACAACCCATACAGCAAATCCAGCCGACTCTCGAAATCGATGATCATCCCTCCGTATCTCTCAAGTACAATCCGATACCTAACCCTCTTCTCAATCCTCTCCTCTTTCGAAACATCCACCCCGCGAAACACCGCGGTATCACCAACAACACCCCACTCAACAACCTGCACCACACCCTCCACTCCCCTCGCCTCATCCACCATCTCAGGTTCGGGATCACATCCTCCCAAACCATCATACCAAAAGTCCTTGATCACAACTTTCTTGTTGGTGTAGGTGTTGTGCGCAAAGTAGATCCAGGGGGATTGCCAGTATATATCTGGTTCGTCGCGGGGTGGGATGATGCGGCCGATGGTGTAGATGGAGGGGATGGTTCCGGGCGAGGTTTTCGCTTTTGATTTCGATTTCTTGTACAAACCTTGGTTGGCGTCCCCGAGAGCCAGAGCCCTCTTTGGGACGACGGAATAAGGAAAAACACGAATCTGCCCTAACCCCTTCCCTCCTCCATTTCCGACATCTCCCCTCCTCTTCGCAAAGTGGACGGAACCGTCAAACCCAACCAACTCTGCCTTTCTCGAAGTCAAACCCACCACAAGCCGGACAAACGTATACGGATCCCTCCGTAAATCATTAGGAACCGAATACACAACCCCGCTTCTGTCGAAATGCAGGACACGGAATCTTGTTGGTGAGATTAGGAGTATACGGAGGAAGAGTCGGTTTGGCTGCGTTTTGAATGCGGTACTTTAAACATTATTTGTGAGTACGTTTCATCTGGACAATACAGACGGTGGAGATGGAGGAGGGATACGTACATGACGCGTTTCTCGAGTCGTATGTGCTCGCGAGTTTCGAATGCCGCGTCTTCGTACGTCGCGCCCATGCGCTTGTCAGAGTAGGGTATGGCTTCCCAGTGGCATTCCAGCATCGCGGTTTTGGTGTACTCTTCCTCTTCTGGATCTTCATCGTCGTCGGGACCTGACCAGATAAACGAAGGCGCAGGTGTCTTTGACGATGACCTGTCGGGCCAGAAGTACGATTCTACATCCTCGAGAATAGATGCGATGCGTACACGGAGTTCTTTCACGCCAGAGTCCGAAAAGTTCGATCCGGATGTGCAAAAGTTTGGAAGAGACCATCGTTTGGTTTTGGTGTCGTAGTACGGAGATTGCGTGAGGTAGGTGTTAATTTCCTGCTTCGACGCGACGTCCTTGTAGAGGTTCCTATCGAACGTCCTCCCGCCTGGCGTGAAGTACTCTTTGTCGCTCATTCTCGACTTGTCCTCGGCTATGTTCTTAGATTCCTTGTCGAAGTGAGCACTGTATGACTCGGAACTGTGGCACGAGGGTGGTGCGTGGATTCTATTGGTGGTGTTAAGAAATAAAGGAAGGAAGGAGCTTATCCTGTCCACGCAGTCGAACCTGTCTTATAAGCTCAGAGAGCTGTGGTTGGAAACCATGCATGGGTGTTGGACGGTGCCACAGTTGGACTAGGGAGGAATTTTGATGGGCGATCACTGGACGCTTGCCCCGCCGAGGCGGGACAAGCCAGCCAGCCGCACGCGAACCGCGTCGAGCAGGGGTTAAACTCTCTAGCCTATTTCATTAAAATGTATGCGTGAATAAGAAACATGTACTGGCATTGAAATGCAGTGGATATGGGGATTTCAATCGAGGGAGCTGAGACGCGTCGCGTGGGACGCGGATAGGGGCCCATCAGGCTGATTTCGCGTTGTTTGATCCCAACGGAACTGCCAAATACCCAACCATCGTCACAGCTGCCTCCGCACACGACACTTGGCAGCGTCCACCATCGCCCTGACGGTATTACACCCTGTACATCGCTCATCTCAGCAGACTCCAAGGCTAGGACAGTGCTTAGTTCTCTTAACAAGATCCTGATTCTCTTTCGCCTATGGGATCCTTTGGCTTTGCGAATCGACTTGAGGCTCGCCTCTCTTGCATCCGACTCGACTCTGGCGCCATAAATTGTGGTGATCATACTATTAGGCAGTTGGTTATTACATTCATGTACATGAAGCATAGGGTGCATATGGGGCATATCGTGCAGGTAGGTCGTGCATAATCATGAAAAAACTAATGAACGGCTGGCTCGTCGGCTCGAGCCTTCTTTGGTGCAGGTTTGCTGTTCGGAGAGACAGGGTCGCTCGAAGGATCCCTCTTACCCAGTACAGAGTCAAGGTCATCGTCCAGCTCTTCCTCCGACTCCACGGCCTCGATCTGCTCTTCGACTTCCAGCTCTTCAATCGCGTTCTCGAACATCTTGAGGACAGCCGTATAGTGCTCCTTGGCTCGAGTCATAAGTTGCTCCTTCGTCATACTCGTCCCAAAGTTGTGCAAGACCCGAAACTTGAGATTGTACATCTCGATCGTCCACGCTCGAAACTCGGCCAGCAAGTTCTTGATGATAGGTCCCCAGAATTCCGGAACGTGGCTCTCAACTGTCTCGCGGGTATAAATGTCCTCTCGGAGCAACAGAGACTTTGCGTCGTGTGCGCGTTCGTTGGATTCTTCGAACATGGAGTCCATCTTTAGAGGGAGAGAAGCAGTCAAGCCAGAACGAAACCTGCCAGGAGCTGTGAATCCGATGACGATGTAGAGGAAAACCCAGAAGAAAGATTGGAGGTCGTCCAAGTGATCGTGGTTGCTGAACGCGTTGGGGTGCTCTGTGCAGGAAAGGAACGCCCTTGCCTGCACGAAAACCGATTGGTATGGAATGGTTCCCTAAAGAGGAGTCAGAATTGGAGTGTACGTCGAATGGAAACCAGCTTGGACTTACCACTACCGCGAATTTGAGTTCCCCTGGTTTGTGGCCGTAGATGTAAATGGCTTTGTCTAGGTCAATCAATACCCCCCGGAATCCTTTGCGCGAACGAGAGCCTTTAAGGCCAAGTAAGATATTTCCGACGCTGATGTCTCTGTGCAAGATACCCTTTCTCAGATAAAGTCTCATATGCCCTGTAGCCCGGTGTTAGTCCCGGTCGGAGGTTTATCACAGCAAAAAAAAAACAACACACCTTTAATGGCATCGTAAAACGCAGTAAGCAAGTCCATCTTCGACTCGAAATAGTGAATGTCACTGCCATATTGTTCGAGAACCATTCTAAGCTTAGTCCTCTTCTGGAACCCATAGTGAGATTGTTCTTCCTCTACAAGGGGGCCCCGGAAGTCCGTGGTCGCAGCAACAACCTGATACTCAATCATCTGCACCACACCCTTGAGACCTAGTGCTTCTGCAAGGAGCCGGGGTTCAGGATCGCAAAAACAGAGTCCGTCAAACCAAAACTCCTTGACGACGACTTTCTTTCCATCGGGTGTATGTGCGAAGAAGATGAATGGTGTCTGCCAGTAGATATCAGCGTTGTCGCCCGGAGGGATGATTTTCTCGATGATATAGACTGAAGGGGCCATCGCGTCCGCAGGCTGAACCAAGATCTCAGGATCACGCTTATTGAAAACCAAGCTCGTATCGAAACCAATAAGGTCAGCTTTGCATGAGGTCAAGCCGACGACAAGGCGCACAAAGTCGAGAGGGTCGTCGTGCAGGTTGGCGGCGATGGAGTACTTGACGCCACTCCGGTCAAAGTGGACCACGCGGAACTTGTTCTCGCTCACGAAGAGGACGCGTAGAAATTCACGGGCGGGTTGGCTGATAAACGCGTCACTAGATAGCATAATTAGCTTAGGGATAAATGTAGAATCGACGCGAAATACGTACGTGATACGTTCCTCCAGTAACTGGTGTTCCTCAATGTTGGTTTTGTAAACGTCATCCATTCGGTCGTCATCATCGAGCATTACTTCCCAGTGGCAATCAATCATAGCAGCTTCTTTGTAGTCGGCGTATCCATTATCGACACAGATGAAGGGCAGATTTTCCGTGGTATTCATTGGCCAGAAGTACTCCTCAATCTCTTTGATAATGGCGCCGACCGTGTCGCGCAGTTCCTCCGCGTCGTCAGGGTAGGGGGCGAGGCTCCAGAAGCCAGCGTTGTAGTACTTCGACTTCTCAAGGTAGGCAGATATCTTCTCGTCGGTCGTCACACCCTCGTACAAGGTCTTATGGAACTTCGAGTCCCCAGCCACTGAGTACGGCGCCATGTTCATCGAAGAAGTTGAGGTGAAAGTTGGGTGGAAAGGACAATGGTGGTGGGTATGGTGCTGGTGGAAGGAAGGAAAGAAAGGTTATGGGATTCGGAAGCTATGAAAATGGCTTATATAGGCCCCCAAGGCCAATGGTTAGGTTAAACTCCATAAAAGGTGATATCTGGTACGACGGACAATGGGCCAATGGCCCATGGTTTGATCGCCAATCAATGCGATCACTACGCCTTGATTTCTGGCGCGTCCACCACGTGACCGTTCGGCGACCATCCACTCAATGGACTCCCTGGGCCTTCTCGTTGGATTGCCCGGATTAGACATTTGGACAGGTGAATGGACAGTACACCAGCATATCTGTCCTAACAGTTAAATACTTATAGTGCCGATAGCAAGAAACCGGCCTTAAGGGTTGCCCTTCACCTTCTTCATGCGTCACGATCGCGACAAGCGCTGGTAGACTAGCAGCAGCGGGATTCTTGAAAGCTGAGCACTGAGAAGGTGATATTACGAGTGCTAATCAGGTAGCAGAGTTGGGCCCGTACACACGAGCTCTACTGCGAACGTGAAGACATTGACTGACGGTCCGGCCACATGGGAACGGTTGTCCGTCCGGCCCGTCCGGACACGCTTAGCGCTCGTCGGTTTTTCGAGTTCTACCGCTTCTCTTCCGCGTCACTTTTCGTCACCCAATGGCCACCTGGTTCTATTCTTGATTGTAAGGACTGAATTCATGTATGAAAGCACTATCTGCACCCTGTCGTATGCAAAGCACCCGACCCCTCCCTTCAAAGACGTTCAACAATTGGAAGAACCATGGAGGATTACTCATGCCAGGTCACCTGAAGAAGCTCGCAGAAGGCATCGACATTCGAGTTCCGGGGCAGATAAATAGAGGGAGCTGGATATCGTCTTCCACACTAGAGAACGATGGTCAAGATCACTGGATTTGCAACCCACGGTGCGTTTAGTCTCTGGATTGCTACGATGCTCCTGGGCCGTGGTCCTCATTGAGCTTCGACAGATGTTCGCTTCCCAACCTCATTGACGGGGGATGGCACAGATGCAATGTATGGACTAGTCAATCGGGTAGGCACGTACACTTATCATTCATACAGGAATACCGATTGCGACTATTCGTCGGCCTATGTGACGTTGTTCACCGATTCCGACCTCGTTGGACATGGGATGACTTTCACCATCGGGAGAGGAAACGACATCGTATGTCCTGAGTTTCTACAGGAATCATGGCGTCATATAGAACCATCACTCTGCGATAGGTCTGCACTGCGATCCAGGAGGTCTCGAAGCGTCTCGTTGACAAAGACGTCGACGAACTGTTCTTGGACATGGGCAAGACCTGGGATTACTTGATGGCAGACCCTCAGCTACGATGGTGGGACTCTCTTCATCAACAAGCCTAACCCAGGCCTGACAGTCTGCGAAGGATCGGTCCAGAAAAAGGTGTCATCCATATCGCCACGGGCGCCGTTAACAACGCTCTTTGGGACATGTACGCGAGGTCCAGGAAGAAACCTCTCTGGAAACTCATCGCCGACTTCACTCCTGTGAGAACTGCTGTTTCGATTTCCTGTCACCCATCGCGTTAACGTTCTCAACAGGAAGAGCTCGTCAGGTCTGCCACTTTCAGGTACATATCTGACGTCATCACGAAAGAGGAGGCGATTGCCCTTGTCACTGCTAAACAAGCAGGCAAAGCCGAACGAGAGAAAACCGTGCGGGAGATTGGGTGAGTTCTCTATGGTCTTCCACCTTCTGGGGCTAGGGACTGACCTAGCCTCAAGATATCCGGCTTATGTTACCTCCGCTGGTTGGCTAGGCTATAGCGACGAGAAAATCGCGCAACTCACCAACGAGGCCGTCGCTGGAGGCTTCAACCATTTCAAGATGAAGGTTGGGGCTAACCAGGCTGACGACATCAGAAGAGGGAAGCTCATCCGATCCATCATCGATGATCCCCAATACCTTCCGGCTGGAGCCTCTCAAAGGGATCCATATGGTGAAGCCCTGAAAGGGAAGAATGCGGGCCCAACCGGCGCTGTTCTCATGATTGACGCAAACCAGGTTTGGGACGTCGATCAAGCCATCGACTATGTGAAGGGATTGTCCGAAATCAAGCCCTGGTTTGTTTTTTAGTGTTCTCAACAGATTTTCTTCCTCTCGTTGACGATTATAATGGTTCACAGGTTTATCGAGGAGCCGACAGCGCCGGACGACATCCTGGGACACGCTGCAATCCGCAAAGCTTTGAAACCACATGGGATAGGAGTCGCCACGGGTGAACATGCTCACAATCGAATGGTCTTCAAACAGTTTCTCCAGGCCGATGCAATTGATGTCGCTCAAATCGACTCGTGCAGATTGGCAGGCGTGACTGAAGTATTGAGCGTTCTTTTAATGGCTGCAAAGTTCGTCTATTATTTAACTTGATCCGCTGCGCGCTAATTCTATTTTCAATAGGTTCGGAGTCCTTGTCTGTCCGCACGCAGGGGGTGTAGGATTGTGCGAGTACGTTATTCACCTCAGGTGCGCATCTTTCGGTCTTGGGAGGTGCTGCCGGAAACCAATGATCTATCCTTGACAGTTTAATTGATTACATCTGCATCTCCGGCTCGATGGAACGGAACGTACTTGAATACGTTGATCATCTCCACGAACACTTCGTAAATCCTTGTTCAATAAACGCCCAAGGTCGCTACAACGTGCCCGTCAATCCTGATGAAGGATACAGGCAAGTCACTTTGATCAAAGTTATTCTTTTCGTTTGATTGTCTGATCCTGTCACCCCAGCATTGAGATGCACAAAGAAAGCATCGCGACTTACGAATGGCCCAACGGCAGTTATTGGGCTAGTCGCAATGCAGGTAATTGACGGTGGAGCCGCTGTCGGAAGCGTGAATTAGAGTTGGCATAAGTCGCTATCCAGGTCTCCGAATCGCAGTATGTCTAATTGTATGTACCTGGAGCGCTATATCTTCCTCCTCACTGTCCCGAGTCCCAAACCAATCGTCAGAGCCAATCTACTGGTTGTGGTTAAATCTTCATTTCACCAGTTGAGTGCCAGTCAAAGGTTTACGAGTTAATCTTCAATTCAGTCCCGATCGGTGTTCTTGCGATGCGCTTGACAATATCAGAGACGCCCGCTTCTTCCATTACACTGCCCACGCAATTGTGATAGAGATACAGATGGGACTTGCTTGTACGTCCGCCGTCTCCTCCGCTGGATTCCGCATCGGAGACGCTAACATCGTTCTCTAGGTCAGCCTCTATACAGAACACGAGCGTCTCGGTGATACAATGATCTCCGACTCTGACAGTCATGAAACAAAAGCGTGCAAGGAATACGCGTTACCATCGCCGGTTGGCCATAGCGTTTGTGGGCGCCTGTGTTGCCAAATGTGGGGTGTGCGAAGTTGGCGAGTGTGGGTCCCAATGATCACGCTGCTTGCCCTCCTGACCTGACTTCCAATTTTCCTGCGTTTGATTTGTTCAAGTTCCCGAGTCCACCTCTCACTTCGATGGCGAAACTATCCATGCATTTCTTCTTAGCCCAGTTGGCGCGAAGTTTGTTGAAGTCCTCTTATCTTTAACGCCCGCACATCAGATGTAAATCGCCTCGGGTGCTAGGGCAACAACCCCGGACGGAAGGAATGACAGGTGCGCGCCTTGTTTTATTGTCCAGGCGCGAGCGAGAAAGGGTAAGCGTTTACTGTTTCTACGGCTTATTTGTTGAAGAAGACGGTAACAGGTTCTTGTCTTTGTCTTCTAGGCAATTACAATGCGCTTTTGTGTTCTCGCCGTGGAGTCTGTAGAGGCGTCCGGGAGGTTGCTTGTATATAACCCCCCTTCATTTCAGTGGGCTATACTGCAGGTTTCACTCATCGCTTTCTCCTTCATTTTTCGTTAGCCTCTTCTCACTACCCTCTACTCTTTTTTTTTTTTTTCTTAATTCTGCGCCAGTCGCAGCTTGACGGATATTTATTCTCTATTATTCTTTAATCGCCTGTCACCATGAGGATGCATAACTCCCAGTACATCAACGCCATCCGCCAGGGCCACGCCTACGGCAAGGAGGTGTACGTCTCTCCCCCACCCCACCCCCATCGCGCATCACATCCTTCGACATACGACTCGCTGGACCTTTCGCAGTCGATTACACCCGAGCAGCAGATCCAAATGAAGGTGATGCTTAAGCATCAGCTTAACCAGGGCCAGGTCTCCAATATGCCCCATGGATTCCCCTTCCACTATGTACCGGACTACCACGGTGGCGCCAAGATCTCATACGGACCCTACGAATTCCGACAGGAGTTGGACCTCTCCAGCCATTGGGGACCACGCTGCGTCTGGACTGCCAAGTTCAGCTTCGTCCCGCCAACTTCCCGAAGGGATGGACAATACGTCTGGACTATTTCCCTCCCAACTGTCAGTTCTTGCAGCCGAAACTCCAGAGCATCGCGGGAAGCTGGTACGTCCCATTCCCTCCTTTTTTATCTCGAGCTCTGACGCGGATCATTTATAGGCTACACCATCGCTGCCGAGGTTCAATTAGACGCCGGCATCGCCGGAACACCCTACTTTGCGAAAGTCCAATCTAACGAGTCGAAGATCATCCCTCGAGCTCTGGCTATCTCACTCGAGTTCTCCGCGAAGCTCAGGATCTGTCTGGCCGATCACCAACTGGTGGCTGCTCTTACGCCGTCGATGAAGGGATCGAGGGCCTTGCCTGCCGTCGGAGACATTGTCTATCTTGGAACCAATACGGAGGGACAGCAGCAGCTCCTGTATGTTCTCGACCACCGGACGATGTCGCCCAAATTCTCTGCTGCTGCTTCCGCTGGACGATAAACGACGAACGATAATGACGCGAACACCTCCCACTTTAAAACGGATTGCGAGTGCTTTTGGGGCAGCTTTAGCTTCCAACACCACCATACCACGCCTCCCGACCTCCTAAGACACGACATCTTATGCCAGAGTTGCGACTCGGAAGATGACCGATGACCTTGGTCGGGCTATGCTGCGGCAGGGCCCAGCTTTCTGAAGGTCCGCTTTAATGGACTTCTAGCTGCGAGCAGCGATATATCGAGACCAGCTCGATGATACGATGAACGAACGAAACCAAATTGCGATAACGGAACGCGACGCCTCATACGACTACTTCAACCGACCCACGAGTGCTCATGACTTACGATGCTTACAACAACTCACGACGATCGAAACACATTGCATAAAACCAGGCTGGGATACCTGCTTTCGGGCTCCAGATTATCGACCACTTTGCGGAGGTCACAAAACCTTACCACATCAGAAACCAAAAGGCCATTTACTTGTCATATCGCCATCTTACCACCTTACTTCACGTTCTAATTGCATACCGGACATCGCTGTCTTTCGCATTTCACGTACTTTACAATTATATAGTTCACTTCTTATCAGAGCAATTATTGGGATGTCACCTAGTTTACCTGATTACATATCTAATCTATATTCTCATTTTCGTCATCACTGCAAGCTTTTTTCGCGACAGGACCCCTTCAGATAGATGTTAGTGGACGGATAGGTACGATCTGCCTGCAGTGTGCACCGTGCCTAGTACCAGTCACCCGGTATTCCAGCGATTAAGGTACATCTACATCGGCAATAGGATAGCCTCCAGTCAATACGGCATGTAAACATCAGTCCGGCGAGAATTGAAGGAAAGAAAGCGTCTTCTCTCGGAGCCTTCCAAGTTTGTCCACTTGACCTCGAAATACAGAATGGACTCAGATAGACTGCACGAAGCTCCGGCCGACTGGCCCTCGAACCACTCGAGACTCTCGCAAGGCAGTGGAGGGTTACTCTGGGCTGAGGTCAGTCCACTGACTTCTACTCCTCACTGATGATGGGTTGTTCTTACGAGCTGCGGGGCCGGCATGTATATGCGGCTGGCACTGTATCACCCTTTCACGTTTCATAGAGCACACTGAAGTCGATCACAGTGAGCCTGAATAGGGGATGTACTAGCCAATTCCTCTGTTCTTCTCCAATACTTCCTTTCTAGCGACCCGCAGGCAGGAGTCCGTGAGGAGACCCCGAAACCAGAGGTCCAACTGCCTGTTGGATTTGAAACGCGCCCAAGACAGTCATCTCTGACCTTGTTGCAAGCACGAATCACGTATCACCTCTGACATGCATTCATTACGCGACATGACGCGACGCCGCTGGAAGGCGAGAGCTGGGTGGGTTGGAGTGGCGTCAGGTGGTTTGGTGGTCCAGAAAAGGAAGTCAGAGTTTGCCTCCGATGCGGGGTTCCCAGTATTACCTAAGGAATAGAAAAGGACAGCCAAGTGATGAGGTCGTCTTCAAATACCCCCACCAGGCTGGCGAAGGCCAAAGGCCGTCCAGTCGTCCCCATAATCTCCATCGCTATTTTCTCTCATACCAACCATAACAAGTTTCCTGATTCCTGTATGTTCCAGTGACCGTTTCTCTTCCTCCCCCTTCGTAACGGCCGTCATGGCTATTCACAGGGTATGACCAACATATATACCTCTTTATCCATCATCGCCTAGGAGGTCGAGCGCTTGGAACGAATCTGGAGGATAATCTTGCCATCCACAGCATCTACCAAAGTCCGCATACCCCTCTGCGACTTTCCCAACGGTCAGCTCTGAACAGGAGTCAGATCTCATAGACCATCCCCCAACCACCACCATCGCCAGGCCGTAGTGGTGGACATAGACGGTTTCTCAACGGTCCTCCCACCCTTTTTCCTTCTTACGACTCTTTATTCTACGTCGGCGCACCTTCACGCCGACCCCGACACGTCGCGGTAGCACGCTGGCAGCGAGCGCACCACACCACAAGCAACAGGATGGTTGACTTGTCCCATTCCTCTTCCCGCATGGGAGAGAGCGATAACGGGGTAGCTTCTCGTCAAGGACTTTCCACGGACATCGCGTCGTTGCAGTCCTGTCTGGAGGGGTACACCTCCCATTCAGAGAACTGTTCGTATCTTCATGAACGAGCTATTTCCGGCACACCAATGGGGCCTGTTAAGGCAATCACAATTGTACCAGTCTCCCGGCTCGCTTTTCCCAATACCTTCCCAAACTCCTCTCCTCGCCGCAAAACACCCACCATCTCTCCTCCGCACCGTGGATTCGTCCATATTTCATCGCCTCTGGCGGCCAGGGACGAGTCTGTTCAACGGCGACCCCAACCCCCATCGCGTGCCGCTTATCGACGCAATCACCACCACCACGGTTATTCTCGACAAGCTTTCTCCCTCACGAAAGCGTTCTGGACATCAAGGAAGGAAGGGCACCGTGACCAATCAGCGGGGAACTCCGAGACAAGCTCATCTTCAGTTTCACCCAAACCGAAGGTGTTAACCAACCATCCCAAAAGCTTCCGCCCTATGGAATCCTTCGAAAGCGAGGACCAGCCGTCATCTGTGCCCCCACTTACCATATATCCTCGTAGGGGAGATATCACGGCACTTCGCGACCCTTATTGCGTTGAAGCTGATCAATGCTTCGCCAATGTTCCCGTTTGGACCCTGTCTAAGGTCCTCTGGGTCCACGATATGCACGCGATCCCTGATCGTACGCCAACCCCTAGAAGCCAGCCATCGCCATCGCAGGAGTTGGACGAGGACCCCTTTGACGAGACCGCGAGCGAGATCTCGCTCGACACCACGACTTCCATGGGTTTCAGTGACGATTCGGAATCAACCTTGGTCGAAAGCGATCCCGAATGGGAACCCTGTGGTGACGTTGATGGTCAATGTAAGACCAAAGGTCATCGGTACTGCGGAGGTGCACCATCACACAACCAATCCGCTGGATCGTCTTCTTCGTCGACTGAGCCCGATGTTTCGTCTTCTCTTAGCTGGGCGAAGAATCTTTATCTCAGGCCACCGGTTACATCCCAACACGTCCCTTCCAGCACCGCTCCTCTGAACTGGTATCGACGATGGGACATTTTGCTCGAGTTGTCTCATTGTAAGAAGCGCCCCGAGAAATCACCGCCGACTCCTACGAAGCCCCTTCCAAAGGCCATCCCACCAAATCCTGTCTTGCCTTCGAAGCGGCTTTCATTCACTCGCAGCTTCCTTACTGGTCTCAGAAATAAATCGACACCCAAACCGGGGCGGACTTCATCTTATATCCCCCAGGATTCATTCATCAATCCTTCACATCCAGCTGCTGGCTAGACATGTAACACTGTTCCCTTGGCTCCCGTACTTCCTCCTCTAAAATTCCGTCCGGATGACTGAACCTATATTTACGGCTTCCCTTCAACCCAAACTTAAATGGACATGATTCCTTCGGTTTGTATACGACTTCTCCTCTCGTCGCCTTTCTATACACATAATGACCCGTTGCCCCTTTCCTCGTCCACCCTTATTTGCCTTGTGAACTATATGGTGTTTATTCTCGTAATTGGTTTCCAAGTTAGACGTCCCCTTCCCCCTTCTTCCCTTCCTATATGGAGCCTTTGCTCCACCATAACCCCTTTGGGTAATGGCCAGCAATAGAATTTTCGACCCCCTGACCAAAGATCTTGTTTTCCCGACAATCTGGTGCACCGTGTAATTGTTAACTTCCGAGTAGTATGGTTCTAGCACCCTCTTAATCCTCGAGTATCTTTGGAATCAATAGTTCCTTGCTTGCATCCGGCGGGGACATTGCTTATTTCCCGACTCTGAAACTTTGAGGCTCTCACAGTCTTGGTGGGCGAGTGAAACCTCTTGTTCGTTCCACATGCCAGTGCGACGCCTTCGGAGGATGTAAATCTTCTCCCAAGCGCTCGTACCACGCGAGAAATGACCAATGCCCAGCTCTTGCATCTCCTTGCCTTTTCGATCTGAAGTTCACTTGAATTTCATCGTCCACGAATGCTATTTTCGTCGAGGTCTTAACAGTTCCTCTGAATTCCATTTTGTTCCATTTGTGTCCTGGTGGAAGCAGCTGCACAGGAGCCAAGGTAAGCCAAGGATCCACTTGACTTTAGAAATCAGGAGGCCATCAATTGTACACCGCCTAGTGCTTAACCGCAGACCACGATAACCGTATGAGGTGGGAACAACACCGACAATCTGCATATGAGCTTCCCAACCGGGTTGGTTACCGTCTGTCATCTTCTCGCCGCCATCTAGTCCATGACCGGGGCAGAGTGCTGTAGGTCCCAGAGCGGCTTTCTACATCTTTTGTCTCTTTCTTTCAGGTTATCACCACCATGGCCCCTTATGTGATCGTCGACGATTCGGAGTTCAGAACAACCACTACGCTGTGGAACTCAGAAACTGGTCAGGCAGGGTTTTTCAGGCAGACGGTGACGACATGTGTAACGAATTCCTCTGTGAATACTTCGCCGAAGCTGAGCTTCAGCTTTTATGGTGAGTTTGAGCCTTGATATGTTACCATGCTTTGGGCATTTGACTGGCTAAAACGGTTTACAGGGTCTGAAATCGCGTTATACGGCACGGGTGCGGAGAATATCACTGCGAACTACACGATCGATGGCACCAGAGTTCGCCGGGCAATCTTGAATACGACGACGGAGCAAGTGGGCAAGGTCCGTGCTCCTTTCTTCGCCCAACGCTGACCCGATTCACTGAGCAGGTGTTTTCTACCACTACCAGAACGGTGTACAACTCTGGAACCTAACTGGCCTTGTGGAGACTCGTCACGACATCGAATTCTTTCCAGATTCTGGCAACTTGACGCTTGACTATGCCCTATACAAGCCCCTTAGAACTCAGCGATACCCCAAGAGGATATTCATGCTAGACAACGCGGACAACGCTATCAAGTATGAGGGTAGCTGGAGAAACCAGGCTGGCGTCACTTATCCTCCTGGTTCACCCATGTTGGATAGTATTTCCGAGACGAACGTGCGGAACGCGTCTTTCAGCCTCCGGTTTGAGGGTGCGTACTGCTGGGCTGTGTTGCTACACCGATTCGTATCAGTACTGACATGTTGGCGATAGGCGCGACCATCGGTGTCTATGGTGTGCTGAACCCCAGGGCTGGGAGGTTAGCTGTAACGTATCGAGTCGACGGGTCTAAAGTATCAGAGACGAGGACCCATTTCAATGGTTCACAGAGGGTTGACGCCGATTCGTGGCTGCTCAACCATGAACTCTTCTCTCGCGACCTCGACCCTGGACCTCACGTCCTAGACGTGACCGTCAACGAAATCACAGACGACCAGGTCTTCTACCTCGATTATATCACCTTCGAAGCCACATCATCCACGAGACTAGACCCGCCATCTGCTTCAGCTTCGTCAAATAGTTCCAGTGGAAGCAGCAACAGCAACAACTGGTCGAGGAATGCAATCATCGCGGCTGTCGTTGCGCTATTCTTTATTATCGTCGTGTCTACGTGGATCAGGCGACGGGTGAGGTCGAAATTGTTTAGGACTGCACAGGAGATTCGAATGCAGGACCACAATCGTACTGGTGAGTTCGAACATTCATATTGGCAGGGGTCCCGGTCTGACAGCTCATGCTACAGACCAATACCCTCCTACGCACATTGAGCAAAACTGGCAACCCCCGCCGCACCAACCATACAACCAGTGGAACGCCCCAGCGCCTCCTTACACGCCACCAGTCTGGCAACCACCTCCAGGAGCACCACCTAGTCCCTGGGACCCTCAAAACTCGGGGACGCCCCTCTCCCCGCCTCCACCAGCACACCAGCCTCTCAGTCCCTGGCAACCTCCACCCGGCCCTCCACCAGCACCCAACGTCGCAGCCCAAGCACCTACCCAATCTCCCCCGTTGATGTCATTCCCTGAACCACAAGGCGGTACCGCTTCCCCGCCCTCACCCCCACCTGCGCTCCCTCAACCGCTTGTTCCCTCCCAAGCCCAGCCTGATGTGTCGGGTATGGATGGCTCTGACCAGCCGGCGTTGGGTGCTACCCTTATGACTGCTTCGGCTCCCCAGCCTTCCTCCGGTGCTGGCCCTTCTGAACCTGGCTTCACGCCCCCTAGCGCTCCATCTGTGCAATCGCCTTCTCGGCCGCCTGCAGAGCAGCCTCCTCCCTATACCCCTTCTTAACGGATGATGCGTGATTTATTCGTTCTGCTATTTCGTAGACTCTACTGACGTACTATATAACGGATATATACCCAGTCGACGCTAGATGTGCTCGTGGTATATCCGGGGAGACAAGCTCAGTTCGAGAGCGAGCAAGGGGAGCTTTGGAATCTTTTCGTATTGTCCAATTTATTAGCATTACAGATACACAGCAGAGCCAGATAAATAACAGCAGAAGCAAGGATAAACAAGAAATAAACCGAATGAATGACGAGCATGGGTAATGAGAATAATGCAGAACTCCAGAATGAGAAATCGTGAAAAGAATGGGGCAGTGAAAGTCGCAGAGGAAAGGATATAGAACAACTAAAAATGCTCAACCTCCACCCCAACGCCGAAGCTTGACCGGGATCATCGTTGACTGGGGGGAACTAAACTCGACATCGTTAGCCTATCCCTATAGTCCTTACAGAATGAAAAAAGGAAGAGTTACTCACACCCCTTCGCCTTTCTGCGTTTCCGGTAAAACGTCCAGCCCACCCAAAGGAGGATACCAACGACAATAGCCATGATCACGAGTCCAATCTTCATTCCAGCGCTGCTAAGGTCAGAACCTGTCTTCTTGAACCGGCGCTCTGCCATCTCGGTGTGCTCGTTCCCTCGTACGATCACGTAGTCCAAGAAGAAGGGCTGTGGGTAAAGGTGTAAGATGAATATCAATGACGAAGCAGAGGCTTGAAGGGGTAAGGTGACGACGAACCTGCTCTTCTGAAGCTTCGAGGACGGTTACGTTGAGGATGTGTTCTGCGTCTGGCTTCTCCTTGACTTCGTATTTGAAGTATTCTTGGTGGAGTGTCCACCCGTCTTGCGATTCGCGGCGGTTGGTGGTGACTACAGATGTCGGTGACGAGCCATCGATGGTGTATTCTGCAGAGACGCGCCCGGCATTTGGTCTCGCTCCTCCAAAAACAGATATACTCTCTCCTATCATTCATGTGAGCCCATGCTCCCACAGGAAGCCAAAATGACGCACCGGTGAAGGCAAAAGAGAAGCTAGCGCCAGCCTGTGTCGTCGATAGCAGTGTGAAGTTGAACGGCAGCTCGGGGAGGTCTGTCACTTTCATGGGTGTCCATGGGCCAGTGAAGTTTAATGAGGTATGGGTATCGTCGAAGATGAGGTCTTCGCCGTTGAATTTGGTCTTGCCGACTGGGCTGTAGATGAAATAGTCGATAGAGAGTTGACCGGATTCTGGTTCCAATCTGACTTCATGGGAACCTGAGATGAGGCCTGCCTCGAACAGTTTAACGCCGCGCTGTGAACGACGGATGAATGAATAACCAGGGTAGCGATGGATGGTCGACGGCGGGCGAAGGCGAACGTACTCTTCCTGTTGGTGCTCCTGCAGTCTCGTCTAGTGGGTTATACGGTGCCTTGTTGACCACTGTCTTCATCACGAGACTGCGGTCAACGGTTCCGTACACTTCGACACTCCTCCCTGTAGTGCAATGCTCCAGTCAGGCAGCCTGTCACGTCCAATAATGCTTAATTAGACGTACCCAAGAAGCTGAACGAGACGTTCGAAGGCCCTGACGGTCGATCCGTGAAGCATACGCTCTGCGAGCCGCCAAATGTGTTGGGTGCCTCCTCCGTTTCCCATTGCCCTCCGTTGTACCCGAGCTTGTCGCTCGCGTTGTCGACAATGACGGTGAGTGGGTTCTCCATAGTTGTTGCTTCAGGTCACGAAACGATTTCAGAGATTTGAAGAAGCGATTGAATTAGCAAGAGGATGGGCGGACGGCGGTGTGCATGGTCAGAAGCGTTTGTGGGAGACAGAAGGAGGAATCAAGCAGGGATTGAAGGTAGTGGGATTGGCAGGTACCTCGGTTCCTTTTGGGCAACACAAGAAAATGATTGTTACCGCGCCCAGAATACCAGACGCTCTTTAATCGCTGCGAGAGCTTTGGAAATCCGAGATTTTCCCAAGGGAAAAACCTGCGCAAGAGGTCAAATTGTAGGTTCGAAAATGGGATTCGCGAAGAGCATTCTTCGCCCAAGAGCTACTGGCGTCTGGGCTCCAAACTTGGATGGCCAGCGTGCCGACTTTGATGAACTTTGCAAGGAACAGAGTCCACACTTGCCGGCCATTTCCTCTTTCATTTTGTAATCGTCAAACGATGAAAGATTGGGGGAAAAGGACGTGAAACAAGTCGAATGCCTGGCAAAACCTTCTGTAGAACGTCGACGATTTCCAGAAATGAATTCACGACTTGTTCACCGGCAAGGCCTATCTTTGAGCTCCGAAGAGAAGGATTCAAATCCCGTTCATATTGGCTTGGCACGGCACACTGATGCCAACAGCCAGTGACACGCGATCGGTTCGAATTCACTCTTCGCGGTCGGCGTCCCCATCCCATGAATGAGCAAACTCAGAAAGCTCAGCTCTCCACCCAGTACCAATGCTAGTCCCATAAAATCCGTTACAACCTCGAATGGCGCAGGAGTGAATGTGCGACATGCCTCTGGAATCCAACAACCTACTCTCGAATCTCTGGAGCCGCTGACGGCCAAGGAGCAGTATTGGGCCACTCGAGCGCTTCAGGCTGAGGCGCTGTTGAAGGTGAAGGATATGCACCATAGGGAGGTCAAGACAATGAGTTACTCGCAGGATATGAAGCGTTCGGTGAGTTTGGAAACTGTAGCCCACAATGTTTAAATTTGACCCGTTTGGCTGGTAGCGCGAAATTCAACAGTTGCTCAAGCAGCATGAAGCGAAACATGCGTCGTTGGAGAAGCTAGTGGTGAGCAAAGACCATGACTCAATAACTACTGCGGTTCTGATATGAATTTCGCGGCGTAGCTCATTCTCATGGCCACTGTTATCGTTCTCGTCCTGCTCATCATCTACCTGGCCATTCACCACGCTCGGCACGCGTCCAAAGTTCAGAAATCTTGGATATCAGGTCTACCGTCCCATTTTACGATACCTATTTTGTCGCCTTTTACTTCTGTGGTGGGTAGACAATCGGTGGACCAATCCCCGGGACTGCGGGTATTGACAATTGGATTTTTCTAGGTTGAGAAGGAGACGTCGGTCTTTGGAACCAAAGCGATAGCCATTATTGTTGTCGTCTCTGGGGCGGTTGTGTTCTTCACGTTCAGGCTATGGTTCCAATCTCGCCTTCAACCCCAACCTCACGTCAAGCTCAGCTAATACCACGACAATGCGATACCCCCAGCAGAACTCCAGACACGAAATCTACGACATGATCTATCAACGAGGCGAAATATGTGGTACATGGATGAGAAAAAATGTAACATATACGACCATGAGCAATGCAGTTATTTCCCACAACCAGGCACCCCTTCATCCCTCAGGCGGATCGTTTCTACGTATCCTCGACAAACGATTGGAAATACCCCGCTGAAGCTTCTCGTTTCCGGTCGAAAGTCGTAAAGCCTCTTCATACAGTACCGCAGCGCGTTCCACAGTAACCCCCGACTTGGCCTCCTCCCCGTCTTCCTGTTCGCACCTCACTCGGATAGCATCAGCGAACTCGATGATAACTTCTGGATCTTGACTGAAGTCGGGGTGGCTGTAGACGGCGACAAAGTCGGCTATGCTCTTCTCCAATTCAGCAATGTTGCACGCTTTACTGACTCCTTCCCCTCCATTTCCCAGGTCCACGTTACGATATAGAAGGCCTCGGGCGAGCCATAACCTGGCTTGGGTCACAAGTCTGGATTCCCCCAAGAGGAGCGGCTTCTTCTCAGCGGTTTGGATTGCCTTTTGAATGCAGTCGATCGCGGTCGAAAGGTGGTCTACTCTGGGATCGTCGTTCGTCGTTATTGCTGGTACCAGCCAAGACAGTCGATCGTTCGAGGTGCCATTGACCGTAGGTGGTGGACTGCAGGCCAGCAATTCTTCCAGGGCCTGTATGGATTTGTCGAGGTGAGAGAGGTGAGAGAGGGAGGTGTCGCGAGGGGATGAGATGAAAGAACGGTAGTGGACAGCTGCAAGAGGTCGTAGAACCTCTGGAACGCTTATGGTGCCCTGGCATGTTTCCTTTACTTTTTCTAATATCTTGATTGACTCCTCCAGCGACCTTGAACACGATTCTTTCCTCGCCAATGCCTCCGCCAATCTGATACTGTATTTGAGTGATTTTGAGAATGCAGGTTGGGACAAGGTGACAAGTTGGCGACACGCGTCGATGTGCCCATCCAGGTCGGCCGGTTCATTCGAGCGCCTATAGACGGCAAGGTATGCATCTGCCAGGCGCTCCATACTCGCCAGCTTCACGTCCCACACCGACATCCTCCCCAAGGTCTTCCCCAGCTTTTCTTTCCACTGGATCGCCTCCACCAGCTCACTCCGCTCACCCGACAATTTACATTTCTCCAGCAATCCGTCGACCAGCCAAGTTAGCGCATCGATACGTTGTATGTCTCTTCCACGCCGACATCTGCTTTCTTCTGCCAGTTTCCGGAAGATTTTGATGCAGCCGTCCAAGGCGGCGGTGTTCCCGTCCTTCTTGTAGATGTCCCATTGCTCTATGCCAGCATCTAGAATCTCGTCCCGATCTTCTTCGTCCTTGGTGCAGATGGAGGGGATGCAACAGCGGCGTGAGATCCAGCCGCCCATGGGGGTGTTGCTCGAGGCCTGTCAAAAGGGACGGTCTGTGAGTCAAGTCATTCATGCTTTGGCAAAGTAGATATGCACCACTGACTGGTCAAAGGAGATGGGAGAAGAGGGACAAGATCGACCAACCTTGAAGAGTCTAAATACCCCCGCTCAGACGCGGGACCACCTACTAGAGGTGGACCCTGAGGCTTGGAGGTCGGCAACTTCGCTCCTCCAGCGCCCGTTGCGAGTGGTCACATTGGCCACGCCGCTGCAGGCTGCAAGCCGTTGTCTCCCCCTGGGCCTTCGTGCGCAGCATTTGGAAAGGTCATCTGGAAGGCGGACTTTGGATTGCTGCCATAAGCTTTTGACAGGCGAAGGTTGTTCTGATAACGGGACAGCGCACTTGGCTCCACTCGATTGTCGCCCCACTGCTTGGACGTAAGTCTACGGCTGCTCCAGGGTTGCTTCGGTATGTAGCTTTTTATCCGGTTTTGGATGACTTTCGCTTGGAGGATGTCGAGCTTTTCATATCTGTAGGAGATCCCGCGCTGTGTTGTGGCCGAGCGACGGCCGAATCCCAGATGTTGATCATGAGTGCTCGTACGCAGAATCCGGGACCGTTGGCGCTTAACACTTGACGGTGATAATGGCCTTGAGGTTGCAGCACCACTGCCCACATTCACAGAACTTTGTTACTCATGCTCATCGCCTAACGCAGGTACCGTATACGACCGAAAGAAGAGATGAAAATTGAACGGAGTTGACGGGTTTTCATTAAACGTCAGTTTCGTCAGTTTAGGATTTAGACAGTACATGGTGGACCACTCAACTACATAGCCCTAAGTACAACACACGCTTTCAAGCTGTGGTCTGGCATACATCCCAAACCAATCGCTGCATGTCGTTGGCGGCAATTGAAATCTAATTATCTGTTTTGTTCATACGGAAAGTCTGCTTATCCAGATTTCTTCTTCGCTTCAGCCTTCGGAAGGATTGATGGAAGAAACGTCACTCATTGGTGGGCACGTTCCACAAGTGTTCCAGGGGCATGGCGAGTCAAGTGAGCCAATCGCGGGAGGAAGAATCGGGGATGCATTTGATAGTTATTTGATATCGCTGCAAGGCTCTTGCCTCGAGGATGTCGTCCCGCGGTCGTCATCATGGTGACTTCCATTGACCTTGTCAACTTAGAAAACATATGTTGGTTTGGGAAAGCTGCGTATGATAAAGCAGCACCTGGAACTTGGAGAGAAGCCAAAGAAGCCTTGCGTGTGCAATAAGTACTAGGGCGTGTAAAATGTGCGTCGTGCAGATTGGTAGCAGCGTGCTTGTTGGGCGCTCGAGCGCCTCTTCGTTTCTGTTTGATGAAGGTAGAATGGGGATGGTCTCCTCGAATACAATCGGTAACGATACAAAGTAGGCACGAATGGGCTATGGGACAGACACGAGGCGTCAGACTCTGGGATGATCGGGATATAAACACAGGGGTATTGAGCGTCGTTCCTCGTACGGGTACGCTCACGAATCTAATGTATCAATCACTATGAGAAACGCGACCAAGGACGTCCGTGGGTTGCGGGCGCGGACGAAGTCCTTACATTCGGGCAAGTAATCTGTCCTTACCCGCGGCCTATAAAAACGATCAGGGACAAAATCCCTAAAAAAACGCGCGATTCCTTAGTTATGTCGTCCCTGGTGTCGCGAGCAGGGACTATGTCCTTGCTCCTTGACCAGGGCCAAATTCCTTCCTCAGTCATCAAGGGACACGGGGTATTTGCTTTCTCTTTTTACTTCTCTTATCAAATAGGATAAAATCGACAAAATAAATTTTATTAAGCTAAGCAAAAGCAAAAATACAAAGGTCTATCTAAATTGGGTTCCCGAAGTGGCTAGATAACCTATGGTGTCCCGATCACTGAGAAAGCTCTGGTCGATTAGAGTGAACGAGAACTTATCTGGTGTGGACACTGTTGAGGCGAAGGCTAATCTAGGAGTTTCATGCGACTTACAATACAGTTTGAATCGTTAATCAGCACCAGAATGCATCCATTCTCGAGTCGGAAAAACGTACCGGAAACTCGCTAGGCAGGATAAGTGTTCTCGTAAATCTATTTGTAGGGCGGGGCGCCAGAACGGTTGCGGGGTGAATATTTAAATCATCACAGCGGGTGCATCTGAGCGAATGCTGAAAGATGCCGAGTGGACACCGCCGCAAGGTCTCTGCCTAGCCGAGAAGTGAGAAATAGACCCGACCGCCGTGGAAGGAAGACCTCCCAAGACAGTGGCATCAGCGATGAGTTGGACTTTACTCACTCGCCGCCTAGTGTGATTTTACTCGCGTCTATGAGAAATCCCCCTCTGAATGGAGGCAATGACCCCACCTGTGAAGGCTGAGGGTGAACGCCCCAGCACGAGCGCATAGATCGAGAATGACAACGCCAAGGAGAAGCGGAGCGATGGCATGAAGAACAGCGAGGAGACGAAGGAGAGGAGCCTGGGTGAAGTTGTTCTTGAAGAGAGGTGGTAAGGATTTCAGTGGGCACTTGCTCCAGTGTGCAACGTGCATGATGTTCCGTTCAGCTTTGGTGTCAGCGCGAAGTACCGAGACGCACCAGCATCTGCCATCCATCGTGAATTCGGTCCCTCCACGGCACCCATGGTGACGTCCGTGCAGCCGTTGCCAACGCCAGGCGATACACTCCAAGCCCTAACGAGACGAGTCAGTGTGGCGATGTAAACTTGAAGTGATGTAAAGGTGGGAGCATGGAGACAAGTTGGGAGGCGGACAGAGCGCCGGAGTTTATGATTAGGTATTTTGAACTGTTTGATTCAAGCCCGTTCGCCGCTCAATTGCAAAGGCTAAGCACCAAGTGCTATTATGCTAGAGCCAAAGTCCTGACTTCTCCCAAAGTACACCTGTACGTACACATACTCACTTAGCCATTAAATTCTGATCGAGATAGCAGGACTCGTGGCTAAACAGGTCAGTGATTATCGATTAGGACCTTGGTGGATTCCTAAGCGCCATTGCAGATAATTGGACTCCAAGCGTTGGGGGCCCCCTCTTTATTAAAATATCCATTCAATGTTTTACAACTTTGAATCTTGTCCTCTACCCTATCCTTTGACCTAATAAACCGGAACTCTCTTCAAATCACGAGTATTTGTGTTGACGGGACACTGAAACATATGTAATGCTATATCTTGGCCTGGATATCCTTGGTCATGTCCTTAGCCGCGGCATAAAGTCCTTAGTCGTGTCCTTAGTCGCGGCTCAGTGTCCCTAGTTAGCATAACTAAGGACACGGCTGGGGGTAAGTAATAGTAAGTAACATGTCCCACAACCACGGACTTTCTAAGGACGTCCGTGGTCGCGTTTCTCATAGTGAATGAGATCAGATAGGACATTGCCATCGGGGAATGTACTATGTCGAGAAGCATCGGATAAGGAGGAATATAAGTGCACGAGTATCCCAACAGCATAGAAAGTGCGGAGACCGGGTTTGAACCCTGGATCCTCGAAGTGCGAGAGTAGTCGTTCCCACAAATAAGCGCCCGTCGGAGCGTTGCGAGTGTTCGATATGTGCCGGGCACCCAGGGTTACTTATCACTTAACGGGCGCCATTACGGGCACATAAAGAGCTACCAACGTAGCATAACCTACTCAACAAGTGACTTATGGTCAACGTACCACCTGACATTCCAACCGCTTGAAGCCCGTGGTCATGATCTCAAAGCAGACAACTACACGAAGCTGGACCGGGTGTGACCTCTGTGTCTAGAGATCTCCTTGCTTTCACGCTTAACATAAGATGGACGATCCTTGCTGGAGGAGATGGTCGAATACCTTTCTAAATGAATGAGCGGGGAAGCTGTACATGATTTTAGACGACCGAACCATAGTCGACGAGCTAATCTTCAAGTTCAAACCCGAGTCGCTTTGTGCCCACAACCACCGATACTGCGTCAATGGAGCCGGAATACATAGTTCGAGTGCAAAAGATAGATACGTCAGAGGATACAATATATCGATTCGTGTATTATCGAACCTAGCCCCTAATGATGACATACATACAAGAGTCAGGAAACTGGGAACGTTCCGAACGGCATCGGACAATGTACAAAGAAATGTTTGTCAGGGTATCGTGAAGAGAATGCATGTCCGAAGTTCGATGTCGGGAAAATGAAAGTCGTGAAGTAGAAGAAATCGGTTCGTTTGGATGATAGTGTCCATGAGATCCAAAACGGGTTGTACGGGGTGTACACTGGTGATGATGGGGCTACGAGTCCACGCTTCTTGGGGGTGACGGGCAAGCTGGGAACGGTATAAGGTACGGTGCCAGTGCCTCAGGTCGTTTCTATCCGAGGAAATCGCCTAGCGAATGTGCACATGGCGCCCCAACTGGACCGAGAACTTCGGCTTGAAGTTCACAAAAGTGACATATAAGAACCTGATTGAATCAGACGAGAGGATGTCAGTGTACGTCGCTCGTGGAGTCTTGGTAGACCATTCACGCAACGATAAGCAAGTATAACGTACCCTGGAATGATGGTTCGTCGTCGTGAAGAATCTGCCAGTAAGGAATCACCAAAGACACAGCTATGAGCGCGCTGATAATTGAATTATTGAGTGTACAGGTTGCGCTTACGGGTTATGCGGGGACCGTTAATGCTGTAAGAATTGGATTTTATCAGTATTTCGAAAGGAAAAAATGAGCTGGGCGGCACGCAACTGGATTGGCATATCGTTCGATGAAGGTTACAAGCAAGAAGGGAGTCGTCATTAGCAGGCGTGAACGTTATTATATCCGATGCCGATAGGCTGTGCTGACGGTCTTGGCTTGTACCGCCACCGCCGCCGCTTACGCCAAGGAGCAATATGACTTCACCGCAAAGACTGACTTCGATGAGAGGATCATGTCAGCGTCGGTGTTGGGTGCGACGGTCGCCTCGATTTGACGTGGAGGGCGGGCAAATTATCCCGCTTCACAGATGAGAGACCTTACGAGGATGCACCGCAAATCGGTACCATCCTGGTTCCGTTCGAGAAGAGTCAGCAAATCGTGATTGAGTGTGAGCTAACAACTTTCTCTGAAAGGCCGCGATGATGTACCAGAGCGAAGAGGGTTAGATTCAATCCGTCTGTATGGTGACACGTACTGCTACGTTGAATCTCTCGGGGTTGCTTGCAGTAAACAGCCGACGTGGAGAAGTGAGGGGCAAAGAGTTTACTTATATCGAAAGACGACGAGTTTACAAAGATGAGAACAATATCCAAGGGGCTGGACTTACGCAGACCCTGGACCCCCATCTGTTGTACGTTCCTATCAGACCATTGGTTCAGGGTTCGAGGATCCTTGTGGGAGATCCATGCCAAGCCAGGACGAACATGCGTGAGCCACGAGGGGGTTGTTGCAGGCAATAGAAACCTTGCCGACGGGTTCAGAACGAAACTTTGTAGAAAGAATGAGATGTAGATTTCCAGGATAAGTGATGACCATACTAAGAGATGTCTCCGATCGTGGCCTGACAAGTGGTTGACACTGGGAGGGCGTGGTGTGTCAATGGTTTAGCAGAAGCTTGGTTGAGCGATCGCTGGATAGGCCAGGTTGGGGCCAGGATGTAGGGACGGGAGGGACCACGGGATGGCCCTCAGCTGCCTGAGTCACCTCACCACTCGATGCCGCCAGCAAGCGAAGCTTGATAGGCTTGGATAGGGGTCATGTTGCCAAGAAAGATGCTTAGATTAATTTGCTTCCAGGCCAGGCTCTACCACGGCTGAAGACATACCCCCATTGACGGGTTTTTGGTGCCAGTTTGTGGGGGTTTATGGCAAGCTCCGAGCATGGTGGAGGGTTTCCAAGATCGAGGCAACCGAGAAAAAAAAAGCTGCTAGAGCGGAATGATCGAGAATATTTTTGAAGTCAATTGAGCTGAAAGAAAATCCTAGACAGACTACAAGGCGTCCTGTCGAGCTGGGGAGCGCTGCAATCGCGATAGGATTTTTTTTTTTTTTGTTCGGGAATATCAGAGACAGGCAGGGGGTGGATGACTGTGATGGGACAGAAGAGGCGATGCGGGATCGTGCTGACGGACAAAACATGTCGCTGATTGGAACGGGCGAGCGATCCATTATTTGGTCTTGTTTGGCCAGCCAATGCACGATATCAGGGTCTGCCTTGGAAGCACCGCAACAGCCGCCGCCTTTCGTTCTTATACGACGACCCCAAACGCGTTTTATTCATTCCCCCATTCCTTGACGCCCTCTGTAAGTCCCCTTTGCCTCATCGTCGCCGTCATCCTCGACGCTGACCACGTCGCTTAGTCCCAATCTCTCGTACGATCCCAAGATGTGTGGAATTTTCGGTTACTGCAGCTACTTGAAGGAGAAGGTACGTAAACCTCGTTAATCGATGTCGAGATGGCAAGTTCCACATCGCCATCCGCGACGAGCAAGGCCGCTGGCACTGTCTTGCTCACTGTCTTCTGACTGTGTTCGCAATGTCTGATCTCCGTCCACAACAACATCTGACGCGCTTCCCCCTGACAGACCCGCAAAGAGGTTCTCGAGGTTTTGTGCGCTGGTCTCGCTCGCCAAGAATACCGAGGCTACGACTCAGCTGGTCTGTGCATTGACGGCGACAAGCCTGGTGAGGTCGTCTTCTTCAAGGAGGTTGGCAAGGTTGCAGGTCTCCGCAAGCAAATCAGCGCTACTCCCATCGATGTCGAGAAGACTGCCGTCTCCCAAGTTTCCATCGCCCACACGCGATGGGCCACTCACGGTCCCCCCTCCGTGCGCAACTGCCACCCGATCCGCTCGGATGTGAACTCGGAATTCATTGTTGTCCACAATGGTATCGTCACCAACAGCGGCGAGCTGCGAACCGTCCTCGAGAAGCGCGGTTACAAGTTCGAGACCGAGACTGACACCGAGGCCGTCGCCATCCTCACCAAGTACATCTTTGACCAACACGCCGAAAAGCCTACTTTCAGCAACCTGGTCAAGGCTGTCTTGAAGGAGCTTGAGGGTTCATTCGCCTTCGTCTTCAAGTCCCGCCACTATCCCAATGAGGCTGTGACTGCCCGCCGTGGTTCCCCTCTCCTCATTGGTGTCAAGACCGAGAAGAAACTCAAGGTCGACTTCGTTGACGTTGAATTCGCCGGATCTGATAACACCGAAGCCATCGTCGAGCAAGGTGAGTTTGGAGCTGATGTCGTTTAATCAGTAACTCAAATCTCCGCGTAGCCCCCTCCAACTCGCTCCTGAGCGTGCCCACAGGCAATCCCAAGGTCTTCCGCACTCAATCCCGCGCCTTCATGTCCGAGGATGGCCTTCCTCAACCCATCGAGTTCTTCATCGCGTCTGATGCCGCCGCCATCATCGAGCACACCAAGCGCGTCTTGTACCTCGAGGATGACGACATTGCCCACATCTCTGAGGGCGAACTTCACATCCACCGATTCCGACGAAAAGAGGATGCTGAGCTTACCCCTGCTCAACTTGCCACCACTCGTACCATCGAAACCCTCGAGATCGAGTTGGCTGCCATCATGAAGGGCAAGTTCGACACCTTCATGCAGAAGGAGATCTACGAGCAGCCCGAGTCGGTCGTGAACACTATGCGTGGACGAGTCAACTTCGATGAGCACAAGATCACTCTCGGTGGTCTGAGGGCATATCTTCCCATCATCCGTCGCGGCCGCCGTCTCGTGTTCATCGCTTGCGGTACCAGCTACCATTCCGCCTTGGCTACCCGTGCCATTTTTGAAGAACTCACGGAAATCCCTGTCAGTGTCGAACTTGCCAGCGACTTCCTGGATCGCAAGACTCCCATCTTCCGAGATGACGTTTGTATCTTCGTTTCACAGAGTGGTGAGACTGCCGACACCATCTTGGCTTTGAGGTACTGCGTTGACCGTGGTGCACTTACCATCGGTGTTGTTAACACCGTCGGCTCTACGATCTCTCGTGAGACTCACTGTGGTGTCCACATTAACGCTGGCCCTGAAGTCGGTGTTGCTTCTACCAAGGTACGACGGTCTGTCTTCCCCATTGCTCGCGCATACTGAGCCAATCTTTACAGGCTTACACCTCTCAATACGTTGCCCTCCTCATGATTGCTTTGCAACTCTCCGAGGACCGCATCTCGTTCACTGAACGCCGGCGACAGATTATCGACGCTCTCCACGATCTCCCCGCGATGATCAAGAAGGTTCTGGAACTCGACGCTTCCATCCAACAACTGGCTAGCACTGTCTCCACTAGGCAATCACTCTTGCTCATGGGTCGAGGCTACCAGTATGCTACCTGCTTGGAGGGTGCCCTCAAGATCAAGGAAATCAGTTACATGCACTCAGAAGGTGTGTACCATTTCGAGTTGACCTATTCCGGTTTCTCACCAAGGCGACTGTAGGTATCTTGGCTGGTGAACTTAAGCACGGTCCTCTTGCTCTCATCGACGAGAACATGCCTGTCATCATCATCATGACTCAGGACTCTCTATACCCCAAGGTCCAGTCCGCCTTCGCCCAGATCACTGCTCGAAAGGCCCAGCCCATCGTGCTTTGCAATGAGGGTGATGACGGCATCCCTGCCAACGCCAAGACTATCCGGGTCCCCAAGACGGTCGATGCCTTGCAAGGCTTGCTCAACGTCATTCCTCTCCAGCTTCTCAGCTACCACCTCGCTGTCATGAACGGCTGCGACGTCGATTTCCCCCGTAACCTGTATGTTGTCTCCATTGTTTCTCTGTTACATTGGCTGATATTTTTTCCTTCTTTCTAGTGCCAAGTCTGTTACCGTCGAGTAAGCGCCTCGCGGGAAGTGATCATGGAGGGTTTTTGGTTTTATGGACTGGTGAAAAAACTAAGTGTATCATTACTGTCGCGGACATGTCTTTGTATGTTCGACCCTGGCTTTCTTTCTTCGTTTCGTGGACACTTGATAGGTTTAGACTTTTTAATGATTTCTTTTTGGAATTAATGTTTGCCAGTTCTTCGTACATACATACCTACGTTCGTCATTATAACCCTGCCGAATATAGCCTTCTTCTACCTGGACCCCGTTGCCTGTTTTTGTGATACGATCGACTTCATGTTGAGTAAATCGCTCCTCAGGACAAACGCCGAATGGGTTAATTTCAGCCTACCTCGAGTTGGAGGCTGAAGGATGACTCTAAAGGATTTCGGTACCCTTTTTGAGACTGAGTGACCTCAATATCGACCCGGATTCCTCTTTTCTCCGAACAGCTACTCTACTGGGCTTCTACTCCCGTCATACACTCTGGAGGCGTTTTCACGATGCTGAGCGTAATCCATATTAAAGAAAAGAACCCCTTGAACATCGGGATTCGGATGGTTGATTAGGGATTATTCCCCCTCTGTTATGTAGGACCTATACACTAAAGAGGTGGAGCTTCGTGATATGAGAATAAGATCCAAGACGCTCTATCTTCACTTTTCGAGCTCGGGGTTTGCAAGTCAAAAGCTTCGAACGCCAAATAAGCGCCCGAGGAGAGGAAGCCAAACGGGTTTTACCGAGGAATTCAATTTCCGCCGTACACGCTGCCGGGCATCAGCGCACTGGGACTTTGGTCTGGCACTCGGTTGGCTCTCAGGCTCGGCGGTCTTCTTGCTCTACCACTGCTTGTACTCAATGGGCGTGCCTGCTGTGAAGAGCTGCTGATGCTGGTGAGACATATACTCTCGCTCCCGTGTGTGCCAGATTAGGCAACTCTTAACTCCCAGGCCTTTCGCCGCACCTGAGTTCGGTTCGTCGAACCCTGCTGTTGCTTTGGGTGGCTAATCGCTTCCTTCGATTGGCGTTGTCCCCGACCCTCGAGAATGGCAACTGCACTGCTTAGGCTTACAATCTGACTCGACTGGAGGCAATGGAACGGGCGGCATTCTGCGGCGCTTTGTATACCTGGCAATCCCCCACTTCAATTGCAATGCTTTGGGCGACGATCTTGCAGTCGCGACACAAGGGTTGTGTTTCTGACTCTGTGCCATGTGGGATCGCTTTTCTCTACACCCCGCCACGGAACAAGGAATCGAACAATCTGATCTGGCGCGATCTAGCACATTCGGTGATTCTGGCGCTAATCAAGGTGGACCCATACAACTACAACGGCTGTCCATTCGTGACTAAACTCAATGGCAGCCAGGGAAATGGGAACCCTGAGCTTAAGGTTCCAGTGACAAATAAAAGGAAGAGGCTTCCTATTACGAACTTCAATTCACTTCCATTCTTCGTCGCCATTTTGGGTCGCTGCGCTGGCCCAAGCACGTCTAAAAAGGATTGAACCGCGACTCACTCACTCCTTTAGGCCCTCTTGAGCAGGTGTTAGGCGTGCCTTTCAGCCTTTTGCCGTCATCACCTTATACCCCGCGCAATCATCAGTACTCTCCCGCAACCATGGTCGACTGGCAGTCTCCAGAGCAGATGCAGAGGCAGGCGATGGCCTTCACCAACCTCAACCACGCCCTCTTTGGGTTGTATCTGTACGTGTCCACGTCTCGCGCTCCGCCCGTCATCCACCGTTGACGATGATTTCTGTCTAGGTATGAATGGTTTCTGTCCCTCCAATTTGACATCGCCTTCGTGAGAGGGAAGCGAAAGTTCCGCTGGCCTATGGTGTGTCCCCTCTGAACCTTTTGGCGCTGAGCGCAGCGCCCATCATCCTCTTGCACCCACACCGATACCTGCTCCCATCAGATATTTTACTTCGCCAACCGTTATCTACTCCTATTCGCAATGATCGGCATGTCAGTTTGGTCATTTCCTCTCGTCCAAATGGCTGTGAACTTACCAAACTCGTTACAGAATCATCTCATTAGATGTCGTATCGTAAGTCTCACTCACCAAACGTCACCTTGTGGTCCTTGTTGTTGACGAGGCTGTAGGGAGATCAACTGTCAAGCACTGTACACATTTAACCAAATTGCGGGGGACGCTGCCGTTGGACTGGCGAGCATTAATCTTGCAATTAGAACGTAAGTCTCTTGGATATTTGACGAAAGCCCAAGGCTGACTAGGGGCCAAGGGTTGCGATTTGGTCTCACAACCGCTGGATTATCTTTGGCCTGGTTCTGATAATCCTGGGACACTGGTCACTAATTCTCCAAGGAGTCCAATTGAAGGCATCTTGGGTCGATGGCGTTGGGTGCGTTATTACGGAGACGAACAACAAGATCCTTGCTGCCATCTTCATCTACTCCATGTGCTTTGACCTAATCACCTTGTTGATCAACACATACAAGTTGTTGGGTCTGAGTAGCAGAGTATCTCGCGGCTTGGGTACCAGTCGGCTGTCTCAAATGATTTTCGAGGATGGCCTAATCTTCTTCTTCATCGCGTAAGTTTAGGCGCTTAACCCGCTTCACACCATAACTGATTAAATGCACGTCTGTAGATTCATCGCGAACCTGACCGCGACGGTTTTTATGGTGCTCAATCTTAGCCAGATCATGAGCGTCATTTTCAATGTTCCTGCAGCAGTCTTCAGCACGGTAAGTTCCTTCGTAGTGGGCCCAGTTGTTGCTCGCTTACAATTTGTTTCTAGATCGTTGCTTGTCGTGCAGTCCGAAGATTAACCAACTTCAACCTCAAAGGAAATGGGGTTGTAGAAATCTAGTGAGTCTCTGGACGTAAATGGCTTCGTTTCGGACCTTCTGACCATTCACGTCGACAGTACATCGGGTACCCAATCCTCAAATGCACAAGCAAACCGGACTGGGCGACCTCCGACAGCGACAGCACATCATATCACCAAGGGTGGGATCAAGTCCGATGGTGTTCATGTTCAGGTACTTAACTCATTCGATTTCTTTTTCATAGACGTACCAGCTTATACGGTCGGTTGGTAGATGGAAACCTTCTCACACGTCGAGAACGACGACTCGTACGAGCAAGCTGGCAATGGGAAGAGACGAGCGGACAGTGAGACTGACGTGGAAGTGGACTTGGAAGCAGCAAAAGGGTCGAGGCTTTGAGCCTCCTTTGACCGCGTATGTAATTCGGGATATCGGTCCTAATCTCCCAACCAGACGACAAAGTGTTCGCACTTCTCACTCCTTCGAGCCCAGACTGCAACGAATGCATCCGCGTTATGGACCTTCACTACATTCCTTCGAACATATCTTCTATCCTTTATCTAACCTCTAGCTCATTCCCTTCGAGAAACCGTTCCTTTTACTACTCGTGTATATTAGACTCGTATGTACGTACACGTATCTTGGTGAGTTAAACCCTTCGCCATTGAAGATGCTCGTGAAATTCAGGGTGAGATGAGGCGTCCGATTATACCGTCGAATCGAAGTTACCAAGCCTGACGAGTTCTGATTTCATGGTTACGAAAACGACCTTGAAAAGCAGTGAGAACCTTACAAATCTTCTATCTTTGCTTCGGATGCACCTCCGGCTTGGAATCTGCATATTGCCCACTCAACACCTATTCAAGCTCGTAGAAACCTGTTAAATGATCCAGTATTAGCTATGCGCGCAACGGACCACATACATGAGCGGTAAAGTACGGTGGGGTCTGCTTGTGTATGCATACAATCTCATGGGACTCCATAGCCAACCGGCGGAGAAGCCCTTGGGCAACGGTACAGCTGAGGGCTTCGCAAAAGGATTTTTATCAAACAATGGTTCGAATAGTGCACATCTCACACTTTCTGCTAAATTTTCAAAACGATTTTCGCGGTCCCTTTCCGACCATTCGCAAGAAGCACCTACGGCACGCGGTTAAACGTGCGGTGTGCAAGAAAGATTGTAAGTGTTGCGTAACCTGGAAAATCGGACTGACTGGTTTGGAGACAACAAAGGAAGCCTCAACTGAGAAGAAAATGCCGGCACGAGTTTCCGTAATGGCGCTGTTTCTGTATGTATGGGTTTTCGTGGGCTCTTCAGTAAGAAGCGCTGTTCGGCCTGTTGCGAAGTCTGGTGTAAGTTGGGGCCTACAGACTTACCTCAACCTTTGGAACAAGCATTCTTCTCGACTGTATACGAACCCGTGCCGCGCATCGGACAAGGCCACTATAGCTACCGATGTGCTTAATAGTGGGCGGTGAAGTGTTATTCTATGGGCGGCGGTTGACGATACTATACGGGGTGTTTGACGCCCTCTTCAGCGTACGGCCCGACCTGATGGAGCGCTTCCGAAACGAACGCCCACTTCAACTTGTGTGTAAAAACACCTCACCGCGGCCTGTATTAATTTCATCAGCTGATTCTTGTCATTGGGCAACGTTGGGAGCTGGGACAACGCTCTCCGTCGGAGTGCGGGACGGTGAAATAGACGCCCGCGCCAATCCAATGTCCGAGTCCACGGAGTTCATCGAGCTTGTGACAGCTTTTGATGCAGCTTTTCCCGGAGTCGGGTAGCCTTAAAAGTCTCGTTTCGTATTGCAAAATTGCGGTGTGAGTGATTGAGGGGCTGACTACGTTGCTGAGGGAAAGGCAGGGCTGAAGGGTGGGATCTCTGAGGCCAGGGAGTTTTGACTGAAGAAGCGTCCGCATCAGCCCCTCGCTCTGGTGGCTGACTGGTTACTGGTGGCGCTCTCAATTGCTCTAGTGAAAACGCAAATCTTGTCCTGCTAAACGATTTACAGTAAGTAGTGGCCCTGATTGGAATGTGGCTGCCAGAAGTGACAAGGACGTGACTCCAAGCACGAGCTCCATCGTTCCACTTCCATGTGCCCCTTGTACTACTTACCACGCCTGTGAACTCAAAGGGCTATTTTGGTTGGGGGTACCCAATCTTGAGGTTCCGATACAATGAGTGGACCTGGAGCGATCACTCCACAGTTCTCGTCCGTCACGGCTCTACCACTGCACGACATCCTTTGCGCACTGTTTTCCGTGTCAACTTGACGTACTGGTGTTGTTTTCCCCGGTTGTAAGCACCATGGTTGTCGATTGGAACGGCTTGTACACAGCAGGTAATTATTAGTGGAGTGAATGAACTCCACTCAGAAGGCACCTCCACTCGTACACCTCGGCTCGCGAGAGAGGTTATTTGAAGACTAGCGCCCATGGGGAAAGGTTCTCGCGTTTCGGAGTGGTGGATCCTCTGGCCTGGGCGCTTGAAAGGACCTTGGGCACTCTCCAGGAGGCTGGGACTCGCTTACTCGCTTCACCATCCCAATGAAGGAACTTCTTGGTATCCTCGCAAAGCGAAGCAACTCGTGCCCTTATTGGGCAGATAGAGATAGTAGTCCAGTCAGACAAGGAACTAATACGATGCCCAACGGCTAATCAAGCTGTGATAAAGCGCTTCTAGGTTATGTTATCGAGCATCGGTTAATCTTTCCTACTAACGATGGAATACGACGAAGTGGCCAACGAGGGCCGACCACGCTGGTGAAACGCTTCCTTGAAACCCGCAAATCTCAAAGATTCCGTGTTTCCCTTGTGACTGGGCCCTGCGCTTCGAAAAGTGATAACCACGACGGCGTCGGGTCCATATGCATCCAAAGATAGATTGCGCCAAATCTTATCAAACCCGGGGAATTCAAAGACAGTGACGGGTATGTCAGAGGTCGACTTCCCTACTTCCATCTTCCAGGTCTGCTAGCACACAAGCCCCAAGTGACCGAGAAGACGGCTTTAAACGCCCTTATTTTAGTGAATAGCGGGAACAAAGAGGCCCCCCTGCAAATCAAGTGAGTATGGTCGCTTTTCTTAACTCCCCTCCCAGGCCCAGTACTCTGGGCTTCATGATGTCGTGATTCAAAGGTGGTTCAAAGACTTCACAGGGCCCTCCACTGCCTATCATCGGAGGGAAACCTTTAAACCGCAATATTTTGGTCTCACGGAATGTCTTCTTGTCAAGCCTCTGCTATTTGGACGCATCGATGTCTCTTCCTGATTAGGAAAAGGCTCTCGTATTACAGAATTAAAGGCTGATTTCGTCTCTCGAGACCGTGATACGTGCTTTTGACGCCAGACAGGTTAAATTCGTTCTATGTACTCCAATGTTCTGTTCCTTGAGTAGTTCTGTTGTTTCGAAGAGATGCTGCAGAACGTGGGCTTCGGAATAGCAGGTTGCTGGGATGTTGACCAGCCGGCTCCCGGATTCCTTGTGTGCGTCCTCTGTGATTGAGCTCAGTTAGTTGCTGGACAAAGTGGAGCAAACCCTCGCACTAGGCCAAAAAGGGGGACTTGAAAGAAAAAGGCTACGTACTATGCGCTTAAATTCTAAGATATGCGATGAATGAGTGCGGCGCCTTTTCTCTGAAACGTGGCCTAGTCCGCCGAAGGGACCATCTATCCTGGCCACGCGCCGTCCCGGTGCGAGTACAGTGAGGCCCACAACCTCGGACCCTGAGGCGAACGCCTTTCGGGGATATCTAGGCATTCAGTTAAGCGCTACTCACTGTTCGCCTATCACAAGTTATGATGCCACCTCGTACCGGCATAATTACAGGGACCAGTCTCCGTGGAGGCGCAGATGACGATTGGAGGAGAATGGGACTTGAGGCACTGAATTGTAGTCAAGGCCTGGCGCCCAGACAGAGTGCAAGTGCGTAAGAATTCAAAATAGGGTGCTTGTTACGATCATGATACCGAGTAAACGGAAAGAAGATAGCGACCCGGGAGGTTAACTGGATTGATTCCGTCTCTTCCCATCTGCCTCCCATCAGAAAGAGGGAAGTCAAACAGTATCATGGTCTAGCCTAGTACTGGGCCGCATCAGGTTCCAGAAGGAGAGGTGCGCGGTGCAAGAGGTCTTTTGAAAGCACCGCGAGTGAGAAGAGGCGCATCGAGGAATTTTGGGGAGTATACGGCTTTAAGATAAGGATTTCAGCGAAATGCCGCCGGAGGACGGCAGGTACTAGGAGAAAGGTTTAATCCAGCGCCCTACATACATACAGTCATACGTATTGGAAGGTTCCGCGGGTTCTAGGGAGTGTATACAGATCGACCCCCGTTGATATATGAGCTCGAGAATTCGAAGCATGATGGCTGGTGTGTGGACATGGAGTATCAGACGCTCGCTAGGCAACCCTCCGCAGACAGAAGACGAGTATGGGAGATTCCTTGTCCGCTCTTGAAACGTTGGGAGAGTCGGGACAGAGGTTCAGGAACGCATAGAGAAGCAACCCTGGGATCGGTGACATACTGCACACATTGTAAGGAAAGCATGGCACTCGGATCCTCCGCGGTAAATCTTCTGCGTTAAAAGCACCCAAATTCCCAACAACGAAGGAGTGTACGTTAGCTTTAACATTTGAATCTAAAGAGAAAGACATCCTGGTCAGCCTCTCAGCTGCCCGTCAGCATTGAGCACCATGGATGACTATAACTGCGATGCCTAACGATGTGTGAGTTGCTATGGTCTGCAATGTCGTCCCCTCGACATGGGAGGTTGGGTGGAAGGTAACTGCCATCTTGGCAAATAGATCGGAGTCCTCGAAAACCAGATCGAGCTGCGAATCTGGTTCCGTGGCCAGACGGAGGAGTATCCCCGGATTGGGTGCTAATCTCCCACGCTCGATTAAACAGCCGTGGTCGTCGAGGATGTTGTCCAGAGGTCTTCGTCTTCGCGCTCCCGTTCCATAGCCTTGAGACTGGTTTCTTGAACTCTGCAGTGACGATCTCGAAGGAGCTTGCTTCATATCGCCATGGCTTCTTTCACCTCGGGCCAGAAGCCTATCTGGCCAGTGCTGGTTTAAATTGTAAGCCCAGTTGGGCGGTTGATCTGCCAAAGAGAGGACGGCCAAAAGAGTACTATCATGGGACGATCTTTTCTGGCCTAAAAGTCCCTGTATCTCCACACCGAGGAGGTCAGAAAAGGCTGACACGAATTTTGGAACAGCGGGCTCCTGACATTTTTCTGTATCTTCTCAGGGAGAAGCCTCATCTCTAATCGGCAAGTCACGTCCGTTAAAATCCACCCACAGGGATCTATATAAACCTCCGCACTCCGCTTTTTGGACCTCCCCCCAGTGTTCCCCCCCTCCCGTCCTGCGCTGCCCGCCCTCGTACCCCGCCCTCGCCGTTCACAATGGTCGACTGGATGTCCCCCGAGACGATCGTCAGCAATGCTGGTGAGCCCGTGTCCACCGTCCTCAACAACGCGCACCGCTAACACCCTCATTAGACTCGTTCGCCAAATTCATGCATGCGCTGTTAGGGCTCTACATGTACGTTCGTCGGCCTAGGCGATCCAGCCAAAACCAAGCTAAATCATCTGCAGTTGGGAATGGTTCACATCGCTCCGCTTTGACTGGCAGTTCGTCGTCGGGAAGAAGCCGTTCCGGTGGCCCTTGGTGCGTATCCAGCGTGATTTCACCCGCCGTACGCGTCTAACAGACGACCAGATCTTCTACTTCTTGAACCGTTACTGCCTTCTATTCGCATTGATTGGAATGTACGCCCAAGTCGCCCTTGTCCTCGAGATTATTGCTCATTTCTCGTACCAGAGCCATCGCCTTGAACGTGAAAACGTTAGTTTCTGACGTCGCTCTATCAAGCTGAAAGGTCACTGACGACGCCATTAGCGAGATCAACTGCCAGGGGCTGTACACCTTCAATCAGGTATGTCGTCCATTTGCTCTGGTCGGTATCTGTGCTCAAGCGACACTAGTGCTTTGGAAACGCATCTATTGGACTCGCCAGTATCAACCTTTCCCTCAGGACGTAAGTAAGCACCCACCCAGCCTCAAGCTTCAATTCACCGCTCGTCCATAGAATTGCGGTGTGGTCTCAAGCTTGGTACATCTGGGTTCCCCTAGTTGCTATCATCTTGGGACACTGGTCACTTCTCCTCCACGGTCCGTTGCCATCGCACCGTCCCAACATCCTCTTCCTCACCTTCCCATAGGTATTCTTCTCAAAGCCGCATGGATCGAAGGACAGGGCTGTGTGATCACAGACACCAACAGCAAACTGTTGGCCGCGACATTCATCTACACGATGAGCTTTGACTTCCTCGTCCTTGCATTGACGGCCTTCAAGTTGTTCACCCCCTCGAATGGCCGGTCACGGCTGGTGGAACTCATCTTCAATGACGGTCTTATTTATTTCCTCATTGCGTGAGTACTCTCGAGTTGAGAGCTTCGTCAATTTCGACTGAAATATGGTTTCTTCAGCTTCCTTGCCAACCTTCTGGCGACTGTAAGGCGGCTGTTTTCCTCTTACCATAAGAAACTAACGCGTATCACAGATCTTCATGCTTCTGAACCTCAACCCTGTCATGTCTATCATTGCCAATGTCCCTGCTGCAATCGCTTGCACGGTGAGTTATTCGTGTCACCAACTGACACCTCGAGCTGACCGAAGGTTGTAGATCGTCGCATGCCGCGTAGTCCGTCGGTTAAGTCAGTTTACTTCGACTGGTGCAGAGCGATTCGCGTACGTTTCTCTGCCACGTACAATGGACGCCCCATTGACGCACCGTGTTCTCTTCCTAGTGCCAGCACTCAACATTCGACACTGGCTTTCCGTTCTCAAGCAAACTCTCAAAATCGTCCTGGGCCGAAGCTATCTAATAAGGTTGTGATGAACGACGGTGTCGACGTCCATGTCCAGGTAAATTCAGAATGGTTGGATCGAAATTGGTGATGAACCGGCCTTTGTTCGTAGATGGAAACCTTTGAGAGCCCACCCGACAAGTACGTCGAATACGATGCCGCGGGTAATATTCGGCGTGGGGATAGCTACGACCCCGAGACCCAGGAAATCAGCAAGGAGTTCAAGAGACCACCTTATTAGCGGTCCAACTCCCATACCCCTAGCAATCTCTTCCAGGCAGAGCTAGTGCCCATGGAGCTATCCACTACCTTTCAACTTTCGGATTTTCATCTGCAACTTACGGTCTCTTCTTGCATAACATCGCATCGCACTCCTTTCCCGCTTCGCACTCACTTTTCCACCACCTCGACGGTTACTTCCCCAAGGGACCCACCGTTTTCTTAGAGCCTCGCCTACGCCGCCACTCTTTCGCCTAAATCCGCTCCGCGGCCAGTATTCTCGTTGGCATTTATCGAGCGCGTGAATCATCTGCAGTCTGTGGAGGGACGGTCGGAATCCCCATGATTTCGCCTCCTCTCACAGTCATTAGTTATTCAGCTTCTCATAGAGACAGGCGCGGATGCGAGGGGAAAAGGATTCTGGACCATCACTTGCTTTCCTCGTTACTTTGGAACGGTAATCGTATGGCTATATCTCTATCTTTCCTCGTAAATAGATTTTTTCCGGTGTACAATAGTCAGGAAGGTCTTGGTTCACGGATAATGATACCTGTGGAAACATTTTGTACTATTAGATGGCATATTAGAAGGTTAGCTGGTCGAGCTCCGCGCAACTGTCAGCCATTTCGGTGTTCATTCACGCCGAGGAAGCTGGGTCGTTTAGGTTAAATGATAACGGCAATGCATACGAATGTGGAAAAGAGTTGAAAAGACATGAGAACCCACCACAGAGGACTTGCCAGGGCCAACGCGAAGATTGAGCTGCCGGTCACTCGACTACGACTCGGACACGTGCATCATAACTCGATGTCAATGACGACCTGTAGGGCTGACATTTCTGGCTTCATAAGTATGGGGGATATTGTAATAAATACTTTAGACAGTCAGCGCCGATCACAACGCTGCTTCGAGAAAGATAGATGATGGCCCATGGAGCTCTAACTTTAGCAAGGACAATACTTCGAACTATGGGTATACTTACGCTGCTGTCCCACATGTCTCCACACAATTAGAAGTCCGCCAGGGTGTGTCTCCATGGATCCTGTCAATCCAGTTGTCTAAGAGCCCAGTCAAATGGAAGTCGAGGTTTGCGGTTACGACTTCCAGGGAGACAAAGTTTGGAGATCGAGAACTCGGAGGTTAGATTGGAGACCCAGAAACATGAGGTCAAACGGATGGAAGAAGATAAGCTGCGTGGTCTTGGGTCTACAGTGGGTTCTCCATGTCAGCCATGGAAAAGTGTGTCAGGTTAAAGTTAGATGAATGTTTACAGGGGATTAAAGCGGTTTGGTGGAACGAGTGGGTATGAGGCGTGTTGATGTCTGATTGAGAAGCACAGAGTTATAACGGTCACGGTCGGACATTAATCAAATTGATCTTAAGTGTTCAAAATCTTTCTTAAGTGTCCAAAATCCTTACTAAGTGTCCGGATTCCTCCTTACGTATCAGGTGTGTGCGTAAATTCTTAAGTACTCAAAATATGCTAAAGAGGCCCATTTCTCTTAATACTTCGGATTGATCTAAACTTCTCACATTGATCTTAACTACTCAAATTGATCCTAACTTACCAGAATCCTTAAGTCACCATTATATGTTCCAATCTCTTGAGTGAAGATCCTCAGAGAAAAGTTTATACCTGACAATCTGTTCCGAGTCAAACAAAAGTCTGCGAGTCCAGTCTCTCTGACCAATGTCAGTTCAGGTCACGTGACCTGTAGCGGTCCGCCAACTCTGGGCCTCAATATGAGCCAAACGCGTCGGTTCGCCGACGCGACGACGAGCGCTATGCGCGTCCGGGGGACTCGAGAGTTTCATAAAAAATGGAGAAATACTTACTCTTACCTATGCGCAAAAGAGCGCCCAGAGTCACTAGACGAATAGTAAGTTTAGAAAATGTTCATTAAATCGCTAAAATATTACAATCCAGCCCCTATTAAACGAACTGAAAGCGATGTAACACTTTCCTGTGCAGCAATAGAAACAAAGTCTATTAGCACGAGTGCCCACAGTATGTAACTGGGCTCTCCGAAGATCACAAGCCCCCCGGTACACGTTTGGGTGGTGGATCCAAAATGGATCCTCCCTGTACGGTACGCCGGAGTTCCATGGATGGATTCTCCCATAGGGAAGGACAGGGGTAACCCCCGGGTAGCCGGACACCTACCCTTACCCCCACCCCCCAAAACCCCTACCCCTGACTGAGGGGTAGGGGTAGTACCCTTACCCCCAACCCTGGGGGTTTTGACCAAGGGTTTTAATCATTTTGGCACTAACAATTACTTACAGTTGTCTATATGTATATTTTTATGTGTTTTATTGCACATACAGCAGTTATTTAGTAGAAAATATACATAGATGCTGAAATAAATGGGTTTTGATTGATTTTTATCAAAACCCTTACCCCCGACCGGGGGTAGGGGTTTGGCCAAGGGTAGCTGGAGACCTACCCTTACCCCTACCCCCGCTCTACCCTTGGCCTCTACCCCGGGGGTTTTAAAACCCCTTGACCATCCCTATTCTCCCATCACGCGCGGCGAGCCTGCCCTAAAGTACGTTAGGCGCGCACCTATAATATCTATAAGCTCGCTCTTCTTGCAATAACCACAACCCATTCAGCGAATCATATCACCAGATAAATGTATATACATGAGATAGATAGCACATTGAATGAAATAAAAATGGAAAAAATGGCAAAAGTATATTAGAGACTAGAATTCAGCGCTGAATTCGACATTTTGACACACAACTTGCTTATTCGTGCTGAGGGCGTGCATGCTGGGCTGCGACAGAGGCTTCTAAACTCATTCTATCGAGATGGGGAACAAGCCGACGTGAATGTCTACCAATGTAAGTGACTGTTTTCCGGATCCGATCCGTACCAGTTACTTAAATGCTGCACTGCTCAGACTTCTTCGAGGACCCTACCTTCTATCAAGAGGTTTCGAAGCCTTCACCAGCTTCGGGCGTCGCATCTGACGAGCTCTTTGGTGTCCCTAGTGAGTCTGAGATCGAAGAAAAACCTTATCCTTTGGTGTGGGGAGCGGAAGCACCCTTCTGAAGTGGTGATTCGCTTCAATGGCATGCTCAGTGTAAGGCGCCGCTCGACTTGGCGCCTTCCCAAGTCTCACGTATGCCTTTATTTGTCTTTACCTTCGGTTTGTTTATCCTTTCCTTCCTTCTATTTGTCTATGCCTTCTCCTATGCCGAATTCCTATTTCTTTCTCCTCATCGTACCTAGGTAGTTCTAGAGTACATAAGTAGGTAGTCTAGTATATAAAGGGTTCAACCCCCGTTGTACGTAGCTAGTCTCTTTCAACACGACACTTTAACCCACTCAAGCCAACGTGTTTGTCTGAGGCTCTGGTGTGCCGCGACTTATCTCGCGTCACACTCAGCCACCCGTCTACCCGGACTGATATGAAACATCTCACTATTTACGCGTTCTGCCATTATGTCTATGGCGTCTCAAAGGCTACTCTTGTATTTGCCGATATCCAGGATAAGCTTTCTGTCGCGAAGAGCGAACACTAAACCAAACCAAACCTTAAAACCAGAGCGGAAGTGTTACGAATTCCGCCCCTATCTTTTCTCTTCGCGTCCTTTCTCTATCACATGACTCTTTTTCTTGTTCACATGATCTCTTTCTTTATCTCGTGACTGTTTTATCAGTTAATTCTTCTTACTGCTGCGGCGCAGCCTTCTTTGACTCTTTATGACTCCTTCTTGCTGCGGCGCAGCCACCCTCTATTGTTCTCTAATTTATCTCTGCTGCGCTCCGCAGTAACCTGTGCTCGCGCAGCCTTCTTCTCTGACTTCTCTTGACTCATATTCAACGTAGCTAGATAGGTATATAAGCTCTGCAGATACCTCTCTTGTTCCTTAGCTAGTTCTCGTGAATCATACCCACTTCTCCTCTTCTCTCGAACTCGCTCTAGTCGTCTTAAGACAATACCTCTTGTGAGGCACTCTTAGACGCCTATACCCTCGAACTCGCCTCGGAACCACGACTCTACGGTCGACGTGCATGCTCACTTGAGTTCGCGTCCCTTGACCGTAACAGGAAGTGCCAGAGAGCTGAGAGCGACGAGAGAGATGAGAGCGATGAGCGACAAGTTAGACCAGAAAGCTATGTCGATGTATTGACGAAGAGGTCAAGCTGAGGAAATACAGAGCAGACTACCTAGCTTATATACCTATTCTACAGTCTACATAGCCGCGATGAGTCAAAATGACGAACAAATGGCGAAACCGTAAACGTCGAAGAACAATAAGAAAGGTCATGAGGCTGCGTGAAGGCTGCGCGAAGAACAAGGACGAAACAATAATGGAACAAGAGAACGTCAAAATGAGTCAAGAGGCAGTGCGTAACAATAAGGACAATGGAAGTGGGGCGAAGGGCAATACGAGGCAGTGTTCCATGAATGAAAGAGTCCATAGAGGAAATAAAGAAGCGAAGGAATAGGGGCAAGTGAAACGATAAGATGCGAGACAGATCAGATAAGATAAAGTGAAAAATAGGGGCTGTACCGGCTGTTCACGACACTTTCCTTTTCTATGCATGTATGAATAACACATTTTGACGCTAACTCTACAGGTACAGGACCTGCGACTTTCACCCAAGGTAATCAGGACAAGGATGTTTACCTTTTATTCGACGTCATGACCCACACAGAGCACAAGTAAGATAAGCGACGGCTGTCAAGTGAATACTTCTCATTTACATTTTCCTTAGGGCCTCGGGAATCGGTGATTTCGGAGAGGAGGGTATCAACAAGTTTGTTGAGGAACATGTCTGCCAGGAGGTCTGTCTCTTGCTGGGCTTTGATAAACAGTTCCCCCTCACCCCTGTCACATCGTACGAGAAGTACTCCGAGTCCGAAGAGGAGGGTAGCGATCCGACGAACAGAACTTCGAAATTAGCGTCTGACTTCATCTAGAATCACTCAAAACACTTTGCACTGCAATTAAACACTACCTTATCTCTACCCCAACTCATTAGATAGCAAAAACTCATACAAGATGTTCTTAGCACTCTCCAAATGATCGAATCTTTGTTCTACTGTAACCCCAATGCACGCACACAGATAGCTAGCTGAGAATGTTGCCTGGATACGGAGTGTAGAGCTAGACTTGTCACTTGATTGTTTACCATCTCCTGCATGAACGAAGCATTTCCAATTCGAATTTCTTATATATACGTAGTCTATAGTATACCTACATTTGTCCTTCAAAGTATCATAAAATCTTTGTGGCTGTAACTTGAGTTACAGTGTTATTTATCTTGTCATGGGAGGACAATGAGCCACGCGCGCCCAATTACATAAAATACTTTAGGGTAGGCGCGCCACGCGTGGAAGTTCTAGCGTGATGGGAAAATCCATCCATGGAACTCCGGCGTACCGTACTCCCTGCAAATAGTCAAGAAGCTCATTCTTTTGTTCTTTTTGTTGTCCTGGTTGTTTCATCACATGGATCCCCAAGTAGGTCTTCCTCCATCGGTTCTGAAACTATCGAGTCTGTCAGCAACTAACTACTTGATCTGTCGTTCAAGCAATCAATAGCTGCACTAGAAAAGACTCGACGAAAAGCGATAGGATTCAGTGAAGACTAGAGTGTTGTAGCTAGGAATAGACCAGCTAAAGACTGAGGAAACTACGCTTACAAGTCTACTCTATATATACTACTTGAGTTGTATGTACTTGTTTGGTCCATGGTCTGTGCGTGCGCAGTGTTTTGTTCAGCTGGCGGGGTACGGTCCCATGACTCATCACGTGTCTGAGTCACGTGACATCCTATGTTACTCACTACAAGTCTCGGCGAGGAAGGAAAAGAAAGGTCTGATTCATGACAGAGTCCCCCAGACGCGCCTAGCGCTCGTTAGTGAAAAGCAGGGGTACGGCAAACCCTGCGGGTTTAGGGTAGGGGTAATGGCGGGTCCGGGTCCGGGTACGCATTTTCGTACCCGCGATCTTCAAAACGAGCCCCTACACGTCCAAATTGGCCATGAAATGGTCGAGTTATGCTTGATTTAAGTAAACCAGGCATAACTCGCCCATTTCTGGGCCGTTTTGGACGAAATAAAGCTCAAACCCCGCGGAAAACCCGCAGGGTTGCGGGTAGGGTTTTGCCAGGGTCCGGGTACGGGTCCTGGCTTTCAGACCCCGGGTTTACCCGTGGTGAACACTAGCGCTCGTCGTCGCGTCGGCGAACCGACGCGTTTGGCCCATTTGAGGCCCGGGTTTGACGGACCGCTGCAGGTCACGTGACCTGTGCCGACATTTGCGATTCTCAGACTTTGTGACTAGGTAAGTATAAACTTGTCTCTGAGGATCTTCACTCAAGAGATTTGGAACATATCATGGTGACTTACAGCTGTTTGCATAATTCTTTGCGCGAGCGATTTTTCAGAAACCAATTGATGGCGGGTTGGAAAGCTCCGCATGACAGCAAAAGTCCCGCTCGAGGCTCAGTTCTGAGCATCACCCAGGCATTGTCGCGAGCTTATCGCCTCGTCAATGTGCCCTTACCACTTCTGGTTATGTTTCCAATCGTCTGCACCAACTAATCGTCTCTTTCACCCGCCAAAAATCGCAGAAACAGCCGTGTATTCGACCGGCGATGAGGTAAAACGGAGTTTTCCGAGGTGCCATCAACCCCATCAAAGCGATTCTACAAAACTGCTCGCGCAAAGAATTATGCAAACAGCTGTAAGGATGATGGTAAGTTAAGATCAATTTGAGTAGTTTAGATCAATCCGAAGCTCTATGAGGATCTTCGCTCTGGAGACCTGAACATATCACGGCACTTGAGGATTTTGGTGAGTTAAGATCAATTTGAGAAGTTTAGATCAATCCGAAGTAATAAGAGATCTTGGTATTTGGGACACTTAAGATCAATTCCATTGTCGGGTCTGAAGATTTCGGAGACTTAAGGATATTTTTGCAACTTATGATCAATTTGATTTTTGTCCGGTGCTGCCCTCCATACAGAGTCGCCCGGGCTTGGTGTGATTGTTGTATTATTCGAGTGGTTTCAGAGGTCAGGAAGGACACTGGACATTGCAGCGCCGTCACTTCTTGCTGATATCTAATTGTACACTTCTCAGAAGATCGTACTGCCCCGGGCGCTGGATGTTGTCGCCCTCTTCTTGCGCTCGGGAAGATAGGGGCAATATCTGATGGGCGCTTAAGTTCCACTAACCAGTCAACAGTAGATTCGCTTATTTTAGCGATGCATATACCTCTATATCACGTTGCTTAATTGCCCAAATTGGCTCTTAGCGGATACACAAATGCTGTTCCGCTCAACGGGCGCTAATTAATTTCTGTTGCAACTGTGTTGATTACTTGACTCGGTACACTCTGTTCAACTTTCATTACAACCAACTCGTAAAGGTACCAGAAGGTTACATTGTGACTGGTTCAATTAAGGAACGTATTTGTCTACGTTCTAACCTAGGTTGTCTGCGATAGATGACACTTTGTGCCAATCTACACCAATCTACGTGCGTGTCTAGCAATGGTAGGCGGTTTTTTCCGGCCCTATTATTACATATGCCGATCAAGCCGTGCATGATCAAACTCAGCTTGATGCTGCCTCTCGGAAAGCGAAGCGGAGCTCCATGCGTCCAAGTTCGTCGGGGCTTGAAGCCTTGGCACTGACTGTAAACCTCACCTTCGGCCGAATCCGATGGAATAGCTTGGAAACAGCACAGTCTGATTGCTGAAGAGCAACGACCGCACGTCTCCTGTCAGAGTTTCTGGAATATTTAACTCACGACTTAGACCCTTTGCCTTCAACCTTCATGCAAGCTTCATGGGAGATCTGCGCGATGCATATGGCACGATGGTGGGCCTTCAGCTTCCACTTTCATCTCGTATCGTAAGCTCCCAACTCACATACTGGTTTTTAATTGGTAAGCCAGGAACGTTTCTATGATGCAACCCTTCTCTCATGATCACTTCTAAACGCTGCTTATCCAGCCATGACATACTTACTGAGTATTGGGCAGCGGACTGATGTCCGTCAATCATGACGCCGCGACGTCGCTCGTTCGTGGGGAGTGCAGGTTTATGCGTTCACGCTGAAATCGAATTCAGCCCTGAAGGGCTGAACCGTGACGTTCAGGTTCGAAATCAAAACCTCTTCATCGAGTATTGTGGCCCGTTCACGAAAGCTAAGAGGTAAGTGCTGGTGATCTTTTCTCTTTCGTCCACCGGGGATTTCGGGTGTGGGTCCATCAGAAATCGAGGCGCTCTTGGACAAGAAACCCACCTGCTCAGTCAGCAAAGGAGCGCGCTCTAGGTGCGGGAATCAGTCTCCAGATTACAAGTACGGAGCTCCACGGTGACTGGATTCCCAGCACCGTGTTTCTCATTTATACCGTTCCACGCACTTCCTCGATTGAAGCTGACGACCATCCTACTTCACCTGCACATTCTTCGTCCAGATATCCTCGCCTACAATGACCGTTCCTAAGACCACCAAAGCTGTTATCGTTCGAGAGGCCAAGAGCCAGAATCAGCTCATCCCCGACTTCAAGAACGATGCAGTACTCCGAGTGGATTACCCTCTTCCTGAACTGGGCCCCGGCAAAGTTCTTGTGAAGGTGGCCGCGGTCGGCTTCAACCACAAAGACGTACGCGCTCATTTCGTCATACACTGAAAAGCACTTGTTGACGATTCTCTATCAGGTGTGGATTCGAAAGGGAATGTACCCTCGCCTTAAACCAGAGAGTATCTTTGGCGGTGATGGAGCAGGTAAATGCCTATGTCCCTTGCGCTTCCCCTCATGATACATGCGCTGATCTGACGACCCGTATTCTGTCACGATCAGGCGTCGTCGTTGCATCCCATGATGATAAGGATGACCTCATCAATAAACGTGTCTTCCTGGTTCCAAGCAGTGGATGGAAATCAAAGCCCACCGGACCCGAGGATCCCAAGAAGTAAGCTTAAGCTTCATTGAGATTGTCGGACTTGCGGGTGACTGATCTCCCTCGGTCAGTTTCCAGGTCCTTGGATGTCGACAAGATGAACCTTCCGGAACCTTCGCTGAGTACCTTGTCGTAGACAGGGAGCAGCTTATTCGTACACCCGACCATCTCGATGATATCCAGGCTGCTGCGTGGCCGCTCGGCGGTATCACCGCTTGGAGGTATGGGCCTCCTCGACGAAAGAAATGCCATGAAGAAACCTGAACTGACGCACCTATTAGGGCTGCTATGATCAATGCTGGAGTACAGGCTGGCCACAATGTGCTAATCACTGGCATCGGCGGCGGCGTTGCACTCTTCGCGTTACAATTCTGCGTCGCTGCTGGTGCAAATGTATATGTGACGAGTGGAAAGACCGAGAAGATCCAAAAGGCTATCGAGCTCGGCGCGAAAGGTGGAGTCAACTATAAAGACGGTGAGTTGACATTCACTCATGCGTGCTATCCGGGTTCCTAAGTCATGTTCCTATAGAAAATTGGCCGGCTCAACTTCAGACCCTGCTCAATAAACAGGGTGAAGGCACCAAGCTTGACTCTGTGGTCGATGGTGCTGGTGGTGAAATCCTTGGCAAGATTAAAGACTCGCTTCAAGATGGCGGAAGGGTGGTTTGGTATGGAATGTGAGTACACCATTGCACTAAATAGGATCCGGGAAGGTCAATCTAACTTATCGACTCAGGGGTGCTGGTCCTACCGTCACGATGCACATGGAACAGGTCCTCCATAACCAACAGCTCATTGGTGAGTTCTTCGAACGTGGATGCTCTGGTGCCGAGCTGACGCAATGTGCAGGATCTACCATGGGATCCCACAAAGACATGGAAGACGCTACTGCGTTCATTTCAAAGCACAAGATTGTCCCAATCGTATCTCATGTTATCGAAGGGCTCGACAAATTTGAGCAAGGATTCGAGCTTCTTTACCGCTCTGACCAGTTTGGTAAAGTGATCATTAAAGTTTAAGTACAATATAAAGCTTTTGTAGTAAAGAAGGTTTCTGTCCGTTGTTTCATCCCATCAATGAGAAACAGGCCCATCCTTCTTCACTCGACAGAAAAATGGGTGTCCGATTGAGCGCTTAAAGGCATTCAAATGATCAGGGAATGATCTATGACGTCGAGGTCGGCTAGGATCGGCATCCATGATGACTCGGTATTCACCGCAGCCGGAATTGATCCCGTCTGGAAATTGGTCGATGGAGGTTTGACTGGAATGGATTGAACGACGACGACGCGAACGCCAGGAGCGTCGACGACTAGCGACTACGAGTTTGCAAATGGATCACTAGTTTCCTAAAACGCTCTTTATGGAAGACAGTGTATGTAATTACGCTGGTTGCTCCACGCTATCTCGATGCCTCAACGTCCGCAAAACAGTTGACGCGCTTTCCTCAAATTTACGACACCATCTGCCTGGTCGGCTTCAACGAGGTGAGCAGATCGTCCTTTCAAATGCCATGCGATTGGCACGCGACTATCTGCTGACGGTCTAAATGAACATTAGAACCGCAAGTTACCTGTCTGTTGGCAAGTGATCAACAACCAGTGCAAACTAAAAACACCTGCTTGCTACATGTGCATGATAAGGTTGCACCTATGAATACCATGTTACAGTCCGGGCTAATCTATCAAAGTTCAAGATGATACTTTCTAGCCCTTTCCGCACGTTTAACACGTTTTTTATCCCCCAGTGGCCTCTCAATTTCGATGACTTCACTGCAAAAATAATTGGGATTCGGAAGACTTGGCGGGCCAGCTCCGGGCGTTCACATGGGGATGACATCGTTCCGACGGACTACAGCAGGATAAGTCCGGGGATCCCTTCACAGCCTTCAAGTTCCGCATCTCGTACACTGTACAGTTTTGGCCTGGATCCTTGTCCCTTATTAGGGCTGATTAGGGCATATCGAGCTTCCCCTCAAACCACACTCATATAACCATCTCGCTGCGGTATGCGTTCTCCCTTTCCACTAATTTTCCCTACAATTACTCACATCTTTCTAGGCTTCAACTACCGTTCAATCTACAACCATCCTTCAAGGATACCTTGCAATACCCATGTTTTCAAGACCTCTAACGCCGATACCCACCCACGATGACGGACGCACATATATCAAAGCCCGTTGTCACTGTGGACTGAATACTTTCCGAGCGGTCTTCCAAACCTCCTCCCTTCCCATATCCAATGACCTCTGCCACTGCTCCACCTGTCGTCACAGCTCAGGCCAAATGGTCGTATACCACGTCAAAGTCGAAGCCCTCCTTTGCGCAGACACCGACGACCCATTCCACGTCGAACCGGGACCAGAGTGTGTTGGTGATGGCGACTTGATTGCCTACCAAACCTCGAACGATGCAGTGCGCTATTTTTGTAGCGTCTGCTCCGCACACCTCGTCTTCCGTTACCTCGGAAAACCCGCAGGAGGAGGGAATGAGGAGCGCCTAGAGGGTTACTCCACAGTCGCTGCTGGGGCGCTTGAGAAGGTCGAGGGTATCGTCCAGCCTGGCTACCACATCTACGTCGAGGACACCATGGACGGGGGATTGGCTGACCACTTGAGGATTGTCGATGGAGTCTCCTTGCCAAGATACAGCCACGGAGAGGGGACAATCGAACTGCCTCTCGGATGGAAGCACCAAGCCCTACCATCTGATCGACAGCCGACGAAGAATGACAAGCTCCGCTTCTCCTGCCACTGCAGATCAGTCCAGTTCAGCGTTTCCCGCCCTACCCTTCTTTCATCTTTCCCACATGCCGCCTATCCGGATCTGCTCCACCCCCACGATACAACACGATTGGCCAAAGTACGCAACTCGGAGGACAGCAAGTGGTGGCTTCGACCTTCTGGATCGCCGAATCCCACAAAGTATCTGGCAGGACACTGTGCCTGTGAGTACTGTAGGCTAGCCAGCGGGTTCGAGTTCCAGTCCTGGGCCTACATTCCCCTCGCCAATCTGGTCGATACCAAAGGGCAGTCCTTCACCCTATTCGAAGATGAAGATGACGACTTGGCCAAGGTCCGTGCCGCTGTGAACAAGCTAGGCCTGACGAGTGTACACATCCCACAAGATGATTTAGAGAGCCACGACCGCAAGAAGCTTTCCGGATTGAAGAAGTATATATCCAGCCCTGGAAGATACCGAGAATTCTGCCAGAAATGCGGAGCGACAGTGTTTGGGTGGCAAGCTGGACGACCGGATCTGATTTGCGTCGCTGTCGCCCTGGTCGACGAAGAACAAGACGGAGCGAGGGCAGAAGGATGGTTCGACTGGTGCTTGGACCGTGTTGGCTTTTCGGAGCAGGCATTGGGAACGAAGTCTGTATCTGGGTTGTTAGCCGGACTACGCGCCGCCAAGAAGGAGAAGACTACACCTCCCTCCCCGTCGACCACATCCATAACAACTCCAGCTATTCCTTCGAAACGTCGTATCGTCTCCGACGCTAGAGAGAAGAAGGATCCAATCCCAACAGTGACAGTCACAGAGGACATTCAGATCGAGGCTTAGATTGAGTGGATTTTGGCTTGACTATCGTAGGTTGGATTCCCGCGCAGGTCTTGGTGCACTGTACAGTGTAGCTCTAGTATTAATCTGACTGACCAATTCCATTGGATGTCGATCGCTATGAGCTCATCGTCGTTAATTATAGGCCATGTCTCGGACCTCATTACAATGGCCATCGAAATCACTGATTCTTCCATTCCTTTCATTCCCTCGTCCGTAACTCGCATTCAACAAGTCGAAATGTCCGGACATCGTTCAGAATCGAAACCGCCATTCAAAGTTTCAGTCGAAGCGAGCACAGAGGTCCGCCACGACGAACCCGAAGGCGAAGACAGCTCTTCGGATTCGGATTCGGTGCTTCCAACATCAGCTTTTACACTCCCACCCAAAACCCTCCAACACCTTCAACTCGCGCGCAGAACCCCGCTTCCATCCAGACGCGGAAGCCCGGAGCCTCTTCAGAGAAGCGAAAGTCTTACTCATGTTCGAGTTACTTGCCACTGTCGACAGAGCACCATGCGCGTTGCCTTTCCGACTGACAGCCTACCCATCCCCTGTTTCATGTGCAACTGCGATGCCTGCCGACACACCAGCGGACAGATGGCCTTCCACACCGTCCGAATTGTAGGCGTCCCCCAATGGGTGGGCACCAACAAGGCCGTCCCTGTACATGAAGTCCTCAAGGCCTACCAGCCGCCGGAAAGGAAGGGGGTGACGCAGTACTTTTGCCCGACGTGTTCAGCGAAGGTGTTGGTTCACGTCAACGTCCTGGAGAATCTCCAAGAGGAGAAGCCTCATCTCGACCCACCGAATATCCAATACCAGTCTTCGGGTGGCTGGCCGCCTAGATCGCTCTCAACGTTCGGAGAAGAGGGTGTGTTGAACGAGGGAACGGAGTACTGGCGTGTGGCGGGGGGAGCGTTACAGCAAGCCGAGGGTGTCATTCAACCGGTCTGTCATGTCCATGTCTCGGACACCAAGGACGGAGGATTCGCCGAGCAACTATTAAAGGTCAACGACATTGACCTCGTTCGCTATTCGGGTGCGATTGGCAGTGACCAAGTCCCTCTGGGCTGGCGTTCGCCTGACCTCAAGGAGGAACAGCGCGATGCTCTCTCCTTCTACTGCCACTGTCGCGCCATATCATGCACGCTTTCTCGCCCTGACGAGGTGATCGCCAGACTCCCGACGGCACCCTATCCCGACTTGATCTTTCCTAAGGACACGACTCGCCTCGCGAAAGCTCGCAATATTCGCGACGAGAAATGGTGGCTACGTCCTTCCCTTGCAGCAGGGGAACCGACCAGGTACCTCACCGGCCATTGCGCCTGTGGTTACTGTCGCCTCACCAGTGGATTCGAAATTCAATCCTGGGCCTTTGTCCCTAGACGACACGTTCAAGAGGTGGGAAGCGACGATCCCATTTGTTTCACCGACGCAGTGCGACGACCCAGAGGTTTGAAGCAGTATGTTGCCAGCCCCGGTAGGTATACCGAATTTTGTGGAACCTGCGGAGCGACGTGCTTTTGGTGGACGGCATCGAGGCCAGAGATCATTGATATTAGTATTGGGCTTATCGACCAAAGTCAAGATGGCGTACGAGCGGAGCACTGGCTTGACTGGCACAAGGATCGAGTCAGCTTTGCGGAGAATGCCAAGAGTCCTCAGCTGGTGGCAGGCTTGAAAGAGGGTATGAGAGCGCAGAGAGAGCATGTGCATTCAGGCAATTCCAGTTACAGCCAATAGTTATTGTATATACATATCGATGTTATTCTTCTTATCCAACATTTACTTTGATTTCCGTAACCTGTCCAAGTCATACCGTGCCAGTATGTCATGGGCGAGATTACCTCGTGCCGGGGGGAAGAGCGTCATAGATGGGGCACAGATCATGCCAGGCGGCTAAAGCCAAGAAGTCAGCCAAATGATATCGAGCAGAGGCACGCAGAACTTACGAGGTTGAACGGAGCTATCGATGGTGGGGACATCTTCCGCGAAGACGACAGACAGGCCCCTGGAGGAAGTTAGAGTACCATTCGCCTGATGCGTCAAAACGTGAACTTACAAAACCAAATGCCAGTCAATGTGGCTGAAAAGAACGGGGGTAAGACTCTGACACATTGACTGCCTAAAGAAATAGCGCACCAGTGAAGAATCCAGGGACCAGCATTATCAGTGACGAATCGAATGGTGACATTGTCGCCAGCTTGACCAACGTTGACAACATCTCGCTCAACGGGATTGACGAAGTTGTAAGTCGAGCTGCCTGCGCTACGGACAACCTTGAAGGTATGCTGTCAAACGGTCAGCATGGGACTTAATGAAGCTTAACGGATGGATACTCACGCCGTGAAGATGGATGGGGTGCTGGTTTCAAATAGTGAGTGATCACCATCGAGATCGAGAGAAAGATGAAGAAGAAAGACCTACAGGAGCACCGATACCACCACCGGGAATAGTGAGCTCAATGACCTTGTTAGGGGGAAGAGTGTAGACGCTGCCAGAGGGGAGAAGAGATGAGGCGGTATGTGCACCGCTCAAAATCTGGAGAAGGACCGGAACGGGTGGTTCATCGAAGGTAGCACCGTTGACAGTGAACTTGAGGATTGAGACGTCGAACAAGATATCCAGGTTGATGGCGACATCGACGTCACCGGGGGAAGGGCCGCCAGGTGCAGCAGGATTTACGAGAGGGTGCAAGTTGGTCTCGAGGAGTGGGTTGCTGAAAGGCAATTGGGAGGTGGTTGGGTCGACGGCAGGAGCTCCAACATATCGCAGAATTGCGGAATTAATACCGCCACCGAAGCCGACAGAGCAGAGGTTGGGGTTAGCCCTGACCCAGTAGTTGTTGACGGGCCGGTTGGCGTTCAAGACAAACGAGTACCGTTGACCAGCAAAGATTTGAATGTGGTCGACAACCAACGGTTCATGGTTGACACCATCGACTTCAATGACCGTCTAACAGTCGCAAAACGTAAAATATGAGGCAGGGGAGGAGTGGATTATGGGAGGGTTACGAACCATGGTGTGACCGTCAATAGAGAATACATAGTTAGGGTCGCACGAAAGGGAGACGAGGCGGAAGCGGTAGCGCTTTCCGCGGCTGACGTGAATGACGGCCAAGGGCACGACGGGTCCGCCTGGGTAACGGCCCTTGCCATTGATCAAAGTCGACCAGGGGGTTGGGACGAGTCCAGCAGAAGGGGCGGGATCGTGATACCTGAAAACAGTCAGATACTGGAACTTTCGGTTATTTGCGCGCTTACCAGTCCGCGAGCGTGATGATAGTATTCTCTGAGAAAATGAGGAAACAATGAAGATTGAATGTAAGCTTTAGCGGAGACGTAAGGATTGGAAGGATTACCGTTATCAACGTCATACCTGTGTAGGTGGAATGAGTACGAAGGTGAGAGTCATAGATAGGCGTACGCACAGGTGACGATGGGGATCTAGGGGATCGTAAACGACCATGACGCCTCTCAGGCCGTCACAGTACTGAGACACTGTAAGTCAAGAGTTAGTATTGACCCAAGGTCCGTTACCAGCATCGCTCTCACTGTGGTGGGAATGGTACCAGAAGGTACCAGCTTGGTTTTTGGCCTGGAACTTATAGAGGAAAGAGTGACCAGGGGCAATGGGGCATTGAGTAACACCCGCAGGACCGTCGGCCCAAGCTGTACCCTCCTGCAAGAAACCGTGCCAGTGCTGACATGAACGTCAGTGTGAAGTTTGAAGGATGCCAAGCAAATTTGCTTTACAATACTGGTTGTTCGAAGCATAGTGGGGTCAGTAAGGTCATCGATGACATTGATGTGGAAAGTGTCGCCCTAGATAAAGGGTGTAAGGAAGGATTCTGACCAAGGGACGTCAATAGTGTTACCTTCTGGCCCACGATAACAGGCCCTGGGTGCTCAAGACTGGTACCTGTAGCGCCGGCAAGGACAGCCCTGCAGAGGAGAGTTAATGAAAAGAAATGGTGAAAGGCCGCGGGCCTACTCACGAGCGAACGAAGCCGTCTGGTGAGACGTTCGCGTTGGCGATGACTAGGTTGCCAACAGGGCCAATGGCAGCCCGTGCGAGGGGTAAAGCAGCGAGGACGAAGGCAAGCAATTGCATGTTGGAGACCTCGAGCTTGTCGACTCAAAAAGTCTGAAAATTTCAGGGCGGCACTTGAGGGTTTATATCCTTCATTTTTCAGGTCCCATTCCGTGACAACGTGCGAACGAGACTCGATTGTAATGACTGCAATGAGTAAGAGGATAAGTGCATCAGGTCCAGGGGAGCCGTTCCGTCGATTGAGATCTCGTTATCAATCGTCGTGCTGGAGGGATCTCTGACAAAGGACAGCACCGTAGCAGAAAGCTACGTAAACGAGAAAGGATGGCGTTGACAGAAATGTAAGAATCTGTCGCGATAGCTGTCAATGAGCGCCAAGCGTCGGTAGAGACGTCACGATTAGACATACTAGGGGATCCTGAGCGCTTGTTGTAACAGTCACCTGAGACCCAATCCGTAACTCCAGGGGTAAACGCATTGTTTTCGACTCATCGAGTGTCTGGAAAAGTTGAAAGATTTCTCGCGAGATTCGGTCGGTCATTCGTGCCACCTTAGTAAGAGTATCTGGGTCTATCCTATACCAGGATCTGGGGTGAAAGGAATTAGATATATACCGGAAGACTTGTCAAACAATCTCACCCCAGTCCAAAGCTTCAGAGTCACCGACTTCATCATGCAACTCAAGTTCACCTTTGCCTCCCTCGTCGCCATCCTTGCTTCCAACGTCGTAAGTGTCTTATCTTCTCCATTACGAAAGATGTGGCTTACCTTAGCGTGTCCCTAGGCTTTGGCTGCTGAAGGGGACGTCTTCACTGCTACAAGGGTGTTCCACACCATCATCAAGGAGGAACCATACCTTGTCGACAGAACTGAAACCTTTGTTTGGACGTAAGCGACTTGCCCAATGTCGACAGATACATATAGCTGATGGATGTATTTCAGTCAAGGCCCAAGTATCGTAGATCCCAGTGCAACTGTCATCCCTCCCGAAGTGGACCAGACAGTTGTCTATGGCGAAGAGCCAACTCGGGCTGCATAAAGGAGTTTACACCATGGCAGTGGAGGAGATTTTCGGCGGCAGTTTTTCATATTACTTGTATCAATAACGACTACATTTCTGATCAGAACGTTGAATGCGAATGAAGTGCTGGCCTCACCGGTAAACTCCAAGACATGTTCGGGATGCTTGCCATAGAGTGTCGGAAAAGAAAAATGGAACTGACAGCAACAGATTGGATCCAGGCACAAGTGAGGCCAGCATGCTGTTCGGCCCTCACAGTCCATATACGCTTCGCTCTTGTCATTGTGAGAAACCGAGGGGGGGGGGCTGTCCGAGTCGGCGTGGCTGACGACCCAGTACAACTCTGCCTTATGTGGTCGCCGCCCTGGAATGATATCATAAGTGTGCCTTGTTATCAGATATTTAGAGGACTGAGGTACTCACGATTGTGGTCGCAGTGACCTGCGGCGTACGGCTAAGAGTGACGATCCACCTAAAAAGCGACGTTAGATAGTCACCAATCAGACAAGTAACCGGTGGAAGAAAACAAGAGCCAATTATCTTCGCGCGAATTGTGTTCCACCCTGCGGATATGTGGCGCGTCCTGAATGGAATTACTGGTCAGGTTTAATCATTCAGCGAAAGGATGGCAGATCGATTCCTGAAGAGATGACTATCATAACCAATGGGATACATGGTGGCGCCAGCCAAACGCAGAGGATGACTTCAGTCAGTCAAAATGGCGTGCGACAGCCAACTGACCAACCGCCACTCACATTTGGCAATCAGCTCTGGGTTTCTATGTCTAGAAAGTTGCCCAAGTGATCAGTACTTGAGCCTTTATTCCGTTGCAGAACGCTCTGCTCCAGTAGCCGTTGCTCATCTCGAGGAACCTGGCAGGCGACCAGGTTCCATTGTCAGCTCGGGAATGGCTCGGGAGGTGTTCCGATGGCTCATGACATCTGGGGAGCACGAATCATTCTCCAGGAACAAGGCCATGGCTGCGCGCTCCTCCAGTCACGGCAGTATGCTGAACCAAGACTGACGAAAGCAGAAAGCCGAGCCTTTGAGTGGCGAATTCTGAGATTTATGGATTGCAAAGGGACCGCCTTGGAGCAGATGACTTATATGACCCTTGTTCCTGGACAACGAGGATTCGTTATCCCATCCGGCGGCGAGCAACAGGGGACAATAATACTGCTATTGTCACAAAGAAAAGAGCGCAGTAATCCAACGTCAGATGTGACTCTGTATATCACAGCGGGGGTAGATATGCCGTCGAAAGATATTCTTCTGCCGTGTTTCGTAGGGAAAGGGGCGCCATCGTTGCCTTTGAGTCGTCTGAAGTCGAAACCCGGGTGATGAAGATACGAAGAAGAAACCCGCCGCGGCGAGCGACTCACGTTGTCGGCTGTTGTTGGGAATTTGCGTCAATTCCCACGATTGTATAGCCACAAGGAATGTACCACAGCGACTTGACTGGCCGACCTTTTTTCTTTTGTCGACGACGTCCACCATCGGTCCCTGCACTGCACCATTCTACATACACGGCTCACAGTATCGCATATTGGGTTTCTGCTTGAAATACAACTAAATTCTTTTCTTTCACGAGCGTCTGGCTCGCAGCGGTGACCTGGAAAGCTCAAGGCAGATCAAGTCGGAATACCCCAGCCATGTCTACCAAGGAGGAACAAGAAACACTACGGCTGCTGGTGCAGCATGTTTCAAGGGCCTTCTATGAGCCCAAGTATATCATTATCATGGATCAATTGGCAAGACACCCGGTGTACGTTCTGTATTCTTTTCAACCTTGCTTTGCTAACCTTTTCACTCATTCGACTAGTCTCAAAGATGATGATCTCGCTGGTCGAATGGGCTTGCAGCCTAAAGAGCTGAACAAGGTCATCGCTGTGTTGTCAAACGATTGTCTGGTGAAGGTGTACGTTAACCGTGTCCCACCAATATGACAGTTGTTCAAACCCCGTTGCAGGTATCGGCAAAACGAGCTCAAGGAAGGAGCCCAGCGTTCAGTCGGAAAGCAGTACTACTACATCGACTATGAGCACTTTTGCAATGTCGTCAAGTGGCGCATCGCCAAAATGCGTCACAAGATTGACCACAAGCTGCGGAACGTAAGAAGAATGTGCCTCTTTCTATTGCGTTCATGGCTGATCGTAAATAACAGGAAATCGACAACAAGGGTTACATCTGCCCTCAGTGCAAGCAATCTTTCACCCCACTGGAGGCCGACAAGTTGATGGACTTCAGTCGGGGCATCTTCGCCTGCGACATTTGCCATCATGAATTGGTCGACAACGAGAACTCAGCCAGCGTCCAGGGCAGCAAGGATCGCATGATGCGCTTCAACCACCAGATGCGCTTCATCCGCGAAGGCTTGCAAAAGAGTGAGGCGATGAAGCTTCCCAAGTTCGATGTTGCCACCTGGGTCAAGACGCATGTAGCAGCCGAGGCGGCTCAGCGACAACAGATGAATGGAGGCACCGATGGGGCTTCAGGCGGGGGCAGCTCTGCGGGTCATGGATTGAAAGTTGCTGGAGCAGGGTCTTCTGGCAGGGTGGACGATGGTATCGGTATCGTCATGGTTCAGGAAGGGGATGGAGAAGACGAAGAAAGGAGACGCAAGGAACGCGAGAAGGAGGCGGAGCAAAAGCGTGTTCAGAATGCGTTACCGGCGTGGCATTTGAAGAGTACAATCACGGGCGACCTGACGGCGTTGGGCGTGAAAGAGTCGGCTAGGATAGCGGCTGCTCAGGCGCAGACGTTGCTTGGCGATGAGAGTTTGAAAGGCCTCGGTGTCATCGGCGCGAGCTCGAGTAGATCACACCAACGCTCTGTCTCCTCGTCGACATCGATGACACTGAACACCGGACCAGCCGACAGCAACGTGGATAGTAAAGTCGACATCAATGTGGACGTCCTCGACAGGTACTATGCCAGCCTCGCTGCCGCTTCGACACCCGCTTCAAGCACGGTCTCAGTTGCACCCACCCCGGCACCTGCGGTAGCTTCTGAATATGGAGACGAAGAAGAAGACCGAAAACCTGCAATCGAATACCTCGACTCGTTGAACGATTACAGGAAGCGGTCCAGGTCTGCAGAGGATATCGGAGGAGGCTCGAAGACGCCAAAGATACCCAAGACCGAGAGTGTGCCGAGCTTTGTTGAGGCCAGCATCACTGAAGAGAGCACTGCAATGGACATCAGTTACCACCCAGGAGATAGCGGGGCGGGAGGTGATCCGATTGTCTATGGTAAGTACCTATCACTTCGGCGAAAAGACGTGCTTATGACCTTTTTCCTTCTTTTCCTCCATCAATAGTTAATGGCGAGGCAAAACCGCTGTCTCAGGTGACTGAAGCAGATCACGAGCTGATGACTCCGGAGGAATACACGGCATTCTATCAGATTCTGGAAGAGAACCCGCACTTGCAAATGTGACTTTTCGACGATCAACCACCTTTTCCCAAACACTTCCATCCGCTCCGGTTTTCTTCCTATCGTGTTGCCCGCCTATGGACTTCGTTTGCCCTTGTAGTGACCATCGAGGGCGTCGCTGACGTTTTGGAGATGATGGACATGCTCGGATGGCTTTTTTTCTGGTCGCTGAAGTCTGGCTTATGGATGCGGGACCCTTCGGTCTTGACGGATAGCCGCGATGGTTGTGGTGTATCGCAGAACGTCGGACCGCTGTCCCTCGCAATTCCTTCTGGCGGGCCGTGCAGTTGAAGAACAGTATGTTCTCCTCTCCACTTCCGCTGATCTTCATGGTCCTTTAGGATGTCGAAGCAAGAGGGCCCGTGCTTGGGGGAACGTGGGGACAATTGTACTTCTCTTTGGAGATTAGCCACGGATGGAATGGAATACTCGATTCTTCCCGTTAATTCTTCAGCCGTCGACTGCGACTAGACAGCAATTCTTCCGAAGCGAAACCTGACAGAGAAGCAAGCCTGCTTCATGGTATTGTGCAGTTTTTATACTTTTCCTATGACGACAGGGCATTGGTTCCTGCATTCCTGAAGATTGAATTGAAACCCCAGCTCTGCTTGTTGGGGCTACAGGGGAACATGGTCCACATTTTTGGAAACGTCAAAAGTCCCTTTTTCAGCGCGGTATTCCTCTGTCCGGGGTTATGGAGGCTATGGGACTCCTTTAATGAAATTCCCCAGCATGGTGAGTCTGTTACCAATTGTCAATGTCACCCTTATTGGTTCACCCGCAGATAGTAGTATCGAGTGAGCTGGACGAGCTACTATGTCCCACCACCTCTCCGCATCTCAGCCCCTGGTATGTTTCACAGATGGTCTGACCGGAGGCCGGCCTGATTCCCGTTCGATGGGCTTGGTGCCTATACGCCAATTCTTCGGAATCAAGGTATACTCGCAAAAGCTGGAAGACACGCATTTTACACACCCCAGGCTCAACCACGGAAGGTACACTCTTCGAGTCGAAGTGGAATCACTATGTCAAGGAATGCTGGGCGGTGGTCACCTGTTCAAAATTCCGCTCACGAAGGCCCCCGGACGATCTGGGTAGATCTTAACGGTCAGCCACGGGCCTCCCCCAGAATCTCGAAGAAGCGGACCCAAAAGGCTACGAGAAGCCTTCCTTCGGAAACTATTCCTAAATCCATGTTCTCCAGGTGATTACCTTGCCATATTCGTCTGTACCCGACCTGTACTCAGTGTATCAAGTTGGCGAGCTGATTGTCGTCCCAGCCACGCTTTTCAGATCTCTTATGCGAGAAAATCCCGCTTGGTGCACACATGTGGGAGCAGATGGGTCGTTTCGATTGTTTTGGGAACATTGCCGCACGTGGAATACCCCGTTAACAAGGCACGCGGCAACATGTTCGGATTATTCGACTGGCGCCTATAAAGAGCAGCGCCGAGGCTTTCTGTTGAACGCTCGAGGATCCCCTGCTCAACATGTCGGTCAAACTTCTCTCCATAGTCGCTCTTGCCATCGCTGCTGTTAACGCCCAGAATACCGTTGGCCCTTGGGGTCAATGTGGTGGTAACGGCTATAACGGAAACGTATGTCCTCGCCCTATTGACTGGCTAACGCCTTTACACTAACATACGTCCCTCAGACCACTTGTCAGTAGATGCCTCGTCACTTTATCCGGGGCAATAGAATTAATATTTGTTTCTACCACCTTCCAGGCCAGAGTGGTTACTCTTGCGTCAAGCTGAATGACTGGTATTCTCAGTAGGTGTACCGGTGATATATCCGCCTTTCTTTACTGATGACCTCTCAAAGATGCCAACCTGGGGCTGCCCCCCCTGTCACCACCCAGCCTCCTGCTACCACCCAGCCGCCCGCCACAACTCAACCACCTGCTACTACACAACCACCTGCCACCACTAACCCACCTGCTCCAAGTGGTAGCGCCGCACCAGGCAGTCTTCATGCCAAGATTGTCGCTAGGGGCAAGCAATACTTCGTGAGCACAAGGCTCGTGTGGTCACAACTATGTCTGATCATGGTTTCAGGGTGCTTGCGCTGACCCGAACACCCTCAACATCGCGGGTAATGCCATTTCAATATCGACTTCGATCCCACTCTTACATGAATAATGTACCCAGCCAACGTCGCCGTTCTCCAGCGAGAATTCGGTCAAGTTACTCCCGTAAGGCAGTTCTCTTTTGTGATGCAAGGATGAGATCTGAAATAGCTTCTTCGATAGGAAAACTCCATGAAGGTGATCATTGACTACATGCGCGTTTAAATCTGGATCCTCAATGTTCCTCCTCCTTCGATGACCAGTGGGAGTCACTTCAACGTAAGCAATGTCCGGTTTTGTCCAGGACGCTGAACTGACGTTTCTTTCAGCCAGTCGAGGCAACTTTAACTGGGGCAATGCCGACCGTCTCGTCGACTGGGCCGTCACCAACGGAAAATTGATTCGTGGACACACCCTCGGTAAGAGTGTTCAGATACCTCATTACGGAAATCGGGCTCAAGGCCGTTGCAGTCTGGCACTCTCAGCTTCCACAATGGGTCAACAGCATCAACGACAGGAACACATTGGTCTGTCTATTGCAGTATCCAGTTGACGGTAATATTCACCGAACCCTTACAGACTCAAGTCATTGAACAACACATCGCCGCTGTCGCTGGTCGCTATGCCGGGAAGCTTCTCGGTAAGTGTTCCTCTAGCTTAGGATTACTCAGAGACTAACGGGGCGGTTTCAAGCTTGGGACGTCATCAAGTGAGTATTGCTGAACATTGTGTGTATGTCCACAAGATTCTGACTATAGCCAGCGAAATCTTCAACGAGGATGGCTCTTTGCGACAGAGCGTCTTCTCTCGCGTCATGGGAGAGGTCTGTCTTTCATCACCTATATATTCTACCTCATGTTCTCACTTGTCTTGGAACAGTCCTTCGTCACCCTTGCCTTCCAAGCTGCCCGCCGTGCTGACCCCAAATCTGTGTAAGTCGCCGTTCGTTTCAGAGCTCTGACAATCCGTGACGTACTCTTGCATAGCTTGTACATTAACGACTACAACCTTGATTCGGACAATGCTAAGGTCCGAGGAATGGTCAACCTCGTCAACCGGGTCAACCAAGCCAACCCTGGAACCGTCGATGGAATGGGTACTCAAATGCATCTTGGAGTGAGTCTATGCTTTTACTTGAGATTTTTAAATTACTAACGCCTTGTAAACAGCCAGGTGGATCTGGTGGTGCCCAAGCTGCCCTTAACGCTCTGGCCAGGACCGTTGGTATTAAGGAAGTCGCTATTACGGAATTGGATATTCAACAAGCTTCCGCCAACGATTACACCACCGTTGTCCGTGCTTGCCTCAACACCCCCCTGTGTATCGGTATTACCGTTTGGGGTGTCAGCGATGCCGTAGGTTTCTCCCTGTCTGAATTCCAAGGCAGAAGCTAATCATTTTTCCCAAAGAACTCGTGGCGATCCAGCACCAACCCCTTGCTCTTCGACCGCAACTACCAACCGAAGGCCGCCTACAACGCCGTTTCCCAAATGCTGTAAACACATCTTGTATAACAGGATCAATATGTGTTATATCTTACATGAATGCCGATTGTACCACCATAAACTCCCGCTGAATTCCTCGGTCTTGTCGGAAAACGGCCTGACACTGACAAGTAAAATCTGAAATAGGATGAGACATAGGACCGTCGAGACTCGGGATTCTCACGTGAACGCTATTGCAGCTAAAGCCTATCATCGGTCCAGTATTGAATTCTGAAGAAGCACTGAGCATGCTCGAAACTGTATCTGGTGAGAGAGATCGGTTTTTCTGACTTCCCAAATCTCCGCGTTTCAAAGATAAGCATAAACATCGGACTAGTGTCGCTAAAGTCGGTGGGGTAGAGTGCCAAGGCGGGGTATAAAGCAACCCAAGAGTTCTCAGGAAACTTGGCAGACCCATCCCAGTATGCAGAAACTCTTAGCTCTTGTCGCTTTCGCCGTCTCCAACGCACTCAGAGCGTCTGCCGTAGGTCCTTATGGTCAATGTAAGTCCATTTTGGGCACCAGCAGCTCTCCGATACTGGGTCTGAGAAGTCTTGTCCGTAGGTGGAGGCAATGGGTATACTGGAAGTGTACGTTTTTGGAAATCTCTCCGTCGCCAAGTAACACGGCGCTGATGTTGAAGCCTTGGCGTTCCAACAACTTATAGACTCAATGTAGGCTTTCCCGGCCTTTACTATTTAGTAACTGAAGAATTCGATACCAAACCTTGTCTTTAGGTGATTCGGGTTACACATGCGTCAAGCTGAACGATTGGTATTCACAGTGCGTATCTCGTGCGCTAGAATAGTCGACATGCTTTAACTGTGCTGCAGATGCCAGCCGGGGACCGCACAACCTCCAGTCACCCAGCCCCAGCCTCCCGTTACGACTCAACCCCCTCCTGTAACAACGCAGCCCCCAATCACAACCTTACCTCCGATTACGACTCAGCCGCCAGCTACAGGGCCGCCCAAACCGTCGGCCAGCGCAGGGGGCTTGCAGGATAAATTCGGCGCGAAGGGGAAGTTATACTTCGTACGTGGCTTCGAACGATCCGATTTATAACCTTATCCTTACATCCATTGTCCTTAGGGAGCTTGCGCTGACCCCAACACTCTCAACATCGCCGGTGATTAGATGCCTCAAACCTCTAATGAAGCTCTTACAAACCCTCCCTGTCAGCCAATGTCGATGTTCTCAAGAAGGACTTCGGCCAAGTCACTCCTGTATGTTGGCTCGAGTTGGTCCGATAGATAGAGCGATTCTTCTGACCTAATGCCTGTAGGAAAATTCGATGAAGTGGGATGCTACTGAGCGTAAGTCGCGCGGGGTTCGCCGTATTCCATCACGTCCGTTGACTATCCTTGGGATTATTCAGCAAACAGAGGAAGCTTCAATTACGGAAACGCGGATCGACTCGTCAACTGGGCGGTCGAGAATGGTAAATTGATCAGAGGACACACCTTGGGTTCGTCTATTTCTGAGAGTTTCCTTCGACAACGTCTCACTCCATCCCAGTGTGGCACTCCCAACTTCCTGGATGGGTCAACAACATCAACGATAGGGCGACTTTAGTGCGTATTGAACATGATCTCAATTACCTCCTGTTCATCATTGACCTGTACATTTCTTAGACTACGGTCATTGAGAATCACATCTCCAACCTCGCTGGCCGCTATGCTGGAAAACTATACGCTGTAAGCAATACACACAATAACACCCGCTCCCATCACTGACTCCATCCCAATACTATCCAGTGGGATGTCATCAAGTGAGCCTCGTTCGCGTTGTTGCGAATCAAGAATATTGACTGACTCGGTCGAAAGTGAAATCTTCAATGAAGACGGTTCCTTGCGCCAGAGCGTCTTCTCTCGGGTTATGGGAGAAGTAAGTGGGCTTGTGCCCGGAACCGGATCTATAAGCACTAACCCGCGCACAGAGCTTCGTTGCTGTCGCCTTCCAGGCCGCTCGCAAAGCAGATCCTAAAGCAGTGTATGTTTCGTCTTACTGGCCAAACAGTTTATTAAGTGTCTTTCCCAAAGTCTCTACATCAACGACTACAACCTCGACTCGGACAATGCTAAGGTCCGAGGGATGGTCAACCTCGTCAACCGGGTTAACCAAGCGAATCCCGGAACCGTCGACGGCATGGGTACACAGATGCATCTCGGAGTACGTGGAATCTGCCACTGTAAACCCTACTTGAAGACTGACAGCCCTTTCAACCAAAGGCGGGAGGTTCTGGAGGGGCACAAGCCGCCCTGAACGCTCTGGCCAGGACTGTTGGCATCAAAGAAGTTGCCATTACCGAATTGGATATCCAACAAGCTTCCGCCAACGACTACACCACCGTTGTCCGTGCTTGCCTCAACACCCCTCTGTGCATCGGTATCACTGTCTGGGGCGTTAGCGATGCGGTAAGCGATCCCGTCTTTGGGTCCCTCGCATCGTGTACTGACTTTGGTACCAGAACTCCTGGAGGTCTAACACAAACCCCTTGTTATTCGATGGCCAGTTCCGTCCCAAGGCGGCATATACTGCCATAATCAACATGCTCTAACTCTAACGCTTCCAACGGCGTTCATCGTAAGTTGGCTTGATGCTCTAACCACCAGAAATGTACATTATATTATGTGGATCCTCAATCGACCTTCTCGCAGACGCAGCTTCAGTCCTCTTTGAACCTGTATCCCCCTTCCCTTTGAGTTGCTGTAAACTTTAGTGTCGATACCAGCCTTCCGTCTGCTCCGGCAAGTGAGCATTCCACGGAGTCTCCGGGGACAACAGGCCCAACACCAGACGGGGTCCCTGTCAAAACTACATCCCCCTCCTTGGCAGTGCATGCTACGATATCAGAGAGGGTCGGAGTCAAGGCAATGGTGACAGACCTCCAGCGTCATGATAGCAGAAATGTCCTTCAGCAACCGGGGAATCTTGAAGATCATATCGGAAGTGCTTCCATCTTGTTTCGTCTCGCCATTGATCTGGTGGGAAGGTTACAATCTATTGGTACGTGACTTCTTCCATAGGACTTGCCTTGAGCGAGATTCTGAGGTTGTCAGGGTCGGCGATTTCTGCCTTGGGGATGAACGACCTTCAGACGGGTGACGTATGTTAATCACAGACGCGGACTCTTCAGAACCGACGTCGACAATCACTTGCCCAATTGGAGTGAAGGTATCGAAACCTTTGGCGGCTGACCAAGGTAAACCCATTCTCTTGACTTGATCTTGGAGGTTCCTCGCTGTCATATCGACTGCTAACGTGTAGCCCGCGACATAGTCGTCTGCGTCGGATTGTTGGATGTCCCTTCCCCACTTCCCGATGACGACGCCGAGCTCAACTTTACACCAGGGTGAACATTCAATCAATGAACTGAATGAAGAGCATAATTGGACTTGCCTTCGTGATGTGCAACAACTCCTTGTGGTATTTCGACCTTCCCTCCCGAGGGCAGATAGCTTGAAGTGGGCTTGAGGAAGAAGAAAGGTGCTTTGGGAACTGCGTTGTTAAGCTCGTTGGCATGTGCGACGTAGTTTCGGCCTATCGCCACGATCTTGTCGACCGTCAGCAACTTGGAAAGCAACTAATTACTATCAATACTTGATCTGTGGGCCAACTCGCATGCTCCTGGCAGGTTACGAGTCCGTCAATGGGAGGTGCAATATTGATGGTGCTCGCTGGCGCACACCTCCGGTGCGCTCGCGCTCGCACCCAGGGCCCCATGTTTTACACTACAATTATTGTAATTTCTTACAATTTATTTAACAATATGCTATAAATCAAGATACAACTCCTGTAACAAGTCATATATTCTTGGAAACAAATGGTACTAACAGGGATTGAACAATGAACCAGCAACAATTTACAAATTATCGTACACCATTAAAATAAATGGTGCCACCCGGGATTGAACCAACAGCCATCAGGTTTGTAAGGAAGATCCCGAGTGCTTTGATGGCATCAATGCTCAACATGGCCTCTCAGAAACGGAACTGGGACCACAGGCATGATGTCATAAAATGTGCTAATCGAAGGGGACTGACCACCATTAATTGCGTCATACACTTAACACCTGTCAATCAATTCTCTGACAGATCTACGTTGAAACGAGACTAAACACTCAGAACGATGTCAAATGAACACGTAATTAAATGAAAGAAGCCCTTTGACACCTGTCCATCCACTCTCCCACGGGCCCAAATGAAGTCTCACAAAAACTGACCGCATAGAAACGACTCCTAACGGACTCGTAAAAGTTCGCTCTTGGTTCGCTCACCTTTTTTCCAGTTTGGAGGAAAGTGCTCATGGTATTAAGAACAGCTTGGAACTGAGCCACCTGGTGAGAGTACTTAGACAGTATGGCATCACAATTGTGCTGGCTTAAATGTGTACGTTAGGATGCACATGGCTGGAGCGGTTCTGCGCGTCACAAGGCAAAGAACACTGATGGACGGAAGATTCGACCTGCCCTAAAGTTCCCAAAGAGATTGGCGCCGGAGGACGCTGGTGAGCGCTTGATCGAGCAGAAATTGAATTACTTGTGAAAAGGCCGATGCCACGGGCACGGCGAGTGCGAGTCTTTACTTTCTCTTTTAGGGTCGCTTCGTTGAGACTATGTTGAGTAGGTATCGTCGGCGGGAACGTCCTGGATAAAATTCCCACGCGGGCAACCTTGGGCGGCTTTGCTTAGTCGAGTCTCGACCGAAAATGTCCTCAAGTCCCTATCTATCAGTGGGTACGAAGTGCGACCACATATATTGCTTGAAGTATCCGGAAGTCACCGCGAACGCCTCAAAAGACTGGGGAGGAAATCATAAGTGACGTTGGACATTGATTCTCTTTTGCAGCATACATCTCGAGAACACAATTTCAGCTGGGGACTCCAATGGTGAGTTATTACTTGTGTTACGGTCCATTTGTGACGCATTCCCAGATGTAAGGATAAGAAAAAAAGGGAGCTTCACGACAGCGTGAATAGTAACTACCGTAAATCAGATTATCAGAAGGGATCAAGGTTCAGTCCTTCAAAGACCATGGGCGCCTCAACAGGAGGCTTTCATTCTCCGACTCCCGAGTGACTAAAATACTCAAATGCGCCCATAAATGCGCCTTGTAAATTTCGGCTTATCACCTATCCGTACCTAACCATAGGCTCCCTTTGGCCGTGTACTACTTTCTAGACAATGTCAATATCATACTGCCATTGACTGGAGTTGTCAGCATCCCTCCCAAATGCTCGAACTGAGCCTCGATGCCACTGTGTTTACCTGGTCTTTGAAATGAAATTTAGAATTACTTAGGACAGTGGAACTCGAGGATGTGTCTTGTCCAGAACCACACGAACTTGGCATCACGACGGGATGACGACAGACCGATTGTGCGAATACGAATTCTGAACTCAATTCTACAGATTGAAACAGCCCTCTGCCACCTGAAGCCGTGCTAAATAGGATATCATAGCAGCGTGGCTATCTTGCTTTAGGGCTGGTCAAGCTAGCCTTGCTTATTTAAATATTTACGACTTCCCCTTCGAAATGAGTCTATGCATCGAGATAAAAAGGACAGATAAGGGTGTTCCCCAGGATGTACCATGTCGTTGAGTGGGTCAAAGCTTTAAGCCCTCCAGAACACTCGAGACAGGGGAGAAATAGGGGCCTCAGCCATTTTTGATCGACGACGCAGAGCCACTTTCGGTGGCTCGCGCAGGAAATTGGAATTTCATCCACGACGTTCCCGCCGACCGTACGAAGTATGTATGTCATTGTTAGGTCATGCACTCGCTGGCGCACGCCTGCGGCGTGCTCGCGCTCGCGCGCGTGTCCGGTAGTTGCCTTGCCTTCTTTGCTTCGCCATGGGACATATATGGAATCACTCTAAAATGTCTTTGCGGTTGACAAGTTAGGAATTAAGGCGGCGTGCTCGTGCTCGCACGTGTGTGCGGTTACCGGGTTATAGGGCTCTCCATGCTCCATGTACTTTGCTTCGAGTGGGTCGCTTCGCGAAGGATTGAGCAACTCGCTGGCGCCCGCCTGCGGCGGGCTCGCGCTCGTTCCCGTTCGAAACGTTACCTAAAGAGATTACATACGATTCTTATGTCAGGATTTCCGGTCTGCGTTCATGTAGAGGAAGACATTGTGCTACTCAAGTGCTCAGCAGAGCCAGACAAAAAAAGAGCAGTCGGAGAGCAATGGCAGGACATCGGTGTTCCCGGGGTGAGCAAAGGGAAGTCAGGGGAAGTCGGCAGTGGCAGTGCAGAGGACGTTGGCAAACATCAACAAGTAATCTGGCGCGCGTCTCACACCTCAAAGGTTCGATCCAGAGACAAGCCCATCAACCGCCTCGACGAGGAAATCCTCCGCTATCTCAATTGTGCATATAATCACTTCCTGTGGAAAGCATTAGGCTCTTTTCGTATTGACGACCCTACTGCCTCCCCCGACTACTCATGTATTCGCCCCGTAGTCGCTCCGGAGAAACCGATCACGGAACAACACCTTCCAAATGGATATTGCAGGTTACGCCCTTGAGCAGAATTCTCGCCCTAAAAAAACTCGCTTTACTTACGTAAAGACTCGCAAAATGGAGACTGGGGGTTACGCTCTTCCCGACGAGGATTTTTTTTCTTCCCCATTTGATCTTTGTCTGGACCGGGGCTAACAAGGGGGACGACGGTGTGGAAGACAGGAATCACTTGTTCAACAGCGTGTAGCTCAACAACTTAGAAATACACCGTGTCCTTGCCGCAACGAGGCTGCTGATAAGGATCTCCGAAGAGGCGAATTAAGCATAGAAGATCGCTTCTCGTTATGCATGCGCTCACTCCTTGGCCACCAGAGATGTCGCGAAGATCAGGCCCCTATTTTTTTCAGAAAAGAACGTTCGTAAACACTCGCATCAACATCTCGATGTGAAGGTTGTTGAACAGGGATTTGATCGCCCTACTCTGGGCAACGGCTGCAACAGACGTGCTCAGACCAGTGAGATGGAATCATAGAAGTCGCCTCCACTGCTGTCAAAGAGGCCCACCCTCCTCTCCTCTCCCTCCAAACCGATGGCTGACACGCCGACCGAAGAATGTTGGGTCCACCTGAACAATTCCTCCCCTGAAATTGCGTACGAAGGATCTTGGGAGATCCAGACAGGCTCTACGAGAAACAAATAGACGAGGAAACCCCTTGGTTGGACTCCCAAGTGCATGTGGCGACGGGGAATGCGAACTTGACCTTCAAATTCAGAGGTGTGTTTGTCCACCTTTATGGTCTCCTTTCTTCCTCAGTTTCTGACAGGATTGATACAAAGGTTCTGAGGTCGAGCTCTTGGGTACAGTGCAAGACCAGGATGCCGACGTTCACTGGGAATGTACCTTGGACGACAAGACAATAGGTGCACGACCCAGCGGTAGCCCTGGAAGGCACAGGATCTAGCTACGTAGATCAGGTCCCTTGCCAGATGGAGACCATGAGTTCAGACTTGCGGTCATTTCACCTAACCGAAGGGCATTCTACGTCGACCAAGTCAGCTTTATACCCTCCATTGACTCCGATATCCCAGGGTCTGAATCTCCCCTCGCAGCCGCAAACTCTCTCGTTCGAAGCGAAAACGACGGCTCGAAGATGCGTCTAGTGGTAGCGGTACCCATCGCAGCGTCACTCACGCTCTTCGTGGTCCTGTGCTTCCTTTTCCGAAAGGGGCGGGCGTTTAAATCAACAACCCGGGAGCAGCGGCACTCATTGCGTCTGAATCCAGCACGCTCACGACCTACCTACCGCATTTCCCCTTTTGTCCCTGAGACGTTGGCACCTACTGCGTTCCCCTGGAACGCGCCTCGGGGACCCTATGGACATTCCCATGAACAGACTCGATACTCACCGATTCCTGCTGTTCACTTCGAGGACAGTGTCAATCGCAAGAAGTTCCAGCAGGTCCGTGCCCACCACCCTCCGCCGCCTTCCTATGCTCCTTGAAACGGCCTGACCCAATTAGAACTGACGATTATCATATTGACGTATCATTTGACATCCAAGGAAAGAGAGTAGTGTAATGTATCCTACATATTTAGAGTACGGCCCAATATCTTTTCTGCGCTACGAGTCCTTACCGCCCAGACCCATCTTCAACGAGGCCGAACGAAAGAACTTGCTCACTCCACTTCTCTCCTTCTTTACTTTTTCACTTTCCAAGGACTCTTCTGCATCCCTTCCTCCCACGCCTCCAACGCCGTTCAAAAATTCCGCCAACGAACGAGCAATGATATCGTGTACTCGGCTCGTCGGATGGAGATGGTCCACCCACACCGAGCCGCCTTTGCGATGTCTATCTTCCGTTGGAAAACCGTATTTCTCCAAGTTCTGGAGGAGGTCGCTGAAAACCTGGTGTGTCGAGAAGAGGAAGACGGTAGCGTCGGGGTGACTGGATTTGAACGTCTCGAGGCGCCCGAGGAGGATCTGATTCCATTTCTGGTACGGACTGATGTGGTTTGGGTCCAGATCTTTAGAGGATGCAACTTCATAAACGGTGGGAGCTGTTATCAGACCTACTGTAAGTGAAATGAGTAAGCATAGTAGACGTACGTGCGGGAGACTGGTCAATCGGAGGAAGATCGAAGAAAACAAAGTTCCGAGCACCAGCGGCGTACAGTTCCTCCTGAAGTTCCATGAATTGGTCTACCCGTGCAGCAACTGGATCCACGTTGGGTTGTCCTTCCGACTGCTGAAGCCCCGATGGGTAGAAAAACGATGCACAGTCATTAATGCCCACAAACATCGCTTAAAAGCCCCAATTTCGTTAGCCATGCGTGATGGAAACGACCACCGAATACAACACTCACTAAACAAGCTATTCCGCTCATCCCAAGGTGCCCAGCGCGGTTTGGCGCCCACGTGGGGTAAGAAAAGCTTCTGGACTTGGTACGCAACACCGGCGACCCGGTCGCCTCCACTGGCATAGTTATACACCAAAAGCGGATCTTTCTTATAGTCTTTGCTCTGCCTTTTCTTCGAGGGGTCGTACCGTGGACCTGGTGCGTACTTTGTGATAAAATGTCCCACCCAGTTGGGTTGCCCCTCCCCTGCATAGGTTCGACCAGGGTAGGGGGTGTAGAATGGGTTGTCGGCGCTGGGGCTGATTTCCTGAGAGAAGTTTGTTGGAGTTTTGAAGACGGAGCAGTAGGAGTCGCCACTGAACGGTGTATTTGGAAGGTCAGACGCGGGTCGTTCGTACGATGAGTGGGGTGCCACTCACAAAATGAAAAGTCGCTTTACGCCTTCAAGTCCTGGCCAGGACTCAGAGGTCTGAAGTACCGTAGACATCTTCTTCAGCGGTTAAAGACACATACAAACCGGTAAGATCGAAGGAATAGTGCCTAATTCAGCCACTCGAGATCCACGGGCGCTCGTGGAATTAACCCCTATATGCGACATCACTAACTTGATCTCCGCTTCAAACGCCCCAAACCTTTTTTCAAGCTCCAGCCGTCTAGGTTTATTCTTCATCCACGAACATCCTCGAACAACGCCAGGCGTCTCAGCACGCCTCCCGCCCCGCTCCCACCTCCAGTTCACTCGGGTGACTGGCCTCTACATTAAAAAACTCTCCTGCCAGACCAGGCTCGAGAACCACCCTTGTTCAGATCTTGCGGGTTGCAAAGGTGGCGTAGAGCAGAAAAAGGGTGATACAACGAAGCGGGGTGCGGTGATCCAATATCTGCGTACATCCGTACGTGGATCAATTCGGATGGCTACATTTTGCTCTGCGCTGCCATTGTGGGTAGTGGTGCATCACACCGCCCTTGTCACTTCACTTTCTCGACGATAGTCTCCAGCTGCGCGCAAGTTGAAATCGCGACGATACCACTCCTCGAAATATGTGACCCTGGGTTCTTCGATGGTCACTATTCCTTGGTATTTGGCGTACTTGTAGGAAGGGCGACTTGCGTAGTCAGAATACCGATCCGTAACGCAATGTGCAGACGGACATCGAGACTATGCCTCGTTCACATCTAGCAAGTGTATCCCAATGCTCGGATAGTGAACCCGCTGAACAAATCGGGTACACATCGTGGGTGGTGTGGCGGGGGGCTCCACTAAGAGGTTTCTGTGCTTGGAAAAGGCACTTTGATCGTCCTTTTCGATTGTGTCTCTTGGAGACGCCACAGAGATTTCGCGGGCTCTTTCTCAATTGTACCAGACAGGGGAGCTATCCGTCAAGGAAGCTGCGGGGACAGGGTACGAGCTGCGTTGTCGAGGTGTTTGCCTAATGCCAGTACCCTTGTGGTTTCTGGCTAATTTTTGGAACTCTTTGACCTGTTCGCAGGTCGCATCGAGGTAGATCCAGTTTCAATCGTGATTAATAGATGGTAACGTCGACTGCGAGCAAAGAGAGTTCGGTTCATTCAGTACGATACGATACAAGTACAGCGTAATGTACGAGAAACTTCTTGCTTCGACAGAAACACAATTACTACGTCACGCACAACCACGACTGCCACCTCTTGCTACTCCAACAACAAGCCCAAATCCCACACCAAACCAACTTGAACAAGAAAACATCAAAAGCACGTATAACGCGTAAGTAGGACATGAATGTACATGAGGATCATAACAAGCCTGGTTAGTTAATCGAAGGGGTTGAATAAAAAGCAGAGCGTCCTGTACAACAGTAAGCAGGGAAAAAAGGTCCTTGGCCAGAGGAATGTATGTACAGATAGCATGCACTAGGTGGCAAATGGACTTGATGATAGCGACTAACGACAGATAATGGGTTGACCTTGGATGAGACGGGGTGTATCAGGGAATCCCCAGAACGCGACCGCGAATAGGGTATACACGGCTACAACATTTCATCAGTTTACCATCATCCGAAAGCAGAAAGAAGACAACTCACAAATAAGCGCCAACCCATTCAACCAATGACTCTTGCCATCTTCAACGGTAAACTTGACCACGAGCACCGAGAAGAACAGGGCAAACGTCTCGAGGGGGTCGAACAGCAAGGTCAACGGCTTGCCCAAACCCCAGGATACAATCACCAAAATGGGGATCACGAAGAAGGCGATCTGGATACAACTACCCACTGCGACGCTCATGGAGAGGTTGAATTTTCCTTTACGAGCGACCAGGACGGCGGTAGCGTATTCAGCTGCGTTGCCGACGACAGGAATGACGATGAGGGTAATCCACTTTTTGGAGATGGAGGGGTTGTCGTCCAGCAAACCTTGGAGTGAGTCGACGAGGTGCTCGGCGGTGAGGTAAACGAGCGCCGTTACGCTGCCCAACAACAGCAACGCAGAGGGCAAGTTGAGCTTGAGCGTTTCGTGGTGCGAGTCGTCCGAGCTGTTGGTCCGGGTTTCGAGAGCCGAGGCGAGGGAGACGCGCGAGGCGAAGAGGTTGTCTGGATTGCTGGGGACGCCTAGCATGGGCGTCGATCCCCGAGTGGCAACTCGGCCGCTGTGGATTGACTGGCGGGAAGTGCTCTTCGACGAATCGGAGCTGTAGGTCGAAGGAATGTCCATGTCGACGAACAGGTGGTTGTGGGAGTAGAACTGGAAGAACAGGTAGGCGAAGTACCTAAAAATGGCTAAGTCAGAGCGGCGTGGAAGGATGGTGGAGCGACTTACAAGATCAGAAGGATGACCGCACTACCATGGCTCACTCGAAGGAGGAAGGGTAGTTCTGTGCCCTCGGCCAAGCGACTCTCGAGGTAGGTATGCTACGGAAGATGTCAGCAGGATAATTAGATAAACATTGAATGTGGACATACGAAGGCAGTGGGAATGAAGAACGAGATAACGGACACGATCAAGAGGGAAGAGTTCAACTGCGCGACCATAGCCTGAAACTCGGAATGCTGGAAGCGGAATCCACCAACTGCAACCATTGATTAGTCGCGAATAACAATACCAAAAAAGTAAAGCTCACCAACGAAAGCACACCCAAGAACCAAGAGAAGATTACTCAATTGACCACCAAGAAGGGAACCCTGCACAAGCTCCAGTTCACACTGTATGTCATCTCATTAGTGCCAAGCGCAAGGACAGGGGTAAGTCAGAGATAACAATGGAAAGAACCGCTCACCTTGCTCAAGGCAATAGCACCAATAATCATTTCGACGACATTTCCAAGCGTAGCATTCAAGAGTCCTCCGACGCTCTGACTGGTCCTAAGCGCAATCTGCTCGGTTCCAAGGCCAAGAAGCGCGGCGAGCGGGATGATAGCGAGACACGAGAACACGAACGTGAGGGTGGCGCTTTGCTCGGTGTAAAACAGGGCCCAGGAGACGGGGATGAAGAGTAACAAGAGGTTGAGCCAGCTGTAGAAGAGGGCAGCCTTGAAAGACTGCATGTACGTCGGGCGTGGGCCAGGGTCATGGGCGGGGGTGAACAGGGTGCGGAGTTTGGACTTTTTGGAGAGCTGGAAGCGCTTGTACCACGGTTTTGGGGAAACAAACGAAGGTACAGGAAAAGCTTCTGTATTGACGTCGAGAGTGGTAGCAGTCTCAGCACGGTGGTAGACGTCATTGAGATCCTTGGTATCGCGGACAACGGTGGCCTTTTCCTCGTCGTCGTTGGGCTTGACGTCTAGGGTTGGATGGAGAGTGTCCCGAGACTTGACTTGAGGAAAACTGGAGGAGGATGCGGAACCGGTAGTCATTTGAGGGTGCCCATTTTGGTTTGGCCTACTACTAGGGGGTTCGTCGTCGTCATCGTTAATGGCAATGGAGCGCGTCGCGCGTCGTGCTGCAGGGGGCTGGGCATTGTCGGACGATGAAGAGGGAGAAGAGTCCACCATTCAAGTGCAAAAACTTTTTCGTTGTAAGCGATGGATAAAAACCGTAAACGTCCTCGGGGCGCTGAGAGCGAGTGCTGTGCTGGGGGCAGAAAGAAAGCCTGAACGTTCGCCAAGTTACCGCTTCTTATATCCCCACAATTGTTCTTGGCAAATCAACTCCATATCAAATTAGGTCCCTGGCCCTCCCTTGACTCGTTTTCTCAATATTCTCCACAAACCATGAATATAACCTCAAAAGCTAATCGAATCTCATTACTCGAGCCGCCGGTTGGCTGAGCGGCTGTCAGAGAGTGATACAGACAAACCTCAACAGCTGTGGAAATCCCCAGACCAAGCGCGTCTTGGCATTGGCGTAAGTCGACATCATGTGCCCTTCACGGCCGACACAGCCCTCTCCATTCTTGGTTCTCTGGCATCTGCTCAATTGCAAGAAACTCACCTCAAGAATGACGACAAAGCAATTCATCCACCCCAAGACCCTGCCAGCTCAGCTCATCCCTGCCCAGGGTATCAAGAGAGCCGATTTCAATGATGCATGATGAGAACATACTTGATAGCCGGCGGACCATCATAGACACGCGAATGAGACCGGGTGGCCCAGCGTCATCGAATGCGGACGATACAGATAGGATATTGAATGACGATACATGCATGCTATGTAGTTGGATACAAGTGAGTAATGCGTGTTGATACAGAATAGAGATGTCCTGTTGGAGGAACTCGCAAATAATAAAAAAAGAGAGAAACGGAAAACAATAATCGCACCAATCGTCCTTAGGCCTAGGCCTTCACAACACCCTCCGCAGCTTTCACAGCAAGCTCAAACGACTCCAACAACTTCCCCGTCTCCTCCAATCCAACGCTAACCCTCACCAAGCCCTCCTCAACCCCAAACTCCGCCGCCCACTCCAACTCCCCGTAATGCGCCAAGATCGTAAAGGGGCAAGCCAACGTAAAGTTCGTTCCAAGACTCGGACCCTTGAAACACGGCAGCGTATCGAAGAACAGCTTTGAGGCTTCAAGGGAGGTAAAAGTCAACGAGAACAACCCTCCATATCCTCCAGCCTTCCCGTCCTCAGATTGCGCCGACGTAACACGACAATGGTCGTAATGCTCCGGCGTGGTGTACTTGGGGTAAAACACTTCTTTAATCGCCGTATTAGGGTTTGTAGACCCGCCCTTGAGAGACCGGGTGTACAAGAAATCACAAATCGCTTCGGCGTTCTGGTTGATCGTCTGGATCCGTTTCTTGAAATCCCGAGAGTTGCGTTCCATGTAGATGGCGTCCTCGTCAAAGTAGGTGTCTTCATACGTCTTGGTGATTGCCTCCTTCAACGATTTGTATTGTCGCCCCTTGGGGTTCAGAATAAGACTAAAAGCGAATAAGTATTCCAGCCATAAAACCGATAGAGAAAAAAACACGCACCTCCCACCCATAACATTCGAAGCCCCACTAAACACCTTTGTCAAACTACTAACCACCACATCCGCATACTGCATAACCGTCACATTCACCAGATTCCCAATCGTCTCATCAATGATGATCAAGAAATCATATTTGTCGGCCAATCTACGAAGACGAGGGAGGTCGGCAGAGCGGAGGAGCGGGTTGGATGGGAACTCGGTGAACAGAGCGAGGATGGGGCGGGTACCGGGGTGAGCCTGGGATTCGGATTCCAAAATCTTTTCCAATTTGTCAATGTCGCTGTCGAGCCCGTGACCGAGGAAGTGGCATCCCGGTCCCCACTTTTGCAGGATCTTGAGGGTGTCGGTGTAAGGGAACCTGCATCACATGGGTCATCAGCACGAGGCAAATCCGTAGAGGGAAAGGACGCACCCAAAGCACACACTCTTCGCCTCCCCCAAGGCCCCCAGCGCAACCTGGTGAGCACTCCAAATCGCCGTCATCCCGCTCGGATAGAGGTACACATCGTTCTCGGAAACGTCCTTCACACCTCTCGTACTCGGACCAACAACCAGATCCTCCTGGCCAGCCGTACCCTGACAATCCGGCACATCGCATAGCAAGACACCAGCAACACGGCGGCGGAGGGCGCGCTTGGCGAACGAGGCGGCGGAGAGAGGGAGGTTGCGGCCGTAGCGTTCTTCGAGGTAGACAGAATCCATCGCTTCATCTTCGTCGCCACATCCACAATTGTTGGCTGGAACCGCTCCATTTCCATTGGTCGTAGTAGGCGAGATCGGCGGGAACGTGGGCGACCTGGGAGACGTAGAGGACACACCCTGCGCACCCTTCTTCACAGCCGAGTAATGCTTGTTGAACCCCCTCCCAGCTGGGAACCCTCTCCTCTGCACGGGCGAAACAGGCCTCTCAACCGCCTTCACTGTCCTGTTCCTATCCTCCTTGGGCAACAACGACAAGCACTTCTCCGCAAACCGACTTGAGATGCCCAGTCCGGCATGCTGCCAGAACTCCTTTGCAACACTGAACGCGTCGCCGGGGAACAAAACGATATGGAGTTCAGCACAGGTGTTCGCGATGCTTTCCGAGCATGGTTTTCCATTGGCTTCGGTGGTGGTGGTGGTACCGGTGCCGTTGGTAGTGCCGTTGGATTGTGGCTGGGGCTGGGGTTCGTCGGGACAGATGAGGAGGTCGACGATACGTGCAGAGACGGGTTTGCCGAGGACGCCAGATCGGCGCTGGATAAAACTCCTACACTGCTCTGCGACTTTTTTCGAGGGGAACAACATGCATCGTTCGTTGCCGACGGCGTATTTGTGTTCGCAGATCGCAGCGAGCTGTTGAGACGGTGCCGCAGACAATCAGCCAGTGAATACGGTCGCTCAGTGTGCTAGCCACGCACCTTTTGTACACTCAGGTGGATGAAGAAGCGAGGGTAGCCTGTGACCATCTTCTCCACCACCCTCTTTTCGCCTTCTTCGTAACCGACGTTATCCCTCCATGTCGGTAACGAGACAGAGATCGCGTGGGGTGTGTCTGGAGGGACTGAATTTCCTAGACTTGATTCGTTCATTCTGGTTCCTCGTCCAAGACCAGTATCGAGAATGATCAAGTCAACGCAACCACAAGTGAGAGACGCCGGTCGTCGTCGTTTCCTCCCAATAACCAATCAGGACAAGGAGTAAACCAAAGCGTTAATCAAAAGCCCAAAGTCGTAAGACTCAGACTATAAATCCAGTCCAAGTAAACGGGACAGATATAGTATGGATTGGATCAAAGCAAACGGGGAAATAGAAGGAGAAGAAGGGAAAGGATAATACAATTCCGAGTCAGAATCAGTCGAGGATTTGTAGTCCATGATTGGTTGGAGTAAGGGTAAATAGAATTTTGAGCAAAAGGGAACCAAACCCAACAACGGCTCTCCGGCCGATCGAGTGATTGGTTTTCTCAGGGTCATCACGGCCGATAACGCGATAGGCGCCTTGATCAGGGCTCCGATAGGGGCCGACCCTATCATCACCCTTCCATTGGACAGTAAACAGGCGAGTAGGGTCACGCCCTGAGCTGACGAATAGAATCCCTGCTAGTTACAAGGGCACCTAGACCCAAAGAAGGGATCGTAACTAGACTTCGAAAAGGCTTAGAGTGGGCCTCATGACCACTGATTGAATGCATATTCTTACATTAGTCCAAGTCTTCAGGTCTGTCACGTCTCCTCGAGATCTCCTCCTTCGCGGATAAATTCGAATTCCTGTCACTACCACACCCCTCGCGGGTAAATTAGACTAATTCAAATTACTAACCTAGTGACATTCAAATTGTCAGTTAGTAAAAGAAGGAACGTGAGTCCCCCTCGCAAATCACAAAGAACGCATTTGGATGCATGGCTATGCTTCCTTACGAGTTTTGTTTCCCGCCTGTTGCCAATGTCAGCAGTTCCTGGGTTAGGTTGGGCTCTTTGCCACAGGGCGTCCTAACCACTCATCCGCACTAACCAGTTTCGCGAAAGTATCTGACAATTCTTGACAAAGCAGAATAATCACGCTGACCTCGAGCGGGACATTGTCCGAGCTCGAGGTTGCAGTAAGTTGGGCCCTGCGGTTGCGAGTTCGAAGCGAGTGCCTGCATGCTGTCAATGAAGCCAGCCACCAGGGTCGACGAAACAGGGTACGGCAAACTCTTCAGGGCTGCCAGCCGAAGTCAGGATGGAATGGTGCAGGGCCGTGGCCATGGGTTGAATACCGGATTGTCGCTTGCATCGAAGTTGCGAGGAAACCCGAAACAATCAACATGTGCGAAACGAAGGAAGTTTCAATTTGCCCAATTGTACATAGTTGTAGTTCATGAAGGGAAAAAGGCGCTACGGATTCAATGCAGCACGACCCATTGTAAGTAAAATGCATGTAGAGTAGGAGCAAGGTTGACAGACCCTGAAAGCGATGCTGGAAAAAACGTAAAACTTGTAGAAATGGAATGGTGAATAAAGAAGGATGAGAAGCGGTCACAAAAAGCACACCAACTCAATTCGCATCCCCGGTACCAGACGACGAGCCCGGAGCAGAACCAGGTTGCAAAGCCGTCTTGGACCCAACCTTGTGGAGCCGAACGCTCTTTCTCCGTTCAGGGACGACTATCGGTATCGGCAAACCATCCAGCCCAGCAATCGGGCTCGCACTTCCATCCATAGGCGGTATACCTGACGGACTGAGAGCAATCACGCTCGGACTGCGACGTATCCCAGTGGCAGAAAAGCTGCCAGACCTGGAGCGAGTGCCAATGGAATCCATCATGATCCTCGATCCCGAGGAAGAGGAAGACATCCGTCTATGACGCTGCATTTCTGTCGGGTCAACATTGGTGATTCCGGCCAAGGTTGCGAAATGGGCCAGGACTAGGGGAAATTTCAACAAGCTGAGGACAGCTAGTTATGGGAAACGCCGCTTACTGTCTACTATGGACACTATTCCGCATAGGTTGCCAATCGCAGCGGGGCCCAATACTGGAGACGAAAGAGTAGACTCTCGCGCCACAAATACTCGATGGGCATTGGCTGTGGATATGTTAGACTTTGCCACATGTTTGTCACGTTGACAACTCACTCGCTAGAATCTTCTCGATAGTGTAGCGGAGCTGGCTCGAGGGCAGCACGGAGTACACTGGGCACAGATCAACTATCAGACTATGGAAGGAAGGTCGTCAATGCGTACCTGGATACTTGTCAACTCCGTCAGTCGAGCCGTCTGGGTGCTAACGGAAGAGATGAGTCGAAAACGGAAAATTGAAGCAGGCCGGACACTGTACCTTGACAAGAGAGATGAACTGATGAAGTGGAGTGTTCAAGATTTGATTGCTCTGAGACGGGACTACGACCTATACGCATCAAATGTTACGAGAGGGATGTAAGATTGGGGTCACGACGTACTTTGCCAACATCCGTGACACTGACAGTGCTCAAAAGCGCACCCGTCTCGTCATCCAGAACTGCGACACTGCTGACCCCTTCCTCACTCATCAGTTTCATCGCATCGAGAGTGCTGGCAGAAGAAGTGGTCGCGACGACGGAGCCATAGGCATTAAAGGACGGGAGTGACAAAGAATGCGCGGGGTTGGCGAGATAATCACGGAAAGACGGAGTCGACTTTGCAAACGAGGCAAACCAAGCCAACAACCCGCGATCCGAAACTATTCCCAAACAATCAACGTCCTCACTTTTCCCTCGTATCAGGACTGGATTTGTAGCCGCTCAATGATGCGTTTGAACCGGTAGCTTCTTGAAACTGACCTCGATGGTTACCACGGGAGAAGACTTCCAGTAGGGAGACGACAGTGGCATCGTAGTCGAGACATATCAGCGGATTCTTGTCAGAAAGATCTATATATTCAAAATTAACGCGTTAACATTGACCATAACGAGAAAAGTCTGTGGTTACTCACTGCTAACGAGATGAACAGCGACGACACCAGCTTTGGCAGCATCAATAATCTTGTCTCGCCTAGGATCCCCGTCTGACCCGTCCAACGAAAAGGTGTGTCTCGTGGCAGCTAGGGTAAGGAAGGCATTCACATCAGCGAACTGCAACGGGCGTTTTAGCGTGAGCGGTGTGTTGTTTCAGCTCTGTAGGGACCACTTACGTCGAACAGGCCCAGCCAGCGTTGCTGGCCTCCTGCTTCTTCAAGGGTGTTGTTGATCACCAAACAGGGGATATCCTCCGATAGCAAGCGCTAATCTTGGTTCAGGACGAATACCATAGATTTGCATTCACAGATACCTACGTCGCAGGCTTCCTCGACACTGGTTTCAGCACCAATAGTTACGATCCTCGAGTCAATCAAGTCTAATATCCATGAGTCGGACTCCTAGGTTCACGCGACCCATAGCAACAGCAACGCACCTCTAGCGACCACAGATTTCCATACTTTCGTCCACTCCCCAGCCTCTCTGTCCGAGCCAGCGATGAAACTCGAGGCCACAGCGCCACCGCTATCCTGTGTCCAGCTGCCATTCAACGATTGGGAGAGTCTCTTGCTGTGTGACATAGCGGTCCAACCAGGCTCATCAACATCGATGTTGAGGAACAAGGTGAGTTTTTTCACAATGGAAGCATCGACGGGGTTGGACCCAAATAGAAGTCGAGGAAGCACTGGGCCAGCGAGCGACAGGGGACGATGCCAACTGATGATGATGCCAATGGACGCGGGCTCTGGGATCGCCCAGACCGGCATCATTGATCCGTTCTTTCCCCATTAAGAACTAGTGACGCTCAGCGCGGCACGCATCCTGCACGCTGCGACCACCGTGACTTTGGGGGCTGGCCATTGAAGCACTGACGCAAACAACGTTGTCAAGTCAATGTAGACGTTCTCGAAGAGATAAAGGTCTGCAATGTCGCTGTCGGCTCGATGGAACAGGCTCATAGAGAAGGTCCAATTGACGGAGGAGCAGCGTCGCATGTACGCTGCGGAGCGACTGGATAACTTTCGTTGGATTTCTAAATTGTTGGCAGCACATTCTCCACAGGTGCTCAACGATACCCACCTAGTCCAGACTCATATAAAAGAAGAGATAGAGGAGATAGGTGCGCGTTGACCCACTCCTCATTGAATGGCGGCTGATCTGAGCGCGTAGGTCAATTCGCAGAGCTGATCTATTCTTCGATTCCCATCCAAGACCTTCTAGAGGAAATAGAGACCCTGTCAAAAGAGGATTTTCCTCTAGAATACCACCATGCTCTTCGCGATGCGGCCTTATTGGTCTCCTTCGAAGGCAGTGTCGCCAAACTCCCGGTGGGCATCTTCCACCGGCCAACCCACAAGCAGCTCATCGTGAGCATCTGCGGCACAGCCCAAATCCAGCACATCGTCCAGGATCTCCGCTTCCTCAAGGTCAAGCACCCCATTAGTGGGAATGCACACAGTGGCTTTTGGGCTCTGTACACTGGCATCGCAGACAGGGTGAAAACCGAGTTGAAGGCGCTCATAAACTTTCATAGCCCTGACGAAATCATCATCACGGGGCACAGTATGGGAGGGGCTGTCGGCTACCTCCTCTTACTAGACATCCTCTCTGACCAGGGTCTCCTCCCGCCTTCCCCGCCCGCCATCAAGCTCGCAACATTCGGAACTCCGCGAGTAGGCGACGCTGCTCTGGTCTCCCACTTCCACAATACAGTCGCCGAGTACACCTCGAGACACGGCGACCAATCCTTTATTGAATACTCTGTCCGCGGATATAACGACGGTACGTACTCGATCTTGTTTTTCAGGTCAGCACTTGTCATCCTGACACACACGGCCTTTTAGGGGTCCCCACCCTCCCTCCTTTGAAACTCGGATATCGTCACTTTGCAAAGACGCCGATATACGCGACAGGTGACCAGCTTTATTTCGTACCGGAGGCCGAGTGCGAATACGCGTTATTCCACGTTGAGTCCGGAAATGAAAGGACCACTCCGACGCGCTTTCCTCGTGGCGGCCACAACTATTACAACGGCCGAGAGTTGGAGAAAATGTTGAGGCGCATCAGTTGGTTAGAGAAAGCCAACTTCAGGGAGGAAGATTGGGAGGAGAGATATCGAGCGATCGTCCAGAAACACTCGTAGCCACCGAAGTTGGGGTATTTAGTGTCGCTGGGAGGTGATCAGCACAGACCCAGAATTTATTTGCAGTACTTGGCGTGCACACGGATTACCGACGGCCATTCGATCGGCGCCCCCTTGCCGTATTAGGAGCCCCTCGCTTCTTGACTGTGGCGCACACCGACGTGGAGGCCACGAGAGGCCACGAGGGAGATCATCTCCAATGATCTCTCGCACGATTATCGGACGCGTATGACGATAAGTAGACAGGGACGATGAAGCGATTGGTGAAAGGAGTAGGCCTTGTTCTCGGCGGGTGCCTCGTTTTTACGAAGGTCCATCGTTCCTGGATTTAGTACATATGTATTCAATTCCACGCGGGTGGCGGAAGATCACCCTCGCCCATGTCAAGCGACAATTCTATTGACCTGCCCAATAATAGTCCGTCCCCACTAACGACGGAGGTTGACGAGCGATTATAAGCCAGAGTGGAATGAAAATTACGAAATTAATGAAACCCACAAGTACCTGTGTCCTCGTCACTGAAATTGGAGGCGATGGGGGTGATCACCTTCGCCAACTTTGATCGGACTTCAACCTCTTGCTTCTTTATGGTGGACATGTCGAGAGATACCGAGAGAACACAAAAGAAACGGCCATAGCGAAGGTGCGATAAGGTTCCGATGTTTAGATCATCGGTTAGACTCTGGAAAGGCCCGTACCGAGAACTCAGCGATGCATGGTCAGGGATTCCTTGCGTTGGAAAGACTTGGAGGATCTCGGCTGTGTAGTGGGTCCTGCAGCTGCCTCATTTAAACCAGCCTCAACAGGGGAGAGGTGAAGCTCCAGTTGGCGAAGACGGGTATGAGAAAATCAATCCAGGAGGGGCATTCGCAGATCCAAAAAAAACCTTGTCTGTGACGGTGAAATGTAGATCAAATGTCACTGAAATCATCAGGGATCGGACTGGGATGGCGGTGTTATTTTTACTGGGCGGTAGGGGGTGTGGTTCGTAAAGAAGAAAAGAAACGAGGGTTCCTTGTGACAGATGATACAATCCGGTTGTCATATACACACGAGTGACGAGGCTGTTTAGCATCATGTCAGAGGGGAGTGTGAACCTGTTTGAAACTAATCAGAAGATGGTAATCCAACACGGAGCTTTGCATAGACTTACCGAGAGTAACGGATTTCGCCGCTTCCAATCTCTTTGATCGCTCTACCTCTGCCTTTGACCATACATTCGGCGTCCCCATCCAGTATGCTTCCCAATCCTCGACAACATTGGGGTATGGCATGAAGATGATACGAGGATCCTTGCTCTCCGGAACGTCAGCTTCAAGCGCCATTTCGTCCAGCAGGACAAGTAATATATGAAGACGCTGGAAGTCGTCGAGGATCGACTTCAAGTAGTCGTGGTCGATGTCGAGAATGTCGAGTCCACGGAGGCCGAGAGAGAGATGAGTGAGTCCTTCCAACTCCCCCAGAAAGGGCACTGGAGGTGTCGCCGTGTTTACCCAGAATACGAGGTCCAGATGGGTCAACGTTCGATACCAGATCGGAGGTGGGGTGGATGGGTGGTAGTAAACATCTAGAAGATGTCTATACTCGATTGAAAGCCGTTTCAATCGAAGGGAAGAAATCAATGGGGTCACCGAGCCCTTCGGAGCGTTCCCGCGACCCAGGAAGTCTACCCAGAGGGCGAGATTGACGACGTTGCGGCAAGAAGCCAGGATACGAGTTGCCTGAAGGATGTTCAACCCCGTGGTGAGGCAAAGGTGTCTAACGTGGTTCTGAAAGAAGCTTGGTGGTTTGGAATCCATGGTCCTGAGGAATAAACCCACGTCGGTTTCGCCGAGCGTCACCATACGGTACATGCGCGGCTGGACCCTATGGTGCGTTGTTAGCCTAAGTCCAGATGATATTCAAGAGACAGACCATGAATTGACGCGTCGAGCAACCAGCACTAAGTTCGTGGTGTTCTTGGGATCGTTGTCCGCAGCCAGAACGAATATTTCGCGCTGCAATTCCGAGGGCAGGTCGTTGATGGGGAAGGGGATGATTCCTGACATAAGATAGGGTTCTATGTCCCGCAACGGTGCCCGAAGAAAAATGGTGGCGTGGGCTATTCAAAGAAGAAAAGAAGAGCGGAATATAATTCCTCTTTTCTTGCTGTTAAATATCACGTGGAGCAATAGAGGATAGAGGCTCAGCGAACGGCTTATCGCCCTTTTCATCACAGATGACCGTCAGCTGCGCTGCTAATTGTGTTGCACAATTATGAAAAGGAGGAAACGAACCTGGTGACTTCGGACTGACAAATTGAGCCTACCCGCTTGAGCTTGAGAAACTCACCCGGTAAATGGAGTCGGTGACACTAGTTCAGTCCTCCAACACGTGTTGGAAAATTTCAACGGTTGGGACATGTTTGCCACCGTAGAGAACGGTGAAAAGACTTTCAAGGCGATGGATGGCAGTGATAGAATCAGCCGTCTTGATCCCAAAAGTTGACAGAGCAACCCCTCGAGTGCGGAGTGAGAGATCTGGATTTGTTGGCGAAAGTATTCCTTTACTAGTAGGGGCCAATGATGATTCGTCTTAGGTATTGGGCCCGGCCTCCGGCCCCGTTTGCGGGTCGCAGATGAAGTCGTCTCCTGTGGGTAAAAGCGGGAAAGTTGAACCAAGGAAAGGAAGTTTCAGTAGCCATCTTTTGTGTCATCATATTGTAATATCACTCACCGTCTGAGTCAATGGCACCGTGTATCCCTGGCAGAAAATCGAAGCAGGCACCAAGTTAGTTGACGAGCTGTGCGTGTACCAAGATTAGACATATGACACAAAGCTTAATGAGGTGGCGGCCATTCGCTTCGTAATGCAATTACGCTGCATGTCGAGGGAGTTGACAACCATCCTGAGGGCGCCAATCAATGTCCTGCGAAAGACTTTACGGCTCCGCCAAGACAGTTTTTTGATGGTTTCAACCAACCCGGATTCACGACCACCGGATTCATGGGGAGTTTCCAACTCGCTTTGGTTGAAACAATGAAATATAGACCAAGCACAGCGTCACAAGAAGAGTCCTCATCATCATGGAGACGACATAGTATCACAACTTTGAAGTTCCGCCGACGAAGATAGTGCCAAAGAGCGGAGCGCTCAGGCGTTCACGGCACGCCTTGCTAGTATGCAAGATGCCGTTGTCATCGCAGGCGAGAAGTCCGGCGCACTTCCTCCGTCTTTTCTCTTCTATTCGAAAGTCCCAGTCGTCGCCAACATGAACAATGGAGGTTACTCAGAGGCAAGGGGGTCCGAGGGGGGATATCCAAACCAAGCGGAAGTCCTCAGCCACGTGAGCTCCAGCCAAAGGAAAGCTTGATTGTGCATCTTCGTGTCTCTGCCTTCGCCAGGATCCAGTCAGTTGCTGCTCCAAGTCGGAACGAAAGGCACTGGGTGCAAATTCTCGGGCCATTCACCCAGCTAACAGTTTCAAGAGCCACTGTCATCCCGCTGCAGAGTACTTTCCGAAGCCAAGTAGCCCAAGGGGAGCGACCTCGAGTGCGTGAAAAACCATGTAAGGGCTACCGGGTGAGAGTCGACAAGCAAGCCAGAGGAAGATGAAAGGAGGAAGACGAGATTGCGGATGTGATGAAAAAGATTACCGGCCACTAAAAGGGGATGTGTGGTCCTCTATGCCCCGGCATTCAAAATAACTGGATACAGTATGCTTGTATATACTCGGAGATCAGTTTTATCAACGCAACAAAGGCCCGACCAATCTTGCAAGTACTAGGACGGTCGACAACTCTGACGTTAGTGATGAGACAGGCGATAGTCTATGTGTAAAGTGCCGCCAGATGCACTAGCATCCTAGCCAACTAGAATGCCAAAATGGGGTCAGAGAATTGGAACAATCCCCTGGCTCCATCCCATGCGAGCGAATTCTGAAACTCCGACGGGTGTGATCGATTCGCCCATTCCTAACTTCCCTTCGGCAAGGTGCCAAAGGTAGGAGTTGTCCACTGTCCACTTGTAAGCTTGGAGTTCGGAGTAGAAAGAGATTCGCATGTGACGAAATGAATGACAGAATGAACAAGATTATAGCTATAAACGAGGTGTTTTCATTCAGGTATTGATTCTCTGGGAACACTCTGCACCTCGATCTTTGAGCGCCAAAATCGAGGCGCGTGCACTCTTGGTCAGCCGGAGTCATCGACACAGCGAAAAGTAGCGAACGTTCACGCATTGACGACGTGTTAGTAGACGAGGGAAGGTTTATTCTCTATCTCTCCTCTCTTCAATGAAATGAGTATCGATTGGTTGTACAGAAGCAGTGTGGCAGTCGGTAAAGGAGAGCAACAAATCATAGAGGCGGAGACGAAACAGCCATCAAGCCGAAACCTCGCCGAACACGCCCCATTTTTCGCTTGGAGCCAAGCGCAACCGTACTCTTTGCTTTCCTCTCTGTCGCACACCGATTCCAGACGTCGTCAAAGCATATCTTTTGCCGTGCTGAAGTCCACTCTGAGCCCATATCCCTCGCAATCGTAAGTCCTGTACACATGGTCCAAGTCATAGCTGACCGTCTTGTTGAATTCGGACGCATCAGGTCTTCATGGACATAATCCTGGAGTTCTTCACAGATTCAATCAGAGAAACCAAAGATCAAAAGGGCTGAAATGGCGCCCATAGCGTCGTCTGACTCCCCAAGTTACTATGAAGTTCCGGCGCTCCCGGTGCTGCTGTCCACCGCAAGTTTCCTCTACCTCCTCAGGGTAGTTGAATACCTGTCCGACTTGATAACCAACACTCACCTTCTCGGTTCACTGCTGCTCGGTATCCTCTGGGCAAGCCCACACGTTGGCAATCTCCTCAATACACAAATCCTCTCCACATTCACTCTGCTAGGCTACATTGGCCTCCTACTCCTCATCTTCGAAGCAGGGTTGACCACACCCCTCAACCTCCTCCTCAAACCTGCCAACCTCGCGCTGTCCATGCTGGTAGCAGCAGCCGGGATTGCCTTCCCTTTCGCTCTCACCTTTGGCCTCTTGCATGGAGCTTTTGGATACACCGTCCTGCAAAGCTTCGGGGCTGGTGCCGCGCTGTGTTCGACTTCACTCGGTACCACGATCGCGTTACTGAACGATGAGATGCGGACTAGGCGAGTTGGAGTGGTGCTAATGACGGCTGCGTTGGCGGATGACGTGGTGGGACTTGTTATTGCTGGCATTGTCGCAAACCTGGGAGGGGACGTCGGAGGAGGGAGTATCCATTGGTCTACCATCGTCAGACCGATTTTAGTGTCCTTGGCGTTCACTTTCTTGACGCCTGTGGGAGCTGTCGCTGTTAAGAAGATTATGACTCTGTTCAAAGGCGCATGTTTCAGGGCGCCGTGGCTTCGCGTTCGGAAGTCCCATGTTTACCTGTTCACTATCGTCGCCACCCTCACCGGGTTCGTTGCAGGGTCGCATTATGCCGGGACGAGCGAGTTGTATGGGGCCTACCTAGCTGGAACGTTCCTCTCATACGTTTTTGCTCCTCCAGCCCAGGACCATTTACCCCACAACCTCGAAGCACCATCCTCTGCCACGACTACGTCCGTGTCCCCGCAGGCCGAAATCCTCCAACGTTCCGATTCCAAGCAGCAAGCAAATGTCGCAGACTCTCAGGCTGTTGAAGAGCCAATCCCTCACCCAATCGAATCAGCATTCGCCAAAACCATCCAGCCTCTCCTCATCAACCTCCTCTCACCACTGTTCTTCGCCTCGATCGGTGCTTCACTTCCCGTTCAGAACCTGTTTAGCGTCCAGCTCACCACTTTCGCCGATGGTCAACCATCTCTCAGAACCTCGCACGACGTCATCTGGAAAGGAATCGTCTACTCCATGCTCATGGTCATCGCGAAGGCGGCGACCGGACTTTGGATCCTTGCCTGGCCGGACGAACCATCCAAACATGAAGACGCACAACCGACTCCGTCTGCATTCAAACGCCGTCTTCCCCAGGCCTTGTTTCTCGGTTTGGCCATGGTCGCGCGCGGGGAGATTGCACTCATTGTGGCACAGTTGGCTGCTCCTTTGCTCACGGCGAGCGTGGATAATACCGGATTCCCGAGTCAAGAGCCGTTTGCGGTCGTCATCTGGGCGATCTTGCTCACAACAGTTTGCGGAGCGGTTGGGGTTGGTATTGTGTTGAGAAGGATGAAAATCTGAGCGTACCCCAGCCTATACTGTCTCATTTAATTTCTGTGTCTCAATCGATCCACTTGTAACAATCCCCTGTCCATTTCACCGCGGAAGCCCTTTTTCCCCGTAAAGGAAGACTGAGGAAAGCACAATGCAGGTAAGTTCGGGATACGAAGTGTATCCCGGATAAGTGTTAACAACCAACACAACTGCGCGAATCATGAGAGGGTATCCCGATATTGAGTACATATACTAATCTACATAGCCATATCTAATACAACCTATTTTTTGGTTTACAGCTTTTATACACAAATGTCCATGCAGTACCACACGCGCACGGCTTCAATACACAGGGCAAGGACATAACCGAAGAGAGCAAGGAAGGCGAAGAACCACCTAAAAGAATTCTTCGTCAGAATCCGAGTCGTCAAGCCCAACACCCAGATTAGGGCATCCAGCAGCAGCGAACTCGTCTTCGAAGGGCGAGACGACGGAAGGCAATGCCGGGGGCACTGGGGTTTTTGTTTGTTGCGCGACGAAGTCGTGGATGATTGGGTTGATACTGACGACGAACCCGTGTCAGATCCAAAGTCGCCCACTGAATTGATGTGTACGTACTCAAAATAATGACTGAGAGTTCCAAAATGCGGGGCGCCAGGAACATCCACGAGGTTGACGGTCAACCCGGCTTCCTCCATGCGATCACGAATCTCTTCGGCGAGTTCAATGGGATAGGCAATATCAGCACCGCAGTGGACGAGAGTGATTGGGCATTGGATGCGTTGCAAGAGTTTCGTAGAGTGGGGCTTTCGGTCACTGAAAAACTTGACAGACAACGTATGAAGTTGCTCGATTTTGTCATGGCGCCAATTTCGAAGGCCAAAAGGGATTATAATCTGGAGCATCCTTCATATGGGTTCAGTAACTCATGTGCCAGATACTTAAAGAGGGAGGGCTTACACGTCGATAAGCTTAGACTTCTGCCCATTGCATCCCAGTTCTACGGCCCCATAAGCGGTGTGAAGAAGTGCGTCTTCGTCCACCTTCTCGGGATCTGATACAGCTGCTTCCCAGCAGTCGTAGATCTCCTGGCGACCTTCCAGGACCTCGGCAGGCTGACGATATAGTCAGTTCAATGAGGAAGATGTGCCAAAGCGAGTATCTACCGACCTCGTTCAATGGTAATGGCGCCACCATTGTCAACGAAAGGACCTTCTCGGGGTGCGTGACAGCGACCTGTAACGCGACGCACGCGCCCATGGAAAGTCCCACCAGATGCACCGGTGGGAGCTTGAGGGCTTCCTGGGAGAGCGGTAACATTTCAGTGAAACATGTGGGGGAAACGCAAAGCCATACTTGACTCACCATGAAGTGGTAAACATCTTCCCCTGCCTCTGGTCTCCTGTAGTCGGTGGGAACATCGCCGCCTGTGCGACCGTGACCTCGCGAGTCCAGGACGACGATGTTGAATCTTCTAAGCTGAGGATCCGCCAATTGCGCTGCAATGCGATTTAGACAACGTCCGCGCTCTGCCAGGAACATACTAACGATGCCAGATATGATGCTCCATGTAGATGGGATGGAGCATGAGGAGTGTCGGAAGGGAAGGGTCGATGGACTTGGCTGAAGGACATGACGGTGTCGAGATGTTGTAGTTGAACGTTATCGGGCCTGCAGGAGGATTCGAAGAGACTTGGGGCATGGTTGAAAGATGTGATGGCGGACCCGGGAATTGGAAGGGGTTGCGATTGTTCGGTATGGGTTTATATTGAAGACAGGGGCACATACTGTTGATGTTTGGTTCCCTTTGTTTCGGTAGAGAATGGTGAGCTCGATGGCTGATCACTTCGGAAGACGCCGCTGTTACAATTCCGCCGGCTGTGCGTACTTATCTGATCGCCAATAGTGAGAGCCGGTGCCAGCAGCTAAACCGTCATTAACAGATGCAACGAGTGTAAAGGTGGTGCTGAAAGGAGGTACCGAGAGGTTGCGGCGATTCAAAAGGTGGGAGAATGACGGCTATGGGCGAATTGATTGATTTCCGAAACGTGTTGGTGGCTTCACGCTGGGAATGACCCCAGAGTGAAACTGATTATGCACTGCGCATGCCGGGCATTATCGTACAGCGTTAAACGGCGGCAATGTAGTAGCTTAGCCCGGCGATATCGAGGTACGATCCATCCCTGTCGAGAGCGCAGCCAATCGACGTCGCATTGGGGGGCTTGATCTAACTCTTGTGGTAAAATGGACGGAATGGCGGGTGGCGGTCCTTGGCAAGGCATGTGCGTACCCATTAAGGGTACCACGCTCTTCCTTGTCGAAGTCTGCGGGTCGATCGGGCGTATCTTATATTGGCGCGTCGGAGATCATCATGCGTGTCAGCTTCCGACTCGAAACCAGTGAGCCACCCGCCAGCAGACAAGCCCTCCTATTGGATGGTTGTGATCGAAATGATGGGGAAACTGTTGGGGGGCCAATCAGAAAGAGCGGGAGGTGGTGCGTTGAAGGGGTGGGCCCCTATGTCCTATGCTGCAGCGGAGACGATGGTGTACGGCTCGACAGCGTACGACGACCCTGGGTTTTGCTGATGTTGCGGCGACGCGTATAACCTCACGAAACTGCGGAGATCGCTCATATGTCAGCGCCTGCTCGCCATCAGGGGTAAGGGATCCTTTACGCACCCGTTCATTGGCTCATTGGGAGCCAACAAAATCCTCCAAGACTTCCCAGATGGAAGATACAACGAACCTATGTGGGTAGGGCGTCAGTTCCACTCCCGAAAGGATGTACCATGAACGTAAGGAGATCCTGAAATCTTACCCAATTGCGGCACCATGATACCTTGGGTGCCTGTGTCAAACGTGCCTATCGAGCCGTCGGCATTAACCATTTTGGTGGCTAGAGATGACGTCGTGACCACCTGAGACACAGCTTTAGGGATAAGATAAAGGGTAAAGGTTGATGCTGCTTCGCACCGTGACGCGCTGAGTGTTCGTTTCTTTCGCCAAAAGTTGTTTTAGCTTTTGCAGGAGGATATTTCGACGCGCAGGCGTGAGGTCAGGGGATTGGAACGGGAAGGACAACGATGCCACAACTAAGAGGGTATCCTGGAAGAGAGGGTATGTTCGTTAAACCATTGCAATGGAAGACCATAGCTTTGTTGACCTTGGTACGCTGTGCCAGTACCCCAGGTAGGTGCTCAAAGAACAGGAGCAACGAAGGCAGGTCCATCACCCGCTGGTAGCTAACCGATTGTAGGGAATCAGACCCTTAAAATTGTTGTGATGAAAAACAGGGTAAAGCTCGTTGGAAGGTCAAAACCCACCTTGCAATGAACGCTGAAGAGCCCTAAGGTCGATGGAATTCTGGCAATCTATGGGCCATGAATTAGCCTTGAAAGTATGGCTTCAGGCCGAAAGGGATACACACCAACGAGAATGACGCTATGGCCGAGTTTTGCGAACTCGATGATAAGATTTCTAGCAATCAATTCCTTCGGACTTCCAGGCGGGCCTGATAACTCAAGAATGTGTCCACGTTGGAGACCACCGCCTAGAATTTTATCCAGGCCAGAGCATCCCGTCGAGAACTTGTCATTAGGCTGGGCGAGGACCGCGACTGACTGCGTCATCGACAATCCTGGTGCGGTCGGGGCAGGCGCCAGATAGCTCAGAATTTGGTCAGCCACTTCGTCCGAGATAGCGAGTTCTGAAAAGCGCGGTCAGTGAATCGAATCGACCAGTAAAGCTCCACAGACCTTTAGACAAGCTATCCGCTGAAACGCCCGCAAGGTCACGCAACGTTGTGTAGCCAGCACCGCTGAGTGCAGTGATTACCTCCTTCCTAAGTGGTAAAGACAGGATGGAGCGATTCGAAGACATTTTCAAACAACTTTTGTCTCGGTATTCATATAGCAAGGCTGATATCCTTGTAAAATTCGCCTCTCGATGGGAAACAGGGAAATAGCCACGCGAATCAAGGGTGAAATGACGAAAGCCGGGTTTGAACGCGCAACCGCGGGCTGCCAGGTGAATCGGCAACTTCCGAAACAGCAGGTCACGCTTCAGTCACGGATTGCGGAGCGGTCGCGACTTCGAACCTCAGGGGAGCCGAAATGCCTCAAGGATTCGGAAGCCTAACTAAACATACAGAACGGGGTACTATAACGTACGGAGCAGCTAACAAGGTGTCCGTAGAAGTTTGAAAGGTACTTTTCTCATACACTCAGAACGTTGTAAAGAAGGCACTTGATATCCACCAACACTAGCAATCATTGCTAGACGCTGCGAGAGTGATGATGCGATGTTCTGGTGTCGAGGGGAGGGTACGGAGGAAGGAGAGCTTGGTAGCCGTACTGCAGGTGAAGTTGGGCGCGAGGAAGAGGGCGGCGGTGGGATTACCTGCAGTTGCGCTTGGGTATCGACGCTGTGTACTTCCACTGTCCCATTGGGAAGCAACGATGTGACGTGCGGATAATCGAGGCCTGGGCAGAAATGGAACTGTTATCGGAAGGTGTCGAGGAGGACGATCAACTTGAAGGACATACATATTCCGAGGGGATAGGACGGCCATTCCAATGTTCCTCTTACTGGATCTCCGTCTCCTGTGATGAAAAGCCCAAGTGTACTGGCCCCTGTCCAGGAGAGGATCAGGAATTCGTTCTCGCTGATAACGTTGATCATTGGCCGAATTTTGGCGCCATCCTGACTGGGAGCCTGTGAGATGGGGAGTAGAGGAAAGAGCTGCGCATCTTCGAGGTCGACCATGTTGTAGTTTTCCTTGTCGGCGAAACAAAGGTATTTTCCTGCCCTCTTAGCGAGGACCGAACCTGCTCCCTGAGATTGTGGGAGCGGAATCTCCTAGAAGCAAGTGAGAAGAGGATCTACGCCGAGAAGAGAGGCAAACGTACCCTTGAGTAAAATAATCTCTCCCTCAAGGAGAACATGGCTATTCCGGACCTCTTAACTACGCAGAATTCCACCGGGTCTACGTGGGTCGAGTACCCCAGCGCAGGATTGGATTTGGGAGCCGGTCGCCTAAGATGTTGATCGTCCACAGCAAAGGTCATGACATTCCGTATAGGCTTTATTGGATCAGGCTCCAGGTTCGGCAGTGTGTAAAAGTGGATTTGACGGTCTGCAATGCAGGTCGGGATCAGAGCAAGCGCAAGGCTGCGGCGTGGGCGAAGTACCTGACTGAACCAGGGCCCGCGAGATGCTGGGTATGAGCACAATGTCGTCGACTGGCTTCTCTCCCGGGACTATCTGTCGTGAAACAATGATATACGTTTCAAGCTACCCATTACGATCCCAAGTGAGTCGACAGAGTCCACAACAAACGACGGGGATGACCGACCTTGTCCTCAGCGCCAGTCAGCATGAACTGGAAGAGTTCTCCGTGGGATGTCCCGACATAGATTTCATTGCCTTGGATCGAGGTATAGGTGACAGTGGTAACCAATTGACCTGGCAAAGCTCTTACCGAGCGCCTGAGCACATGTAATTTGCGAACTTGTCTGCGCTTCAATGAACTTGTCATTAGAATCCACTATTGCAGAATAACAAAGGACTCACTAAATATATCGTTCAAGAGGGTCTGAATCTGGTATGGTGGCACATCTGGCCCCGTAGACATTATTGGCATGACCAGAACTATGCAAGGAAGAGTGACGGAGGTAAATGGCAGGATCCGTGGGAAGCGGATGTCATTGATCTCCGGCCCTTATAATCTCTCAATTGACGCGCCTTCCCGCTTGTTCCTTAACCACCACCATTGGTTCGCGATTCTAGGGAATTACTCTCGAGAAGTCGTCGACGATGGCCCCAACCAACACCTCGCCCAACGCATCCAACCGTTCTTCAGCTGGCTTTCCCCCATCCACGACCGTCCAGATCAAGAATATCCCAAACCATAGTGCGTATGACCTTGTAGCTGTTGGCGGCCCTCGTTGGGCTAACCCGCCTTTGTGCCGACCAGTCGAAGTCGGGGAAATCATCTCGCTCTTTAAATCGCTCATAGGTCTGTACAATGCCTCCTCTGACAGTTACCCGGGCCCTAAACATCATTTGGCTCTAGGCGAGATTCGCCACTTTCAAGAATCGAGCTCCGACTGTCGAACCTCGCTGGATATTTCCTTCTATCACCGCGACCTCGCCACGTATGAAGTTTGCTGTTATTGTCGTGCTATAAACCTGACAACACTCCCAGGAAAGCATTGTGTCTGAACGGTTATTCCATCGGTGGTTGCAGTCTGTGTGTAACACTTATCTTGCTGTGTTAATTGGGTTTGACAACATGCTCTTATAGTGAGGTTACTCCCCTGGGCTCCCCTCCGACTCGCCCAAGGCGTTCTTTGGACGACCGTCGCAATCTTTACGTTCTCGGACTCCCGTTCGCCTTGACCAAGTCCGGTGTTCACGTCACCCTGAGAGAGAGAAACACTGACGTTGTTTCGTTTAGGACGGAATTCAGCAATTTATTTTCGCGATACGGAACTGTCGTGCACTGTGTTATCCTGGCCACTGTCGATAATTCCTCCAGGCGACGTGGTTTTGTTGTCATGTCGAGCCATGAAGAGGCCAAACGCGCCTTGACGGGCCTTACCCGTGCTCAGATCAAGTTAGTCCTCTCTAGTACAACGTTTCACTCTCTAATCAGGCCTCCTTTCCCAGAGGACATACCATTGACGTCTCCTGGGCAGTAGTTCAACGTTCCCAAGGTAATGCATGTTTCTTCTTTTCGAAAGTTACCTAACACCTTGTAGGTTTTCTGGATGGTGGCGACAGAGCTATGTTATTGGAACCAAGGCCTTCCCATCTGTCTAACGTGGATTATCGTGACCGACACAACTATTCGTCTTCGGGCTCTGATACCTCTGAATATTCATCCACTCCACCTGGCTCGAATTCTGGCGCCATCGTCAATAGCCCTATACCCACAACGGCCCTGCTGATTACCAACCTCCCTGCTTTGCTGTTCTCTCAGGCTCAGGATTTACACCCCCTTCTCTGTCCCTTCGGCAGGATCGAACGAATGCACACAGTCCCTATCCATGGTTCTGAGACCGTATCTGCCGTGGTCCAATATGCATCCTCGGAGTCTGCGATCGAAGCTAGGAACACTTTGAACGGACAAACGTATGATACTCACCGCCCAGTCGAGGTCCACTTTGTACATCCATCCTTTGGCGACAATGCCGGAAATCTCAGACTCTCTGCTGGAACGGCCTTAGATACCCGCTTCGACGCTTTTCCTTCGTATACCGCTTCTCGGGCACCGTCACCCTTTTTTGGCTCCACCGGTAGGGACAACCACGAAGATCACTTCCATCGTGAGGCACTGCGTTCCACTCCAGCCCCATATGCCCAAGGATATAAAGAACGGTACGAAGAAAGGCATGCATCATCCAGGTCAGATTCTTTGTCATCTTTTTGCCATTGAAGGAGCTCACTTCGACTAGATCCTCACGAGCTGGCTCCCCTCGAAACGCATTCCAACCGCAACAATCTCGCCGTGTCCAAGGAGGCTTCAATCCAACATTCTGACCGCTCATTGCTTAGACTCACGCCATGACTCTTGCTTCTCTGCATTATGCCTACGCTTTGGATCAAAACTGCCCTGTATTTGTACACAGGGTTGCTGTTTCAGGAATGGTTTTCTACTTGTTTATGAGTCATGACCAAGCGTCAACGTGTTTCCGATTGCGATACCTACCTCTCCGTTTGGATATTACGCGATACCTTTGACTTCCGTAGGATGTACATTAGCTCCCTGTTTTCTCTTTAATCCACTGCGGTGAATCAAACTTGCGCCTCGGGCGCTTAGATTACTTTGAAACCTATTAGATTATCAAGGAACAGCCAAACAGGCCCGGTATCTATTTGGATGGCCGATCAAACTGGACCGTGCCAAGGGTGACGATCGAGAGGAAGGTTTGCAGACGACCACCACATCCTGGGACGACGGTCGGACATCTCTCGTCGCAAGCGCCTGCGACCTCTGTGGAAAGGCTGTCTTGAGCAATGCCTTATGGCAGATAAGCTCGTGGAATGCCCTGGAGATGCCAAACACCTACCATCCACGTCACCGACCACGACGACAACGCGGGCCTGGCCACCAGTGGAGACGCGCAGCCGGGCACCTGAGTTCTATGGCTTTGTAGCCTGGACATCGACTTATATCCTCTTTGTGGTCTATCTATTATGGGCTATCTTACCCGATGACTGGATTGTATGGTTTGGCGTAACATGGTACCCCAATCGGTGCGCGTTTCTGTTTGTTTTTGGTGCTATATCTGGGACACTGACCTCGCATATTGTGCAGAGAATGGGCTATCCTGATACCCTCCTGGACGGTTATGGCAGTTTTGTTTACATATTTCACATATATGACTCTGGCTTTGGCTGGTACGCCTGCTTTCGATGAGGCGAGGAGTATCACAGGTGCGCTGGTGGAGGCAGTCCGTCGATTTACGGGAATTCTAACACGGTTCTGTCTCTCACAGACGACTACACTATATACCCCAAGTGGGAGGATGGCCGCAACGCATACCTAGAGTCCACCAAACCTGGTGCAGTCCCCGAGCTCTACGACATCCCAATCGGCATGGTCAACCGAGTGCTATACCAACGACCTCGAGGAACGCATCTTACAAAAGATATCAATCGAAAAGAGAAGGAGCTCTGATCGTCCATTCTATCCTACCTTTGCCATAGGAAGCCTCGGGCAACCACATCACAAAACACTACACTGTTGAATTATCCAATGCGTTTTCATATGCTTGGCACATAATATACAAAGGCTTTATGGTCATCTTTGGAACATACAGATCTATCGAATTGAATACTCTACGTAATGCAATAATGGCAGTATGATTGTCCTGTAGATCGAATTTCGAAAGCAAAATAGCGCGGTGAACAACACTCGTGGAGGAAAGGTATCCGACATAATCGGCGGGGTCGCTTGCAACAAGCCTTCATCCATACCTGGAGCGGTATTGTTAAGAGTACTTGCAGCTCGAGGCAGGAGATTAACTCACCGGAATCGAGCGAGATTATTGACGGTGGGCACTTCATCTCGAATCTGGTGGTGCGTCCTGGTGGGAGCTACCGGGGAAGAACCGACCACAATCTCGTCGTCGTCGCTATCTCCAACAAAAATGGTATGCCTTTGCTCAACCTTCTTAGGTTGGAAGAAATTCAACGCAGCCATTGAAACCCTCTTCTCGCTCTTCGCAGATCTCGTGCTCGACGGTTTCTTCTGGTCAGAAGAGTTGGCAGAGTTACCCTTCGATTTACCCAGAGCAAATCGCCCAGCTGGTGTTACGTTCGTATGGCTGCGCTTCAGAGCCGGAGGGTTGGTCATTTTGGCCTTGCCTTTCAATTTGGAGGAGGATTGGATGTTCTTGCTACCAGTCGTAGCCTTTGACTTGGGGATAGGTCCTTTGTGTGCCCACTTCTCGCGCCATCCCTTCATGACGGCATCCCTCCTAGCATGGGCGTCCCGCAGCATCTGCTCCTCGATGTCGAACATGTCGAGTTCATCCACGTCGATGACCACTGAGGGTTCCTGACTTCCAGGAACGTGGATAGGCGTTTCCGGGGTCGAGGTGGGAGGCGTCGTGGAGCCACTTGGTTCTTCCAGGTAACCCTCAGCATCATCCTGCTCCGGACGTGGTATCCCTAAGCTGCCCCTCAGATCCAGGGATACTCTGCGTGATGTAGACGCTTCGCAGGTCGTTGTCTCCACGAAAAGCCGCTTGGCCACGGGCGTATCCGCCACTAGGACGCGTTCCATCGTTAGAGATGCGCTCTGCCGTTGTTGGACGTCCATGGACAGTATGGGCGGCGGAGTACCATCGCGATGATGAACAGGAGAAGACAGGCAGCGAGGAGAACAAGAGCGAAGCCGATTTCGACGGTTCGCTGACGTTGGACTTGAGAAAACCTCCCCAAAGTCGTCTTCCTCCTCGGGGTCTCGTTGGTAGCGGGGACGAAAAAACTGGCCGTTCGGACTGGATTCAGAGCGTCGAGGTGTGGATCTAGTCCGGTGGACTGGCGAGGACAAATCATGATGGGCATCGCGGGAGGGGGAGAATGGAGCCAGAGGGGACATGTAACCATCCTCTTGCTCCACTTCTGCCACTGGCAGCTCATGATCAAAGTCGAGGTCGACCTCCGAATCAAGACGGCCCTGGGCGCACATGGAGAGGTCCGACGCGTCATATTCATCGACGTCTCCAGGAACGATGTTCTCCTTCTCTTGCTCACGAATGCGTGACGGGCCGGCGGCGCCATCGAGGTCGTGCGGCTGCATGGGTAGACTGACACTCCTTTGTCTGACGCCCTGTTGCCCGAAGAATCGCGACTGCGCAGTGGCCTTCATGGGAGAGTTTTGTCGCTGTTTCTGCTTCTTCCGGGAGATGTCACTATCCATGACTTCGGCGAGTGTACGTTTTCCGCTGGCCTGTCCTGCCGATACCACCCTCGGTTGCTTCACTGTAAGGGGGGATGGTTTGGATGGTTTGGAGCTCGAAGGCGGTATAATGGGGTTGGCACCTGTTGGCCATGAAACAGTCAGGGCTCCGCTTGCGACATTGCACATGAAGGATGTTACCAAAGAAGTTGAGGATCCCTCCGGTGGATGCAGACTTCACTTCTTTCGTGGTTTGGACTTGCTTGCCCTTGCCCTTATGGCTCACGGGCTTGGTGGCCGCGGCATGTTTCTTCGAACCAGGAAGGAAACCGGGGTTGATGTCGTTCATTGGCAGGAGCGTATGTGGATCAACATCCCCCATAGCCAGTTTCTTGGCTAGAGCTGGATCCAAGTCCCTACGACAGTGGGTCAGATGCAATGCGGTGACAGCCAAAGAGCGACATACCCTCCGCAATAATCCTCATATTCTTGGGTCCAGTCAGCGGGTACTGGATAGAGTGGAACCAGCTTTTCTTGCAGCGGGCAATATACCTTCTGGTGTTGAAAGCACTTCTCTGCAAAGTGGTATTGCTCGAGATATCCTGGTGGTACCTTCTTCTTGCCCTCGAAAATTAGATGTTTGACGACTGCTTCAGCCGTCTTGTACTTTCGTAAAAGGTTGCACGCCGTCTTGAGGCCTATACCTGGGATGCTGGGGAGATAGTCGCAGCCACTGAGGATCGCCATGGATCGAAACTGCACGTCGGTCCAGCCGGCGAGGTGAATGTCGGATCTGGGGGGAACAACGCTTGCAAAGTCCTTTCGTTCAATCGAAACGACAGTGTAGTTGGTGGAGTCAAATTTGAAGAAGACGCTCTTGCAACCAAAGACCAAGAGATCAGAATCCTCCGTTAGGATTCCATCCACTAATCCGATACGTTCGAGGTAGGCGAGTTGGGCGTCGGCCTCGTAGGGTGCCACGAGATATTGGACACCTTCTGCACGTAGTTTCTGATATTCGCTACATTCAGCAACACCCTTCAGGCTGCGGCGGATCACTCACCTTGATGAGCTGGTACGCCATTTGCGGCGTAACATCAATACATTTATTGAAGCAATCCCTCGCCTGAGTATGTCTCCCTTGGGCTACGAGGGCTTTCCCCTTTGCCAGATTCTCTTCACGTTTCTTCTTGCGCTCAGATTCTGTGCCCTTCTTTGCTGGCAGAGGTCCACCATCGAAGACGATGTAGGGCTCAATCTTGAAATGCCGTAGCATATGAACCCTGTCCATGGCATAATTAACATATCTGCCACAAAGAACCCAAAGTCAGTCATCCTTCATAACACGCAGGGTGGTGAAATCTTACCGCGTCGTGCTCTTACCCAGTGCTAGGTCTGTTGCACATGAGTATACGCCTTTATGCAACCATACATAGGCGTCGACAGCGATTGTCTTGCCACTGAGTTCGGCGAGGGTCTTGGTGTTCTGAATAGGCTTCAATGCCGGTAAGAGGCCTGTGATACCCATTTGCTCGTCGTCGTCTTCAGCAATTCTTGGATGAGAGCATGGGCAAGATAGTGGCTGAACGGCTGAATCTTCGTCGTCGTCGACAGCGACAAAGGCCCTTTCAGGACGGTGGGAAAAAGAGACTGACGGGTTGGCAAGACGCGACCGCGTCACGGAACCACGACACCGCGTTTACCTTGGCGTGATTCTTTAGGGGCTATCAAAACGATGACCCCAGCTAAGTTGAAAAAAGAGTTGTAAACTTTGAAGTAGTGATATGTACTAGCGCTCTTGAGAGTAAATCTCTGGAGAGTATTAGGTTCTCGCATAAAATACTGGTCTCTGAGCACTTCATTACGTTGTATCTTTCGCCCAAATTACTTTTTATCCTACTAGTGTCTGCACGAGGCAAGAGCGGCTATATCCACGTCGGCGGCCATGTGTTCTACATGTTGCTCGTCGAAAGGTCTTGCCGCGTATATTTCTTCATCACCACCAGGCCACAATCAAGACGAACAAAAACTATGGCAATCGATGGGAAATCATCATTAAATGCCAAAGGAACCTTGACTGAGCAGGGGGAACTCACCTGGAGCTTTCCACCGCCAGAGCGATTCGCCAGAACAGCGATCCCCACCAGACGGTGGGTAAAGAATTCCAAAAATTTCTCCATGGTGGAGTGTCGTAGCAGGCCCTCCAAGTCTGACCTGATCCATGAGCATCTCAACACATCGACGCATCCCAGCTAACGACGTCCTGGTTTGGTTGCCTACCGAGGCCCTGGTCGATCGATGGCGGGAAGCACATTGTCCTCCCAGAAAGACGACCAATGAACTGAAGTCCATCGTCACCTCTCAGGTTCCAGCAACCGATGTATTCGGGTGTCGAGTGTCACCACCAGGACGCATACTTACACTTCAACGAGAGGCCGCCGATAAGCCCCAAAAGTTGCATCAACCGCGCAGTTTTACGCCAGTGCCTGAAAGGTAACTATAAAGACGAATAGACCCCGGCCTTAAACCACCACTCCTGGCACAGCAATACCGAGGAAACTCGTAAATGCAGTCATCCCCCGGGCTCGAGCGAAAACCGTGCAGATGCGACCGATGATGAGGTCTTTCAACGGGTCTTGAGGAAGCTGGCCAGCCGGATGCGCCAGTCGGACACACATTCTGAACGAACGTATGAGCACCGCAAGAGTGGGCAGCGCGACGGTCGACGATATGGATCAAGTCTGTGCGTGAGAGGGTTGCAGTGAGTAATCAGTGGGTCCGTTGCTGCTCCCAATCGTCCTATACATGAAAGCACACCGGAAATGCTGACAAAGCAATGTTATGTAATAATTATGTCAGCAATAAACCTCCCTTTTCGGAATCCTCACGCGCCGCAAAATCCCCACAGGCCCGTGTACGAGCGAAAGCCCGCCGCAGGCGGGCGCCAGCGAGTACACAGCAATTATTTCCCCGCCATTCCTGTCAGTGGAGGGCGAAGCCCGACCCTAACCACCGCCCCTGTGCCGAAGGCACGGGCAAGCGAAGCTTGTACTACTAATGCGACCTTGCTTACCAATGTTTGTCTTTCGTTCACGTGCTCGAACCAACAGCACGGGCGCCAAAGGACTTAGACTATGCGGCTGAAGATTCGACAAGGTGTCCCGACTACTTAGGGGCCAGGTGAAAAAGCGTGTTCTGGGGCCCATGCATTGCAATAACTGCAAATTACAAAGATGTCACACTCAAGTAGAGCTACCTCGAGATAATTCTACAAGGATAGGCACTTCTCCTACTATGGCTAGTGAGCCAGGCGCAAAAGTTGACGGATCTCTTGTACTCTCAAGAAACCAACCAACCAACAAGCCGTCTGACTAATGTCTTGAGCCCCTCGTATGCAAGTAGACCCCATCGCCGTCAGTGAATTTAGAAAGGGCCCTGGGGCGAGTCAAAAGGACAGGCGAGTCGACTTTTGGACTCTGGCAAATCCCAGAACGACAAGTGAGTCGAGTTCCGGAGTGGAGGTGGGCGTAACAAATACACTTCACTTGTCCACTGGTCCATTGGGACACAATTCACCAGGCGTCAGGCCAAGATACCCCGCAGGGTTGTCAAGGTACGATGACGCTCGACCCATGCCCTTCGAAACCCATGAACGATTGAGCTCGCCCACAGAGGCGACATGCACCGCTAGGGCTCGAAGGCATAGTATTTTGCCGCCAGGACAGGTGGAACGGATATGCAGTGGGGCCAATCTAGAATCGAACTAATCAGCAACTCGGTAGTGGAACGCGCTGTGACCAATAGAAATGGACGTAGAGCCCCTCGTGCACAACTTAACACCCATGATCGTCGCGCCTAACGCTGTGCTGAAGACACTTTGCGAGGATAGACTCCTGAACAACCTTTGGTTAAGTTCAGGTTATGATCAAGCAGACGCGGGTTGATAGCCACACGACGAACTTGACCCCGCGCTTAAGCCATCTATCCAAGGCCACCCCACCCTTGAAGCCATCCTCGCGGATGCTTGTAAGGTGCGATGGCATTCAAGGGCTACACCTAGTCAGGCTTCAACCGTTCAGCGGGGGCCGTGCTCCAGGACGACGTTGCGCCGATAGGGCCCGATTCGAAGAGTATTCCTGCGGATGCAGCGAGAAGAAACATAACGCCCACCATCACTCAGCGAATCAGAGTGTTCCTTCGCCATGTCATCCTACATGCCTGGAGGTGTCCCTGAGCAAAGTATCCCACTGATCTGGATCCGGTGCGTACAACCACAGCGTCGAAGTCGAGAACCAGAGCCTATTCCGTTGGCGAGCACAGAGTGGCTTCGACTGTCCACGGCGCATAGGACCACCCTCCGATTCAAGTCGATACCTTCATATCATTTGATGCACCTGTCGACTATTGGTCAGTCACGAAAAGACGATAGCTGAAATTTGACATTAAGAGCCCCTCGTATGCAGCTGGATCCATCGGCGTTACCGAATCCATGAAGGGTCACAAGGCGAGTCGAAAGGACGTTTAGTCTACTTTCAGACCGTGACAGACCCCCGCAACGACGTTTGGTCTAGTTTTCGGGTTGAGGCAGCGGGCGCATCTGATTCACCACGCTTGGCCTACATGACCTGCCGGACGCCGGACCAGGACACCCCGGGGGTGTCGAGGTACGAGGGCGCTCGGCCTGTGCCCTCAGAATCCTTGAACGATGGGAGGTTCATCCGCGAGGATGACGCAGCACCGATAGGGCTCGAGGGAGAAAACTGATGGGGCGCTTCGAGAAGTATGACTCACGACGATACATGCTTGTTCAACGTTCAGACTTCATAGGCTTGATAGATGGGCGAGATTTACAGGAAGTAGGCCTATGAAAGCAGTCAGTCACGCTTCCAAGAACCACAACCGCCACAGAGTGACCAGCAAACGGAAACCCGGCCCCTCGTATGCCACTTGACATCAGGAATTTGATACTGCGCACGGGCCTGTCCAAGATGGACTCCTCAGGACGACAATATCTGACAATATGTTACGTCCCAGTGGCGTGACACGACAGAATCCTCCAAGACGACAATATGTCAAGTCCTGGTGAGTTGAACAAGAATAGAAACTATTCAATGGTCAGACGCACGTATCGCAAGATACGTGGTGCCTGTCAATAAAGTCGCCCATCCAAGGCCTTAAACGCCAGGACGCCTATCGAAGTAGACGTCAAGGGTATTGCAGCAATTGATGTCTCCAACTTGTCCAGGTTGAGCGGACCAGCAGGCGTCGTCCACCAGAGACATGGCACCGATAGCGCTAATATCAGCGCAGCCGTTGGCGATAACAGCACTAACCTCAGCCCAACTCCTCCAAATCGGAAGTTGGTGCTTAACGTCGTACTTGGCGCTGGACTTGAAGTTCGATTTTACTTGAAGGCAAAGTGCAACAGCTCGCCCGCGCGTCTCCAAAGGGGAATCTGTCCTGTCAAACAGCTGGTCAGCAACTTGCGAGCCACGAAACTAAGGCTTGATCAAGGCGGCAGTTGTCAGCCTCCCATATGTAACGAGACCCTACCGGCGTGGGCTGGCCACGAAGGGTACAAAGAGGACGAGCGTGGTGTAGCGAAGTACTACGGGAAGAAACTATAGATTGTAAAAGCACGACTCATGAATTAAGTACCTGGTGCAGGATCAAGCGCTGCGAACGTGGTCTGTATCGGACTGGGTCAGCTAATTATCAAAACCATATATTAAAAGCTGCAGATAGAAACGTCGAGCCCCTCGTAGGCGGACACCCATGACCGTCGCGCTAACTCGGTGGTGAGATCTTGTCAAGGATACACTCCGGTGAGACGACAGTGTCAGTCCTCGGAATGGCCAGGCAAGCATGGCATATCGCGGCGATACGTTTCACCTGGCCAGGGGTGAGTCGTACATCCAAGGCTACGAGGGCGTACAAGGTCTGCACCTGGTCAGGCTGCAATAGTTCAGAGGGTGGCCGCCCTGCACGACAACGGTTGCACCGATAGGGCCCTTCAACGACAGTGCATTGAAGGGTACATGTGAAGAAGCGAGATTGGCTACACACCAGCTTTGTAAAACCGATATACCAGCTGGGTGAGGCTGCCACACAGGTTCCCATCTCACTGCCAGGTCCCATTGGGGTCCAATTTGGAGACAGGTTTGGCTACATTGAACCAAGCCCAATCTTCAGATAAGGGGGCTTAGGGAGTCCATAGCCGAACAAGTCAACGCAGGAACGACAGGTTTAGGATCGAGGGAAAGAGCGCAGTGGTCCCGGGCTGTCAATTTTGATGTGGGTTTGCTTGCCCCTGTTACTGTGGCGAACGCTGGTCAAGAGGACTCCTGTCTGTCGCGCGGCGGTCGAGTGTTCGATTCCAGGCGGTGACTGTCATGTCGCTCTAACCTCCACTCGATGGCTGAGGATTGAAATCGATACCATAGACGCTGTGTAGATTGACACTCGTCGAACTCTGGCAGAATTGTGACATTAATGATCATTGCACGGTCAACTCGAATTTAGTCCAAGGCGGACCACAATATCAGGCATCAGCCTTACATACACCTAAAGAAAACTATCGTTTGGGGTCCTTCCTCACAGCAACACGTGGAATAAGCAGGCCCCACAGCTCCAACACCCATGCCATTAGTAGCCTATTGCCTAAACAACCTCCGGTGTAGGCTCTCGAGCGTTAGCCCCGACATCATTGTTGACGAGGACTTCCTCTGGAGTTACAATGATATCCACTTTCCAATCGTGTTCACCCATAGGCACCGAGTCCGCTTCTAGTAATTGCTCTTTTAGTGCAAGAGCCACTGGATCCGCGGGGAACTTTGTGTCAGCCAAAATCGCGGTTGTTGCACGAGGGAATGATATATACATACCAAGCAGCGGTTTAGGCCTTCCACTCGCGACGTAAGTCGAGATGAAACGGTCATAGTACCCTTTTCCATGTCCTAATCGCGAGAATGAACGGTCGAATGCGACACCTAGATAAAGAGTTGACTACAATTGCAATAGCCGTGCCGAAAGGTTTGCGAGTAGTACTTGCCTGGCATCAGGATCATATCAAGAGTTGGTGCTTCGGTCGTCAAGGCTACATTCCAGAAAGGAAAGACGTTTCAGATTAGGCGCTCAATAAAATCCAAGCACCCGTACTGACCGGTCTTCCGAGCCTTCTCCTGCCAGTGCGAGTCCGGCTCTTTAATCCCCCACGTCCCACTCGGCAGAGAAGCCAAATCCTCCCCATTGAAAATCTCATAAAAGTCCATGATACCATCTTTGTTCACAATCTTTGGCACGAACAGCTGCTTAGTGTCTAGGCCCCCACAGGTGCCAGAACCAACAGAGCCAAAGAATCAAGTGAGCACCGAGTAAATGATAGGTGTTACCAAACTTGTCAGTACGGTTGCTTGATCCGGAAGTGGTGCACGGGTGGAAGGGCGCTTCAACCCGATCGACGTACCTGATTGGCAAAGAATCGAAGAGACCAGGTCCGACGTTGACGCTTCTCCAGCGGGCATACTCAGATAACAGCTCACTCCTCTTGATCCCTGGAACTGAGGCAACGAAACTACCCTTTCAGTGATAGCTTTTGCTGCATCCCAATAGGTGGTTCACAAGGAAGGAAGGTCAGCGTCCGTTTGGATTGGAGGCCCAGTCCATGCAGAAGGCAGAATGGGGCGGCTAGTACGTACAAACACGTACATTGCTGTCGGATAGACTCTTGAGAGAGGAGATTAAGCGTCGCGGAGAGTGATTTCCGCAAGGATCGCTTTTGGAGCCTTAGAGATGCCTGGACGGTGGTCATCATCGGTGTTTGCGGTTGGGAATCCGAGATCTTTATGCATGATTTCAGATTCGTGCTTGAACGCGCTAACGGGGTTGCTGGATTGGATTTCTTACCTCGGCTAATTAAAGGGACTAAATGGCGTGAAAACGCGAGAAAGGACGCAAGATTCGCCTGACTTGGAAGAAAGGTTCATCAGCAGTCTTCTGGGAAGAGAAAATGCCTCCTACCTTTGGTCAGAGGAGATGCTGTTTGAAAGTAAAGAGAAAGATAGTGGTTTGTGTAAGTTTAGAGCAATGTTCATGATCCGTCGGGAGCAATTCGAGAATAGCCCGCTCTGAAGCCTCGGCCGCCTCGTGCACAAGCTTAATGTGAAGTTCTGGAGAAACTCACTCCACTTCCATTGTCCGGTAACGGACATTACATAAAAGAGATAGCAGCGGCAACGAGGTTAGGAAGACCCAGCTGTACAACGATAGCCAGTTCGGTTCTCCAAACGCCATGACCTCATTGGAAAGGCTATGGATAGTGCTGAAAATACAGGCTGCATTGAAGACATTTCGTTGGTCGAGCTTATCGGTAAAGCTTTCGGATTGGTGGAGAAGAGCAAAGACCCCCCTCAATGTCGCGGTTATGAAGTCATAGCTTGTGAGGCAAAGTTGGGGACACGAACAGCGGGACCGTCGAGGCTAACTGGAGCATCTTCGGTGCCCTAATAAGTAGCTACATTTCGCTCGATTTACCGCGGCACGGTAAATCAGAACGTTTGGCATTGTTTGGGTGGGAGATTCGGATTCCGAAAGGGGAGGTACAAGGAGGCTTGGTGTTGGGCCATCCCATCAATCACCGAGCCTCTCCGTAAGCGAGCGCGTAAGGCCGGCCCTCTGCAGGACATCTCAATGACGGCTATGAATACCACCAAGGGCCCGGCATTTGCGTTGTAATGGGTATTATTTAACAGTATGAACAGCTGTGTACATCTATGGTTCTATGTAGTATATACTGCTGAAATGGCAAGGTAGGATGGACCGCAAGGAGTACCCCGGCGAAGCCGGGAAGAAAAAATTGTGATGCAGAACGGGGAGCCTCATCAATTTTCGCCGTCGATGGAGAACGAATCGGGTCCAAGGCGCGATCCTGATGGGCGTGTACACACAAGCCAGCTCACCGTAAAACCGAGCGGCTTGTTTTACTGGATTTACTGGATTTACCGTAAATCGAGCAAAATAAGCTATTTAACGCACTTATTTCACTTATTTACCACTCATTTGACTGATCCTGCAGCTCAGGAGTGAGGGAATAGCTTAGATTGGGGGAAGGATGAAGTATAGACCAAAAAAACAGTATATTTTGCATGTTCTACATAGTACATGGGGCTTATCCTACAGTAAAGACATAGAAGACGTGGGGGAACATGTTCTGAGGCAAATTACCCCCGGAAACGAGGCCCACCCGCGCCCGCAGGCGATTTCGGGTCGCCACGACAGCGGGCGCTTACCGCGCTCAGGGGGTTCTCACGGCGGGGCGCTTTTGATGCCGCCTCCCGGCATCACTCGGCGCGGCCGAGCGTAAATCGGTGGCGGTGCGCGCGTTCCCACCCGCCAATGGAGCGTAAAACACTCCGCATAAGTAATTCTACGATGGTCCCTGGTCTAGACTGTGTCGATTTTCACTACCGATGTCAGACGGCGCCAAAGTCACGATGCAATCCTTGTGTGCACCGTCTCGACGGCGCGTGCCCGGATTGGACGGTGTGCCTGTATATCCCTGGAGGAAGCGTTTCTCGTTCCCTCTCGGTGGAGTTGGGCATGCTGGCGCTGCCGAATACTGATACTCTCGTGAACTGCTCGAGCTTTCAGGGCGGTTTTGCAGTAACTTCATTATACTCTGAATAGGTGAAATCAGGAAGGATGATGTAACTGAAGTGATGCGACCCGAATGGGGTGGTGGCAGGTGCTGAGAAATCGAGATGCTGGAGCCACGTCCACTGGTTCTAATTCCCTGTTGGACACCTCCTTGCACCTCCTCTGAGCCGCGCCTGTCAGTATAAAACGCTCCAACCCCCGACTTTGCCTGCAAATATATAAACCGACTTGTGAAAGTCGCGACTTGGAGTCGTTCAAACCAAATTAGGTTTCCGCTTCCGAGTCCGCTCAGAGGTCAATCGTTGGTGAGTTTCCCATGTCGAGCTGTTGGCTAGCCCTTGTTCACACAGCGCACTATGCTGGCCGACAGCACTTTGTCGCCTACCCATAGCCTGACGAGGTACGCATTCTGTATACTTGGTGCCACGAAAACTGCTGAGCACCGTCGCAGACTGCCAATTCCTCCAACGAACGCGTAAATACTCTGTAAGTCTTCAATCTGGCTCTCGATCAGCGAAGAAGTCTATCTGACGGAACACCTCGAAGAGACCTATTGTAATTCATTGACATGGACGGCAAGCCGTTCTCAAACGTGCCGTACTCTGTTGCCTCCACCACGTCGACAACCCATGGGGCTCCCCATCTTCATCGCGCTTCTTCTGCATACCCAGGCGTGACACAGTCACCCCAGGATCCAAATTTATACCAGGGGAGCCAATGCACACAGCCTCCGTCATACAGTCAAGATTTGTATACTTCAGCGTCCCACCACCACCGTCAGCATGGGTTTGGGCCTGACTCGCGACTCAATGTATACCCAGAATCAAGCCAGCGCACGCCGCTCCACGAATCAACAACCGAGAGCCTGGATTTTGGCCTCCCAAGCACGATCAATGCCCCACATTTAGCAACAAGTTTGAACCCCGCTCATGGGCATAATCACTTCGACAATCATCGTGGCTTTCTTCCTTCCTCAACGGGAAGTCAATCTTCGTCGGCCATCCCTCTAGATCATTCGCTTCCCCGCAAGCGCTCAATTCTAGAATTCCATTCGTCGCCACGCTTTTATACACCGCCGCACCCTCAACCTTTGGCATACCCCGCCGATTATGCATCAGCGTCTACGCCTTCGGGAGTGTTGCACGAGGATGCTACCCAACCGCTGAATTCCTTCTCTCATACGTCCCAAAACCCCGAAATATCCCCTAATCACGCCGCACCCTCACTCTCAACCATGTCATACCCTCATATCGCCAACACCACTGGTCACGTATCCTCCCTCAACCTATCAAATCCTGAAACACATCATAATTCGAACCCGCCAAAAGTCCCCGTTCCAATCCCCCCACCAATCCCCACCTCCATTCCCATGCGTAGAGCATCGCCTGACGAATGGGTCTCTCAAAGCCAATTCCCTCCAGGTCAACAGAACAACAGTCCAAATGAACAATGTTCCTCTTCTATGATGCCCATTGAACCCCATGTTCCCGAACGTCCGGGTACTGCGACACTATCTACCCACTACCGAGATGCAAATTCCAAAATTGACCAACTGCGTGCCCCATCCCCTTCCAGTTCATCTCTTCCGCAGAACGAGTCGAAATCTCAATCTCCTCCTCCTTCCGAGGAACCTCCTACCGATGGACTACCTCCCAAGAAGAAGAAGAAATCGAAAATGCATACTTGTGAAATATGTGACAAGAAGTTCCCTAGGTGAGATAAACCTTTCCTCTCTGTTTTTGATTTTGATTTTGTTGACGGTTTCTCTATAGGCCCAGTGGCCTACGGACCCATATGAACACGCACAACAATGCCAGACGTGAGTTTTGTTTGATGATTCCGGAGCTAGATAAAGGCTCATGTTTTGATTATAGCATACCCATGCGGCTTCCCAGGTTGCACGCGCACCTTTGGCGTTCGCTCGAACGCGAAGCGCCATTTGCGCACGCATGGTGTTATCCCCCAGCCATCCAACGATGTGCCCGCTGAGGCGGCGTACGTCGTTGGATTCAGTCCACCCGTTGTCAGCCCCTCTGTGGACACCAACATCCAAACCGATGCCACAGCGGACGGCAACCACCAGCAACCTCGACACCAAATGTCGCGAGCGCCGTTTTTCAAGCTACGGTGGATGCCGCCTAGTTTGACGAGCAGGACCAACGCTGCGTCGTTGAAGTCTGTGTCGGAAAGCGGGGACATTTCTGACGATGACGATGGGGAAGATGATGGAGCAGCAGGCATGCTGACGCTGCACCCGCCGCAAGATGGGATGCGGTTCATTGGCGCAGGTCAGCGTGATGGCAATGAATATCCTTCTTCAGCTTCCTCTCCATCCTCTACGAGGAACACGTGTCTTTGTGCTTTGCCCTGCTCCTCCAGTCCTTGTCTGTCCTTGGGATCCGTGGCCGACGACAGTTCGTTGTCTAATTCGTTCTCGGCGCATTCGTATTCATCCTCGCCCTGCGCCTCTTCATCGTCAGCCTATGGCAGCGCAGTGTCCCACACTGTCCAACAAAAGCCAAGAATTCCGGTGTATGATTCCAGTGGGACGTATCATTCTTCGCAGGTAGATGGTTCAAGTTCTTTCCAGTATGAGACTTGAGCTCACGATGGTCATGTTCCTCTTCGTCTCTCCTTTCTATCTATCCTCTTTCCCGTGGCCACGAATCAGCATTGGAACGCACGCGGGACCAGCAACTTCCATCCACCGTTACCGTCGACGTTGGTGGTCTGATCGGTGATTTGGGAGCTGCGGGAATGCCCTCACGCTTGTGGATGGCTTCCAGATATCTACCAGGACCATACTGTCCCCCTCGGCTTTGCCTCATGAAGGAGTCCGAGTCTGGACGCTTTGCCTTGCCATGCAACCATCCCGTTTGGCTTCGCCCAAAGTTGGGGCCTCGTCCGCCTCCGAACCCGTCGAGCCAAGCCCATTACCAATGACCTCATTGACCCATCCTCGTTATTCATCTATCCTTTTCATCTTGACTCACCTCTGTAATTATTCGCTCCCTCTTGGGTCTTTCGGTCGTTCTTTTCGTCGAACGTTCGTCTTCATGTCTTCGCCGGACTCCCTGGGTTAGACTTATCCCTTTTACATTGCGGTTACTATGTTCACGCTACTTTCATCTTGGATCCCAATTGACGATGATATCCCCTGCACTTCCATACATACCTCTTTCCCCGTCTCTCTTCCTTGTTAACGCTACTATTTAATACCTAATCGTTTCAAATCATATAAGAATTCAATTTTGGGTACATGTGGTTTTGATGTGATTCGTAGCACAGCGTTGGTACGTTGACTCTTCCAATTAGCTTCTCAGTTGGTTCTCTGAAGAATGGTGTAGAGGACAGCGAAGATGTGTTTTCGCAGAGGGCACCTTCAAGGTTAAAGTTTTGGCGTCTTTGGTTGACTCGCGGATCAAACGTGGGATGCCTCCATGTTACCGCCGGCATTTCCCCCTCGTGCCTTGATTTGGCCTTGATGCAAACCATTCCTCGAAACCTCGTCTTCCAACTTCAGAGGGTGCAAGTCAGGTCGGGACATGGCCCAGTATCCTTGCAAAATACCATCACTTGCACAGGCTTGGGCCTGGGCGCTAAGCATTTCTTAGGCGTAGCATCCCCGATGCCCAGGCCGGAGTCTCGCAACAAAGCTTGGGCCAAGAAAATGCGTCCATGTAACATCCGACGACGAAATCAAAACTTCCCACCAATCCCCTCTTGCCTCCCAACCACGACCAAACCGACCATCGACTGCTGGACCTTTCGTTTCTTTCTCGTTCTGTATACCTTTTCGCTTTCTTTGGCGCTTAATACGTCTTGTTGATTGAGGTGAGCTTCTTTCTTATTACTGTGGGGGACCCGAATCGTATTCGGTTCGGGAGAAGGAGAGTAGTGCTTATATTGATGATGTTTGCTTTTTGCAGATTTTTTTGTTGTTATTACAACCTCGACTGTCCCTACGAACGACGACTATACCCCTGTGGAAACGCCAAAAGATGCATTCGGTGTTTGCTATTGGCTTGCCCCTGCTGGTGAGCTTCTTCGCTGGACAAGCGGAAGCTGCTACCTGGTGCGTGTCTCGCGATTTTGGTCATACACTCGCTCTAACCTCTTGCATGTCCTCTACAGCAACGAGACCTCACCCTGCCCGCTTTCTTCTCCTTGCTGCAGTGAGTTGTCTGTTCGTGTCGTCGTGTTCGATTCAACGGCTTACAATTCCCGCGCCGCGTTGATGATGGATAGGTGAATACGGGTTCTGTGGAACTGGACATGTACGAGATTTTTTCTTGGCTGCTTGACCCCTTGGGGGCGGTTGTTGATGATGTCTGTCTGTCTAGTTCTGCCTTGGAGGTTGCAACCCCTTTTCTTCGAGAGCTCTGGATTCGTGCAAGCCTAATCCTATCTGCCAATCCAATACTGTAAGCAACACTTGCTTCTCTTCGCGCATGGTTAATCGAGGTTGACTTTTACAGTATACCTTTGGCGACACTTCTCGTATCGTCGATGTTAAGCAGTACCAGGGAGATACCCTTCTTCACGGTGAGTTACGATTGTCTTTTACATAGTTTGATAGTGTTAATTTCGTTGTATAGATTGGGTACTCGAAGGCGGCGATGTCCTCGTTACCAACGGAACCGACGGCCCTGAACTCGCTTTGACCCTCACCAAAGAAAACGAGGGCACCAAGCTCTCCTCGACTCGTTATGTGCACTATGGCACTATCACTGCCAGGATGAAGACGGGCAAGTGGGGAGGCGTTGTGACTGCTTTCATCACGATGAGTGATATCAAGGATGAAATTGATTGGGAGTTCCCTGGTGCTAAGACCGACGAGGGCCAGAGCAACTTTTTCTGGCAGGGAGTGATTCGTGAGTGCCGGTTTGTTGGGAATGTGTGATATACCCTTCTGACCAGTTTAATAGCTGAGACCAGTGCTGGTGGCTATCATGATGGACTTACTGATACTTTCTCCAACTACCACGATTATACGGTGTGTTGATTTACCTTTTTCCTCGGGGTGGTTGGTACTGATATGATTCCTTAGATCGATTGGCAACCTGATGCTTTGAGCTGGGGTATCGACGGCGAGATCATCCGTACTATCAGGAAGGAAGACACCTTGGATCCTGCAACTGGCGTTCACCGCTACCCAACGACCCCATCACGAATCCAACTCTCGTAAGTCAACCAATTTGCCTCGAAGTCCCATGTGGTTACTGAAAACCTTGGCGTGTATAGCATTTGGCCCGCTGGTATCGAATCGAGCGCTCCTGGCACCGTCGAATGGGCCGGAGGCATGATCGACTGGGACGACCCCGACTACGTTGCTGCCGGTCAATTCTACGCGATGGTCCAATCCGTCACCGTTCTTTGCGCACCTCCTCAGCAGCAGGGTGTCAATCTCACGTCCTACGTCTACAGTTCGAACCAAACCGTCGCTGAACCTTTGATCTCGTATACCAATCGCTCTACTCACTTGAAGGGTAGCGCAGTGTCTGTTGGACATGGTGGGATGCATGGTGTCATTGTTGGTGCTGTCACGCTGTTCCTGCTTGTCGTCCATGCTTTCTAGGCGTATCTGATTTAGATGTATACCCGTGCGTAATGTAAAACTGTTTGGATTTTTCGATGGATAGCGCCAGGGTGCAGGGTCTCGCATCGACCGACGCCCGACGCCACGACAAAACACTAAAATTAGTCTTTCACGAATTCACGGTGACGTGACTGTGGGGGTTGGTTGTGATCGGAATTTTTTTTTCTAGAGAAATCTAATTTGGTGTTGTTTTTTTCCATGCGGGTGCCAAATAGGGGAAGAGGCAGAATTTCGCTCCACATCTGTGCATCAAGGATTTGACGAACGTGTGCGGGTTTAGATTCTGCTCTATCCAGTCTTGCTTAGGAGTCCTGCTGCTCGCTTACTTATAAAGCTGCCAACAAGCCAAAGCGGTCACCTTGACCTCCGCCCCTAGAAACCATGTTCGTCCTTCCGGTCACTTGTCTGCTGCTATGTCTCGAGATCGGCGCCTCCCTGGGGGCTGTTGTCCAGGTTCCTCTGACTGCCTCAGAGGCAACAGAGGTTGATGTCAGTAAGTACTCAACAACTAACTATAAAACCTCTGCGATCGTATTGACTTTTTGTTTAGAACCCAAGAAGTTAAAGGGCCGATTCCTGCACATAACCGACATACACCCCGATCCACACTATCGACCAAACACCGCCCAGAAGAAAGCTTGTCATAGAAAGCGGAATAAAAAGTCCAAGAACAACGCTGGCTATTGGGGAACACCGTATTCGTGCGTCTTCTTTCCTGCGTAGCATTCCCGAGGAGATTTGACGGACTGGGTTTAACAGAGATTGTGACGCTCCAACGCGTTTGACCAACTTTACGTTGGACTATATTGGCAAGAACTGGGGGAACGAGATTGATTTTGTCGTGTGTACGTCCTCGCCTCTCTGTTTCGATGCTTTTCAGGCTTATCGAATGTGGATTTAGGGACTGGCGATAATGCAAGGTCAGTCTGCTCAAGTCGCGCGCGGAGAAACATCCGGGCTCAACAACGGTTGCGATAGACACGACAACGACAGACAGATTCCTAGAACTCCAGCAGAGATCTACGACCTCAATAGAGCAGTAGCGGCGAAAATGGAGCGGGTCTTCTCTTCCCGTGGAATCCCTCTGGTTCCTACTATCGGTACGTACGGAGGCTATGCTATCGGCGTATTGTGCTCATACCTTACTTTTCGCTGAATTGGCGGATCTCAGGGAACAACGATGTATGGCGTGAGTGTCCAGTTCCAGTCCAGCCTTTTCTGATCGTCTGACCTCTTCGTTTTTAGCTCATGTTAGTACCATTTTGTGACCCTCTCGTCCCGCATTCGAAATTGCTAACCGGACTCTTCGGGCATCAAGAACATCATGGCTCCAGGTCAGTACATCGACTTCCGAATCCCAGGCTCTGCGGGGTTCCGCTCAAACGTGCGTCGATTACTTACCTGCTTTGTGTTCAATCTAGGACCGAACAGTATTACCTACGAGTACTCCAAGTAAGGAATTCGGCTGGGCGTCTAACGTGATCTATGATTAACATTGACCACTATCTTTAGGATTTGGGCCAAGCATATCCCATTCCCATATTTGCAGGTTTTCCAGCGCGGGGGCTATTTCGCTAAAGAGATCGTGCCGGACGAGTTGGCTGTGATCAGCCTTAACACCATGTACTTTTACGACTCGAACAAGGGTGCGTCTCCTATTGGCATTTGGCACGACTTTTTAACTGATTGCTTGTTCCCTGTTAGCGGTTAATGGCTGCCCCTATCGGGACCGCAACGATCCTGGAAACCTACAGCTAGACTGGCTGGAAGTGCAACTTAAGGAGTTCATGCACAGGGGGCTACAGGTGAGCTCGAACAGAGTTTCAATTGAGTCTGTATACTGACAGGACCCTTCTAGACCTACATTATCGGACACGTCCCGCCCTCTCCAGGCAACTACTTCCCGGAATGTGTACGTTCGTTCTTTGGCTGCTCCTGTCCATCTGCTGATTGCTATTCAGTATGTGCGCTACGTCGAGCTCGCACTGCGCTTCCAGAACGTTATCCTCGGACATCTGTTTGGGGTAAGCCTCAATTCCAATCGCAGGCCAACGTGGTACTGATCACCTCCCCTAGCACATGAACGTCGACCACGTACGCTCCTATACCTCTAACTCGAAAAGGCCTTTACTGACCTCCTGAACCAGTTCTTCTTCCTGGAGGAAATAGACCTTCAAATCCTCCCCGAAGAAGAGAATAAAGTCAGGATCACCGGGAACGATGCAGCTCTCTACGATACGCTCATCACCGAGTTTGCGGAACTCCCAAAACCCAAGCCCTCCGAGATGGACAACTACGCGGTCGTCAACGTCGCCCCAGCAGTGGTCCCCAACCCTTACCTGCCAAGCTTCCGGATTTTCTCGTACAATATCACGGACCCTTCCTACAGCATTACGAAGGGAAAGAAACGGGAGCATGGCCATAGACGAGGAAAGCGAGGTGACAAGTCGGTGCACTGCAAGGAACCAAAGTACAAGAATACTTGGAGGTGTCATTTGCAGGAGCCATGGAACTCGGACACCAAGTCTCCGTCGAGGCTGAACCAGTACTGGACACCATTGGGTTATGCTCAGGTAATGAACGATTCCGTTATATTGCAGCGGTGGGATACTGATCTTAGTGGTATGCAGTACAACATCCCTAACCTGGGCGAAGCGAACAAGACACATCCGCCTCGTTTCGAACTGGAATACGTCACGTTCGACCCTTCCCTACTCCACCCGTCGCCGGAGGACGACCTGGACAGCTTTGTCTACCCACTACCGCCCAGGAACCTTCCAGAAGAGCTCCAGGACCCCCAAGTCAACAAATCGTCTACGTATGCGCCATACAAGATGAAAGATCTGACGATCCCGTCTTGGGTGAAGCTGGGAAGGAAACTGGCGGACGAGAATAACGGCAAGCTACGGAAGAAATTTAGACGCTTCATGTATGCTGGGCGTAAGGGTTTCTAAGTAATCCATTGCGGATGGACATTTGCTTTTTAGCTGGAACTTTTGTGATAGAGTCAAGGTTTGGCCCCTGTTGTTGACTAGCATTGTGGTGATATCCTTACAGTAGTAGGCCCTCCGTAGCATGCATAATCGTCGTTATCCCGTGTATTGTATCTATATGTCATGCTATGTACCGATCTGTCGAAACTTGTTCAACTTAACAACGTCGAGACACTGGCCGTGTCCGACTCTGCAGCCTCGATGGTAATCTTTACCGCGTCGAGGTCGTCGTCATCATCCTCCTCTGCGGCGGCAGCCTGTTCGAACTCCTCCAACAGATCCATTGTTTCTTGGTTGATAGCAGTCAAAGCCTGGCTCATCGTCCACGTCTTCAAAACTACACCGTCCTCCACCTCTGGTCCTTGTCCTGGGAGTGGCAACAGGGGGTCGTAGCCCATCAACGCCTGGACGCCTCGTATCCTTCGGTACGTTGCTTCCGCCAGTTTGAGCGACTTAATCTTGACCGATCGCACGACAGTTCGCATCCCTCCGCCTCCTGGAAGCCCTGCAGATGGCGGTCCTTGCCACGCAGATGGCGAAGCCGGTCCCAAGTGGATGATCTGCGGTCCAGGGCCAGTGCCGTCATAGGGACGTTTGTCGGATGGGGAGATGGGAGAGACTTGATAGCCGGGTCGGCGAACATCCAAAAAGGCAGGTGTGGGCTCCAGCAATGCTGGCCCGGTCATGGGCGAAAGTCTTGGTGAGGCATCAGGAGACGGAACGTATCCTGACCCCCGATTACGGACCTTGGAGAATATTGAGGAAACTGGCCGTCTCCGAGGAGAAGAGAGGTTTGGTGCGCGTTGGACCTTGCGAAGCTCGACGTCGAGGGCGACAATCTTCTCGGTCGTCAAGAGTCGCAATTGCAACCTTAGTGGCGTCCTGTACGCCCAAAGGAACTCCAGAACCGACCATAACATGTAGTCGATAACGCGGGGACGAGCAAAGGTATAGTCCTGTAGTGCAAAGTGCACCCCGGCGGACATCGTCGACAGATGGCTCCATGCTGAAGGTGATGGATCGAGCGATGGATACTGCGCGCTGACTCGGGGTGAGGCGGTTGGGGAATTGTAGGCAGAGTTGAAGGCAGAGGGTATTTCCTGGCGAACCGCGAAGTCGGCGTTGCCGTCGGACAGCATTGCCTTTAGGAACGCTGCTATTCGTTCCCAGATCCCCGGGATGGATGAAGAGATATCCACTTCGGCGCGGATAACGATAATCTTGAGGATCTGAAGCGCCATGACGAAGACCGGGAGTTTCGATCGTAGGTAGGCTGTCTCCCCCCGCGCATTCTTATCCTTTGATTTGGACCTCTGTAGCCCCTCCACCTTTGTGCTCTTCTGACATGCCGCGATGACATAGAACAGAAGTCGCAACCAACCGCTGGCCAGAACTGAACGATGTCGAGGTTGGGTACGCAAGCCATCGGCGTTGATCTGAGCTTCGGTTTTCATTGCAATGGCCAGGGGAAGGACGACGCCCGCAAGGAAACCATAGGTCGGCGTTCTCTTCTCAATCTCTGCGATGACATCTGCTCCCTCCAAGAAGACGCACTCTGCAATCAACTGGATCAAAGCGGGCCTACAGGCCAATGTCTGAAGATGATTCTCCGATGCAGCCAATTCGCAGGTGGCGAGTCCTGCAGTGCATATTTCGCCAACAACTACCTGGGAAAATGGTCGGTTGCTGGCATAGGCTGGGAGTAGTGTAAGGCGGTGGACGGCGTGGAAGATCTCGGTCACATCGATGGTAGCCATATAGGCATGGAGCATAGGAGCAAGGTCCCGAAGGAATGTCACCACGGCCTTGGGTTCGGGAGGGTGTTCAGGGAAAAGGACGGTTTGGACGAAGTCGGACAGGAATGCCGACAAAGTCTTGTTACTGTCGTTATTCGAGTCTTTCAATACGAGCTTGAAGATTTCGATGACTTGTCGAGACACCTTCGACGATATCTCACCTCCAGCTTTTCCAAAGCTGAGGACGAGTTGGAGATAATCCATCCGCAGGACTTTTGGGTCGCTTTGGGTCCGGGTTTGCTCGGAAGAATGGCTCTCCATGTTGGCGGGTAAGAGAGTATAGTCATCAGTGGAACGTGGGGCCGCGTCCGTCCTGATTTTGCCACCTTTCAAAAGGATGGAAGCCAATGCGGAGATGCCTTCGACCAAAACGTTGCGCGTGGATCCGGATGCCTGGAAAAGAGATGGTGTCAAAAGTCGAAGGAGCCGCATGTAGTATTGTGCGCGAATGATAGTAATGTCGTGGGCGATGACCGTAAGGAAAAGTCGGACGAAGTTGTCCATACGTAACCGTTCGGCTTCATACTCATCGGGAAATAGTAGAGAGAGTTGGGTTGTTTGTGTTGAGGAATCCGTCCGCCTAAGGCTTGCCAGGAACGTTTGCGGTTTCTCTTCAGCCGTGTTGACGATCAACGCCTCCCGTTCTTGAGTCTTGTTGATGTTATGGATGCCCGCAGCGTCGACAGTGAAAACTGAACTTCCTTTCGTGAGAGAAAAAAAAAGATCGTAGACGCTCTTGGAGAACGCCGCCTCATCTATGCCTGGCAACAGGGACATTTGACCAACCACCCCAAGTGCTTGGAAGAGGAAGGACTCGGAGTGGAGTGCGTAGAAGCGATTGACTGCATATTCGATCGCAGGGCGGATGCCTGGATGCGTCGCCGACTCGACATAAACCTTGACAAGCGCAGGCATGAAGAGGGTGTAAGCCGTCCCGGAGGTGAAAAGTCGCCGGAATCGAGTTGTCGCTACCATAAGCGCTGACGGAAATGTGACTGTCAGATGTAGACACATTGCAAGGGATTCGTAAGCACTCACCGATCAGTGCATGTCCAACAATTCCAATGTCATGGCCATGTTTACAGAGAATTTTGTTGATTCCATCGATCCAGAGAGCAAGTTCGTTACGATCGCTGAGGTGCCTGGACATGGAACGGAACACTTGGGCTACGAGGAGGAGATGGCTCCTAGCGAAGATGAGGGAGAATGTTTCCAATGTCGACTCTGGAGGATTCACTTGATTTTGGGCATCAGGGACCATATCGCCTAGTTCTAGAGGTCGAGGTTCCAGCGTCTCGCGAGATAACGATGGTAACACAAGCCGACTCGCATTCTTGCGGACCAGGGTGACATCTTGACTATTCCGCTTGAGCATGGCGAGGAACAACAAGTTCTGTGATATTCGAACCATAGTCGTGGAGAGAATACGGGTTGCAACGTCTTCGAAGGGGTTGGCAAAGTCGTCAAACCCTCGCGGAAACATAGGTCCCTTCGGAGCTGTATCAGCGAACCACAAGGCTCCCGATGGCACAACAAATGGATCCGTTTTCGATCGTCGAATCTCTCGCATAGACATCCCGTTGACCTGTGTGATGACAGAAGCCAGTACTGGTAGAACGAGCGCATATTCGTGCAGTGTTTCGGGAACGTCGAGTTGGCGTGCAGCGTACTTCAGGAATCCCATAAGGTTGTTGAAGATGCTGTGGCTCATGGGTGGTGGTAGGACTTGGTGAGCATGAAGGTACGTCGAGAGCGTAGCGACTGCTCTTGCGATGTCCTTCTGTTCCCCAGCAAACATATCCATGACTGGTCTGGTGAGAAGAGGGGGATCATTTCGCATCAAGTCGAGCAGGGTAGCCCTCGTTGCGGCCGCGACGAGGAAGTTGGGGTCGTACATGAGCTTCGAAAGGCGGATGAATATTTGCGTTAGAGGTGGGACGAAGATGGCTCGTCGCTTATGGCTCGATTGCGGGCCCCCGGATGTTGAGCTGCGTCTGAGGAGGCTGGTTTGACCCTCTTCTCCATCAGGTTTGCTTGGGCGAAGATGTCGTCTCGATGGTGGCGCTACTGCTGGTGAAGGTTGTGGGCTGGGCATGGGCGACGCTGCAGAACCAACCGTTGGGGCCATAGAATCAATGGTGCTGATAGTAAAATCCATCTTCTCCAATTGGGTGATCGGTAGTAGTGACATCGGAGTCCTTTCACGCTCGCGCTGAGGATCATTGGGTCCAGCATTGTCATCACCCCATCCCAATTCTGCAAGTTGTTTGCGCAGTTCGGTAGGGATTTCGCTTTCCTGAGAATCACTTGCATCTTCGCTGGGAAGGTATAAGGTCGTGCCCATATCTGTTGCAACAAACGGGAGGGGTAGGCGAGCCATTTTGAAGGGTCGATGGGCTCTGTCGACGACAAAGTTCTGCGACATGATCTGGAATCGCCAGTTGATAAGACTACCGATCTTTCTGACCGCCTCGAGTCTCGTCCTCTCATCAGAGCTGGAGAACCATAAGCATGAAGACGGGGTGGTAGTGGTTGGTCCGTACCTCTGAAGGTCCACTTCGATGAGGGCAAGGAAACTTCTGGTAGCCCTCTCCGCGCATTGCATCAGTAAGAAGCACGCCTAAAAGAAGGTCAGCAACCGCCCATATAGTCTTTGCACGTTTACTTACCGGGCCAGTTGAAGGAGAATCCACCGTCGTATCGAGACACCTTTCCCAGAGAATCGAGCCCAATTCCACATAATCGTCCTCCATCAACAATGGCGAAACAGCAACGAAAAGTTTCATTGCCTTTGAAGCAAACCCCTTCAACAACCCATCTATCAAACCCCGTCGTTCCTCGAATAGAGCACCGATGTCGAGGATTTTAGGATCCGTTTCCGACCTTGCTCGTTCATACTGTGTGGTAGCTAGCAGAATCGTACTCCGGCGCTGACAGATTATTTCAGGTCACCCGTGGCGTCGAAGAGCTTTGGTCTGTGTGACTTACAGTTTGACTCTGATGGGCACTTTCTCGGGCGGCTTGGAAGACGTCGTGAATGCGTTCCATGGCTTCGGTAACTTCCTGGTCGAGATCCCCTGAGAGGTCATCTTCTTCAAAGAAGTCCGAGAACCATAACAACGTTCGATGAAGCCAGCCAACACTAGAAAGAACTGCTTCAATGATGGCGCCGCATGAGACAGGGGAATGCCTTACGGTTTCAAGGACTTTGTCAACAGTCGGAACTCTCGGAACAGCATGCAGAGTAGGGTCCGTTGAGAAGGCGGTATCCGCGCCGTTTTCTCCTGATCGACAATGAGGCTGGGTGAAGGCCCCTGAATGGTATGGATTTGCTTACCTTGGCTTCGAGCAGGATAGACATCCTTGATTCCAATGCAACCAAGAACTTCCCTATCGCCAGGGATGGTTCTGGACCTGAGGCATCTTTGTTTCTACGAAGATCTTGTAGTCGTCCAATGAGCTCGACCATCAATATCGACTGTCCCAATCTCGCTACCCCCCAAGGCGTCCCACTGGAAGGCAAAGACGACTGTTCCTTTGTCGCACCCACATCACTCATCAAAGCGATCGACATCATCTCAGCATCGCGCCACCAGAAGTCCGTCACAAACTTGGAGTAGATAACCAAGGTGCACAGGTGGTTGATGACGGTGAATTCTTTGCTCGATGCGGCACATAGGAACAAGGGTTTGAAGAAGATTTGCGGGTACAGTCGGGATAGGCTATTCAACAAATTGCCCAACTCGACATTTGGATATGGCGGTGGGTCATTGACTAGACGCTGTTGAAGGCAGATGTTAGCTTGCGTCCGAGAAGCATGAAATATCTCGTACATCGTTGAGAACGGGGAGAAATGCTGCAACCGCGGTCTTTCGATCGGGATCAGGGAGTTGGTCGACGATACGCGTAAGCAGATGGATCACTAAAGGCCACGGATATTCTGAAATCTGAACGCAAGTTAGACCTCCTTTATTCCAGATGGATTCCGCCATCTTACCGCTCGACCCAGGGTTTTGTCCACGGTGCTCCTCCACTGCACATCTTCGTCATGCAGCCATCGGCACAACGTACTGATAGCCCATCTGACGACTTCTCTGGCATTATCCAGGCACAGAAGTTCGAAGACGACTTTAGATATATGGCCTCGGCAGTCGAGGGCGATGGTTTGATCCAGAAGATTGGTTTCTGGGATTAAACGGGTTCGAAGGATGTTTACGATTTGTTGAGCTACTGCGTGTTTCTCCCCAGGCTCCAATCCTTGTTCTTGTAACAGAACGGAAGCTGACTTGCAGAATGCATTAAGCTTCCGGGAATGGATAACCATCTGTAGGGAGGTCAGTTTTCCCGGTTCTGTTGCTGGAGGCCAGTAGTCCTGGATATCAGAGGGTTAATAATCAAGGCTTGAAATAAGACAGGTACGATGTGCACCTCAACAATGTTCAATAGCAGCCAGACACGGGTTGACTGAGATGAATTCTCGAGACACCGCATCAAAGCTTCCAGGAACACCAGTCTTCGCACTACAGCCTGGGTGTCTTCCTGGAGCCAGACGACGCCGTAGGTCTCCTCCACATCCCCATCACTGATGTTCCCATACGAGCCTGATATAAACTTCTCGATAAGGTTCTTCAGTAATTTGGTCTCGCCTTCGTGAAACGGCCCTGACATAGGGGAGTGCAAGAAAGCCAGGGTGATTACAAGGTGATGACAGATGCTTTGAAACCCAGGTAGTGATATGGTTGTCTTGTTCCTTTCTCCGGGTGCGATGAATCGCCCGAGATTGGATAGTATGAGGGTTCGGGTAGGCGATGCAGGAAGTAATGCGGCTTTGCAGCACCAAAGACATCTATTGACGTTACTAGACTAGAGACAAGGTTAGCAAGTCGTAAAGCAGTGGGACAAAGTGACTCACTTCATCTTGGGGCAACCATGATTTGATCAATAACTCGAAAGTTTCCAGAGCAATGGTGCGTTCCTCTTCCCACCGTGTGGATCTACTAGGGACAAGGAAGGGCGCAAGTAGGCAAGACAAAACCTCCTCTTCGTTAGGCAAATAAGCGGAGAGTGCTGTGTCTGGGGCTGGTGCAGAGTGATAAAGAAGTAGTTGATACAGGGACTTCAAGGACGCGGCTTTGGGGACTGATGGAAAAGACAGTGCCGACGGAGGTCGCTTGCCGTCGCTTTTCTTGGTTGCCCCTGTATTGTGCATAGTAGATGCACCCGAGCCGAGGGTGTTTGTCGACATGAACGGCAGGACGCTGCCCCCAATGGTGGCCTGAATGTCCTTGTCTGAGCTTTTCGCCTTCGTAAGTTCGGGGTATCGAACAGCGAGACAGACTCTTGTTATGTCTTCTGCGAACTTGCGGTTATCATTTGCCTCCCTCGCGTTATCAACAACATGTCTGAATCCAAACTTCGGGAGACGCGTTTTACCGCTCCTCGAGGACGCAGGTGAAGCAGGCCGGGGTACCTGAGCCGGTGGTGTGGAAGGTCGGCTTCCAGGAGCAACTGGAAGAACATGCTGGCGAAGTTGGTCCCACCGCCGTGATGGGGACGCTGAGCGATGGCTATCCGGCGTCTTGGGGCGAGCGGGCAAGGAGGGACTTTGTCGAATGGGGTCCGAATACTTGGTCGCCGTTGGTGTCTGTGGTCTTGACGCGAAAGGGTCTTCGACAGGGGAAGTCACCCTTCCCTGACGAGCAAGAAACTCTTCAAAGGCTTCTGGGGGTTGGTACTCTTGGACATCGGACAGAGACGGCTTGGAAGCTGTCCGTCCATGGCGAAACCAGCTTTCGCGGTCGCTGCTGGAGCCCTCGGAGGAAGAACGTCGCGATCTTGGACTCTTGATATTGTCGAATGAAAATAATCTTTTCGGTACTGAGCGTTTAACCTCCTTGTCGTTTTTCGAGGCTGACATTATAGGTGGTCATAGTCAATAGGAGGCCCCGCCGTCGTCGCGAGATCACCGTCAGCGCTGCATCTCTGTCCGAGCAAAGCGGAACACGTGAAGCCAGTGATTTCAGCCCCCGCTCGGTCTCCGCCGGATCATTCTTCGCAGTTCATCAGTCCTTTTCCTTGTCTCTCCTTCCTCGAACGCTTGACTCGGTATTCTGGAGAACGGGGAACGCATCTTTCGTTGCGATGAGAAATAAACCGTCTCTGGGACTCTTTCTGTTCAACCAGTTCCGGCGGAACAAGGTCACGCACTGGTAACCAGCTACTCGTCAATCGTCCATGTGAAGTTGGTGACTTACTCCAGTGAATTCTTTCGGACTTCTGAATCTTCTTGCTTCTGAAGAATTTTTGCGCGCGCCCCGCGCAGACGAGAATCTCGAAAGGCACTGCAGAATATCAAGTTCTGATCGATGGGCGACTTGGAAACCTGTTCGACGTGACGAAATTGTCCTCTCTCTTATCTCGGTCTGCAATGATTGGCTCTATGCTAGTACCCTGATCGCGTCACGGGGCAAATTCTCCCAAGGTCTCCTTTGTCCGGCTATCCAAAATGGCTAATTCGCGCGGTGGTTCGCAACCACGATACGAAGATCCGCTGATAAGGACCAGTCGAGTCTTCAAGGTGACTGCTTGGTTTTCTGAAAGTCCTTGGCCTTACGACAATTATTGACCCTTTGACGCCAGAGTCTGCCTTCCAGTTGCAAATCCCGCTAAAGTAAAACTCGAACAGCACGTCTTTCTCGAGGACCCGGCATTTTTTTTGGCGTCACACGACCATACCAAACCTGCAGATAAGAATAGCGTCCAATCATCGGCCGCCAGTGAGATTCATGATTTGTGGAACAACGTCGCCATACCACTGTCGATATCCCGTCCAAAAATGCCTCAACCACGTTTCTACGTCTCCAAAAATATTGCTTTTGTTGACACTGGTCTAGAACAGGCTTGATGGGGATCTTATGCAGGACCCTATATATATGACTCTGGGCAAGCCATCTAACTCCCTCGTTCCTCTTCTTTATTTCTAGGCATCTTCTCTTACTTGAGGTTGATCCCTCTTTTTCTTGTTCTTTTATTCTTTTTTTCAGAAGACGCAAGTTCGTCTTTCTTGGTATTTCATCTTTTTTTCTTGGATTTGTTCACCTCGTTCCTTGTCTCCGAATTTGTTCCCTATTTAAATCCCTTCTCTTCATCCAACACCCTAGCTCTGCGTCACTCGCCATGGTCTCCTTCCGCTCGGCTCTATTCGCATTAGCGACTGTGTCGTTCGCCTTTGGCCACCCTGTGCGCGAGTCCCGCGATTTGAAGATCATCGGGACGACCTTTTCCGCCTTGGTAAAGCGCCAAGACGCTCCGGGATCAGAGCTACAGCTCCTCGTCGACGGAAACAAAGTCTTCAAAGAATCCGATCCCGAGTTGCTCAAGAAATTGGCCGATGAGGGCCAGGGTGTGTGCCATCTGTAGACCATCGCTTTTTTCTATCTTGCTCATGCATCCTTAGCTCCACCTTTCATGTTCTTGGGATGTGCCGACAGCCGAGTCAGCGAGGGAACCGTCTTTAATGCCAAACCCGGAATGCTCTTCACCCAAAGGAACATTGCCAACCAGTTCCACGCGACCGATGTCAACTCGTACGTAGCTCTTCGACTTGACCTTTACACTGACTGGACTAGCTTTGTCGACTAGGGAGTCCGTTCTTGCTTATGCGGTCTCAGTACTGGGTGTGAAGCATGTCATTGTCATGGGTCACTATGGATGCGGTGGTGTCGCTGCTGCAATCGCTTCCCGCCCCAAAGGCAACGTCGATGCTGCCCTTTCGGCTGTGTACAACTGGATTGAGCCAATCAGGGAACTCTTCGCCTCCTCCAGCAGGTTCGTCACACTTTCATGGCGCTCTCCCGTTTTGATTTCAACATCCCTATTTTTAGACCTGAAATTGTCGAGCTCCGAGAGAGAATCAAGGACCTTCCTGTCGTCGAAGAGCCTGAAAACAACGAACGTGGGTCATCTCCGTGGCCTCAGAGTCATCCCCTTCCTCATTACCGCGTCATTTAGCTGGCTTCCGTGCTCTAGTCGAGGAGAACGTCAAGGCGACCGTCGGGCGAATCGCACAGGACAACGTTATCGTCAACGTGAGTGAAAGCTGATTCTAAATTTAACTTTCCATCTGATGATTCTCTCCATACCAGCATTATGCGCTTCTCGCCGCGGCCGATGAATCTGGTGCAACCAACGAGCGACGCGCAGAGGGTGGCCCTGCAGGGGACGTTTTTATTCATGGTTGGGTCTATGACATCGAAAATGGCGAGATTAGGGATTTGGGTGTCTCCGTTGGCCCTCCTGGAAAGGCCATTCCACCTGTCCCTTTCGCCTCCGTTGTCAACGCCGCTGAGAAGACCACCGCAGCGCACGAGACTCCACAAAAACGTTGCGAGGAGATGTGCAAGTCCAGGAGAAGTTTCCTACCGACATCTCATTAGTCGATTGATATTGATGATGGATACACTTCAAGTATCCCCTCAGGTGTCAACTTTACTTTGGACTCTAAAATCGATCTGATCGATATCATTCAATGGACATTTAGTATGACGATGTGAAGTTGTACTTCGGTAGACTAGGGTAGATGAAGTTTAACTGCAATGGTTTGCAGACCTTTGGGCTTTCACGTCGTGTCGAACCAGTAGTGTATGTGATAAGAAATTTCTGTGCACCACTTCTGTGCCTATTCGAAGGTGACTTGAGTTAATTTGTGATGAGATCCAAACTTGATCCAAAGAGTGATGAATTTTCCACCAGAATTGAGATGTCCACTGAGCTCTTCGTCCTGATATTCATTCGCCGATGTGGGCATCAGCAGCACCTCGGAAACTTTTATTTGAAACACGAAGTTGTCGGTCTCGCTGGCACCTCAGGGGCAACAGCGCTCTCAGTGCATTCATTCCTTAGATTTTTCATTGCGGACACTGTTACTATATCCTCTTGTTCTCTTCAAATGAGCGAAATGTTCTTAAAATACCAATCTTAGCGCTTTCTTGGCGCTTCACTTCCTCCAAGGTCATTTCAAGGGGTTAACCTGGTCCAGGTGCGTGGCCAGTTCCGATAACGCAAAAGAGTGTGTACACTTGTGCATATCACCTGCGCGCTCCGTTATCGTGTGCTCTAAAGCGATTAGCATAGGCTTTTTTTTTTACAACGCGTACAGCACCGGCAAACGACATGCTAACCTAAAATAGAAAACACCGGGCGCATCTTCAGGGATTCATAAGACAGGGTCTGTGACAGTAGAAAAACCCGATAAACCCACCCCACCACACGCCCAACCTCCCCACCCATTTCATCCCTCTTCATGCTACTTCGTCCCTTACCCTTGCTCTTCGCCCTAGTCTCATCCGCTCTTGCGTACCCAGCTCCGGATAGGGTGCACATCGTTGGCAGGGCCCAGTCCGCCAAGGCCAACGAGAGTGACTTTGACATCCTCTACCAAGGAAACCAAGACTTCCGTGCAACCCATGCCGACTCGATAAAGAAACTATCAACAGGCCAAGGTTGATTGATTTTCTAACGTTTCGTTGGAGCCCAAGTTGGTTGCTGACAACGGCGGACACGTTGCCTTATACAGCACCTAAATTCCTTTTCTTGGGGTGCTCTGATAGTCGCGTCCCAGAAGGAACCGTATTCAATGCCAAACCTGGAACGTTCTTTGCTGAGCGCAACATCGCGAATTTGTTCGAACAGCAGGATAATAATGTGTGAGTGGGGTGCGCTGGGTGGGTTAGGACGAATGGCTGACTTTCGGTGAACAGGAAGGCGATTGTTTCGTACGGCGTCGAACATCTGCACGTCAAGCACATCATTGTTATGGGCCACTACGGCTGCGGCGGTGTGCAGGCTGCGATTGCCTCTCCTCCGCCCCTACCCTGGGACGAGGCAACCACCTCGATACAGACGTGGATTAAGCCTATTCGCAAGCTCTACCAGACCTCCAATAGGTGTGATTCAGTTCTTATCCTCGGCTTGCTAACCTGATAACGGCGCTCCACTTTGTCAGACGTGAGATCGTCGAGCTGAGGGAGCGAAATGAGGGGGAAGAAGAGGTGGCTGGCCCGCCCACTCACGACCGTAAGCAGCCCGTCGATATTCCCTGAGAGCCCTCGCTCAACGCTCGATTTCCGTAGCCGGATTCCGAGCGCTAGTGGAAGAGAACGTCAAATCGACCGTCTCGAATATCGTTCGCAGCAAGATCATCGCCCAGGTATGCGGTAGGCATGCAAACCAAAGTGGGCCTTTACTGATGAATTCCGTTCCAGCACTTCTCCCCCAGTCATCCTAATGTCCCCGATTTGTATGTCCATGGATGGGTGTATGATATCGATAATGGAGAAGTCCGAGATCTGGGTGTGTCTGTGGGGCCACCAGGAAAAGCTGTTCCTCCCGCGCCGTTCATGGCGGTGGAAGCTGCAGTGGAATACGTTCAGAACGACCGTTACGATTAAGGAGCATTTTAACTCGGGGACCATCTTCCTTATTATACCGCTTCACTACTATACACCGCCCTTTACCATTGATCATGCTATTCATTGCTCCTGCTATATATACTAGATAATATCCGCTCGCATAGAACACTGTAGTATGTACAATGGTTTTCCTTAGAACTTAGAAAGAAATAGATTCTGTTGACGAACACAATTAATCAGAATCATCAAGAATACCTTGCTTGACAGCCAGCGTTTCCATTTGTTGTGCGATATCCCAAATCCTCCTACGGTTTCTCATACTTGGGCTGCGGCTGCACTGGATTCGGTACTGTAGCCATGGAGCCTTCTGTCGGAGGCCTTCGATCTCGAACCCAGCCTCCTTCCATTCATGCTCCCAAGCGTCCAGCTCGACTCGCTGCCTGTCGGTGTCATCCGAGGCGAGGGGTTTGGAAGGAAAGTAGTACGGTTCCAGGGCCTGCATTGCCCTGTAGGCAATCTGGTCAACATGTGGCAGGAGAAGAGTACGGATCGCCCTGTTCAACGAAAGAACGTAAAGGAAGGATGTGACGGTGAGTTGCTCGCACATGAGCATCATCACGTCGAGGGGCAGAGAGACAAATTTGGACGGCTTCTTGTTCGATCGCAGCGAGCGCTTCTTCGTCTTCGCCTCCCGGAGTTTCTCGTTAGCAGGCGTCCCAGTTGGCTGGACCTGCACAAACTCGAGTCTGGGCATAGTTTCCGCAATTGGGAACCTAGACAGAGAAGATGAGCCGGAAATCTTTCTGAAGAGACCGAAAGCCCTACACGTTGGGTCGAACGAACGTCCATAGCCTTCCCTTGCCTCTCCACGCCTCGTATAGGATATCTTCTGTGCTTCGAATCTCGCTGCACAGAAGTTTCATCCACCTCATCCCCGGATCTTCACCGCCGATGACATCGGTAAGCATGGCCTCCTGGCCCCAGGACTTCATCGCAGGTCCATAATTTATGTGGGGAATAACGCAAGAAGTGTAAGGATGTTTCTCCAGGCTGTAGTTCCTGGTGAGTAGCCGGTAGAGAGCTTCAGTGGTGAGGCGGGGAGCTGCTGTCTTGAGGATTGAGTATGCGGTGAATGTAATGGGAAAGGCCCCGAAATCGATGTAAAGCTCGTATGTTTGGTCCGGGTCTTTCGTATTGTAGAAGTCCCCGTCGCCATCCTCGCCCTGTGCAACGTTGAAGACCACCACGGAAGGGTCATCTTCCGAGATCTTTCTCTGATCCTCTGTAAAGAGCACCCGTTAACTAAGCCTTGCGATCACAACCTGTGATTCGGAGTCGCACCTGGGGTCTGGCAATGAAGTCTCTTCTTGCCGTCTTCGCCCGGCTATCAGAACGTAGTCCTGTGAGGCCTTGACATCCTCTTTAGAGAAGAGAAGACCTTCCAGAACTTCGTCGGAGGGAAATTTGTTCTCGAACTGCGAGTCCTTTCCTAGAAAATCCGAAGTCAGTGGCAGGGCGCCCGTCGACTGGGTCAGGTACGTACCATCGTCAGAGGCTTCCTCGGTACTATCCTCGAACTTCTTTTTATCTTCATCGCCTTCGTTTTCGTCGTCTGTGTCTCCAGGGAAGGTATGGAACTAGCATCACTCTGGTCTTCCACATCCATCCCAGAACCCTCACTGCCCTCCTGGCTGCCGTCATTTTCATTTTCATCCTCTTCGTCATCATTGGCGACCTCATCCTCTCCATCACTGTCGGGTCCTTCGCCTGTTCCCTCATCGTCACTGTCCTTGTCAAGGCCTGATCTTTCAAGCCATTTCTCGAATGCGCCTTCCTTTTCTCGAACGTCTGCCAACTCCCTGACAAACTATTGGACGGTCAGACTGAGTTGCACGAGAGTTTGACTCGGTAGACGGCGTTACATCTGTGCGGCCACTTAAAGAGGCGATTCCTGAGACCTGAAAAAGGCAGTCAGTCAGAAGTCAAAACAAAGGCGGGCTCAACCTACAGAACAAAAGATGTTAAAAGCGCCCATTTCGATCGCGCAGAAGGACGGGCCAGGGGACTGGTGGGATGCGTCTCAGAAGTCAAAGGGTCGTTCATCCCTTTTCACCGAGACGTACGGAATGCCATGTCAGCGATGCCCACAACCAGTTATGGGCGGTGCAGCAGGTACTGCTTCCAACTTAATCAGTATGTAATGAAGGGTTGAGGCCCACAGTGACCCTGAGTCACGTTCTCCACACCACCTAAACACTTCAACCGCCGCCTAGGGAGGGCTAAGCGCCCATGACAGAGTCACCTGTTCCGATCAAAGTCCGCTTGAACGTCCGCTCAAGCCAGGGTCAAGAGCAGAAAGCCGCCGACAAGATTATCAGCGCCAGGGGGTAGGCAGCGGGCTGTTCGGAGATACCATGCCACGCAAAAAGTTCGAAAGCGAGTATTCGAGGTCCGACCCCTATATGGAAGTTAGACCCCGGAAACTCCCTTAGTAATCACAGATAACAACTGATGAAAAGATAGCGCCGTCACCGTCGTGTTCCTACAACTTGTACATTTGCTTCACAATTCAATTGGTTTTCGACTACTACCCTTCTTGCCATGCCTCCTCGCAAGGGAAAATTCCTTCTTCCAATCCCCGAACAGTCTCGAGCAAAGAGTCACCCTGCACAAATGTTCCCATTCAATGCAGTCTCTGCTCCGTCAACAAGCATGGTCAACACCCTACTATCTGGAAGTATAATTTTATCTCTCATGTGAAAGAGTACCATCTGGATGAAGATGGCAACTTTCCAGAAATTCCAAAGGAGATATGGAACCGGGTACGAGTCAGCTTCTACGAATACGCAGCCCTGGGTGTGGAGGAAGCTGTAATTATTGATTTTCGGCGCGGCCTGGCTATACCCGATACTAGCAGCCCAGCGCGCAACGAAAATCCGACTCCTGGTCCAAGGAAACGTGGTGCATCGGAAGTATCGATCAGCTCCCGAGCAGGCTCACCACCTCGCCACCCTTCTCCAACGAAAACACGTAGAATTTGAATTTCCTAGCCCTGTAGTAGATTACGGCGCTTAATTACAACGAGATGTGGAAAGTCTGATTACTAAGGGAGTTTCCGGGGTCCAATTTCCATATAGGGGTCGGACCTCGAATACTCGCTTTCGAACTTTTTGCGTGGCATGGTATCTCCGAACAGCCCGCTGCCTACCCCCTGATCAGCGCGACGATGACTGTGGATACAAAAATCTCATCTTCTCCGCTCCTTCCATTCGATATCCTCGAAAGAATCATTAACGAGCTCGGTCATGAAGCCAATCAAAAACGGGACTATGAATACTACTGCGTGGGTCCAGCACGCCGCGCTCTTTTCGAATTCTCGCTGGTTTCCAGTGCAACATTGCATCCATGCAGGTTGTCGATCTTCTCGACTCTCAGTCTCAGACAGACTTTTAAAAGAGACTCAGACCCTGACCGCTACCTGGAAGAAACGCTTCGCATGCTGGAAAGTAACCCACACCTCATTCCCTACATCCAACAATTGGCCTTCCATTTCAGGGCCGTCAAGGGGCTCGCGCACAAACCTGGAGAAATCTACAATAATGTCTTCCCAAAGTTATTGACTGCGCTGAAGAATCTACGTGGCCTCGTCTTTGATGGGCTCATCCAGGGCGGATACGGCATGGAAACGTGGAGGGGAGTCAATGGAGAAGTCCAAGACGCTATGACCAAGCTTATCGCCCACAGCAACCTGGAAAAGTTGGATTTCCGATGGGTCAAGACTCTCCCCACAGAAATGTTCTTGTAACTATCGCCAACAATCCGCGAACTGCGACTATTCAACATAGAGCAGTCTTCTGAAGCCAACCCGACCAATGACCCGACCTCACTACCACGCCTCACAGCTTCTCCAGGTGGCTTAAGGGTGTTCACCATGCTCTCGCTGGGCTTTACGCCACCCATTTCCGTACTCCAAAGGCTCGACTTTTCTCATCTAACGCGCGTAGACACAACCGTCTCAGTCCAGCGTGCTGAAGACTGGACGTCGCTTGGACTACTCTTGTCGTCCGCTCGTCGTTCCCTCGAGTCGATAAAGATTTACTATTTGTACCGTGATCCCCCACCAGGTAAGATTCCCGTTGACCTTTGGACCGCGCAAGCGCTTACCCGGTACCCACCTCATCAGCGCCTGCTATCGTGCATTCATTCTTGCCGAACCTTAAAGAACTCGAGCTCATCATCACCGTCGCCATACCACAGTACAATCCCAACCACCCTTACCACCCAATGAGAGACCTAGCTCCTACCCCTCAAACCGTCAGCTACCTCACCACTCATCTGCCCAACGCGGGACACCCGTCCCTCGAAACGATCAAGATCCAACTCGAATGGATGGCGGACATCGTAGAAGGCGTCACCCCTCCTCTCGGACAAGCCCGACTGCTCCTCGACCCAGGCTTACAGCCGGAATGGCCTCCCCTCAACGCTGCGCTTTCCAACCCGGATTCATATCCTCGATTACGCTCGCTCGAGTTCATCCCTCTTGTCACTGTGTACCCTGCGCGTACTGAAAGAGCCCCGGATTTATGCGCCTTACCCACTCAACGGGAGCTCAAGGCAGAGGAACTGAGGAAACAATCGTGGTATCAGTATGCCCAGCAGGAGGTGCGAGAGATTTTTACGCGAACGAGGAGGAGATTGGTCGAGTCTGGGGGCTCTTTCGTCACACATACGCCCGAGTTTGATGCCTATTTCCGAACATAACAGACCACGTATTTCGAGGACGAGGTCACCAGAGTATATCATATCTGACCATACTACGCCGAGAACGAATTAGCAACATTGTCGATGGAATCCTCGTATTACTGTGGGGACGCTACGCCAGTCGACCTTGTGAACCCCCGGTCTCTATGGGACCCAGCGCTCGTCGTACCTGGCAAAGGAGAAGAAGCGCGCAAGGCAGAAGTGACGAGGGAATGTGGTATGAGCATCCTCAAAAGGAGGCGCGAGACGTCTTTACTCGAACGAGGACCAGATTAATCGACGCTGGAGGTTCGTTCGCGACAGATACCCCTGTTCAATTCTGTTTCCATACACCAAGTATATCGGTGGTCGGACCCAGTGTTTTCTCAAAACCAAATAGTATTCCAATGTCACTAAGTAACAACTAGTAAATGTATGTGTCTTCTTTCCAACAACAAAACAAAAGAACGGAACGAACGACGTATTAAAACAAACCTAATATCAATTCACTTTGTTTACTAATAGCAACACTACCAAATGAAACGCTTGAATAGACGACAACGCAAGGGAAGCAAAGTCACAAATCTCCAAACATCCCGCCAGCCAACAAGTCAGCCAACGAAACGCCCAAAGACCTGCGACACCCTCCTCCCAACGTCACGTCCATCCAGCAAGAACAAAAAACTTAACGACGATGAACAAATCCAAGGGTACAACAAGATGGCGCAACACATGGTTCTAGCAACCGACCACAAAGAACTGGCCAGTCGCTAGAAAACCATGGTCCAGGCCGTATGGATTTTGCTACATTCGAGGGTACAACGGATGTAGTATGACACCGTAGACCAACAAGGACTCGAAACCGTAGGTAACAACGGATCGGAGGAAGAAAAAGGAAAACCGGAACAAAGGAGCGTGTGTGAAGGGGGTAGTTTAGTGTGTGGAAGACGTCGAACGACGTCTTGGTCGGGTGTGAAGGCGGATACAAGGAACAGGAAGTGGGGTGGAAGCGGAAGAGAAGGGGTAAAGCTTAAGGCGAGTAGTACAAGTACAGATAGTGGTTTGGATTCCAACGTTTGAAACAACCTGAAAGCGGGGATTGGAGGAGAAAGGAGAACGGGAGGGGTAATCGAGAGGGGAGGAAGGAAAAAATGGCCAAATAATATGCAGGAGGAATGAAAACCCAAGAGAGAAACCGTAATTGTACAGTCTATATATTGCGGTGCTTCAGTCCGTATTGATGATTGCTTGTGATGTGCGATGTATGAAATGCAAAAAAGGACGACGTCGCGACCAAGGGAAGAAGAAATAAGGCGTGGGGGTATGTTGGCCGCTGATGAGGCTGGATTACCTAGAGGGGGGAGGGAAACGTTAGTAGTGTTCTCGAGAGGTCAGTTGTAAACTCACCATCCAGTCACCGAACAAAGCCAGGATAGTGATGGAGAGAAAAAAGTATAGGACATCGCAAGGAAACAATAAGACCGTAAATATGAAAAGAAAGGGAAAAAAGTGTAACGACGATGTACTTGATACACTGGATACTGAAACACAAGCCCGAACGCAGTGGGAGACAATAAGGGAAAAGGAACAAGGGAGACATGAATGCAGGGCACCACATAGAAGAAGAAAGACATTGGTCATACAAGAAAGTTGAAAAAAGTGAGGTGCCCTGAATACAAAATAATCGTATCATAAGAAACCTAAAGAGAAAAAATGAAGAGAAAAAACCGCAACATGAAGGCGTAAATTCATAACGATGCAATAAGATAGTGAAGGGTGGTGTCACAATTGCGTAATAGCACACTTCGCAACCCACGTCGGAGGAAGTTGAAGGACGGAAGAAAAGGGGAAAAACCCTCCACCGAAGGGGAAAATGGCTGTGGGCGGGATGGAGAGGCCGAAACGTGGGTGCGCGAAATTGAGGTGCGATAAATAGGCGATGGCGGGGCATGGACGAGAAGGGTGCAGTGAACGAGTCATCACAACGCACGCACGCACGTTGGAAGAACACGATTAGGGAGAAGCCCGCTCCCACCAACGCATCGACATAGTGTACAGGTTGAGCGACGAGTTGAATTGTCTTGATGAATGAACCCGGAGGAGGAAGTGGTGAATCAAGATGATGAGGAAGGGGCGGATGGAATCGTGTGTTGTGTATGCGTGCGAGAAATGAAGCCCTTCTTTTGCGCCTACGATCCGGGTTCGTTGCAATTGGACGGGTGCGGGTTAGCAACGTAGGCAGTTGCCAGTACGCATGGGAGTAGCTGGAGGCGCGCCGAAGCGATACGATGGCGCAGTGGATCAGATCCATGCTACCATCGCCCGCCGGCGCGAGAGTGGGTGGTTGACAAGCCCGGTGGCCTGTCGTCATATTTGAGGATGTCCTAGAGCACATAAGCCATAAACAGGGGCGACTCGGTCGGTCGCGAACGATGTGTGGTGCGTTGAAGAGTGGAGCCTAAAACTTGCTAGGCATAGATGCATGAAGGCGGCGGGGAAAAAGGCATAGACATCAGGCGCGTCCTGGCCCTGGTCCCATTACAACCGGGAAAACCCAAAAACCCAAGAAAACGAAATATTGGCATGGTGCGGTGGATGACGTCCCAAAGAGCCAACTATGCGTGGAGAAAACCCGTCGTTAGAAAAGAAATAACGATAATGGAAAGCGAGGATAGAAAATGTGCGGTGGCTATTGATACAATTGACTTGTGTTGTCGTTGTGTTCGATTAGATGGGTGGATTTTGCCGGGTATGAATGAGGCGCTGGGCAAGGAATGGAATGATGAATGAGCGTTGGCAGCTAGCAGCTGCCCTCGAGTAGTCGGAAAGCATCTAGACAAGATTAGTATTGGTAGGCTGCGGGTGCCGCGTCAGCGGTGTAGCAGGGTCGAAAAAAATGTGGCGCTAACCTCTAAGCTCCCTCTCTAGTGGCGAGTACCTCAGAAGAGGTTGGGGTCCGGAAGCTCGTCCGGGCTGGGAGAGTTTTGGAAGAGAGAGCTGGCAAAGTAGCCTCCGACTTTCTGGCCGTTAAGATCGTTGATGAATACGGTACCCGCAGCCCTGTTAAGGCTTGGTGGGGTTGAAGGAGCCTTCGCCTGTGGCGAGCGGTTCCTGGCCAAGCCAAAGAGGTTCTGGTTCAAAACAACACCGCCGGGGCCGGAGGACAGGTCCTCGTCCGAAGACATATGGAAGACGCCTTCGCTAGGAGCCCGTCGGTGCTTGCGACCCTTGTTGGAGACGGGTGGCGAGGGGTAGGTGAATGGGAAGCCGGCGGGGGCCTTGGTGGAGATGGGTGCATTGACCAAGTAGGTCTTGTCGTTGAAAGCCTGTTTGCGGACAGGGGTGGCGGGCGGAGTCGGAACGCCTGGTGACTCGGGCTCAGAGAGGTCGCCGGCGTCGGTCATATCGTCGCAAATTGGGAATTTTGAAGGACGAGGGGCGATGAGGCCACGGGAAGGCATGTGAGAGACCTCGGGGCCTTAGCGGGAGATGTTCTGAGGCTTGGGGCGGACGATCCTGGTAACTGGGATCGACTCTGACACAGGCGGCGATTGCTGTTGCTGCTGCTTGCGGTTCTGTTTGTGCTGTTGTTTGGGAGAGGGAGAAGGGGTTGGCATTGCGCCTGAGAGCTGTTCGAGGAAAGGGTCGAAATGGTTGGATGAGGGGAATTTGACCTCTGCCTGCAAGGACTGTTGCTGAATCTGGATTTCTACGGGAGGAGATGGTTGGCGTGAGTGTTTGCCGCGTACAGGGGATTGCGAGTGCGTTCTTTTGAAAACAGCCACAGTCAGAAAAAAATTGTTTCGAGGTTGCGGGTGAACAAAGCGGTTACCTCTTCTGCTGCTGGGCCTTCTCTCGAGCGTGCTTGGACCCACGGCCACGCTGCTGCGGGGTGGGCGACGCTGGATCCTGGAGAGCGGGCGGCGCAGGCTTCTTGTGTGAGATTTCAGCCGGGTTCAACAAGGCTGGTGCACGGGCCACCAGCGGTTGCGCTTGCGACTTTGCCGTCTTGGAGGGCGCCTTAGCGTTGTTGTTCTCCCTCCGCTGGTGTGAGTTCATGTGGCGGTTGTGCGTCGTGCGGGCCGGCTTCGAGATGGACAGCAGGCCTGGGGTCTTGGTTGGCTGGACGACGACGGCGGGGGGAGCTGAGGGATGGCGGCGGTGAGCATGGGGGACGGTTGGGGCGATGTTGAATGATGGCGGCTTGTGTACGAGCATCATATTGGCGAGGAGGAAAGGGGAGAGGGAGGAGGAGGGGCAGGCAGAAGGGCGTTGGCGGAAATTAGTGAGAGCACGATGATGGCAGTTTGTATTATGCGAACGTGAGAACGCCCCAATTGTCCACTCATTATTTGCGCCTGTTATTCTGCCGTGGCGTCAACCTGCCTAATTAGTCAGGTCACAAGATCGACCGACGTTATCAATTACGTTTCTAGATCATTCGCACCGCCCACCCTGTTCCTCTTGTCTCACTTGACTGCATAGCAACTCGCCTCCCCCTCTACACATTCCTCTCCCCTTGCACCATCCCCCGCGCACTCTTCAAGGTCCAACCATGGCCCAAGCGGCAACCCTAATCCCATCACGCGATTTTCATTTCGCCCGATCAAAAACCAATGAGCTCAGGGCCGAATCCTCTCCGAGCCCTCCTGATCACCTGCTTCCCTTTTCCGGAACCAGTTCCATCATTCTGATTCCAGTTCCCTCCGCGATCTCAAGATCCTCGTCATCGCCATGCCCCAATCCTTCTCCTCTCGCCTCGTGCACAACGCCCAACAGCAATATCCTTCCCTTTCCGGCGTTCCTCCCTTCCAGACCAACAAAGCCCACAGACCCTCCCTCTCGGTACCCTCTTTCTCCACCGTGTCTTCTCATATCTGTCAAACATACTACAACCCCATTTCTATATCTTATCGTCTTCTTTACAATTCAATCAATGTTGAACTATACCTGCCGGCTAGACTCGCACCTCGAACACACCTCGTTTAGAACCCGACCTGTCTCTGACTCTGTAAGCAACCAAAGAAGGCCGTTGGCAGCTCGGGCAGATGCCAATACACCTAGTCTTGGATTCACGTCTTACAATAACGCCCCCTAGTATCCACCGCTTCGAAGCCTTCTTCTTCCTTCAATTTCAAAGATTCATCATCATCTTATCTCCCCCGTCTACTAAGTACACCCGCTATATCTGCTATCCTCTCGTAACGGTTACGAACCCCTCTACGACTTCCTCGTCTCCTCTCGACCTGTGTGACCGCGGCTATTATCAGAGTGGATACCAGCGGGTGAATCCACCTTCGACCGTCCAGACCCTGCGGGTCCTAGTCTCCGCGGGTCCTATAGCATACTGTAAAATGGAGCCAACATATCCTCGCTCCTCAAACTCCCAATAGATTCTGTCTCGTCTTGCTGTCTCACCCAAACTCACCTTCCAAAACAAGGCGAATCGTCCACACAGCCTTCCAAGAACTCCACGTCACAGCTCCTCCGAGTACACGAATCCGGAAGAAGACTTTCTGACAGATCCTTCCTTTGAATGAATGAATTGATGGACATACTACGAGGACAATGCGATCGCTGCCTATGTGCTGAGCACGCCATATAGTCTTTCATCTTCCTTCACCTTCGAATAAGCGCACCCCTGAATAACTCTTTCTCCCTTCCATACTACTACCCCTCGTACATGCATCCTATTATTACAACTCGTACTCGGAATTTATTGTACTCCCTCTCCGTTCCGTTCCATTCCATCCCGTTCCCCCAACACCCTGAATTACACACATCGAGTCATCCAACAACTTGCCAATTATCCCGGCGCTTCCTCTCGTTGTGTTGAAAGTAAAACTACACGTCATTACCTTATTATCACTACTGAATGAAGGCAACGTACATCGTAACATGAAATCACCGACCACAGCTTCGAGGGAGGCTGCGCATCGCATCCGCAGTTTAAGCGCCCGTCAATTTTTATGCTTTCCATCCCCCGGATCTCAAAGCCTCGTTCGGTCTCGAAGTAACGCACGTATACAACAAACACCATTCATCCTAATCCCCGTCGTTCGAACATCAGAATCGTCGGGAAGGAATTATGGTACTTATTGTAATAATGCCTTCCCCGCTTTCTCGTGGTTTCTCGCGACGCGTACATACCCCCCTGGAGACAACGTTCTCAACGCTTTATTTTTGGCCGCGACGCTATAACGACAATTGGGGCCAACGTACGTATACCAAGTTACCTCAAGCGCTCACCACCGCCCTTCGAATTCTTCGATGGTGAATCCATCATCAGAACAACACCTAATTGTGATATGAGATTCCTAAACGCATCATCCTCAACATCACTACAAAAGCCCAAAATTTATCACTCGTCGTCATCGAACCTCGAGGCTTTTTTCAAGTTTTGAAAGAACCAGACAGATTCATTTGATGCTTTTTTGTCGGGGACGGTCGTCGGCTGTCGGCTGTCAGTCTCAGTCACAGTGCAGCGTTGGTAACACGAGAATATGAAACACGGCAGGCTTGAATGTGGAGAAAGAAACAATGATGAAACAACAACTTGATACCTCAACAACGTTGGACACGTTGGCTTCTTTCTTGTGATGTGTTCGACCTTATGCCCTTTGTACATATCCTAACAGCTGGCATTTGGCTCGCACTCTGGTCTACTTGCACGCTGGCTTCTACCGTGACGGTCGAGCACCTCTCCGAATCTCGGTACACAAGCTACGGACCCGACATCCTCGCAATTCAGACTCTCCCCGTTTCGACTGTGTCAGCTGAGCTCTAGATTAGCTCAACGCTCCGTCTCTGAAGGTACCGTACCCACTCCCTGAAGCTTCATTTCCATACTCATACAAGTTCTCTGGCAACCACTCTATTCACCGCTCCTCCTCCTGGCTTCCCGCTCCGAGTCTTCTTGGCTTCCCCACACTCCCTCCCCACCATACCCCTCATGTACGCCACACGGACCTCAACACACCAACTAGCATTAAATTCGCAGGAACCCACTTACGAACGGAAGGAAAGACCCGACATAAGCAATTCTGTTCCGCGGTCTTTAAATTTCTAGAGCGGTACGCGCTAGTAGTAGTACCACGATGTGATATGTCAACAACTTGTCACTAAGTCGTCTCCAGTTCCGCCGGGATATCACAACCTCGAGTGATATCTGTATTGTCCAGGGCTTGTCGATGATAGGGAAGGGAAGGATCATTCCGCGGCTTGCTTTTCTCATTCAATCGCCATCACTGGGGCCCGAGTTGCGCACAGTCCTTCGAAGAGTGCTATGTGCTACGCGAGCAGCTTCTGTACTTGTGTCAGTGTGATATGACAAGGATCGAGGGAGGGAATCACCGACAGTCTCCTCGGAAAACACAATGTCTTGAATAGATCGAGAGTGGACATTCTCAAAAACGTTGGCTCCGAAGGGAGGTCACCTGAAGCGCCAACGCTCTACTTCAAACAGTAATCTGAAGGCCAGTCGAGCGTTATACCTCGACGAGAAGTTCGCTCCAAATCGCCGAAACTACAGGCCTTCCGTGCTCCAAAGGACTGAGCTCAGATGACTCGACCGCTCCCTCCAAGTCCCAAGCCAGGAACTCCATTCGCCATATTCTAACACTCCAAAGTCTATTCACTATACATTCTACTAATTCCATATTACCTTCAATACAGTTCAAGACCCAACCAACTCAAGTGCGATCCTTAGCGGCTTCAGAAACTTCGAATTTCTACGAGAACACGAGTGATATCATTCCTTCGCTCATCGACCCTCCCTCGATTCCCAAACCCAAAGCTTCCGAAAGGTGAAGGTGCAGCCTGACTCTGAGTATCTGATATCGTGATATCGTGGCCCTGGTTGGAGGCCCCCTATACTAAACTCAACGACCACCTGAGCAGGCTGCAATGAATCGCATTGGCTGTAATCTGAGCAAAGCTCTCAGAGAAACGAAACCAAACGCCACTAGATTTGTCTTCACTTCGACAATTTCCAAGCTCGCCTTCAAAGAACACTCAAGTTCTATCATCTGTCTAACACCACCCGAGAGCTTCTTCATCTACGGACAAGTACTGAGAAGACTACGACATACTATATATAACGACCACCAGTGTCTGCTATGCTTTGCCGCTTTCCATTCAGGTGTGTCTTCTGATGGATTGGAGCCCAACCCGGTGACCAAGAATTCAAAGATAGTGCTCGAGAGATACGGTGGGATCGTCAATGGGACTTGGGTAGTCTTGAGCTGACAAAAGCGTTATGTATTCTTGCATTTTTGGAGCTGAAGGTTGAGGCTATCACTCGACCATGTGTCTGAACCTAAGACACGGAAGGCCGCCTGCAAATGGACTATTCATTTAGTATCCCTTATCACAACTCTCGGGTATTTTTGGAGTCGCAATCGTTCTTTATGGTCACTCCTCCCTGAGCTTTGGACCCTGAAGGCCGTACGCCCGTAGTAAAGAACAGCGAGAACCCTAGTGGCCTTCCTTTCCGCAGCTCCCATCGTCCGAGTATCATTCCAAAGAAGTGCTGTCGTCATCCTCCAGAACTTAGGGGCTAATTACAGTAATTGGAACGCGTGGTTTTCACGCGTCAACGCGGTGGGCCCTATCCACTTTTTCTTTGCCTCCTCCTCGAGCCACCTCTCTCGATCATCTCGCATGTAGTAGAACAGCCCAGCAAGCGTGTAGCATGGTGATACGTGTCCCTTATAGCACGAAAGGGGCGAGAGAGTGATGTGCGCGTGCGCGTGACATCAGACCACGGATAAGGAAGAGCGGATAAATGGACGGCGAAACCCTTCTCAGTTCGATTCATACTACTACATACGTTATCTCCACGGTCGTAGATTACCGGCACGCAAACAGTACACGCAGCACGATGAGCGCATTGTCATACCAAAAGTCGTATCATATCTACCCACCTCTCCCAATGCACCTACTGACCCTCTATCTTATCACACAAAACTCACACCAATTCATGGATTGTGATTTCCCAGGCAATCAACCATCCGCCCCGAAAGCTCCTTCCTTTATCCCCACTTGACCACTTTTCCTCTTCCACTTCAGCGACCGGCCTGTCAGGATTGAGTCCTACATCTACGCTAAACCTCAAAAAGCAATAGGAAGTGGATTTTGACAGCGCAAATTCAAATGGCCCGGCCCTCAACGATAAAACTCGAATGTATTGGAGGAGCCACGGCAACCCAGTCCGTAACTAGTCATGCTAAGTATCGACCATTTACCCATGGATGTTCCTGCCGACGGACCTGTTCTGGAATAATAGCGACCGTACACTGGGACCCATACCACCCGTTTTGTACATCACCCCTGCATGCCGCCACCGTCACTCTCCTCTCAAGTCCGAGTGACATTGATGAATGATTGAGTATGTAGCCTCTGGAAGACGGCGGCGTATTGCTATTTCCGTCTTTTGTCGTTCTCGAGCTTCACCAATTGTTGCGAAGAGCTTGGGGGGTCAACAAGACCTCGTTGTTGCTCATGTTCATGTGGGTTCTTGGATTCAGCGACAATGAAAGCTTGAGCTAGTTTCAGGTTGATGCGAAGATCAACGTTCGCACCCTCTCTCAAGTCCTGACTCTGTATGTTCTATTAGGGTCGCAATGATAGCTCTCCAATATTCGAGGCCAGTGCGCTTCTCAGAACGCCCTCGACAAAGTCGAGAACTAGAACTCCGTTTTTGGGGTTGCTTCGCTGAACGTGCCGGTTTACTGGTTTCTTCAGACCCTTCCTTCCTTCGGCCGGCAAGTATACATCCTCCACTCCGGTGGATGTACAGGCCGTGTCTTGCTACGTCGATCCCTGAATTCTATGCGCAGGGAGACAACGGAGAAGTTGACCTAGCCAGAAGGGTGGTGCTCGGCTTCATTGAGAGCGACGGTGAACTATGAGGAAGTCTACTTGGTGGTAGCTCAAGCTTTCTCCCGCCCCCCTCTTCCGCCGAGCTACTGGGTAAATGAAGCACGGGTACAGGCTTTCATCTACATACTGTGGGGCAGCGACCCCTATCCTCACGACTCCACCTCCACAGAGCACGGAAGAAACCAATAAACTATGTGGGCACTTGTCACACATAGGGTTATCCTCGGGGAAGATTTCCCTGCCACCGTCAACATCGCGTCGCTGCTAGTATCAGAGACCGACAAGCACTTTAGACAAACAAGGACAGTGAATCAGACCATGCCAGCGCTCGCTTGCCTTATACTTCCAAAAACATTCATGCTTGACAATGGTGAAATTTCCAATTTCATAGTGCTCAGGCCGTGAAGCCCACGTTTCACGCCTCGTGTTCGCCACATACGCGACGATGCTGGGGTCCAGCTTCGTTAACCGCCCCTGTACTTTAATTCTCCTTAAGGCTATGAACATCTCTGCAAATGGCCCCACGTTAGGTACCCGTTTCGACCTCTCATCGGAGGTTCGAACGCCGAAGTGAGTTCAGGGTCTTGCATTGAGATTACCTTTCTTTGATTAGATCCCACTAAGTAGGACTCAACAGTGACTGCTTTGATGGTAGGCCCCTATTCACAAAAGACTGTTCTTCTCCAATGCCCTTCCCTTGAAACGGTTCAACCTCCTCGCGACGAAATCAAGCAGGGGTCCATCCAATCACAAAGCAACCTTTCGAAGGTCCCATACACTTCAATGTATCACAAAATGCAACCTTCCAGGGTATGTAACAGCGTGATAAACCCAGGACATCCTCGTCAGCATGCACCCGATGACCCGAAACTACCTGACACGGGTTAACGTCATCCCTTTCTCATTACGCCTCGAGGCAAAGGTGGCTTTGCCTCGAGCCCATACACTTCATCACAAGGCTTTAATTACTGCTGTAAAGCTGTCCTAAGCGCCTCCTTACTCGAGCAGGTAGATTAATCTATCGAATGAAATTCAGCCAGGGTTAGGGACTAGAGAACGATGAAGACGCCCAGTAAACTATTATCTTAGCGCGAAGGCGCTTAAAGTGGACGCGCCCATTAACAACGCGCCCGCGTCATGTCAGCATAAGTTAGTCATGTGCATCTTCCCCTCGCGTCTTGCTGCCATTGGCCTCGCGCCCAGTCCGACGGTGCTCGACGGATAGCCCGCATCAACATCCTGTAAAAAACTCTGAAACCGATCCGTCCTCGTCATCTCATGCCGATAACCACGCGGCTCGGATTTTTGAATGGCCCCATGACCCACCAACCAGTCGGATCCGGAAGCGCGCATACAAAGGTCAACCCGCAGGCATGTCCCGGGATGAAGGCCGTCGGCCTCATTCCTTCCTTCGGAAATCGCTGCCGGATGTGCATTGAATGCATTCCTCCGAGTACCCCTCCATTTTTGCATTTTGCAAAAGCATTTTTCCTTGCTTAATGATGTTTGGACCTTCTTGCTCTTCCTGGGGTAGGAAGACCCGGGGGAACCAGATGGCCCGAGCTTCGTTGCCTAAGGAAAACGTACAGGGAAAAAGAGACCAGTGAAGGCCTTCGGGAGCGTGTTTGCAAAGGTCTTGGTCGGAGACACCGTTCGGTACCTTCCTTCCCCAGCGCAGCGCCTGTAAACGCGCAATGAACATTAGAAATCGACGCCACAATCGTCATAGATAAGGGGAGATCCCTGGAGATCCGTCATGCATGGACGTTGCGCAAACGCGGACAAGGGAAGGGACCGAACAGGAATAGCGCTGAATACGTCAGTCCGAATCTTTCCTAGGCTCAGACGTTGGACTCGGTCAGACCCAGGCCCCAACGACAACGCTATCTACAGGGTGAAACCGCGAGCTCGAGCTCTTCCAGTACACGTATAGCCACACGGCGAGGTAGAAAGGACTCGAGAGTTGAAGACAGACAATGGAGTTGGCTCAGAATGGAAGGAAAGAGAATCGAAAGACGCGACCGCTGTGAGAGTACAGGTACATACCACCCGCTCAGTCAGGTCTGCTTTGGGAGGGACAGCGAAGCATGGTTCTTGGTTTGGGGTGCTATTCACAGTAGAACTCCGATCAGGAACAGTAATAGAAAGTTCCCCAAGGAGAGATAAGGAGCATTTCGAAGCCCATGGAGCGATGGAAGCGACTCTAGGTAAGTAAAGTGACTGGAGTTTAACGATGTCGCCATGTCCACCTGATAATCGAAGGTGATTCGACAAGACTCGGTGACGGCCGAGAAGTGGTGTCAGTAGATGCCTCTATAGAACTGCGCTTGAACACGCGCGCGAAGAGCTTGCCCAGGAGAGAACTCGGCCATGCAGTTGTCGGGGCTGTAGTCCATATAGTTGTCTGTAAGGAATCGAGCGGCGCTGATTTAGCTTTTTGGCTATTTCCAGCGCAATGAAGACTTACGGATTGGGTCAGACATTCCCTCAATGAGATCTGTCACAGGGCACGATACCCTTCCGATCGGGCACCCCTCGGATGGCAATCCTTCAGGAGGTGTGTCTTCCACGTAGTCACCTGGTGATAGGCAGCTTCCTTGGAAGGTGTGGTAAAGGCCGAACCAATGTCCCGCTTCGTGAATTGCCGTTTTGCCCTGGCCATAGCCTGCCATTGCCCCACCGGGGACAGAAGAGAAGAGAATCACAATCCCATCGTCGGATGGGTCAGCAGCGTACGATTGAGGAAATGTGGCGTAGCCCAGCAGTCCACTTAGAGCTCCAGTGAATCTGAAGCCATATGTTTGAGACTGTAGTCCTTGGGATAAGAGATATCTTACCCAACAGTGTATATATTGAGGTCCGAGCGACCTCCTCGCCGCAGCTTGGTCTTCATCGCTGTTTGCTGCACGCTGGTAGAGATTAGAACTCATTTTTCGATGAAGGCTAAGACGCTCACGTATTGGGCCCGGCATTCGCAAACCAGTCAGCGTTGACCGTTCTGTCCACTCCTGCGAGGACAAAGTTGAGTCCCGTTTCCACAAATCCTCTGTTTAGAGCATCCACTTGTTGAATGAGCTGCTGGACTCTACACCTGTTAAACGGATTTCATGGGTGATGAAAAAGGACCACATACGGTATGTTCCCGTTTTTTGGAGAGGAATCGGCAGAAATGACGTGGAAATAGACATTAACGGGTTTGGAGGTTGGTTGGAGTTGCCTTCGAGAATGCGAGGAACCGGCAGATGGCTTTACGGTTAAACTGTCGAGCAGAGAACTGCCGTGGAGAATCTGGTCCTCAAGGAAACGCTTTTCAAAGGAGGCAATGAGATCTTGGTCGAGTTCTGTGCATCGTCTGGGGATGGACGTATGAGCTTTAAGATTAAACCAATATCGCCGTTTGGACGCCCACCCTCGAACGATGTGTAGTGATCGACTCTGGAGATACCTGCCAGGAGTCGCGCTCAGCACCACCGGGATCCAGAGCAGTAGCAGGAGCCAGTAAACGCGTCGATGATTAGACATTACAGGCAGAGAGAGATTTCGGGTTTGGTTTCGACAGTATCAAACCGGGATAACATGGTAGCCCTGGGCGGGTGACGCTGCCAGCCTTCATGATTTGAGAAATACTGTCAGCCATTCGACAACAAGTCCCCGTCGACCGCCATTTCTGGTGAATCGCGTTGCCTATTCGTTGGCGTCGTCTCCGAGTCGCGTTAGAGTCGCGTCGAGTTCGTCGCTCGCTGGTCAACCGGTCACCAGTCACTGTGCCAACCAGGCTTTCGGCAAACCCTGTGCCAGCCAATCGGAAGCCGTGAAAAGCGGGGTCCGAATTCGTCCAGGAGCCAAGCATGAACAAACAAGTGACATAGGTCCGCCTGCTGGCAGCGATCGCGTTCTTGTAAAGCATTAACTGGGTTTCCTAGACGGTAAGCACCAACCGTCGGGATCTTCAATCTTCTATATACCTGGCTACAAATCCAGATATCCTCTAATTTGAACAACAATTCACAATGTTGTCGAAACGGATCATTGCTATCGCTCGAGGTCGAGCTCTGTTGAAGCAGAGGACCGTTGGACCCGCTTTTTCGCGGGGTTGGTGCGTTTTTTCCTTGTCGAGCAGCTGTTTATTGGTTTCTGACAATATTCGCAGGGATATCGCCAATGGACATGCTCAACGAGCACAGTTCCATGCATCGAGACTCATTCAGGGTGTGTTTACGCGCCGCATACTCTTCCCCGCTGTTTTCTGACTGGCGGCAATGGAATATGAAGCCGAAACAATCAAGGTCCCACAGATGGCTGAATCTATCAGCGAAGGTACCTTGAAATCGTGGTTGAAGCAGGAGGGAGAGACCGTTGCTGCAGACGAGGAGGTCGCCACCATCGAAACCGACAAGGTAAAAGCAAATTTCCCCAGGTTTAGCTCGCTTTCCCCGAAATTCACCGGTTGTTCCTAAACGTACAGATTGACGTTCAAGTCAACGCGCCAAAGTCCGGCAAGATTGTAAAGTTGTTGGCGAGCGAGGAGGATACCGTTACTGTGGGGCAGGACCTGTTCATTATTGAGCCGGGTGAGGTCGGAGAGAGTACGTGCGCGTTTTTCCCATCTACGCGTGGTTTCTGACTGTTTGGGGCTATGAAGCCGCCGCCCCGCCCCCCGCCAAGGAGCCTGAAGGAACTGCTGCACCCGCACAGGAGACTAAGGATGCCTCGGAACCTGCAGATCAACAAGTAGACAAGAAACTTCCTGCTCCCCCTGCGCCATCACAAGCCGATAAGACGCCTGAAGTGAAAGAGCAGGTTACAAAACCTAAAGAGAAGGAAGATGTGAAGAAGAGCAGTAAAAAGGAGAGCGAGCCTGCCCCCAGACCCGCCGCTGGGTCCCGGACGGAGACCAGGGTGCGTTATCACAGTTTCTCTGGAAGGTTGACGATAAATAACACTCGGAACAGGTCAAGATGTCGCGTATGCGCCTCCGTATCGCCGAGCGTCTCAAGGAGTCCCAGAACGCCGCTGCCTCGTTAACCACCTTCAACGAAATCGACATGTCCTCGCTCATGGAGATGCGCAAGAAGTACAAGGACCAGGTCCTCAAGGAGCATGACGTCAAGCTCGGATTCATGTCTGCCTTTGCCAAGGCCTGCTCTCTCGCCCTCCGGGATATCCCTGCCGCCAACGCCAGCATCGAAGGCGACGAGATCGTCTACCGCGACTACGTCGATTTGAGCGTTGCTGTTGCCACCCCCAAGGGTTTGGTCACTCCCGTCTTGCGAAACGCAGAGTCAATGAACTTCATTGAGATTGAGAGGGAGATTGCTGCTCTTGGCAAGAAGGTACGTGGACGGCTGCAATACCTTGCCCCACCCCCACTTGCTGACTTGCTTCATCTAGGCTCGTGATGGCAAACTCACCCTTGAGGATATGGCCGGCGGTACCTTCACCATGTAAGGATCGAGACATACGTTGTGGAGATTGGCTCTGACTTACCATTTTGCAGCTCGAACGGCGGTGTCTTCGGATCGCTCTTCGGAACCCCTATCATCAACTTGCCTCAGGCTGCTGTGCTCGGTATGCACGCCATCAAGGATAAGCCCGTGGTCGTCGACGGCCAGATCGTCATCCGACCCATCATGGTTGTTGCCCTTACCTACGACCACCGACTGCTCGACGGCAGGGAAGGTGTTACTTTCCTCGGTGCGTTTTCCTCCATTGCCCATTGTATGCCACGTTAGACTGACCATCGTTTCTTCCCTGACAACAGTGAAAGTCAAGGAGTACATTGAAGATCCTAGAAAGATGTTGCTTGCTTAAACGAAATAGGACGATCAATCAATCATCATAACATCTTACATTCCATTCGACTCTAACTCCCCTACTGTTGGGCCCATAGTTGTAATCCTTTCCTGTGTACCGTGAGCGACCACATCTATTTATGTTCCCTAATATCTTCCTCCCTCCACGCTCCTTTAATCTTCTTTCTCTTTTACTAGATTGAATATCACGGACTCTTCGCTCCTTCTCTTAGGGTGTGTATTTGGTTGGAAGCAGGTGTCCACTGGGCTGTGCACCGCTCTCGATTCGGAGTTTGGCCAAGGGCGCTTAAATGGACATAGGCGGTTTCGACTTCTAGGTCAAACTAATCCACGATCGAGGTAGGCTCCCAGCCAGGCGCGGCGGAGCCTGCTAGTGGTAGTGCAGCACGCTCCATCGCCTGAAAGGTGTTTTCGGATTATACCTCCCCCTCAGGCTGGTCTTCGATGGATGCAGTGGGATTCGTTCCCTAGATTAGGCGCCCGTCCTCGAATGGCTAAAGCCAGATTTTCATAGTCGCTCAACAAGGTGTTCAACGAGGGCTAGAATATGGCGGACTGACAGCACATCGGTCATTCTACTGGTCCATAACCTTCCGCCCTCCTAACAAGCATAGTAAATTCCTCCTTTCCTGTCGCTTTGCACAATGCATAAAATTTGGAGTTTGAATCGCTGAGCAAGGTAGCAGGCCTGCAGGATATGTGAGTGACATTGGTTCAGGCGAGTGAAAGAGTACCTACTTGTCGAACTCGATGATATGTCCTTGATCCAGGAGCATGACCTGTTCTCTAATCAGAAGAAACGAACGGATGAAGGAAGACGGTACAAACTCGGTCATAATTAATTACTGTCCGCAATCGATGGGCAATTGTGAAGATCGTGCTCTCTGCGAATTCGCCCCGAATCGTTTTGCCGATCAGCTCGTCCGTCGCATAGTCCACGCTGCATGCTGAATCAGAGGGACACATGGGGGAGGAGATGCTGACCTCGGGCATACCTTGCTGTTGCCTGGCAGACAAGTAAATAGTCGTCACGAGAGACTACTAGGTGAGAGACTACTAGGTCTGTGACTTACCTCGTCCATTATAAGAACTTTCGGACGCTTCAGGATTGCGCGCGCCATACACAACAGTTGTTTCTCTCTGCCGGGTAATTGAACATGGTATTCGGATGTCACGACGGAACCACACTCGAGAGAAGTTGCTTACCCAGTTGAGAAATTTTCTCCCCCTTCAGAAACCGGAAAGTCTAGATCTCGAAATGCATTGGACTCCGGGGTTTCCATGTCGCCTCCAGAAGGTAACAGGTGCACCCGTCGAAGTGCTTCATACTTGGATGCTGTCAACGTTGCAGTATTAATAAAAAAAGATGAACACCTACTATCTCTGCATCCTCATACTGTCCAAAGACATCAAGAGTGGAGCGTAGAGTGCCGCTGAGAATTGTAGGGTCCTCTATGCTGGAGATCAGTACCCGAATACAGTCAAGGGGACGGAATCACCCACGGGGCACGATAGTTATGCGACTGCGGAGGTCAGTAAGACCAATCTTGGAAATGTCGAGCCCGTCGATCAAGATGCGCCCGCTGGTGGGCTGCACAAATCGGAGGAACGAAAGCGCTAGTGTGCTTTTCCCCGAGCCAGTTCTCCCTATGATTCCTACCTGGTGCAACGTTGTTGGAATGGGCGGATCAGACAATGCAGACATCTCTCCTCACCTTCTCCCCTGGCTTGACAGAAAATGATAGCTTATGCAACACGTCGGGAAGGTCAGGCTACGTGCAAGGTTGGTGAACAGCTGAAGTTGGACAGCGGACAAAGAAAAAACTCACCGCATAGCGGATGACAAGATCCTCGACTTTTATTTCGCCTTGGGAAGGCCAAGACGCAGACGGACGAGGTTCAATGAACTCGGCAGGTTCAGGTTTAATCTCGGAGTACTCCTTCACCCTCTCCAGCGCAACCATAGACTGCTCGAGGGAGACAAATTGTCGGACCTATATCGGAGGATATTTAGCTCTTGCCTCTCAGCCCTATAATGGGCAGATGACTTACCATAAACAGGAGGTCGTTCGTGACAGTTGTGGCAAAGGCAAGCGCAAAACCGGCTAGTGAAGCATTGATACCAGGGGTCACAATACACAATAGGGCGGTGACTCCAACAATGACTGAGGAGAGAAGATTGAACCGAACTGCCAGCCATCGATTAACTAGGAGTAGGAGGTGAGTTTCGAGTGCAACACAAAAGATGCGCGCGCACCTGCCCACATCCAATAATAGGGGTTCGAATTCTATAGCTCTGGATTAGCCTCTTCATGCTTTCAGCTTTTAAATGTCAACCGACTCACTGTGTCAACACATTGAATCATTTCCCTTAAAAAGTTTGACGATGCTCCAAACGCCCGAACCACCTGGACACCAGCAATCGTCTCCTCATAGATGGAGTAAAGTGGAGAAGTAGAGATAGAATCTACAAAGAGCATCAGCCAGGATTCCGAGCACAACTTAGTAGACTGAAAGAGTTACTAAGGCGTCTCAGGTCGCGGGAAGTTTGCCCATAGATCTATTGGAGGGTGAATCGAGGCTCTGAACTGCGGAGAATGGGTAAAACCTTTGCAACTTTTCAGCGAGATCAGAATGGTTCCGTATGTGACTGGATATGCTAGACGCTTACCGTTCCAATACAATAGTCCCAAGATGGCAATAGCCACTACAAATGGAGCACCTCCAACGACACTGACAGTTACGATGGTCGTAAGGGCGGATAGCGCTGTGATGATGGTTTGCCCCAGGTTATCCGCAAGTCCGCTGTCGATGCCTGCATTGGCATATAAAGGGTTAGTTGACGGCCTCAAAATGGAATACAGGCCACATAGTACCATCGAAATCTTGACCAAAGCGGTTCAGCAGGCGACCACGCGAGACTGTGTCGTGAAAGCGAATGTCGGCAAACAAGACGGCCTCCAACAGGCCCTTGTAGAGTGCTTGAGAAGCACGGATGGAACCACGGTATAACACGAGCCAACGGGAGATGGTGATGACGAGACCAGAGCAGATTATGGCGGCGTAGACGCTGATATAAAATGATGGATTCTCGCCTGACCCTTCCAAGGCAGATGCCGACCAGTATCTGTCAAAGTCCGATAAGCAATATCGTATGCTGGAAAGGGAAGCAATTTCACCTGAGCCAGTTATTCTCCACGACAGGGACGAGTGCCGCAAGCCCGAACACTAAGCCGAACGAAACCCAGAACCAATCACTTCCACAGGCCCTGAAGAGTGTGATCCATACATCCTTCTTGATGCGCCCAACCTCCCTCTTTTCGTCTTCCACCAGCTGGCGGGGAGATTGTTTCTCTTTCCCCGTGGTCGAGAGAAGGGTTTCTGAATCACTACGTTCGCCCTGGCCGAGGATGTCATTTTCGACCTCTACCAACTGCTTCTTCTCCACGACATCGCTTTCCAGTCCTGTTTCCGAGCCAGTTTGTCCTAGTTTACTCATGGCCCCAGAAGCGATGAAGGCATCTCGGTTGCCCTCGAACATCACATGCCCGTTGTCCAATGCCACGATGTAGACGGCTCTGGTGGCACAGAGTTGGACGTGGTGCGATGCGAGGATCACTGTCCTCCCCTTCATCAGTTCGCCCCTGAGGCACCGGTGGTATATGTGGCGCGCGGTATGGGCGTCGACTTGACGGAGATGGTTAGCATTAGAAACAGTTCTAAAAAAGTCGAGCGGACCTGCAGACAATACGTCATCTAAGAAAAGGATGGAAGCTCGAGAGTAGACAGCACGAGCAAGAGAAACTTGAACGGTGATCAACATGCGTCCCTCAGAAATACCAAACACAATATGCTTCACCTCTAGCCTTCTGTCCGCCTGAGAGATTAACCTGTGTTGAAAGGAGTAAGAAGATGCCGAGATGGGACCTAATATCGTTTGCTACTTACACCACGTTCACCTATTTCTGAGCTGTCCCCGTCCTCTAGGGTCCCTAGATCACTGACGAGAGCACACACCTGCCGAAATATCGGCCAATGTTTAACAGGCTTTAGTAGGAAACTCACCTCAAGTGTCTTCTGATATCGTTCCTCATGGTAAGGCAGTCCAAATAAGATGTTCTCTGCAACTGGTATAAGCTTGGATGACTTGAAGGATACCATATATACCCGCTCACCTTTGATTGACGCATTTCGGAGCCAGGCGACCTGTTAACGAGGTTAGGCTGCTGGAAGTCCATGATGGAGACTCTCCATTGACCTGAGGGACATAGGCGCACATTCCTTCAGTCACCCATTCTTCCTTACTCCAATCAACCATAGACCACGAAGCGATCGAGCCGGGTGGAGAGCGAGGACAGAGCACCTTGCCATGAATGACATCCGCTTCTCCGAGCAAAGCAAGCAGCAACAGCGTCTTTCCGGAGCCTAGCTTGCCGCAGATCAATGAGAGCTCGCCCGGAGGGAACTTGAGGGTAAGGTCGGTGAGCATGAATTTGCTGCGGAGAGTCGCCGAAGGGGACGGCGTGGAATACGATACATTGGATTGGCACTGGGCTTCGGGCCACGTCACAGAGCAGGAGAAAAACCCGATTTCCGTCGTTTGCTCCTCTCGCGGGGGGACGCGGTCAATCTCAACGCCGTTCAAGTACTCTTCAATCCGACGTAGTGAGACCAGGCACTGCGGTCAAATTAGCATAGGAGGACTTGGAGAAGAGAATTCTTACACTTAGAATATTGATTAGGGTTTGGGGTAACCCGTTGAGCGCGTACTTCATGTCCGAGAAGACTGGATAACGGAGTGAGCAATGGAACAAAATTAGAGGAGTAGGCGGTACCAATGATCTGCGGCCGTTCTGGTTAGACATGGGGTTAACGTAGATGCAGAAGGAACGTACGGAGGTGAAAGCAATGGACGGTGTGAGTGGTTGCTGGCGAACGACAGCGAAGTGCCAAAACGCAACTAATGTCACAAGCAGAGGTGAACCGCTCCTTAATCTGGTGTCAGGAGTATCCGAGAGCCAAGGTCGTATCCAAAGCGTACCAGACAGCATTCCAGAACGTCTAGATAAATAGTGACAGTGAGTAAAGTTCAACTGTCCACTCGAGGCACGAACCTCAATCCAAAAGTGTTGTTTTTGGTACATCAACTCTCTCTCCCGGATAGATAATACACGCTTTTCGAAGTGGCGCTCCCAGGCCATGAACTAGGCAGGCAATGTCAAGCGTTAGACATGGGAGGGGATGGCGGAATTCGTACCTTAAGCGTTCGGATGGCCCCCAGGATCTAATAGATTCGCTCTCGTTAAGCACATGGTCAACACACTGAAATCATCCAGCACCTCATTGGTGAGTGTGACACGCTCATCTCGAGCATTCATGAGCTTTTCGCGAACGCCTGAGAATATAAATTCAGGACTTTTGGGTCACATATTCCAGCGAAATGAACTTGCCGACGAAGGTCTTCCCGGCTATGTGATTCAACGGGAGGAGTAGGCAGATTACGGCCAGGCCATAGAAACAAGACACGCCGAGGAGGGTATGCAAAAAGTAAGTACCGACAACGATCTGAACAGGGGAATCTGAAGGTAACGTTTGGTCAGGTTTACTGTTGAATAAAGCAAGGAAAGACTGACCGACGAGGGTGAAAAGTATCCACGCAGTTCCGCTGATGCTATTCACATCCATTGTCATTAGATTCATAACCCGTGCCTTGCTCGACGCATTGCCTTCGCTGTCATTGGATGGTGACGGTTCTGCGATATCCTCATTCTCCCTTTCTTCACCAATGATCGCGTTTTCTGAGCCTGAGGTGACGTCTTTTCGAACGAGAGTTTTGGCGAAAAGAATGGTGTTTACTTGGATTCCAAGTGGTATTTCGATCCTGGTCGTTACGAAGAACCATAACTGGGCTGATACTGTGGACAGCGCGGCGTAAGACGATGGCCTCCAAGTGGTAAAGAGCAATGAGTGCTCACTGATGAAGACGACCGCGTTGGCTGTAAAAAGTCCGAAAGCGTTTGCCCACCCCCAGCCCCTATCTTCTCGTGCAGGGTCACCCTCCAAATACGAAATGAGGTGACGCATGAAGAGTGCAGGGGCGTAAAAGAGAATTGCTGTCGCAGCTGAAATCGAAAGCTGGATAATGAGTGCTGCACTGTTCAAACGAGCCAATTTGTACCCAAGGTCCCAACCTGAGCCTGGACGAGGCTTCCAACCGAGGACTGAGAACGCAAATCTTCCCATTCCATCCTTCATTCGAGAGTAGTTGTACACGGCTCGTAATCTTGCTGGGATGATGGGTAAGTCTCCAATTTCGAAACTTGATGCGAGGTTGCCTAGCCAGACAACTTTTGTCGTGTAAGAGAACACGAGGGTCCCCCACAAAGACGATCCTATGAGCATGGGTCATCGGTACGTTTTCACTTGCCTGAGGACAATTTAATCTCACCAATGCTTCCACATACGTTTTCTTGGTCTGTGTTGGTGATTGACCTCACTGTCTTTGCCGAATACAGGAGCTCGGGTCGGTGGTTCAGCGGCGGGCCTGTCTGGATTGTGGACGCGAGGGCGCAGACTAAGGCATATAAGCCAACGGCGCTATACCAAAGGAGGTGCATGACGCTATCTCCTGGAGTATTATGTCTATCTGGCTCTGATAGAATCGCCGTAAAGAGTAGAGACAAAGCAGCCAAACCGGAAAGGACGGCAAGATGTAAGATAGTTTCGCAATGCGTTTCAGCATCGTCGGTCCATGATGCTCCCGCAGAGAGAGCCAGTGCGTAGAGGGAGAAAGAAAGTTGTAGAGTAGCGCTTAGCAGCTTCTGTGCGTCGTCGCTCGTGACTGTATACCCAACCGCAGCCGCATCCAATGCAGTCGCGAGAGCCAGAAGAATGGCAACAACCATCTTCCGTCTCCTCATCTACATTTCAAGGGTCATGTGCTGGGTTATGTGCCTTGTATAAAGTAAAACCTACGTGTCTCCAGAAATCCTGTTCGCCAATGGCGAATCCATCTATCGTGTCTTCTGGCGTTGTTACGTCGAACGGATCGTGCTTGAGGTCATCATCATCCTCCAGTCGTATTTTCCCCGCGCCGACATCCCTCTTTCCCCGATAGAGTCGAATTGCACTTGTTAATGCGCACATCAGAAGGAAAGTTTTAATCTTCATCTAGTAGCGAACCGTTGGGACCCTCCGAGCCGAGTCCTTAAAAGCAAAAGGCGCTGGGAACTTGAATTCGAGTTTAGGGCGAGGGGTAGGAAAGGAAGTGTCGCTCACCACGAGGTGCCACTGTATGCCCTATAACGTCTGGCAAAACCTCGCGCGAAGACATCAACAACTATCATCCACATGGGTAGATGCTGCTCGACCAAGCGGGCGCTAAATATAACCTGGGCAAGGCTTGGCCTTCTGCCATTTCTTGGCGGGCGCTTAATTGAGTGGCTTCGCGGCGTGCTGAGTTTCTCCAGATCCCACACCTTCTTAGGTAGATAATTATAGATGTTCTTCTTGGAACTGTTTCATATCGAGGTGATGGATCAACTAAATCCTAGATACTCTGCAAGATAGGTGCGAGGGTTGGATTCTGTCTCTTTTGAAACAAGCAGTGAAGGCGCTCGCAGGTTTCGAAGTCCCGCATGGTGGAGCGTTTTTGATGCCAGAAGGTAAGGTGCCTGTACTTATGTCTCAACAGGAGACAAAGAGACGTTCGAAGGCAGAAATTGCGTTTCAGTGTCCGATGACATCGTCAGCCCCGGGGTTCACTCCCAGGGCTCGAGCTTCGGGGAAGGGAGATAAGTATATCCCTTAGTCATAGAGACTACTTTGTCTGTGCATCTGGGACGAGGCCGGTTTACTCTGGTACATTGTTCGTTGTAAGCTTCGGTATGGTTCTCGTGAACTGGAAAGTAGTGGCCCGGGGACAAATGCTGTGCGTATGACTGCGTCCATCTGTATTGTCAACGGGCTGACGAGACCGCTACTTGGTTCTTCCGCCTCTTTGGAGGCGACTGGAGAAGAATGCGCAGTACGTCAAGTAAAACTCATCGGAAGGCGGTGCCCTTTAAGGAAATTTGAAAGGAGAAAGAATTCCAGCGCTAAAAGAAGGGCCGCTTGAATGGAGGAGGTAACCACAAGGTACATTGAACGGCCCGAGTGAATCACTTGACTTTGCCTTACTTATAATTAGAAGGAGTCTCGGCTCTGGAGGTACCTGCTTCACGAAGAGCGGATACGCATTGCGGCGTATCCGATGACCCATGCGGAACCTTGCCATTTCACCAGGAATGTGACGCTGGAGTAGGATGCACATTTCACACTCAGATGCAGTACCGGTTTCACCGAGCACAAGAATTCCTTCGCTGAATCTAGACGCCGTGACCACCAAGGCCATCCAGCCCCACTCTCCGACGTGGTCGGTTAAAAGTCGTCGGGTATAACGCCGACAGCGTATACTTATCGCTAGCGCCGATTTACAAAAATTGTGCGAGTTAGCATCGCCTTAGACACAGGACAAGGGGCCCGGTGATGGAACCGAAGAGATTGGTGTGTTCATCCCCTTCCTCGCGTTTCACGGCTTTCTTAGACCGGCTCCCATGTGCCTTGACGATCCTGAGAAGCCTGAGAAGCCATAGGGCCTACTGGGCGCTTAATCTCGTGAGCGCCCGAGTAACCGCCCGGTCGCAAGTGGATTCCGCGGACTGGGAGGAATCAGTTTTTTTTTTCCAACACATTATCAGAGCTACAGCGAGATTATGGAGAACTTGCAGCGTGTGGGCAATGGTGATAGTCAGCGTACCAGGACTGACTTAGGTCGGAAGGTAGAACATTAGAACTCAGCAAACTCAGCCAAGGTGGGCCTTCGCACTGGCAAACCCTGTCGTCGAGATGACGGCGGAGAGAACGCCTGGTGCCATGGCCCATCATCTCCACCATGGAGTATCCAAAACTCAGAACGTGAGTTTCCTGCCTCCTTGGAGCCTATTTCTGCGCAACTAACGACATAAATACTGATATCGTTTCATACGTCACTTGTGCGACTAGAGTGGTTCACCTGGAGCACCACAGTCTTAGACACGGTCATTTGGTGGTCAGACAATGAATGATTGCTCATATAGACGCAGACCTCGAAGCCAGAAACCATTCCCCAAGGCCTAAGCTACCACTATGGCAACCTGCAACCGGAACGTCCCTGCCAAAGGCATTCCCTACTTCACTCCAGCGCAGGACCCTCCTGCAGGTACCGCGTTCGATCCCCAGCCAAGCGGAGCACACCAGCCGAAGATATTCAACCCCTTGAGGATTCGCGGTGTAGAGTTCCAGAACAGGATTTGGGTATGCTTATTGGGGAGCCAATAGGGACCAACATATGCTCACCGACACATGACAGGTTTCGCCCATGTGTCAATATTCTGCTGAGAATGGCAAATTCACTCCCTGGCATATGGCTCACTGTTCGTTGTTCTTCTGTATTCCTATACCTGTCAAGGCCGTCTGATGGTGTTATGCAGTGGGAGGAATCTTCACTCGAGGACCTGGGTTAACCATGATCGAAGCAACCGCCGTACTCCCCAACGGTCGTATCACTCCTGAAGATGCTGGGATCTGGTCTGACGAACACATCAAACCTCTCCAAGACGTTGTCACATTCTGCCACTCCCAGAGCCAAAATATCGGCATCCAGCTCGCCCACGCGGGCAGGAAAGCGTCTACGGTAGCGCCCTGGATCTCCGGTGCACCCACAGCTTCCAAAGAAGTTGGAGGCTGGCCAGATGACGTCTGGGCACCCTCTGCAATCCCGTACTCGGAGGATTACCCTCATCCCAAGGAGCTTACCAAGGAGGGTATAAAGGGTATCATCCAAGCTTTTGCCGATGGCGCTAAGAGAGCGCTCAAAGCTGGGTTCGACGTCATCGAGATTCACTCGGCACATGGCTATCTCCTCAGTGAATTCCTCAGCCCTGTCAGCAACAAAAGAACCGACGAATATGGCGGTAGCTTCGAAAATCGAACCCGGCTTCTCATTGAGATTGTTGATACCGTGCGGTCCATCATCCCCGAAGAGATGCCGCTCTTTGTCAGGTGAGTTCTCTTGATAGCATGTTCGCTCCTGCAAAGGAAAGAAATGGAATCTAACGGAAGTTCTGTCCAGGGTTTCCGCTACGGAGTGGCTGGAAGAAAGTATGCCCAATGAACCGTCCTGGAAATCCGAGGATACAGTCCGCCTGGCCCCAATCCTGTACGAACACGGAGTCGACCTTCTCGACGTGTCCTCTGGCGGCAATCATCCGAAACAGAAGATCAAGGGCGGGCCAGCCTATCAAGCCCCTTTTGCGAGAGACGTGATGCAATCCATCGGCGCTCGGAGTTTCTTCCCTTCTAACGTCAAGGACAAGTCTACCAGCAATGGCGGTCGTCTTCCTCGCCTCCTAGTCTCGACGGTGGGGGCCATTACTACCGCACAAGTAGCTGAAGCGTTGCTGTTGGCCAGCGCGGACGTTATATTTGTGGGTCGCCAGTTCCAGCGCCATCCCGGTACCGTTTGGCAATGGGCCGACGAATTATCCGACGGAAGCAAGGATATTCAGATCCAGCTTCCAGGCCAGATTCGTTGGGGGTTCCAAGGACGGGGTGCCAGGACCAGCGACGGGAAGGAAGACCACAGTCACCCTGAAGTGGAGAGTTGCAAGACGAAAGTGGGAAGCTGCAAGGTTTAGGAGATTGATAATGGATTGTTCAATGCACTACCCAGTTAGTGAGGATGTCAACGCCAAAACGTAGTTTATTCCACAATGGTACTGCTCCTATCACACACTTGGCAGGACTTGAAAAGGGAAAGCATGGTCTAAGCCCGCATTTCGATTTCGGTAAATAAATATGGGCGTCGATGTTGTACATGTCGGTAGTGTATCTGCTCTAATATTCGAAGACGTTACAATCGCACCAATACAGAAGAGGAGTAGGAGTCCAAGAAGATAAAAAGAAAGAGAAGAAAAGTGGGAAGAACACAAGACCAGCCACGAAGAAAAATACATGAGAATGCAAATTGAAACAATATCATGGCAACAATGAATTTGAAAGCTCGACGAGGGGAACAGAAAACAGCCGACTCCCCTTTGTGTAGGAGGTAACCCATCAACCCAACCTTCTGAACTTCGAAAGCAGTAGTTGAGCACTGCACCGAATGGGGCGAGGTAACACATCTGCTTCCGAACCAAAGCAGGTTGAACAGATGCGCTGCTTCCTAGACAAAGTGTTAGTAGCGAAGCGCGGCCCGGTTTCCAGGAAGCCAGTGCCATCCACGACGTCGGGTGATCGACCATTTCCATCTCAATGGACACGCAAGGTCGCATTGGAAGGTGAGTCGGGGCCCCACGCGATGGGTACACAGGTCCCGAGAAACATGGGCGGGTAGGTGGGTGGATGAGGATGGCGGGTCATGAGTGATGATAAGAAAAAAAAAGAAAATGTTTCATATTCAGTCATAATGTTCATTGGCTTGCAACTTGACGGGACTACGAATATACTTGACAAAGGCTTGATGTTGGATATTGAGGAATATAGGGGCCTGTCTTCAGACGCTTAAGGGATATGGGCGAGGGTATGGTGCCTCCTGGCACGGGGCGGAAGACCATGACGAGGCGAAAGCGGTGGACTGGGAGGTCGTTCTTCTGGTGCATTGTCCTCTTCGCTTTCCGATGTCGACGACGTCTTCTTGCTGTAGGGTTTCTTCATTGGCGGTCGGACTATGCGGAACTTCTGACTACTGCCATTGGGTGTGGGCGGGGCTTGAGGCGGTGCGGGAGCGGGATGGTGGTGGACGATCCATTCTCGGTTAGGCGGTACCGTTGCACGTTGCGAGCGAGGACTTGTCGGAGACGAGTGGCTTGAACGTGGTGGTGGGCTCGTTGATCCTGTGATTGCATTCATTCGGCGTAATTCCTGTTCCGCGAGGAGGAGGTTTTCCATCAGCCTTGCGTAACTCGGGTGGGCCGGCGACGACCTCAGCTTAGCCTCTCGGTATTTCTTGATAGCCAAGTTGAGGTCGTCGGCATCGTAGGTCTTCCTGAACCGATCCTGAAGCGCATTGGCGTACATCAGGATGCATGTTACTTTGTCACGATGGTGGGGAGGGGGAAGCTCGAGCGTTTGTTCGTAAGCCCGAACAGCCTCGTTGAGGTCAGTGATGCTGGACGTGCGTTCGTAACGCTCAAGCAGGGCGTCTGCCAAATTGGAGAGGAACGCCGATCGACCTGGATGTAGGGGGGAAGCGGATTGGAGGACCTTGCGATAATGAATCAGAGCCTCGTTCAGATCATTGAGGTCACGGCGATGGCGAGAGCGAGCGAGGAGTGCGTTGCCAAGATTGCTGAGAGTGAATGGGTCACAAGGGATAGGATAGGACCTGGACGCCCGTTGGAGATGGGCCACAGCCTGGTCCATGTCCTGAGGATCCTTCAAACGCCTGAACCTCTCCCACAGACCCATGCCGAGGCTGTTGAGCCATTTAACCTCGCTAGGGTCGTTAACCGTCCTGCTAAACACCAACGCTTTGTATAGCTCAATCAATTCATCGAGGTCCTTCTGTTGCTTGTAGCGGTTAAAGCGGGCCCATAGAGAGATGGCGAGATCCGACATGGAATCACGATGAACGGGGTCGAGGTTGAGCGATTTTCGGTATGATTGGATAGCCTGGTCAAGATACTTCAGTTCCCCGGTCATTTCAAACGCAGTCCACACTGTTGAGCCGAGTTGGTGCAACGCTTCGACCGTAACTTCGTTCCTCGCTTCCAAAATCGATACTTCTTCTTTGGCGTTGACCAGGGCGACTGATAGCAGGATTTCTGCATGCTGAGGATTCTTGGAACCTCCGAGTCGAAGATAAGAGAGAATGTTGGTGGTAATGGCGTGAAGGACCTCGGCACGTTGCGCGCCGTCTTCTTTCGAAATCTTGTCCAAGGATTCCCGCAGCTCGTCGATCTGCTTCTTCAAGTCTTCTGGTGTCCTCCTCTTCTCCCGGACATGTTTGTAACGCAGGAAAACGGTATCTTATTCCCAACATCAGCTTCTACACCAATTAAAGGCTCTGAATCCACTTACCGCCCTCTGTGTGCAATTCGTGGTGCTTGAACACTCGTTCCAGAAGCTCGGGTTCCTCGAGAGATACCTTATCCGACTGACATGGAAACATTGTCAACTTGTGGACAGTTAGTGAGCGCCCAAGAAGCTTACTTGTTTCATAATTGCACACCAATCTCTGTCATGGGAGACGACAACTCTTGCGTTACCGTCCTGTAGGATATGATGATCAATTATTGTAAGTCAAACCTAACTATAAGTATCACGTACCATCGTAAGCAGGCGTCTATTGATCATATCCGATGGGTGTCCACGACGCTAGTCACACAAAAGATAAGCTTTCGACAAGGCAGTGACAAGGAGTTACACTCACGAAGCCACTCTCCATAGGACCAGCGCCATCCGCTGGGGCAGCCGTCGAGATAGTCTCCTTTCGCGGACTGATGGTGAACATTTTGACGATGGTGCAGTCATTCCTGGACGCCGGGTTCCACGCGTCAGATGCGCTGACAGCGGCCTTTGCAAATCCCCTTGTGTCCCAGACGTAGGCACTGCGGCCGTCGATAGTCTTCGTCTCTGCAAACTTGAGGATACTTCCTGCTCCCTCCGCAACGACGACTGCGTTTGCCCAGAATGGCGCTGTGAGAGTTGATGTAACCAGGCGGATCTCGACCTTCTCTCCAATTTCACGCTCGAGATTTCGTTGATAGATACCCCAGTTCCCTGCATTCTGAGAGATGTACTCTTGGAATCTTGACAGGTCCATGAGTTCGGTAGAGACTGCGCCTTGAGGGAACACGAGAACCGCAGCCTCGCTGTTGGCATCACACTGGAAGGCAAGTCCGCTGTTCGCAATCGGAATTAGACAAAGGCGAGGTAATGAAAACGCAAGACCGACTTACCCGAGGGCTTGGTCATCTCGCACTTGCTTCAGAGAGTGGCTGGCGACATAGCTCTTGGGTGGAAAGTCTTGATACTTGCACGTGTCCAGGGCGCTTAGCGGAGGATGAAGAACCGAAAAGTAATGCGGAAGTTCCGTTGGGGCCGTGATGTTGAAACAGCGCTGGATCTTGCCACTTCCCGAGATGAAACACACGTCCCCAACCCTCAAGCCGGCGGGTATGGCGAGTGGATAGCCAAGTGCCTTGGGGAATAGTTGCCGTTCATAGATGTCAACACTCCAGTGTGGTGGCGTAGGGCGTCCAATAGGGCCGAAAGCAGGTGTCTGGGGGCAAAATCGATCAATTTCGGACTAATGGGCTGCGAGGATGACAACACTCACTGTGAGCCGAAGTTTCTTGCTCATGGGTTCATCTTGGTGATAACGAAGGATCAGGTGCCATTTTGGGGTCGAAATGACGAAAATCACACACCTTCAAGCGCCGAAACGTGAGATAGCGATCTTCTTGGGGGTCCGTACACAGAACGGTCTGCGGGCTGCTCGTTGCGGTTGTATGCCATGGGATGCACCTGATAACCGCCGATCAAGACGGTAGGTAAGGCGTTAAACGAGTACCGACAGCTTGCATAAATGAATAACTCACGATGTCGTGATGGGCGTCTGTGGCATAACACGAGGATGAGTGGCCTTGCGTCAAAGAGAGAAATGGCTCCACGTACCTCGAGCCGGTGGCGACATTGTCCTAACTTCTGGCCCTGGTCCTCCCCTCTCCAACCTACCTTCTTTTGTATGGTCGACAGGAGGGTCGTCCAAAAATAACGTTGAACTAAGAGCGCCCGTAGTGGCCATAAGCGGCACTCCTTCGTGATGACGAGTGATATCCACATACCGAGCTGAGGAGGTAGGCGCTCGATTCAGATGACATGTGGCCAATGAGAACTCCCTATGTTTCCCCTTTTGAGCCGCTGAAAACCTGGGTTCCTCGGGGTGCATCTGCAAACAGAGCCAGGATCCAATGAATGCCCGATTGGTACCGAAACCTGTGGCTTGAGCGTTCTCGTACCTCTGCGGTGGAGTCTTGGCGGGTTATCGAGGGACTTCGCTGGTCGTAGGTCTGCATGGCTGATTTGGATGGATCGATGGTGAAACTGAGCTGCAGGTTGTGTTGACGATGTGCGGTGGCTTGCAAACGTGTCGTGATCGTCGGTGGTCGTCGTTGGACGTCGGGGACAGGGCGGGACGACGACGGGAGCAAAGGGACGTAGTGGGAGAAAAGAGAGGGGGAAGGTGGTGTCAACGAGGGAAGAAAGGGCAATCCACCCAGAGGAAGCGCTCGGCCGTCGCCATTTGAAATTATTTCATCATTTAAAGCCCCGAACGGTGCCATACTACCACTGGCCCATCACCGGATTTGATCCACACCACTCTTTATTTAACGCCATCGAAGCGCCCAATTCTCATACGGCTTACACGTTGTTCGTGCATTTTACTGCGTCTAGGGTTCGTGTATACAACGTTTAGTCTAGTGACTCCATAACTGCCCGCGAACATTCTGTCATCCCGTTTCAGGGTTTTCCATTCCAGCGTGGAGCGTGATTCGCCGGCCAAACACGGAGCTTTGTTTGTAGCGTCTGGCGCCAAGCGGGCGCTTATCGGGCCTGACTCACCCCTTTTGTCCCCATCAGCGTTAATTTTTTCCCTGCCACGTCGTGGGTAGCCGCTAATAAAGCGCTGGTCCCAATGTCACCGCGATGGGCGGCCGGATGGTGCTATTCGTCCTGTGACCTTGATATCGTTGGCAACGGCCCTACCGAGCGCTAAATAGCCGTGAATGTAATTGCATGGAAGGAACAATCTGCCTATCCTTATCAGTGACTTGAATCAATAGCATTAATTTGAGGGCAAGGGGGACCATGGCATGGCACGGCCTCGCTGCGCAAGGACCCCTGTTTGAGTATCAGCGTCTAATCCTATATGCTTCTGAGGCTGAGTCTGGACAAAACTGTGATTGCCTACGTCAGGTGCCTAGCTTAGAGTTTCAACATCGATCGCGAATGGAATGAACTTCGAAGGGCCGGGGAGCATGGATAATATGAGCGACAGAAGGGTACGTCACGTAAGGAGAGCCTGAGCACGGAGATCAGGGTGCTAGACTAGGTGTGCGGGTATTCATAGCGCACGAAGGAACCGAGTGAACGTTCCCTCAGGGCTGACGTTCAAGAAGGTTACGATGGACCAGGCGCCCACTGTGGAAGGGGGGACATGCTTCACGCCTGATGATAGTTAGCAGTTCTATCGCCAACGAACCTGATCCTAGAATGTGCTAGAGTCCGAATCGATGAACGATGTCGGGAGTAATGGCTCTGAGCAAAAGAGCCGAGACTTGGGGAGACAGGTGTAAAATGTGTCTGGAAAAGCTTCTCGTGAGATAGGACAACTTGAACGACGTATTCAATGGCTTATTTCCTCCTGATGCTTTCACGGCTATTCATATGTCGCGCATCGGCACAACTTGCCCTCGTAGGAGCGATAGCAATCAGTGGAGAAAGCTCAAGTGAGAACTGACATCTATCGCTCGTTCCAGACGTTGTGGTTCATGAGATATAATAGATTATTTTGTAGGTGTCGCTTGCAGGGATATCGGTGGATGGGAGAGCAGCTGAGTTGAGTGGCGGAGTACAGGAGATGCGTCGGAGTGCAGACCGTTTCTCCGAGTTGCATCCAGGTCAAAAGTCCGACAGACTGCAACAAAATATCGCTGCTCTGGTTCACCAGAGTTGGTATATAGCTGGAGAGGAAGCCCTAGGGAGTTTATAATGCAGTAAAAGGCGGTAGGACGTAGGCTTGGGGAGCGTGCGCACGGACTTATTACTAGATTTAGGCGTTGTTCCCACATTGTGCCAGCATCCACGCTCCCGGCCAACGGTCCTTCCCCTTTGATTTTCAGAATTTCGACCGTTTGGTTGGGCGTCCTCAGTAGAACTTTGGCCCGAGCACAGAGAACGTGTTCGAGCGGCGATCTTTGACATCGAATCCGACAACGCGGTTGTAGTCGCCCAAGAGCGGACCTTGGAGCAAGTCTGAGCGGCGACGAGTCGGAAACTCGCAGTTTAAGTCGGAGTGAGCATTTTTCCTACTCATCCAGCAAGTCCAGTTCCCTTGCCGCTCACTGTCTTTACCGACGCTGACGACAATGATTACCTGCAGCGACGACAAAGCTACCTTTTTACGACCTGTGCTCATCGCCAGGACCCTGTCGACCCTAATTTACTGTATGTCTCACTCTCAACAAGCCACCGATTTCTAACAAACCGTGTCGCGAAGAGCCACTCAACGTAGACGCGATTGCGGGTTCAATGGCTGAGCAGAATAAAGCGCCTTCTGGGCCTCAGGAACAACCCTATCATCCACCGCCACCACCTCCAGCAGTCCAGGTCCCTTATCCACAACCTTACGGCGGTCCCTACCCACCACCACCCGGGGCTGCGCCTTACCCTCCAGGCCCCTATTTCGCTTATCCTCCTGCACCAGCAGACGGCAGTCACGCCGAAAACGGTCAGAATGGTGTTCCTCCAGGTCCTTACATGATGTTCGGACCACCGGGTGTCGTTTACTACCCTCAACCACCCCAGGGCCAAGGTACGCCAGTGATTACCTTCCGTCAAGGGCATGTATTGACTGGTTGCATAGCCCTGGCCACGCCCCCTGTGGGCGCTGCAGGTGCAGCAGCGGTTACGAAGCCAAAGCGCAAGCAAGTGAAGATGGCTGTACGTACATTTCCGCCTGCCATACCACGAATATGATCATTCATCTCGTCTCAGTGTACCAACTGTGCCGCCGCGTGCAAACGTTGCGATGAGAACCGGCCTTGTGAACGTTGTCAGAAGTATGGCATCTCGGACAGCTGCGTGGACGGTCAACGTAAAGAACGCAAGAAGGGAATCAAACGCGGTCCGTACAAGCGGAAGAACAAGTCGACATCGGAAAGTCCTTCGTTCCAAGGTAAAGAGATCCACCACACTTCCTCCAATAACTCTGACCTTGACGTAGGTGACTGGCCCTCATCAGGTACACAAGCCCCTGCATCCGCCCCTCCCGCTGCCGCTCCTCCAGCCGGAGCCGCCATTCATGCTGTTCCCGGTTTCGCTCCTCCCGAAGGCTACTACCCCGCAATTCTTTATCCGCCGCCTCCATACCTTCCTCATCCTCCTGAAGGTCAACCTGGGGCAGAAGGCTCGCCCCCTCACCCGCCACCTGGTCAGCCGCCGATGATGCCATACTATATCCATCCCGGAGGATACCCTCCCTATTACCCTATGTATCCGCCACACATGGCTCCCCCTCCGCCAGGGTCTGTTTCAGCCCCTGCTGCTGCTCCTGCCGTTCAAAACGGCACTCAGGAGCAACCTCAAACGGTCAACCCTTCAGATACGTCCAAGAAGGACGATGCAGCACCCGACGCAAACGGTGCCGACGCGAACGGGAAGAAACGGCCACGCAATTCCAAGGGTGGGGAGGCCTCCAAGAATAAACGGGCAAAGACTGCCCGCAACGGCAAGGACAAGGACGACGACGACGACTCGACTTCGGAGACAGAAGGCCCGGCAAATGGGCCACCTTAATTTTATCATCCTCGTGTTATGTCTTCTGCTCGTTCTTGTGAGTGTGCATGTTATAAATCTTCTTCCATTCACACTTAATCTTGGTTTTGCCTTTATCCGTATGCCCAACCCTTGAATCGATAATGTCCTTCATTCCCACTCCCCTGGCGCTTCATGAATGTCCGCATAACAACCACCGACAGGCAATCTACAATCTCCCCCGATCGAATAGACCAACACCTCTTTCGTGGTTATCCGTTAACGTCGTCAACGATTTCGTCACATAGACGCCGGCCTTGGCCTAGGTTCGTCGACCACCTCTTGGACCAGACTTTCCAATCCAAGGTTTCATTTCATATCCACACCACACCCAACCCCGGTTTCCTTTTTTCTTGTTTTTACTTTTTCGGGGTGTCCACTGGCTTTTTGACCTTCAACTGGGCCCTATCTTGGGTCGCTGTCAGAGCTGTGCTCGTTGTGGACCCGGTTGTTGCTCGTCAAATGACCTTAGGTTATCCCGACTTGTATGTGACAATCCGTATTACCTTGCCGCCGTTATGGTCTGATTATATCTGCTGTTTCTCCACTCTCATGCTGCTTTCTCATCCCTCTCTTATTCACGATCTATTTATGTGTTTTGACGCTTTGAAGTACATTTTTATTCTCTAGTAGTCTCCCAGTGACCCTTGTTGATTTCAACCGCTGGTGATACTCCTTTTCTTGTTATGCATGATTTGTATGATTGCTTCGAGCTCCTCCGTGTCGTCTCCGTCTATCTTGTTATGTTGTATTCCGTCGTGGCCTGCTAGCAGGAAGGTGATGATTGCGTTTTTCATCGCTGATATCTCGTTCTTGTTGTACTTGTAGTCGTAACCCATATATACAATCTGTTGGAAGAAAGAAAGACTATTCCTCGTGTAACCAAGATCCTTGACGAATGCATGGCCTTCTCCTGGACAGCGTAGGACGTGATTTCTGGGTTCTTTCCGATGCTTTGAATGAACTTCGAAAGATGAGATGGAATTTTCTGCGTGAAGAAGAAAGGGGCCACATAAAGCAATGATTACACTTGGCTTCAGATATCAGAACGCACTTCATTAGACTTCTATTGCTTCGCATCTATTTTTGAAAACGTACGAATACTAGAGCTACAGCACACTCATAAAGCATAAGAGTGTTATGATACAGCAAGGATGTACGCGGATTGTATGATACACTGCGTTGCAATACTATAAATACAGGTTGAGGCGTGGCAGCTGTTGCTGTAGAGTACGATAGGAAGAATTCGAAAAGCGAGAAAAAAACCCAATGGAAACAAACAGAAAGCACAGGTAACGAGAATAGATCAGTAATACAACAAAGGAAAGTGTCCCAGACTTACAACATCAAGAAAGCGAGAGAAATGTGGAAAAAGGATGGGCGCCTATAAAGAAGACTGTAACAAAAAAGAACACACGGTTGCTGTGAAATGATCATTTTCTTTCAACACGTCCTAGCCTTCTTCCCAAATAAAGAGGCTATTCTTGTCCGTACAGATGGCACGTTGCGAGTTTGTTTCTGTGGTGCTGTGGTCCCTCCTCCCCTTGAGCGGAGTTTATCCTGTCTTGCCTCGGGGGGTGGCATCGACGTGGACGACATTGACAGGGTCGGAGATACGTTGCCATCCTCCCAATCAAGGCCCGTCTCGTCAGATGACACGAAATCCAAGTCTCCTTCGAATGATTTGATCGCGAGAGGGTTGTTGAGCTTCTCGAGGGCCGCTGCGTACGAGGGAAACACGACAACGTTCCCATCGAGTTCGTCATAGAGTGTGTTGAAGACCTCGTCAAGCTCGGCTTCTGAGAAGAGTGAGATCTCACTCCAGTACGCCGCACTGCTTGCATCGTGCGCCATCATGTTCTGCAGGTTGTCGTCGTTGCATGCCAACATTAGGGCGCCGATGAAGAGACGGTGGCCCGAGAAGGAGCGGGTGTCGTTGGGCGGTTGGAGGTTGCGGAACCGCTGGAGGAGGATGAGGGCGGCGATGACCACCTTGAGGGGGACGCCGGTGATGTGCATCAACTGGGCGATGAAGATGGGGAGGCGAGGCTGTCCCAGTCGTTGTGAGGATTCGGTCTCTTCATGGGACCGAAAGGCTTTGACGAGGTAGGCCGTGCAGAGGTCGGCAATGTCTTTGTAGCCGAAGTAGGGGTCAACGATGTATTGGACGTCGCCTCCTCCTGACCTTGCGAGGAAGGCAGCTTCGGGAACGACGTGGGAGCATGTAGAGGATGTCCGAGACGAGCTGGCGGTGGATCGGGTGCCGTAGTAGTCTGAATGGGCTGTCTCAGAAGTGGGGGAACCACTATCTTGTCCCCATGGATCTGCGTAGAAGGGGGCATTGTACGATGGTGGCTCGCTCAATCTAAGTGCAGGTCTAGTAGAGCGCATTTTTTCTAGAGAGCAGATATCTTCGTGTCAGAACCCCCGAGTCATACAGAGTACAATGGTTGACATACCTGTCCGGAGAAAGTGCGAGCTACTGTGGTGAAGGTAGCCGGGTAAGCTCGACTGTGAGGTGTGCTGGAAAGGGTTGGAGTTGCTGTGATTCTCATGGAGAGCGCAGCTGTTATAGCTGATCTATCTTTATCTTTGGACAGCCCTGTGCTCCGAAAGCAGTGCTGTGGTTCTGGTGGCTTCCACACCCAGACGGATATGCGGTATCCACCGCTCTTCATTGTGCTACATCATCCAACAAACCATTTTGGACACAGATGTCAAACACAAGATGAACAAGCGCCCTTGTTTGGATGTCGGACAGTTACCAACGACCAAAACCCGCGACAAGACCCGAGGGCTGGCCTCGTCTGGCAGCGACTAGACGCCTCAGAAATGGACTACGACAGACGGGGTCGCAAGTGAGTCATGGTGGGAAGGAAGAAATGGTCTCATGGCTGTGCAGCTACTGCGGCTGTTCCGGATCTTACGAGGTCGGAGGCAACATACCTTCACTCGGAAAGCTCGAGTCTACAGAACTACTCATGACGACTTGATTATTGTGCCGATATGCATAGACTTTTATATTGATATGACATACACGCATCAGTTCATGGTACTACCTCGTTTGAATTTAAACACCTTAATAAATTTGCGAGATAGAGCTTTATAGGCAGATGTTTGCGTTAGACGCCATCTGTATTTCACCATCTCTTCCTGTATTTTCAGCGCCCTTCTTTTCTCTTGGAAAAGGTCGATGATAGCCCAAGCCGCGTCGAAGTCTCGCTGGAGGAAAGGCTGGTAGCGACACCCATGCTGCAGAGGTTCTGCAAGGTAATCATTGACAAGCTGATGCTGCCTTCGTTCACCTTGCTCTTCTTCATCCAAGTCCTCCCAACCTGTCGAGACGTAGACAACGTTCTTGAGCGCATCCTGGCCACACATCGCTCGGAAGACATCTAAGTTGTCTCTTTTTGTGCCTCCAACCCTGGCATCAGCGATCGAGTGGAATTGCAAAACCCCTGTGAGCACAACGTGCGTTTGATACCTGGAACAATTTAGGTTGGGCGTCGGGAATGCGTCCGGAAAAAAGCTCACGTTTCCTTTAGCCATTTAGCGATCAACTCCAAAGTTTGGCGATCGTGCATGGCTGTACTTTCGAACCCTGGAGTGTCGACGAGGAACACTCGCCGACCCGGCTGGTTCGGATGGAAGCACCCGTACACTCCAACTTCCTTCGTACAGGATGTTATCGTGTGCGAGACGGGCGCAACATAGTCGTTCAACGCGCAATTAATGAACTGCTCAAAATGCATCAGTGTCAATGAGGAAGGGTGCCTGTCGGTAAACCACTCACTGTGCTTTTCCCACTACCGGTCGGGCCCATTAACCTGGAAGTGGTGGGTGAGCCCAGCAATTCGACACTAGTGGGAAAGAATACCAACGCAATTATAATGTCATCCTCCAGGAATGACGACGCCTGTGACCTGGGCACTCTGGCCGGACGTCTTGGGAGAGGCTTCTCGGGCCTTGGGGCGGACTTCTCTGGCGGAGGGTCGTCAAAGCCATTGACAACTTCATAGTCTTCAACCGGACTATCGCATTGCGGTACCTCGAGGGTCGTAGAAGAGGCACCCGAACTAGTTATGGTGCTCGCACTGAGTGAGGACGCACTTGTCCCCAACCTGGGTGGCTGAATGCGAATCGGAGTAGGAGGCACCGCCAAAAATGTCGTGGATCGCAGGTTCGAGACGGGCTTGGAGTCCCACTTGTACTGTATCGATGGTGGCCCAGTATCGAACTCTTGGATGAATTCAGACATCGCTGGTCTTCGGTCGGGGTTGAGGTCCCATGCCCGATTAATCCAAGCCCATAGTGGTTCTGGCATCGCAGCAGGTCGCTCGCAAGGCTCATTCGAAATGATTGCTCGGTAGGCTTCAGCCAACGCAAGGTTTACAAATCTAGGTGTGCCCGTGTACATCTGGATAAGTTGAGCAACCGGAACCGGTAAGAGGTGAACCACCGTACCTCGTAAACAACACAGGCAAATGCGTAGACGTCCGTCTGGGTTGACTTCTTTTTCGCTGGTGTCACCTCGTGAGAACCTGGTCCTTTGGCAGGTTGCACATCCTCGACAAGCAATTCCGGGGCCGAAAAGAGATACGGCCCTCCCGTTGCAACAGTCGATGAACGCCAGCCCAGGCGGGCATCCGGTGCGAGACGGCCTAGTCCGAAGTCTGCCAAGCACGCAGTCCCAGAGGGGGTCACGAGAATATTATTCTAAGAGCATTGTTAAAGAGTGTTACTGAACGTGGGCTGTGCATCTTACAGATTTAATATCGCCATGGATGAAGGAGGGGTCCAAGGAATGTAGGTAGTTCAACCCACGAGCAATGTCTCGAACCTGACAGAAGATGAGCGACAAGTTGACACGTCGTGCGGTCTTAAGCTCACCAGGGGCATGCGATCCAAAGCGGGCCTGGCCTCAAGGTACTGGGAAAGGTTTCCATTTGCCATCCAAGGAGAAAGTAAGCAAACCCAAGTCGGGCCGGAGTCTTCGCTTGGCCAGAGGTAAATGCCGTAAAATGGCAGGACATTGGGATGATGAAGCTGGCTCCACAGGATGGCCTCCCGACCATATCCCTGTTTAAGAATGATAAGAGAATCCCTGCACAGACGTCGACGTTACTCACTCTGATGATCGAATCCACCGGTATACCCGTTACATGTTGTCGCATGACCTTGACTGCGACTGCCTGTCCACGAAGGTCCCCCTTCCAAACATCTCCAAACGAGCCAATTGCGGTACAGCGCTGGCCTGGGATGTTGACATCCTGATGGACGAGGCAGCGGGGGAATAGTGCAGCTTCCTTCACGAGGTGGATGAGGGCACGCAAAATCATGGGGTGGATACTCTTGAGGGCAGGGTAATCAAGAAGCTACGGTCGACGTTGCACATTGAGTAACGCTTTACTAGAAGGTGAGAAGTAAACGGACGCACCCCTTGGAATAGATCTATGAGATTTTGGTCCACTTCCGGATCCTTTTTCAAGAACAATGTGTCTTGCCCAGGCCCCTGTTCAATGCAATCCACGACCAAGGCGGCGATATGTGCCGTTTCCAAGAGCAAGAGCTCGTTGACCATAGGGCGTAGGGACGTACGCGGTGCTTGGAAATTTGCGTCTACGACATTTCGCGGGATGAATCCAGGCGTAGGAGCCGTTTCTGACAGTAGAATACGTCGCAACCCATCCTTGGGTGTCCTGTACGCGGCCAAGCGGGCCACTCGATCCAGGCCACGTCCTGCATCGAGGATTTCCCTGAGAGCACTGAAGACCAAATAGGATCGTCGATGAGCGAAAGAGGAAACTTTGAGGCGCGAAGCAACCGACCTGGTGTTTTCCTCGGAACTTCCCAGGACGACTGCCGCCAGAATGAACGTTCGCTATCGATCGTCAGTCCCAGTCAGCCGGATGCATGGATGTGGAATGAAAAGCTTTACGAACGGGAAACAACATTTCGGATATTCCTTCGTCCTTCAGAATAGGGTAACACTCGGAATATGCGGCGCAAATGGCAGCGATGTCGTCTCGATGGTGGCCAATCCAGGTCGCTGGTTTCTCGTGCAACAGTTCCAGGCTAACTTCGCCACACTGGCACTCCCGTAACCGTCGATGCAATGTCTCCAAGGTTTGTTTGCTTGACATCGATACCGAGAACTAACGGTGAAGGGTTAAGGTATAGGGTAAGGAAGAGAGTGAGCTTGACACTCTTGCTTTCTTATCCGATTGGTTACTGTCATTCTGACATTTGGTATTGAATTCAATTCGTCATCGCTATTCGGTCCAGGGCGCTTATTCGTGCTCCTTCCCATGCCCCATGGCCACAAGCTACACGTTCTTTGAAACGAGCCGCAATGGAAGCAAGGCAGTGCTGGCTCCTAGCATGCTGGTTGAAACGAGGCTTCCACGCGGCCATGTCATACCAAGGCATGTTCCCAGACGCGATCGATTGTGATAAGAGTGTCGTACAAAAGGACACATGATGGAATCCGTACTGCCAAAGAGATACGGACGATAAGCGGGGTAAGTAAAGGCTGGACTTCGACGGGACGGAGTTTCACTGACCATCAGCCAAAGGAGTCACGATGGTCAATTTCCAGTCCGAAATTAAGCCAAGAGCTTTGGGCCTTTCCAAGATTTGGCCCATTTATTCCATCTTCTACGAATGGCTTGAAAAGCCGAGGTTTGCGATAGCGGTAGCCGCTTGTCGACGACCTCTGTTTGTATCAGGAGTGGCCTTCGTTGATTGCCTTGTTGTTGGAACAGGTCGATGATACGCCAAGCGCTCTGCGTTGTCCTCTCCGAGAAGCGACAGTAGCGAACTTGGTCAAGGCCAGCGTCATCCAAAAACGTGTTTCGCAATTGCTCTTCACGCTTTTCGCCGAGTGTTACTAGCTCATCAGTCTCGAGGTCTTCCCATCCAGTCGATACAATGACGACATTATCCAAAGCTTCCGGACCGCATAGTTCAGTGAAAACGCGGAGATTCACTCGGTCGGTGCCTGAGAAACGTGCTGAAGTGACGCTACAGAAGTGGAGGACACCGCTGAGCCTGATGTTTTCTTTGTACCTGCAATTGTCTCAGCAGCCCAATCCACAGCGGAACAAAAAGGATGACGTACGTTTTTATCAGCCAATCTGCGACTTGTGCCAGCGTCTGCTTCTCGGAGCTAACGTCTTCGGTATGGTCGAAACCGGGAGTGTCCACAAAGAAAACTCGTTGCTCTGGTTTATCCGGGTGGAAGCACGCGAACAGCTCGACCTTCGAAGTGCACGACCTGACGGAGCCAGAAACCCTAGCAACATCGTCACCCAGTGCGCAATTGATGAACTGTCGCGACGGGAGTCAGCAAGACGAATCGGAAGAGACAGGACGGCCGGGACACTTACAGTGCTTTTCCCTGTGCCAGTAGGCCCCATCAATCTGGAAGACAGTCAGCAACTACGTTCAAAGAATAAACAGTAAGTACCAACGCGATCACAATGTCATTGTCGGTCAATTCCTCAGGTCTGACCTTCTTCATTGAGCCATCATAGTCATTAGGTGAGTCTACGCCAAGTGGTCAGATTCAATTGACAGCCCATCCCGTTGGAATCTCACCTTGCAGGAACGTCCAATCCCAGGCCGTGTCGTACTTGTAAGGATTGTTGAGAGGAGTCGGACACATTGCCTGCACGAACGCTGAAATTGATGGCCTTGCTGCAGGGTTGCGATCCCAGAAGCATTCAACCCAGTGCCATAGCAAGTCGCTCATCCCTCCAGGCTTGTGGGTTGGATCATCAATTAGCCCAACTATTGCTTTCCAACGCCTGAGGCCGTGAAGATCAAAAAATCGAGGTTTGCCATGATAAACCTGGACGGTAAGAATACATTTGCGGTATCCTTGAAGCAAAAAGGGACCTTACGCACCTCGTAACAAATACAGGCGAATGCATAGACATCACTAGCAAGCGTCTTGTATCCCAGTTGGTCATCCTCTGTGGCATCACTGACAGATTCCGCCTCTCCTTCGATAATCTCTTCGAGGAGTTCTGGAGCGCAGTAAAGTTCATTCCCAGCAAAAAGGCTGGAACTTCGTGATATGCCCCATTTGGGGTCTCGAGGGAGTTTGCCTAGACCAAAGTCGCCAATACAAGCGCGCTTGTTGGCAGTGACGAAGATATTATTCTTCGGTGGACGGTGAGTGAACATTGCTCCAGCGACGATAAACAGGCATACCGGTTTAAGATCCCCATGAATTACAGGCGGATCAAGATTATGGAGGTATTCTAGGCCTCTGGCGATGTCGAAGATCTTACAGACCGCGCGCGTGAGTCCAAGGAGAAAGGCGAACGGTAAACGAAAACGAACCAGTTCTTGTCGATCAGTTTGTGGTTCCGCTTTGAGGAAGTCCGTGATGTTTCCATTATCCATCCAAGGTGAGAGGAGGGAGTAAAAATGTTCTCCCTCCGCCTGGAACAGGCCGTAGAAAGGCAGCACGTTAGGGTGATGCAGCTGACTCCAGATGATGGCTTCTCGCTTGAACGCCTAAGGTGATACATGTCAGGGGTGATCAAGTTTCGTATAGAAGATAACCTACCTTGTTCAAGTACTCCCCTAGCTCCAGCTCCGGTGAATGGTTGGAAACCTTGACCGCCACCACACGGTCGTCCACCTTCCCTCTATGGATCTTGCTAATTCTAGTGCTATGGATGGGTGGACCACCCGCAACCTGCAGGCTGTTGTGGGCCAGGCGTTGAGGTAAGAGATCAGTATTCTCCGACAACTTGAGGAGAGCGCGCAAGATGGGTGCATGGACTGGGTCAAGATGTCGTGATCCAAGTACCTAAATGAAGCAGGTGAGGTGAGGAGCGAGAGAGAGCGAACAATTCGACTAACAGAGTAGAGTAGATCAGCGAGCTCCTGATCTACAGCTGGATCCTGAGCGCTGAGGAAAGCGTCGCGTTGCTCCCCGTCTGTGCACATGGCAATCACGTTGGCGGCGAGGTTCGCAGTGTCCAATTCTATAATGCGGTGAACCAGATCGGTTCTGACGACCGACTTGCAATTCCGGTCAGTCAAATACCTCTTCTGCTCGAGCCTTGCAACACTTACCTGAATAGCTGCGTATGGGATGAACTGATGAAGTTTGTGCTTGATTGTTAAAGAGCGGGATAATCGCGCTCTTGCATTCAGTTCCAGCCACCGGGTTTGCTCATGCGTCACTACATCTAGAAGTCTGCAAAAGGGTCACAACATGCAATACAGTGATTGTGCTTGTGTGACCTACCTGTTTTGGCTACCGCGTATCGTGCAGAGGCACCCTCGAACGAATATCTGGAGACGCTGTGATGTGAGATATTAGGGGTACAAATATGAAAGAGGCAGAAGGCGGATTAACTGGGAAGGGTAAGTTCAACATTGCTTCTGGCCATGGGCTGACACCATCCGCCAACGCCCTGGAATCTGCTGCCACACGGTGGAGATAACTCATATTCCGCTCCAGCCATTGCCTATGATCAGCCTTGAGCAGTGATACGGTTAGAAGCCCAGAGCTGGAGGCCAATTGTTGGGCCAGAGACTTCAGCGATGAATCTGGCATCACGAAAGGAATGAAACAGGTCGCGCGGTGTCGAAGCTCCGCTAGGGAGTGAAGTTGGCGATGATTATCGCGGCCATCATTGAGGTACTCAGTCGTGGCCACGACATTAGATAGAGTTCAACGAGCCCACACGCTACCTCGTGTCCAGAACGAGGCGGAAATTCTTAGAAGTCATACAATCTGGTGACATGGTTAGTCTATCAATAGAGTTGACATTTCCCAAACTCACCATTCATATCACCCTATCACATCTATAGAAGCTCGAATGTCCTGAAAAGTGGCGTTCATTTCCCGGTCGATAGTAAAGTCCACGAAGTATGAGGAAGAGCCTGAGGTCCAGGAACAAAACTGGCGAGGCCCGTCCGTGCGAAATGATGCAATCAATTCCCGCGCTTTTCCCGACGCCCGACTCAATGCTTGATGTTCAAAGTTAGACTTGATTCCTTGAGAAGATAGATAGTATCGAGCTCAATTGATGTATAGGGAATTCAAACCGTGCAACACCCCTCCAAGAAACCAATTTCTGCACATTTTTCTCCCTCCATTGGCGCCTGGGTTCATCTACTGACGTAAAGATTCGAGTCTTCAACCACTCACTCATACAGACCCGCAGAACAACTGACGTCTACCATGAATCGTTGGTGCGCTCAACCACCAATGAAAACCGCGTCATTTCACCAACCGATCTAAAGATTCTAAACAAGCGCCACCCAACTCGACCCTCTTTGAGACAATCCGGATTCCGAATATTCTTTTGGTGGGGTACCTTCCTTTTCGGTCGACACCAATCAATGATAATGACGGTGTTTACGATCTCAGGGCTCCATAAGTCTTTCGTGACATTGGGGGGTGTCTTATCATAAATAGTCCACAGGAGCACATAGGCTCGTGTTGATATAATCGTCGACATTTTGAACTGACCACGGCCAAATATCTCGTCTCGTACATCCACCGACTAATCCTCCCACCATGATGATGCAGACCCGCCTCCTTCGCCGAACTGTCCTCCCGACTGTTCGCTACCCTCTCGCGAGGACTCTCGCTACAACAGCCCCAGGCCACGTCCGCCTCCTTCAAGCCATTACGGACGATCACCGAGAGGTACGAGAGCAGCTCAGATGAAGTCAAAGCCCTTGTCTCACCTCTGATTCCCCCGCAGATCGAAGCGTTCTACGACCAATACCTGAAAAACGGCGGAAACACCGATGCCCAACAACGCTGGGCCAACCAACTGACCTGGGAGATCGCCCGTCACTCCATCAGCGAGGAGCTCGTGGTGTACCCCCTCCTCGAGAAGGTGATGGCCGACCAAGGTCACGTTCTCGCAGAGAGCGACCGTGACGACCACCAGGTGCGTCATCTCTTTCGTGCCAGACTCACTGGGGTTCCCCAGACTGATGTGTGACCGTGACCGTGACCTACTAGTTCGTCAAAGACCGCCTTAAGAAACTCGAATCCATCGAGGTCGGAACGACTGCCTACAATGCCATCCTGAAGGATATCATGGACCACCTCAAGGAGCACATGAGGAAGGAGGAAACGGAGCAGTTTCCCCAGTTGGAGGCCAAGCTCGGCGAAGACCAGTCCATCAGCACTGCTCGTAGCTTCGAGAGGACCAAGGCATTCGTTCCTACCAGGTATGCATCATCCATCCATAATCGACGACGCCATATTCATCCACCATAACAGGTCCCATCCCAACGCCCCCAACAAGCCTCCGTACGAGACACTTGCCGGTCTCATGGCTGCACCCATGGATAAGTTGATGGATGCCTTCTCCAAGTTCCCTTCCAAAGATGAGAGGGAGAGCGTGTCGAATGCTGCTACGTCGAGGATTTGAGTTCATTTTAGAGGGCTTGTGTAGCGTTTCCCAATTGCCAGTGTATTAATAGCAGTCCAATGTATAATATGTGTACTCCCGCATGGTATCGAAGTCGAATGAAAGTCATGTTGTCGACCGAGTTCTGTCCGAAAATTATGGGACGTAGCGGAAACCGGGAGCCTAAAGGGACGAGTGAAGAGTCAGCACACAATATTCACCAGCGCATACCTCACGCACCTCATCGGCCAGTTCACGGGTGTCGACTGGGGCATCCGGGTCTACCTTTCCGTACACCTTATCCCTAAGCGCGTTCTCTCTTCTGTACGACAACTAAGCGAAGACGTTCAGGATAACATGTACTTCCTTGACAAAGCGACGTGGCTTACCGATAGCAACCCCGAGCAAATTGCAGCCAAAAAGGCCAGTGAACAAGAAACTGATTGGAGGATGAAAATACAACTCGATAACTAGGATTACTTGCACTTACTCGCAAATCCTCTCCTACAGCCAGGATTGATTGAGTCAACTGTCGATGCCTTTGATTGAGAGGATGCTCACGTATACGACGGTCCCTCTGCCTTCGGGAAGATATGCGACCCCAAGATGCTTCCACATTGGCCAATAGCCATGAACATCGGCATCCCTGTCGCTTTCTTCGTTTCAGATCCAAGGTTATGCGCGACTAAAGAATGGACTGAATCAGCGCAAAACTTAGGAAACGACTCCGTAATCTGACGCACACCAAGCAATGGTTATCCCGATAGTGGTATAGGTCCCGCTGGTAATGCAGAACGTTGCAAAGTACCGTACATGGACGTTGGTGGCAGCCAACAAGATTCTGGTTGACGGCGAAAGTGAGTGAAGGACATGAATAGCACAGCGCAATGACTTACAGATAGCCAATGCCGCTAATACAACACGCAATCGACATGAAGATTCCTCTGCTCTGAAGCTTGTCGGATGCCCAAGAGAACGAGATCAAGACGAAGGAGGCCGTGATATACGGAGGTACCGTCAATAGTTGTGCAAGGGCATTTGCTGCAGAAAATCGGGTGAGAATTGATCGAGACTGGGGGGAGATGGGGAAACTTACTGTATCCAAAGGTGGTGATGATAGTAGGCAAGAAGGCCGAAATTGACGCTAAAGCGCAGTTCAAACCAAAATAAATGACACCTCCGGTGTATACCTAGGCGCGACTTCAGTATGAGCGTGGCTCGCACAATATGATAAGAGGACTCACTCTCCAGTCCTGGAAGGCAAGGAGAATGTGGGCTAGGCTCAGAGTAAGAAACGAGATGCTACCAACAATAAAATGGCATTACCTTTGTTGACTGTGGCACCAACATCACCTCGAGTCGCCCGGTTCATTCTTGCAAGGGCAATCTTCCGTTCTCTGTCATTGAAAAACGAAGTGGATTCCGGTCGATTGGGAAGGATGAAAAGGGTCAAGATTCCTAGAAGGATGGGAGGGATACCCTGCGGTTCGTTGAGCATATCAGAAAAGTCCTTAGCACGACCTAAAAGGGCGTACCTCGACAATGAAGAGCAATTTCCAGTGTGGGATGGTCGTTTGAATATGCTGGATACCGTATGCAATGAAGCCGCCGATGCTTCCAGCGACGGTTGCGAAACCAAACCAATACGCCATCTGAGGCGAAGGGTGAGATCGACTTTGCATAAAGGGAGGTATAAGTAGCCTCACCCTCAAGCCCATTTCCTCTTTGGTATAGAAATACGCTGGGGGTAGGGTAAGTCGATATCAGGGAGAGGTGGATCGCCGTCCTTACAAAAATACAAAGGCAGAGATGGACCGAAACCCGCTTCGAAAACACCGATGAGGAGGCGACATACGACGAGAGTGGAGAAGCCGGTCGCAGTGGACTGTGTATAGCAAGCTCGGTAAATCGCAATGGGTCAACGAAGTCGTGACGGTCGTACCATTAGGGTGGACGCTGTTCCCCATCCTACTGCCGCACACGCCATCCATACCTTTGGCGGGAAAAGCTTGGATATAATGGTGGCGGGAATTTGGAAGAGAATCTGGGATTCGTGTCAGCGGGCTGTTCGGGCTATGTGGAGGATCGATCGCACATAGGAAAAGTAGAACGAAGAGACGACCCAGTCGAACAGCTCTCCGGTCTTGTCACCACCCAGTACATCTTCAGGTAGGCCTTGTAACCGGGCATTCCCCAAATTTGAACGGTCGAGGTCTATTGGGTGAGGAAAGGTCAGTCAGGAGTGGCGGATGAAGGCAGTCGGCGACATACACGCGAAGAGGTAGAGCAAGCATGCTATTGGGAGAATTCGCAAGTCCAGCTTGCGGACGAGCTGCCTCTCCTCTTCAGCGGAGTGTTTCACGGGCGTTGGGGATTCCTGTTCAACGTCGTCGCCATCGTCGGGCTGGGGGTCTATCTTTGGAAAAGTGTTGTAAGTCAAATGTTTTCGCATGGCGAGGAGTAACGGACAGAGCGAGGTGAGGCCATCTGGGTTTTCTAGAGGCCCTTTATACGAGCTGTTAATCACAGATAGAGGTCGCTTAGCAGACCCACTGTAGGGCCCCCTCCTCTGCACTCGAGCCTGCAAGACCCGATTTATAGCAGCACGAAAGTAGACTTACGAGTGTATACTCTACTTCTGAGCTTCCACCGGCAGATAGGAGCCGTCCTAGCATGCTTCTATTCACAAATCGTTACTTGAGCACAGAGTCCAAGGTCCGCCACAGCAGACGGCATAAGGCGACAATTTGGGGAAGAGACAAGCCTGAGCTTTGTTTAAGCGCGCTGCTTGAGTTCGTGTGATATTTCTCGGATAGGGGTCCGAGCCATCAATCATTCTTCGACCAGCGACCACCATGGCACACACCAAACCTCGCCGTTGAACTCCTCGAATGGGTTGCGGCGGAACCAGGCCACGTTTCATCCAACAGGGGCACTGGTTTCGGCCTACAGTGACCGCTGCAGTCACGGTAATCTACAACCGAGCCATCATGTTACCGTTTTATATCCAGCATCAGCGCTGCTCTCCCTAGACCCATGTCACACAACACGCCCTACAAGGAGGTCGGCTTCAGCGACTCCTCCACAGGATTCATCCAACCACCTCAACCACCAGTCCCAAGGACTCACAAGAAGCGCATCAGCCCTTGGATCAAGTTTGGCGTTCCCGCTCTCATCGTGATCGCCATCGCGGCCATCGTTGGAGGTGTCTTGGGGAGCAGGAAAAAATCATCGGACAAAAACGACGATGGAAACAGCGAAGACTCTACGGACGGGGGCAAGGACAAAAACACAGACAGCAGTAGTTTGCCAGGTATTGCGACGGTCACCGACAAGCTCGAAGCTGGCCGTTTTGCGACCGCTACCAACTCAAAGTACATGATCCCTGTCTATCCTTCAGCGGTACGTTTCCTTTTCCAACACACGTTTCCAGCTCCTCACAGTTACACTGGCAGACCAACGCAGCACTCTTCAGTGCACCGACATTCGATGCCAATGCAGCAACCTGGCCGCAAGATCCTGAACAGTTTGGCGAGCCCAGTCCCCTCCAGGTCAGACACGACCGCCCACGGCTCATCGCACCCGCCTACAAGTGGGATGCGCTCCCCGACCTCATTCGGGCAGACCCCTACCTCGCTGGCTGGAACGAAACCATTTTCCGAAACGCATCCGATTACCATGCTCTCCCGCCCGTTCGATACCACATGGACGGCGACAGCGGTATCCTCGACAACGCGCGCGAATTCAAGATGCGCATCAAAGCATTCGCTTACGCCTGGCGCCTATCTCAGAACACCCGCTGGGCTGATCGCGCATGGCAGGAAATCCAGCACGTCGTTTCGGACGACTTTGGTGGCCCCGATCCAGACAACACGAAATGGCACCCCACGCACTTCCTCGACACTGCAGAGTTCTCCGCAGCATTCGGCATCGCCTACGATTGGATGTACGACTTTTGGACGCCCGAACAGAGGACATTCATTCGCGACAATCTGATCAGACTGGGGTTATCGCACGGTGCTGCTGTGTATGGGGAGGGTGCAGATTTTGGATGGTGGAGCAGAGACACCACTGGTAATTGGAATTGCGTGTGTAATGGTGGCCTTACCCTCGGTGCTCTCGCCATCCTTGGTGATGATACCACTGGTACGGCTGAAGCACTCCTCCGTGCCACCATCGACAACGCCAAAGCCAACTGCATTCGCGCCGTCACGGACGACGGTTCATGGCAAGAATCGACCAACTACTGGTATTTCGGTACCACCGGCCTCGCAGAGATGGCTTCTGCTCTCCTCTCCGCTACCGGATCGCACTATGGCCTACTTACAGAAAACACCAACTATTGGCGTACGGGTACCTTCCACATGTATGTCTTTGGACCCACCTCGTTGTTCGACTTTGGCGACCACGGCCCCAACAAGTTCTCTACCACCGCCAACACGATGTTCCTCCTCGGCGACCAGCTAGATCACCCCGAATTCATCCTCCACCAGCGCGAGCAAGCTGATGCTGCCGAGCCATGGAGCATGTTCTGGTACAATCCTGCCGTGGCTGGAGCATTCTGGTCTGGCCTTCCACTCGACCACTTCTTTGACTCTCCCCCCGTCCAGTGGGCTTCAATGCGCAGCAGCTGGACAGACAAGGACGCTGCTTTCCTCGGTATCAAGGCGGGTCGCAACCAAGGTCACCAGAGGCACAACGACTTGGACGTTGGTACATTCGTTATCGACGCGTTGGGCACTCGCTGGGCTGGTGAACTTGGCTCGGGCGATTATCTTTCGACGGAGTACTTTGGCGGTGAAGACCAGGATGCAGAACGGTGGAAGTACTACAGGAAGCATACGATGGGACAGAACACGTTGATGATTGGGAGGAGGAACCAGAATGTCGATGCTGCTCCGACGGTCAGACATGACTCGAGTGGGACGACGCAGGATTCGAGCACTGTGTTTACCCCCGAAGACGATTCGACTGCTTTCTGGACAACGGACATGACGAGTGCTTATTTCGATGCGTGAGTGTCCCCGTTTCGATCGTCTGAACTTTAGTCTGATAAATCTTTGATATAGCACTTCGGTCAAACGTGGAGGCCGCTTCCTCAATGGTCGACGTCAAATCCTAATCCAGGATGAAGTAGACGCCCAAGCTGAAGTACAATGGCGAATGCACACCAACGCGACAATCGAGATTGATTCATCCGGTACATCCGCAACACTTACACTCGATGGAAAGGAGATGCAAGTCGTCCTCCTCGACCCGCCTGCAGGCGCCCGGTTCTCTGAACAGCCAGCGGAAAGACAGGGTATTGAACCCATCCCAGCCTTTGGTGATCAGTCGAATGATGGGGTGAGGGTGTTGAGCATTGTGTTGGATGCTGGGAGTTATACGTTGAGGGTACTGTTTAATCCCCAGTGGGAGGGTATGGGTGCCGATGACTATGTTACGCCTCCGAATGTAGCTTTGGATGATTGGAGCTTGACTAGTCATAATTGAATCGGTCGCTTCCGTATGGCATGATATAGATCATTGGATTCTTGTGATTTGGGCGCGCCATGTGGACCTTGTATGGTGCAAGGCTTTCAAGGACTTAAGTGCGGAGCTTGGAGCGGCAAGTCAGCCTACTTGTGCGCACCTTCCGGTGAACGTTTGCCATAAAAAAATCCACGTCGGGAATCTAGGGGTTTCGAGGAAGTCGCGGTGGAGCCACTGTGGTTGTAACGCAATTTGATTAGGGAACGAAAATTGCTTATCTTCTCCTGGTCAGGTCTTCCGAGCCGTGAACAGCAATTAAGCGCCCGCCAAGGCATTCGGCACGGCCAAGCCGTGCCTAAATCTGTTTTTGGCTGCTTTGTCAGCCATTGAATCCATATGCTCGATTGATGCGGTCCGCGAATTCTGCGCTCTGACTCTTGCCTGACCTCTGGTCGGCTCCGGATTCGCCACAGCAGCCCATACTTCTCTGCCAAAACCTATCCGATTCCTGAACATCCACCCAAAACGAAGCCTCTCCAGGCTTGTTATCGTTCCAGGTTTCCGTTCGCGACGACCAGACTCCGAACGGCTGCCAGCAATCTACCGCGATCCGACGCTGGACTAGACTGCTAGCTAGTAGCGCAAAATGTTTCGCTACCAAATCGAGATTGGGGCCTTCCTGGTCGGATGCACCCTGGCCAGTGCAATACGGCTTTATTCTGCAAGAAAAGGTGTCGACGAAGGCAAAATTCGACTACCGGTACATGACGAGGACGGCCAGCTTCGACACGACCCATTCGACGTTACGACACAGGAAGATGTGATAGACGGGTACCCTATTGAGGAGGAATTGTTTTGGAGACGTGTATGTTTTGGTTTAATGCTGTTATTTGAGGTTTACGAACTGAGGGATTACAGATGAGGTGGCGGAAACTCTCCATCACAATTGTTCTGGCGCTCACAGTAGCTCTGAACGCGGTCGCGTTGGGATATGCCATTTCCAACGACGACCTTCGGGAATTGATAGTCGCAGCCCTCCAGCTGGCATTCTCTCTCTACTGTGTCGTCATCTCAGCCCAAGCTTCATTGACGGACGATGCGGACGCGCATTGCGAGTTGATTCTGCATTTAGCGGTGCTGTCATGCACTGCCGCGTTATCATTGCTCTCTGTCGCCATTCTACCGGATACGCCAGTCCCCGTCATCAAGGACATTGTCTACGATCCTGCTCTCCAGGGCCTATGGTACTCCATCGTTGCCCTTTACACCCTCGCCTGCGTCATTACATTCACGACTCCAACGGGACCTCCACTAAATTACCCACCGGAATTCATCTACGCGGAGAAGACCGTCAAGTCGATAACAAACCCGGACCCAGAAAACGTCTGTGGGATCACAGGTAAAGTAGAGCCCCGTCGGAAGGCGCGAACCAATCTCTAATTCACTTCCGATTGTAGGATCTTCGTTATGGGATACGCTCATGTTCTCGTACACCACCAAAGTGGTCTGGCTCGGAAATCTCGCTTCAAGTCTGGAAATCGGTGACCTGCCCATTGTCCCAGGAAATATGCGTGCCGCATCCAACTATTCGCTCATCAGGAAGGGGATGCGCACAGTTCAGCTCAAAATCTTCAATTGGAAGCCACGACCCGGATCGGGTTGGGACCTCGGATACAAGTTGATTCGCTTGAACATATTTGCTTTGCTTGTTGAAGTGTCGCTTGCTGCTGTTTCCGCAGTCCTCTTCTACGCGCCGGCGTTCTTTATGAGACACTTAATTTCGTATTTGGAAGCTGATCCTGACCGCGAGAATAAAGGCTGGGGATGGGTGTACATTTTCGGACTCTTTGCCGCCAATGCCATCGGATTCCTCAGTGAGTTCTGGAACAGCGACCTCTCTCCCGCGGTACCTCTCCTAACAGCGGGTCTCCCACAGTTGCTGGCCAGCTATGGTCCTTAGCGACGACGACGGTTCAAGTCCGACTTCGAGTTCAGCTCAACACCATTCTTTTTGCCAAAACGCTTGTTCGCAAGGACGTTGCTTCCTCTGCCCCCAACACTGGTTCGAAGGACGCGAAGCCCGGTCAAAGTGCCAGCAATGGGGAAAACGCGCAAGCGCCCGCATCCGACGATAAGGAGGACGACTTTTCCAGCAAAGCTCAGATTATGACTTTGATGACGACAGACGTTGACAGAGTCAGCGAATTTGCCTGGCATCTGTTCACCCTCGTCGGTATGGCTCTCCCTTCGTCGTCTCAAGTGCTGAAACCCGAAACCTCATTATCATGTTCCTTCAGATTCCCCGATTGAAATCGCTATTGGCACCTATTTCTTGTACAATCTCCTTGGTATGCAGATTATCACCTGGAGATGCGATGCAACCCTCACATATGGTTAAATTTCTGTGTCGCAGGTGTGTCATGTTTCTACGGACTGGCGGTGATTTGTCTGTTCCTTCCCCTGAATCATGCCGCCGGGAAGATCTTCGTTGGTGGGTCTTCTTGGCCTGATTGCGCACCCTGACTGGTGAACTCAAATTTTTTATCGTAGGCGTTCAGGAAAATCTCATGAAAGCCCGGGATGAGCGGGTGGCGCTTATGAATGAGGCCAGTCAGATGCATCACATCTCTCGGCGTCCTCTTGGACTGACATGATCTTCTAGATCTTGGGAGCTATACGGATGCTCAAGGTGAGCGCCCGCCCTCCTTGTTTCCGTCGGGCGGGTCTGATAGGAATCTACTAGTTCATGGCCTGGGAGCGCAGCTTCGAAAAGCGTGTATTGGCTATCCGAGAGAAGGAACTGAAGTATCAAAAACGCCACTACAGGATTGAGGTAAGTCTTACGATCCACCCTTTACCAAATTGTTCTGACTGAATCCTGCAGACGCTCTGGAATGCGATTTGGAATGGTTCGCCGATCCTCGTCACATTGGTCGCTTTCTGGCATTTTGCTATCGTGCGCCAACAACCACTCACGCCGTCGATTGCGTTCACTTCCGTAAGTCCATCCCTTTCATTTGTGTCGGCTCTTGTTGATCCCTGTCTGTAGATCATCGGTAGGCTGTCAGCTCTAGCGTCAGGATCCCATCCATTCAATTCATTTTTCAGTGTTCTCCGAGATGAAGTTTGCCCTGAATGCACTACCAGAAACCTTTATCAACATGTTGCAGGTATGGCCCATTGGTGGCAAGCGCTTTCCTCGTCGACTGACTGCTTTTTCAGTGCTTGGTGTCATTGCGCCGTGTTGAGAAATATATGAGTGGTGTCGAAGTTAATCCCGTTCCCCCTCTCGACGAACAGCCCAAGAAGATTGCGTTCCAGTCCTGCACCGTAACTTGGCCTCAAGACCGATCTCAGTCCAGCAATGCATCAAGCCTCGCGCCATCTGCATCGGCCACGCCCCGCAATAAGTTCGTGCTCGTCGACCTTACTCTGAACTTCCCTCCCAGAGAGCTCTCCTTGATCTGTGGTAAATTGGGATCCGGAAAGACGCTGCTGCTTCTTGCATTGCTCGGCGAGGCGGATATTCTTAGCGGGCAGATGGTTTGCCCTCGCTCCCCTCCCGATTCTATTGCTACGTATTCCAAGATGGACGTTAGTAAGGAAGAGTGGGTCGTTGATGGAATGTGTGCATACGTGCCTCAGGTTGGTTCTGAACATTATCAAGCGTGTTCAATACTAAAATCACATATTTTCAGGCGGCTTGGCTTCGGAACGCATCCATAAAAGGTGGGTTCATGCAGCACCTCTCCCAGAACAACGACCTGATGGTCGACTATAGAAAACATCCTCTTTAGCCTCCCCTACGACGAGGAACGGTACCATAAAACTCTCGAGGTGCGCTCCCTCTGTATGTCCATTCCATTGTGCTGACCTTATTGCAGGCTTGTGCGCTCGTGAGCGATCTTGAAATCCTGGAAGATGGCGACGAATCGGAGATTGGAGAGCGTGGGGTACGTGAAGGCCAGCTGTAATACCACCCACCCATTCTCAAGGTTGGACCCTCTAGGTGAACCTTTCAGGTGGTCAAAAGGCCAGAGGTGCGATTGCTACATCGTTCAAACGAGGAACGCCGCTAATCTGTCACCCATGATTAGTTTCTCTCGCTCGCGCCGTCTATTCTCGAGCTTCGATCCTCTTCTTGGACGACGTGCTGTCTGCAGGTTCGTGTACAGCCTTGCTTTCCGACATATCCCCAAGCTGAACACTTTTCTCAAGTGGATGCCCATACGGCGCACCATCTCTATCACCAATGTCTCAAGGGTGAGCTGATGGAGGGGAGAACTGTCATCCTTGTGTCCCACCATGTTCAGTTGTGTGCCAGCGAGGCAGCCTACATCGTGGCATTGGACAATGGTCGCGTGATGTTTGAAGGCGACCGAGATGCGTTTAATTCTTCTGGTATCATCAAGAAACTTGGCCAAACAAGCGAAACGGGACAGCAAGATGATCTCGAGGAGAAAGAGCAACTGGTAGAGGCTGAGGAAGCAATCTTTGGCCGCGGAGAGGGAAGCCAATCGGAAACCAGTTCCACAGTCGTGTCATCATCGCTTGTATCCAAGAAAGAAAAGAAGCCTGCACGCAAACTCGTAGAAGAGGAAACACGGGCAGTTGGTCGAATCAAGAAGGATATTTGGGTCACATTCCTCAAAGCCTGTGGAAACAATTGGTTTTGGCTATTGTTCGGCTTTGTCTTTGCCCTGGCGTCCGTTACTCCTGTGTTGGAGAACAACTGGCTCAGGTACTGTCGGCTCCGCTCTCTTCCCGCACTACAAAGTTTAATCCTCGGATAGATATTGGTCTGCTTCTGCTCTGGAAGGGCGTGGTGAAAGCCCGGCCTTTTACATCGGCGTATACGCTGCGATAACCGGTGTCGGCCTCATCATCACTACCTCTCGCTGGTTCGTACTCTACGATGCCTCCATTCGGGCTTCGACCGTACTCTACAAGAGGTTATTGGAGACTGTCCTATTCGCCGATATTCGTTTCCATGACACTGTTTCGCGGGGCCGCCTCCTCAACCGCTTTGGTAAAGACTTTGAGGGTAAGTATCTAATACACCTATCAGCCGCCCCTCGTGGCCCCCATTGATTCACCAACCATGCGTAGGAATTGACAGCAGCCTCGCGGATAACTTGGGACGAACCATCATTACAGCTTTATCTGCCCTGACCACTATTGTGACCGTGAGCGTCGTCGGAGGCATTCCGTTCGTAGTGGCCATCGCCATTCTGGGTGTACTCTATTGGAATGGTGAGCGTCTAGCAACTGGGTTATGACGATAGTATCTGACGTCTTTCCCTAGCTGCAAAGGTTCCGTCTCTCGATTCTTCCCACATGCGCGCTGTTGCTTATTCCAGAACAGGTCTATGGACAAACCTCTCGAGATATGAGACGTCTTGGTAAATGGCGCGGTTTTAGTGGAGGATGGAATTGGTGACTGACGTCGTGACTGCCCGCAGATTCTGTATCAAGGTCTCCCCTGTATTCCATGTATGGAGAGACGATCTCTGGTGTCCCAGTGCTGCGGGCCTTTGGAGCGTCATCAAAGTTGTTAAGGGACATGCTTCGATGTGTCGATACGGTGAGGCCCATCATTGATTAAGTCAACGATGTGAAGACTTATTCAATTGTATGCAGAACTCGAACCCGTACTACTGGATGTGGGGAGGTATGCCCTGACGTCGTGATCATGTGTTCACCCTCTCACCAACCATTCCCAGTCAACCGCTGGTTGTCAATCCGATTCAATCTCCTTTCGGCGGCCATTGTCGGTGCAGCGGGACTCGCATGCCTTGTGACACCTAGTATCAATGCTTCCTTGGCCGGCTTTGCTTTGGCTTTCGCTACGACGATCACCAACGACCTGCTGTTCATGGTAATGTGAATCGTTGCTGCCCGTAAATCGACGGCTGACGCTCCGTTTCCCGGCTGCTATGATTAGGTTCGTCGATTTGTAGCCCTTGAGCAGTCTATGGTCGCGTTGGAGAGAATCAAGGAGTACTCCGAATTGAAACGTGAACCTGCTGAATTTATCGAACCCCGTCCGCCCGTATCTTGGCCTTCACAGGGTGAAATCCAAGTTGAAGATCTTGTCATTCGCTATGCTGTACGTGGTTATGATACCCATGCCAGTTCTGCACTCATTTTCACTACCTGTAGCCCGAGCTTCCCGATGTGTTGCATAATTTGTCATTCACTATCAAACCCGGAGAGAAGGTACGTTGATAAGACGTTGGTCAAAACGGACGAAATCTGAGCGTTGTTCAGGTCGGAATCCTTGGTAGAACCGGTTCAGGCAAAAGCACCCTAGCGCTTTCCTTCTTCCGCTTCGTGGAGCCCGTGAACGGACGGATTTTAGTTGATGGTCTCGACATTTCCAACATCGGCCTTACTGACCTTCGTAGCCGCATAACGATTATCCCTCGTGAGTCACTCTGCCAACGTGATGAAGAAACCGCTAACCTGCGACACAGAGGATCCTACGATTCTGAGTGGCACATTACGTTCTACTCTTGATGTCTTCGATGAATACGAAGATGTGGAGATTGTACGTGCCCCTTCCCATGGACTTTGGGCTCATTCAATTTAACAATATTACAGTACGAAGCTCTTCGTCGGGTACACCTGCTGCCCTCTGGGGGCGACGATGAAACTCCGGAGACCGTCAACGCCAATGTGTTCCGAGATCTCGATTCCTCAGTTTCTGAAGGGGGTGAAAACTTCTCAACTGGGTATGGGCCAGAACTCGGACCGTAATGCTCTTCGCCGTTCTTATGCATCGGATGACAGGGAGAAACAACTGTTGTGCATGGCCCGTGCCATCCTCAAGCGTTCGAAGATCCTTGTCATGGATGAGGTGAGCTAAATTTGTTCTATGGTCACCCACTATGTTAACCTGCTCTCCAAGGCGACTGCAAGGTAGGAGCATTGGATTAGCAATGAGATTATGTGATCTTGAACCATCATCTGTAGCGTGGATTATGCGACAGATGAACTTATCGGAAAGACAATTCGGCATGAATTTGCTGAGAGCACGATTTTGACGATTGCCCACCGCCTGCGTACGGTAATTGATTATGACAGAGTACGTACCATTCTCCATGTTGTGCCGCTTGTTCTGATCACTGTGTAGGTCATGCTCCTGGATCAAGGCCAAATCGTGGAATTCGACAAGTACGTGCTGCTCGACCCACTTGAGTGAACGTAGCTAATGTCTGCTCCAGGCCCGCTACATTGCTCAACGACCCAGACTCCAAATTCTATGCTTTGTGCAAAGCAACAGGAAAAGAAGAATTTGCCATGCTCACGAAGATGGCGCGAGTTAATGCTACGACATAACCTTCTCTTGAACTAAGTATCCTAGATAGAATTACTATTTGTAGCTGTTATGATTCAAGGGTGTCACCCCTCGGCTGTTTTAATACATTATGTGAGAGGAAAAGGGTTTGTATGGAATTATCCTCTTCCCAACGATGAGAAAAGCTCTCGATAACAGAAAACTAAAGGGACGTATAGAAACCGAGTTACGTCTGGGTTCTTCTCTGATTGGGCTGGTCTTCGATTTATTTTCCTTTGGAATTGCACCCTATCTTGGCGACTTCCTGTCCAATCATTCGTCGGTCAGTCCTGGTCCCATACTTGCACGTAATCTTTAGGCCACAGGTTCTTGGTGACATTATTATTCCCTCCGGCCCCCTGCAGTCGTCTCTAAAAGTATATTCTTTCGTATGGCTACACACCCACGTCTCAATGGCTTTAGCGATGGTGGACCTCTGTCGCTAGGTTCTGACTTGGTTTCCAATGGCTACTACCCTCCAGCATTTCCTTATTCACTCTTAAGGATGCGGCCCAACGAAATACCCATTTCTTTCAACTTTCGCTCCTTTCCCCACATCCGTGTAGGCTGGACTTCACCCCCTGCCATTCCTTCAAAATATGCCTCCTAGTAGACTGGTCTCAAGGAGTGGTGAGTCGCCCATTCGTTAGCCGTCTCATCAAGTTCTCATGTGGAAGGCAGTCAATTTGACGAAGAGCGAGGATGCAGTTGCCGCAGAGGAGGACCCTGCATCCCCGCTAACGACGTATCCTACCGGCTCTGCGCAGGACGAGAGCGAGCTTATCTACGACCTACTCCCTCGTAATTTCTCGACGAATGGGAAAAATTTCAACAACGGGAACAACAACAAATTCCCCTTCTGTGCAGCGTGCTTCATCCAGGACAACGACCCGAGGGTGGTTTACAATGGGAGGTGGCTTCTGAACGGAACTACCTTTCAGACGACGCACAGCACAACAGACCGAGGGGCCAGGGTCGAGCTTCGCTTTAGAGGTAAGAAGTGAGACTGTAATGTTCCTGTATCACGCTGATGAGTGAAGATTATAGGCTCAAAGATAGTCGTATTTGGGACAGTTCCTGTTAGCAATGCAACTGACCGGCCACCTCGAGCGAAGTACTCCATTGACGGCAGACAGACAACAGAGTCCACGGTCCCCATGGCCAACACCCCGATTCAGGGCCAACCCTTCTTCCAGGCCAATTCTCTCAATACGGAAGAACACAAACTCACCATCGAAGTTATCCGAGCGGAGACACCGTACATCCTTCAGCATTTCTTCGTCACACCGCATCCTAGAAACACGACTGCTGATAAGGTCATGGAGAACGGTGGTCCAAGAGATGATCGAATATCGGTTGGCTCCCCCGGAGCTACTGCACGACCGACAATCACTAATGCAGCTGATATCGGGTCTCCAGCCCTCCCTTCCTCGGCATACGATGAAACCGGCCCAACTCGAGCCCAGTCAGAATCGCCCTCGGCGAGCCTCGTCAGAATACTGTCAGGTGTTTTGGGAGCTCTCATCGCCCTGATTATTGTCGGTATTTTGTTGTTCTTGCTCCGCCGAAGACAGAAGAAGAGGAACTCTTCTTCTCGGTTCTTCTCCAAGTTCTGGAAATACTCCCCACGCCCAGGTACGTTATGTGTGTAATCTTCGGTCGTCACTGCGCCTCAAACTCGAATAAGATACGATCTATACTTCCTTCACGACGCCAGAATCTATCCAACGTAACGAACCAAGCTTTCTTATGCGTGGTTCTTCAGCTTTCACACCCAGCGAGGGTCCCCCCAGCGATTTACGCGTATCGATGGCCGTACCTCCCAGCAGGTTCTCCTTCAGCAGCGCTCCTACCCTTCCGAACGTTTCTCTCCCGAAGCGTGAAACCTCCAGCTGATCAGCGGACGATCGTCAACGGACTATTCAAGATATTTAGGTTGTTGTGATTTTCACTGTAATTTACATACCCCGCATCTCCTGTATCAATTGGACAGTAATATAGATCCAAGGACTCCATTAGCCGAAGAAATTTACCGTGTAGCCTTAAATACGCCCTCTTCGCCGTTCTTCCAGTAATTTCAAATAGGGTTCATTTAGTGGTTGAAACTCCGCGCGACGCGCTATAAATGCGCTTCCCGCCGGTAACCAATCTTTCTATCTTGCCTCCTGGACGTTCTTTCAAGGTACGTGCTTGGTTTGTCATGACATATCTCGAACTATGGTAACGCCTTTCACGAATCGCCCGACAATGCCCGTAGCTTCCAGATCAACAACCATGCCCTCGAACCGCGACGGTGCTTCTGGCAAATCGGACACCTACGTCCCTTTGACGACCTATGCAATTCATCAATCGTACGGTGGCTGGCAGAACTTCATGCACTCCCATGGTTTAAAGCCCTGGGATCTCGACGACGTAGAGGAAGGGAAGCGCATCGTTGAAGGTATCAAGGAAGGCCACCGCCTCGACTGGGAGGAGGAGCAGAAGAACAAAGGGCGAGCTTGACTGAAAAACTTGAATCCCGTCAAGTAAGTCTTTATCCAACTTTCAAAGCGACTGTCTTATACAATTAAACAGCGCACCTCTGGCTTTTCTAAGACTACAATACCTGTTAGCAGCCCTTGACGAGAAGAATAGAAATAAGATTGCCCAAAGCGTGGTGATTGGTGATCGAAAGTGACCGCATTAGGAACAAGGATGGAACCGACATTGCTCTCGTTGGAGCGTTGTTTGGAGCTTCTCAATTTTCTCTCTTTTACATCGACAGGAGTGCCATCTGCTCGATTTGTCTCTACAACCGGCGTCGACGTTCTCAGTAAGTCTGTAGCAATCATCCGAGCTTGACCAAGATTGATCTTCGTTCCTTGGCAGACGGTTCGCTCTCAATGTCGACCTCGAGCAAGAACAATTCAAAAGGCATTGGATCTAAGACCATGCATGTACCTGGGAACGGTGATCCCATTTACCACACTTTCGGGGACTTTGAAGACTTTTTGACCAGTTGTAGCCTTAAGCCATGGGATAGAAGCGGGCAACACGAGTCCAAAGACGAGACCTCACAGGCTACTCAACCTAGTAAAAAAGGGCCTGACGATGAAAAGCCACCATCGCATTCAGACTTGAAAACTAGATGGACATGATGCGGGTGCTGCTGGTACTTAGATAGGTGAGTGCTTAAGGGGTATTTCTAGTATCCGTGAACTCATGCACTGTCGTAGACGGGAAGGACTTATGGTCGCAGCATATTACATCAAGCATACCAGGTCATTCTTTGTAGTCATGGTAAAGTTTGGCCAACTCCCGCATTACGAAGGCAAGCCAGTGGCGGCCACGAAATGCGAGATGAATAGTGGTTAGGGGGTAATCCGACTCGGGCTTCTGTCCTCGCCCCTTTCTTGGAGGAAGCCTAGCTATCTAGAGTAGCCAATCGTCAAGTGGTATTAAAAGATTATCATGATTCCAATAAGTTCGCTCGACCCAGGAAAAGCCTGAAACCATGGATGCTACAGGACTGCCTCAGCGCGGATCGAACGGCAATCGTAAGCTCCGCTCCAAGAGTGTGGTGCCAAGCCTAACAATAGGCGCGCATGACGCCATCTCCTCCGATGAGTCTGACTCCACACCGACAGGAGTGAAAGGTCAAGGACTGGGCAGGAGATTGGCCAAGCGCCTCGTAATTTAGGAACAATGCAAGGACTGTGAGCTAATGACCATCTCAGTGACGTCCAGCTTCTGTCGGGCCTGTGACTGCAGCTTTAGGTTGCCGAGACAGAGAAAGACCGTGAAGTCCAGCCGCTCAGCCTTGTGACTGCGTCCCCAAGAAGTCTCCATCTAAGCCCCTCTAGCCCACACCCTCGCCTGGTGTAATGTATGATGCATGTACTCCAGCGCTATGACGAATGGTATCTCTGAATCCACTACTACTCGGAAGGTCCGGCACTCCTTTGTGGAGGTATAACGTCAATGGCTTCCTTTTGAGGCTTGAACTTCGCAGCGCGCAGTACGACGGAAGAATTCACAAGTGCGAAGCCGTAGGCTTGTCAACGGGTGAAGAAAGTATATAAGGGCAGCATGGCAATCGCTGCAAAGGCCCATCAACAAGTCACTCAACCACATAATCAAACCCAACCCTCCACTCTAAATCAACCAATATGACATCCAACGGCCCAAGCAAGACCTCTGGTCAATACCACTCCACCAAGGGCAGTGCTAAGGAGACGGTATGTCATTCGGCGATATTGGAAGGGGGGATTGTCCTTACCCAGTCCTATTATTAGCTCGGAAACGTCTTTGGCTCTACCAACATGCAGCAGAAGGGCAAGAGCGAGCACGCTGCTGGTGAAGCCGAGTACAACGCTGCTCGTGCCCATGGGTACGCTGAGGGAACGCAAGACCGTGTCCTCGGAAAGAAGGACCAGGTCGTCGGTTCTGCTACCGGTGACAGGAGCCAGCAGGCCCATGGTGTGTTCAAGACCTTACATTGCACTCCAGTAAAGCCTCCTAACCAGATTTAAGGTGATATCCGTCACGGCAAGGGCGAAACTCAGCAAGATATCAACAGGAAGCTGTAATTGAACCCAATCCTTTCGGTTCCGTTGTAGCATAACCTTCAATAGGCCCTGTATTACTACTTGTATCACTATAATCATGACAACCTTCGTCATTCATCTTGCATGATCTTGACCGGTGCCCACGCAGTCAGTTGTGCTCTTCCAGTATTTCTTAGGAGGGATACTTCTTTGGGCGATGTAAGCGCTCAGGTGTCGTGCTCTCCGGTCCCCGTGGACTCGATGCCTGCGGATAGGAGGCAACATTTCCTAATGCAGACAGGCACCCGTTGGTTGTTTGCGCACGGCCGCCGATCAAACGTACGCATGCGGGATTTGTCTCTGTCGCCTGACCCACAGCCAAAATGCAAGGTGGAATTCACAAGCTCAGTGTGATACTCTTGACCTCGAACCACCATCAACAACGCGACCAGAATGCCCGAACTCGTCTATACCTCCCTGGAAGATATCGAGAAGGTGCGTGTAGCTTCAAAATCTTCAAGGCGCTCAAGGTTGCTTGGAGAGCACCTACCACCGGCTATTTGCATTCCGTAGTTTATCATCCTAACTGACTCTTTTGATAGATTCACGAAGAGTTGCGGGCAGGCTTTCGTTCAGGAAAACTCAACTCCATCGAATACCGCAAATACCAGCTCCTCCAAATCGGTTACTTGGTCCAGGAAAACTTTGAAGCCTTCGAGAATGCTCTCAAGGCAGACTTGGGACGCCCAGTACTGGAAAGTCGATTGTGCGTCATACTCCTGCACTTTGGTGACTGGCCAGACCACCTAAACCAACTATTTCAGCGTTGAGATCAACACCTGTATTGGCGACGCTCTGAAGGCCTACAAGAATGTCGAGAAGTGGGCGAAACCCGAATACCCTGCTTTCAATATCAACTTCTTCGCCATGAAGCCCACCATCAACAAGGTTCCAAAGGGGACTGTTCTTATCATTGCACCTTTCAACTATCCGCTTTGGTTGACTATCGGACCTTTGGTCAGTGCTGTTTCAAATCCCGTCCAGTAGCACCGCTAACAGCGACATTTAATTAGGTTGGTGCGATTGCCGCCGGCAACACCGTGCTGCTTAAGCCCTCCGAGTCGACACCCGCCGTCAGCTCCCTGTTAGCAGAACTTGTACCCAAGTACCTGGACTCTGATTTGGTTAGAGTGGTCAATGGCGCTGTTGCGGAGACCAGCAAGGTATGTCGAGACATCTTCCTTTCTGAAGTGGCCCACATGTTCTCATCCTCAACGAACCCTCGGTCAGATTCTCGAACTGCAATGGGACCACAGTAAGCAACTCGTCTTCGTCTCCGCCGGTCGCCGTCCTAACACATATTGCAGTCCTTTACACCGGCTCAGGACGTGTTGGAAAGATCGTCGCGACAGCAGCTGCCAAGCACCTGACACCAGTTTCGCTCGAACTCGGAGGAAAATCCCCCGTCATTGTGGACCCCACTTGTGACCTTCAAACAGCCACAAGGCGAATCCTGTGGGGAAAATGTACGAATGCTGGCCAGACCTGCGTCGCACCGGACTACATCCTCGTACCACGGTCTTTCCAGAACACCTTCATCGAGGCGCTCACCAAGACGTAGGTTTCTCATTAGTCGAACCGAGTTTCTATCTTCTTCTGACTTGGCTAAACAGCTACAACGAATTCTTCCCTTCTGATGCCAAACCCTCCGACCCAGACAACTTTGCAAGGATGATTACTCCTCAGGCTTTCAATCGTGTGAAGGGGTTGCTCGACGCTACGAAAGGCACTGTCGTTCTCGGTGGTGAAACCGATGCTGCCACCAAGTTCATCGCGCCTACCATCGTGAAGGATGTGCTCCCCGACGATTCATTGATGTCTGAGTAAGTCGAGCACCGTCCTTTCCCTCGTCTATCCACCTCTTAACTTGTGTTCTTTCCAGTGAGATCTTTGGCCCCATTCTCCCAATCGTTGCAGTCGAGGACATCGATGAAGCCATCCGTTTCGTGAACTCTCGGTTAGCATCCGTCCTGATTCCCGTCCAACCCTCTTGCTAACCTGGAAGACTCGCAGAGACCATCCATTGGCACTCTACGTATTCACGCAAGACCAAGCTGTTAAAGACCGAGTCTTCCGCAACACCCAGAGTGGTGCATATTCAGTCAACGAAGTAGTTATCCACACTGGTGGTACGTATTTTTCTCGAATGTTGGTCGACCCTTTCTTACCACTTCCCAACCCATTAGTGGACGGCTTACCCTTCGGCGGAACTGGTCCTAGTGGCTGTAAGCGTCCTTTTCATCCTCGGTCTGACAACTGATACTAAATGCAATACTTCTAGATGGCGAGCATACTGGCAAATTCTCGTTCGATATGTTCACCCATTTGCGCAGCTCCATCGACTCTCCCAGCTGGGTCGACGCTATCCTCAAGTTCCGCTATCCCCCCTACACCGCCAAGAAGTTGAAGGCCACTGAAAACTTCAAAGTGAAACTGCCAGCCAAACCCAAGGGTCCTCCCAGCGTGTCTTCTTCTGGCTCGCGGTTGAATAAATGGTTCGTTCTTGCGTTGGCGGTGGCGGTGGCAGCTGGGTTGACGAAGCGTGCCAGAGCTTTGATTGCGTAGAGGATGGTTGACAATGTCCTGGTTTTCAGAAACAGGGGAGTACTATTGATTTCGATGTATTTTATTCGCTTTTGTACTGCCTGTAATGTATGAGCTCACTTTGGTCGCGACTCTGTCCTCCCCCCTTTTGACTTGAAATCGAGCGCGTCACTCTCAGGACCTAACGCTCTACACATGGAATTCAGAGTTGGTTGAAGTTTAACGTTCAGTGTCTACTGCCACGAGCTCCCAGTCAAGTGCTTTGGCGCCCGATGTCCATGGCACCCTGCAGTTGAGACCATTGATCCGAATCAATCGCCCCGAGCCAGGCAAAACGTCCGCTACAGTGATTGATTCGAAAATGGATCCCGTCGACATTCGCTGTCGCGTTCTGCTCTGTCTCTCGTGGCGCATCGTCGCAACGGCTTCACAGGAGCGTCTCTCTTGAAGCTTTGGGCTCTGCTACTGGAGCCAAGAACCGCTCAACAAGCGCCCTCGATTGGCCGCCCAAACGCGAATTCGAAGCGGCAACGAGGCAATCTTACTCAACAGTCTTCGACTTCGCGAAGGCCTCATTTGCATTGAATCAGCCGTTTCGTGCACAGGCGGTCGTTCATTGCTCTACCACGAACTGAAGACCTGACCAGTGACTTGCGATGCCCCCAGGAGTATGGACGTCAGTGCCGACCAGCGACCCTGAAGAGAATTTCATCGGCCAGCACCGACGCAATGATTCAGAGTCACTGCGTCGTTCCGGAGCGAGGTGGTGGACCAGTAAGCGGTTCTTGCTCAAGGTCACTGTTGGAACGGTGTGTTTCCTGGCGCTACTCCGTGTTCTGACACGGGATTCGGGCAGCCAGAGCCTCGGACCTGTGGATGAGTCGGCCCTTAGCGGAAACACGACACAGGCGCAGGAGGAGAAGTCTGCATGGGATTCGTCGTTTGTCCTGAATGGTGCCCCTACCATGAAGTTTCGAGGTGCGCTGCAGTTACTCTTATTACCCCTGCTTATGGTTGTTAACCGGTCTTCTAGATAATCTTTTACCAAACAAGAAGTATATCACAACATTTTTATCGGCTGGTTGGAGTGAGTGACCAGGACGTTTGCAATGTTTCCACCGTGTACTGACTGCCCTCCTCTAGCTAATGATGTTATGACCTATGTTCGCTTTCTCCTCGTCCACAAACCTTGGTACTCGACTGAAGCTCCCATCCACAGATTAACCTAATCTATCTCGCAATACTCACCGAACGGATACCCATCATTGCAACCTTTATACCCTCTCACATCGGAGAAGAAGTACCCCCTATCCCATTTTCGGATGTTTTCGACATCCCCAGGCTGCGAAAGGAGCTGAAGATGCCTATCGTGGAGTGGAACGAGGTGAAAGCAAATACGAGTCAGGAATTTGACGAGGTGGGGTGCTGGAATACTTGGGAGGCGGCGGCTCCTTGGGAAGGGAAACCGAGGTTTAGCAGGCAGCCAGAGATGTTGGGACTTGGTAAGCCAAGACACCTTCTCTTGGTATGGATTGAGCTCCTGACCACCGGTTGACTAGATATCTCGTATACCAAAGCACCAAGTTGGATCAAACTCGTCCCTCAAGAGCGAGAGCTGTTCCTGTCATTCTGGGCGCTGGCGGCGCTCGCATTTCCGGACATGAAGAAGGAATATGCTGTAGAGCCTGCAGAATCGCCGCGGTTCCACTTGAAGCTCCCTCCTGATGACCAGCTCCTGTGTTATGACTACCTGTATTTCGTTAGTGCTCATCTGGTACGTCTCTCTCCTGTGAGACATCTCTGTTACCTGACTGTTGGGCAATTGCTGTACAGCCATTTGAATATGACTACGACTTCAGCCCTGCCTGGCGCTTTGTTGGACAGCACCTTCATTGGACCCCTCATGTTGACGGACTTGCAGACCAATATGTACGAAGAACACTGGGAATCGCGGATGGAGAGAAGACACCGACAGTACGCCTCTTGCACCTTCTATCTTCTGCATCATTTGACATAAATTCCTTCGCATCCCTTAGTGGATAGCCGTTCACCTCCGCCACGGCGACTTTGCTCGTATCTGCGAAAACGACCACAAGACTCCCTTATCAGAGTGCTTTGCACCCCTACCTGTCGTGGCAAGACGGGTGGACGAAGTCAAAGAAGAACTTCTGCAGCGAAAGGGGATCTCCGTGGAGCACGTCATCATGTTGAGCGACGAAACTGACCCAGAGTGGTGGGAGGACGTTAAGAAGCTTGGATGGTACAGCGTTGATCATTCTGAGACGGTGCAGCTGTACGGGCCCTGGTGAGTGCCTTCTGGTCTTGGAATGGAAAGTGGTCTCGACAGCTGATACTTCTAATAGGTACCCTGTGCTTATTGATGCTGCCATTCAGTCGGGCGGGATGGGGTTCGTGGGGACAACGGGCTCGACGATGTCGGTGCTTGCGCGAAGACGGGTGGAGAGTTGGCGTGATGGCGCTACGAGGATGGTGAGATGGGGAAGACCTGGAGCTGATGATCATTAGTTGGGAATTATATGTGTATCCATATATATTTTGCTTATTATTTGGGTTTTGATTGCTTTTTATCGGCTTCGGTTTGGGTGACATGCCTTCACTGTGACCCTTGCTAGCATTTTTTTTATTCCATCATCGTGATCAGGACATTGATAATATCTGTGTACACTACTACGAGTTTCGTTTGAATAACATCTCTGCTTATGGTCACACTTGTCGACCTCGTTATTGTCGAAACCCAGGTCGTTGCAGACTATCCGGATCGTGGGTCAATAGAGGGCTATGCGGTCCGGGAGGTTCCGGGGTTTGCGTTCCGAAAAAGGAATTCGTGGGCGCTTGAACAGGCGCTGAGCAACGGGATCGCCGCGAGTCCAATGACAGGCCTCAGGCCGCCCTCAGATGCCCCCTGGCATGGCACTGCGCACGCCTCGAGATATGTGAATGGGTCAGACTCTTTCCCCTCCGCAAATGGTGGCTTGATGTCGAGAGAACGTGTGGCTTCTCGAGGGACCCCACGTTAACGAAATTACATGCACGGGAGAAGGGTTAGCCAACGTTTATTGTCAGCCGTCGCTGAATTGAGCAACAACGGTGCATGTTGTTTTTAATTGCGGATTGGCATCTTGAGACAGGCGATTGAATCATGTCGGGCAGTGGAGCCGGGACCGCTGGAAGACTGGACAAGCCGCGCGAGGGTGGCACCGCCTGGAGCCTTCAGCCGCGGGACGAAGCCGCCGAAGGTGATAAAAGAATACAATACTCTGTGGACAGAGTCAAGAGGAAGCGAAAGCCCGTGTAATGTCCGAGAGGCCCATGTCCGAAGAGATCGACGGGGGGCTTCTGGACTGAGCTCTGCGGCTGGTTTCAGACCGGGGACTGGCGTTTTGCATCCGATTCTGTTTTGAAACTCCTTCCTTCTTGTTTATTATTACATCCCGCGGAATGGGTACCTCGATCTCGAGGACTCGACCACTTCGATATCGTAAGCTTGCACGAGGAATGCCTACTGGTCACAAAGCTCCACAATTCACCCGATGATTCCCAAACGCAGAGGTCAGGGCACCAAACGTCAGAGGAACGGCTCGTGACTGGAGAAACCAGGTCGATGGGAGTAGTCAGAGGCCCTGACATAGTTCGAAGGGAGAGGCAGACAATTTTAAACAAGTGCTTGGCTTCGACGATGTCATCATCGGTACCCTCGATTCTTTTGACCTCTCTCGAGTCGTAGAGGAAGTAACTCTATGTGGATCACGAGACCCTTGAAGTTTGTGAGGAACGGGATGTGATTGTTCTCAAGTGACATCCTCCCTCGAGTGACTCGATGATCGTGAATTGATGTGATATGCATGATGGATGGAGATTCGCGGCTGGGGGCGGGGGATAAGAGAGTGGTTTTGGAGGTGAGAAGAGGAAGGACCGTGTTTGTTGTCATTGGTGGAGCAGCGAATAGGCCTCATCATATTTCTGGTTTACAAAGTGTGGGAAGCGAATAAAGTTGTGTGAAACGAGGTTTCGAAGCAGGGTGAAAGGTGGGGGAACGAGATAAATTGGTGTGTAACGGTTTTCTTTCCGCGTGGCCGCTTTCGTCACGGTGGACGGCTTGAAGGTGGGTTACTCATGCCGGAGGAGGACAAAAGGATGTCGCGGGACCACGTTTTAGAGTGCGGTAGACGGACGATGACGGTGGACATTCAATTTTTGCGCATCTGCTATCCTGATTCATATTGATGATACAGAGAGAGTGGATGGAGCCTGGAGGTCGCGTGTGTAGCGGAGAATGTCAACGTCCGCCTGTTCCTGTAATCCGAACAAAGCGCTGTTTTGTGAGAGAGGTTTGAACGGGGGGAAGTCTGAAGTAAGTTTGAGCGGGCCAAGTGGGCAAAGGGTAGGTCGAAAATAGCAAGGCGGCGGATACATCGTGGTTGGATACCCCCCTCTTGTAAATGCCGACGATCTTCAGATGACCAGGCTTGAGGTTGAGCGGGCGACATGGTCGGACGATCTCGAGGAAATGGGGGGACGGCAAGGCAGTGACGTCATAGTCGCCAAGAAGGGGAACCCCTGGTAAACGAATCTCGAATCGCCGAAGCGAAGCGAGGTCTGTGGTCAGGCTACGCACAGCAGACTGGGCTGGCGCTACGTAGTAGGTAGTTCATAAAATTTAAAGCAGGGAAACTCAAACACGATCGGCCTCTGAGGGTTTAAGGATTCGGGGGTCGAAGGAACGTCGAGCGCAGGATGCCGTCATTCGGTAAAATGATAATAGACGCTCCGCTATTAGTTTGTTGTCGTTATAGCGGTTAACAATTTGGGGGTGCACCCTCGATTTTCTGATAGTTCACAGCATAGACGGACGTGTGATATGGGGCCACGAGTAGTGACGCATGAGGGTTTGGATGCAATTGTTCTTTCATGGCCTGGCTCTTGGGTTCTGCCTGAATGGACTGGATATGTCTACTTTCAAGATAAAGCACGGTGTAGATCCGACAATAACAGACGGTTGAAGAGACCGACGGAGGCTGGAAATGTCATCTATTGCCTTTTCCGTCGCTTGAACTGGGTTTGCTCGGCGCTCGCGGGCTTTAGATGGTAAAGGATCTAGACCCCATTCGCCTCGAAGCATGATCGTGGTTCAGCGCAAGCCTTCCTCGTCCTCCCATGCAGGCTAGTCGATGAAGCAAAAAAGATAAAGTGTTTTAGATGGCCGAGAGATTAAAAGTAAAGTATTAAAGAAGGAGAAGAGGTGTTTGAAGGGCAGAAAGCAGGAAAGTAGAGAACGGGAATTAAAAAGGGAAAGTGATGTGATCATGCTGAGCGCTCCACCCTAATTGGCTTGGCCTTGGCGGGGATCTTGCAACGGATCCCTCAACGCGTTGTGTTTGTGCCTGCCTTTTTGCTGTGTTTGGACGTCTCCGCCAGATCGTCGTCTCCATCGCTTCTCTCTCTTATATCTCTCTTCACAACCTTCTCCTTCAATCCTTTGGGTTTCTGGTTTAATTTTCGCCTGGGCGAACTTTCCTGCGGACGGACGACGTCGACAACATCGTCAACTATCGCCCCAGGCCGCGACAAACTCGACGACGACGACGACGACAGCGAGATTGCGAGAAATATAGGGATTTAGGCCGGGTTTAGGTGTTAGGGATCGATTATACAGCTTTCGGTGAGAAGCGACGCCTCCTGATCCCAGCGGGCTGCACATTGCTGACAGCGAACCTCTGTATCAAATAGCGGGCTAGATATACCTGACAAGCTATTTGTGTAACCAAAACGCAGAAGGCAATTCCTGTGGACGGCGTACATCTTTCGAACGTTCCACTGGACCATCCATCAACCATACTGGCGCCTGATACTTCATCACGACGCCCTGTTCAACAGAAACTACATTTCAACCTCCAAACCGGACTTACAGGGATATCAAAACACCACTTGCCGAAGACACTAGGTGAGTCCCCCCTCCGCGGAAACCTGTTGGAGCTAAAGACGAGTTCGTGGAAAGGACACAACGGCACTCATTCGCGCCCGATTGGCCCCACTCATCAGCTACCCACTTCACGCTGATCGAAGGAGAAGCAGAGCGACACTTACGCAACTGCGACTTGAACGGACTGTAATAACTCTGGATGGAGGGCTCTTCGACAAACACCTACCCCGACGCAACATGGAACACACGAACTCAGAATGACGATAGGAATCCTGCACAGCCATTAGCGCACGATCAATTCGAAACCCACCGTCCTCAGCACCCTCGGACGCCACCAATGCAATCGTCAGCAGGGTCTTCAGACCGCGACGCTACCAGGACGTCAAACCCCAAGAGAAGCGAGAATGACTCCAATGAATCAGAATCGGAGTCGTCTCCCGGGTCCTCTGCAGAAGATTCCAGTACCGCCAGTGTGCCGAGTGCTGGTGTCACCGTGAACCCCACCGCCGGGTATCCTCCGTCTCCAAGCTCCGTGGCTACTTGGACTGCAAGAGCAGGAATAGGGGGACCCTCCGGTTTTGTCATGAACGTCCACTCACCGAGCTTTAGACCCGCATCTGCGGCTGGCCAAGGTGAGTACGTCCTTTATATGACAGCCGAGCCGGAATCTGATTTGCTATCTGCTGATGGGAAGGTTCGGTCACCGTTTTGCATCCCGACTCGTCATCCATGACGACAATGGGTGCGAAGGACGCGTCCTCTGCCAACAGCCCGCAAACGCAATCGACATCACTAAGTGCAACATCTGCATCGAACATAACGACGACGCCAGGGCACTCCAGGCCAACATCGAGCGTTTCGCCCGAGACCCTGTCCAATGAAGCAATCGAGGCTGCCATCCAGGCTGCAACGTGTTCTTCCTCGAGTGCAGAAGGTAACGCCAACCAGCCACGGACACGTAGTGCGTCGTCCTCGGTTTCTGGATCAGCGCCTGGGTCGGGCCCCAGCAGCGAATGGGAGCGGAGTAAAGATGAGAGCTGTAGAAAGAGTGACCGAAGCAGTGATCACGAGAGGCGTGATCGCAACAGTGAAGGAGGCGGGTCGAGGGATCGGGATATGAGAGTTCCTGCGAGGGATACTCGCACACTCTTGTTCGTCGGAAATGTAAGTCGTGGGGTGTTTTCCTTGAACTCAAACTGACCAGAGCGCAGCTTCCGTATCGTGTTCGGTGGCAAGACCTGAAGGACTTGTTTCGTCGGGCGGGGACAGTCTTACGAGCGGATGTGTCCCTTGGGCCCGATAACAGGTCTAGGGGGTACGGAACTGTCTTGCTGGCCACAGCAGAGGATGCCGGACGTGCGATCGATATGTTCAACGGGTATGACTGGCAGACGCGGATATTGGAAGTTAGGGTCGACAGGGTTGGCGGCATTGGGATGCTGAACCCTACGACGGGTGCGCCTATGGGATCGATGGGTATGGGCATGGGGTATGACCCTGGGATGATGGGCATGGGGATGAGCACGAGTCTTGGTCCTGGCGGCGGATACGGAAGCACGGGAGCGGGAGGAATGTACCACTCTCCAGGCCCTGGAACTAGCCAGCACTCGTTTAGTGGTCAGGGAATGATGGGACAGACACCGTCACAGAAGACCCATCAACATCAAACCTCCGACCCACTGGCCCAGCAACAGCAGCAGCAGATTCTCCAACCCACACCCGTCTATCAGCTTCAACAAGGCTTCGCCCAAAGCGCCCTTAACTCAGCTGCCGGTCCTCCTGGCAGGACGCTGTTCGTTGGAAATGTAGGCGTCTGACTTTCCTTTTCCATTTTCAAGCGGGCTAACTAATAGTGACTTTGACCAGCTACCCTATCACGTTCAATGGCAGGATCTTAAAGACCTATTCCGACGGGTACCGTCTAGTCACCCGATTCTGCAGGGAAAGGGAAACACTTCCTTTGGCAGCAGCACTTTATCTTTGCACGGCCAGGGTTCCGGTCTCTCCTCGGAAGCGGCAGAGTTGGGGCATATCCCGCCTTCACTACTGACTTTCAATGTATTGCGAGCGGATGTGGCCCTTGGACCGGACGGGAGGAGTAAAGGGTTTGGAACAGTGGTATTTTCGAGCATAGAGGAAGCGGAGAGGGCAAGGCGGGTATTTAATGGGTAAGCGTGCCTTCCGTAGCTCTTGCGTTTAAACATTGGGTTAACGTTTTTCTGTTATTGTATATCAGGTACGAGTTCAACGGCCGCCAGCTGAAGGTGCACTATGATCGACTCACTTCACTTCCGGCCAATGGAATGGGAACGACGGGGTCTCCCCAACCTAACTATCTTCCACCCATGTCGGGCAGTCATCCCCACCAATCACCCTTCCCGCCCTCGACTTCACCCGCTCTCAATGGTCTGTCGTTGGCGCAGCAAATGTCGAACCTTGGGCTGGGTTCATCGAACATTGGCATTGAGCAGCCAAGTCATCACCTGTCTTCGTGGTCGACTGGGCCTCAGCAATCCAAACTTTCTTCAATCCTACACGCCAACGCCAATGCCAGCCCCTCTCCCTCTCTATCCGTTTCTCCCCCAGCTGATCTCAGTGCCAGACTTGGCTCTCCATTGGGCAACCATGCTTCGCCACGTCCTCAGCAAGCACAATCTTCGTCCCTGGCTTTCGCCCTCGAAGGTGTGGGCCAGCGACGCCTGTCGTTGTCCGAGCAACAAAGGTTCCAAGTTCAGGACCGACTGGAGCTATTGCAACAGCAAGTGCACCTCCAGCAACTCCAATCCCTACATTCACCTCCCCTCCCTTCTCCCCCTACTAGCACTGCGAAGCAAACGAATCCAAACAGGCCGACTCGTATCGATCTGCCTGCGCGCACGTTCCATGTCGAGGTGGACCCGTCTTTGCAGTCACTCGAGGCTCCCGAACCCATCTCTAGGGGGTTGAGTAGCGGGTACGACGGTGGGATCAGCGGCTACGAAGACCCGGTAGAGCGTCATATCCAAGCCTTTGGCTACGACCAGCCAATAGGCGAGAAGAAGACCAGAGCAAGTTTCCTCGACGAACACCATAGTGGCAGTGATTCGCAAGACGACCGACTTCAACTATGGGAACTCGAACGCCAGCGGGAGCGCGAGAAGGAACAGCGGCTTTTCCACCTTCTCCACGGCTCAAGGAACCAGGAGCGCCAGTCGTCCTCGAAAGGTTTTACGTCGAACTCTCACTCGACTTCGATGACTTCGCTGATCGGTGGGCTGGAGGGTGGCCCGATAGAGGGGACGACTGCGTCGGCGCCGGTGTCGAATGTCCACTCGCCTTCAAGTATCTTTGCGAGGACGTCGAGTGCGAGCAGCATGTCTTCGTCCCTCTCGTCGTCCTCCAGTTCCAGGTCGCAACCCCTACACCACCCGTACGGCGATATCGGATCCGGGAGTACCAGGTCGTCGAGTGTAGCTTCGGTGTTTGAAGGGTTGGACGACCTACGGCAAGGGAACCAATTTGGTATGGGGATGGTGGAAAGTTTGCTGGCTGCCAGACTGGGCTCTCGTTCTAGGCCTGCTGCGGGAACAGATGCTGAGGCAATCCAAGGTTCGGAGACGAGTTCCGCGGCTGCGAGTACTCACTCGTTACCATTGGGACTTGGAGGTCCGTCCACTGGCTCAAGGTTGGCAGTTCGGAACCTTGCCGACGAGGAGGACAGCGATGGGCGAAGCAAGGGCAAGGATAAGGTGGCGGCGTATAGTCTAGGGAGGATATCAAGCCCGAGTTCCAGGACCGGATCCACCACGAGTGCGTCAGAGAGTGGGAGCGGGTTGTCTGCCGGGACCAGTGCTAGCAGAAGCTCGACAGGTTCTGTTCTTTCTCCGAAGCGTGTTAGGGGTGTACCTTCAGCGGCACGGAGTGCTTTGCGATCCGGGAACGCAGGGAGTGATGCAGATGTTTCTGGGGAAGAAGGGGATGACGATGATGGTCGATCCGTTTCTGCTCCATCTTCCATGTCGCCCCGACTTTCTCAGTTGTCAAGGACAGGCAAACTCGTACGTTCAGGAAGTCGGAGGGAGAAGGCGGCTGAGCCCAAATCGAATCAGGCTGGAGAGAAGGGTTCTGGTGATCGACAACATCCGGGACCTATCGAGCTGCCACCACCACCCCCAGTCGTCCCGATTTCGATCGGGCCTCAAGCTGCTGCTGCGCCTGCTCCTACGTTCAGCAGCTTGTTGGGAGACGGGTTGTTCCAGCAACATCTACCTTTCAAGAGGGAAGGAGAGCACGATTATGCGCAGTTCGATTACTCTGGGGTACCCACAGTCCAGGCTCGACCATCTCAAACCGATGCGGGAGAGAAGGAACAACGTGCAGAGACTCGGGATGCATCATCGACAGCTGGTACCCAACAGGATCCTGGCCATCAAATGTCACAGCCTTCCGCGCAGCAACAGCAGCAACCACAGATGTATCCGCCCACGCCTCATGGACTACCTCCCATTACGCCGTCGATGCCCCCGTTCACTCTCGTCACTGGTGCCCATGGCTCGTTGACGCATTACCAAGCCCGGCAGCAACGTGCCCAACAGCAGCAGGCTAGCGCTAAGCGCCGCTATGGATCGAACGCCCCGGGAACGCTCTCACTGCCTCCGTCGCATCTCGATCCCTTTTACCAAGCGCAAAATCCTCAGCAAATGACTCCTCCTGCTACCTTTCTCCATCCACTGGGATCCCCTGGGTCACCATACGCTCTTGGACCTCACCATCCTCTGCACCACCAGTATCATCATCACCAGCATCAACATCAGCATTATCATCCGCATTCGTATGCTCAGCATCCTTTGTCACAGTCGTATGCAGAAGGGTTCCCGTCGCCTGGTCAGCCAGGCCAAGCTCCGCCAGTCATGCCTGGCGGGATGTCTCCACTGGGTCATCCCATGATGCATCCCCAGCAAATGTACCCGATGGCTAGTCCGTTGGGTCCTCCGCCAGGGTACGGCCTTGGGACGATGAGTCCCGGTGCCTTTTGGGGAAGACCAGGGGAGATGCCTGCCGTTGGCAATCCGTACATGAACCCTGCGGTCGGTGCGCCTGTTAGATTGGCGCCTGGTGGTGGACAACTCGCGAGCGTTAATCCCCAAGAACCGAAAGGCTACTTCGACCAACTTTACATGAACCCGACCGACTACAACCAGGGTTACAGTGCCGGGGGAAACACCGCCGAAACAGGTGTCCAAAGCACTACCAGCGTCGAAAGTAGTGGCAGTGGAAGTGGTCAGAGCGCGATTGAGAGGGAAATCCTCAAGGACAAGAGCCATATGACGGCGGAGACTGAACAGGAGAAGAAGGCCGAGTCGACACACGACTACCCCTCGACAGTACATTCTTCAAATAACGACGGCCCGGGTTTCTCGGGTGAAGGCGACGGCGGGAAGGAGGTCGAAGCACATGGCCCTGCGAACGTGTCGAAGCCAGGTATCAGGCATACGCAGACCCTCTCCACTCTCAGCACCGAGCAACAGGCTACCGCTCCCAAAATGCGGCATTTTAAGACCGATTCTATGACGCTCGCTGGTACCGGAAACTAAACAACCCCGCAAAATATCTACCTCTTAAAGTGAGTGTCGTTGCTTCTGAGTAGAGGTTCACTTTACTTACACTGGAGTAGGATTTGACTTTTCGCAATCGTATGTAGAGCTCCAAGCACATGTTACGGCGTCTCATCACCACCGTGGACTATCTTCATTTCCCCTCTCGAATCTCGGATTGTCTTTCGGTTTTATTGTAACTTTATATCGCCGTCTCTTACCCTCATCGTCATCTTTTGTTATTGTTCCTCTCCATCCATCCACAATCTCGTTGACTTATCGCATCTCCATTGTAAAATATCCAGCATTCTCACTCTAATGACTAATGATCCCTCGAGTTCACTTCGCGTCCATCTCTATCTCGGTAAGCGGAAACCATCGGCGAGAAAGCATAGTATACACATAATGATCAAAAGAGTCCCTCACACCCTTGGGAAATAAATAACAAAACGATGCGAGATCACAGTGGCCAGAGCCGATAGAACCACCTCTTGAAGAAGGAAGCATGAAGGTCCTCGAGTTGGTGACTCAGGAAGTCGACATCCTCCTGCAACTTCGCTCGAGTTTGAGGATCCTTTGCACACGCTAATTCCTTCTGTTTAATGACCAACATTTCGGACAGAGAGAACTTCAATAGCTTCCCTGCCTCAGTACGCGGCACCAACTTCTCCTCCAGTACAAGCTCCTCCTGGATCCGCAAGACGCGCTCAGCGCTGCCCTTTGCCCGTGACCCTTTGCCTTTCGAACGTGGGGTCGTGTTCGGATCTCGTGGTTGGTTTGGAACCGGTTCAAGCAAGGCATCCAAGGCTTTGCGATAGGAATTCTCCGTGTTATCGACTCGCATTACCCTCGTACCATTGTCGATCAAGTCCTTCCAAAACTCCCTTTTGAGTTCTTCTTGATTGGCTGCAGCCTGTTCCTCATTCTTCTTCGTCCACTTTGTCGTACAGATGATGACCTTGTCGTAGGCTTCGCGCCCACAAAGCTTCCGGAACATCTTCATGTTCAGCCGGACAGACCCAGTTAGCCGCTTCGCGCTGATGTCGTATAGATAGAGGATCCCTCCTAACTTCATGTCGGAATCATAGCTGGAGTAGTGGTGGATGTGTGACCCTTGCCTTCAAGGGTCTGAATGGCGAAGACTTACGAGGATGCCAGCCACACGGCGATACGGCGCAAGATTTCCGCATCATCGATGAGGGTGTCATCGAATCCTGGGGTATCGACGAGGACCAAACGCTGGCCTGGTAGCGACGGATGATCCATGATATAGGGATGCAGTTGCTGGGTACACGAGGCCAAGTCGTGCCCGACAGTGGTGACTTCTTTCCCTGCGATTTTGTTCAAGAACTACCATGAATTAGTCGAAGCTCTCTCTCAGAAGGGTGGTCTACCATACCGTGCTCTTTCCCACTCCAGTTGGGCCCATGATACTGACAACCATTAGCCTGCGTGGCAAAGGGGACGAGAAGCTGTGAACCCATACGCAACGATAAAGTCGGTATCACGACCATCCTTCATAATCGCATCCGTTGGTCGTCTCTGCCTGAACCATTTCCTTGATTTTGTGGGCATTGGAGCAATGTGGGTTGACGTGTCAGACGGGTTAGGAAGTGGTCGAAAGTTGAGATGAACAAGCGCCGGGGTGCCTCATTGAATCATAGTTGAAGGTGGACTGACGGCTGTCCTGTGCAAGGGCCAGGAAGCGCAACGAACACGAGGCCAACACTGCGACACCATGAGGCAGCAGTTCCCTAAACGTTTCAACTCGTCGAAGTCATTGAAGGGGGAGCCGAGATAGGGTCAATGGCGTTTGGTACATGTGTGGCGGAGTAACCAATTGCAAGATTCAATCCGAATCGGTATACATAACCTCGGTTGCAGTCAAGCCAGCGGGAACTGCGGCAAAAAAATCCTTTCAGTGGTCGCTGCTGAAAAAATAATAATAATGATGATAGGACGGAGCGCCGGGTTCGTTTCTAAGAAAGTAAGAAACACGCAAAATACAGCCATGCCACTGCGGCCATTTGTCACCAACAGGAAGCTGGAAGCAAGAAGTCTGCGATTCTCAGTTCCACCCCTGGGGTGTTGAATGAATTCTCCGCAAGGATTACGGCTCGCCCACTATAGGGACAGATACACAGCGCATCTGGGCCTAATGGTTCCGTTACCGTTGGTTTCATGAAAATAGTTGTTGATGTCAAGTCCGTTGCTCGTGACGACGGTGAAGGAAGAGAGATGGCGCTTATTCCGATCGTCCGTTCAGGGTCCAAGTGTAGCCGCGATTTGATGAAAAGGTGCCTCTTCGCACACCAGAGGAGGGTACTTGTCGAGAGCCTTGGTAAGTTCCCGTTCCAGCGGGGCCCAAGGAAGTTATCCGTGCTACCTTGATACACCGGGAGGCAGCTTGGGATCATTTCATCGCCATTAGGATAAAGCCTTTTCACCATGTAGAGTTCAGCATGAAGGGACTGTGCGACGGTGGGTTCTGTGTCTTCAGGGTCGAAAAGTAGATTTCCGCCATCCAGCAAGCAGACATAGGGTCTCGGAATGGACCACGAACGTGCCTCGTGAATGCCGTAGTCGACACAGCTGGAGTGACGACGATTCAACAGAAGCTGAGGATGGTTGACGCATGACACGACGTTCCATCCATCTACGAGAGGCTGCATGGCGGGTAGGTCATAGACAGCGAATTGGTACTCGTTGGAGTCGGCCAGGCAAACCAGCGCCATCAAGGTGTTTTCAACCATGGCGAACTGCGTGTTTCAGATTCAGTCCAACCGCCACCCATCTAATAGACCAGGTACTTACCGTTGCGCCGCCTTTGGTCTCCCATTTGCAACCTGTATCATCGACCCAATCCCAAACATTGAGAAGATATCTCTCCGGGTCATTCTCCAATGAGGTCTCAAAGACAATGTAGTTTCCTAACATTGCACAAGAATGAGCTTCTGGATTCCACACGTCAGTGTCTCCAACGCGAAGGTCTGCTTTCTGGACGAAAGCTGGAATATCAGCGGTTGGGTAAATCTCATAAATCACGAATTGTCGGGGGGTTTGCCTGGATGTAACATTGAGATCACATGGAGACTCGCAATTGGCAGAAGGCAACTCACGCGATTGTTGAGTTACAAAATAAGAGTATGCCTCTTCCATCGGCTGTCGGATTTGGTTCCTCGAGGAAAACAGGGGAAGCAAGTGATATAAAGGCCATGGGACGACCTCGCGGGGTATGTCCGGCATTGATTCCAAGGTCCCAGAGACACAATCCACAACTAGTCGTGTTGGTGATCAAGAAACGGCCACCTGGTAACAGGTACAGCTGGGAAATGACTAGCCTCTCGTTGGGATTGAAAGGATTTTTGGGAAGGAAGATCTGGGTCCGAGAAGGAGATACAACCGAGTTTTCGTTTCGCCTCATATAGCAGATGAATCTCTGCGGTGAGAGTGCCAGATGTTCGAGGTCTGAGATAGACATGGATTCCAAAGAGAACCATTCCGTTGGCAGTCCTTCCGAACGGCAAACGTTCGTCACGGCGTGTATCCACACGATTCTGTGCTTAGAGAGGGAACAGAGAACTTTGGACGTCTAGTCTTTGCGTTATCCCTCTGGGCTATACATGACACAACTGCACACGGACCTTCCTTAGGGACAAAATGTCCGTAGGTTCCAGGAACGACAATATATACAGGACAATGTCCACCGCTCCGAGGCATTTTTTGAGACTCGAATCATTCTGCGTGTATCCAGACCCTTCAACGTCTCCAGACACGGAATTCCGGACAGTTTTCTTGCGACTGTTGGCCATGGGCGATGAAGGCAAATGAAGCTGGATGAGCTCTCGTGTTCGGCTCTTTTCCTTCCGTGATGCGGATCGAAAAGAACATACCTCATCAAATGCTGACTAATTCCTTGGGCGCTTACCTCCAATTCAAACGGCCGGGTGTCCAGCACGAAGGCCAGGCGGTGCTGCAGGGCCCTCAATCGATGCAGCATGTGTCCAGAGGCTTAAATGCTATTGGAAAGAGGCCCAAGACTGTAGGTGCTGAGTTACAGCACCAATGTATACAGTGGGCACAGTGTTCTTGATTTAATCATGGACAGCGGGCGCTGGCCTACGCTGCGTATCGTATAAAAGGCCATAGGGAGTGGAGGTGACCTATTGGAACCCTCTTTCGACTGCTAGATGTGGTGCCTCTCTTGCATACTTACTGTATAATTGCCATGAAAATCTTTCCCGAAGACGACGAAGCTGTCGACACCGCCTATCTCGACGAGGCTGGAAAGATCTTGTACAGAGTTCGATACAAAGACGATAAGGCCTTCCTCGAAAAGCTGGACGCTGAGAAAGGTTCGCCGTAGCTATTTTTGACGGCCGAAGCACTCGACTTGTCATAGTGACTCAACTCTGCAGAGACATTCGTGCCCTTTGCCGAGGTAGATTCCGAGACGATCAAGATAGGAGGAACCGAGACTTCAGAAGAAGAGTTCTTCCAAAAGGATGGCTGGAGCCTCTGGGGGAAGAATCGTGTTTTTACCGGTTCCGATGGACATCGGTATCGGTGGGAGCTGCGTGCCATTGGTGGATCCCAGGTATGCAAAGCACAATGAATTCCGGTAGAAATCCAGATGCTGACGGTTTGCCATCTACAGCTTTTCCGCATCAATTCGGACGACTCGAGTGGAGAGGATCCTGTCTTCAAATTCCACAGAGCAACGGCCGGAGTCCTGCATGACGAGGCTCCTGCCTGTTATGAAGTCGACCCGAGCGTAGAAGGGATGCTCGATTTGATTATGGTGACCTACGTCTTCGTCGAAACCAAAAGAGAGGACAGAATTCGGGTTCTTATCGAAGTAGGAAATGCGGCCGGAAAGGCTAACAAGTCCTTGAAAAAGTTTAATGCATCGGAAGCGGAATATTAGGCCCAATACTTCTGCTGCTACATACCCGCGGACAAGTAGTACACGTACATTCTTACCATGAATGTCCCATGACAACATCATATGTGAAGGCCTTAAGCCACAAACGGCGACCCAGTGGCAACTCTGAACTGGTCACATTTGCTCCAATGACCCTGTGCCCAACATGAGCCTAACTGAGAGAGGAATTGTAGCACGCCACTGGCGAGTTAGAAGTTGGGCGAAATGAATACCCAAAGCTGGGGCTGACAGTTTTCCCTACCAAACAGAGCAGGATTCCATGGAGCCAGCCGTGACACATCTCTCTCTTGTCACCAACGTATCCTTGAATCCCACCGGCAGGGTCTGCAGAGCTTGCTCTAGGGTCTGTATGTTATCCTGCTAATACATTCTTCAATTGGTCTAAACTTTTCATTGAGACTATCTCGGGGATCTTCACACAAGAGCAACACCAATGGCAATACGAACACCATGTACGAACGGGCAATCTGTCCAGCTGACACATACGAGTCACCCCCGCCCGCTTCTCCATCGCTTCTCCCGTGAGTTCTCCTCATGTCCTGCCCTAGACGGTCTGCAATTGAGCGGCATCCGGAACAGCGGGAATACCAGTCCAGCGATCCTTTACGAAGACTGAAAACGAGTCCAATGTCAACGAGAACGAGGCAATCCTTCCCAGCGCATGGAATAGGGGTATAAGGAAAAACAACTCACGTTCAGTTGCAACGGGCTTCGACGCGAAGTCCCTAAAGTTCCCGGTTTGGATTGCCTGGGATTCACCGAAGCCAGGGGAGAGGTGGGAAAGAGCACTTCCACAGGTCCCGCAGAAGACGCGAGTGACTATCAAACATAGGATGGGGTTCATTTCGCTAGCTTATTGACACTCCTGAGCGACGCTTACCGATATTGCCGCTGGGGACCTTGACGCCGAACTCCTTGATAGGTCCCTCGATCTTCACATCCTTCTTAGGGGCAAGGATGTTGGTGGAGTAGGCACTACCAGAGGTCTGTTTGCAGTCCCAGCAATGGCAGATGATCTGAGATGGCGTGGGCGCCGTCAATACGCGATTGATATAGCTCATGCAAGGAAAGGCCCTACCTGGTCCTTGAAGTTCTCTCCGTTTTCGATGGTGACAGTCGACTGTCCACAGAGACACTGTCCTTTAAGAGCTGGCATTTCTACAGGCTGATATCGGTGCAAGAGAGGGCGCGACGCGAGATGTAGGATGGATGCTGATCTACAGAGTGAGTTACTTCCTCCCTTTTATATCTCTTACCTTCGTCGCCATTCCCGAAGAAACCAAGTCACAAGACATGTTCCTGAAGATTAGTTATCGTATCAAGGTTCAAATGGGGATTTGAGAATCAACCTCCGGAAGGAGTTGGTTAAGAACGAATCGTTTCTCTGCAATTTGGTGGTTCGATCAACACCTGGAACAGCGGAGGAACCAAAGAGGGCGAGCACGTACCGCTTTGAATGCCTTCAAGTCATGCTTCTCGGTCAAATGATATAAGCACCGTACAGACTTACTGTAAGTGTGTAGTTCAGCACCAGACACTCTCCCCTTCGAGGCATTTGGGCGCCGAGGCTGACAAAGTGGTCACGGCGCAGCCCACAGCACGATTCAGACTGTGTGTCCAAGTGTCATGACAGGTTGGAAATCTTTCAGCGCAATTCCCCAGCAACTTCCGAAGAGGAAAGCTAGGTGCCCCGTGACTAGTCCGACACGACACGTCGTTCGCTTCGAGAAGGCGTGGGTTACTGAATCAAGTCCATGGTTTATAATCTATGAGCACAGAAGATCAACTAGTATACAGATGCACGACGCGTGAAAAGAAGGATACAAAACAGAGATGGAAGACATCTCACGCTGCTATCAAAGGGTGAGATTGTATTCGTATTCATTGCTGGTGCTCTGGGAAATCCAGAGAATGATAGCGGAAAGCATCATGGCGACGCTTTGCGAGACGTTTGCATAACCGTAGTACCTGAACTGCTCCGTGTATCCTGGGAGGACATACTTCAAGACAAGAACGGTCTTAAAGAGTACAGTTAGCGGTATTTCAGGAGCCACAAAAGGCAGTAGACATACCACACTCCCCGCCAATCCGCCCGCCATCAAAGCAAACCCAATGAACAAGAATAGGCGTGCCCTCCAGACCGCCCTCGAGTCCCCAAAGCCCTCGTCTCCGCGAATTCGATCTTTGTCTATCAAGTTGATCACGATGTAGCCGAGTAGGGAGCAGATGCCTGGAATCCAGTCGACGAATGTAACATGTACCGGGGGCTCGGTTGGGGTATCAGGGTTCTCCCATGGCACTTTTGCATGGGCTGAGAGGATGGCAGCATCGAGGAAGGCCCAGTTCGCGATCGCAAACTATTTGAGAGAAAGCATGAACCGTTAATCGACGCCAGAAAGCCAGGACAAAGGGTGTAAACGAACCAAGGCACCAGCCAGGTAGACGCCAATCGTTCTCTTGTGCTTTCCCAGCGTAAAGTTGGGGAATGGGTTCAAGCAGACTCTTCGAGGGTCATAGTCGGATCTTGGGAGCGACATTGAGCACAGCGCAGACAGCGGTCGTTGTCGTTGGTAAATGCTGCGGCGAGGTCGTGGTGGTTGTGGTTCAAGTTGCCTTGCTCCGCTTGCTCCTCCGTGGGAAACTGCTGACCACGGCTCGCTGTCTCTTGTCACGATGACCTCTGTGTCCACTTGGATGGAAATGGGGGTCGTTGGTGAATACAACGGTGAGTAGGCCATGGATACCTGGTCAGTATACCAGCCGCTTAATTCAAGCTGCCAGCGATGACTTACGGACACTGCCTGCGTAACAGCGGTGGGTGGCTGGTCGTGGGACCCCTTTAACGCCCACACAGGAAGCTTGGGCAGCCAACTTGCGGCACATATGGAGTCCAGATGCAGTGAACACCCCAGGGATCGTCGCTAGGTACATTCAAACCGCAGGGAACGACGATTAACCTTGTTTCTGGGTCTAAAAGGCTGTATCTGTCCATTGAAACGCGATCGAGACTCAACGCTGCCGCTAGTTCACATTCATCGTCAATCAGGACTACTTACTCGGGATGTGACATGGCGACATATACACGACAGCCTACAGGATTGGTGCATGCATTTCCTGCTTCGATGTCTCACCACAAAGCCGTCTACGGACTCATGGTGTCTCCTGGTTCAAGAGTTAGAATTGCCGCCTTTGACTAGCTGAGTCCGCAAAAAGCAAACGGTTCACTCGTTCTTTCCTGTCGTCAGACTGTCTGGTATGTGAATAAACCTTGACCACTTACGGGACACATCGGAACCTCGAACTAGACCGAGAAGGCTCTAAAACCACCAAACCGGGCGCTTTCCTCCTTGCTTTTTTCAGGAGGACATTCGTCAGCCCGCAACCTTGTATCCACATCCCACGTCTTATTCCGCGGCACATGATCCAGGCGTTATGTCGTCCATCCACGGTCATAATGTGTGTTGGAGTGAAGATAGACGAGGTGGTCATGATCGCGAACCGCTGCCCCAAACTCCGAGATGCGCTATTCCGATCGGCGACCCTCAAAGGTGCCCCCCTTCTGAAGGGATCGACCTAGGCTTCCGCCGGACAGTGTAGATATTTTCGCTGACATATAAAAGCACCCTGAGGGACTACTATTGCCTACAGACATCTTCAAATCACCCTTTCCTTCAGGTGAGCCACTGTGCTACCAGCCCATCGCACACCACGCTCACAAGGCATCGATTCCAGCCCATGCGCAGAATACTTCTCCGCAAACTTCTGGCCTTGGGGGCAGCCAGGTACTCAAGAGCCTTTGGGCACGGCTCGGGAAACGTCGAGACAGCTTTCTATAGCTGGTATGATGTCCACCCTGCCACCTTCCCACCGCCTGAACCTCCCAACGACGAAGAAGACGACGAATTGGCATCGTCACCTTCCCTTGCACCCAGTGACAATCCCCATATAACTCTCGCGCCAAATCAAGACAAGGGGTAGAAGCGAGAACCCCGTCTATACCCTCCGACTTCTACTCGCGGACTTGGAAAACGTATTTAGGTTTTGACATGACCTTAATTTATTGACTTGGGAGGTTTTCGGCTCGCAGCTCCTCCGAACATGGGCGACTGGAACGTTTGTAACGGGTCACTGATTCCTTTGGGGGTTGAGGCTTGTTCTAGAGGCTAGAGCAAGGCCTAGCAATATCTATATCCAGCCTCACATGTAATACGCCTCATTTTCTGCCGTTATATGTTTATTGATACCTGTGCTGATGTCGAGACCCAGAAAGCATCGATTTACCCGTGCTGATGTCTGATTGAGGCAATATACCCGTGCGGCTAGAGGCTAATGCATGGAATGTATACACACCCGGAGCAGGAACTAGTGGTGTCCATAGGGGGAGACGCCTCAGCCACAGGGATTCCGAAAGCTTGGAAATCAGACGGTGAGTAGACCGACCCCTGTTCGAGAGACTTCCCGTCCGGATTGTCGGATCTGCCTCCAACTACAACGACGTCAGTCTTCTGCCTCAATCATTTCTGCCGCGATCGACGCAGTACTTGTGGAAAAGGTCAAAAGGTCGAGTTTCCCCCGGTCTGTTAAGTCATAAAGTATACCATTCGAATCCCATATCTATATCACAATCAAATCCCCAAATACTGACATCAACTTGTCTGCCTATTCGTCTACTACTCAGAAGCAGGATAATCGAGGTATCCAGTGCCCCAATTCTTGGGGTCTTCACCCTCCCCAATCTGCATCAAGGGGAAATTAGGCGGATTGCTGAGAGGCTTCCCAGCCTTGATGCGGTTAGCGACGTCCGGATGGGTGACCCAGACGAACCCAAACGCTGCTGCATCGATCTTGCCCGATGAGATCAACGACGCAGCCTCTTCTCCACTAAGGTCGCCATTGAGAACCACTTTGGCGTTCTTGATGTAAGGGCGATAAGACTCCAGAACGTCGTGTTGAGTTGCCCGTTTCTGGCCTGGTATTCACACGGCCATTAATCTGTCGTCACGGAATAGGGAGGGTTTAAAATCAAATGCTCACCATCGTACTCGACGTCGAGCTTGGGGCAGTAGCGAAGCAGAGTGAAGTAAGACAAACCGAGTTTATCGGCCTCAGTAATGAAGTAACGGTAGGTATCGAGGGTCTCTTGGAGCGGCATTCTGTAAGGTAGCCATCGTTAAGATCGACAGTGACATCCTATCCCAAATGAAAGGACGCTCACCCCATGTCGTTGTAACC